>NC_064927.1:27766942-29138942 GCF_023897955.1 Schistocerca gregaria
GACCTGTAGTAGTTTGCGATGCACATCTGGTGGCATTCTGTAATCTGTGGACTATCAGAGTGTTGATGAAACACAGAAATTGCATCGGGATTGAATACAACAGTCACCATGCCCAATTTCCTCCATGGGACTAATGTCTCAAACAGTCTATTGTTTGATAGTTCCCTTGAAGACCAGTAGTAGTTTCCGATGCACGTCTGGTAACATTCTGTAACCTGTGGACTATCAGAGTGTTGATGAAACACAGAAATTGCATCAGGATTGAATACAACAATCACCATGCGCAATTTCCTCCATGGGGGTAATCCTCAAACAGTCTACGCTTTAATCGTTCCGTGGAAGACCAGTAGTAGTTTTCGATGCACATCTGGAGGCTTTCTGTAATCTGTGGACCTTCAAAGTTTTGATGAAACACAGCAATTGCCTCAGAATTGAATACAACAGCCACCATGCGCACTTTCCTCCATGGGAGTAATGTCTCAAACAGTCTACGCTTTGATCGTTCCCTGGAAGACCAGTAGTAATATCCGATGCACATCTGGAGGCATTCTGTAATCTGTGGACTATCAGACTGTTGATGAGACACAGAAATTGCATCGGGATTGAATACAACAGTCACCATGCGCACTTTCCTAGATGGGAGTATTGTCTCAAACAGTCTACGATTTGATCGTTCCCTGGAAGACCAGTAGTAGTTTCCGATGCATATATGGAGGCATTCTGCAATCTGTGGACTATCAGAGTGTGGATGAAACACAGAAATTGCATCGGGATTAAATACAACAGTCACCATGCGCACTTTCCTCCATGGGAGCCATGTCTCAAACTGTCTACCCTTTGATCGTTCCCTGGAAGACCAGTAGTAGTTTTCGATGCACATCTGGAGGCTTTCTGTAATCTGTTGACCTTCAAAGTGTTGATGAAACTCAGTAATTGCCTCGGAATTGAATACAACAGCCACCATGCGCACTTTCCTCTATGGGAGTAATGTCTCAAACAGTCTACGCTTTGATCGTTCCCTGGAAGACCAGTAGTAGTTTCTGATGCACATCTGGAGGCATTCTGTAATCTGTGGACTATCAGAGTGTTGATGAAACACGGAAATTGCATCGGGATTGAATACAACAGTCACCATCCGCACTTTCCTCCATGGGAGTAATGTCTGAAACAGTCTACTCTTTGATCGTTCCAAGGTAGACCAGTAGTAGTTTCCGATGCACATCTGGTGGCATTCTGTAATCTGTGGACTATCAGAGTGTTGATGAAACACAGAAATTGCATCGGGATTGAATACAACAATCACCATGCGCACTTTCCTCTATGGGAGTAATGTCTCAAACAGTCTACGCTTTAATCGTTCCGTGGAAGACCAGTAGTAGTTTTCGATGCACATCTGGAGGCTTTCTGTAATCTGTGGACCTTCAAAGTGTTGATGAAACTCAGTAATTGCCTCGGAATTGAATACAACAGCCACCATGCGCACTTTCCTCTATGGGAGTAATGTATCAAACAGTCTACGCTTTGATCGTTCCCTGGAAGACCAGTAGTAGTTTCTGATGCACATCTGGAGGCCTTCTGTAATCTGTGGACTATCAGAGTGTTGATGAAACACGGAAATTGCATCGGTATTGAATACAACATCACCATCCGCACTTTCCTCCATGGGAGTAATGTCTGAAGCAGTCTACTCTTTAATCGTTCCAAGGTAGACCAGTAGTAGTTTCTGAAGCACATCTGGTGGCATTCTGTAATCTGTGGACTATCAGAGTGTTGATGAAACACAGAAATTGCATCGGGATTGAATACAACAGTCACCATGCGCACTTTTCTCCATGGGAGTGATGTCTGAAACAGTCTAAGCTCTGATACTTCCCTGGAAGACCAGTAGTAGTTTCCGATGCACATCTCATGGCATTCTGTAATGTGTGGACTATCAGAGTGTTGATGAAACACAGAAATTGCATCGGGATTGAATACAACAGTCACCGTTCGCACTTTCCTCCAGAGGGGTATGTCTCAAACAGTCCGTGCTTTCGTCGTTCCCTGGAAGACCAGAAGTAGTTTCCGATGCACATCTGGCGGCATTCTGTAATCTGTGGAATATCAGAGTGTAGATGAAACACAGAAATTGCATCGGGATTGAATACAAAAGTCACCATGCGCACTTTCCTCCATGGGAGTAATGTCACAAACAGTCTACGCTTTGATCGTTCCCTGGAAGACCAGTAGTAGTTTCCGATGCGCATCAGGAGGCATTCTGTAATCTGTGGACTATCAGAGTGTTGATGAAACACAGAAATTGCATCGGGAATGAATACAACAGTCACCATGCGCACTCTCCTCCATGGGAGTAATGTCTCAAAGAGTCTACGCTTTGATCGTTCCCTTGAAGACCAGTAGTAGTTTTCGATGCACATCTGGAGGCATTCTGTAATCTGTGGACTATCAGACTGTTGATGAGACACAGAAATTGCATCGGGATTGAATACAACAGTCACCATGCGCACTTTCCCCCATGGGAGAAATGTGTCAAACAGTCTACGATTTGATCGTTCCCTGGAAGACCAGTAGTAGCTTCCAATGCACATATGGAGGCATTCTGTAATCTGTGGACTATCAGAGTGTTGATGAAACACTGAAATTGCATCGGGATTGAATACAACAGTCACCATGCGCACTTTCCTCCACTGGAGGTATATCTCAAACAGTCTACGCTTTGATCGTTCCCTGGAAGACCAGTAGTAGTTTCCGATTCACATCTGGTAGCATTCTGTAATCTGTGGACTATCAGAGTGTTGATGAAACACAGAAATTGCTTCGGGATTGAATGCAACAGTCACCATGCGCACTTTCCTCTACGGCAGTAATGTCTCAAACTGTCAACGCTTTGATCGTTCCCTGGAAGACCTGTAGTAGTTTCCGATGCTCATCTGGTGGCATTCTGTAATCTGTGGACTATCACAGTGTTGTTGAAACACCGAAATTGCATTAGGATTGAATACAACAGTCACCATGCTCACTTTCCTCCATGGGAGTAATGTCTCAAACAGTCTACGCTTTGATCGTTCCCTGGAAGACCAGTAGCAGTTTCCGATGCACATCTGGAGGCATTCTGTTATCTGTGGACTATCAGAGTGGTGATGAAACACAGAGTTTGCGTCGGGATTGAGTACCACAGTCACCATGCGCACTTTTCTCCATGGAAGCAATGTCTCAAACAGTCTAGGCTTTGATCGTTCCCTGGAAGACCAGTTGTAGTTTCCGATGCACATCTGGAGGCATTCTGTAATCTGTGGACTATCGGAGTGTTGATGAAAGACAGAAATTGCATCGGGATTGAATACAACAGTCACCGTGCGCACTTTCCTCCATGGGAGTAATGTCACAAACAGTCTACGCTTTGATCGTTCCCTGGAACACCAGTAGTAGTTGCCGATGCACATCAGGAGGCATTCTGTAATGTGTGGACTATCAGAGTGTTGATGAAACACAGAAATTGCATCGGGATTGAATACAACAGTCACCGTTCGCACTTTCCTCCAGAGGGGTATGTCTCAAACAGTCCGTGCTTTCGTCGTTCCCTGGAAGACCAGAAATAGTTTCCGATGCACATCTGACGGCATTCTGTAATCTGTGGAATATCAGAGTGTAGATGAAACACAGAAATTGCATCGGGATTGAATACAAAAGTCTCCATGCGCACTTTCCTCCATGGGAGTATTGTCACAAACAGTCTACGCTTTGATCGTTCCCTGGAAGACCAGTAGTAGTTTCCGATGCACATCAGGAGGCATTCTGTAATCTGTGGACTATCAGAGTGTTGATGAAACACAGAAATTGCATCGGGAATGAATACAACAGTCACCATGCGCACTCTCCTCCATGGGAGTAATGTCTCAAAGAGTCTACGCTTTGATCGTTCCCTTGAAGACCAGTAGTAGTTTTCGATGCACATCTGGAGGCATTCTGTAATCAGTGGACTATCAGACTGTTGATGAGACACAGAAATTGCATCGGGATTGAATACAACAGTCACCATGCGCACTTTCCCCCATGGGAGAAATGTGTCAAACAGTCTACGATTTGATCGTTCCCTGGAAGACCAGTAGTAGTTTCCAATGCACATATGGAGGCATTCTGTAATCTGTGGACTATCAGAGTGTTGATGAAACACTGAAATTGCATCGGGATTGAATACAACAGTCACCATGCGCACTTTCCTCCACTGGAGGTATATCTCAAACAGTCTACGCTTTGATCGTTCCCTGGAAGACCAGTAGTAGTTTCCGATTCACATCTGGTAGCATTCTGTAATCTGTGGACTATCAGAGTGTTGATGAAACACAGAAATTGCATCGGGATTGAATGCAACAGTCACCATGCGCACTTTCCTCTACGGCAGTAATGTCTCAAACTGTCTACGCTTTGATCGTTCCCTGGAAGACCTGTAGTAGTTTCCGATGCTCATCTGGTGGCATTCTGTAATCTGTGGACTATCACAGTGTTGTTGAAACACCGAAATTGCATTAGGATTGAATACAACAGTCACCATGCTCACTTTCCTCCATGGGAGTAATGTCTCAAACAGTCTACGCTTTGATCGTTCCCTGGAAGACCAGTAGCAGTTTCCGATGCACAACTGGAGGCATTCTGTTATCTGTGGACTATCAGAGTGGTGATGAAACACAGAATTTGCGTCGGGATTGAGTACCACAGTCATCATGCGCACTTTTCTCCATGGAAGCAATGTCTCAAACAGTCTAGGCTTTGATCGTTCCCTGGAAGACCAGTTGTAGTTTCCGATGCACATCTGGAGGCATTCTGTAATCTGTGGACTATCGGAGTGTTGATGAAAGACAGAAATTGCATCGGAATTGAATACAACAGTCACCGTGCGCACTTTCCTCCCTGGGAGTAATGTCACAAACAGTCTACGCTTTGATCGTTCCCTGGAACACCAGTAGTAGTTTCCGATGCACATCAGGAGGCATTCTGTAATCTGTGGACTATCAGAGTGTTGATGAAACACTGAAATTGCATCGGGATTGAATACAACAGTCACCATGCGCACTTTCCTCCATGGGAGTAATGTCTCAAAGAGTCTACGCTTTGATCGTTCCCTTGAAGACCAGTAGTAGTTTCCGATGCACATCTGGAGGCATTCTGTAATCTGTGGACTATCAGACTGTTGATGAGACACAGAAATATCATCGGGAATGAATACAACAGTCACCATGCGCACTTTCCTCCATGGGAGTAATGTCTCAAACAGTCCACGATTTGATCGTTCCCTGGAAGACCAGTAGTAGTTTCCAATGCACATATGGAGGCATTCTGTAATCCGTGGACTATCAGAGGGTTGATGAAACACTGAAATTGCATTGGGATTGAATACAACAGTCACCATGCGCACTTTCCTCCATGGGAGCCATGTCTCAAACAGTCTACGCTTTGATCGTTCCCTGGAAGACCAGTAGTAGTTTCCGATGCACATCTGGAGGCATTCTGTAATCTGTGGACTATCAGAGTGTTGATGAAACACAGGAATTGAATCTAGATTGAATACAACAGTCACCATGCTCACTTTCCTCCATGGGAGCCATGTCCCAAACTGTCTACCCTTTGATCGTTCCCTGGAAGACCAGTAGTAGTTTCCGATGCACATATGGAGGCATTCTGTAATCTGTGGACTATCAGAGTGTTGATGAAACAAAGGAATTGAATCGGGATTGAATACAACTGTCACCTTGCGCACTTTCCTCCATGGGAGTAATCCTCAAACAGTCTACGATTTAATCGTTCCGTGGAAGACCGGTAGTAGTTTTCGATGCACATCTGGAGGCTTTCTGTAATCTGTGGACCTTCAAAGTTTTGATGAAACACAGTAATTGCCTCGGAATTGAATACAACAGCCACCATGCGCACTTTCCTCCATGGGAGTAATGTCTCAAACAGTCTACGATTTGATCGTTCCTTGGAAGACCAGTAGTAGTTTCCGATGCACATCTGGAGGCTTTCTGTAATCTGTGGACTATCAGAGTGTTGATGAAACACAGAAATTAAGTCGGAATTGAATACAACAGTCACCATGCTCACTTTCCTCCATGGGAGTAATGTTCAAACAGTCTACGCTTTGATCGTTCCCAGGAAGACGAGTAGTAGTTTCTGATGCCCGTCTGGAGGTATTCTGTAATCTGTGGACTATCAGAGTGTTGACGAAACACGGAAATTGCATCGGGATTGAATACAACAGTCGCCATCCGAACTTTCCTCCATGGGAGTAATGTCTGAAACAGTCTACTCTTTGATCGTTCCCTGGTAGACCAGTAGTTGTTTCCGATGCACATCTGGTGGCATTCTGTAATCTGTGGACTATCAGAGTGTTGATGAAACACAGAAATTGCATCGGGAATGAATACAACAGTCACCATGCGCACTCTCCTCCATGGGAGTAATGTCTCAAAGAGTCTACGCTTTGATCGTTCCCTTGAAGACCAGTAGTAGTTTTCGATGCACATCTGGAGGCATTCTGTAATCTGTGGACTGTCAGACTGTTGATGAGACACAGAAATTGCATCGGGATTGAATACAACAGTCACCATGCGCACTTTCCCCCATGGGAGAAATGTGTCAAACAGTCTACGATTTGATCGTTTCCTGGAAGACCAGTAGTAGTTTCCAATGCACATCTGGTAGCATTCTGTAATCTGTGGACTATCAGAGTGTTGATGAAACACAGAAATTGCTTCGGGATTGAATGCAACAGTCACCATGCGCACTTTCCTCTACGGCAGTAACGTCTCAAACTGTCTACGCTTTGATCGTTCCCTGGAAGACCTGTAGTAGTTTCCGATGCTCCTCTGGTGGCATTCTGTAATCTGTGGACTATCACAGTGTTGTTGAAACACCGAAATTGCATTAGGATTGAATACAACAGTCACCATGCTCACTTTCCTCCATGGGAGTAATGTCTCAAAAAGTCTACGCTTTGATCGTTCCCTGGAAGACCAGTAGCAGTTTCCGATGCACATCTGGAGGCATTCTGTTATCTGTGGACTATCAGAGTGGTGATGAAACACAGAATTTGCGTCGGGATTGAGTACCACAGTCACCATGCGCACTTTTCTCCATGGAAGCAATGTCTCAAACAGTCTAGGCTTTGATCGTTCCCTGGAAGACCAGTTGTAGTTTCCGATGCACATCTGGAGGCATTCTGTAATCTGTGGACTATCGGAGTGTTGATGAAAGACAGAAATTGCATCGGGATTGAATACAACAGTCACCGTGCGCACTTTCCTCCATGGGAGTAATGTCACAAACAGTCTACGCTTTGATCGTTCCCTGGAACACCAGTAGTAGTTTCCGATGCACATCAGGAGGCATTCTGTAATGTGTGGACTATCAGAGTGTTGATGAAACACAGAAATTGCATCGGGATTGAATACAACAGTCACCGTTCGCACTTTCCTCCAGAGGGGTATGTCTCAAACAGTCCGTGCTTTCGTCGTTCCCTGGAAGACCAGAAGTAGTTTCCGATGCACATCTGGCGGCATTCTGTAATCTGTGGAATATCAGAGTGTAGATGAAACACAGAAATTGCATCGGGATTGAATACAAAAGTCTCCATGCGCACTTTCCTCCATGGGAGTAATGTCACAGACAGTCTACGCTTTGATCGTTCCCTGGAAGACCAGTAGTAGTTTCCGATGCACATCAGGAGGCATTCTGTAATCTGTGGACTATCAGTGTGTTGATGAAACACAGAAATTGCATCGGCAATGAATACAACAGTCACCATGCGCACTCTCCTCCATGGGAGTAATGTCTCAAAGAGTCTACGCTTTGATCGTTCCCTTGAAGACCAGTAGTAGTTTTCGATGCACATCTGGAGGCATTCTGTAATCTGTGGACTATCAGACTGTTGATGAGACACAGAAATTGCATCGGGATTGAATACAACAGTCACCATGCGCACTTTCCCCCATGGGAGAAATGTGTCAAACAGTCTACGCTTTGATCGTTCCCTGGAAGACCAGTAGTAGTTTCCAATGCACATATGGAGGCATTCTGTAATCTGTGGACTATCAGAGTGTTGATGAAACACTGAAATTGCATCGGGATTGAATACAACAGTCACCATGCGCACTTTCCTCCACTGGAGGTATATCTCAAACAGTCTACGCTTTGATCGTTCCCTGGAAGACCAGTAGTAGTTTCCGATTCACATCTGGTAGCATTCTGTAATCTGTGGACTATCAGAGTGTTGATGAAACACAGAAATTGCATCGGGATTGAATGCAACAGTCACCATGCGCACTTTCCTCTACGGCAGTAATGTCTCAAACTGTCTACGCTTTGATCGTTCCCTGGAAGACCTGTAGTAGTTTCCGATGCTCATCTGGTGGCATTCTGTAATCTGTGGACTATCACAGTGTTGTTGAAACACCGAAATTGCATTAGGATTGAATACAACAGTCACCATGCTCACTTTCCTCCATGGGAGTAATGTCTCAAACAGTCTACGCTTTGATCGTTCCCTGGAAGACCAGTAGCAGTTTCCGATGCACATCTGGAGGCATTCTGTTATCTGTGGACTATCAGAGTGGTGATGAAACACAGAATTTGCGTCGGGATTGAGTACCACAGTCACCATGCGCACTTTTCTCCATGGAAGCAATGTCTCAAACAGTCTAGGCTTTGATCGTTCCCTGGAAGACCAGTTGTAGTTTCCGATGCACATCTGGAGGCATTCTGTAATCTGTGGACTATCGGAGTGTTGATGAAAGACAGAAATTGCATCGGGATTGAATACAACAGTCACCGTGCGCACTTTCCTCCCTGGGAGTAATGTCACAAACAGTCTACGCTTTGATCGTTCCCTGGAACACCAGTAGTAGTTTCCGATGCACATCAGGAGGCATTCTGTAATCTGTGGACTATCAGAGTGTTGATGAAACACTGAAATTGCATCGGGATTGAATACAACAGTCACCATGCGCACTTTCCTCCATGGGAGTAATGTCTCAAAGAGTCTACGCTTTGATCGTTCCCTTGAAGACCAGTAGTAGTTTCCGATGCACATCTGGAGGCATTCTGTAATCTGTGGACTATCAGACTGTTGATGAGACACAGAAATTGCATCGGGAATGAATACAACAGTCACCATGCGCACTTTCCTCCATGGGAGTAATGTCTCAAACAGTCTACGATTTGATCGTTCCCTGGAAGACCAGTAGTAGTTTCCAATGCACATATGGAGGCATTCTGTAATCCGTGGACTATCAGAGGGTTGATGAAACACTGAAATTGTATTGGGATTGAATACAACAGTCACCATGCGCACTTTCCTCCATGGGAGCCATGTCTCAAACAGTCTACGCTTTGATCGTTCCCTGGAAGACCAGTAGGAGTTTCCGATGCACATCTGGAGGCATTCTGTAATCTGTGGACTATCAGAGTGTTGATGAAACACAGGAATTGAATCTAGATTGAATACAACAGTCACCATGCTCACTTTCCTCCATGGGAGCCATGTCTCAAACTGTCTACCCTTTGATCGTTCCCTGGAAGACCAGTAGTAGTTTCCGATGCACATATGGAGGCATTCTGTAATCTGTGGACTATCAGAGTGTTGATGAAACAAAGGAATTGAATCGGGATTGAATACAACTGTCACCTTGCGCACTTTCCTCCATGGGAGTAATCCTCAAACAGTCTACGATTTAATCGTTCCGTGGAAGACCGGTAGTAGTTTTCGATGCACATCTGGAGGCTTTCTGTAATCTGTGGACCTTCAAAGTTTTGATGAAACACAGTAATTGCCTCGGAATTGAATACAACAGCCACCATGCGCACTTTCCTCCATGGGAGTAATGTCTCAAACAGTCTACGATTTGATCGTTCCTTGGAAGACCAGTAGTAGTTTCCGATGCACATCTGGAGGCTTTCTGTAATCTGTGGACTATCAGAGTGTTGATGAAACACAGAAATTAAGTCGGGATTGAATACAACAGTCACCATGCTCACTTTCCTCCATGGGAGTAATGTCTCAAACAGTCTACGCTTTGATCGTTCCCAGGAAGACGAGTAGTAGTTTCTGATGCCCGTCTGGAGGCATTCTGTAATCTGTGGACTATCAGAGTGTTGACGAAACACGGAAATTGCATCGGGATTGAATACAACAGTCGCCATCCGAACTTTCCTCCATGGGAGTAATGTCTGAAACAGTCTACTCTTTGATCGTTCCCTGGTAGACCAGTAGTTGTTTCCGATGCACATCTGGAGGCATTCTGTTATCTGTGGACTATCAGAGTGGTGATGAAACACAGAATTTGCGTCGGGATTGAGTACCACAGTCACCATGCGCACTTTTCTCCATGGAAGCAATGTCTCAAACAGTCTAGGCTTTGATCGTTCCCTGGAAGACCAGTTGTAGTTTCCGATGCACATCTGGAGGCATTCTGTAATCTGTGGACTATCGGAGTGTTGATGAAAGACAGAAATTGCATCGGGATTGAATACAACAGTCACCGTGCGCACTTTCCTCCATGGGGGTAATGTCACAAACAGTCTACGCTTTGATCGTTCCCTGGAACACCAGTAGTAGTTTCCGATGCACATCAGGAGGCATTCTGTAATGTGTGGACTATCAGAGTGTTGATGAAACACAGAAATTGCATCGGAATCGAATACAACAGTCACCGTTCGCACTTTCCTCCAGAGGGGTATGTCTCAAACAGTCCGTGCTTTCGTCGTTCCCTGGAAGACCTGAAGTAGTTTCCGATGCACATCTGGCGGCATTCTGTAATCTGTGGAATATCAGAGTGTAGATGAAACACAGAAATTGCATCGGGATTGAATACAAAAGTCTCCATGCGCACTTTCCTCCATGGGAGTAATGTCACAAACAGTCTACGCTTTGATCGTTCCCTGGAAGACCAGTAGTAGTTTCCGATGCACATCAGGAGGCATTCTGTAATCTGTGGACTATCAGAGTGTTGATGAAACACAGAAATTGCATCGGGAATGAATACAACAGTCACCATGCGCACTCTCCTCCATGGGAGTAATGTCTCAAAGAGTCTACGCTTTGATCGTTCCCTTGAAGACCAGTAGTAGTTTTCGATGCACATCTGGAGGCATTCTGTAATCTGTGGACTATCAGACTGTTGATGAGACACAGAAATTGCATCGGGATTGAATACAACAGTCACCATGCGCACTTTCCCCCATGGGAGAAATGTGTCAAACAGTCTACGCTTTGATCGTTCCCTGGAAGACCAGTAGTAGTTTCCAATGCACATATGGAGGCATTCTGTAATCTGTGGACTATCAGAGTGTTGATGAAACACTGAAATTGCATCGGGATTGAATGCAACAGTCAGCATGCGCACTTTCCTCTACGGCAGTAATGTCTCAAACTGTCTACGCTTTGATCGTTCCCTGGAAGACCTGTAGTAGTTTCCGATGCACATCTGGAGGCATTCTGTTATCTGTGGACTATCAGAGTGGTGATGAAACACAGAATTTGCGTCGGGATTGAGTACCACAGTCACCATGCGCACTTTTCTCCATGGAAGCAATGTCTCAAACAGTCTAGGCTTTGATCGTTCCCTGGAAGACCAGTTGTAGTTTCCGATGCACATCTGGAGGCTTTCTGTAATCTGTGGACTATCAGAGTGTTGATGAAACACAGAAATTAAGTCGGGATTGAATACAACAGTCACCATGCTCACTTTCCTCCATGGGAGTAATGTCTCAAACAGTCTACGCTTTGATCGTTCCCAGGAAGACGAGTAGTAGTTTCTGATGCCCGTCTGGAGGCATTCTGTAATCTGTGGACTATCAGAGTGTTGACGAAACACGGAAATTGCATCGGGATTGAATACAACAGTCGCCATCCGAACTTTCCTCCATGGGAGTAATGTCTGAAACAGTCTACTCTTTGATCGTTCCCTGGTAGACCAGTAGTTGTTTCCGATGCACATCTGGAGGCATTCTGTAATCTGTGGACTATCGGAGTGTTGATGAAAGACAGAAATTGCATCGGGATTGAATACAACAGTCACCGTGCGCACTTTCCTCCATGGGAGTAATGTCACAAACAGTCTACGCTTTGATCGTTCCCTGGAACACCAGTAGTAGTTTCCGATGCACATCAGGAGGCATTCTGTAATGTGTGGACTATCAGAGTGTTGATGAAACACAGAAATTGCATCGGGATTGAATACAACAGTCACCGTTCGCACTTTCCTCCAGGGGGGTATGTCTCAAACAGTCCGTGCTTTCGTCGTTCCCTGGAAGACCAGAAGTAGTTTCCGATGCACATCTGGCGGCATTCTGTAATCTGTGGAATATCAGAGTGTAGATGAAACACAGAAATTGCATCGGGATTGAATACAAAAGTCTCCATGCGCACTTTCCTCCATGGGAGTAATGTCACAAACAGTCTACGCTTTGATCGTTCCCTGGAAGACCAGTAGTAGTTTCCGATGCACATCAGGAGGCATTCTGTAATCTGTGGACTATCAGAGTGTTGATGAAACACAGAAATTGCATCGGGAATGAATACAACAGTCACCATGCGCACTCTCCTCCATGGGAGTAATGTCTCAAAGAGTCTACGCTTTGATCGTTCCCTTGAAGACCAGTAGTAGTTTTCGATGCACATCTGGAGGCATTCTGTAATCTGTGGACTATCAGACTGTTGATGAGACACAGAAATTGCATCGGGATTGAATACAACAGTCAGCATGCGCACTTTCCCCCATGGGAGAAATGTGTCAAACAGTCTACGCTTTGATCGTTCCCTGGAAGACCAGTAGTAGTTTCCAATGCACATATGGAGGCATTCTGTAATCTGAGGACTATCAGAGTGTTGATGAAACACTGAAATTGCATCGGGATTGAATGCAACAGTCACCATGCGCACTTTCCTCTACGGCAGTAATGTCTCAAACTGTCTACGCTTTGATCGTTCCCTGGAAGACCTGTAGTAGTTTCCGATGCACATCTGGAGGCATTCTGTTATCTGTGGACTATCAGAGTGGTGATGAAACACAGAATTTGCGTCGGGATTGAGTACCACAGTCACCATGCGCACTTTCCTCCATGGAAGCAATGTCTCAAACAGTCTAGGCTTTGATCGTTCCCTGGAAGACCAGTTGTAGTTTCCGATGCACATCTGGAGGCATTCTGTAATCTGTGGACTATCGGAGTGTTGATGAAAGACAGAAATTGCATCGGGATTGAATACAACAGTCACCGTGCGCACTTTCCTCCCTGGGAGTAATGTCACAAACAGTCTACGCTTTGATCGTTCCCTGGAACACCAGTAGTAGTTTCCGATGCACATCAGGAGGCATTCTGTAATCTGTGGACTATCAGAGTGTTGATGAAACACTGAAATTGCATCGGGATTGAATACAACAGTCACCATGCGCACTTTCCTCCATGGGAGTAATGTCTCAAAGAGTCTACGCTTTGATCGTTCCCTTGAAGACCAGTAGTAGTTTCCGATGCACATTTGGAGGCATTCTGTAATCTGTGGACTATCAGACTGTTGATGAGACACAGAAATTGCATCGGGAATGAATACAACAGTCACCATGCGCACTTTCCTCCATGGGAGTAATGTCTCAAACAGTCTACGATTTGATCATTCCCTGGAAGACCAGTAGTAGTTTCCAATGCACATATGGAGGCATTCTGTAATCCGTGGACTATCAGAGGGTTGATGAAACACTGAAATTGCATTGGGATTGAATACAACAGTCACCTTGCGCACTTTCCTCCATGGGAGTAATCCTCAAACAGTCTACGATTTAATCGTTCCGTGGAAGACCGGTAGTAGTTTTCGATGCACATCTGGAGGCTTTCTGTAATCTGTGGACCTTCAAAGTTTTGATGAAACACAGTAATTGCCTCGGAATTGAATACAACAGCCACCATGCGCACTTTCCTCCATGGGAGTAATGTCTCAAACAGTCTACGATTTGATCGTTCCTTGGAAGACCAGTAGTAGTTTCCGATGCACATCTGGAGGCTTTCTGTAATCTGTGGACTATCAGAGTGTTGATGAAACACAGAAATTAAGTCGGGATTGAATACAACAGTCACCATGCTCACTTTCCTCCATGGGAGTAATGTCTCAAACAGTCTACGCTTTGATCGTTCCCAGGAAGACGAGTAGTAGTTTCTGATGCCCGTCTGGAGGCATTCTGTAATCTGTGGACTATCAGAGTGTTGACGAAACACGGAAATTGCATCGGGATTGAATACAACAGTCGCCATCCGAACTTTCCTCCATGGGAGTAATGTCTGAAACAGTCTACTCTTTGATCGTTCCCTGGTAGACCAGTAGTTGTTTCCGATGCACATCTGGTGGCATTCTGTAATCTGTGGACTATCAGAGTGTTGATGAAACACAAAGATTGCATCGGGATTGAATACAACAGTCACCATGCGCACTTTCCTCCATGGGAGCCATGTCTCAAACAGTCTACGCTTTGATCGTTCCCTGGAAGACCAGTAGTAGTTTCCGATGCACATCTGGAGGCATTCTGTAATCTGTGGACTATCAGAGTGTTGATGAAACACAGGAATTGAATCTAGATTGAATACAACAGTCACCATGCGCACTTTCCTCCACTGGAGGTATATCTCAAACAGTCTACGCTTTAATCGTTCCCTGGAAGACCAGTAGTAGTTTCCGATTCACATCTGGTAGCATTCTGTAATCTGTGGACTATCAGAGTGTTGATGAAACACAGAAATTGCATCGGGATTGGATGCAACAGTCACCATGCGCACTTTCCTCCACGGCAGTAATGTCTCAAACTGTCTACGCTTTGATCGTTCCCTGGAAGACCTGTAGTAGTTTGCGATGCACATCTGGTGGCATTCTGTAATCTGTGGACTATCAGAGTGTTGATGAAACACAGAAATTGCATCGGGATTGAATACAACAGTCACCATGCCCAATTTCCTCCATGGGACTAATGTCTCAAACAGTCTATTGTTTGATAGTTCCCTTGAAGACCAGTAGTAGTTTCCGATGCACGTCTGGTAACATTCTGTAACCTGTGGACTATCAGAGTGTTGATGAAACACAGAAATTGCATCAGGATTGAATACAACAATCACCTTGCGCACTTTCCTCTATGGGAGTAATCCTCAAACAGTCTACGATTTAATCGTTCCGTGGAAGACCGGTAGTAGTTTTCGATGCACTTCTGGAGGATCTCTGTAATCTGTGGACCTTCAAAGTTTTGGCGAAACACAGTAATTGCCTCGGAATTGAATACAACAGCCACCATGCGCACTTTCCTCCATGGAAGTAATGTCTCAAACAGTCTACGATTTGATCGTTCCCTGGAAGACCAGTAGTAGTTTCCGATGCACATCTGGAGGCTTTCTGTAATCTGTGGACTATCAGAGTGTTGATGAAACACAGAAATTGCGTCGGGATTGAATACAACAGTCACCATGCTCACTTTCCTCCATGGGAGTAATGTCTCAAACAGTCTACGCTTTGATCGTTCCCAGGAAGACGAGTAGTAGTTTCTGATGCCCGTCTGGAGGCATTCTGTAATCTGTGGACTATCAGAGTGTTGACGAAACACGGAAATTGCATCGGGATTGAATACAACAGTCGCCATCCCCACTTTCCCCCATGGGAGTAATGTCTGAAACAGTCTACTCTTTGATCGTTCCCTGGTAGACCAGTAGTTGTTTCCGATGCACATCTGGTGGCATTCTGTAATCTGAGGACTATCAGAGTGTTGATGAAACACAGAAATTGTAATCTGTGGACTATCAGAGTGTTGATGAACACGGAAATTGCATCGGGATTGAATACAACAGTCACCATCCGCACTTTCCTCCATGGGAGTAATGTCTGAAACAGTCTACTCTTTGATCGTTCCAAGGTAGACCTGTAGTAGTTTCCTATGCACATCTGGTGGCATTCTGTAATCTGTGGACTATCAGAGTGTTGATGAAACACAGAAATTGCATTGGGATTGAATACAACAGTCACCATGCGCACTTTTCTCCATGTGAGTGATGTCTGAAACAGTCTAAGCTTTGATAGTTCCCTGGAAGACCAGTAGTAGTTTCCGATGCACATCTCATGGCATTCTGTAATGTGTGGACTATCAGAGTGTTGATGAAACACAGAAATTGCATCGCGATTGAATACCACAGTCACCATGCGCACTTTCCTCCATGGGAGCAATGTCTCAAACAGTCTAGGCTTTGATCGTTCCCTGGAAGACCAGTAGTAGTTTCCGATGCACATCTCATGGCATTCTGTAATGTGTGGACTATCAGAGTGTTGATGAAAGACGGAAATTGCATCGGGATTGAATACAACAGTCACCATGCGCACTTTCCTCCATGGGAGTAATGTCACAAACAGTCTACGCTTTGAAGCTTCCCTGGAATACCAGTAGTAGTTTCCGATGCACATCTCATGGCATTCTGTAATGTGTGGACTATCAGAGTGTTGATGAAAGACGGAAATTGCATCGGGATTGAATACAATAGTCACCATGCGCACTCTCCTCCATGGGAGTAATGTCTCAAAGAGTCTATTCTTTGATCGTTCCCTTGAAGACCAGTAGTAGTTTCCGATGCACATCTCATGGCATTCTGTAATGTGTGGACTATCAGAGTGTTGATGAGACACAGAAATTGCATCGGGATTGAATACAACAGTCACCATGCGCACTTTCCTCCATGGGAGCCATGTCTCAAACAGTCTACGCTTTGATCGTTCCCTGGAAGACCAGTAGTAGTTTCTGAATCATATCTGGTAGCATTCTGTAATCTGTGGACTATCAGAGTGTTGATGAAACACAGAAATTTCATTGGGATTGAGTACAACAGTCACCATGCTCACTTTCCTCCATGGGAGTAATGTCTCAAACATTCTACGCTTTGATCGTTCCCTGGAAGACCAGTAGCAGTTTCCGATGCACATCTGGAGGCATTCTGTTATCTGTGGACTATCAGAGTGGTGATGAAACACAGAAATTGCATCGGGATTGAGTACCACAGTCACCATGCGCACTTTTCTCCATGGGAGCAATGTCTCAAACAGTCTAGGCTTTGATCGTTCCCTGGAAGACCAGTTGTAGTTTCCGATGCACATCTGGAGGCATTCTGTAATCTGTGGACTATCAGAGTGTTGATGAAACACAGAAATTGCATCGGGATTGAATACAACAGTCACCATGCCCACTTTCCTCCATGGGACTAATGTCTCAAACAGTCTAGGGTTTGATAGTTCCCTTGAAGACCAGTAGTAGTTTCCGATGCACGTCTGGTAACATTCTGTAACCTGTGGACTCTCAGAGTGTTGATGAAACACAGAAATTGCATCAGGATTGAATACAACAGTCACCATGCGCAATTTCCTCCATGGGGGTAATGTCTGAAACTGTCTACTCTTTGATCGTTCCCTGGTAGACCAGTAGTTGTTTCCGATGCAAATCTGGTGGCATTCTGTATTCTGTGGACTATCAGAGTGTTGACGAAACACAGAAATTGCATCGGGATTGAATACAACAGTCACCATGCGCACTTTTCTCCATGGGAGTAATGTCTGAAACAGTCTACGCTTTGATAGTTCCCTGGAAGACCAGTAGTAGTTTCCGATGCACATCTCGTGGCATTCTGTAATGTGTGGACTATCAGAGTGTTGATGAAACACAGAAATTGCATGGGGATTGAATACAACAGTCACCATGCGCACTTTCATCCATGGGAGCCATGTCTCAAACTGTCTACGCTTTGATCGTTCCCTGGAAGACCAGTGGTAGTTTCCGATTCACATATGGAGGCATTCTGTAATCTGTGGAGTATCAGAGTGTTGATGAAACAAAGGAATTGAATCGGGATTGAATACAACAGTCACCGTGCGCACTTTCCTCCATGGGAGTAATCCTCAAACAGTCTACACTTTAATTGTTCCGTGGAAGACCGGTAGTAGTTTTCGATGCACATCTGGAGGCTTTCTGTAATCTGTCGACCTTCAAAGTTTTGATGAAACACAGTAATTGCCTCGGAATTGAATACAACAGCCACCATGCGCACTTTCCTCCATGGGAGTAATGTCTCAAACAGTCTACGATTTGATCGTTCCCTGGAAGACCAGTAGTAGTTTCCGATGCACATCTGGAGGCTTTCTGTAATCTGTGGACTATCAGAGTGTTGATGAAACACAGAAATTGCGTCGGGATTGAATACAACAGTCACCAGACTCACTTTCCTCCATGGGAGTAATGTCTCAAACAGTCTACGCTTTGATCGTTCCCAGGAAGACGAGTAGTAGTTTCTGATGCCCGTCTGGAGGCCTTCTGTAATCTGTGGACTATCAGAGTGTTGACGAAACACGGAAATTGCATCGGGATTGAATACAACAGTCGCCATCCGCACTTTCCTCCATGGGAGTAATGTCTGAAACAGTCTACTCTTTGATCGTTCCCTGGTAGACCAGTAGTTGTTTCCGATGCAAATCTGGTGGCATTCTGTATTCTGTGGACTATCAGAGTGTTGACGAAACACAGAAATTGCATCGGGATTGAATACAACAGTCACCATGCGCACTTTTCTCCATGGGAGTAATGTCTGAAACAGTCTACGCTTTGATAGTTCCCTGGAAGACCAGTAGTAGTTTCCGATGCACATCTCGTGGCATTCTGTAATGTGTGGACTATCAGAGTGTTTATGAAACACAGAAATTCCATGGGGATTGAATACAACAGTCACCATGCGCACTTTCCTCCACGGGAGTTATGTCTCAAACAGTCTACGCATTGATCGTTCCCTGGATTACCAGTAGTAGTTTCCGATAGACATCTGGTTGCATTCTGTAAGCTGTGGACTATCAGAGTGTTGATGAAACACAGAAATTGAATCGTGAATGAATACAACAGTCATCATGCACACTTTCCTCCAGGGGAGTAATGTCTCAAACAGTCTACGCTTTGATCGTTCCCTGGAAGACCAGAAGTAGTTTCCGATGCACATCTGGTGGCATTCTGTAATCTGTGGACTATCAGAGTGTTGATGAAACACAAAAATTGCATCGGGATTGAATACAACAATCGCCATGCGCACTTTTCTCCATGGGAGCCATGTCTCAAACAGTCTACGCTTTGATCGTTCGCTGGAAGACCAGTAGTAGTTTCCGATGCACATATGGAGGCATTCTGTAATCTGTGGACTATCAGAGTGTTGATGAAATACTGAAATTGCACCGGGATTGAATACAACAGTCACCATGCGCACTTTCCTCCATGGGAGCCATGTCTCAAACAGTCTACGCTTTGATCGTTCCCTGGAAGACCAGTTGTAGTTTCCGATGCACATCTCGTGGCATTCTGTAATCTGTGGACTATCAGAGTGTTGATGAAACACAGGAATTGAATCTAGATTGAATACAACAGTCACCATGCCCACTTTCCTCCACTGGAGGTATATCTCAAACAGTCTACGCTTTGATCGTTCCCTGGAAGACCAGTAGTAGTTTCCGATTCACATCTGGTAGCATTCTGTAATCTGTGGACTATCAGAGTGTCGATGAAACACAGAAATTGCGTCGGGATTGAATGCAACAGTCACCATGCGCACTTTCCTCTATGGCAGTAATGTCTCAAACTGTCTACGCTTTGATCGTTCCCTGGAAGACCTGTAGTAGTTTCCGATGCACATCTGGTGGCATTCTGTAATCTGTGGACTATCAGAGTGTGGGTGAAACACAGAAATTGCATCGGGTTTGAATATTAATGTCACCATGCACACTTTTCTCCATAAAAGTAATGTCTAAAACAGTCTACGCTTTGATCGTTCCCTTGAAGACCAGTAGTAGTTTCCGATGCACATCTGGAGGCATTCTGTAATCTGTGGACTATCAGACTGTTGATGAGACACATATATTGCATAGGGATTCAGTACAACAGTCACCATAAGCACTTTCAACCATTTAAGTAATGTCTCTAACAGCCTACGATTTGATCGTTCCCTGGTAGACCAGTAGCAGTTTCTGATGCACATCTGTATGCATTCTGTAATCTGTGGACTATCAGAGAGTTGATGAAACACAGAAATGGCATCGGGATTGAATACAACAGTCTCCATGACCAGTTTCCTCCATGGAAGTAATGTCTCAAACAGTCTACGCTTTGATCGTTCCCTGGAAGACCAGTAGTAGTTACCGATGCACATCTGGAGGCATTCTGTGATCTGTGGACTATCAGAGTGTAGGTGAAACACAGAAATTGCATCGGGATTGAATACAACAGTCACCATGCGCACTTTCCTCCATGGGAGTAATGTCTCAAACAGTCTACGATTTGATCGTTCCCTGGAAGACCAGTAGTAGTTTCCAATGCACATATGGAGGCATTCTGTAATCTGTGGACTATCAGAGTGTTGATGAAACACTGAAATTGGATCGGGATTGAATACAACAGTCACCATGCGCACTGTCCTCCATGGGAGTAATGTCTCAAACAGTCTACGATTTGATCGTTCCCTGGAAGACCAGTAGTAGTTTCCGATGCACATCTGGAGGCTTTCTGTAATCTGTGGACTATCAGAGTGTTGAGGAAACACAGAAATTGCGTCGGGATTGAATACAACAGTCACCATGCTCACTTTCCTCCATGGAAGTAATGTCTCAAACAGTCTACGCTTTGATCGTTCCCAGGAAGACGAGTAGTAGTTTCTGATGCCCGTCTGGAGGCATTCTGTAATCTGTGGACTATCAGAGTGTTGACGAAACACGGAAATTGCATCGGGATTGAATACAACAGTCGCCATCCGCACTTTCCCCCATGGGAGTAATGTCTGAAACTGTCTACTCTTTGATCGTTCCCTGGTAGACCAGTAGTTGTTTCCGATGCACATCTGGTGGCATTCTGTAATCTGTGGACTATCAGAGTGTTGATGAAACACAGAAATTGCATCAGGATTGAATACAACAATCACCATGCGCAATTTCCTCCATGGGGGTAATCCTTAAACAGTCTACGCTTTAATCGTTCCGTTAAAGACCAGTAGTAGTTTTCGATGCACATCTGGAGGCTTTCTGTAATCTGTGGACCTTCAAAGTTTTGATGAAACACAGCAATTGCCTCGGAATTGAATACAACAGCCACCATGCGCACTTTCCTCCATGGGAGTAATGTCTCAAACAGTCTACGCTTTGATCGTTCCCTGGAAGACCAGTAGTAATATCCGATGCACATCTGGAGGCATTCTGTAATCTGTGGACTATCAGACTGTTGATGAGACACAGAAATTGCATCGGGATTGAATACAACAGTCACCATGCGCACTTTCCTAGATGGGAGTATTGTCTCAAACAGTCTACGATTTGATCGTTCCCTGAAAGACCAGTAGTAGTTTCCGATGCATATATGGAGGCATTCTGCAATCTGTGGACTATCAGAGTGTGGATGAAACACAGAAATTGCATCGGGATCAAATACAACAGTCACCATGCGCACTTTCCTCCATGGGAGCCATGTCTCAAACTGTCTACCCTTTGATCGTTCCCTGGAAGACCAGTAGTAGTTTCCGATGCACATATGGAGGCATTCTGTATTCTGTGGACTATCAGAGTAATGATGAAACAAAGGAATTGAATCGGGATTGAATACAACTATCACCTTGCGCACTTTCCTCCATGGGAGTAATCCTCAAACAGTCTACGATTTAATCGTTCCGTGGAAGACCGGTAGTAGTTTTCGATGCACATGTGGAGGCTTTCTGTAATCTGTGGACCTTCAAAGTTTTGATGAAACACAGTAATTGCCTCGGAATTTAATACAACAGCCACCATGCGCACTTTCCTCCATGGGAGTAATGTCTGAAACAGTCTACTCTTTGATCGTTCCCTGGTAGACCAGTAGTTGTTTCCGATGCACATCTGGTGGCATTCTGTAATCTGTGGACTATCAGAGTGTTGATGAAACACAGAAATTGCATCGGGATTGAATACAACAGTCACCATGCGCACTTTCCTCCATTGGAGCCATGTCTCAAACAGTCTACGCTTTGATCGTTCCTTGGAAGACCAGTAGTAGTTTCTGATGCACATCTGGAGGCATTCTGTAATCTGTGGACTATCAGAGTGTTGATGAAACACAGAAATTGCATCGGGATTGAGTACCACAGTCACCATGCGCACTTTCCTCCATGGGAGCAATGTCTCAAACAGTCTAGGCTTTGATCGTTCCCTGGAAGACCAGTAGTAGTTTCCGATGCACGTCTGGTGGCATTCTGTAACCTGTGGACTATCAGAGTGTTGATGAAACACAGAAATTGCATCGGGATTGAATACAACAGTCACCATGCGCACTTTCCTCCATGGGAGCCATGTCTCAAACTGTCTACCCTTTGATCGTTCCCTGGAAGACCAGTAGTAGTTTCCAATGCACATATGGAGGCATTCTGTATTCTGTGGACTATCAGAGTAATGATGAAACAAAGGAATTGAATCGGGATTGAATACAACTATCACCTTGCGCACTTTCCTCCATGGGAGTAATCCTCAAACAGTCTACGATTTAATCGTTCCGTGGAAGACCGGTAGTAGTTTTCGATGCACATGTGGAGGCTTTCTGTAATCTGTGGACCTTCAAAGTTTTGATGAAACACAGTAATTGCATCGGAATTTAATACAACAGCCACCATGCGCACTTTCCTCCATGGGAGTAATGTCAGAAACAGTCTACTCTTTGATCGTTCCCTGGTAGACCAGTAGTAGTTTCCTATGCACATCTGGTGGCATTCTGTAATCTGTGGACTATCAGAGTGTTGATGAAACACAGAAATTGCATTGGGATTGTGTACAACAGTCACCATGCGCACTTTTCTCCATGTGAGTGATGTCTGAAACAGTCTAAGCTTTGATAGTTCCCTGGAAGACCAGTAGTAGTTTCCGATGCACATCTCATGGCATTCTGTAATGTGTGGACTATCAGAGTGTTGATGAAACACAGAAATTGCATCGGGATTGAATACCACAGTCACCATGCGCACTTTCCTCCATGGGAGCAATGTCTCAAAGAGTCTACGCTTTGATCGTTCCCTTGAAGACCAGTAGTAGTTTCCGATGCACATCTCATGGCATTCTGTAATGTGTGGGCTATCAGAGTGTTGATGAGACACAGAAATTGCATCGGGATTGAATACAACAGTCACCATGCGCACTCTCCTCCATGGGAGTAATGTCTCAAAGAGTCTACGCTTTGATCGTTCCCTTGAAGACCAGTAGTAGTTTCCGATGCACATCTCATGGCATTCTGTAATGTGTGGGCTATCAGAGTGTTGATGAGACACAGATATTGCATCGGGATTGAATACAACAGTCACCTTGCGCACTTTCCTCCATGGGAGCCATGTCTCAAACAGTCTACGCTTTGATCGTTCCCTGGAAGACCAGTAGTAGTTTCTGATGCACATCTGGAGGCATTCTGTAATCTGTGGACTATCAGAGTGTTGATGAAACACAGGAATATAATCTAGATTGAATACAACAGTCACCATGCGCACTTTCCTCCACTGGAGGTATATCTCAAACAGTCTACGCTTTGATCGTTCCCTGGAAGACCAGTAGTAGTTTCCGATTCATATCTGGTAGCATTCTGTAATCTGTGGACTATCAGAGTGTTGATGAAACACAGAAATTGCATTGGGATTGAATACAACAGTCACCATGCTCACTTTCCTCCATGGGAGTAATGTCTCAAACTTTCTACGATTTGATCGTTCCCTGGAAGACCAGTAGCAGTTTCCGATGCACATCTGGAGGCATTCTGTTATCTGTGGACTATCAGAGTGGTGATGAAACACAGAAATTGCATCGGGATTGGGTACCACAGTCACCATGCGCACTTTTCTCCATGGGAGCAATGTCTCAAACAGTCTAGGCTTTGATCGTTCCCTGGAAGACCAGTTGTAGTTTCCGATGCACATCTGGAGGCATTCTGTAATCTGTGGACTATCAGAGTGTTGATGAAACACAGAAATTGCATCGGGATTGAATACAACAGTCACCATGCCCACTTTCCTCCATGGGACTAATGTCTCAACCAGTCTAGGGTTTGATAGTTCCCTTGAAGACCAGTAGTAGTTTCCGATGCACGTCTGGTAACATTCTGTAACCTGTGGACTATCAGAGTGTTGATGAAACACAGAAATTGCATCAGGATTGAATACAACAGTCACCATGCGCAATTTCCTCCATGGGGGTAACGTCTGAAACAGTCTACTCTTTGATCGTTCCCTGGTAGACCAGTAGTTGTTTCCGATGCAAATCTGGTGGCATTCTGTAATCTGTGGACTATCAGAGTGTTGACGAAACACAGAAATTGCATCGGGATTGAATACAACAGTCACCATGCGCACTTATCTCCATGGGAGTAATGTCTGAAACAGTCTACGCTTTGATAGTTCCCTGGAAGACCAGTAGTAGTTTCCGATGCACATCTCGTGGCATTCTGTAATGTGTGGACTATCAGAGTGTTGATGAAACACAGAAATTGCATGGGGATTGAATACAACAGTCACCATGCGCACTTTCATCCATGGGAGCCATGTCTCAAACTGTCTACGCTTTGATCGTTCCCTGGAAGACCAGTAGTAGTTTCCGATGCACATATGGAGGCATTCTGTAATCTGTGGACTATCAGAGTGTTGATGAAACAAAGGAATTGAATCGGGATTGAATACAACAGTCACCGTGCGCACTTTCCTCCATGGGAGTAATCCTCAAACAGTCTACACTTTAATCGTTCCGTGGAAGACCGGTAGTAGTTTTCGATGCACATCTGGAGGCTTTCTCTAATCTGTGGACCTTCAAAGTTTTGATGAAACACAGTAATTGCCTCGGAATTGAATACAACAGCCACCATGCGCACTTTCCTCCATGGGAGTAATGTCTCAAACAGTCTACGATTTGATCGTTCCCTGGAAGACCAGTAGTAGTTTCCGATGCACATCTGGAGGCTTTCTGTAATCTGTGGACTATCAGAGTGTTGATGAAACACAGAAATTGCGTCGGGATTGAATACAACAGTCACCAGACTCACTTTCCTCCATGGGAGTAATGTCTCAAACAGTCTACGCTTTGATCGTTCCCAGGAAGACGAGTAGTAGTTTCTGATGCCCGTCTGGAGGCGTTCTGTGATCTGTAGACTATCAGAGTGTTGACGAAACACGGAAATTGCATCGGGATTGAATACAACAGTCGCCATCCGCACTTTCCTCCATGGGAGTAATGTCTGAAACAGTCTACTCTTTGATCGTTCCCTGGTAGACCAGTAGTTGTTTCCGATGCAAATCTGGTGGCATTCTGTATTCTGTGGACTATCAGAGTGTTGACGAAACACAGAAATTGCATCGGGATTGAGTACAACAGTCACTATGCGCACTTTCCTCCACGGGAGTTATGTCTCAAACAGTCTACGCATTGATCGTTCCCTGGATGACCAGTAGTAGTTTACGATAGACATCTGGTGGCATTCTGTAAGCTGTGGACTATCAGAGTGTTGATGAAACACAGAAATTGAATCGTGAATGGATACAACAGTCATCATGCACACTTTCCTCCAGGGGAGTAATGTCTCAAACAGTCTACGCTTTGATCGTTCCCTGGAAGACCAGAAGTAGTTTCCGATGCACATCTGGTGGCATTCTGTAATCTGTGGACTATCAGAGTGTTGATGAAACACAGAAATTGCATCGGGATTGAATACAACAATCGCCATGCGCACTTTTCTCCATGGGAGCCATGTCTCAAACAGTCTACGCTTTGATCGTTCGCTGGAAGACCAGTAGTAGTTTCCGATGCACATATGGAGGCATTCTGTAATCTGTGGACTATCAGAGTGTTGATGAAACAAAGGAATTGAATCGGGATTGAATACAACAGTCACCGTGCGCACTTTCCTCCATGGGAGCCATGTCTCAAACAGTCTACGCTTTGATCGTTCCCTGGAAGACCAGTTGTAGTTTCCGATGCACATCTCGTGGCATTCTGTAATCTGTGGACTATCAGAGTGTTGATGAAACACAGGAATTGAATCTAGATTGAATACAACAGTCACCATGCCCACTTTCCTCCACTGGAGGTATATCTCAAACAGTCTACGCTTTGATCGTTCCCTGGAAGACCAGTAGTAGTTTCCGATTCACATCTGGTAGCATTCTGTAATCTGTGGACTATCAGAGTGTCGATGAAACACAGAAATTGCGTCGAGATTGAATGCAACAGTCACCATGCGCACTTTCCTCTACGGCAGTAATGTCTCAAACTGTCTACGCTTTGATCGTTCCCTGGAAGACCTGTAGTAGTTTCCGATGCACATCTGGTGGCATTCTGTAATCTGTGGACTATCAGAGTGTGGGTGAAACACAGAAATTGCATCGGGATTGAATATTAATGTCACCATGCACACTTTTCTCCATAAAAGTAATGTCTAAAACAGTCTACGCTTTGATCGTTCCCTTGGAGACCAGTAGTAGTTTCCGATGCACATCTGGAGGCATTCTGTAATCTGTGGACTATCAGACTGTTGATGAGACACAGATATTGCATAGGGATTCAGTACAACAGTCACCATGCGCACTTTCAACCATTTAAGTAATGTCTCTAACAGCCTACGATTTGATCGTTCCCTGGTAGACCAGTAGCAGTTTCTGATGCACATCTGTATGCATTCTGTAATCTGTGGACTATCAGAGAGTTGATGAAACACTGAAATTGCATCGGGATCGAATACAACAGTCACCATGCGCACTTTCCTCCATGGGAGTAATGTCTCAAACAGTCTACGATTTGATCGTTCCCTGGAAGACCAGTAGTAGTTTCCAATGCACAGATGGAGGCATTCTGTAATCTGTGGACTATCAGAGTGTTGATGATACACTGAAATTGCATCGGGATTGAATACAACAGTCACCATGCGCACTTTCCTCCATGGGAGCCATGTCTCAAACAGTCTACGCTTTGATCGTTCCCTGGAAGACCAGTAGTAGTTTCCGATGCACATCTGGAGGCATTCTGTAATCTGTGGACTATCAGAGTGTTGATGAAAGACAGAAATTGCATCGGGATTGAATACAACAGTCACTGTGCGCACTTTCCTCCACAGGGGTATGTCTCAAACAGTCTATGCTTTCGTCGTTCCCTGGAAGACCAGAAGTAGTTTCCGATGCACATCTGGCGGCATTCTGTAATCTGTGGAATATCAGAGTGTTGATGAAACACAGAAATTGCATCGGGATTGAATACAACAGTCACCATGCGCACTTTCCTCCATGGGAGTAATGTCACAAACAGTCTACGATTTGATCGTTCCCTGGAAGACCAGTAGTAGTTTCCGATGCACATCAGGAGGCAATCTGTAATCTGTGGACTATCAGAGTGTTGATGATACACTGAAATTGCATCGGGATTGAATACAACAGTCACCATGCGCACTTTCCTCCATGGGAGTAATGTCTCAAAGAGTCTACGCTTTGATCGTTCCCTTGAAGACCAGTAGTAGTTTCCGATGCACATCTGGAGGCATTCTGTAATCTGTGGACTATCAGACTGTTGATGAGACACAGAAATTGCATCGGGATTGAATACAACAGTCACCATGCGCACTTTCTTCCATGGGAGTAATGTCTCAAACAGTCTACGATTTGATCGTTCCCTGGAAGACCAGTAGTAGTTTCCAATGCACATATGGACGCATTCTGTAGAATGTGTAGTATCAGAGTGTTGATGAAACACTGAAATTGCATCGGGATTGAATACAACAGTCACCAAGCGCACTTTCCTCCATGGGAGCCATGTCTCAAACAGTCTACGATTTGATCGTTCCCTGAAAGACCAGTAGTAGTTTCCGATGCACATCTGGAGGCATTCTGTAATCTGTGGACTATCAGAGTGTTGATGAAACACAGGAATTGAATCTAGATTGAATACAACAGTCACCATGCGCACTTTCCTCCACTGGAGGTATATCTCAAACAGTCTACGCTTTGATCGTTCCTTGGAAGACCAGTAGTAGTTTCCGATTCACATCTGGTAGCATTCTGTAATCTGTGGACTATCAGAGTGTTGATGAAACACAGAAATTGCATCGGGATTGGATGCAACAGTCACCATGTGCACTTTCCTCCACGGCAGTAATGTCTCAAACTGTCTACGCTTTGATCGTTCCCTGGAAGACCTGTAGTAGTTTCCGATGCACATCTGGTGGCATTCTGTAATATGTGGACTATCAGAGTGTTGATGAAACACAGAAATTGCATCAGGATTGAATACAACAGTCACCATGCGCACTTTTCTCCATGGGAGTGATGTCTGAAACAGTCTACGCTTTGATAGTTCCCTGGAAGACCAGTAGTAGTTTTCGATGCACATCTGGTGGCTTTCTGTGATCTGTGGACCTTCAAAGTTTTGATGAAACACAGTAATTGCCTCGGAATTGAATACAACAGCCACCATGCGCACTTTCCTCCATGGGAGTAATGTCTCAAACAGTCTACGCTTTGATCGTTCCCTGGAAGACCAGTAGTAATATCCGATTCACATCTGGAGGCATTCTGTAATCTGTCGACTATCAGACTGTTGATGAGACACAGATATTGCATCGGGATTGAATACAACAGTCACCATGCGCACTTTCCTAGATGGGAGTATTGTCTCAAACAGTCTACGATTTGATCGTTCCCTGGAAGACCAGTAGTAGTTTCCGATGCATATATGGAGGCATTCTGCAATCTGTGTACTATCGGAGTGTGGATGACACACAGAAATTTCATCGGGATTAAATACAACAGTCACAATGCGCACTTTCCTCCATGGGAGAAATGTCTCAAACTGTCTACGCTTTGATCGTTCCCTTTAAGACCAGTAGTAGTTTCCGATGCACAAATGGAGGCATCTTGTAAACTGTGGACCATCAGAGTGTTGATGAAACAAAGGAATTGAATCAGGATTGAATACAACAGTCACCGTGCGCACTTTCCTCCATGGGAGTAATCCTCAAACAGTCTACGCTTTAATCGTTCCGTGGAAGACCAGTAGTAGTTTTCGATGCACATCTGGAGGCTTTCTGTAATCTGTGGACCTTCCAAGTTTTGATGAAACACAGTAATTGCCTCGGAATTGAATACAACAGCCACCATGCGCACTTTCCTCCATGGGAGTAATGTCTCAAACAGTCTACGATTTGATCGTTCCCTGGAAGACCAGTAGTAGTTTCCGATGCACATCTGGAGGCTTTCTGTGATCTGTGGACTATCAGAGTGTTGATGAAACACAGAAATTGCGTCGGGATTGAATACAACAGTCACCATGCTCACTTTCCTCCATGGGAGTAATGTCTCAAACAGTCTACGCTTTGATCGTTCCCTGGAAGACGAGTAGTAGTTTCTGATGCCCGTCTGGAGGCATTCTGTAATCTGTGGACTATCAGAGTGTTGACGAAACACGGAAATTGCATCGGGATTGAATACAACAGTCACCATGGCACTTTTCTCCATGGGAGTAATGTCTGAAACAGTCTACGCTTTGATAGGTCCCTGGAAGACCAGTAGTAGTTTCCGATGCACATCTCGTGGCATTCTGTAATGTGTGGACTATCAGAGTGTTGATGAAACACAGAAATTGCATGGGGATTGAATACAACAGTCGCCATGCGCACTTTCCTCCATGGGAGCCATGTCTCAAACAGTCTACGCTTTGATCGTTCGCTGGAAGACCAGTAGTAGTTTCCGATGCACATATGGAGGCATTCTGTAATCTGTGGACTATCAGAGTGTTGATGAAACACATGAATTGAATCGGCAATGAATACAACAGTCACCATGTGCACTTTCCTCCACGGGAGGTGTATCTCAAACAGTCTACGCTTTGATCGTTCCCTGGAAGATCAGTAGTAGTTTCCGATGCACATCTGGCAGCATTCTGTAATCTGTCGACTATCACAGTGTCGATGGAACACAGAAATTGCATCGGGATTGAATGCAACAGTCACCGTGCGCACTTTCCTCCCCGGGAGAAAAGTCTCAAACAGTCTAATCTTTGATCGATCCCTGGAAGACCAGGGGTAGTTTCCGGTGCACATCTGGTGTCATTCTGTAATCTGTGGACTATCAGAGTGTTGATGAAACACAGAAATTGCATCGGGATTGAATACAACAGTCACCATGCCCACTTTCCTAAATGAGAGTAATGTCTCAAACAGTCTAGGGTTTGATAGTTCCCTTGAAGACTATTAGTAGTTTCCGATGCACGTCTGGTGGCATTCTGTAACCTGTGGACTATCAGAGTGTTGATGAAACACAGAAATTGCATCGGGATTGAATACAACAGTCACCATGCCCACTTTCCTCCATGGGAGTAATGTTTCAAACAGTCTAGTGTTTGATAGTTCCCTTGAAGACCAGTAGTAGTTTCCGATGCACGTCTTGTGGCATTCTGCAATCTGTGGAGTATCAGAGTGTTGATGCAACACAGAAATTGCTCCGGGATTGAATACAACAGTCACCATGCTTACTTTCCTCCATGGGAGTAAGGTCTGAAACAGTCTACGCTTTGATCGTACCCTGGAAGACTAGCAGTAGTTTCAGATGCACATCTGGTGGCATTCTGTAATCTGTGGACTATCAGAATGTTGATGAAACACAGAAATTGCATCAGGATTGAATACAACAGTCACCATGCGCACTTTTCTCCATGGGAGTGATGTCTGAAACGGTCTACGCTTTGATAGTTCCCTGGAAGACCAGTAGTAGTTTTCGATGCACATCTGGTGGCTTTCTGTGATCTGTGGACCTTCAAAGTTTTGATGAAACACAGTAATTGCCTCGGAATTGAATACAACAGCCACCATGCGCACTTTCCTCCATGGGAGTAATGTCTCAAACAGTCTACGCTTTGATCGTTCCCTGGAAGACCAGTAGTAATATCCGATTCACATCTGGAGGCATTCTGTAATCTGTGGACTATCAGACTGTTGATGAGACACAGAAATTGCATCGGGATTGAATACAACAGTCACCATGCGCACTTTCCTAGATGGGAGTATTGTCTCAAACAGTCTACGATTTGATCGTTCCCTGGAAGACCAGTAGTAGTTTCCGATGCATATATGGAGGCATTCTGCAATCTGTGGACTATCAGAGTGTGGATGAAACACAGAAATTGCATCGGGATTGAATACAACAGTCACAATGCGCACTTTCCTCCATGGGAGAAATGTCTCAAACTGTCTACGCTTTGATCGTCCCCTGGAAGACCAGTAGTAGTTGCCGATGCACAAATGGAGGCATTCTGTAAACTGTGGACCATCAGAGTGTTGATGAAACAAAGGAATTGAATCAGGATTGAATACAACAGTCACCGTGCGCACTTTCCTCCATGGGAGTAATCATCAAACAGTCTACGCTTTAATCGTTCCGTGGAAGACCAGTAGTAGTTTTCGATGCACATCTGGAGGCTTTCTGTAATCTGTGGACCTTCCAAGTTTTGATGAAACACAGTAATTGCCTCGGAATTGAATACAACAGCCACCATGCGCACTTTCCTCCATGGGAGTAATGTCTCAAACAGTCTACGCTTTGATCGTTCCCTGGAAGACGAGTAGTAGTTTCTGATGCCCGTCTGGAGGCATTCTGTAATCTGTGGACTATCAGAGTGTTGACGAAACACGGAAATTGCATCGGGATTGAATACAACAGTCACCATGCTCACTTTCCTCCATGGGAGTAATGTCTCAAACAGTCTACGCTTTGATCGTTCCCTGGAAGACGAGTAGTAGTTTCTGATGCCCGTCTGGAGGCATTCTGTAATCTGTGGACTATCAGAGTGTTGACGAAACACGGAAATTGATCGGGATTGAATACAACAGTCACCATGCGCACTTTTCTCCATGGGAGTAATGTCTGAAACAGTCTACGCTTTGATAGGTCCCTGGAAGACCAGTAGTAGTTTCCGATGCACATCTCGTGGCATTCTGTAATGTGTGCACTATCAGAGTGTTGATGAAACACAGAAATTGCATGGGGATTGAATACAACAGTCACCATGCGCACTTTCCTAAACGGGAGTTATGTCTCAAACAGTCTACGCATTGATCGATCCCTGGATGACCAGTAGTAGTTTCCTATTGACATCTGGTGGCATTCTGTAAGCTGTCGACTATCAGAGTGTTGATGAAACACAGAAATTGCATCGTGAATGAATACAACAGTCATCATGCACACTTTCCTCCACGGGAGTAATGTCTCAAACAGTCTACGCTTTGATCGTTCCCTGGAAGACCAGAAGTAGTTTCCGATGCACATCTGGTGGCATTCTGTACTCTGTGGACTATCAGAGTGTTGATGAAACACAGAAATTGCATCAGGATTCAATACAACAGTCGCCATGCGCACTTTCCTCCATGGGAGCCATGTCTCAAACAGTCTACGCTTTGATCGTTCCCTGGAAGACCAGTAGTAGTTTCCGATGCACATCTGGCAGCATTCTGTAATCTGTCGACTATCACAGTGTCGATGGAATACAGAAATTGCATCGGGATTGAATGCAACAATCACCGTGCCCACTTTCCTCCCCGGGCGTAAAGTCTCAAACAGTCTAATCTTTGATCGATCCCTGGAAGACCAGAGGTAGTTTCCGGTGCACATCTGGTGTCATTCTGTAATCCGTGGACTATCAGAGTGTTGATGAAACACAGAAATTGCATCGGGATTGAATACAACAGTCACCATGCCCACTTTCCTAAATGGGAGTAATGTCTCAAACAGTCTAGGGTTTGATAGTTCCCTTGAAGACTATTAGTAGTTTCCGATGCACGTCTGGTGGCATTCTGTAACTTGTGGACTATCAGAGTGTTGATGAAACACAGAAATTGCATCGGGATTGAATACAACAGTCACCATGCCCACTTTCCTCCATGGGAGTAATGTTTCAAACAGTCTACGCTTAGATAGTTCCCTGGAAGACCAGTAGTAATTTCCGATGCACATCTGGAGGCTTTCAGTGATCTGTGGACCTTCAAAGTTTTGATGAAACACAGTAATTGCCTCGGAATTGAATACAAAAGCCACCATGCGCACTTTCCTCCATGGGAGTAATGTCTCAAACAGTCTACGCTTTGATCGTTCCCTGGAAGACCAGTAGTAATATCCGATGCACATCTGGAAGCATTCTGTAATCTGTGGACTATCAGACTGTTGATGAGACACAGAAATTGCATCGGGATTGAATACAACAGTCACCATGCGCACTTTCCGAGATGGGAGTACTGTCTCAAACAGTCTACGATTTGATCGTTCCCTGGAAGACCAGTAGTAGTTTCCGATGCACAAATGGAGGCATTCTGTAAACTGTGGACCATCAGAGTGTTGATGAAACAAAGGAATTGAATCGGGATTGAATACAACAGTCACCGTGCGCACTTTCCTCCATTGGAGTAATCCTCAAACAGTCTACGCTTTAATCGTTCCGTGGAAGACCAGTAGTAGTTTTCGATGCACATCTGGAGGCTTTCTGTAATCTGTGGACCTTCCAAGTTTTGATGAAACACAGTAATTGCCTCGGAATTGAATACAACAGCCACCATGCGCACTTTCCTCCATGGGAGTAATGTCTCAAACAGTCTACGATTTGATCGTTCCCTGGAAGACCAGTAGTAGTTTCCGATGCACATCTGGAGGCTTTCTGTAATCTGTGGACTATTAGAGTGTTGATGAAACACAGAAATTGCGTCGGGATTGAATACAACAGTCACCATGCTCACTTTCCTCCATGGGAGTAATGTCTCAAACAGTCTACGTTTTGATCGTTCCCTGGAAGACGAGTAGTAGTTTCTGATGCCCGTCTGGAGGCATTCTGTAATCTGTGGACTATCAGACTGTTGATGAGACACAGAAATTGCATCAGGATTGAATACAACAGTCACCATGCGCACTTTCCGAGATGGGAGTATTGTCTCAAACATTCTACTCTCTGATCGTTCCCTGGAAGACCAGTAGTAGTTTCCGATGCACATCTGGAGGCATTCTGTAATCTGTGGACTATCAGAGTGTTGATGAAACACAGGAAATGAATCAAGATTGAATACAACAGTCACCATGCGCACTTTCCTCCACTGGAGGTATATCTCAAACTGTCTACGCTTTGATCGTTCCCTGGAAGACCAGTAGTAGTTTCCGATTCACATCTGGTAGCATTCTGTAATCTGTGGACTATCAGAGTGTTGATGAAACACAGAAATTGCATCAGGATTGGATGCAACAGTCACCATGCGCACTTTCCTCCACGGCAGTAATGTCTCATACTGTCTACGCTTTGATCGTTCCCTGGAAGACCAGTAGTAGTTTCCGATGCACATCTGGTGGCATTATGTAATCTGTGGACTATCAGAGTGTTGATGAAACACAGAAATTGCATCGGGATTGAATACAACAGTCACCATGCCCACTTTCCTCCATGGGACTAATGTCTCAAAAAGTCTAGGGTTTGCTAGTTCCCTGGAAGACCAGTAGTAGTTTCCGATGCACATCTCGTGGCATTCTGTAATGTGTGGACTATCAGAGTGTTGATGAAACACAGAAATTGCATGGCGATTGAATACAACAGTCACCATGCGCACTTTCCTAAACGGGAGTTATGTCTCAAACAGTCTACGCATTGATCGTTCCCTGGATGACCAGTAGTAGTTTCCGATAGACATCTGGTGGCATTCCGTAAGCTGTCGACTATCAGAGTGTTGATGAAACACAGAAATTGCATCGTGAATGAATACAACAGTCATCATGCACACTTTCCTCCACGGGAATAATGTCTCAAACAGTCTACGCTTTGATCGTTCCCTGGAAGACCAGAAGTAGTTTCCGATGCACATCTGGTGGCATTCTGTAATCTGTGGACTATCAGAGTGTTGATGAAACACAGAAATTGCATCGGGATTGAATACAACAGTCGCCATGCGCACTTTCCTCCATGGGAGCCATGTCTCAAACAGTCTACGCTTTGATCGTTCGCTGGAAGACAAGTAGTCGTTTCCGATGCACATATGGAGGCATTCTGTAATCTGTTTACTATCAGAGTGTTGATGAAACACATGAATTGAATCGGGATTGAATACAACAGTCACCATGTGCACTTTCCTCCACAGGAGGTATATCTCAAACAGTCTACGATTTGATCGTTCCCTGGAAGATCAGTAGTAGTTTCCGATGCACATCTGGCAGCATTCTGTAATCTGTCGACTATCACAGTGTCGATGGAACACAGAAATTGCATCGGGATTGAATGCAACAGTCACCGTGCTTACTTTCCTCCCCGGGAGTAAAGTCTCAAACAGTCTAATGTTTGATCGATCCCTGGAAGACCAGAGGTAGTTTCCGGTGCACATCTGGTGTCATTCTGTAATCTGTGGACTATCAGAGTGTTGATGAAACACAGAAATTGCATCGGGATTGAATACAACAGTCACCATGCGCACTTTTCTCCATGGGAGTGATGTCTGAAACAGTCTACGCTTTGATAGTTCCCTGGAAGACCAGTAGTAGTTTTCGATGCACATCTGGTGGCTTTCTGTGATCTGTGGACCTTCAAAGTTTTGATGAAACACAGTAATTGCCTCGGAATTGAATACAACAGCCACCATGCTCACTTTCCTCCATGGGAGTAATGTCTCAAACAGTCTACGCTTTGATCGTTCCCTGGAAGACCAGTAGTAATATCCGATGCACATCTGGAGGCATTCTGTAATCTGTGGACTATCAGACTGTTGATGAGACACAGAAATTGCATCGGGATTGAATACAACTGTCACCATGCGCACTTTCCTAGATGGGAGTATTGTCTCAAACAGTCTACGATTTGATCGTTCCCTGGAAGACCAGTAGTAGTTTCCGATGCATATATGGAGGCATTCTGCAATCTGTGGACTATCAGAGTGTGGATGAAACACAGAAATTGCATCGGGATTGAATACAACAGTCACAATGCGCACTTTCCTCCATGGGAGTAATGTCTCAAACAGTCTACGCTTTGATCGTTCCCTGGAAGACGAGTAGTAGTTTCTGATGCCCGTCTGGAGGCATTCTGTAATCTGTGGACTATCAGAGTGTTGACGAAACACGGAAATTGCATCGGGATTGAATACAACAGTCACCATGCTCACTTTCCTCCATGGGAGTAATGTCTCAAACAGTCTACGCTTTGATCGTTCCCTGGAAGACGAGTAGTAGTTTCTGATGCCCGTCTGGAGGCATTCTGTAATCTGTGGACTATCAGAGTGTTGACGAAACACGGAAATTGCATCGGGATTGAATACAACAGTCACCATGCGCACTTTTCTCCATGGGAGTAATGTCTCAAACAGTCTACGCATTGATTGATCCCTGGATGACCAGTAGTAGTTTCCTATTGACATCTGGTGGCATTCTGTAAGCTGTCGACTATCAGAGTGTTGATGAAACACAGAAATTGCATCGTGAATGAATACAACAGTCATCATGCACACTTTCCTCCACGGGAGTAATGTCTCAAACAGTCTACGCTTTGATCGTTCCCTGGAAGACCAGAAGTAGTTTCCGATGCACATCTGGTGGCATTCTGTACTCTGTGGACTATCAGAGTGTTGATGAAACACAGAAATTGCATCAGGATTGAATACAACAGTCGCCATGCGCACTTTCCTCCATGGGAGCCATGTCTCAAACAGTCTACGCTTTGATCGTTCGCTGGAAGACCAGTAGTAGTTTCCGATGCACATATGGAGGCATTCTGTAATCTGTGGACTATCAGAGTGTAGATGAAACACATGAATTGAATCGGGAATGAATACAACAGTCACCATGTGCACTTTCCTCCACGGGAGGTGTATCTCAAACAGTTTACGCTTTGATCGTTCCCTGGAAGATCAGTAGTAGTTTCCGATGCACATCTGGCAGCATTCTGTAATCTGTCCACTATCACAGTGTCGATGGAATACAGAAATTGCATCGGGATTGAATGCAACAGTCACCGTGCGCACTTTCCTCCCCGGGCGTAAAGTCTCAAACAGTCTAATCTTTGATCGATCCCTGGAAGACCAGAGGTAGTTTCCGGTGCACATCTGGTGTCATTCTGTAATCCGTGGACTATCAGAGTGTTGATGAAACACAGAAATTGCATCGGGATTGAATACAACAGTCACCATGCCCACTTTCCTAAATGGGAGTAATGTCTCAAACAGTCTAGGGTTTGATAGTTCCCTTGAAGACTATTAGTAGTTTCCGATGCACGTCTGGTGGCATTCTGTAACCTGTGGACTATCAGAGTGTTGATGAAACACAGAAATTGCATCGGGATTGAAGACAACAGTCACCATGCCCACTTTCCTCCATGGGAGTAATGTTTCAAACAGTCTAGGGTTTGATAGTTCCCTTGAAGACCAGTAGTAGTTTCCGATGCACGTCTTGTGGCATTCTGCAATCTGTGGAGTATCAGAGTGTTGATGCAACACAGAAATTGCTCCGGGATTGAATACAACAGTCACCATGCTTACTTTTCTCCATGGGAGTGATGTCTGAAACAGTCTACGCTTAGATAGTTCCCTGGAAGACCAGTAGTAATTTCCGATGCACATCTGGAGGCTTTCAGTGATCTGTGGACCTTCAAAGTTTTGATGAAACACAGTAATTGCCTCGGAATTGAATACAAAAGCCACCATGCGCACTTTCCTCCATGGGAGTAATGTCTCAAACAGTCTACGCTTTGATCGTTCCCTGGAAGACCAGTAGTAATATCCGATGCACATCTGGAAGCATTCTGTAATCTGTGGACTATCAGACTGTTGATGAGACACAGAAATTGCATCGGGATTGAATACAACAGTCACCATGCGCACTTTCCGAGATGGGAGTATTGTCTCAAACAGTCTACGATTTGATCGTTCCCTGGAAGACCAGTAGTAGTTTCCGATGCACAAATGGAGGCATTCTGTAAACTGTGGACCATCAGAGTGTTGATGAAACAAAGGAATTGAATCGGGATTGAATACAACAGTCACCGTGCGCACTTTCCTCCATTGGAGTAATCCTCAAACAGTCTACGCTTTAATCGTTCCGTGGAAGACCAGTAGTAGTTTTCGATGCACATCTGGAGGCTTTCTGTAATCTGTGGACCTTCCAAGTTTTGATGAAACACAGTAATTGCCTCGGAATTGAATACAACAGCCACCATGCGCACTTTCCTCCATGGGAGTAATGTCTCAAACAGTCTACGATTTGATCGTTCCCTGGAAGACCAGTAGTAGTTTCCGATGCACATCTGGAGGCTTTCTGTAATCTGTGGACTATTAGAGTGTTGATGAAACACAGAAATTGCGTCGGGATTGAATACAACAGTCACCATGCTCACTTTCCTCCATGGGAGTAATGTCTCAAACAGTCTACGTTTTGATCGTTCCCTGGAAGACGAGTAGTAGTTTCTGATGCCCGTCTGGAGGCATTCTGTAATCTGTGGACTATCAGACTGTTGATGAGACACAGAAATTGCATCGGGATTGAATACAACAGTCACCATGCGCACTTTCCGAGATGGGAGTATTGTCTCAAACATTATACTCTCTGATCGTTCCCTGGAAGACCAGTAGTAGTTTCCGATGCACATCTGGAGGCATTCTGTAATCTGTGGACTATCAGAGTGTTGATGAAACACAGGAAATGAATCAAGATTGAATACAACAGTCACCATGCGCACATTCCTCCACTGGAGGTATATCTCAAACTGTCTACGCTTTGATCGTTCCCTGGAAGACCAGTAGTAGTTTCCGATTCACATCTGGTAGCATTCTGTAATCTGTGGACTATCAGAGTGTTGATGAAACACAGAAATTGCATCGGGATTGAATACAACAGTCACCATGCCCACTTTCCTCCATGGGAGTGATGTCTGAAACAGTCTACGCTTTGATCGTTCCCTGGAAGACCAGTAGTAATATCCGATGCACATCTGGAGGCATTCTGTAATCTGTGGACTATTAGAGTGTTGATGAAACACAGAAATTGCGTCGGGATTGAATACAACAGTCACCATGCTCACTTTCCTCCATGGGAGTAATGTCTCAAACAGTCTACGTTTTGATCGTTCCCTGGAAGACCAGTAGTAATATCCGATGCACATCTGGAGGCATTCTGTAATCTGTGGACCTTCCAAGTTTTGATGAAACACAGTAATTGCCTCGGAATTGAATACAACAGCCACCATGCGCACTTTCCTCCATGGGAGTAATGTCTCAAACAGTCTACGATTTGATCGTTCCCTGGAAGACCAGTAGTAGTTTCCGATGCACATCTGGAGGCTTTCTGTAATCTGTGGACTATTAGAGTGTTGATGAAACACAGAAATTGCGTCGGGATTGAATACACCAGTCACCATGCTCACTTTCCTCCATGGGAGTAATGTCTCAAACAGTCTACGTTTTGATCGTTCCCTGGAAGACGAGTAGTAGTTTCTGATGCCCGTCTGGAGGCATTCTGTAATCTGTGGACTATCAGACTGTTGATGAGACACAGAAATTGCGTCGGGATTGAATACAACAGTCACCATGCTCACTTTCCTCCATGGGAGTAATGTCTCAAACAGTCTACGTTTTGATCGTTCCCTGGAAGACGAGTAGTAGTTTCTGATGCCCGTCTGGAGGCATTCTGTAATCTGTGGACTATCAGACTGTTGATGAGACACAGAAATTGCATCGGGATTGAATACAACAGTCACCATGCGCACTTTCCGAGATGGGAGTATTGTCTCAAACATTATACTCTCTGATCGTTCCCTGGAAGACCAGTAGTAGTTTCCGATGCACATCTGGCAGCATTCTGTAATCTGTCGACTATCACAGTGTCGATGGAACACAGAAATTGCATCGGGATTGAATGCAACAGTCACCGTGCTCACTTTCCTCCCCGGGAGTAAAGTCTCAAACAGTCTAATGTTTGATCGATCCCTGGAAGACCAGAGGTAGTTTCCGGTGCACATCTGGTGTCATTCTGTAATCTGTGGACTATCAGAGTGTTGATGAAACACAGAAATTGCATCGGGATTGAATACAACAGTCACCATGCGCACTTTTCTCCATGGGAGTGATGTCTGAAACAGTCTACGCTTTGATAGTTCCCTGGAAGACCAGTAGTAGTTTTCGATGCACATCTGGTGGCTTTCTGTGATCTGTGGACCTTCAAAGTTTTGATGAAACACAATAATTGCCTCGGAATTGAATACAACAGCCACCATGCGCACTTTCCTCCATGGGAGTAATGTCTCAAACAGTCTACGCTTTGATCGTTCCCTGGAAGACCAGTAGTAATATCCGATGCACATCTGGAGGCATTCTGTAATCTGTGGACTATCAGACTGTTGATGAGACACAGAAATTGCATCGGGATTGAATACAACTGTCACCATGAGCACTTTCCTAGATGGGAGTATTGTCTCAAACAGTCTACGATTTGATCGTTCCCTGGAAGACCAGTAGTAGTTTCCGATGCATATATGGAGGCATTCTGCAATCTGTGGACTATCAGAGTGTGGATGAAACACAGAAATTGCATCGGGATTGAATACAACAGTCACAATGCGCACTTTCCTCCATGGGAGCCATGTCTCAAACTGTCTACGCTTTGATCGTTCCCTGGAAGACCAGTAGTAGTTTCCGATGCACAAATGGAGGCATTCTGTAAACTGTGGACCATCAGAGTGTTGATGAAACAAAGGAATTGAATCAGGATTGAATACAACAGTCACCGTGCGCACTTTAATCCATGGGAGTAATCCTCAAACAGTCTACGCTTTAATCGTTCCGTGGAAGACCAGTAGTAGTTTTCGATGCACATCTGGAGGCTCTCTGTAGTCTGTGGACCTTCCAAGTTTTGATGAAACACAATAATTGCCTCGGAATTGAATACAACAGCCACCATGCGAACTTTCATCCATGGGAGTAATGTCTCAAACAGTCTACGATTTGATCGTTCCCTGGAAGACCAGTAGTAGTTTCCGATGCATATCTGGAGGCTTTCTGTAATCTGTGGACTATCAGAGTGTTGATGAAACACAGAAATTGCGTCGGGATTGAATACAACAGTCACCATGCTCACTTTCCTCCATGGTAGTAATGTCTCAAACAGTCTACGCTTTGATCGTTCCCTGGAAGACGAGTAGTAGTTTCTGATGCCCGCAGGAGGCATTCTGTAATCTATGGACTATCAGAGTGTTGACGAAACACGGAAATTGCATCGGGATTGAATACAACAGTCACCATCCGCACTTTCCTCCATGGGAGTAATGTCTGAAACAGTCTACGCTTTGATCGTTCGCTGGAAGACAAGTAGTAGTTTCCGATGCACATATGGAGGCATTCTGTAATCTGTTTACTATCAGAGTGTTGATGAAACACATGAATTGAATCGGGATTGAATACAACAGTCACCATGTGCACTTTCCTCCACGGGAGGTATATCTCAAACAGTCTACGATTTGATCGTTCCCTGAAAGATCAGTAGTAGTTTCCGATGCACATCTGGCAGCATTCTGTAATCTGTCGACTATCGCAGTGTCGATGGAACACAGAAATTGCATCGGGATTGAATGCAACAGTCACCGTGCTCACTTTCCTCCCCGGGAGTAAAGTCTCAAACAGTCTAATGTTTGATCGATCCCTGGAAGACCAGAGGTAGTTTCCGGTGCACATCTGGTGTCATTCTGTAATCTGTGGACTATCAGAGTGTTGATGAAACACAGAAATTGCATCGGGATTGAATACAACAGTCACCATGCGCACTTTTCTCCATGGGAGTGATGTCTGAAACAGTCTACGCTTTGATAGTTCCCTGGAAGACCAGTAGTAGTTTTCGATGCACATCTGGTGGCTTTCTGTGATCTGTGGACCTTCAAAGTTTTGATGAAACACAGTAATTGCCTCGGAATTGAATACAACAGCCACCATGCGCACTTTCCTCCATGGGAGTAATGTCTCAAACAGTCTACGCTTTGATCGTTCCCTGGAAGACCAGTAGTAATATCCGATGCACATCTGGAGGCATTCTGTAATCTGTGGACTATCAGACTGTTGATGAGACACAGAAATTGCATCGGGATTGAATACAACTGTCACCATGCGCACTTTCCTAGATGAGAGAATTGTCTCAAACAGTCTACGATTTGATCGTTCCCTGGAAGACCAGTAGTAGTTTCCGATGCATATATGGAGGCATTCTGCAATCTGTGGACTATCAGAGTGTGGATGAAACACAGAAATTGCATCGGGATTGAATACAACAGTCACAATGCGCACTTTCCTCCATGGGAGCCATGTCTCAAACTGTCTACGCTTTGATCGTTCCCTGGAAGACCAGTAGTAGTTTCCGATGCACAAATGGAGGCATTCTGTAAACTGTGGACCATCAGAGTGTTGATGAAACAAAGGAATTGAATCAGGATTGAATACAACAGTCACCGTGCGCACTTTAATCCATGGGAGTAATCCTCAAACAGTCTACGCTTTAATCGTTCCGTGGAAGACCAGTAGTAGTTTTCGATGCACATCTGGAGGCTCTCTGTAGTCTGTGGACCTTCCAAGTTTTGATGAAACACAATAATTGCCTCGGAATTGAATACAACAGCCACCATGCGAACTTTCCTCCATGGGAGTAATGTCTCAAACAGTCTACGATTTGATCGTTCCCTGGAAGACCAGTAGTAGTTTCCGATGCATATCTGGAGGCCTTCTGTAATCTGTGGACTATCAGAGTGTTGATGAAACACAGAAATTGCGTCGGGATTGAATACAACAGTCACCATGCTCACTTTCCTCCATGGTAGTAATGTCTCAAACAGTCTACGCTTTGATCGTTCCCCGGAAGACGAGTAGTAGTTTCTGATGCCCGCAGGAGGCATTCTGTAATCTGTGGACTATCAGAGTGTTGACGAAACACGGAAATTGCATCGGGATTGAATACAACAGTCACCATCCGCACTTTCCTCCATGGGAGTAATGTCTGAAACAGTCTACTCTTTGATCGTTCCCTGGTAGACCAGTAGTTATTTCCGATGCACATCTGGTGGCATTCTGTAATCTGTGGACTATCAGAGTGTTGATGAAACACAGAAATTGCATCGGGATTGAATACAACAGTCACCATGCGCACTTTTCTCCATGGGAGTTATGTCTCAAACAGTCTACGCATTGATCGTTCCCTGGATGACCAGTAGTAGTTTCCTATTGACATCTGGTGGCATTCTGTAAGCTGTCGACTATCAGAGTGTTGATGAAACACAGAAATTGCATCGTGAATGAATACAACAGTCATCATGCACACTTTCCTCCACGGGAGTAATGTCTCAAACAGTCTACGCTTTGATCGTTCCCTGGAAGACCAGAAGTAGTTTCCGATGCACATCTGGTGGCATTCTGTACTCTGTGGACTATCAGAGTGTTGATGAAACACAGAAATTGCATCGGGATTGAATACAACAGTCGCCATGCGCACTTTCCTCCATGGGAGCCATGTCTCAAACAGTCTACGCTTTGATCGTTCGCTGGAAGACCAGTAGCAGTTTCCGATGCACATATGGAGGCATTCTGTAATCTGTGGACTATCAGAGTGTTGATGAAACACATGAATTGAATCGGGATTGAATACAACAGTCACCATGTGCACTTTCCTCCACGGGAGGTGTATCTCAAACAGTCTACGCTTTGATCGTTCCCTGGAAGATCAGTAGTAGTTTCCGATGCACATCTGGCAGCATTCTGTAATCTGTCGACTATCACAGTGTCGATGGAACACAGAAATTGCATCGGGATTGAATGCAACAGTCACCGTGCGCACTTTCCTCCCCGGGAGTAAAGTCTCAAACAGTCTAATCTTTGATCGATCCCTGGAAGACCAGAGGTAGTTTCCGGTGCACATCTGGTGTCATTCTGTAATCTGTGGACTATCAGAGTGTTGATGAAACACAGAAATTGCATCGGGATTGAATACAACAGTCACCATGCCCACTTTCCTAAATGGGAGTAATGTCTCAAACAGTCTAGGGTTTGATAGTTCCCTTGAAGACCAGTAGTAGTTTCCGATGCACGTCTTGTGGCATTCTGCAATCTGTGGAGTATCAGAGTGTTGATGCAACACAGAAATTGCTCCGGGATTGAATACAACAGTCACCATGCTTACTTTCCTCCATGGGAGTAATGTCTGAATCAGTCTACGCTTTGATCGTACCCTGGAAGACTAGCAGTAGTTTCTGATGCACATCTGGAGGCATTCTGTAATCTGTGGACTATCAGAGTGTTGATGAAACACAGATATTTCATCGGGAATAAATACAACAGTCACCACGCGCACTTTCCTCCATGGGAGTAATGTCTCAAACAGTCTACGCTTTGATCGTTCCCTGGAAGACCAGTAGTAATATCCGATGCACATCTGGAGGCATTCTGTAATCTGTGGACTATCAGACTGTTGATGAGACACAGAAATTGCATCGGGATTGAATACAACAGTCACCATGCGCACTTTCCGAGATGGGAGTATTGTCTCAAACAGTCTACGATTTGATCGTTCCCTGGAAGACCAGTAGTAGTTTCCGATGCACATCTGGTGGCATTCTGTAATCTGTGGACTATCAGAGTGTTGATGAAACACAGAAATTGCATCAGGATTGGATGCAACAGTCACCATGCGCACTTTCCTCCACGGCAGTAATGTCTCATACTGTCTACGCTTTGATCGTTCCCTGGAAGACCAGTAGTAGTTTCCCATGCACATCTGGTGGCATTCTGTAATCTGTGGACTATCAGAGTGTTGATGAAACACAGAAATTGCATCGGGATTGAATACCACAGTCACCATGCCCACTTTCCTCCATGGGACTAATGTCTCAAACAGTCTAGGGTTTGCTAGTTCCCTTGAAGACAAGTAGTAGTTTCCGATGCACGTCTGGTAACATTCTGTAACCTGTGGACTATCAGAGTGTTGATGAAACACAGAAATTGCATCAGGATTGAATACAACAGTCACCATGTGCAATTTCCTCCATGGGAGTAATCCTCAAACAGTCTACGCTTTAATCGTTCCGTGGAAGACCAGTAGTAGTTTCCGATGCATATATGGAGGCATTCTGTAATCTGTGGACTATCAGAGTGTTGACGAAACACGGAAATTGCATCGGGATTGAATACAACAGTCACCATCCGCACTTTCCTCCATGGGAGTAATGTCTGAAACAGTCTACGCTTTGATAGTTCCCTGGAAGACCAGTACTAGTTTCCGATGCACATCTCGTGGCATTCTGTAATGTGTGGACTATCAGAGTGTTGATGAAACACAGAAATTGGATGGGGATTGAATACAACAGTCACCATGCACACTTTCCTAAACGGGAGTTATGTCTCAAACAGTCTACGCATTGATCGTTCCCTGGATGACCAGTAGTAGTTTCCGATAGACATCTGGTGGCATTCTGTAAGCTATCGACTATCAGAGTGTTGATGAAACACAGAAATTGCATCGTGAATGAATACAACAGTCATCATGCACACTTTCCTCCACGGGAGTAATGTCTCAAACAGTCTACGCTTTGATCGTTCCCTGGAAAACCAGAAGTAGTTTCCGATGCACATCTGGCGGCATTCTGTAATCTGTGGACTATCAGAGTGTTGATGAAACACAGAAATTGCGTCGGGATTGAATACAACAGTCACCATGCTCACTTTCCTCCATGGGAGTAATGTCTCAAACAGTCTACGATTTGATCGTTCCCTGGAAGACGAGTAGTAGTTTCTGATGCCCGCAGGAGGCATTCTGTAATCTGTGGACTATCAGAGTGTTGACGAAACACGGAAATTGCATCGGGATTGAATACAACAGTCACCATCCGCACTTTCCTCCATGGGAGTAATGTCTGAAACAGTCTACTCTTTGATCGTTCCCTGGTAGACCAGTAGTTGTTTCCGATGCACATCTGGTGGCATTCTGTAATCAGTGGACTATCAGAGTGTTGATGAAACACAGAAATTGCATGGGGATTGAATACAACAGTCACCATGCGCACTGTCCTAAACGGGAGTTATGTCTCAAACAGTCTACGCATTGATCGTTCCCTGGATGACCAGTAGTAGTTTCCTATTGACATCTGGTGGCATTCTGTAAGCTGTCGACTATCAGAGTGTTGATGAAACACAGAAATTGCATCGTGAATGAATACAACAGTCATCATGCACACTTTCCTCCACGGGAGTAATGTCTCAAACAGTCTACGCTTTGATAGTTCCCTGGAAGACCAGAAGTAGTTTCCGATGCACATCTGGTGGCATTCTGTACTCTGTGGACTATCAGAGTGTTGATGAAACTCAGAAATTGCATCGGGATTGAATACAACAGTCGCCATGCGCACTTTCCTCCATGGGAGCCATGTCTCAAACAGTCTACGCTTTGATCGTTCGCTGGAAGACCAGTAGTAGTTTCCGATGCACATATGGAGGCATTCTGTAATCTGTGGACTATCAGAGTGTTGATGAAACACATGAATTGAATCGGGATTGAATACAACAGTCACCATGTGCACTTTCCTCCACGGGAGGTGTATCTCAAACAGTCTACGCTTTGATCGTTCCCTGGAAGATCAGTAGTAGTTTCCGATGCACATCTGGCAGCATTCTGTAATCTGTCGACTATCACAGTGTCGATGGAACACAGAAATTGCATCGGGATTGAATGCAACGGTCACCGTGCGCACTTTCCTCCCCGGGAGTAAAGTCTCAAACAGTCTAATCTTTGATCGATCCCTGGAAGACCAGAGGTAGTTTCCGGTGCCCATCTGGTGTCATTCTGTAATCTGTGGACTATCAGAGTGTTGATGAAACACAGAAATTGCATCGGGATTGAATACAACAGTCACCATTCCCACTTTCCTAAATGGGAGTAATGTCTCAAACAGTCTAGGGTTTGATAGTTCCCTTGAAGACTATTAGTAGTTTCCGATGCACGTCTGGTGGCATTCTGTAACCTGTGGACTATCAGAGTGTTGATGAAACACAGAAATTGCATCGGGATTGAATACAACAGTCACCATGCCCACTTTCCTCCATGGGAGTAATGTTTCAAACAGTCTAGGGTTTGATAGTTCCCTTGAAGACCAGTAGTAGTTTCCGATGCACGTCTTGTGGCATTCTGCAATCTGTGGAGTATCAGAGTGTTGATGCAACACAGAAATTGCTCCGGGATTGAATACAACAGTCACCATGCTTACTTTCCTCCATGGGAGTAATGTCTGAAACAGTCTACGCTTTGATCGTACCCTGGAAGACTAGCAGTAGTTTCTGATGCACATCTGGAGGCATTCTGTAATCTGTGGACTATCAGAGTGTTGATGAAACACAGATATTTCATCGGGATTAAATATAACAGTCACCACGCGCACTTTTCTCCATGGGAGTGATGTCTCAAACAGTCTACGCTTTGATCGTTCCCTGGAAGACCAGTAGTAATATCCGATGCACATCTGGAGGCATTCTGTAATCTGTGGACTATCAGACTGTTGATGAGACACAGAAATTGCATCGGGATTGAATACAACAGTCACCATGCGCACTTTCCGAGATGGGAGTATTGTCTCAAACAGTCTACAATTTGATCGTTCCCTGGAAGACCAGTAGTAGTTTCCGATGCATATATGGAGGCATTCTGCAATCTGTGGACTATCAGAGTGTGGATGAAACACAGAAATTGCATCGGGATTGAATACAACAGTCACCATGCGCACTCTCCTCCATGGGAGCCATGTCTCAAACTGTGTACGCTTTGATCGTTCCCTGGAAGACCAGTAGTAGTTTACGATGCACAAATGGAGGCATTCTGTAAACTGTGGACCATCAGAGTGTTGATGAAACAAAGGAATTGAATCGGGATTGAATACAACAGTCACCGTGCGCACTTTCCTCCATGGGAGTAATCCTCAAACAGTCTACGCTTTAATCGTTCCGTGGAAGACCAGTAGTAGTTTTCGATGCACATCTGGAGGCTTTCTGTAATCTGTGGACCTTCCAAGTTTTGATGAAACACAGTAATTGCCTCGGAATTGAATACAACAGCCACCATGCGCACTTTCCTCCATGGGAGTAATGTCTCAAACAGTCTACGATTTGATCGTTCCCTGGAAGACCAGTAGTAGTTTCCGATGCACATCTGGAGGCTTTCTGTAATCTGTGGACTATTAGAGTGTTGATGAAACACAGAAATTGCGTCGGGATTGAATACAACAGTCACCATGCTCACTTTCCTCCATGGGAGTAATGTCTCAAACAGTCTACGCTTTGATCGTTCACTGGAAGACGAGTAGTAGTTTCTGATGCCCGTCTGGAGGCATTCTGTAATCTGTGGACTATCAGAGTGTTGACGAAACACGGAAATTGCATCGGGATTGAATACAACAGTCACCATCCGCACTTTCCTCCATGGGAGTAATGTCTGAAACAGTCTATTCTCTGATCGTTCCCTGGAAGACCAGTAGTAGTTTCCGATGCACATCTGGAGGCATTCTGTAATCTGTGGACTATCAGAGTGTTGATGAAACACAGGAAATGAATCTAGATTGAATACAACAGTCACCATGCGCACTTTCCTCCACTGGAGGTATATCTGAAACTGTCTACGCTTTGATCGTTCCCTGGAAGACCAGTAGTAGTTTCCGATTCACATCTGGTAGCATTCTGTAATCTGTGGACTATCAGAGTGTTGATGAAACACAGAAATTGCATCAGGATTGGATGCAACAGTCACCATGCGCACTTTCCTCCACGGCAGTAATGTCTCATACTGTCTACGCTTTGATCGTTCCCTGGAAGACCAGTAGTAGTTTCCGATGCACATCTGGTGGAATTCTGTAATCTGTGGACTATCAGAGTGTTGATGAAACACAGAAATTGCATCGGGATTGAATACAACAGTCACCATGCCCACTTTCCTCCATGGGACTAATGTCTCAAACAGTCTAGGGTTTGCTAGTTCCCTTGAAGACAAGTAGTAGCTTCCGATGCACGTCTGGTAACATTCTGTAACCTGTGGACTATCAGAGTGTTGATGAAACACAGAAATTTCATCAGGATTGAATACAACAGTCACCATGTGCAATTTCCTCCATGGGAGTAATCCTCAAACAGTCTACGCTTTAATCGTTCCGTGGAAGACCAGTAGTAGTTTCCGATGCATATATGGAGGCATTCTGCGATCTGTGGACTATCAGAGTGTGGATGAAACACAGAAATTGCATCGGGATTGAATACAACAGTCACCATGCGCACTTTCCTCCATGGGAGCCATGTCTCAAACTGTCTACGCTTCGATCGTTCCCTGGAAGACCAGTAGTAGTTTCCGATGCACAAATGGAGGCATTCTGTAATCTGTGGACTATCAGAGTGTTGACGAAACACGGAAATTGCATCAGGATTGAATACAACAGTCACCATGCGCACTTTCCTAAACGGGAGTTATGTCTCAAACAGTCTACGCATTGATCGTTCCCTGGATGACCAGTAGTAGTTTCCGATAGACATCTGGTGGCATTCTGTAAGCTATCGACTATCAGAGTGTTGATGAAACACAGAAATTGCATCGTGAATGAATACAACAGTCATCATGCACACTTTCCTCCACGGGAGTAATGTCTCAAACAGTCTACGCTTTGATCGTTCCCTGGAAGACCAGAAGTAGTTTCCGATGCACATCTGGTGGCATTCTGTAATCTGTGGACTATCAGAGTGTTGATGAAACACAGAAATTGCATCGGGATTGAATACAACAGTCGCCATGCGCACTTTCCTCCATGGGAGCCATGTCTCAAACAGTCTATGCTTTGATCGTTCGCTGGAAGACCAGTAGTAGTTTCCGATGCACATATGGAGGCATTCTGTAATCTGTGGACTATCAGAGTGTTGATGAAACACATGAATTGAATCGGGATTGAATACAACAGTCACCATGTGCAGTTTCCTCCACGGGAGGTATATCTCAAACAGTCTACGATTTGATCGTTCCCTGGAAGATCAGTAGTAGTTTCCGATGCACATCTGGCAGCATTCTGTAATCTGTCGACTATCACAGTGTCGATGGAACACAGAAATTGCTTCGGGATTGAATGCAACAGTCACCGTGCGCACTTTCCTCCCCGGGAGTAAAGTCTCAAACAGTCTAATGTTTGATCGATCCCTGGAAGACCAGAGGTAGTTTCCGGTGCACATCTGGTGTCATTCTGTAATCTGTGGACTATCAGAGTGTTGATGAAACACAGAAATTGCATCGGGATTGAATACAACAGTCACCATGCCCACTTTCCTAAATGGGAGTAATGTCTCAAACAGTGTAGGGTTTGATAGTTCCCTTGAGGACTATTAGTAGTTTCCGATGCACGTCTGGTGGCATTCTGTAACCTGTGGACTATCAGAGTGTTGATGAAACACAGAAATTGCATCGGGATTGAAAACAACCGTCACCATTCCCACTTTCCTCCATTGGAGTAATGTCTCAAACAGTCTAGGGTTTGATAGTTCCCTTGAAGACCAGTAGTAGTTTCCGATGCACGTCTTGTGGCATTCTGCAATCTGTGGACTATCAGAGTGTTGATGCAACACATAAATTGCTCCGGGATTGAATACAACAGTCACCATGCTTACTTTCCTCCATTGGAGTAATGTCTGAAACAGACTACGCTTTGATCGTTCGCTGGAAGACTAGCAGTAGTTTCTGATGCACATCTGGAGGCATTCTGTAATCTGTGGACTATCAGAGTGTTGATGAAACACAGATATTTCATCGGGATTAAATACAACAGTCACCATGCGCACTTTTCTCCATGGGAGTGATGTCTGAAACAGTCTACGCTTTGATAGTTCCCTGGAAGACCAGTAGTAATTTCCGATGCACAGCTGGTGGCATTCTGCAATCTGTGGAATATCAGAGTGTTGATGAAACACAGAAATAGCATTGGGATTGAATACAACAGTCACCATGCTCACTTTCCTCCATGGGAGTAATGTCTCAAACAGTCTACGCTTTTATCGTTCCCTGGAAGACCAGTAGCAGTTTCCGATGCACATCTGGAGGCATTCTGTTATCTGTGGAGTATCAGAGTGGTAATGAAACACAGAAATTGCATCGGGATTGGGTACCACAGTCACCATGCGCACGTCCCTCCATGGGAGCAATGTCTCAAACAGTCTAGGCTTTGATCGTTCCCTGGAAGACCAGTTGTAGTTTCCGATGCACATCTGGAGGCATTCTGTAAACTGTGGACCATCAGAGTGTTGATGAAACAAAGGAATTGAATCGGGATTGAATACAACAGTCACCGTGCGCACTTTCCTCCATGGGAGTAATCTTCAAACAGTCTACGCTTTAATCGTTCCGTGGAAGACCAGTAGTAGTTTTCGATGCACATCTGGAGGCTTTCTGTAATCTGTGGACCTTCCAAGTTTTGATGAAACACAGTAATTTCCTCGGAATTGAATACAACAGCCACCATGCGCACTATCCTCCATGGGAGTAATGTCTCAAACAGTCTACGATTTGATCGTTCCCTGGAAGACCAGTAGAAGTTTCCGATGCACATCTGGAGGCTTTCTGTAATCTGTGGACTATTAGAGTGTTGATGAAACACAGAAATTGCGTCGGGATTGAATACAACAGTCACCATGCTCACTTTCCTCCATGGGAGTAATGTCTCAAACAGTCTACGCTTTGATCGTTCACTGGAAGACGAGTAGTAGTTTCTGATGCCCGTCTGGAGGCATTCTGTAATCTGTGGACTATCAGAGTGTTGACGAAACACGGAAATTGCATCGGGATTGAATACAACAGTCACCATCCGCACTTTCCTCCATGGGAGTAATGTCTGAAACAGTCTACTCTCTGATCGTTCCCTGGAAGACCAGTAGTAGTTTCCGATGCACATCTGGAGGCATCCTGTAATCTGTGGACTATCAGAGTGTTGATGAAACACAGGAAATGAATCTAGATTGAATACAACAGTCACCATGCGCACTTTCCTCCCCTGGAGGTATATCTGAAACTGTCTACGCTTTGATCGTTCCCTGGAAGACCAGTAGCAGTTTCCGATTCACATCTGGTAGCATTCTGTAATCTGTGGACTATCAGAGTGTTGATGAAACACAGAAATTGCATCAGGATTGGATGCAACAGTCACCATGCGCACTTTCCTCCACGGCAGTAATGTCTCATACTGTCTACGCTTTGATCGTTCCCTGGAAGACCAGTAGTAGTTTCCGATGCACATCTGGTGGAATTCTGTAATCTGTGGACTATCAGAGTGTTGATGAAACACAGAAATTGCATCGGGATTGAATACAACAGTCACCATGCCCACTTTCCTCCATGGGACTAATGTCTCAAACAGTCTAGGGTTTGCTAGTTCCGTTGAAGACAAGTAGTAGTTTCCGATGCACGTCTGGTAACATTCTGTAACCTGTGGACTATCAGAGTGATGATGAAACACAGAAATTGCATCAGGATTGAATACAACAGTCACCATGTGCAATTTCCTCCATGGGAGTAATCCTCAAACAGTCTACGCTTTAATCGTTCCGTGGAAGACCAGTAGTAGTTTCCGATGCATATATGGAGGCATTCTGCGATCTGTGGACTATCAGAGTGTGGATGAAACACAGAAATTGCATCGGGATTGAATACAACAGTCACCATGCGCACTTTCCTCCATGGGAGCCATGTCTCAAACTGTCTACGCTTTGATCGTTCCCTGGAAGACCAGTAGTAGTTTCCGATGCACAAATGGAGGCATTCTGTAATCTGTGGACTATCAGAGTGTTGACGAAACACAGAAATTGCATCAGGATTGAATACAACTGTCACCATGCGCACTTTCCTAAACGGGAGTTATGTCTCAAACAGTCTACGCATTGATCGTTCCCTGGATGACCAGTAGTAGTTTCCGATAGACATCTGGTGGCATTCTGTAAGCTGTCGACTATCAGAGTGTTGATGAAACACAGAAATTGCATCGTGAATGAATACAACAGTCATCATGCACACTTTCCTCCACGGGAGTAATGTCTCAAACAGTATACGCTTTGATCGTTCCCTGGAAGACCAGAAGTAGTTTCCGATGCACATCTGCTGGCATTCTGTAGTCTGTGGACTATCAGACTGTTGATGAAACACAGAAATTGCATCGGGATTGAATACAACAGTCGCCATGCGCACTTTCCTCCATGGGAGCCCTCTCTCAAACAGTCTACGCTTTGATCGTTCGCTGGAAGACCAGTAGTAGTTTCCGATGCACATATGGAGGCATTCTGTAATCTGTGGACTATCAGAGTGTTGATGAAACACATGAATTGAATCGGGATTGAATACAACAGTCACCATGTGCACTTTCCTCCACGGGAGGTATATCTCAAACAGTCTACGATTTGATCGTTCCCTGGAAGATCAGTAGTAGTTTCCGATGCACATCTGCCAGCATTCTGTAATCTGTCGACTATCACAGTGTCGATGGAACACAGAAATTGCATCGGGATTGAATGCAACAGTCACCGTGCGCACTTTCCTCCATGGGAGTGATGTCTCAAACAGTCTAATGTTTGATCGATCCCTGGAAGACCAGAGGTAGTTTCCGGTGCACATCTGGTGTCATTCTGTAATCTGTGGACTATCAGAGTGTTGATGAAACACAGAAATTGCATCGGGATTGAATACAACAGTCACCATGCCCACTTTCCTAAATGGGAGTAATGTCTCAAACAGTGTAGGGTTTGATAGTTCCCTTGAAGACTATTAGTAGTTTCCGATGCACGTCTGGTGGCATTCTGTAACCTGTGGACTTTCAGAGTGTTGATGAAACACAGAAATTGCATCGGGATTGAAAACAACAGTCACCATGCCCACTTTCCTCCATTGGAGTAATGTCTCAAACAATCTAGGGTTTGATAGTTCCCTTGAAGACCAGTAGTAGTTTCCGATGCACGTCTTGTGGCATTCTGCAATCTGTGGACTATCAGAGTGTTGATGCAACACATAAATTGCTCCGGGATTGAATACAACAGTCACCATGCTTACTTTCCTCCATGGGAGTAATGTCTGAAACAGACTACGCTTTGATCGTTCCCTGGAAGACTAGCAGTAGTTTCTGATGCACATCTGGAGGCATTCTGTAATCTGTGGACTATCAGAGTGTTGATGAAACACAGAAATTGCATCAGGATTGAATACAACAGTCACCATGTGCAATTTCCTCCATGGGAGTAATCCTCAAACAGTCTACGCTTTAATCGTTCCGTGGAAGACCAGTAGTAGTTTCCGATGCACAGCTGGTGGCATTCTGCAATCTGTGGAATATCAGAGTGTTGATGAAACACAGAAATAGCATTGGGATTGAATACAACAGTCACCATGCTCACTTTCCTCCATGGGAGTAATGTCTCAAACAGTCTACGCGTTTATCGTTCCCTGGAAGACCAGTAGCAGTTTCCGATGCACATCTGGAGGCTTTCTGTTATCTGTGGAGTATCAGAGTGGTAATGAAACACAGAAATTGCATCGGGATTGGGTACCACAGTCACCATGCACACGTTCCTCCATGGGAGCAATGTCTCAAACAGTCTAGGCTTTGATCGGTCCCTGGAAGACCAGTTGTAGTTTCCGATGCACATCTGGAGGCATTCTGTAATCTGTGGACTATCAGAGTGTTGATGAAACACAGAAATTGCATCGGGATTGAATACAACAGTCACCATGCCCACTTTCCTCCATGGGACTAATGTCTCAAACAGTCTAGGGTTTGCTAGTTCCCTTGAAGACAAGTAGTAGTTTCCGATGCACGTCTGGTAACATTCTGTAACCTGTGGACTATCAGAGTGTTGATGAAACACAGAAATTGCATCAGGATTGAATACAACAGTCACCATGTGCAATTTCCTCCATGGGAGTAATCCTCAAACAGTCTACGCTTTAATCGTTCCGTGGAAGACCAGTAGTAGTTTCCGATGCATATATGGAGGCATTCTGCGATCTGTGGACTATCAGAGTGTGGATGAAACACAGAAATTGCATCGGGATTGAATACAACAGTCACCATGCGCACTTTCCTCCATGGGAGCCATGTCTCAAACTGTCTACGCTTTGATCGTTCCCTGGAAGACCAGTAGTAGTTTCCGATGCACAAATGGAGGCATTCTGTAATCTGTGGACTATCAGAGTGTTGACGAAACATGGAAATTGCATCAGGATTGAATACAACAGTCACCATGCGCACTTTCCTAATCGGGAGTTATGTCTCAAACAGTCTACGCATTGATCGTTCCCTGGATGACCAGTAGTAGTTTCCGATAGACATCTGGTGGCATTCTGTAAGCTGTCGACTATCAGAGTGTTGATGAAACACAGAAATTGCATCGTGAATGAATACAACAGTCATCATGCACACTTTCCTCCACGGGAGTAATGTCTCAAACAGTCTACGCTTTGATCGTTCCCTGGAAGACCAGAAGTAGTTTCCGATGCACATCTGGTGGCATTCTGTAATCTGTGGACTATCAGAGTGTTGATGAAACACAGAAATTGCATCGGGATTGAATACAACAGTCGCCATGCGCACTTTCCTCCATGGGAGCCATGTCTCAAACAGTCTACGCTTTGATCGTTCGCTGGAAGACCAGTAGTAGTTTCCGATGCACATATGGAGGCATTCTGTAATCTGTGGACTATCAGAGTGTTGATGAAACACATGAATTGAATCGGGATTGAATACAACAGTCACCATGTGCACTTTCCTCCACGGGAGGTATATCTCAAACAGTCTACGATTTGATCGTTCCCTGGAAGATCAGTAGTAGTTTCCGATGCACATCTGGCAGCATTCTGTAATCTGTCGACTATCACAGTGTCGATGGAACACAGAAATTGCTTCGGGATTGAATGCAACAGTCACCGTGCGCACTTTCCTCCCCGGGAGTAAAGTCTCAAACAGTCTAATGTTTGATCGATCCCTGGAAGACCAGAGGTAGTTTCCGGTGCACATCTGGTGTCATTCTGTAATCTGTGGACTATCAGAGTGTTGATGAAACACAGAAATTGCATCGGGATTGAATACAACAGTCACCATGCCCACTTTCCTCCATGGGAGTAATGTTCAAACAGTCTACGCTTTAATCGTTCCGTGGAAGACCAGTAGTAGTTTCCGATGCACATCTGGAGGCATTCTGTAAACTGTGGACCATCAGAGTGTTGATGAAACAAAGGAATTGAATCGGGATTGAATACAACAGTCACCGTGCGCACTTTCCTCCATGGGAGTAATGTCTCAAACAGTCTACGATTTGATCGTTCCCTGGAAGACCAGTAGTAGTTTCCGATGCACATCTGGAGGCTTTCTGTAATCTGTGGACTATTAGAGTGTTGATGAAACACAGAAATTGCGTCGGGATTGAATACAACAGTCACCATGCTCACTTTCCTCCATGGGAGTAATGTCTCAAACAGTCTACGCTTTGATCGTTCACTGGAAGACGAGTAGTAGTTTCTGATGCCCGTCTGGAGGCATTCTGTAATCTGTGGACTATCAGAGTGTTGACGAAACACGGAAATTGCATCGGGATTGAATACAACAGTCACCATCCGCACTTTCCTCCATGGGAGTAATGTCTGAAACAGTCTACTCTCTGATCGTTCCCTGGAAGACCAGTAGTAGTTTCCGATGCACATCTGGAGGCATCCTGTAATCTGTGGACTATCAGAGTGTTGATGAAACACAGGAAATGAATCTAGATTGAATACAACAGTCACCATGCGCACTTTCCTCCACTGGAGGTATATCTGAAACTGTCTACGCTTTGATCGTTCCCTGGAAGACCAGTAGCAGTTTCCGATTCACATCTGGTAGCATTCTGTAATCTGTGGACTATCAGAGTGTTGATGAGACACAGAAATTGCATTAGGATTGGATGCAACAGTCACCATGCGCACTTTCCTCAACGGCAGTAATGTCTCATACTGTCTACGCTTTGATCGTTCCCTGGAAGACCAGTAGTAGTTTCCGATGCACATCTGGTGGAATTCTGTAATCTGTGGACTATCAGAGTGTTGATGAAACACAGAAATTGCATCGGGATTGAATACAACAGTCACCATGCCCACTTTCCTCCATGGGACTAATGTCTCAAACAGTCTAGGGTTTGCTAGTTCCCTTGAAGACAAGTAGTAGTTTCCGATGCACGTCTGGTAACATTCTGTAACCTGTGGACTATCAGAGTGTTGATGAAACACAGAAATTGCATCAGGATTGAATACAACAGTCACCATGTGCAATTTCCTCCATGGGAGTAATCCTCAAACAGTATACGCTTTAATCGTTCCGTGGAAGACCAGTAGTAGTTTCCGATGCATATATGGAGGCATTCTGCGATCTGTGGACTATCAGAGTGTGGATGAAACACAGAAATTGCATCGGGATTGAATACAACAGTCACCATGCGCACTTTCCTCCATGGGAGCCATGTCTCAAACTGTCTACGCTTTGATCGTTCCCTGGAAGACCAGTAGTAGTTTCCGATGCACAAATGGAGGCATTCTGTAATCTGTGGACTATCAGAGTGTTGACGAAACACGGAAATTGCATCAGGATTGAATACAACAGTCACCATGCGCACTTTCCTAAACGGGAGTTATGTCTCAAACAGTCTACGCATTGATCGTTCCCTGGATGACCAGTAGTAGTTTCCGATAGACATCTGGTGGCATTCTGTAAGCTGTCGACTATCAGAGTGTTGATGAAACACAGAAATTGCATCGTGAATGAATACAACAGTCATCATGCACACTTTCCTCCACGGGAGTAATGTCTCAAACAGTCTACGCTTTGATCGTTCCCTGGAAGACCAGAAGTAGTTTCCGATGCACATCTGGTGGCATTCTGTAATCTGTGGACTATCAGAGTGTTGATGAAACACAGAAATTGCATCGGGATTGAATACAACAGTCGCCATGCGCACGTTTCTCCATGGGAGCCATGTCTCAAACAGTCTACGCTTTGATCGTTCGCTGGAAGACCAGTAGTAGTTTCCGATGCACATATGGAGGCATTCTGTAATCTGTGGACTGTCAGAGTGTTGATGAAACACATGAATTGAATCGGGATTGAATACAACAGTCACCATGTGCACTTACCTACATGGGAGGTATATCTCAAACAGTCTACGATTTGATCGTTCCCTGGAAGATCAGTAGTAGTTTCCGATGCACATCTGGCAGCATTCTGTAATCTGTCGACTATCACAGTGTCGATGGAACACAGAAATTGCATCGGGATTGAATGCAACAGTCACCGTGCGCACTTTCCTCCCCGGGAGTAAAGTCTCAAACAGTCTAATGTTTGATCGATCCCTGGAAGACCAGAGGTAGTTTCCGGTGCACATCTGGTGTCATTCTGTAATCTGTGGACTATCAGAGTGTTGATGAAACACAGAAATTGCATCGGGATTGAATACAACAGTCACCATGCCCACTTTCCTAAATGGGAGTAATGTCTCAAACAGTGTAGGGTTTGATAGTTCCCTTGAAGACTATTAGTAGTTTCCGATGCACGTCTGGTGGCATTCTGTAACCTGTGGACTTTCAGAGTGTTGATGAAACACAGAAATTGCATCGGGATTGAAAACAACAGTCACCATGCCCACTTTCCTCCATTGGAGTAATGTCTCAAACAATCTAGGGTTTGATAGTTCCCTTGAAGACCAGTAGTAGTTTCCGATGCACGTCTTGTGGCATTCTGCAATCTGTGGACTATCAGAGTGTTGATGCAACACATAAATTGCTCCGGGATTGAATACAACAGTCACCATGCTTACTTTCCTCCATGGGAGTAATGTCTGAAACAGACTACGCTTTGATCGTTCCCTGGAAGACTAGCAGTAGTTTCTGATGCACATCTGGAGGCATTCTGTAATCTGTGGACTATCAGAGTGTTGATGAAACACAGAAATTGCATCAGGATTGAATACAACAGTCACCATGTGCAATTTCCTCCATGGGAGTAATCCTCAAACAGTCTACGCTTTAATCGTTCCGTGGAAGACCAGTAGTAGTTTCCGATGCACAGCTGGTGGCATTCTGCAATCTGTGGAATATCAGAGTGTTGATGAAACACAGAAATAGCATTGGGATTGAATACAACAGTCACCATGCTCACTTTCCTCCATGGGAGTAATGTCTCAAACAGTCTACGCGTTTATCGTTCCCTGGAAGACCAGTAGCAGTTTCCGATGCACATCTGGAGGCTTTCTGTTATCTGTGGAGTATCAGAGTGGTAATGAAACACAGAAATTGCATCGGGATTGGGTACCACAGTCACCATGCACACGTTCCTCCATGGGAGCAATGTCTCAAACAGTCTAGGCTTTGATCGGTCCCTGGAAGACCAGTTGTAGTTTCCGATGCACATCTGGAGGCATTCTGTAATCTGTGGACTATCAGAGTGTTGATGAAACACAGAAATTGCATCGGGATTGAATACAACAGTCACCATGCCCACTTTCCTCCATGGGACTAATGTCTCAAACAGTCTAGGGTTTGCTAGTTCCCTTGAAGACAAGTAGTAGTTTCCGATGCACGTCTGGTAACATTCTGTAACCTGTGGACTATCAGAGTGTTGATGAAACACAGAAATTGCATCAGGATTGAATACAACAGTCACCATGTGCAATTTCCTCCATGGGAGTAATCCTCAAACAGTCTACGCTTTAATCGTTCCGTGGAAGACCAGTAGTAGTTTCCGATGCATATATGGAGGCATTCTGCGATCTGTGGACTATCAGAGTGTGGATGAAACACAGAAATTGCATCGGGATTGAATACAACAGTCACCATGCGCACTTTCCTCCATGGGAGCCATGTCTCAAACTGTCTACGCTTTGATCGTTCCCTGGAAGACCAGTAGTAGTTTCCGATGCACAAATGGAGGCATTCTGTAATCTGTGGACTATCAGAGTGTTGACGAAACATGGAAATTGCATCAGGATTGAATACAACAGTCACCATGCGCACTTTCCTAATCGGGAGTTATGTCTCAAACAGTCTACGCATTGATCGTTCCCTGGATGACCAGTAGTAGTTTCCGATAGACATCTGGTGGCATTCTGTAAGCTGTCGACTATCAGAGTGTTGATGAAACACAGAAATTGCATCGTGAATGAATACAACAGTCATCATGCACACTTTCCTCCACGGGAGTAATGTCTCAAACAGTCTACGCTTTGATCGTTCCCTGGAAGACCAGAAGTAGTTTCCGATGCACATCTGGTGGCATTCTGTAATCTGTGGACTATCAGAGTGTTGATGAAACACAGAAATTGCATCGGGATTGAATACAACAGTCGCCATGCGCACTTTCCTCCATGGGAGCCATGTCTCAAACAGTCTACGCTTTGATCGTTCGCTGGAAGACCAGTAGTAGTTTCCGATGCACATATGGAGGCATTCTGTAATCTGTGGACTATCAGAGTGTTGATGAAACACATGAATTGAATCGGGATTGAATACAACAGTCACCATGTGCACTTTCCTCCACGGGAGGTATATCTCAAACAGTCTACGATTTGATCGTTCCCTGGAAGATCAGTAGTAGTTTCCGATGCACATCTGGCAGCATTCTGTAATCTGTCGACTATCACAGTGTCGATGGAACACAGAAATTGCTTCGGGATTGAATGCAACAGTCACCGTGCGCACTTTCCTCCCCGGGAGTAAAGTCTCAAACAGTCTAATGTTTGATCGATCCCTGGAAGACCAGAGGTAGTTTCCGGTGCACATCTGGTGTCATTCTGTAATCTGTGGACTATCAGAGTGTTGATGAAACACAGAAATTGCATCGGGATTGAATACAACAGTCACCATGCCCACTTTCCTCCATGGGAGTAATGTTCAAACAGTCTACGCTTTAATCGTTCCGTGGAAGACCAGTAGTAGTTTCCGATGCACATCTGGAGGCATTCTGTAAACTGTGGACCATCAGAGTGTTGATGAAACAAAGGAATTGAATCGGGATTGAATACAACAGTCACCGTGCGCACTTTCCTCCATGGGAGTAATGTCTCAAACAGTCTACGATTTGATCGTTCCCTGGAAGACCAGTAGTAGTTTCCGATGCACATCTGGAGGCTTTCTGTAATCTGTGGACTATTAGAGTGTTGATGAAACACAGAAATTGCGTCGGGATTGAATACAACAGTCACCATGCTCACTTTCCTCCATGGGAGTAATGTCTCAAACAGTCTACGCTTTGATCGTTCACTGGAAGACGAGTAGTAGTTTCTGATGCCCGTCTGGAGGCATTCTGTAATCTGTGGACTATCAGAGTGTTGACGAAACACGGAAATTGCATCGGGATTGAATACAACAGTCACCATCCGCACTTTCCTCCATGGGAGTAATGTCTGAAACAGTCTACTCTCTGATCGTTCCCTGGAAGACCAGTAGTAGTTTCCGATGCACATCTGGAGGCATCCTGTAATCTGTGGACTATCAGAGTGTTGATGAAACACAGGAAATGAATCTAGATTGAATACAACAGTCACCATGCGCACTTTCCTCCACTGGAGGTATATCTGAAACTGTCTACGCTTTGATCGTTCCCTGGAAGACCAGTAGCAGTTTCCGATTCACATCTGGTAGCATTCTGTAATCTGTGGACTATCAGAGTGTTGATGAGACACAGAAATTGCATTAGGATTGGATGCAACAGTCACCATGCGCACTTTCCTCCACGGCAGTAATGTCTCATACTGTCTACGCTTTGATCGTTCCCTGGAAGACCAGTAGTAGTTTCCGATGCACATCTGGTGGAATTCTGTAATCTGTGGACTATCAGAGTGTTGATGAAACACAGAAATTGCATCGGGATTGAATACAACAGTCACCATGCCCACTTTCCTCCATGGGACTAATGTCTCAAACAGTCTAGGGTTTGCTAGTTCCCTTGAAGACAAGTAGTAGTTTCCGATGCACGTCTGGTAACATTCTGTAACCTGTGGACTATCAGAGTGTTGATGAAACACAGAAATTGCATCAGGATTGAATACAACAGTCACCATGTGCAATTTCCTCCATGGGAGTAATCCTCAAACAGTATACGCTTTAATCGTTCCGTGGAAGACCAGTAGTAGTTTCCGATGCATATATGGAGGCATTCTGCGATCTGTGGACTATCAGAGTGTGGATGAAACACAGAAATTGCATCGGGATTGAATACAACAGTCACCATGCGCACTTTCCTCCATGGGAGCCATGTCTCAAACTGTCTACGCTTTGATCGTTCCCTGGAAGACCAGTAGTAGTTTCCGATGCACAAATGGAGGCATTCTGTAATCTGTGGACTATCAGAGTGTTGACGAAACACGGAAATTGCATCAGGATTGAATACAACAGTCACCATGCGCACTTTCCTAAACGGGAGTTATGTCTCAAACAGTCTACGCATTGATCGTTCCCTGGATGACCAGTAGTAGTTTCCGATAGACATCTGGTGGCATTCTGTAAGCTGTCGACTATCAGAGTGTTGATGAAACACAGAAATTGCATCGTGAATGAATACAACAGTCATCATGCACACTTTCCTCCACGGGAGTAATGTCTCAAACAGTCTACGCTTTGATCGTTCCCTGGAAGACCAGAAGTAGTTTCCGATGCACATCTGGTGGCATTCTGTAATCTGTGGACTATCAGAGTGTTGATGAAACACAGAAATTGCATCGGGATTGAATACAACAGTCGCCATGCGCACGTTTCTCCATGGGAGCCATGTCTCAAACAGTCTACGCTTTGATCGTTCGCTGGAAGACCAGTAGTAGTTTCCGATGCACATATGGAGGCATTCTGTAATCTGTGGACTGTCAGAGTGTTGATGAAACACATGAATTGAATCGGGATTGAATACAACAGTCACCATGTGCACTTACCTACATGGGAGGTATATCTCAAACAGTCTACGATTTGATCGTTCCCTGGAAGATCAGTAGTAGTTTCCGATGCACATCTGGCAGCATTCTGTAATCTGTCGACTATCACAGTGTCGATGGAACACAGAAATTGCATCGGGATTGAATGCAACAGTCACCGTGCGCACTTTCCTCCCCGGGAGTAAAGTCTCAAACAGTCTAATGTTTGATCGATCCCTGGAAGACCAGAGGTAGTTTCCGGTGCACATCTGGTGTCATTCTGTAATCTGTGGACTATCAGAGTGTTGATGAAACACAGAAATTGCATCGGGATTGAATACAACAGTCACCATGCCCACTTTCCTAAATGGGAGTAATGTCTCAAACAGTGTAGGGTTTGATAGTTCCCTTGAGGACTATTAGTAGTTTCCGATGCACGTCTGGTGGCATTCTGTAACCTGTGGACTATCAGAGTGTTGATGAAACACAGAAATTGCATCGTAATTGAAAACAACAGTCACCATGCCCACTTTCCTCCATTGGAGTAATGTCTCAAACAGTCTAGGGTTTGATAGTTCCCTTGAAGACCAGTAGTAGTTTCCGATGCACGTCTTGTGGCATTCTGCAATCTGTGGACTATCAGAGTGTTGATGCAACACATAAATTGCTCCGGGATTGAATACAACAGTCACCATGCTTACTTTCCTCCATGGGAGTAATGTCTGAAACAGACTACGCTTTGATCGTTCGCTGGAAGACTAGCAGTAGTTTCTGATGCACATCTGGAGGCATTCTGTAATCTGTGGACTATCGGAGTGTTGATGAAACACAGATATTTCATCGGGATTAAATACAACAGTCACCATGCGCACTTTTCTCCATGGGAGTGATGTCTGAAACAGTCTACGCTTTGATAGTTCCCTGGAAGACCAGTAGTAATTTCCGATGCACAGCTGGTGGCATTCTGCAATCTGTGGAATATCAGAGTGTTGATGAAACACAGAAATAGCATTGGGATTGAATACAACAGTCACCATGCTCACTTTCCTCCATGGGAGTAATGTCTCAAACAGTCTACGCTTTTATCGTTCCCTGGAAGAACAGTAGCAGTTTCCGATGCACATCTGGAGGCATTCTGTTATCTGTGGAGTATCAGAGTGGTAATGAAACACAGAAATTGCATCGGGATTGGGTACCACAGTCACCATGCGCACGTTCCTCCATGGGAGCAATGTCTCAAACAGTCTAGGCTTTGATCGTTCCCTGGAAGACCAGTTGTAGTTTCCGATGCACATCTGGAGGCATTCTGTAAACTGTGGACCATCAGAGTGTTGATGAAACAAAGGAATTGAATCGGGATTGAATACAACAGTCACCGTGCGCACTTTCCTCCATGGGAGTAATCCTCAAACAGTCTACGCTTTAATCGTTCCGTGGAAGACCAGTAGTAGTTTTCGATGCACATCTGGAGGCTTTCTGTAATCTGTGGACCTTCCAAGTTTTGATGAAACACAGTAATTGCCTCGGAATTGAATACAACAGCCACCATGCGCACCTTCCTCCATGGGAGTAATGTCTCAAACAGTCTACGATTTGATCGTTCCCTGGAAGACCAGTAGTAGTTTCCGATGCACATTTGGAGGCTTTCTGTAATCTGTGGACTATTAGAGTGTTGATGAAACACAGAAATTGCGTCGGGATTGAATACAACAGTCACCATGCTCACTTTCCTCCATGGGAGTAATGTCTCAAACAGTCTACGCTTTGATCGTTCACTGGAAGACGAGTAGTAGCTTCTGATGCCCGTCTGGAGGCATTCTGTAATCTGTGGACTATCAGAGTGTTGACGAAACACGGAAATTGCATCGGGATTGAATACAACAGTCACCATCCGCACTTTCCTCCATGGGAGTAATGTCTGAAACAGTCCACTCTCTGATCGTTCCCTGGAAGACCAGTAGTAGTTTCCGATGCACATCTGGAGGCATTCTGTAAGCTGTCGACTATCAGAGTGTTGATGAAACACAGAAATTGCATCGTGAATGAATACAACAGTCATCATGCACACTTTCCTCCACGGGAGTAATGTCTCAAACAGTCTACGCTTTGATCGTTCCCTGGAAGACCAGAAGTAGTTTCCGATGCACATCTGGTGGCATTCTGTAATCTATGGACTATCAGAGTGTTGATGAAACACAGAAATTGCATCGGGATTGAATACAACAGTCGCCATGCGCACTTTCCTCCATGGGAGCCATGTCTCAAACAGTCTACGCTTTGATCGTTCGCTGGAAGACCAGTAGTAGTTTCCGATGCACATATGGAGGCATTCTGTAATCTGTGGACTATCAGAGTGTTGATGAAACACATGAATTGAATCGGGATTGAATACAACAGTCACCATGTGCACTTTCCTCCACGGGAGGTATATCTCAAACAGTCTACGATTTGGTCGTTCCCTGGAAGATCAGTAGTAGTTTCCGATGCACATCTGGCAGCATTCTGTAATCTGTCGACTATCACAGTGTCGATGGAACACAGAATTTGCATCGGGATTGAATGCAACAGTCACCGTGCGCACTTTCCTCCCCGGGAGTAAAGTCTCAAACAGTCTAATGTTTGATCGATCCCTGGAAGACCAGAGGTAGTTTCCGGTGCACATCTGGTGTCATTCTGTAATCTGTGGACTATCAGAGTGTTGATGAAACACAGAAATTGCATCGGGATTGAAAACAACAGTCACCATGCCCACTTTCCTCCATTGGAGTAATGTCTCAAACAATCTAGGGTTTGATAGTTCCCTTGAAGACCAGTAGTAGTTTCCGATGCACGTCTTGTGGCATTCTGCAATCTGTGGACTATCAGAGTGTTGATGCAACACATAAATTGCTCCGGGATTGAATACAACAGTCACCATGCTTACTTTCCTCCATGGGAGTAATGTCTGAAACAGACTACGCTTTGATCGTTCCCTGGAAGACTAGCAGTAGTTTCTGATGCACATCTGGAGGCATTCTGTAATCTGTGGACTATCAGAGTGTTGATGAAACACAGAAATTGCATCAGGATTGAATACAACAGTCACCATGTGCAATTTCCTCCATGGGAGTAATCCTCAAACAGTCTACGCTTTAATCGTTCCGTGGAAGACCAGTAGTAGTTTCCGATGCACAGCTGGTGGCATTCTGCAATCTGTGGAATATCAGAGTGTTGATGAAACACAGAAATAGCATTGGGATTGAATACAACAGTCACCATGCTCACTTTCCTCCATGGGAGTAATGTCTCAAACAGTCTACGCTTTTATCGTTCCCTGGAAGACCAGTAGCAGTTTCCGATGCACATCTGGAGGCTTTCTGTTATCTGTGGAGTATCAGAGTGGTAATGAAACACAGAAATTGCATCGGGATTGGGTACCACAGTCACCATGCGCACGTTCCTCCATGGGAGCAATGTCTCAAACAGTCTAGGCTTTGATCGGTCCCTGGTAGACCAGTTGTAGTTTCCGATGCACATCTGGAGGCATTCTGTAATCTGTGGACTATCAGAGTGTTGATGAAACACAGAAATTGCATCGGGATTGAATACAACAGTCACCATGCCCACTTTCCTCCATGGGACTAATGTCTCAAACAGTCTAGGGTTTGCTAGTTCCCTTGAAGACAAGTAGTAGTTTCCGATGCACGTCTGGTAACATTCTGTAACCTGTGGACTATCAGAGTGTTGATGAAACACAGAAATTGCATCAGGATTGAATACAACAGTCACCATGTGCAATTTCCTCCATGGGAGTAATCCTCAAACAGTCTACGCTTTAATCGTTCCGTGGAAGACCAGTAGTAGTTTCCGATGCATATATGGAGGCATTCTGCGATCTGTGGACTATCAGAGTGTGGATGAAACACAGAAATTGCATCGGGATTGAATACAACAGTCACCATGCGCACTTTCCTCCATGGGAGCCATGTCTCAAACTGTCTACGCTTTGATCGTTCCCTGGAAGACCAGTAGTAGTTTCCGATGCACAAATGGAGGCATTCTGTAATCTGTGGACTATCAGAGTGTTGACGAAACATGGAAATTGCATCAGGATTGAATACAACAGTCACCATGCGCACTTTCCTAATCGGGAGTTATGTCTCAAACAGTCTACGCATTGATCGTTCCCTGGATGACCAGTAGTAGTTTCCGATAGACATCTGGTGGCATTCTGTAAGCTGTCGACTATCAGAGTGTTGATGAAACACAGAAATTGCATCGTGAATGAATACAACAGTCATCATGCACACTTTCCTCCACGGGAGTAATGTCTCAAACAGTCTACGCTTTGATCGTTCCCTGGAAGACCAGAAGTAGTTTCCGATGCACATCTGGTGGCATTCTGTAATCTGTGGACTATCAGAGTGTTGATGAAACACAGAAATTGCATCGGGATTGAATACAACAGTCGCCATGCGCACTTTCCTCCATGGGAGCCATGTCTCAAACAGTCTACGCTTTGATCGTTCGCTGGAAGACCAGTAGTAGTTTCCGATGCACATATGGAGGCATTCTGTAATCTGTGGACTATCAGAGTGTTGATGAAACACATGAATTGAATCGGGATTGAATACAACAGTCACCATGTGCACTTTCCTCCACGGGAGGTATATCTCAAACAGTCTACGATTTGATCGTTCCCTGGAAGATCAGTAGTAGTTTCCGATGCACATCTGGCAGCATTCTGTAATCTGTCGACTATCACAGTGTCGATGGAACACAGAAATTGCTTCGGGATTGAATGCAACAGTCACCGTGCGCACTTTCCTCCCCGGGAGTAAAGTCTCAAACAGTCTAATGTTTGATCGATCCCTGGAAGACCAGAGGTAGTTTCCGGTGCACATCTGGTGTCATTCTGTAATCTGTGGACTATCAGAGTGTTGATGAAACACAGAAATTGCATCGGGATTGAATACAACAGTCACCATCCGCACTTTCCTCCATGGGAGTAATGTCTGAAACAGTCTACTCTCTGATCGTTCCCTGGAAGACCAGTAGTAGTTTCCGATGCACATCTGGAGGCTTTCTGTAATCTGTGGACTATTAGAGTGTTGATGAAACACAGAAATTGCGTCGGGATTGAATACAACAGTCACCATGCTCACTTTCCTCCATGGGAGTAATGTCTCAAACAGTCTACGCTTTGATCGTTCACTGGAAGACGAGTAGTAGTTTCTGATGCCCGTCTGGAGGCATTCTGTAATCTGTGGACTATCAGAGTGTTGACGAAACACGGAAATTGCATCGGGATTGAATACAACAGTCACCATCCGCACTTTCCTCCATGGGAGTAATGTCTGAAACAGTCTACTCTCTGATCGTTCCCTGGAAGACCAGTAGTAGTTTCCGATGCACATCTGGAGGCATCCTGTAATCTGTGGACTATCAGAGTGTTGATGAAACACAGGAAATGAATCTAGATTGAATACAACAGTCACCATGCGCACTTTCCTCCACTGGAGGTATATCTGAAACTGTCTACGCTTTGATCGTTCCCTGGAAGACCAGTAGCAGTTTCCGATTCACATCTGGTAGCATTCTGTAATCTGTGGACTATCAGAGTGTTGATGAAACACAGAAATTGCATCAGGATTGGATGCAACAGTCACCATGCGCACTTTCCTCCACGGCAGTAATGTCTCATACTGTCTACGCTTTGATCGTTCCCTGGAAGACCAGTAGTAGTTTCCGATGCACATCTGGTGGAATTCTGTAATCTGTGGACTATCAGAGTGTTGATGAAACACAGAAATTGCATCGGGATTGAATACAACAGTCACCATGCCCACTTTCCTCCATGGGACTAATGTCTCAAACAGTCTAGGGTTTGCTAGTTCCCTTGAAGACAAGTAGTAGTTTCCGATGCACGTCTGGTAACATTCTGTAACCTGTGGACTATCAGAGTGTTGATGAAACACAGAAATTGCATCAGGATTGAATACAACAGTCACCATGTGCAATTTCCTCCATGGGAGTAATCCTCAAACAGTATACGCTTTAATCGTTCCGTGGAAGACCAGTAGTAGTTTCCGATGCGTATATGGAGGCATTCTGCGATCTGTGGACTATCAGAGTGTGGATGAAACACAGAAATTGCATCGGGATTGAATACAACAGTCACCATGCGCACTTTCCTCCATGGGAGCCATGTCTCAAACTGTCTACGCTTTGATCGTTCCCTGGAAGACCAGTAGTAGTTTCCGATGCACAAATGGAGGCATTCTGTAATCTGTGGACTATCAGAGTGTTGACGAAACACGGAAATTGCATCAGGATTGAATACAACAGTCACCATGCGCACTTTCCCAAACGGGAGTTATGTCTCAAACAGTCTACGCATTGATCGTTCCCTGGATGACCAGTAGTAGTTTCCGATAGACATCTGGTGGCATTCTGTAAGCTGTCGACTATCAGAGTGTTGATGAAACACAGAAATTGCATCGTGAATGAATACAACAGTCATCATGCACACTTTCCTCCACGGGAGTAATGTCTCAAACAGTCTACGCTTTGATCGTTCCCTGGAAGACCAGAAGTAGTTTCCGATGCACATCTGGTGGCATTCTGTAATCTGTGGACTATCAGAGTGTTGATGAAACACAGAAATTGCATCGGGATTGAATACAACAGTCGCCATGCGCACTTTTCTCCATGGGAGCCATGTCTCAAACAGTCTACGCTTTGATCGTTCGCTGGAAGACCAGTAGTAGTTTCCGATGCACATATGGAGGCATTCTGTAATCTGTGGACTATCAGAGTGTTGATGAAACACATGAATTGAATCGGGATTGAATACAACAGTCACCATGTGCACTTACCTACATGGGAGGTATATCTCAAACAGTCTACGATTTGATCGTTCCCTGGAAGATCAGTAGTAGTTTCCGATGCACATCTGGCAGCATTCTGTAATCTGTCGACTATCACAGTGTCGATGGAACACAGAAATTGCATCGGGATTGAATGCAACAGTCACCGTGCGCACTTTCCTCCCCGGGAGTAAAGTCTCAAACAGTCTAATGTTTGATCGATCCCTGGAAGACCAGAGGTAGTTTCCGGTGCACATCTGGTGTCATTCTGTAATCTGTGGACTATCAGAGTGTTGATGAAACACAGAAATTGCATCGGGATTGAATACAACAGTCACCATGCCCACTTTCCTAAATGGGAGTAATGTCTCAAACAGTGTAGGGTTTGATAGTTCCCTTGAGGACTATTAGTAGTTTCCGATGCACGTCTGGTGGCATTCTGTAACCTGTGGACTATCAGAGTGTTGATGAAACACAGAAATTGCATCGTAATTGAAAACAACAGTCACCATGCCCACTTTCCTCCATTGGAGTAATGTCTCAAACAGTCTAGGGTTTGATAGTTCCCTTGAAGACCAGTAGTAGTTTCCGATGCACGTCTTGTGGCATTCTGCAATCTGTGGACTATCAGAGTGTTGATGCAACACATAAATTGCTCCGGGATTGAATACAACAGTCACCATGCTTACTTTCCTCCATGGGAGTAATGTCTGAAACAGACTACGCTTTGATCGTTCGCTGGAAGACTAGCAGTAGTTTCTGATGCACATCTGGAGGCATTCTGTAATCTGTGGACTATCGGAGTGTTGATGAAACACAGATATTTCATCGGGATTAAATACAACAGTCACCATGCGCACTTTTCTCCATGGGAGTGATGTCTGAAACAGTCTACGCTTTGATAGTTCCCTGGAAGACCAGTAGTAATTTCCGATGCACAGCTGGTGGCATTCTGCAATCTGTGGAATATCAGAGTGTTGATGAAACACAGAAATAGCATTGGGATTGAATACAACAGTCACCATGCTCACTTTCCTCCATGGGAGTAATGTCTCAAACAGTCTACGCTTTTATCGTTCCCTGGAAGAACAGTAGCAGTTTCCGATGCACATCTGGAGGCATTCTGTTATCTGTGGAGTATCAGAGTGGTAATGAAACACAGAAATTGCATCGGGATTGGGTACCACAGTCACCATGCGCACGTTCCTCCATGGGAGCAATGTCTCAAACAGTCTAGGCTTTGATCGTTCCCTGGAGGACCAGTTGTAGTTTCCGATGCACATCTGGAGGCATTCTGTAAACTGTGGACCATCAGAGTGTTGATGAAACAAAGGAATTGAATCGGGATTGAATACAACAGTCACCGTGCGCACTTTCCTCCATGGGAGTAATCCTCAAACAGTCTACGCTTTAATCGTTCCGTGGAAGACCAGTAGTAGTTTTCGATGCACATCTGGAGGCTTTCTGTAATCTGTGGACCTTCCAAGTTTTGATGAAACACAGTAATTGCCTCGGAATTGAATACAACAGCCACCATGCGCACCTTCCTCCATGGGAGTAATGTCTCAAACAGTCTACGATTTGATCGTTCCCTGGAAGACCAGTAGTAGTTTCCGATGCACATTTGGAGGCTTTCTGTAATCTGTGGACTATTAGAGTGTTGATGAAACACAGAAATTGCGTCGGGATTGAATACAACAGTCACCATGCTCACTTTCCTCCATGGGAGTAATGTCTCAAACAGTCTACGCTTTGATCGTTCACTGGAAGACGAGTAGTAGCTTCTGATGCCCGTCTGGAGGCATTCTGTAATCTGTGGACTATCAGAGTGTTGACGAAACACGGAAATTGCATCGGGATTGAATACAACAGTCACCATCCGCACTTTCCTCCATGGGAGTAATGTCTGAAACAGTCTACTCTCTGATCGTTCCCTGGAAGACCAGTAGTAGTTTCCGATGCACATCTGGAGGCATTCTGTAAGCTGTCGACTATCAGAGTGTTGATGAAACACAGAAATTGCATCGTGAATGAATACAACAGTCATCATGCACACTTTCCTCCACGGGAGTAATGTCTCAAACAGTCTACGCTTTGATCGTTCCCTGGAAGACCAGAAGTAGTTTCCGATGCACATCTGGTGGCATTCTGTAATCTATGGACTATCAGAGTGTTGATGAAACACAGAAATTGCATCGGGATTGAATACAACAGTCGCCATGCGCACTTTCCTCCATGGGAGCCATGTCTCAAACAGTCTACGCTTTGATCGTTCGCTGGAAGACCAGTAGTAGTTTCCGATGCACATATGGAGGCATTCTGTAATCTGTGGACTATCAGAGTGTTGATGAAACACATGAATTGAATCGGGATTGAATACAACAGTCACCATGTGCACTTTCCTCCACGGGAGGTATATCTCAAACAGTCTACGATTTGGTCGTTCCCTGGAAGATCAGTAGTAGTTTCCGATGCACATCTGGCAGCATTCTGTAATCTGTCGACTATCACAGTGTCGATGGAACACAGAATTTGCATCGGGATTGAATGCAACAGTCACCGTGCGCACTTTCCTCCCCGGGAGTAAAGTCTCAAACAGTCTAATGTTTGATCGATCCCTGGAAGACCAGAGGTAGTTTCCGGTGCACATCTGGTGTCATTCTGTAATCTGTGGACTATCAGAGTGTTGATGAAACACAGAAATTGCATCGGGATTGAATACAACATTCACCATGCTCACTTCCCTTCATGGGAGTAATGTCTCAAACACTCTACGCTCTGATTGATCCCTGGAAGACCAGTAGTAGTTTCCGATGCACATCTGGAGGCATTCTGTAATCTGTGGACTATCAGAGTGTTGATGAAACACAGAAATTGCATCGGGATTGAATACAACAGTCACCATGCGCACTTTCCTCCACGGGAGTAATGTCTCAAACAGTCTACGCTTTGATCGTTCCCTGGAAGACCAGTAATAGTTTCCGATGCACATCTTGTGGCATTCTGTAATCTGTAGACTATCAGAGTGTTGATGAAACACAGAAATTGCATCGGGATTGAATACAACAGTCTCCGTGAGCACTTACCTCCATGGGAGTAATGTCTCAAACAGTCTACGCTTTGATCGTTCCCTGGAAGACCAGTAGTGGTTTCCGATGCACATCTGGAGGCATTCTGTAATCTGTGGACTATCAGAGTGTTGATGAAACACAGAAATTGCATCGGGATTGAATACAACAGTCACCATGCGCACTTTCTTCCACGGGAGTAATGTCTTAAACAGTCTACGCTTTGATCGTTTCCCGGAAGACCTGTAGTAGTTTCCGATGCACATCTGGTTTCATTCTGTAATCTGTGGACTATTAGAGTGTTGATGAAACACAGAAATTGCATCGGGATTGTATACAACTGTCACCATGCGCACTTCCCTTCATGGGAGTAATGTCTCAAACACTCTACGCTCTGATTGATCCCTGGAAGACCAGTGGTAGTTTCCGGTGCACATCTGGAGGCATTCTGTAATCTGTGGAGTATCAGAGTGTTGATGAAACACAGAAATTGCATCGGGATTGAATACAACAGTCACCATGCGCACTTTCTTCCATGGGAGTAATGTCTTAATTAGTCTACGATTTGATCCTTCCCTGGAAGACCAGTAGTAGTTTCCGATGTACATTTGGTGGCATTCTGTAATCTGTGGAGTATCAGATTGTTCATGAAACACAGAAGTTGCATCGGGATTCAATCCAACAGTCACCATGCGAACTTTCCTCCATGGGTGTAATTCTCAAACAGTCTACGCTTTGATCGTTCCCTGGAAGACCAGTAGTAGTTTCCGATGCACATCTGGTGGCATTCTGTAATCTGTGGACTATCAGAGTGTTGATGAAACACAGAAATTGCATCGGGATTGAATACAACAATGACCATGCGCAGTTTCCTCCACGGGAGTAATGTCTCAGTGAGTCTACGATTTGATCGTTCCCTGGAAGACCAGTAGTGGTTTCCGATGCACATCTGGAGGCATTCTGTAATCTGTGGACTATCAGAGCGTTGATTAAACACAGAAATTGCATCGGGATTGAATACAACAGTCACCATGTGCACTTTCCTTCATGGGAGTAATGTCTCAAACAGTCTACGCTTTGATCGTTCCCTGGAACACCAGTAGTAGTTTCCGATGAACATATGGAGTCATTCTGTAATTTATGGACTATCAGAGTGTTGATGAAACACAGTAATTGCATCGGGATTAAATACAACAGTCACCATGCGCACTTTCTTCCATGGGAGTAATGTCTTAATCAGTCTACGATTTGATCGTTCCCTGGAAGACCAGTAGTAGTTTGCGATGTACATTTGGTGGCATTCTGTAATCTGTGGAGGATCACATTGTTCATGAAACACAGAAGTTGCATCGGGATTCAATCCAACAGTCACCATGCGAACTTTCCTCCATGGGTGTAATTCTCAAACAGTCTACGCTTTGATCGTTCCCTGGAAGACCAGTAGTAGTTTCCGATGCACATCTGGTGGCATTCTGTAATCTGTGGACTATCAGAGTGTTGATGAAACACAGAAATTGCATCGGGATTGAAAACAACAATGACCATGCGCTGTTTCCTCCACGGGAGTAATGTCTCAATCAGTCTACGATTTGATCGTTCCCTGGAAGACCAGTAGTGGTTTCCGATGCACATCTGGAGGCATTCTGTAATCTGTGGACTATCAGAGTGTTGATTAAACACAGAAATTGCATCGGGATTGAATACAACAGTCACCATGTGCACTTTCCTTCATGGGAGTAATGTCTCAAACAGTCTACGCTTTGATCGTTCCCTGGAAGACCAGTAGTAGTGTCCGATGAACATCTGGAGGCATTCTGTAATTTGTGGACTATCAGAGTGTTGATGAAACACAGAAATTGCATCGGGATTAAATACAACAGTCACCATGCGCACGTTCAACCATGGGAGTAATGTCTCTAACAGCCTACGATTTGATCGTTCCCTGGAACACCAGTAGTAGTTTCCGATGCACATCTGGTGGCATTCTGTAATCTGTGGACTATCAGAGTGTTGATGAAACACAGAAATTGCATCGGTATTGAATACAACAGTCTCCATGAGCAGTTTCCTCCATGGGAATAATGTCTCAAACAGTCTACGCTTTGATCGTTCCCTGGAAGACCAGTAGTAGTTTCCGATGCACATCTGGTGGCATGCTGGAATCTGTGGACTATCAGAGTGTTGATGAAACACAGAAATTGCATCGGGATTGAATACAACATTCACCATGCTCACTTCCCTTCATGGGAGTAATGTCTCGAACACTCTACGCTCTGATTGATCCCTGGAAACCAGTAGTAGTTTCCGATGCTTATCTGGAGGCATTCTGTAATCTGTGGACTATCAGAGTGTTGATGAAACACAGAAATTGCATCGGGATTGAATACAACAGTCACCATGCGCACTTTCCTCCACGGGAGTAATGTCTCAAACAGTCTACGCTTTGATCGTTCCCTGGAAGACCAGTAGTAGTTTCCGATGCACATCTGGTGGCATTCTGTAATCTGTAGACTATCAGAGTGTTGATGAAACACAGAAATTGCATCGGGATTGAATACAAGTCTCCCTGAGCACTTACCTCAATGGGAGTAATGACTCAAAGAGTTTACGCTTTGATCGTCCCCTGGAAGACCAGTAGCAGTTTCCGATGCACATCTGGAGGCATTCTGTTATCTGTGGAGTATCAGAGTGGTAATGAAACACTGAAATTGCATCGGGATTGGGTTCCACAGTCACCATGCGCAAGTTCCTCCATGGGAGCAATGTCTCAAACAGTCTAGGCTTTGATCGTTCCCTGGAAGACCAGTTGTAGTTTCCGATGCACATCTGGAGGCATTCTGTAATCTGTGGACTATCAGAGTGTTGATGAAAGACAGAAATTGCATCGGGATTGAATACAACAGTCACCATGCGCACTTTCCTCCATGGGAGCCATGTCTCAAACAGTCTACGCTTTGATCGTTCCCTGGAAGACCAGTAGTAGTTTCCGATGCACATCTGGAGGCATTCTGTAATCTGTTGACTATCAGAGTGTTGATGAAACACAGAAATGTCATCGGGATTGAATACAACATTCACCATGCTCACATCCCTTCATGGGAGTAATGTCTCAAACACTCTACGCTCTGATTGATCCCTGGAAGACCAGTGGTAGCTTCCGATGCACATCTGGTGGCATTCTTTAATCTGTGGACTATCAGAGTGTTGATGAAACACAGAAATTGCATCGGGATTGAATACAACAGTCACCATGCGCACTTACCTCCATGGGAGTAATGTCTCTAACAGTCTACGCATTGATCGTTCCCTGGAAGACCAGTAATAGTTTCCGATTCACATCTGGAGGCTTTCCTTAATTTGTGGACTTTCAGAGTGTTGATGAAAAACAGAAATTGCATCGGGATTGAATACAACAGTCACCATGCGCACTTTCTTCCACGGGAGTAATGTCTTAAACAGTCTACGCTTTGATCGTTTCCCGGAAGACCTGTAGTAGTTTCCGATGCACATCTGGTTTCATTCTGTAATCTGTGGACTATTAGAGTGTTGATGAAACACAGAAATTGCATCGGGATTGAATACAACAGTCACCATGCTCACTTCCCTTCATGGGAGTAATGTCTCAGACACTCTACGCTCAGATTGATCCCTAGAGAACCAGTAGTAGTTTCCGGTGCACATCTGGAGGCATTCTGTAATCTGTGGACTATCAGAGTGTTGATGAAACACAGAAATTGCATCGGGATTGAATACAACAATCACCATGCGCACTTTCCTCCATGGGAGTAATGTCTCCAACAGTCTACTCTTTGATCGTTACCTGGAAGACCAGTAGTAGTTTCCGATGCACACCTGGAGGCATTCTGCAATCTGTTGACTATCAGAGTGTTGATGAAACACAGAAATTGCATCGGGATTGTATACAACTGTCACCATGCGCACTTCCCTTCATGGGAGTAATGTCTCAAACACTCTACGCTCTGATTGATCCCTGGAAGACCAGTGGTAGTTTCCGGTGCACATCTGGAGGCATTCTGTAATCTGTGGAGTATCAGAGTGTTGATGAAACACAGAAATTGCATCGGGATTGAATACAACAGTCACCATGCGCACTTTCTTCCATGGGAGTAATGTCTTAATCAGTCTACGATTTGATCCTTCCCTGGAAGACCAGTAGTAGTTTCCGATGTACATTTGGTGGCATTCTGTAATCTGTGGAGTATCAGATTGTTCATGAAACACAGAAGTTGCATCGGGATTCAATCCAACAGTCACCATGCGAACTTTTCTCCATGGGTGTAATTCTCAAACAGTCTACGCTTTGATCGTTCCCTGGAAGACCAGTAGTAGTTTCCGATGCACATCTGGTGGCATTCTGTAATCTGTGGACTATCAGAGTGTTGATGAAACACAGAAATTGCATCGGGATTGAATACAACAATGACCATGCGCTGTTTCCTCCACGGGAGTAATGTCTCAGTGAGTCTACGATTTGATCGTTCCCTGGAAGACCAGTAGTGGTTTCCGATTCACATCTGGAGGCATTCTGTAATCTGTGGACTATCAGAGTGTTGATTAAACACAGAAATTGCATCGGGATTGAATACAACAGTCACCATGTGCACTTTCCTTCATGGGAGTAATGTCTCAAACAGTCTACGCTTTGATCGTTCCCTGGAAGACCAGTAGTAGTTTCCGATGAACATCTGGAGTCATTCTGTAATTTATGGACTATCAGAGTGTTGATGAAACACAGTAATTGCATCGGGATTAAATACAACAGTCACCATGCGCACTTTCTTCCATGGGAGTAATGTCTTAATCAGTCTACGATTTGATCGTTCCCTGGAAGACCAGTAGTAGTTTGCGATGTACATTTGGTGGCATTCTGTAATCTGTGGAGGATCACATTGTTCATGAAACACAGAAGTTGCATCGGGATTCAATCCAACAGTCACCATGCGAACTTTCCTCCATGGGTGTAATTCTCAAACAGTCTACGCTTTGATCGTTCCCTGGAAGACCAGTAGTAGTTTCCGATGCACATCTGGTGGCATTCTGTAATCTGTGGACTATCAGAGTGTGATGAAACACAGAAATTGCATCGGGATTGAAAACAACAATGACCATGCGCTGTTTCCTCCACGGGAGTAATGTCTCAATCAGTCTACGATTTGATCGTTCCCTGGAAGACCAGTAGTGGTTTCCGATGCACATCTGGAGGCATTCTGTAATCTGTGGACTATCAGAGTGTTGATTAAACACAGAAATTGCATCGGGATTGAATACAACAGTCACCATGTGCACTTTCCTTCATGGGAGTAATGTCTCAAACAGTCTACGCTTTGATCGTTCCCTGGAAGACCAGTAGTAGTGTCCGATGAACATCTGGAGGCATTCTGTAATTTGTGGACTATCAGAGTGTTGATGAAACACAGAAATTGCATCGGGATTAAATACAACAGTCACCATGCGCACTTTCAACCATGGGAGTAATGTCTCTAACAGCCTACGATTTGATCGTTCCCTGGAACACCAGTAGTAGTTTCCGATGCACATCTGGTGGCATTCTGTAATCTGTGGACTATCAGAGTGTTGATGAAACACAGAAATTGCATCGGTATTGAATACAACAGTCTCCATGAGCAGTTTCCTCCATGGGAATAATGTCTCAAACAGTCTACGCTTTGATCGTTCCCTGGAAGACCAGTAGTAGTTTCCGATGCACATCTGGTGGCATGCTGGAATCTGTGGACTATCAGAGTGTTGATGAAACACAGAAATTGCATCGGGATTGAATACAACATTCACCATGCTCACTTCCCTTCATGGGAGTAATGTCTCGAACACTCTACGCTCTGATTGATCCCTGGAAACCAGTAGTAGTTTCCGATGCACATCTGGAGGCATTCTGTAATCTGTGGACTATCAGAGTGTTGATGAAACACAGAAATTGCATCGGGATTGAATACAACAGTCACCATGCGCACTTTCCTCCACGGGAGTAATGTCTCAAACAGTCTACGCTTTGATCGTTCCCTGGAAGACCAGTAGTAGTTTCCGATGCACATCTGGTGGCATTCTGTAATCTGTAGACTATCAGAGTGTTGATGAAACACAGAAATTGCATCGGGATTGAATACAAGTCTCCCTGAGCACTTACCTCAATGGGAGTATTGACTCAAAGAGTTTACGATTTGATCGTTCCCTGGAAGACCAGTAGCAGTTTCCGATGCACATCTGGAGGCATTCTGTTATCTGTGGAGTATCAGAGTGGTAATGAAACACTGAAATTGCATCGGGATTGGGTACCACAGTCACCATGCGCAAGTTCCTCCATGGGAGCAATGTCTCAAACAGTCTAGGCTTTGATCGTTCCCTGGAAGACCAGTTGTAGTTTCCGATGCACATCTGGAGGCATTCTGTAATCTGTGGACTATCAGAGTGTTGATGAAAGACAGAAATTGCATCGGGATTGAATACAACAGTCACCATGCGCACTTTCCTCCATGGGAGCCATGTCTCAAACAGTCTACGCTTTGATCGTTCCCTGGAAGACCAGTAGTAGTTTCCGATGCACATCTGGAGGCATTCTGTAATCTGTTGACTATCAGAGTGTTGATGAAACACAGAAATGTCATCGGGATTGAATACAACATTCACCATGCTCACTTCCCTTCATGGGAGTAATGTCTCAAACACTCTACGCTCTGATTGATCCCTGGAAGACCAGTAGTAGTTTCCGATGCACATCTCGAGGCATTCTGTAATCTGTGGACTATCAGAGTGTTGATGAAACACAGAAATTGCATCGGGAATGAATACAACAGTCACCATGCGCACTTTCCTCCATGGGAGCAATGTCTCAAACAGTCTACACTTTGATCGTTCCCTGGAAGACCAGTAGTAGTTTCCGATGCACATCTTGTGGCATTCTGTAATCTGTAGACTATCAGAGTGTTGTTGAAACACAGAAATTGCATCGGGATTGAATACAACAGTCTCCCTGAGCACTTACCTCCATGGGAGTAATGTCTCAAACAGTCTACGCTTTGATCGTTCCCTGGAAGACCAGTAGTGGTTTCCGATGCACATCTGGAGGCATTCTGTAATCTGTGGACTATCAGAGTGTTGATGAAACACAGAAATTGCATCGGGATTGAATACAACAGTCACCATGCGCACTTTCTTCCATGGGAGTAATGTCTTAAACAGTCTACGCTTTGATCGTTCCCTGGAAGACCTGTAGTAGTTTCCGATGCACATCTGGTGGCATTCTGTAATCTGTGGACTATCAGAGTGTTGATGAAACACAGAAATTGCATCGGGATTGAATACAACAGTCACCATCCTCACTTCCCTTCATGGGAGTAATGTCTCAGACACTCTACGCTCTGATTGATCCCTAGAGAACCAGTAGTAGTTTCCGGTGAACATCTGGAGGCATTCTTTAATCTGTGGACTATCAGAGTGTTGATGAAACACAGAAATTGCATCGGGATTGTATACAACAGTCACCATGCGCTCTTTCCTCCATGGGAGCCATGTCTCAAACAGTGTACGCTTAGATCGTTGCCTGGAAGACCAGTAGTAGCTTCCGATGCACATCTGGTGGCATTCTTTAATCTGTGGACTATCAGAGTGTTGATGAAACACAGAAATTGCATCGGGATTGAATACAACTTTCACCATGCGCACTTTCGTCCATGGGAGTAATGTCTCAAACAGTCTACGCTTTGATCGTTCTTGGAAGACCAGTAGTGGTTTCCGATGCACATCTGGAGGCATTCTGTAATCTGTGGACTGTCAGAGTGTTGATGAAACACAGAAATTGCATCGGGATTGAATACAACAGACACCACGCTCACTTCCCTTCATGGGAGTAATGTCTCAAACTTTCTACGCTCTGATTGATCCCTGGAAGACCAGTGGTAGTTTCCGGTGCACATCTGGAGGCATTCTGTAATCTGTGGAGTATCAGAGTGTTGATGAAACACAGAAATTGCATCGGGATTGAATTCAACAGTCACCATGCGCACTTTCTTCCATGGGAGTAATGTCTTAATCAGTCTACGATTTGATCGTTCCCTGGAAGACCAGTAGTAGTTTCCGATGTACATTTGGTGGCATTCTGTAATCTGTGGAGTATCAGATTGTTCATGAAACACAGAAGTTGCATCGGGATTCAATCCAACAGTCACCATGCGAGCTTTCCTCCATGGGTGTAATTCTCAAACAGTCTACGCTTTGATCGTTCCCTGGAAGACCAGTAGTAGTTTCCGATGCACATCTGGTGGCATTCTGTAATCTGTGGACTATCAGGGTGTTGATGAAACACAGAAATTGCATCGGGATTGAATACAACAATGACCATGCGCTGTTTCCTCCACGGGAGTAATGTCTCAATGAGTCTACGATTTTATCGTTCCCTGGAAGACCAGTAGTGGTTTCCGATGCACATCTGGAGGCATTCTGTAATCTGTGGACTATCAGAGTGTTGATTAAACACAGACATTGCATCGGGATTGAATACAACAGTCACCATGTGCACTTTCCTTCATGGGAGTAATGTCTCAAACAGTCTACGCTTTGATCGTTCCCTGGAAGACCAGTAGTAGTTTCCGATGAACATCTGGAGTCATTCTGTAATTTATGGACTATCAGAGTGTTGATGAAACACAGAAATTGCATCGGGATTAAATACAACAGTCACCATGCGCACTTTCTTCCATGAGAGTAATGTCTTAATCAGTCTACGATTTGATCGTTCCCTGGAAGACCAGTAGTAGTTTGCGATGTACATTTGGTGGCATTCTGTAATCTGTATAGGATCAGATTGTTCATCAAACACAGAAGTAGCATCGGGATTCAATCCAACAGTCACCATGCGAACTTTCCTCCATGGGTGTAATTCTCAAACAGTCTACGCTTTGATCGTTCCCTGGAAGACCAGTAGTAGTTTCCGATGCACATCTGGTGGCATTCTGTAATCTGTGGACTATCAGAGTGTTGATGAAACACAGAAATTGCATCGGGATTGAATACAACAATCACCATGCACTCTTTCCTCCACGGGAGTAATGTCTCAAACAGTCTACGCTTTGATCGTACCCCAGAAGACCAGTAGTAGTTTTCGATGCACATCTGGTGGCATTCTGTAATCTGTGGACTATCAGAGTGTTGATGAAACACATAAATTGCATCGGGATTGAATACAACAGTCACCATGCGCACTTTCCTCCGTGGGAGTAATGTCTCAAACAGTCTACTCTTTGATCGTTCCCTGGAAGACCAGTAGTAGTTTCCGATGCACATCTGGAGGCATTCTGTAATCTGTTGACTATCAGAGTGTTGACGAAACACAGAAATGTCGTCGGGATTGAATTCAAGATTCACCATGCTCACTTCCCTCATGGGAGTAATGTCTCGAACACTCTACGCTCTGATTGATCCCTGGAAACCAGTAGTAGATTCCGATGCACATCTGGAAGCATTCTGTAATCTGTGGACTATCAGAGTGCTGATGAAACACAGAAATTGCATCGGGATTGAATACAACAGTCACAATGCGCACTTTCCTCCACGGGAGTAATGTCTTAAACAGTCTACGATTTGATCGTTCCCTGGAAGACCAGTAGTAGTTTCCGATGCACATCTGGTGGCATTCTGTAATCTGTAGACTATCAGAGTGTTGATGAAACACAGAAATTGCATCGGGATTGAATACAACAGTCTCCCTGAGCACTTACCTCCATGGGAGTAATGTCTCAAAGAGTTTACGCTTTGATCGTTCCCTGGAAGACCAGTAGTATTTTCCGATGCACATCTGGAGGCATTCTGTAATCTGTGGACTATCAGAGTGTTGATGAAACACAGAAATTGCATCGGGATTGAATACAACTGTCACCATGCGCGCTTTCGTCCATGGGAGTAATGTCTCAAACAGTCTACGCTTTGATCGTTCCCTGGAAGACCAGTAGTGGTTTCCGATGCACATCTGGAGGCATTCTGTAATCTGTGGACTATCAGAGTGTTGATGAAACACAGAAATTGCATCGGGATTGAATACAACAGTCACCATGCGCACTTTCTTCCATGGGAGTAATGTCTTAAACAGTCTACGCTTTGATCGTTCCCCGGAAGACCTGTAGTAGTTTCCGATGCACATCTGGTGGCATTCTGTAATCTGTGGACTATCAGAGTGTTTATGAAACACAGAAATTGCATCGGGATTGAATACAACAGTCACCATGCTCACTTCCCTTCATGGGAGTAATGTCTCAAACACTCTACGCTCTGATTGATCCCTGGAAGACCAGTGGTAGTTTCCGGTGCACATCTGGAGGCATTCTGTAATCTGTGGAGTATCAGAGTGTTGATGAAACACAGAAATTGCATCGGGATTGAATACAACAGTCACCATGCGCACTTTCTTCCATGGGAGTAATGTCTTAATCAGTCTACGATTTGATCGTTCCCTGGAAGACCAGTAGTAGTTTCCGATGTACATTTGGTGGCATTCTGTAATCTGTGGAGTATCAGATTGTTCATGAAACACAGAAGTTGCATCGGGATTCAATCCAACAGTCACCATGCGAACTTTCCTCCATGGGTGTAATTCTCAAACAGTCTACGCTTTGATCGTTCCCTGGAAGACCAGTACTAGTTTCCGATGCACATCTGGTGGCATTCTGTAATCTGTGGACTATCAGAGTGTTGATGAAACACAGAAATTGCATCGGGATTGAATACAACAATGACCATGCGCTGTTTCCTCCACGGGAGTAATGTCTCAATCAGTCTACGATTTGATCGTTCCCTGGAAGACCAGTAGTGGTTTCCGATGCACATCTGGAGGCATTCTGTAATCTGTGGACTATCAGAGTGTTGATTAAACACAGAAATTGCATCGGGATTGAATACAACAGTCACCATGTGCTCTTTCCTTCATGGGAGTAATGTCTCAAACAGTTTACGCTTTGATCGTTCCCTGGAAGACCAGTAGTAGTTTCCGATGAACATCTGGAGTCATTCTGTAATTTGTGGACTATCAGAGTGTTGATGAAACACAGAAATTGCATCGGGATTAAATACAACAGTCACCATGCGCACTTTCTTCCATGGGAGTAATGTCTTAATCAGTCTACGATTTGATCGTTCCCTGGAAGACCAGTAGTAGTTTCCGATGTACATTTGGTGGCATTCTGTAATCTGTGGAGTATCAGATTGTTCATGAAACACAGAAGTTGCATCGGGATTCAATCCAACAGTCACCATGCGAACTTTCCTCCATGGGTGTAATTCTCAAACAGTCTACGCTTTGATCGTTCCCTGGAAGACCAGTAGTAGTTTCCGATGCACATCTGGTGGCATTCTGTAATCTGTGGACTATCAGAGTGTTGATGAAACACAGAAATTGCATCGGGATTAAATACAACAGTCACCATGCGCACTTTCAACCATGGGAGTAATGTCTCTAACAGCCTACGATTTGATCGTTCCCTGGAAGACCAGTAGTAGTTTCCGATGAACATCTGGAGGCATTCTGTAATTTGTGGACTATCAGAGTGTTGATGAAACACAGAAATTGCATCGGGATTAAATACAACAGTCACCATGCGCACTTTCAACCATGGGAGTAATGTCTCTAACAGCCTACGATTTGATCGTTCCCTGGAACACCAGTAGTAGTTTCGGATTCACATCTGGATGCTTTCTGTAATCTGTGGACTATCAGAGTGTTGATGAAACACAGAAATTGCATCGGTATTGAATACAACAGTCTCCATGAGCAGTTTCCTCCATGGGAATAATGTCTCAAACAGTCTATGCTTTGATCGTTCCCTGGAAGACCAGTGGTAGTTTCCGATGCACATCTGGTGGCAAGCTGTAATCTGTGGACTATCAGAGTGTTGATGAAACACAGAAATTGCATCGGGATTGAATACAACAATCACCATGCCCTCTTTCCTCCACGGGAGTAATGTCTCAAACAGTCTACGCTTTGATCGTTCCCCAGAAGACCAGTAGTAGTTTCCGATGCACATCTGGTGGCATTCTGTAATCTGTGGACTATCAGAGTGTTGATGAAACACATAAATTGCATCGGGATTGAATACAACAGTCACCATGCGCACTTTCCTCCGTGGGAGTAATGTCTCAAACAGTCTACCCTTTGATCGTTCCCTGGAAGACCAGTAGTAGTTACCGATGCACATCTGGATGCTTTCTGTAATCTGTATACTATCAGACTGTTCATGAAACACAGATATTGCATCGCGATTGAATACAACAGTCTCCATGAGCAGTTTCCTCCATGGGGGTAAAGTCTCAAACAGCCTACGCTTTGATCGTTCCCCGGAAGACCAGTAGTAGTTTCCGCTGCACATGTGGTGGCATTCTGTAATCTGTGGACTATCAGAATGTTGATGAAACACAGAAATTGCACCGGGATTGAATACAACAGTCACCATCCGCACTTTCCTCCATGGGAGTAATGTCTGAAACAGTCTACGCTTTGATCGTTCCCTGGAAGACCAGTAGCATTTTCCGATACACATCTGATGTCATTCTGTAATCTGTGGTCTATCTGAGTGTTGATGAAACACAGAATTGAATCGGAATTGAATACAACAGTCACCATGCGCACTTTCCTCCATGGGAGTAATGTCTCAAACACTCTACGCTTTGATCGTTCCCTGGAAGGCCAGTAGTAGTTTCCGATGCACATCTGGAGGCATTCTGTAATCTGTGGACTATCAGAGTGTTGATGAAACACAGAAATTGCATCGGGATTGAATACAACAGTCACCATGCGCACTTTCCTCCACGATAGTCATGTCTCAAACAGTCTACGCATTGATCGGTCCCTGGAAGACCAGTAGTAGTTTCCGATGCACATCTAGAGGCATTCTGTAATCTGTCGACAATCAGAGAGTTGATGAAACACAGAAATTGAATCGGAATTGAATACAACAGTCACCATGCGCACTTTAGTCCAGGGGAGTAATGTCTCAAACAGTCTACGCTTTGATCGTTCCCAGGAAGACCAGTAGTACTTTCCGATGCTCAAATGGAGGCTTTCCGTAAACTGTGGACTATCAGAGTGTTGATGAAGCACAGATATTGCATCGGGATTGAATACAACAGTCACCATGCGCACTTTCCTCGGTGGGAGTAATGTCTCAAACAGTCTACTCTTTGATCGTTCCCTGGAAGACCAGTAGTAGTTTCCGATGCACATCTGGTGGCATTCTGTAATCTGTGGACTATCAGAGTGTTGATGAAACACAGAAATTGCATCGGGATTGAATACAACAATGACCATGCGCTGTTTCCTCCACGGGAGTAATGTCTCAATCAGTCTACGATTTGATCGTTCGCTGGAAGACCAGTAGTAGTTTCCGATGCACATCTGGTGGCATTCTGTAATCTGTGGACTATCAGAGTGTTGATGAAACACAGAAATTGCATCGAAATTGAATACAACAATGACCATGCGCTCTTTACTCCACGGGAGTAATGTCTCAAACAGTATACGCTTTGATCGTTCCCCGGAAGACCTGTAGTAGCTTCCGATGCACATCGGGTGGCATTCTGTAATCTGTGGACTATCAGAGTGTTGATGAAACACAGAAATTGCATCAGGATTGAATACAACATTCACCATGCGCACTTTCCTCCAAGGGAGTAATGTCTGTAACAGTCTACGCTTTGATCGTTCCCTGGAAGACCAGTAGTAGTTTCCGATGCACATCTGGTGGCTTTCTGTACTTTGTGGACTATCAGAGTGTTGATGAAACACAGAAATTGCATCGAGATTGAATACAACTGTCACTATGCGCACTTTCGTCCATGGGAGTAATGTCTCAAACAGTCTACGATTTGATCGTTCCCTCGAAGACCAGTACTGGTTCCTGATGCACATCTGGAGGCATTCTGTAATCTGTGGACTATCAGAGTGTTGATGAAACACAGTAATTGCATCGGGATTGAATACAACACTCACCATGCTCACTTCCCTTCATGGGAGTAATGTCTCAAACACTCTACGCTCTGATTGATCCCTGGAAGACCTGTAGAAGTTTCCGGTGCACATATGGAGGCAATCTGTAATCTGTGGACTATCAGATTGTTGATGAAACACAGAAATTGCATCGGGATTGAATACAACAGTCACCATGCTCACTTCCCTTCATGGGAGTAACGTCTCAGACACTCTACGCTCTGATTGATCCCTGGAAGACCAGTAGTAGTTTCCGGTGCACATCTGTAGGCATTCTGTTATCTGTGGACTATCAGAGTGTTGATGAAACACAGAAATTAGATCGGGATTGAATACAACAGTCACCATGCGCACTTTCTTCCACGGGAGTAATGTCTCAAACAGTCTACGCTTTGATCGTTCCCCAGAAGACCAGTAGTAGTTTCCGATGCACATCTGGTGGCATTCTGTAATCTGTGGACTATCAGAGTGTTGATGAAACACATAAATTGCATCGGGATTGAATACAACAGTCACCATGCGCACTTTCCTCCGTGGGAGTAATGTCTCAAACAGTCTACTCTTTGATCGTTCCCTGGAAGACCAGTAGTAGTTTCCGATGCACATCTGGAGGCATTCTGTAATCTGTTGACTATCAGAGTGTTGATGAAACACAGATATTCCATCGGGATTGTATACAACAGTCACCATGCGCACTTTCCTCCATGGGAGTAATGTCTCAAACAGTCTACGCTTTGAACGTTCCCTGGAAGACCAGTAGTAGTTTCCGATGCACATCTGGTGGCATTCTGTAATCTGTGGACTATCAGAGTGTTGATGAAACACAGAAATTGCATCGGGATTGAATACAACAGTCACCATGCGCACTTTCGTCCACGGGAGTAATGTCTCAAACAGTCTACGCTTTGATCGTTCCCTGGAAGACCAGTAGTGGTTTCCGATGCACATCTGGAGGCATTCTGTAATCTGTGGACTATCAGAGTGTTGATGAAACACAGAAATTGCATCGGGATTGAATACAACAGTCACCATGCTCACTTCCCTTCATGGGAGTAACGTCTCAGACACTCTACGCTCTGATTGATCCCTGGAAGACCAGTAGTAGTTTCCGGTGCACATCTGTAGGCATTCTGTTATCTGTGGACTATCAGAGTGTTGATGAAACACAGAAATTAGAACGGGATTGAATACAACAGTCACCATGCGCACTTTCTTCCATGGGAGTAATGTCTTAAACAGTCTACGATTTGATTGTTCCCTGGAAGACCAGTAGTAGTTTCCGATGCACATCTGGTGGCATTCTGTAATCTGTGGAGTATCAGATTGTTCATGAAACACAGAAATTGCATCGGGATTGAATCCAAGAGTCAGCTTGCGAACTTTCCTCCATGGGAGTAATTCTCAGTCTACGCTTGATCGTTCCCTGGAAGAACAGTATTAGTTTCCGATGCACATCTGCTGGCATTCTGTAAACTGTGGACTATCACAGTGTTGATGAAACACAGAAATTGCATCGGGATTGAATACAACAATCACCATGCGCACTTTCCTCCATGGGAGTAATGTCTCAAACAGTCTACTCTTTGATCGTTCCCTGGAAGACCAGTAATAGTTTCCGATGCACATCTGGAGGCATTCTGTAATCTGTGGACTATCAGAGTGTTGATGAAACACAGAAATTGCATCGGGATTGAATACAACAATGACCATGCCCTGTTTCCTCCACTGGAGTAATGTCTCAATCAGTCTACGATTTGATCGTTCCCTGGAAGACCAGTAGTAGTTTCCGATGCACATCTGGTGGCATCTGTAATCTGTGGACTATCAGAGTGTTGATGAAACACAGAAATTGCATCGAAATTGAATACAACAATGACCATGCGCTCTTTCCTCCACGGGAGTAATGTCTCAAACAGTATACGCTTTGATCGTTCCCCGGAAGACCTGTAGTAGCTTCCGATGCACATCGGGTGGCATTCTGTAATCTGTGGACTATCAGAGTGTAGATGAAACACAGAAATTGCATCAGGATTGAATACAACAGTCACCATGCTCACTTCCCTTCATGGGAGTAACGTCTCAGACACTCTACGCTCTGATTGATCCCTGGAAGACCAGTAGTAGTTTCCGGTGCACATCTGTAGGCATTCTGTTATCTGTGGACTATCAGAGTGTTGATGAAACACAGAAATTAGATCGGGATTGAATACAACAGTCACCATGCGCACTTTCTTCCATGGGAGTAATGTCTTAAACAGTCTACGATTTGATTGTTCCCTGGAAGACCAGTAGTAGTTTCCGATGCACATCTGGTGGCTTTCTGTAATTTGTGGACTATCAGAGTGTTGATGAAACACAGAAATTGCATCGGGATTGAATACAACTGTCACTATGCGCACTTTCGTCCATGGGAGTAATGTCTCAAACAGTCTACGCTTTGATCGTTCCCTCGAAGACCAGTAGTGGTTCCTGATGCACATCTGGAGGCATTCTGTAATCTGTGGACTATCAGAGTGTTGATGAAACACAGTAATTGCATCGGGATTGAATACAACAGTCACCATGCTCACTTCCCTTCATGGGAGTAATGTCTCAAACACTCTACGCTCTGATTGATCCCTGGAAGACCAGTAGAAGTTTCCGGTGCACATATGGAGGCAATCTGTAATCTGTGGACTATCAGATTGTTGATGAAACACAGAAATTGCATCGGGATTGAATCCAACAGTCACCATGCGAACTTTCCTCCATGGGAGTAATTCTCAAACAGCCTACGCTTTGATCGGTCCCTGGAAGACCAGTAGTAGTTTCCGATGCACATCTGGTGGCATTCTGTAATCTGTGGAGTATCAGATTGTTCATGAAACACAGAAATTGCATCGGGATTGAATCCAAAAGTCAGCTTGCGAACTTTCCTCCATGGGAGTAATTCTCAGTCTACGCTTGATCGTTCCCTGGAAGAACAGTAGTAGTTTCCGATGCACATCTGCTGGCATTCTGTAATCTGTGGACTATCACAGTGTTGATGAAACACATAAATTGCATCGGGATTGAATACAACAGTCACCATGCGCACTTTCCTCCGTGGGAGTAATGTCTCAAACAGTCTACTCTTTGATCGTTCCCTGGAAGACCAGTAGTAGTTTCCGATGCACATCTGGAGGCATTCTGTAATCTGTTGACTATCAGAGTGTTGATGAAACACAGATATTCCATCGGAATTGTATACAACAGTCACCATGCGCACTTTCCTCCATGGGAGTAATGTCTCAAACAGTCTACGATTTGAACGTTCCCTGGAAGACCAGTAGTAGTTTCCGATGCACATCTGGTGGCATTCTGTAATCTGTGGACTATCAGAGTGTTGATGAAACACAGAAATTGCATCGGGATTGAATACAACAGTCACCATGCGCACTTTCGTCCACGGGAGTAATGTCTCAAACAGTCTACGCTTTGATCGTTCCCTGGAAGACCAGTAGTGGTTTCCGATGCACATCTGGAGGCATTCTGTAATCTGTGGACTATCACAGTGTTGATGAAACACAGAAATTGCATCGGGATTGAATACAACAGTCACCATGCTCACTTCCCTTCATGGGAGTAACGTCTCAGACACTCTACGCTCTGATTGATCCCTGGAAGACCAGTAGTAGTTTCCGGTGCACATCTGTAGGCATTCTGTTATCTGTGGACTATCAGAGTGTTGATGAAACACAGAAATTAGATCGGGATTGAATACAACAGTCACCATGCGCACTTTCTTCCATGGGAGTAATGTCTTAAAAAGTCTACGATTTGATTGTTCCCTGGAAGACCAGTAGTAGTTTCCGATGCACATCTGGTGGCTTTCTGTAATTTGTGGACTATCAGAGTGTTGATGAAACACAGAAATTGCATCGGGATTGAATACAACAGTCACCATGTGCACTTTCCTTCATGGGAGTAATGTCTCAAACAGTCTACGCTTTGATCGTTCCCTGGAAGACCAGTAGTAGTGTCCGATGAACATCTGGAGGCATTCTGTAATTTGTGGACTATCAGAGTGTTGATGAAACACAGAAATTGCATCGGGATTAAATACAACAGTCACCATGCGCACTTTCAACCATGGGAGTAATGTCTCTAACAGCCTACGATTTGATCGTTCCCTGGAACACCAGTAGTAGTTTCCGATGCACATCTGGTGGCATTCTGTAATCTGTGGACTATCAGAGTGTTGATGAAACACAGAAATTGCATCGGTATTGAATACAACAGTCTCCATGAGCAGTTTCCTCCATGGGAATAATGTCTCAAACAGTCTACGCTTTGATCGTTCCCTGGAAGACCAGTAGTAGTTTCCGATGCACATCTGGTGGCATGCTGGAATCTGTGGACTATCAGAGTGTTGATGAAACACAGAAATTGCATCGGGATTGAATACAACATTCACCATGCTCACTTCCCTTCATGGGAGTAATGTCTCGAACACTCTACGCTCTGATTGATCCCTGGAAACCAGTAGTAGTTTCCGATGCACATCTGGAGGCATTCTGTAATCTGTGGACTATCAGAGTGTTGATGAAACACAGAAATTGCATCGGGATTGAATACAACAGTCACCATGCGCACTTTCCTCCACGGGAGTAATGTCTCAAACAGTCTACGCTTTGATCGTTCCCTGGAAGACCAGTAGTAGTTTCCGATGCACATCTGGTGGCATTCTGTAATCTGTAGACTATCAGAGTGTTGATGAAACACAGAAATTGCATCGGGATTGAATACAAGTCTCCCTGAGCACTTACCTCAATGGGAGTAATGACTCAAAGAGTTTACGATTTGATCGTTCCCTGGAAGACCAGTAGCAGTTTCCGATGCACATCTGGAGGCATTCTGTTATCTGTGGAGTATCAGAGTGGTAATGAAACACTGAAATTGCATCGGGATTGGGTACCACAGTCACCATGCGCAAGTTCCTCCATGGGAGCAATGTCTCAAACAGTCTAGGCTTTGATCGTTCCCTGGAAGACCAGTTGTAGTTTCCGATGCACATCTGGAGGCATTCTGTAATCTGTGGACTATCAGAGTGTTGATGAAAGACAGAAATTGCATCGGGATTGAATACAACAGTCACCATGCGCACTTTCCTCCATGGGAGCCATGTCTCAAACAGTCTACGCTTTGATCGTTCCCTGGAAGACCAGTAGTAGTTTCCGATGCACATCTGGAGGCATTCTGTAATCTGTTGACTATCAGAGTGTTGATGAAACACAGAAATGTCATCGGGATTGAATACAACATTCACCATGCTCACTTCCCTTCATGGGAGTAATGTCTCAAACACTCTACGCTCTGATTGATCCCTGGAAGACCAGTAGTAGTTTCCGATGCACATCTCGAGGCATTCTGTAATCTGTGGACTATCAGAGTGTTGATGAAACACAGAAATTGCATCGGGAATGAATACAACAGTCACCATGCGCACTTTCCTCCATGGGAGCAATGTCTCAAACAGTCTACACTTTGATCGTTCCCTGGAAGACCAGTAGTAGTTTCCGATGCACATCTTGTGGCATTCTGTAATCTGTAGACTATCAGAGTGTTGTTGAAACACAGAAATTGCATCGGGATTGAATACAACAGTCTCCCTGAGCACTTACCTCCATGGGAGTAATGTCTCAAACAGTCTACGCTTTGATCGTTCCCTGGAAGACCAGTAGTGGTTTCCGATGCACATCTGGAGGCATTCTGTAATCTGTGGACTATCAGAGTGTTGATGAAACACAGAAATTGCATCGGGATTGAATACAACAGTCACCATGCGCACTTTCTTCCATGGGAGTAATGTCTTAAACAGTCTACGCTTTGATCGTTCCCTGGAAGACCTGTAGTAGTTTCCGATGCACATCTGGTGGCATTCTGTAATCTGTGGACTATCAGAGTGTTGATGAAACACAGAAATTGCATCGGGATTGAATACAACAGTCACCATCCTCACTTCCCTTCATGGGAGTAATGTCTCAGACACTCTACGCTCTGATTGATCCCTAGAGAACCAGTAGTAGTTTCCGGTGAACATCTGGAGGCATTCTTTAATCTGTGGACTATCAGAGTGTTGATGAAACACAGAAATTGCATCGGGATTGTATACAACAGTCACCATGCGCTCTTTCCTCCATGGGAGCCATGTCTCAAACAGTGTACGCTTAGATCGTTGCCTGGAAGACCAGTAGTAGCTTCCGATGCACATCTGGTGGCATTCTTTAATCTGTGGACTATCAGAGTGTTGATGAAACACAGAAATTGCATCGGGATTGAATACAACTGTCACCATGCGCACTTTCGTCCATGGGAGTAATGTCTCAAACAGTCTACGCTTTGATCGTTCTTGGAAGACCAGTAGTGGTTTCCGATGCACATCTGGAGGCATTCTGTAATCTGTGGACTGTCAGAGTGTTGATGAAACACAGAAATTGCATCGGGATTGAATACAACAGACACCACGCTCACTTCCCTTCATGGGAGTAATGTCTCAAACTTTCTACGCTCTGATTGATCCCTGGAAGACCAGTGGTAGTTTCCGGTGCACATCTGGAGGCATTCTGTAATCTGTGGAGTATCAGAGTGTTGATGAAACACAGAAATTGCATCGGGATTGAATTCAACAGTCACCATGCGCACTTTCTTCCATGGGAGTAATGTCTTAATCAGTCTACGATTTGATCGTTCCCTGGAAGACCAGTAGTAGTTTCCGATGTACATTTGGTGGCATTCTGTAATCTGTGGAGTATCAGATTGTTCATGAAACACAGAAGTTGCATCGGGATTCAATCCAACAGTCACCATGCGAGCTTTCCTCCATGGGTGTAATTCTCAAACAGTCTACGCTTTGATCGTTCCCTGGAAGACCAGTAGTAGTTTCCGATGCACATCTGGTGGCATTCTGTAATCTGTGGACTATCAGGGTGTTGATGAAACACAGAAATTGCATCGGGATTGAATACAACAATGACCATGCGCTGTTTCCTCCACGGGAGTAATGTCTCAATGAGTCTACGATTTTATCGTTCCCTGGAAGACCAGTAGTGGTTTCCGATGCACATCTGGAGGCATTCTGTAATCTGTGGACTATCAGAGTGTTGATTAAACACAGACATTGCATCGGGATTGAATACAACAGTCACCATGTGCACTTTCCTTCATGGGAGTAATGTCTCAAACAGTCTACGCTTTGATCGTTCCCTGGAAGACCAGTAGTAGTTTCCGATGAACATCTGGAGTCATTCTGTAATTTATGGACTATCAGAGTGTTGATGAAACACAGAAATTGCATCGGGATTAAATACAACAGTCACCATGCGCACTTTCTTCCATGAGAGTAATGTCTTAATCAGTCTACGATTTGATCGTTCCCTGGAAGACCAGTAGTAGTTTGCGATGTACATTTGGTGGCATTCTGTAATCTGTATAGGATCAGATTGTTCATCAAACACAGAAGTAGCATCGGGATTCAATCCAACAGTCACCATGCGAACTTTCCTCCATGGGTGTAATTCTCAAACAGTCTACGCTTTGATCGTTCCCTGGAAGACCAGTAGTAGTTTCCGATGCACATCTGGTGGCATTCTGTAATCTGTGGACTATCAGAGTGTTGATGAAACACAGAAATTGCATCGGGATTGAATACAACAATCACCATGCACTCTTTCCTCCACGGGAGTAATGTCTCAAACAGTCTACGCTTTGATCGTACCCCAGAAGACCAGTAGTAGTTTTCGATGCACATCTGGTGGCATTCTGTAATCTGTGGACTATCAGAGTGTTGATGAAACAGATAAATTGCATCGGGATTGAATACAACAGTCACCATGCGCACTTTCCTCCGTGGGAGTAATGTCTCAAACAGTCTACTCTTTGATCGTTCCCTGGAAGACCAGTAGTAGTTTCCGATGCACATCTGGAGGCATTCTGTAATCTGTTGACTATCAGAGTGTTGACGAAACACAGAAATGTCGTCGGGATTGAATTCAAGATTCACCATGCTCACTTCCCTCATGGGAGTAATGTCTCGAACACTCTACGCTCTGATTGATCCCTGGAAACCAGTAGTAGATTCCGATGCACATCTGGAAGCATTCTGTAATCTGTGGACTATCAGAGTGCTGATGAAACACAGAAATTGCATCGGGATTGAATACAACAGTCACAATGCGCACTTTCCTCCACGGGAGTAATGTCTTAAACAGTCTACGATTTGATCGTTCCCTGGAAGACCAGTAGTAGTTTCCGATGCACATCTGGTGGCATTCTGTAATCTGTAGACTATCAGAGTGTTGATGAAACACAGAAATTGCATCGGGATTGAATACAACAGTCTCCCTGAGCACTTACCTCCATGGGAGTAATGTCTCAAAGAGTTTACGCTTTGATCGTTCCCCGGAAGACCAGTAGTATTTTCCGATGCACATCTGGAGGCATTCTGTAATCTGTGGACTATCAGAGTGTTGATGAAACACAGAAATTGCATCGGGATTGAATACAACTGTCACCATGCGCGCTTTCGTCCATGGGAGTAATGTCTCAAACAGTCTACGCTTTGATCGTTCCCTGGAAGACCAGTAGTGGTTTCCGATGCACATCTGGAGGCATTCTGTAATCTGTGGACTATCAGAGTGTTGATGAAACACAGAAATTGCATCGGGATTGAATACAACAGTCACCATGCGCACTTTCTTCCATGGGAGTAATGTCTTAAACAGTCTACGCTTTGATCGTTCCCCGGAAGACCTGTAGTAGTTTCCGATGCACATCTGGTGGCATTCTGTAATCTGTGGACTATCAGAGTGTTTATGAAACACAGAAATTGCATCGGGATTGAATACAACAGTCACCATGCTCACTTCCCTTCATGGGAGTAATGTCTCAAACACTCTACGCTCTGATTGATCCCTGGAAGACCAGTGGTAGTTTCCGGTGCACATCTGGAGGCATTCTGTAATCTGTGGAGTATCAGAGTGTTGATGAAACACAGAAATTGCATCGGGATTGAATACAACAGTCACCATGCGCACTTTCTTCCATGGGAGTAATGTCTTAATCAGTCTACGATTTGATCGTTCCCTGGAAGACCAGTAGTAGTTTCCGATGTACATTTGGTGGCATTCTGTAATCTGTGGAGTATCAGATTGTTCATGAAACACAGAAGTTGCATCGGGATTCAATCCAACAGTCACCATGCGAACTTTCCTCCATGGGTGTAATTCTCAAACAGTCTACGCTTTGATCGTTCCCTGGAAGACCAGTACTAGTTTCCGATGCACATCTGGTGGCATTCTGTAATCTGTGGACTATCAGAGTGTTGATGAAACACAGAAATTGCATCGGGATTGAATACAACAATGACCATGCGCTGTTTCCTCCACGGGAGTAATGTCTCAATCAGTCTACGATTTGATCGTTCCCTGGAAGACCAGTAGTGGTTTCCGATGCACATCTGGAGGCATTCTGTAATCTGTGGACTATCAGAGTGTTGATTAAACAAAGAAATTGCATCGGGATTGAATACAACAGTCACCATGTGCTCTTTCCTTCATGGGAGTAATGTCTCAAACAGTTTACGCTTTGATCGTTCCCTGGAAGACCAGTAGTAGTTTCCGATGAACATCTGGAGTCATTCTGTAATTTGTGGACTATCAGAGTGTTGATGAAACACAGAAATTGCATCGGGATTAAATACAACAGTCACCATGCGCACTTTCTTCCATGGGAGTAATGTCTTAATCAGTCTACGATTTGATCGTTCCCTGGAAGACCAGTAGTAGTTTCCGATGTACATTTGGTGGCATTCTGTAATCTGTGGAGTATCAGATTGTTCATGAAACACAGAAGTTGCATCGGGATTCAATCCAACAGTCACCATGCGAACTTTCCTCCATGGGTGTAATTCTCAAACAGTCTACGCTTTGATCGTTCCCTGGAAGACCAGTAGTAGTTTCCGATGCACATCTGGTGGCATTCTGTAATCTGTGGACTATCAGAGTGTTGATGAAACACAGAAATTGCATCGGGATTAAATACAACAGTCACCATGCGCACTTTCAACCATGGGAGTAATGTCTCTAACAGCCTACGATTTGATCGTTCCCTGGAAGACCAGTAGTAGTTTCCGATGAACATCTGGAGGCATTCTGTAATTTGTGGACTATCAGAGTGTTGATGAAACACAGAAATTGCATCGGGATTAAATACAACAGTCACCATGCGCACTTTCAACCATGGGAGTAATGTCTCTAACAGCCTACGATTTGATCGTTCCCTGGAACACCAGTAGTAGTTTCGGATTCACATCTGGATGCTTTCTGTAATCTGTGGACTATCAGAGTGTTGATGAAACACAGAAATTGCATCGGTATTGAATACAACAGTCTCCATGAGCAGTTTCCTCCATGGGAATAATGTCTCAAACAGTCTATGCTTTGATCGTTCCCTGGAAGACCAGTGGTAGTTTCCGATGCACATCTGGTGGCAAGCTGTAATCTGTGGACTATCAGAGTGTTGATGAAACACAGAAATTGCATCGGGATTGAATACAACAATCACCATGCCCTCTTTCCTCCACGGGAGTAATGTCTCAAACAGTCTACGCTTTGATCGTTCCCCAGAAGACCAGTAGTAGTTTCCGATGCACATCTGGTGGCATTCTGTAATCTGTGGACTATCAGAGTGTTGATGAAACACATAAATTGCATCGGGATTGAATACAACAGTCACCATGCGCACTTTCCTCCGTGGGAGTAATGTCTCAAACAGTCTACCCTTTGATCGTTCCCTGGAAGACCAGTAGTAGTTACCGATGCACATCTGGATGCTTTCTGTAATCTGTATACTATCAGACTGTTCATGAAACACAGATATTGCATCGCGATTGAATACAACAGTCTCCATGAGCAGTTTCCTCCATGGGGGTAAAGTCTCAAACAGCCTACGCTTTGATCGTTCCCCGGAAGACCAGTAGTAGTTTCCGCTGCACATGTGGTGGCATTCTGTAATCTGTGGACTATCAGAATGTTGATGAAACACAGAAATTGCACCGGGATTGAATACAACAGTCACCATCCGCACTTTCCTCCATGGGAGTAATGTCTGAAACAGTCTACGCTTTGATCGTTCCCTGGAAGACCAGTAGCATTTTCCGATACACATCTGATGTCATTCTGTAATCTGTGGTCTATCTGAGTGTTGATGAAACACAGAATTGAATCGGAATTGAATACAACAGTCACCATGCGCACTTTCCTCCATGGGAGTAATGTCTCAAACACTCTACGCTTTGATCGTTCCCTGGAAGGCCAGTAGTAGTTTCCGATGCACATCTGGAGGCATTCTGTAATCTGTGGACTATCAGAGTGTTGATGAAACACAGAAATTGCATCGGGATTGAATACAACAGTCACCATGCGCACTTTCCTCCACGATAGTCATGTCTCAAACAGTCTACGCATTGATCGGTCCCTGGAAGACCAGTAGTAGTTTCCGATGCACATCTAGAGGCATTCTGTAATCTGTCGACAATCAGAGAGTTGATGAAACACAGAAATTGAATCGGAATTGAATACAACAGTCACCATGCGCACTTTAGTCCAGGGGAGTAATGTCTCAAACAGTCTACGCTTTGATCGTTCCCAGGAAGACCAGTAGTACTTTCCGATGCTCAAATGGAGGCTTTCCGTAAACTGTGGACTATCAGAGTGTTGATGAAGCACAGATATTGCATCGGGATTGAATACAACAGTCACCATGCGCACTTTCCTCGGTGGGAGTAATGTCTCAAACAGTCTACTCTTTGATCGTTCCCTGGAAGACCAGTAGTAGTTTCCGATGCACATCTGGTGGCATTCTGTAATCTGTGGACTATCAGAGTGTTGATGAAACACAGAAATTGCATCGGGATTGAATACAACAATGACCATGCGCTGTTTCCTCCACGGGAGTAATGTCTCAATCAGTCTACGATTTGATCGTTCGCTGGAAGACCAGTAGTAGTTTCCGATGCACATCTGGTGGCATTCTGTAATCTGTGGACTATCAGAGTGTTGATGAAACACAGAAATTGCATCGAAATTGAATACAACAATGACCATGCGCTCTTTACTCCACGGGAGTAATGTCTCAAACAGTATACGCTTTGATCGTTCCCCGGAAGACCTGTAGTAGCTTCCGATGCACATCGGGTGGCATTCTGTAATCTGTGGACTATCAGAGTGTTGATGAAACACAGAAATTGCATCAGGATTGAATACAACATTCACCATGCGCACTTTCCTCCAAGGGAGTAATGTCTGTAACAGTCTACGCTTTGATCGTTCCCTGGAAGACCAGTAGTAGTTTCCGATGCACATCTGGTGGCTTTCTGTACTTTGTGGACTATCAGAGTGTTGATGAAACACAGAAATTGCATCGAGATTGAATACAACTGTCACTATGCGCACTTTCGTCCATGGGAGTAATGTCTCAAACAGTCTACGATTTGATCGTTCCCTCGAAGACCAGTACTGGTTCCTGATGCACATCTGGAGGCATTCTGTAATCTGTGGACTATCAGAGTGTTGATGAAACACAGTAATTGCATCGGGATTGAATACAACACTCACCATGCTCACTTCCCTTCATGGGAGTAATGTCTCAAACACTCTACGCTCTGATTGATCCCTGGAAGACCTGTAGAAGTTTCCGGTGCACATATGGAGGCAATCTGTAATCTGTGGACTATCAGATTGTTGATGAAACACAGAAATTGCATCGGGATTGAATACAACAGTCACCATGCTCACTTCCCTTCATGGGAGTAACGTCTCAGACACTCTACGCTCTGATTGATCCCTGGAAGACCAGTAGTAGTTTCCGGTGCACATCTGTAGGCATTCTGTTATCTGTGGACTATCAGAGTGTTGATGAAACACAGAAATTAGATCGGGATTGAATACAACAGTCACCATGCGCACTTTCTTCCACGGGAGTAATGTCTCAAACAGTCTACGCTTTGATCGTTCCCCAGAAGACCAGTAGTAGTTTCCGATGCACATCTGGTGGCATTCTGTAATCTGTGGACTATCAGAGTGTTGATGAAACACATAAATTGCATCGGGATTGAATACAACAGTCACCATGCGCACTTTCCTCCGTGGGAGTAATGTCTCAAACAGTCTACTCTTTGATCGTTCCCTGGAAGACCAGTAGTAGTTTCCGATGCACATCTGGAGGCATTCTGTAATCTGTTGACTATCAGAGTGTTGATGAAACACAGATATTCCATCGGGATTGTATACAACAGTCACCATGCGCACTTTCCTCCATGGGAGTAATGTCTCAAACAGTCTACGCTTTGAACGTTCCCTGGAAGACCAGTAGTAGTTTCCGATGCACATCTGGTGGCATTCTGTAATCTGTGGACTATCAGAGTGTTGATGAAACACAGAAATTGCATCGGGATTGAATACAACAGTCACCATGCGCACTTTCGTCCACGGGAGTAATGTCTCAAACAGTCTACGCTTTGATCGTTCCCTGGAAGACCAGTAGTGGTTTCCGATGCACATCTGGAGGCATTCTGTAATCTGTGGACTATCAGAGTGTTGATGAAACACAGAAATTGCATCGGGATTGAATACAACAGTCACCATGCTCACTTCCCTTCATGGGAGTAACGTCTCAGACACTCTACGCTCTGATTGATCCCTGGAAGACCAGTAGTAGTTTCCGGTGCACATCTGTAGGCATTCTGTTATCTGTGGACTATCAGAGTGTTGATGAAACACAGAAATTAGAACGGGATTGAATACAACAGTCACCATGCGCACTTTCTTCCATGGGAGTAATGTCTTAAACAGTCTACGATTTGATTGTTCCCTGGAAGACCAGTAGTAGTTTCCGATGCACATCTGGTGGCATTCTGTAATCTGTGGAGTATCAGATTGTTCATGAAACACAGAAATTGCATCGGGATTGAATCCAAGAGTCAGCTTGCGAACTTTCCTCCATGGGAGTAATTCTCAGTCTACGCTTGATCGTTCCCTGGAAGAACAGTATTAGTTTCCGATGCACATCTGCTGGCATTCTGTAAACTGTGGACTATCACAGTGTTGATGAAACACAGAAATTGCATCGGGATTGAATACAACAATCACCATGCGCACTTTCCTCCATGGGAGTAATGTCTCAAACAGTCTACTCTTTGATCGTTCCCTGGAAGACCAGTAATAGTTTCCGATGCACATCTGGAGGCATTCTGTAATCTGTGGACTATCAGAGTGTTGATGAAACACAGAAATTGCATCGGGATTGAATACAACAATGACCATGCCCTGTTTCCTCCACGGGAGTAATGTCTCAATCAGTCTACGATTTGATCGTTCCCTGGAAGACCAGTAGTAGTTTCCGATGCACATCTGGTGGCATCTGTAATCTGTGGACTATCAGAGTGTTGATGAAACACAGAAATTGCATCGAAATTGAATACAACAATGACCATGCGCTCTTTCCTCCACGGGAGTAATGTCTCAAACAGTATACGCTTTGATCGTTCCCCGGAAGACCTGTAGTAGCTTCCGATGCACATCGGGTGGCATTCTGTAATCTGTGGACTATCAGAGTGTAGATGAAACACAGAAATTGCATCAGGATTGAATACAACAGTCACCATGCTCACTTCCCTTCATGGGAGTAACGTCTCAGACACTCTACGCTCTGATTGATCCCTGGAAGACCAGTAGTAGTTTCCGGTGCACATCTGTAGGCATTCTGTTATCTGTGGACTATCAGAGTGTTGATGAAACACAGAAATTAGATCGGGATTGAATACAACAGTCACCATGCGCACTTTCTTCCATGGGAGTAATGTCTTAAACAGTCTACGATTTGATTGTTCCCTGGAAGACCAGTAGTAGTTTCCGATGCACATCTGGTGGCTTTCTGTAATTTGTGGACTATCAGAGTGTTGATGAAACACAGAAATTGCATCGGGATTGAATACAACTGTCACTATGCGCACTTTCGTCCATGGGAGTAATGTCTCAAACAGTCTACGCTTTGATCGTTCCCTCGAAGACCAGTAGTGGTTCCTGATGCACATCTGGAGGCATTCTGTAATCTGTGGACTATCAGAGTGTTGATGAAACACAGTAATTGCATCGGGATTGAATACAACAGTCACCATGCTCACTTCCCTTCATGGGAGTAATGTCTCAAACACTCTACGCTCTGATTGATCCCTGGAAGACCAGTAGAAGTTTCCGGTGCACATATGGAGGCAATCTGTAATCTGTGGACTATCAGATTGTTGATGAAACACAGAAATTGCATCGGGATTGAATCCAACAGTCACCATGCGAACTTTCCTCCATGGGAGTAATTCTCAAACAGCCTACGCTTTGATCGGTCCCTGGAAGACCAGTAGTAGTTTCCGATGCACATCTGGTGGCATTCTGTAATCTGTGGAGTATCAGATTGTTCATGAAACACAGAAATTGCATCGGGATTGAATCCAAAAGTCAGCTTGCGAACTTTCCTCCATGGGAGTAATTCTCAGTCTACGCTTGATCGTTCCCTGGAAGAACAGTAGTAGTTTCCGATGCACATCTGCTGGCATTCTGTAATCTGTGGACTATCACAGTGTTGATGAAACACATAAATTGCATCGGGATTGAATACAACAGTCACCATGCGCACTTTCCTCCGTGGGAGTAATGTCTCAAACAGTCTACTCTTTGATCGTTCCCTGGAAGACCAGTAGTAGTTTCCGATGCACATCTGGAGGCATTCTGTAATCTGTTGACTATCAGAGTGTTGATGAAACACAGATATTCCATCGGAATTGTATACAACAGTCACCATGCGCACTTTCCTCCATGGGAGTAATGTCTCAAACAGTCTACGATTTGAACGTTCCCTGGAAGACCAGTAGTAGTTTCCGATGCACATCTGGTGGCATTCTGTAATCTGTGGACTATCAGAGTGTTGATGAAACACAGAAATTGCATCGGGATTGAATACAACAGTCACCATGCGCACTTTCGTCCACGGGAGTAATGTCTCAAACAGTCTACGCTTTGATCGTTCCCTGGAAGACCAGTAGTGGTTTCCGATGCACATCTGGAGGCATTCTGTAATCTGTGGACTATCACAGTGTTGATGAAACACAGAAATTGCATCGGGATTGAATACAACAGTCACCATGCTCACTTCCCTTCATGGGAGTAACGTCTCAGACACTCTACGCTCTGATTGATCCCTGGAAGACCAGTAGTAGTTTCCGGTGCACATCTGTAGGCATTCTGTTATCTGTGGACTATCAGAGTGTTGATGAAACACAGAAATTAGATCGGGATTGAATACAACAGTCACCATGCGCACTTTCTTCCATGGGAGTAATGTCTTAAAAAGTCTACGATTTGATTGTTCCCTGGAAGACCAGTAGTAGTTTCCGATGCACATCTGGTGGCTTTCTGTAATTTGTGGACTATCAGAGTGTTGATGAAACACAGAAATTGCATCGGGATTGAATACAACTGTCACTATGCGCACTTTCGTCCATGGGAGTAATGTCTCAAACAGTCTACGCTTTGATCGTTCCCTCGAAGACCAGTAGTGGTTCCTGATGCACATCTGGAGGCATTCTGTAATCTGTGGACTATCAGAGTGTTGATGAAACACAGTAATTGCATCGGGATTGAATACAACAGTCACCATGCTCACTTCCCTTCATGGGAGTAATGTCTCAAACACTCTACGCTCTGATTGATCCCTGGAAGACCAGTAGAAGTTTCCGGTGCACATATGGAGGCAATCTGTAATCTGTGGACTATCAGATTGTTGATGAAACACAGAAATTGCATCGGGATTGAATCCAACAGTCACCATGCGAACTTTCCTCCATGGGAGTAATTCTCAAACAGCCTACGCTTTGATCGGTCCCTGGAAGACCAGTAGTAGTTTCCGATGCACATCTGGTGGCATTCTGTAATCTGTGGACTATCAGAGTGCTGATGAAACACTGAAATTGCATCGGGATAGAATACAACAATCACCATGCGCTCTTTCCTCCACGGGAGTAATGTCTCAAACAGTCTACGCTTTGATCGTTCCCCAGAAGACCAGTAGTAGTTTCCGATGCACATCTGGTGGCATTCTGTAATCTGTGGACTATCAGAGTGTTGATGAAACACATAAATTGCATCGGGATTGAATACAACAGTCACCATGCGCACTTTCCTCCGTGGGAGTAATGTCTCAAACAGTCTACTCTTTGATCGTTCCCTGGAAGACCAGTAGTAGTTTCCGATGCACATCTGGAGGCATTCTGTAATCTGTTGACTATCAGAGTGTTGATGAAACACAGATATTCCATCGGGATTGTATACAACAGTCACCATGCGCACTTTCCTCCATGGGAGTAATGTCTCAAATAGTCTACGCTTTGAACGTTCCCTGGAAGACCAGTAGTAGTTTCCGATGCACATCTGGTGGCATTCTGTAATCTGTGGACTATCAGAGTGTTGATGAAACACAGAAATTGCATCGGGATTGAATACAACAGTCACCTTGCGCACTTCCGTCATCGGGAGTAATGTCTCAAACAGTCTACGCTTTGATCGTTTCCTGGAAGACCAGTAGTGGTTTCCGATGCACATCTTTAGGCATTCTGTAATCTGTGGACTATCAGAGTGTTGATGAAACACAGAAATTGCATCGGGATTGAATACAACAGTCACCATGCTCACTTCCCTTCATGGGAGTAACGTCTCAGACACTCTACGCTCTGATTGATCCCTGGAAGACCAGTAGTAGTTTCCGGTGCACATCTGTAGGCATTCTGTTATCTGTGGACTATCAGAGTGTTGATGAAACACAGAAATTAGATCGGGATTGAATACAACAGTCACCATGCGCACTTTCTTCCATGGGAGTAATGTCTTAAACAGTCTACGATTTGATTGTTCCCTGGAAGACCAGTAGTAGTTTCCGATGCACATCTGGTGGCATTCTGTAATCTGTGGAGTATCAGATTGTTCATGAAACACAGAAATTGCATCGGGATTGAATCCAAGAGTCAGCTTGCGAACTTTCCTCCATGGGAGTAATTCTCAGTCTACGCTTGATCGTTCCCTGGAAGAACAGTAGTAGTTTCCGATGCACATCTGCTGGCATTCTGTAATCTGTGGACTATCACAGTGTTGATGAAACACAGAAATTGCATCGGGATTGAATACAACAATCACCATGCGCACTTTCCTCCATGGGAGTAATGTCTCAAACAGTCTACTCTCTGATCGTTCCCTGGAAGACCAGTAATAGTTTCCGGTGCACATCTGGAGGCATTCTGTAATCTGTGGACTATCAGAGTGTTGATGAAACACAGAAATTGCATCGGGATTGAATACAACAATGACCATGCGCTGTTTCCTCCACGGGAGTAATGTCTCAATAAGTCTACGATTTGATCGTTCCCTGGAAGACCAGTAGTAGTTTCCGATGCACATCTGGTGGCATCTGTAATCTGTGGACTATCAGAGTGTTGATGAAACACAGAAATTGCATCGAAATTGAATACAACAATGACCATGCGCTCTTTCCTCCACGGGAGTAATGTCTCAAACAGTATACGCTTTGATCGTTCCCTGGAAGACCTGTAGTAGCTTCCGATGCACATCGGGTGGCATTCTGTAATCTGTGGACTATCAGAGTGTAGATGAAACACAGAAATTGCATCAGGATTGAATACAACATTCACCATGCGCACTTTCCTCCAAGGGAGTAATGTCTGTAACAGTCTACGCTTTGATCGTTCCCTGGAAGACCAGTAGTAGTTTCCGATGCACATCTGGTGGCTTTCTGTAATTTGTGGACTATCAGAGTGTTGATGAAACACAGAAATTGCATCGGGATTGAATACAACTGTCACTATGCGCACTTTCGTCCATGGGAGTAATGTCTCAAACAGTCTACGCTTTGTTCGTTCCCTCGAAGACCAGTAGTGGTTCCTGATGCACATCTGGAGGCATTCTGTAATCTGTGGACTATCAGAGTGTTGATGAAACACAGAAATTGCATCGGGATTGAATCCAACAGTCACCATGCGAACTTTCCTCCATGGGAGTAATTCTCAAACAGCCTACGCGTTGATCGTTCCCTGGAAGACCAGTAGTAGTTTCCGATGCACATCTGGTGGCATTCTGTAATCTGTGGACTATCAGAGTGCTGATGAAACACAGAAATTGCATCGGGATTGAATACAAGAATCACCATGCGCTCTTTCCTCCACGGGAGTAATGTCTCAAACAGTCTACGCTTTGATCGTTCCCCAGAAGACCAGTAGTAGTTTCCGATGCACATCTGGTGGCATTCTGTAATCTGTGGACTATCAGAGTGTTGATGAAACACATAAATTGCATCGGGATTGAATACAACAGTCACCATGCGCACTTTCCTCCGTGGGAGTAATGTCTCAAACAGTCTACTCTTTGATCGTTTTCTGGAAGACCAGTAGTAGTTTCCGATGCACATCTGGAGGCATTCTGTAATCTGTTGACTATCAGAGTGTTGATGAAACACAGATATTCCATCGGGATTGTATACAACAGTCACCATGCGCACTTTCCTCCATGGGAGTAATGTCTCAAACAGTCTACGATTTGAACGTTCCCTGGAAGACCAGTAGTAGTTTCCGATGCACATCTGGTGGCATTCTGTAATCTGTGGACTATCAGAGTGTTGATGAAACACAGAAATTGCATCGGGATTGAATACAACAGTCACCATGCGCACTTTCGTCCACGGGAGTAATGTCTCAAACAGTCTACGCTTTGATCGTTCCCTGGAAGACCAGTAGTGGTTTCCGATGCACATCTGGAGGCATTCTGTAATCTGTGGACTATCAGAGTGTTGATGAAACACAGAAATTGCATCGGGATTGAATACAACAGTCACCATGCTCAGTTCCCTTCATGGGAGTAACGTCTCAGACACTCTACGCTCTGATTGATCCCTGGAAGACCAGTAGTAGTTTCCGGTGCACATATGGAGGCAATCTGTAATCTGTGGACTATCAGATTGTTGATGAAACACAGAAATTGCATCGGGATTGAATCCAACAGTCACCATGCGAACTTTCCTCCATGGGAGTAATTCTCAAACAGCCTACGCTTTGATCGTTCCCTGGAAGACCAGTAGTAGTTTCCGATGCACATCTGGTGGCATTCTGTAATCTGTGGACTATCAGAGTGCTGATGAAACACAGAAATTGCATCGGGATTGAATACAACAATCACCATGCGCTCTTTCCTCCACGGGAGTAATGTCTCAAACAGTCTACGCTTTGATCGTTTCCCGGAAGACCTGTAGTAGCTTCCGATGCACATCGGGTGGCATTCTGTAATCTGTGGACTATCAGAGTGTTGATGAAACACAGAAATTGCATCGGGATTGAATACAACATTCACCATGCGCACTTTCCTCCAAGGGAGTAATGTCTGTAAGAGTCTACGCTTTGATCGTTCCCTGGAAGACCAGTAGTAGTTTCCGATGCACATCTGGTGGCTTTCGGTAATTTGTGGACTATCAGAGTGTTGATGAAACACATAAATTGCATCGGGATTGAATACAACAGTCACCATGCGCACTTTCCTCCGTGGGAGTAATGTCTCAAACAGTCTACTCTTTGATCGTTCCCTGGAAGACCAGTAGTAGTTTCCGATGCACATCTGGAGGCATTCTGTAATCTGTTGACTATCAGAGTGTTGATGAAACACAGATATTCCATCGGGATTGTATACAACAGTCACCATGCGCACTTTCCTCCATGGGAGTAATGTCTCAAACAGTCTACGCTTTGAACGTTCCCTGGAAGACCAGTAGTAGTTTCCGATGCACATCTGGTGGCATTCTGTAATCTGTGGACTATCAGAGTGTTGATGAAACACAGAAATTGCATCGGGATTGAATACAACAGTCACCATGCGCACTTTCGTCCACGGGAGTAATGTCTCAAACAGTCTACGCTTTGATCGTTCCCTGGAAGACCAGTAGTGGTTTCCGATGCACATCTGGAGGCATTCTGTAATCTGTGGACTATCAGAGTGTTGATGAAACACAGAAATTTCATCGGGATTGAATACAACAGTCACCATGCTCACTTCCCTTCATGGGAGTAACGTCTCAGACACTCTACGCTCTGATTGATCCCTGGAAGACCAGTAGTAGTTTCCGGTGCACATCTGTAGGCATTCTGTTATCTGTGGACTATCACAGTGTTGATGAAACACAGAAATTGCATCGGGATTGAATACAACAATCACCATGCGCACTTTCCTCCATGGGAGTAATTTCTCAAACAGTCTACTCTTTGATCGTTCCCTGGAAGACCAGTAATAGTTTCCGATGCACATCTGGAGGCATTCTATAATCTGTGGACTATCAGAGTGTTGATGAAACACAGAAATTGCATCGGGATTGAATACAACAATGACCATGCGCTGTTTCCTCCACGGGAGTAATGTCTCAATCAGTCTACGATTTGATCGTTCCCTGGAAGACTAGTAGTAGTTTCCGATGCACATCTGGTGGCATTCTGTAATCTGTGGACTATCAGAGTGTAGATGAAACACAGAAATTGCATCAGGATTGAATACAACATTCACCATGCGCACTTTCCTCCAAGGGAGTAATGTCTGTAACAGTCTACGCTTTGATCGTTCCCTGGAAGACCAGTAGTAGTTTCCGATGCACATCTGGTGGCTTTCTGTAATTTGTGGACTATCAGAGTGTTGATGAACACAGAAATTGCATCGGGATTGAATACAACTGTCACTATGCGCACTTTCGTCCATGGGAGTAATGTCTCAAACAGTCTACGCTTTCATCGTTCCCTCGAAGACCAGTAGTGATTCCTGATGCACATCTGGAGGCATTCTGTAATCTGTGGACTATCAGAGTGTTGATGAAACACAGTAATTGCATCGGGATTGAATACAACAGTCACCATGCTCACTTCCCTTCATGGGAGTAATGTCTCAAACACTCTACGCTCTGATTCATCCCTGGAAGACCAGTAGTAGTTTCCGGTGCACATATGGAGGCAATCTGTAATCTGTGGACTATCAGATTGTTGATGAAACACAGAAATTGCATCGGGATTGAATCCAACAGTCACCATGCGAACTTTCCTCCATGGGAGTAATTCTCAAACAGCCTACGCTTTGATCGTTCCCTGGAAGACCAGTAGTAGTTTCCGATGCACATCTGGTGGCATTCTCTAATCTGTGGACTATCAGAGTGCTGATGAAACACAGAAATTGCATCGGGATTGAATACAACAATCACCATGCGCTCTTTCCTCCACGGGAGTAATGTCTCAAACAGTCTACGCTTTGATCGTTCCCCAGAAGACCAGTAGTAGTTTCCGATGCACATCTGGTGGCATTCTGTAATCTGTGGACTATCAGAGTGTTGATGAAACACATAAATTGCATCGGGATTGAATACAACAGTCACCATGCGCACTTTCCTCCGTGGGAGTAATGTCTCAAACAGTCTACTCTTTGATCGTTCCCTGGAATACCAGTAGTAGTTTCCGATGCACATCTGGAGGCATTCTGTAATCTGTTGACTATCAGAGTGTTGATGAAACACAGATATTCCATCGGGATTGTATACAACAGTCACCATGCGCACTTTCCTCCATGGGAGTAATGTCTCAAACAGTCTACGATTTGAACGTTCCCTGGAAGACCAGTAGTAGTTTCCGATGCACATCTGGTGGCATTCTGTAATCTGTGGACTATCAGAGTGTTGATGAAACACAGAAATTGCATCGGGATTGAATACAACAGTCACCATGCGCACTTTCGTCCACGGGAGTAATGTCTCAAACAGTCTACGCTTTGATCATTCCCTGGAAGACCAGTAGTGGTTTCCGATGCACATCTGGAGGCATTCTGTAATCTGTGGACTATCAGAGTGTTGATGAAACACAGAAATTGCATCGGGATTGAATACAACAGTCACCATGCTCACTTCCCTTCACGGGAGTAACGTCTCAGACACTCTACGCTCTGATTGATCCCTGGAAGACCAGTAGTAGTTTCCGGTGCACATCTGTAGGCATTCTGTTATCTGTGGACTATCAGAGTGTTGATGAAACACAGAAATTAGATCGGGATTGAATACAACAGTCACCATGCGCACTTTTTTCCATGGGAGTAATGTCTTAAACAGTCTACGATTTGATTGTTCCCTGGAAGACCAGTAGTAGTTTCCGATGCACATCTGGTGGCATTCTGTAATCTGTGGACTATCAGAGTGTTGATGAAACACAGAAATTGCATCGGGATTGAATACAACTGTCACTATGCGCACTTTCGTCCATGGGAGTAATGTCTCAAACAGTCTACGCTTTGATCGTTCCCTCGAAGACCAGTAGTGGTTCCTGATGCACATCTGGAGGCATTCTGTAATCTGTGGACTATCAGAGTGTTGATGAAACACAGTAATTGCATCGGGATTGAATACAACAGTCACCATGCTCACTTGCCTTCATGGGAGTAATGTCTCAAACACTCTACGCTCTGATTGATCCCTGGAAGACCAGTAGTAGTTTCCGGTGCACATATGGAGGCAATCTGTAATCTGTGGACTATCAGATTGTTGATGAAACACAGAAATTGCATCGGGATTGAATCCAACAGTCACCATGCGAACTTTCCTCCATGGGAGTAATTCTCAAACAGCCTACGCTTTGATCGTTCCCTGGAAGACCAGTAGTAGTTTCCGATGCACATCTGGTGGCATTCTGTAATCTGTGGACTATCAGAGTGCTGATGAAACACAGAAATTGCATCGGGATTGAATACAACAATCACCATGCGCTCTTTCCTCCACGGGAGTAATGTCTCAAACAGTCTACGCTTTGATCTTTTCCCGGAAGACCTGTAGTAGCTTCCGATGCACATCGGGTGGCATTCTGTAATCTGTGGACTATCAGAGTGTTGATGAAACACAGAAATTGCATCAGGATTGAATACAACGTTCACCATGCGCACTTTCCTCCAAGGCAGTAATGTCTGTAACAGTATACGCTTTGATCGTTCCCTGGAAGACCAGTAGTAGTTTCCGATGCACATCTGGTGGCTTTCTGTAATTTGTGGACTATCAGAGTGTTGATGAAACACAGAAATTGCATCGGGATTGAATACAACTGTCACTATGCGCACTTTCGTCCATGGGAGTAATGTCTCAAACAGTCTACGCTTTGATCGTTCCCTCGAAGACCAGTAGTGGTTCCTGATGCACATCTGGAGGCATTCTGTAATCTATGGACTATCAGAGTGTTGATGAAACACAGTAATTGCATCGGGATTGAATACAACAGTCACCATGCTCACTTCCCTTCATGGGAGTAATGTCTCAAACACTCTACGCTCTGATTGATCCCTGGAAGACATGTAGTAGTTTCCGGTGCACATATGGAGGCAATCTGTAATCTGTGGACTATCAGATTGTTGATGAAACACAGAAATTGCATCTTGATTGAATCCAACAGTCACCATGCGAACTTTCCTCCATTGGAGTAATTCTCAAACAGCCTACGCTTTGATCATTCCCTGGAAGACCAGTAGTAGTTTCCGATGCACATCTGGTGGCATTCTGTAATCTGTGGACTATGAGAGTGCTGATGAAACACAGAAATTGCATCGGGATTGAATACAACAATCACCATGCGCTCTTTCCTCCACGGGAGTAATCTCTCAAACAGTCTACGCTTTGATCGTTCCCCAGAAGACCAGTAGTAGTTTCCGATGCACATCTGGTGGCATTCTGTAATCTGTGGACTATCAGAGTGTTGATGAAACACATAAATTGCATCGGGATTGAATACAACAGTCACCACGCGCACTTTCCTCCGTGGGAGTAATGTCTCAAACAGTCTACTCTTTGATCGTTCCCTGGAAGACCAGTAATAGTTTCCGATGCACATCTGGAGGCATTCTGTAATCTGTTGCCTATCAGAGTGTTGATGAAACACAGATATTCCATCGGGATTGTATACAACAGTCACCATGCGCACTTTCCTCCATGGGAGTAATGTCTCAAACAGTCTACGCTTTGAACGTTCCCTGGAAGACCAGTAGTAGTTTCCGATGCACATCTGGTGGCATTCTGTAATCTGTGGACTATCAGAGTGTTGATGAAACACAGAAATTGCATCGGGATTGAATATAACAGTCACCATGCGCACTTTCGTCCACGGGAGTAATGTCTCAAACAGTCTACGCTTTGATCGTTCCCTGGAAGACCAGTAGTGGTTTCCGATGCACATCTGGAGGCATTCTGTAATCTGTGGACTATCAGAGTGTTGATGAAACACAGAAATTGCATCGGGATTGAATACAACAGTCACCATGCTCACTTCCCTTCATGGGAGTAACGTCTCAGACACTCTACGCTCTGCTTGATCCCTGGAAGACCAGTAGTAGTTTCCGGTGCACATCTGTAGGCATTCTGTTATCTGTGGACTATCAGAGTGTTGATGAAACACAGAAATTAGATCGGGATTGAATACAACAGTCACCATGCGCACTTTCTTCCATGGGAGTAATGTCTTAAACAGTCTACGATTTGATTGTTCCCTGGAAGACCAGTAGTAGTTTCCGATGCACATCTGGTGGCATTCTGTAATCTGTGGATTATCAGATTGTTCATGAAACACAGAAATTGCATCGGGATTGAATCCAAGAGTCAGCATGCGAACTTTCCTCCATGGGAGTAATTCTCAGTCTACGCTTGATCGTTCCCTGGAAGAACAGTAGTAGTTTCCGATGCACATCTGCTGGCATTCTGTAATCTGTGATCTATCACAGTGTTGATGAAACACAGAAATTGCATCGGGATTGAATACAACAATCACCATGCGCACTTTCCTCCATGGGAGTAATGTCTCAAACAGTCTACTCTTTGATCGTTCCCTGGAAGACCAGTAATAGTTTCCGATGCACATCTGGAGGTATTCTGTAATCTGTTGACTATCAGAGTGTTGATGAAACACAGAAATTGCATCGGGATTGTATACAACAGTCACCATGCGCACTTTCCTCAATGGGAGTAATGTCTCAAACAGTCTACGCTTTGATCGTTCCCTGGAAGACCAGTAGTAGTTTCCGATGCACATCTGGTGGCATTCTTTAATCTGTTGACTATCAGAGTGTTGATGAAACACAGAAATTGCATCGGGATTGAATACAACAATCACCATGCGCACTTTCCTCCATGGGAGTAATGTCTAGAACAGTCTACGCTTTGATCGTTCCCTGGAAGACCAGTAGTAGTATCCGATGCACATCTGGAGGCTTTCCGTAATTTGTGGACTATCAGAGTGTTGATGAAACACAGAAATTGCATCGGGATTGAATACAACTGTCACCATGCGCACGTTCTTCCATGGGAGTAATGTCTTAAACAGTCTACGATTTGATCGTTCTCTGGAAGACCAGTAGTAGTTTCTGATGCACATCTGGTGGCATTCTGTAATCTTTGGAGTATCAGATTGTTCATAAATCACAGAAATTGCATTGGGATTGAATCCAACAGTCAGCATGCGAACTTTCCTACATTGGAGTAATTCTCAAACAGTCTACGCTTTGATCGTTCCCTTGAAGAACAGTAGTAGTTTTCGATGCACATCAGGGGGCATTCTGTAATCTGTCGACTATCAGAGTGTTGATGAAACACAGAAATTGCATCGGGATTGAATACAACAATCACCATGCGCACTTTCCTCCATGGGAGTAATGTCTCAAACAGTCTACTCTTTGATCGTTCCCTGGAAGACCAGTAGTAGTTTCCGATGCACATCTGGAGGCACTCTGTATCCTGTTGACTATCAGAGTGTTGATGAAACACAGAAATTGCATCGGGATTGAATACAACAGTCACCATGCGCACTTTCCTCCATGGGAGTAATGTCTCAAACAGTCTACGCTTTGATCGTTCCCTAGAAGACCAGTAGTAGTTTCCGATGCACATCTGGAGGCTTTCCGTAACTTGTGGACTATCAGAGTGTTGATGAAACACAGAAATTGCATCGGGATTGAATACAATTGTCTCCATGAGCACTTTCGTCCATGGGAGTAAGGTCTCAAACAGTCTACGCTTTGATCGTTCCCTGGAAGACCAGAAGTGGTTTCCGATGCACATCTGGAGGCACCCTGTAAACTGTGGACTATCAGAGTGTTAATGAAACACAGAAATTGCATCGGGATTGAATACAACAGTCACCATGCTCACTTCCCTTCATGGGAGTAATGTCTCAAACACTCTACGATCTGATTGATCCCTGGAAGACCAGTAGTAGTTTCCGGTGCACATCTGCAGGCATTCTGTAATCTGTGGACTATCAGAGTGTTGATGAAACACAGAAATTGCATCGGGATTGAATACAACAGTCACCATGCGCACTTTCTTCCATGGGAGTAATGTCTCAAACAGTCTACGCTTTGATCGTTCCCTGGAAGACCAGTAGTAGTTTCCGATGCACATCTGGTGGCATTCTTTAATCTGTGGACTATCAGAGTGTTGATGAAACACTAAAATTGCATCGGGATTGAATACAACAGTCACCACGCGCACTGTCCTCCATGGGAGTAATGTCTCTAACAGTCTACGCTTTCATCGTTGCCTGGAAGACCAGTAGTAGTTTCCGAAGCACATCTAGAGGCTTTCCGTAATTTGTTGACTATCAGAGTGTTGATGAAACACAGAAATTGCATCGGGATTGAATACAACAGTCACCATGCTCACTTCCCTTCATGGGAGTAATGTCTCAGACACTCTACGCTCTGATTGATCCCTGGAGAACTAGTAGTAGTTTCCGGTGCACATCTGGAGGCATTCTTTAATCTGGGGACTATCAGAGTGTTGAGGAAACACAGAAATTACATCGGAATTGAATACAACAATCACCATGCGCACTTTCCTCCATGGGTGTAATGTCTCCAACAGTCTACTCTTTGATCGTTACCTGGAAGACCAGTAGTAGTTTCCGATGCACATCTGGAGGCATTCTCCAATCTGTTGACTATCAGAGTGTTGGTGAAACACAGATATTGCATCGGGATTGTATACAACAGTCACCATGCGCACTTTCCTCCATGGGAGTAATGTCTCAAACAGTCTACGCTTTGATCGTTCCCTGGAAGACCAGTAGTAGTTTCCGATGCACATCTGGTGGCATTCTTTAATCTGTGGACTATCAGAGTGTTGATGAAACACAAAAATTGCATCGGGATTGAATACAACAGTCACCACGCGCACTTTCCTCCATGGGAGTAATGTCTCTAACAGTCTACGCTTTCATCGTTGCCTGGAAGACCAGTAGTAGTTTCCGAAGCACATCTGGAGGCTTTCCGTAATTTGTTGACTATCAGAGTGTTGATGAAACACAGAAATTGCATCGGGATTGAATACAACAGTCACCATGCTCACTTCCCTTCATGGGAGTAATGTCTCAGACACTCTACGCTCTGATTGATCCCTGGAGAACTAGTAGTAGTTTCCGGTGCACATCTGGAGGCATACTGTAATCAGTGGACTATCAGAGTGTTGATGAAACACAGAAATTACATCGGGATTGAATACAACAATCACCATGCGCACTTTCCTCCATGGGTGTAATGTCTCCAACAGTCTACTCTTTGATCGTTACCTGGAAGACCAGTAGTAGTTTCCGATGCACATCTGGAGCCATTATCCAATCTGTTGACTATCAGATTGTTGGTGAAACACAGATATTGCATCGGGATTGTATACAACAGTCACCATGCGCACTTTCCTCCATGGGAGTAATGTCTCAAACAGTCTACGCTTAGATCGTTCCCTGGAAGACCAGTAGTAGCTTCCGATGCACATCTGGTGGCCTTCTTTAATCTGTGGACTATGAGAGTGTTGAAGAAACACAGAAATTGCATGGGGATTGAATACAACAGTCACCATGCGCACTTACCTCCATGGGAGTAATGTCTCTAACAGTCTACGCTTTGATCGTTCCCTGGAAGACCAGTAGTAGTTTCCGATTCACATCTGGAGGCTTTCCGTAATTTGTGGACTATCAGAGTGTTGATGAAAAACAGAAATTGCATCGGGATTGAATACAACTGTCACCATGGGCACTTTCGTCCATGGGAGTAATGTCTCAAACAGTCTACGCTTTGGTCGTTCCCTGGAAGACCAGTAGTGGTTTCCGATGCACATCTGGAGGCATTCTGTAATCTGTGGACTGTCAGAGTGTTGATGAAACACAGAAATTGCATCGGGATTGAATACAACAGTCACCACGCTCACTTCCCTTCATGGGAGTAATGTCTCAAACACTCTACGCTCTGATTGATCCCTGGATGACCAGTGGTAGTTTCCGGTGCACATCTGGAGGCATTCTGTAATCTGTGGAGTATCAGAGTGTTGATGAAACACAGAAATTGCATCGGGATTGAATACAACAGTCACCATGCGCACTTTCTTCCATGGGAGTAATGTCTTAAACAGTCTACGATTTGATCGTTCCCTGGAAGACCAGTAGTAGTTTCTGATGCACATCTGGTGGCATTCTGTAATCTGTGGAGTATCAGATTGTTCATAAAACACAGAAATTGCATTGGGATTGAATCCAACAGTCAGCATGCGAACTTTCCTACATTGGAGTAATTCTCAAACAGTCTACGCTTTGATCGTTCCCTGGAAGAACAGTAGTAGTTTTCGATGCACATCTGGTGGCATTCTGTAATCTGTGGACTATCAGAGTGTTGATGAAACACAGAAATTGCATCGGGATTGAATACAACAATAACCATGCGCACTTTCCTCCATGGGAGTAATGTCTCAAACAGTCTACTCTTTGATCGTTCCCTGGAAGACCAGTAGTAGTTTCCGATGCTCATCTGGAGGCACTCTGTAATCTGTTGACTATCAGAGTGTTGATGAAACACAGAAATTGCATCGGGATTGAATACAACAGTCACCATGCGCACTTTCCTCCATGGGAGTAATGTCTCAAACAGTCTACGCTTTGATCGTTCCCTGGAAGATCAGTAGTAGTTTCCGATGCACATCTGGAGGCTTTCCGTAACTTGTGGACTATCAGAGTGTTGATGAAACACAGAAATTGCATCGGGATTGAATACAATTGTCTCCATGAGCACTTTCGTCCATGGGAGTAAGGTCTCAAACAGTCTACGCTTTGATCGTTCCCTGGAAGACCAGAAGTGGTTTCCGATGCACATCTGGAGGCACCCTGTAATCTGTGGACTATCAGAGTGTTAATGAAACACAGAAATTGCATCGGGATTGAATACAACAGTCACCATGCTCACTTCCCTTCATGGGAGTAATGTCGCAAACACTCTACGCTCTGATTGATCCCTGGAAGACCAGTAGTAGTTTCCGGTGCACATCTGCAGGCATTCTGTAATCTGTGGACTATCAGAGTGTTGGTGAAACACAGATATTGCATCGGGATTGTATACAACAGTCACCATGCGCACTTTCCTCCATGGGAGTAATGTCTCAAACAGTCTACGCTTTGATCGTTCCCTGGAAGACCAGTAGTAGTTTCCGATGCACATCTGGTGGCATTCTTTAATCTGTGGACTATCAGAGTGTTGATAAAACACAAAAATTGCATCGGGATTGAATACAACAGTCACCACGCGCACTTTCCTCCATGGGAGTAATGTCTCTAACAGTCTACGCTTTCATCGTTGCCTGGAAGACCAGTAGTAGTTTCCGAAGCACATCTGGAGGCTTTCCGTAATTTGTTGACTATCAGAGTGTTGATGAAACACAGAAATTGCATCGGGATTGAATACAACAATCACCATGCTCACTTCCCTTCATGGGAGTAATGTCTCAGACACTCTACGCTGTGATTGATCCCTGGAGAACTAGTAGTAGTTTCCGGTGCACATCTGGAGGCATTCTGTAATCTGTGGACTATCAGAGTGTTGATGAAACACAGAAATTACATCGGGATTGAATACAACAATCACCATGCGCACATTCCTCCATGGGTGTAATGTCTCCAACAGTCTACTCTTTGATCGTTACCTGGAAGACCAGTAGTAGTTTCCGATGCACATCTGGAGCCATTCTCCAATCTGTTGACTATCAGAGTGTTGGTGAAACACAGATATTGCATCGGGATTGTATACAACAGTCACCATGCGCACTTTCCTCCATGGGAGTAATGTCTCAAACAGTCTACGCTTAGATCGTTCCCTGGAAGACCAGTAGTAGCTTCCGATGCACATCTGGTGGCATTCTTTAATCTGTGGACTATCAGAGTGTTGAAGAAACACAGAAATTGCATCGGGATTGAATACAACAGTCACCATGCGCACTTACCTCAATGGGAGTAATGTCTCTAACAGTCTACGCTTTGATCGTTCCCTGGAAGACCAGTAGTAGTTTCCGATTCACATCTGGAGGCTTTCCGTAATTTGTGGACTATCAGAGTGTTGATGAAAAACAGAAATTGCATCGGGATTGAATACAACTGTCACCATGGGCACTTTCGTCCATGGGAGTAATGTCTCAAACAGTCTACGCTTTGGTCGTTCCCTGGAAGACCAGTAGTGGTTTCCGATGCACATCTGGAGGCATTCTGTAATCTGTGGACTGTCAGAGTGTTGATGAAACACAGAAATTGCATCGGGATTGAATACAACAGTCACCACGCTCACTTCCCTTCATGGGAGTAATGTCTCAAACACTCTACGCTCTGATTGATCCCTGGAAGGCCAGTGGTAGTTTCCGGTGCACATCTGGAGGCATTCAGTAATCTGTGGAGTATCAGAGTGTTGATGAAACACAGAAATTGCATCGGGATTGAATACAACAGTCACCATGCGCACTTTCTTCCATGGGAGTAATGTCTTAATCAGTCTACGATATGATCGTTCCCTGGAAGACCAGTAGTAGTTTCCGATGTACATTTGGTGGCATTCTGTAATCTGTGTAGTATCAGATTGTTCATGAAACACAGAAGTTGCATCGGGATTCAATCCAACAGTCACCATGCGAACTTTCCCCATGGGTGTAATTCTCAAACAGTCTACGCTTTGATCGTTCCCTGGAAGACCAGTAGTAGTTTCCGATGCACATCTGGTGGCATTCTGTAATCTGTGGACTATCAGAGTGTTGATGAAACACAGAAATTGCATCGGGATTGAATACAACAATGACCATGCGCTGTTTCCTCCACGGGAGTAATGTCTCAATCAGTCTACGATTTGATCGTTCCCTGGAAGACCAGTAGTAGTTTCCGATGCACATCTGGAGGCATTCTGTAATCTGTGGACTATCAGAGTGTTGATGAAACACAGAAATTGCATCGAAATTGAATACAACAATGACCATGCGCTCTTTCCTCCACGGGAGTAATGTCTCAAACAGTATACGCTTTGATCGTTCCCCGGAAGACCTGTAGTAGCTTCCGATGCACATCGGGTGTCATTCTGTAATCTGTGGACTATCAGAGTGTTGATGAAACACAGAAATTGCATCGGGATTGAATACAACAGTCACCATGCGCTCTTTTCTCCATGGGAGTAATGTCTCTAACAGCCTACGATTTGATCGTTCCCTGGAACACCAGTAATAGTTTCGGATGCACATCTGGATGCTTTCTGTAATCTGTGGACTATCAGACTGTTGATGAAACACAGAAATTGCATCGGGATTGAATACAACAGTCACCATGGGCACTTTCCCCCATAAGAGTAATGTCTCAAACAATCTACGCTTTGATCGTTCCCTGGAAGACCAGTAGTGGTTTCCGATGCACATCTGGAGGCATTCTGTAATCTGTGGACTATCAGAGTGTTGATAAAACACAAAAATTGCATCGGGATTGAATACAACAGTCACCACGCGCACTTTCCTCCATGGGAGTAATGTCTCTAACAGTCTACGCTTTCATCGTTGCCTGGAAGACCAGTAGTAGTTTCCGAAGCACATCTGGAGGCTTTCCGTAATTTGTTGACTATCAGAGTGTTGATGAAACACAGAAATTGCATCGGGATTGAATACGACAGTCACCATGCTCACTTCCCTTCATGGGAGTAATGTCTCAGACACTCTACGCTCTGATTGATCCCTGGAGAACTAGTAGTAGTTTCCGGTGCACATCTGGAGGCATTCTGTAATCTGTGGACTATCAGAGTGTTGATGAAACACAGAAATTACATCGGGATTGAATACAACAATCACCATGCGCACATTCCTCCATGGGTGTAATGTCTCCAACAGTCTACTCTTTGATCGTTACCTGGAAGACCAGTAGTAGTTTCCGATGCACATCTGGAGCCATTCTCCAATCTGTTGACTATCAGAGTGTTGGTGAAACACAGATATTGCATCGGGATTGTATACAACAGTCACCATGCGCACTTTCCTCCATGGGAGTAATGTCTCAAACAGTCTACGCTTAGATCGTTCCCTGGAAGACCAGTAGTAGCTTCCGATGCACATCTGGTGGCATTCTTTAATCTGTGGACTATCAGAGTGTTGAAGAAACACAGAAATTGCATCGGGATTGAATACAACAGTCACCATGCGCACTTACCTCAATGGGAGTAATGTCTCTAACAGTCTACGCTTTGATCGTTCCCTGGAAGACCAGTAGTAGTTTCCGATTCACATCTGGAGGCTTTCCGTAATTTGTGGACTATCAGAGTGTTGATGAAAAACAGAAATTGCATCGGGATTGAATACAACTGTCACCATGGGCACTTTCGTCCATGGGAGTAATGTCTCAAACAGTCTACGCTTTGGTCGTTCCCTGGAAGACCAGTAGTGGTTTCCGATGCACATCTGGAGGCATTCTGTAATCTGTGGACTGTCAGAGTGTTGATGAAACACAGAAATTGCATCGGGATTGAATACAACAGTCACCACGCTCACTTCCCTTCATGGGAGTAATGTCTCAAACACTCTACGCTCTGATTGATCCCTGGAAGGCCAGTGGTAGTTTCCGGTGCACATCTGGAGGCATTCAGTAATCTGTGGAGTATCAGAGTGTTGATGAAACACAGAAATTGCATCGGGATTGAATACAACAGTCACCATGCGCACTTTCTTCCATGGGAGTAATGTCTTAATCAGTCTACGATATGATCGTTCCCTGGAAGACCAGTAGTAGTTTCCGATGTACATTTGGTGGCATTCTGTAATCTGTGTAGTATCAGATTGTTCATGAAACACAGAAGTTGCATCGGGATTCAATCCAACAGTCACCATGCGAACTTTCCCCATGGGTGTAATTCTCAAACAGTCTACGCTTTGATCGTTCCCTGGAAGACCAGTAGTAGTTTCCGATGCACATCTGGTGGCATTCTGTAATCTGTGGACTATCAGAGTGTTGATGAAACACAGAAATTGCATCGGGATTGAATACAACAATGACCATGCGCTGTTTCCTCCACGGGAGTAATGTCTCAATCAGTCTACGATTTGATCGTTCCCTGGAAGACCAGTAGTAGTTTCCGATGCACATCTGGAGGCATTCTGTAATCTGTGGACTATCAGAGTGTTGATGAAACACAGAAATTGCATCGAAATTGAATACAACAATGACCATGCGCTCTTTCCTCCACGGGAGTAATGTCTCAAACAGTATACGCTTTGATCGTTCCCCGGAAGACCTGTAGTAGCTTCCGATGCACATCGGGTGTCATTCTGTAATCTGTGGACTATCAGAGTGTTGATGAAACACAGAAATTGCATCGGGATTGAATACAACAGTCACCATGCGCTCTTTTCTCCATGGGAGTAATGTCTCTAACAGCCTACGATTTGATCGTTCCCTGGAACACCAGTAATAGTTTCGGATGCACATCTGGATGCTTTCTGTAATCTGTGGACTATCAGACTGTTGATGAAACACAGAAATTGCATCGGGATTGAATACAACAGTCACCATGGGCACTTTCCCCCATAAGAGTAATGTCTCAAACAATCTACGCTTTGATCGTTCCCTGGAAGACCAGTAGTGGTTTCCGATGCACATCTGGAGGCATTCTGTAATCTGTGGACTATCAGAGTGTTGATAAAACACAAAAATTGCATCGGGATTGAATACAACAGTCACCACGCGCACTTTCCTCCATGGGAGTAATGTCTCTAACAGTCTACGCTTTCATCGTTGCCTGGAAGACCAGTAGTAGTTTCCGAAGCACATCTGGAGGCTTTCCGTAATTTGTTGACTATCAGAGTGTTGATGAAACACAGAAATTGCATCGGGATTGAATACAACAGTCACCATGCTCACTTCCCTTCATGGGAGTAATGTCTCAGACACTCTACGCTCTGATTGATCCCTGGAGAACTAGTAGTAGTTTCCGGTGCACATCTGGAGGCATTCTGTAATCTGTGGACTATCAGAGTGTTGATGAAACACAGAAATTACATCGGGATTGAATACAACAATCACCATGCGCACATTCCTCCATGGGTGTAATGTCTCCAACAGTCTACTCTTTGATCGTTACCTGGAAGACCAGTAGTAGTTTCCGATGCACATCTGGAGCCATTCTCCAATCTGTTGACTATCAGAGTGTTGGTGAAACACAGATATTGCATCGGGATTGTATACAACAGTCACCATGCGCACTTTCCTCCATGGGAGTAATGTCTCAAACAGTCTACGCTTAGATCGTTCCCTGGAAGACCAGTAGTAGCTTCCGATGCACATCTGGTGGCATTCTTTAATCTGTGGACTATCAGAGTGTTGAAGAAACACAGAAATTGCATCGGGATTGAATACAACAGTCACCATGCGCACTTACCTCAATGGGAGTAATGTCTCTAACAGTCTACGCTTTGATCGTTCCCTGGAAGACCAGTAGTAGTTTCCGATTCACATCTGGAGGCTTTCCGTAATTTGTGGACTATCAGAGTGTTGATGAAAAACAGAAATTGCATCGGGATTGAATACAACTGTCACCATGGGCACTTTCGTCCATGGAAGTAATGTCTCAAACAGTCTACGCTTTGGTCGTTCCCTGGAAGACCAGTAGTGGTTTCCGATGCACATCTGGAGGCATTCTGTAATCTGTGGACTGTCAGAGTGTTGATGAAACACAGAAATTGCATCGGGATTCAATCCAACAGTCACCATGCGAACTTTCCTCCATGGGTGTAATTCTCAAACAGTCTACGCTTTGATCGTTCCCTGGAAGACCAGTAGTAGTTTCCGATGCACATCTGGTGGCATTCTGTAATCTGTGGACTATCAGAGTGTTGATGAAACACAGAAATTGCATCGGGATTGAATACAACAATGACCATGCGCTGTTTCCTCCACGGGAGTAATGTCTCAATCAGTCTACGATTTGATCGTTCCCTGGAAGACCAGTAGTAGTTTCCGATGCACATCTGGAGGCATTCTGTAATCTGTGGACTATCAGAGTGTTGATGAAACACAGAAATTGCATCGAAATTGAATACAACAATGACCATGCGCTCTTTCCTCCACGGGAGTAATGTCTCAAACAGTATACGATTTGATCGTTCCCCGGAAGACCTGTAGTAGCTTCCGATGCACATCGGGTGTCATTCTGTAATCTGTGGACTATCAGAGTGTTGATGAAACACAGAAATTGCATCGGGATTGAATACAACAGTCACCATGCGCTCTTTTCTCCATGCGAGTAATGTCTCTAACAGTCTACGCTCTGATCGTTGCCTGGAAGACCAGTAGTAGTTTCCGATACACATCTGGAGGCTTTCCGTAATTTGTGGACTATCAGAGTGTTGATGAAACACAGAAATTGCATCGGGATTGAATACAACAGTCACCATGGGCACTTTCCCCCATAAGAGTAATGTCTCAAACAATCTACGCTTTGATCGTTCCCTGGAAGACCAGTAGTGGTTTCCGATGCACATCTGGAGGCATTCTGTAATCTGTGGACTATCAGAGTGTTGATTAAACACAGAAATTGCATCGGGATTGAATACAACAGTCACCATGTGCACTTTCCTTCATGGGAGTAATGTCTCAAACAGTCTACGCTTTGATCGTTCCCTGGAAGACCAGTAGTAGTTTACGATGAACATCTGGAGGCATTCTATAATTTGTGGACTATCAGAGTGTTGATGAAACACAGAAATTGCATCGGGATTGAATACAACAGTCACCATGCGCACTTTCAACCATGGGAGTAATGTCTCTAACAGCCTACGATTTGATCGTTCCCTGGAACACCAGTAATAGTTTCGGATGCACATCTGGATGCTTTCTGTAATCTGTGGACTATCAGACTGTTGATGAAACACAGAAATTGCATCGGGATTGAATACAACAGTCACCATGGGCACTTTCCCCCATAAGAGTAATGTCTCAAACAATCTACGCTTTGATCGTTCACTGGAAGACCAGTAGTGGTTTCCGATGCACATCTGGAGGCATTCAGTAATCTATGGAGTATCAGAGTGTTGATGAAACACAGAAATTGCATCGGGATTGAATACAACAGTCACCATGCGCACTTTCTTCCATGGGAGTAATGTCTTAATCAGTCTACGATATGATCGTTCCCTGGAAGACCAGTAGTAGTTTCCGATGTACATTTGGTGGCATTCTGTAATCTGTGTAGTATCAGATTGTTCATGAAACACAGAAGTTGCATCGGGATTCAATCCAACAGTCACCATGCGAACTTTCCTCCATGGGTGTAATTCTCAAACAGTCTACGCTTTGATCGTTCCCTGGAAGACCAGTAGTAGTTTCCGATGCACATCTGGTGGCATTCTGTAATCTGTGGACTATCAGAGTGTTGATGAAACACAGAAATTGCATCGGGATTGAATACTACAATGACCATGCGCTGTTTCCTCCACGGGAGTAATGTCTCAATCAGTCTACGATTTGATCGTTCCCTGGAAGACCAGTAGTAGTTTCCGATGCACATCTGGAGGCATTCTGTAATCTGTGGACTATCAGAGTGTTGATGAAACACAGAAATTGCATCGAAATTGAATACAACAATGACCATGCGCTCTTTCCTCCACGGGAGTAATGTCTCAAACAGTATACGCTTTGATCGTTCCCCGGAAGACCTGTAGTAGCTTCCGATGCACATCGGGTGTCATTCTGTAATCTGTGGACTATCAGAGTGTTGATGAAACACAGAAATAGCATCGGGATTGAATACAACAGTCACCATGCGCTCTTTTCTCCATGGGAGTAATGTCTCTAACAGTCTACGCTCTGATCGTTGCCTGGAAGACCAGTAGTAGTTTCCGATACACATCTGGAGGCTTTCCGTAATTTGTGGACTATCAGAGTGTTGATGAAACACAGAAATTGCATCGGGATTGAATACAACAGTCACCATGGGCACTTTCCCCCATAAGAGTAATGTCTCAAACAATCTACGCTTTGATCGTTCCCTGGAAGACCAGTAGTGGTTTCCGATGCACATCTGGAGGCATTCTGTAATCTGTGGACTATCAGAGTGTTGATTAAGCACAGAAATTGCATCGGGATTGAATACAACAGTCACCATGCGCACTTTCAACCATGGGAGTAATGTCTCTAACAGCCTACGATTTGATCGTTCCCTGGAACACCAGTAATAGTTTCGGATGCACATCTGGATGCTTTCTGTAATCTGTGGACTATCAGACTGTTGATGAAACACAGAAATTGCAACGGTATTGAATACAACAGTCTCCATGAGCAGTTTCTTCCATGGGAGTAATGTCTCAAACAGTCTACGCTTTGATCTTTCCCTGGAAGACCAGTAGTAGTTTCCGATTCACATCTGGAGGCATTCTGTAATCTGTGGACTATCAGAGTGTTGGTGAAACACAGAAATTGCATCGCGATTGAATACCAATGTCACCATGCGCACTTTCCTCCATGGGAGTAATGTGTAAAACAGTCTACGCTTTGATCGTTCCCTGGAAGACCAGTACTAGTTTCCGATGCACATCTGGTGGCATTCTGTAATCTGTGGACTATCAGAGTGTTGATGAAACACAGTAATTGCATCGGGATTGAATACAACAGTCACCATGGGCACTTTCCCTCATGGGAGTAATGTCTCAAACACTCTATGATTTGATCGTTCCCTGGAAGACCAGTAGTAGTTTCCGATTAACATCTGGAGGCATTCGGTAATATGTGGACTATCAGAGTGTTGATCAAACACATGAATGGCATCGGGATTGAATACAACAGTCACCATGCGCACTTTCCTCCACGGGAGTAATGTCTCAAACAGTCTACGCTTTGATCGTGCCCTGGAAGACCAGTAGTAGTTTCCGATGCACATCTGGAGGCATTCTGTAATCTGTATACTATCAGAGTGTTGATGAAACACAGAATTTGCATTGGGATTGAATACAACAGTCACCATGCGCACTTTCCTCCACGGGAGTAATTTCTCAAACAGTCTACGCTTTGATCGTTCCCTGGAAGACCAGTAGGTGTTTCCGATGCACATCTGGTGGCATTTTGTAGTAGGTAGACTACCAGAGTGTTGATGAAACAAACATATTGCATCGGGATTGAATTCAACAGTCACCATGCGCACTTTCAACCATGGGAGTAATGTCTCTAACAGCCTACGATTTGATCGTTCCCTGGAAGACCAGTAGTAGTTTCTGATGCACATCTGGATGCTTTCTGTAATCTGTGGACTATCAGAGTGTTGATGAAACACAGAAATTGAATGGGAATTGAATACAACAGTCACCATGCGCACTTTCCTCCACGGGAGTAATGTCTCAAACAGTCTACGCTTTGATCGTTCCCTGGAAGACCAGTAGTAGTTTCCGATGCACATCTGGTGGCATTCTGTAATCTGTGGAGTATCAGAGTGTTGATTAAACACAGAAATTATATCGGGATAGAATACAACAGTCACCATGCGCACTTTCCTCCACGGGAGTAATGTCTCAAACAGTCTACGCTTTGATCGGTCCCTGGAAGACCAGTAGTAGTTTCTGATGCACATCTGGTGGCATTCTGTAATCTGTGGACGATCAGAGTGTTGATGAAGCACAGAAATTGAATGGGAATTGAATACAACAGTCACCATGCGCACTTTCCTCCACGGGAGTAATGTCTCAAACAGTCTACGCTTTGATCGTTCCCTGGAAGACCAGTAGTAGTTTCCGATGCACATCTGGTGGCATTCTGTAATCTGTGGAGTATCAGAGTGTTGATTAAACACAGAAATTACATCGGGATAGAATACAACAGTCACCATGCGCACTTTCCTCCACGGGAGTAATGTCTCAAACAGTCTACGCTTTGATCGGTCCCTGGAAGACCAGTAGTAGTTTCTGATGCACATCTGGTGGCATTCTGTAATCTGTGGACTATCAGAGTGTTGGTGAAACACAGAAATTGCATCGCGATTGAATACCAATGTCACCATGCGCACTTTCCTCCATGGGAGTAATGTGTAAAACAGTCTACGCTTTGATCGTTCCCTGGAAGACCAGTACTAGTTTCCGATGCACATCTGGTGGCATTCTGTAATCTGTGGACTATCAGAGTGTTGATGAAACACAGAAATTGCATCGGGATTGAATACAACAGTCACCATGCTCACTTCCCTTCATGGGAGTAATGTCTCAGACACTCTACGCTCTGATTGATCCCTGGAGAACTAGTAGTAGTTTCCGGTGCACATCTGGAGGCATTCTGTAATCTGTGGACTATCAGAGTGTTGATGAAACACAGAAATTACATCGGGATTGAATACAACAATCATCATGCGCACATTCCTCCATGGGTGTAATGTCTCCAACAGTCTACTCTTTGATCGTTACCTGGAAGACCAGTAGTAGTTTCCGATGCACATCTGGAGCCATTCTCCAATCTGTTGACTATCAGAGTGTTGGTGAAACACAGATATTGCATCGGGATTGTATACAACAGTCACCATGCGCACTTTCCTCCATGGGAGTAATGTCTCAAACAGTCTACGCTTAGATCGTTCCCTGGAAGACCAGTAGTAGCTTCCGATGCACATCTGGTGGCATTCTTTAATCTGTGGACTATCAGAGTGTTGAAGAAACACAGAAATTGCATCGGGATTGAATACAACAGTCACCATGCGCACTTACCTCAATGGGAGTAATGTCTCTAACAGTCTACGCTTTGATCGTTCCCTGGAAGACCAGTAGTAGTGTCCGATTCACATCTGGAGGCTTTCCGTAATTTGTGGACTATCAGAGTGTTGATGAAAAACAGAAATTGCATCGGGATTGAATACAACTGTCACCATGGGCACTTTCGTCCATGGGAGTAATGTCTCAAACAGTCTACGCTTTGGTCGTTCCCTGGAAGACCAGTAGTGGTTTCCGATGCACATCTGAAGGGCATTCTGTAATCTGTGGACTGTCAGAGTGTTGATGAAACACAGAAATTGCATCGGGATTGAATACAACAGTCACCACGCTCACTTCCCTTCATGGGAGTAATGTCTCAAACACCCTACGCTCTGATTGATCCCTGGAAGGCCAGTGGTAGTTTCCGGTGCACATCTGGAGGCATTCAGTAATCTGTGGAGTATCAGAGTGTTGACGAAACACAGAAATTGCATCGGGATTGAATACAACAGTCACCATGCGCACTTTCTTCCATGGGAGTAATGTCTTAATCAGTCTACGATATGATCGTTCCCTGGAAGACCAGTAGTAGTTTCCGATGTACATTTGGTGGCATTCTGTAATCTGTGTAGTATCAGATTGTTCATGAAACACAGAAGTTGCATCGGGATTCAATCCAACAGTCACCATGCGAACTTTCCTCCATGGGTGTAATTCTCAAACAGTCTACGCTTTGATCGTTCCCTGGAAGACCAGTAGTAGTTTCCGATGCACATCTGGAGGCATTCTGTAATCTGTGGACTATCAGAGTGTTGATGAAACACAGAAATTGCATCGAAATTGAATACAACAATGACCATGCGCTCTTTCCTCCACGGGAGTAATGTCTCAAACAGTATACGCTTTGATCGTTCCCCGGAAGACCTGTAGTAGCTTCCGATGCACATCGGGTGTCATTCTGTAATCTGTGGACTATCAGAGTGTTGATGAAACACAGAAATTGCATCGGGATTGAATACAACAGTCACCATGCGCTCTTTTCTCCATGGGAGTAATGTCTCTAACAGTCTACGCTCTGATCGTTGCCTGGAAGACCAGTAGTAGTTTCCGATACACATCTGGAGGCTTTCCGTAATTTGTGGACTATCAGAGTGTTGATGAAACACAGAAATTGCATCGGGATTGAATACAACAGTCACCATGGGCACTTTCCCCCATAAGAGTAATGTCTCAAACAATCTACGCTTTGAATGTTCCCTGGAAGACCAGTAGTGGTTTCCGATGCACATCTGGAGGCATTCTGTAATCTGTGGACTATCAGAGTGTTGATTAAACACAGAAATTGCATCGGGATTGAATACAACAGTCACCATGTGCACTTTCCTTCATGGGAGTAATGTCTCAAACAGTCTACGCTTTGATCGTTCCCTGGAAGACCAGTAGTAGTTTACGATGAACATCTGGAGGCATTCTATAATTTGTGGACTATCAGAGTGTTGATGAAACACAGAAATTGCATCGGGATTGAATACAACAGTCACCATGCGCACTTTCAACCATGGGAGTAATGTCTCTAACAGCCTACGATTTGATCGTTCCCTGGAACACCAGTAATAGTTTCGGATGCACATCTGGATGCTTTCTGTAATCTGTGGACTATCAGACTGTTGATGAAACACAGAAATTGCATCGGTATTGAATACAACAGTCTCCATGAGCAGTTTCTTCCATGGGAGTAATGTCTCAAACAGTCTACGCTTTGATCTTTCCCTGGAAGACCAGTAGTAGTTTCCGATTCACATCTGGAGGCATTCTGTAATCTGTGGACTATCAGAGTGTTGGTGAAACACAGAAATTGCATCGCGATTGAATACCAATGTCACCATGCGCACTTTCCTCCATGGGAGTAATGTGTAAAACAGTCTACGCTTTGATCGTTCCCTGGAAGACCAGTAGTGGTTTCCGATGCACATCTGGTGGCATTCTGTAATCTGTGGACTATCAGAGTGTTGCTGAAACACAGAAATTGCATCGGGATTGAATACAACAGTCACCATGGGCACTTTCCTTCATGGGAGTAATGTCTCAAACACTCTATGATTTGATCGTTCCCTGGAAGACCAGTAGTAGTTTCCGATTAACATCTGGAGGCATTCGGTAATATGTGGACTATCAGAGTGTTGATCAAACACATGAATGGCATCGGGATTGAATACAACAGTCACTATGCGCACTTTCCTCCACGGGAGTAATGTCTCAAACAGTCTACGCTTTGATCGTGCCCTGGAAGACCAGTAGTAGTTTCCGATGCACATCTGGAGGCATTCTGTAATCTGTATACTATCAGAGTGTTGATGAAACACAGAATTTGCATCGGGATTGAATACAACAGTCACCATGCGCACTTTCCTCCACGGGAGTAATTTCTCAAACAGTCTACGCTTTGATCGGTCCCTGGAAGACCAGTAGTAGTTTCCGATGCACATCTGGTGGCATTCTGTAATCTGTGGAGTATCAGAGTGTTGATTAAACACAGAAATTACATCGGGATAGAATACAACAGTCACCATGCGCACTTTCCTCCACGGGAGTAATGTCTCAAACAGTCTACGCTTTGATCGGTCCCTGGAAGACCAGTAGTAGTTTCTGATGCACATCTGGTGGCATTCTGTAATCTGTGGACAATCAGAGTGTTGATGAAGCACAGAAATTGAATGGGAATTGAATACAACAGTCACAATGCGCACTTTCCTCCACGGGAGTAATGTCTCAAACAGTCTACGCTTTGATCGTTCCCTGGAAGACCAGTAGTAGTTTCCGATGCACATCCGGTGGCATTCTGTAATCTGTGGAGTATCAGAGTGTTGATTAAACACAGAAGTTGCATCGGGATAGAATACAACAGTCACCATGCGCACTTTCCTCCACGGGAGTAATGTCTCAAACAGTCTACGCTTTGATCGTTCCTGGAAGACAGTAGTAGTTTCCCATGCACGTCTGGTGGCATTCTGTAATCTGTGGACTATCAGAGTGTTGATGAAACACAGGAATTGCCTCGGGATTGAATGCAACAGTCACAATGCGCACATTCCTTCATGGGAATAATGTCTCAAACAGTCTACGCTTTTATCGTTCCCAGGAAGACCAGTAGTAGTTTCCGATGCACATCTGATAGCATTCTGTAATCTGTGGACTATAAGAGTGCTTATGAAACACAGAAATTGCATCGGGATTGAATACAACAGTCACCATGCGCTCTTCCCTCCATGGGAGTCATGTCTCAAAGAGTTTACGATTTGATCGTTCCCTGGAAGACCAGTAGTAGTTTCCGATGCACATCTGGTGGCATTTTGTAGTATGTAGACTACCAGAGTGTTGATGAAACAAACATATTGCATCGGGATTGAATACAACAGTCACCATGCTCACTCTCCTCCATGGGAGTAATATCTCTAACAGTCTACGCATTGATCGTTCCCTGGAAGACCAGTAGTACTTTCCGATGCTCATCTGGAGGCTTTCCGTAAACTGTGGACTATCAGAATGTTGATGAAGCACAGAAATTGCATCGGGATTGAATACAACAGTCACCATGCGCATTTTCCTCCATGGGAGTAAGGTCTCAAAGAGTCTACGCTTTGATCGTTCCCCGGAAGACCAGTAGTAGTTTTCGATACACATCTGGTGGCATTCTGTAATCTGTGGACTATCAGAGTGTTGATTGAACACAGAAATTGCATCGGGATAGAATACAACAGTCACCATGCGCACTTTCCTCCACGGGACTAATGTCTCAAACAGTCTACGATTTGATCGGTCCCTAGAAGACCAGTAGTAGTTTCTGATGCACATCTGGTGGCATTGTGTAATCTGTGGACAATCAGAGTGTTGATGAAACACATAAATTGAATGGGAATCGAATACAACAGTCACCATGCGCACTTTCCTCCACGGGAGTAATGTCTCAAACAGTCTACGCTTTGGTCGTTCCCTGGAAGACCAGTAGTGGTTTCCGATGCACATCTGGAGGCATTCTGTAATCTGTGGACTGTCTGAGTGTTGATGAAACACAGAAATTGCATCGGGATTGAATACAACAGTCACCACGCTCACTTCCCTTCATGGGAGTAATGTCACAAACACTCTACGCTCTGATTGATCCCTGGAAGGCCAGTGGTAGTTTCCGGTGCACATCTGGAGGCATTCAGTAATCTGTGGAGTATCAGAGTGTTGATGAAACACAGAAATTGCATCGGGATTGAATACAACAGTCACCATGCGCACTTTCTTCCATGGGAGTAATGTCTTAATCAGTCTACGATATGATCGTTCCCTGGAAGACCAGTAGTAGTTTCCGATGTACATTTGGTGGCATTCTGTAATCTGTGTAGTATCAGATTGTTCATGAAACACAGAAGTTGCATCGGGATTCAATCCAACAGTCACCATGCGAACTTTCCTCCATGGGTGTAATTCTCAAACAGTCTACGCTTTGATCGTTCCCTGGAAGACCAGTAGTAGTTTCCGATGCACATCTGGTGGCATTCTGTAATCTGTGGACTATCAGAGTGTTGATGAAACACAGAAATTGCATCGGGATTGAATACAACAATGACCATGCGCTGTTTCCTCCACGGGAGTAATGTCTCAATCAGTCTACGATTTGATCGTTCCCTGGAAGACCAGTAGTAGTTTCCGATGCACATCTGGAGGCATTCTGTAATCTGTGGACTATCAGAGTGTTGATGAAACACAGAAATTGCATCGAAATTGAATACAACAATGACCATGCGCTCTTTCCTCCACGGGAGTAATGTCTCAAACAGTATACGCTTTGATCGTTCCACGGAAGACCTGTAGTAGCTTCCGATGCACATCGGGTGTCATTCTGTAATCTGTGGACTATCAGAGTGTTGATGAAACACAGAAATTGCATCGGGATTGAATACAACAGTCACCATGCGCTCTTTTCTCCATGGGAGTAATGTCTCTAACAGTCTACGCTCTGATCGTTGCCTGGAAGACCAGTAGTAGTTTCCGATACACATCTGGAGGCTTTCCGTAATTTGTGGACTATCAGAGTGTTGATGAAACACAGAAATTGCATCGGGATTGAATACAACAGTCACCATGGGCACTTTCCCCCATAAGAGTAATGTCTCAAACAATCTACGCTTTGAATGTTCCCTGGAAGACCAGTAGTGGTTTCCGATGCACATCTGGAGGCATTCTGTAATCTGTGGACTATCAGAGTGTTGATTAAACACAGAAATTGCATCGGGATTGAATACAACAGTCACCATGTGCACTTTCCTTCATGGGAGTAATGTCTCAAACAGTCTACGCTTTGATCGTTCCCTGGAAGACCAGTAGTAGTTTACGATGAACATCTGGAGGCATTCTATAATTTGTGGACTATCAGAGTGTTGATGAAACACAGAAATTGCATCGGGATTGAATACAACAGTCACCATGCGCACTTTCAACCATGGGAGTAATGTCTCTAACAGCCTACGATTTGATCGTTCCCTGGAACACCAGTAATAGTTTCGGATGCACATCTGGATGCTTTCTGTAATCTGTGGACTATCAGACTGTTGATGAAACACAGAAATTGCATCGGTATTGAATACAACAGTCTCCATGAGCAGTTTCTTCCATGGGAGTAATGTCTCAAACAGTCTACGCTTTGATCTTTCCCTGGAAGACCAGTAGTAGTTTCCGATTCACATCTGGAGGCATTCTGTAATCTGTGGACTATCAGAGTGTTGGTGAAACACAGAAATTGCATCGCGATTGAATACCAATGTAACCATGCGCACTTTCCTCCATGGGAGTAATGTGTAAAACAGTCTACGCTTTGATCGTTCCCTGGAAGACCAGTAGTGGTTTCCGATGCACATCTGGTGGCATTCTGTAATCTGTGGACTATCAGAGTGTTGCTGAAACACAGAAATTGCATCGGGATTGAATACAACAGTCACCATGGGCACTTTCCTTCATGGGAGTAATGTCTCAAACACTCTATGATTTGATCGTTCCCTGGAAGACCAGTAGTAGTTTCCGATTAACATCTGGAGGCATTCGGTAATATGTGGACTATCAGAGTGTTGATCAAACACATGAATGGCATCGGGATTGAATACAACAGTCACTATGCGCACTTTCCTCCACGGGAGTAATGTCTCAAACAGTCTACGCTTTGATCGTGCCCTGGAAGACCAGTAGTAGTTTCCGATGCACATCTGGAGGCATTCTGTAATCTGTATACTATCAGAGTGTTGATGAAACACAGAATTTGCATCGGGATTGAATACAACAGTCACCATGCGCACTTTCCTCCACGGGAGTAATTTCTCAAACAGTCTACGCTTTGATCGGTCCCTGGAAGACCAGTAGTAGTTTCCGATGCACATCTGGTGGCATTCTGTAATCTGTGGAGTATCAGAGTGTTGATTAAACACAGAAATTACATCGGGATAGAATACAACAGTCACCATGCGCACTTTCCTCCACGGGAGTAATGTCTCAAACAGTCTACGCTTTGATCGGTCCCTGGAAGACCAGTAGTAGTTTCTGATGCACATCTGGTGGCATTCTGTAATCTGTGGACAATCAGAGTGTTGATGAAGCACAGAAATTGAATGGGAATTGAATACAACAGTCACAATGCGCACTTTCCTCCACGGGAGTAATGTCTCAAACAGTCTACGCTTTGATCGTTCCCTGGAAGACCAGTAGTAGTTTCCGATGCACATCCGGTGGCATTCTGTAATCTGTGGAGTATCAGAGTGTTGATTAAACACAGAAGTTGCATCGGGATAGAATACAACAGTCACCATGCGCACTTTCCTCCACGGGAGTAATGTCTCAAACAGTCTACGCTTTGATCGTTCCTGGAAGACAGTAGTAGTTTCCCATGCACGTCTGGTGGCATTCTGTAATCTGTGGACTATCAGAGTGTTGATGAAACACAGGAATTGCCTCGGGATTGAATGCAACAGTCACAATGCGCACATTCCTTCATGGGAATAATGTCTCAAACAGTCTACGCTTTTATCGTTCCCAGGAAGACCAGTAGTAGTTTCCGATGCACATCTGATAGCATTCTGTAATCTGTGGACTATAAGAGTGCTTATGAAACACAGAAATTGCATCGGGATTGAATACAACAGTCACCATGCGCTCTTCCCTCCATGGGAGTCATGTCTCAAAGAGTTTACGATTTGATCGTTCCCTGGAAGACCAGTAGTAGTTTCCGATGCACATCTGGTGGCATTTTGTAGTATGTAGACAACCAGAGTGTTGATGAAACAAACATATTGCATCGGGATTGAATACAACAGTCACCATGCTCACTCTCCTCCATGGGAGTAATATCTCTAACAGTCTACGCATTGATCGTTCCCTGGAAGACCAGTAGTACTTTCCGATGCTCATCTGGAGGCTTTCCGTAAACTGTGGACTATCAGAATGTTGATGAAGCACAGAAATTGCATCGGGATAGAATACAACAGTCACCATGCGCATTTTCCTCCATGGGAGTAAGGTCTCAAAGAGTCTACGCTTTGATCGTTCCCCGGAAGACCAGTAGTAGTTTTCGATACACATCTGGTGGCATTCTGTAATCTGTGGACTATCAGAGTGTTGATTGAACACAGAAATTGCATCGGGATAGAATACAACAGTCACCATGCGCACTTTCCTCCACGGGACTAATGTCTCAAACAGTCTACGATTTGATCGGTCCCTAGAAGACCAGTAGTAGTTTCTGATGCACATCTGGTGGCATTGTGTAATCTGTGGACAATCAGAGTGTTGATGAAACACATAAATTGAATGGGAATCGAATACAACAGTCACCATGCGCACTTTCCTCCACGGGAGTAATGTCTCAAACAGTCTACGCTTTGGTCGTTCCCTGGAAGACCAGTAGTGGTTTCCGATGCACATCTGGAGGCATTCTGTAATCTGTGGACTGTCTGAGTGTTGATGAAACACAGAAATTGCATCGGGATTGAATACAACAGTCACCACGCTCACTTCCCTTCATGGGAGTAATGTCACAAACACTCTACGCTCTGATTGATCCCTGGAAGGCCAGTGGTAGTTTCCGGTGCACATCTGGAGGCATTCAGTAATCTGTGGAGTATCAGAGTGTTGATGAAACACAGAAATTGCATCGGGATTGAATACAACAGTCACCATGCGCACTTTCTTCCATGGGAGTAATGTCTTAATCAGTCTACGATATGATCGTTCCCTGGAAGACCAGTAGTAGTTTCCGATGTACATTTGGTGGCATTCTGTAATCTGTGTAGTATCAGATTGTTCATGAAACACAGAAGTTGCATCGGGATTCAATCCAACAGTCACCATGCGAACTTTCCTCCATGGGTGTAATTCTCAAACAGTCTACGCTTTGATCGTTCACTGGAAGACCAGTAGTAGTTTCCGATGCACATCTGGTGGCATTCTGTAATCTGTGGACTATCAGAGTGTTGATGAAACACAGAAATTGCATCGGGATTGAATACAACAATGACCATGCGCTGTTTCCTCCACGGGAGTAATGTCTCAATCAGTCTACGATTTGACCGTTCCCTGGAAGACCAGTAGTAGTTTCCGATGCACATCTGGAGGCATTCTGTAATCTGTGGACTATCAGAGTGTTGATGAAACACAGAAATTGCATCGAAATTGAATACAACAATGACCATGCGCTCTTTCCTCCACGGGAGTAATGTCTCAAACAGTATACGCTTTGATCGTTCCACGGAAGACCTGTAGTAGCTTCCGATGCACATCGGGTGTCATTCTGTAATCTGTGGACTATCAGAGTGTTGATGAAACACAGAAATTGCATCGGGATTGAATACAACAGTCACCATGCGCTCTTTTCTCCATGGGAGTAATGTCTCTAACAGTCTACGCTCTGATCGTTGCCTGGAAGACCAGTAGTAGTTTCCGATACACATCTGGAGGCTTTCCGTAATTTGTGGACTATCAGAGTGTTGATGAAACACAGAAATTGCATCGGGATTGAATACAACAGTCACCATGGGCACTTTCCCCCATAAGAGTAATGTCTCAAACAATCTACGCTTTGAATGTTCCCTGGAAGACCAGTAGTGGTTTCCGATGCACATCTGGAGGCATTCTGTAATCTGTGGACTATCAGAGTGTTGATTAAACACAGAAATTGCATCGGGATTGAATACAACAGTCACCATGTGCACTTTCCTTCATGGGAGTAATGTCTCAAACAGTCTACGCTTTGATCGTTCCCTGGAAGACCAGTAGTAGTTTACGATGAACATCTGGAGGCATTCTATAATTTGTGGACTATCAGAGTGTTGATGAAACACAGAAATTGCATCGGGATTGAATACAACAGTCACCATGCGCACTTTCAACCATGGGAGTAATGTCTCTAACAGCCTACGATTTGATCGTTCCCTGGAACACCAGTAATAGTTTCGGATGCACATCTGGATGCTTTCTGTAATCTGTGGACTATCAGACTGTTGATGAAACACAGAAATTGCATCGGTATTGAATACAACAGTCTCCATGAGCAGTTTCTTCCATGGGAGTAATGTCTCAAACAGTCTACGCTTTGATCTTTCCCTGGAAGACCAGTAGTAGTTTCCGATTCACATCTGGAGGCATTCTGTAATCTGTGGACTATCAGAGTGTTGGTGAAACACAGAAATTGCATCGCGATTGAATACCAATGTAACCATGCGCACTTTCCTCCATGGGAGTAATGTGTAAAACAGTCTACGCTTTGATCGTTCCCTGGAAGACCAGTAGTGGTTTCCGATGCACATCTGGTGGCATTCTGTAATCTGTGGACTATCAGAGTGTTGCTGAAACACAGAAATTGCATCGGGATTGAATACAACAGTCACCATGGGCACTTTCCTTCATGGGAGTAATGTCTCAAACACTCTATGATTTGATCGTTCCCTGGAAGACCAGTAGTAGTTTCCGATTAACATCTGGAGGCATTCGGTAATATGTGGACTATCAGAGTGTTGATCAAACACATGAATGGCATCGGGATTGAATACAACAGTCACTATGCGCACTTTCCTCCACGGGAGTAATGTCTCAAACAGTCTACGCTTTGATCGTGCCCTGGAAGACCAGTAGTAGTTTCCGATGCACATCTGGAGGCATTCTGTAATCTGTATACTATCAGAGTGTTGATGAAACACAGAATTTGCATCGGGATTGAATACAACAGTCACCATGCGCACTTTCCTCCACGGGAGTAATTTCTCAAACAGTCTACGCTTTGATCGGTCCCTGGAAGACCAGTAGTAGTTTCCGATGCACATCTGGTGGCATTCTGTAATCTGTGGAGTATCAGAGTGTTGATTAAACACAGAAATTACATCGGGATAGAATACAACAGTCACCATGCGCACTTTCCTCCACGGGAGTAATGTCTCAAACAGTCTACGCTTTGATCGGTCCCTGGAAGACCAGTAGTAGTTTCTGATGCACATCTGGTGGCATTCTGTAATCTGTGGACAATCAGAGTGTTGATGAAGCACAGAAATTGAATGGGAATTGAATACAACAGTCACAATGCGCACTTTCCTCCACGGGAGTAATGTCTCAAACAGTCTACGCTTTGATCGTTCCCTGGAAGACCAGTAGTAGTTTCCGATGCACATCCGGTGGCATTCTGTAATCTGTGGAGTATCAGAGTGTTGATTAAACACAGAAGTTGCATCGGGATAGAATACAACAGTCACCATGCGCACTTTCCTCCACGGGAGTAATGTCTCAAACAGTCTACGCTTTGATCGTTCCTGGAAGACAGTAGTAGTTTCCCATGCACGTCTGGTGGCATTCTGTAATCTGTGGACTATCAGAGTGTTGATGAAACACAGGAATTGCCTCGGGATTGAATGCAACAGTCACAATGCGCACATTCCTTCATGGGAATAATGTCTCAAACAGTCTACGCTTTTATCGTTCCCAGGAAGACCAGTAGTAGTTTCCGATGCACATCTGATAGCATTCTGTAATCTGTGGACTATAAGAGTGCTTATGAAACACAGAAATTGCATCGGGATTGAATACAACAGTCACCATGCGCTCTTCCCTCCATGGGAGTCATGTCTCAAAGAGTTTACGATTTGATCGTTCCCTGGAAGACCAGTAGTAGTTTCCGATGCACATCTGGTGGCATTTTGTAGTATGTAGACAACCAGAGTGTTGATGAAACAAACATATTGCATCGGGATTGAATACAACAGTCACCATGCTCACTCTCCTCCATGGGAGTAATATCTCTAACAGTCTACGCATTGATCGTTCCCTGGAAGACCAGTAGTACTTTCCGATGCTCATCTGGAGGCTTTCCGTAAACTGTGGACTATCAGAATGTTGATGAAGCACAGAAATTGCATCGGGATAGAATACAACAGTCACCATGCGCATTTTCCTCCATGGGAGTAAGGTCTCAAAGAGTCTACGCTTTGATCGTTCCCCGGAAGACCAGTAGTAGTTTTCGATACACATCTGGTGGCATTCTGTAATCTGTGGACTATCAGAGTGTTGATTGAACACAGAAATTGAATCGGGATAGAATACAACAGTCACCATGCGCACTTTCCTCCACGGGACTAATGTCTCAAACAGTCTACGCTTTGATCGGTCCCTGGAAGACCAGTAGTAGTTTCTGATGCACATCTGGTGGCATTGTGTAATCTGTGGACAATCAGAGTGTTGATGAAACACATAAATTGAATGGGAATCGAATACAACAGTCACCATGCGCACTTTCCTCCACGGGAGTAATGTCACAAACAGTCTACGCTTTGATCGTTCCTGGAAGACCAGTAGTAGTTTCCGATGCACGTCTGGTGGCATTCTGTAATCTGTGGACTATCAGAGTGTTGATGAAACACGGAAATTGCCTCTGGATTGAATACAACAGTCACAATGCGCACATTCCTTCATGGGAATAATGTCTCAAACAGTCTACGCTTTGATCGTTCCCAGGAAGACCAGTAGTAGTTTCCGATGCACATCTGAAAGCATTCTGTAATCTGTGGACTATAAGAGTGCTGATGAAACACAGAAATTGCATCGGGATTGAATACAACAGTCACAATGCGCACTTCCCTCCATGGGAGTCATGTCTCAAAGAGTTTACGCTTTGATCGTTCCCTGGAAGACCAGTAGTAGTTTCCGGTGCACATCTGGAGGCCTCCTGTAATCTGTGGACTATCAGAGTGTTTATGAAACACAGAAATTGCATCGGGATTGAATACAACAGTCACCATGCGCACTTTCCTCCATGGGAGTAATATCTCTAACAGTCTACGCTTTGATCGTTCCCTGGAAGACCAGTAGTACTTTCCGATGCTCATCTGGAGGCTTTCCGCAAACTGTGGACTATCAGATTGTTGATGAAGCACAGAAATTGCATCGGTATAGAATACACCAGTCACCATGCGCATTTTCCTCCATGGGAGTAAGGTCTCAAAGAGTCTACGCTTTGATCGTTCCCTGGAAGACCAGTAGTACTTTCCGATGCTCATCTGGAGGCTTTCCGTAAACTGTGGACTATCAGAATGTTGATGAAGCTCAGAAATTGCATCGGGATAGAATACAACAGTCACCATGCGCATTTTCCTCCATGGGAGTAAGGTCTCAAAGAGTCTACGCTTTGATCATTCCCCGGAAGACCAGTAGTAGTTTTCGATGCACATCTGGTGGCATTCTGTAATCTGTGGACTATCAGAGTGTTGATTAAACACAGAAATTGCATCGGGATAGAATACAACAGTCACCATGCGCACTTTCCTCCATGGGAGTAATGTCTCAAACAGTCTACGCTTTGATCGTTCCTGGAAGACAGTAGTAGTTTCCGATGCACGTCTGGTGGCATTCTGTAATCTGTGGACTGTCAGAGTGTTGATGAAACACAGGAATTGCCTCGGGATTGAATACAAAAGTCACAATGCGCACATTCCTTCATGGGAATAATGTCTCAAACAGTCTACGCTTTGATCGTTCCCAGGAAGACCAGTAGTAGTTTCCGATGCACATCTGAAAGCATTCTGTAATCTGTGGACTATAAGAGTGCTGATGAAACACAGAAATTGCATCGGGATTGAATACAACAGTCACCATGAGCACTTCCCTCCATGGGAGTCATGTCTCAAAGAGTTTACGATTTGATCGTTCCCTGGAAGACCAGTAGTAGTTTGCGATGCACATCTGGAGGCCTTCTGTAATCTGTGGACTATCAGAGTGTTTATGAAACACAGAAATTGCATCGGGATTGAATACAACAGTCACCATGCTCACTTTCCTCCATGGGAGTAATATCTCTAACAGTCTACGCATTGATCGTTCCCTGGAAGACCAGTAGTACTTTCCGATGCTCATCTGGAGGCTTTCCGTAAACTGTGGACTATCAGAATGTTGATGTAGCACAGAAATTGCATCGGGATAGAATACAACAGTCACCATGCGCATTTTCCTCCATGGGAGTAAGGTCCCAAAGAGTCTACGCTTTGATCGTTCCCCGGAAAACCAGTACTAGTTTTCGATGCACATCTGGTGGCATTCTGTAATCTGTGGACTATCAGAGTGTTGATGAAACACAGAAATTGCATCGGGATAGAATACAACAGTCACCATGCGCATTTTCCTCCATGGGAGTAAGGTCTCAAAGAGTCTACGCTTTGATCGTTCCCCGGAAGACCAGTAGTAGTTTTCGATGCACATCTGGTGGCATTCTGTAATCTGTGGACTATCAGAATGTTGATGAAGCTCAGAAATTGCATCGGGATAGAATACAACAGTCACCATGCGCACTTCCCTCCATGGGAGTCATGTCTCAAAGAGTTTACGATTTGATCGTTCCCTGGAAGACCAGTAGTAGTTTGCGATGCACATCTGGAGGCCTTCTGTAATCTGTGGACTATCTGAGTGTTTATGAAACACAGAAATTGCATCGGGATTGAATACAACAGTCACCATGCTCACTTTCCTCCATGGGAGTAATATCTCTAACAGTCTACGCATTGATCGTTCCCTGGAAGACCAGTAGTACTTTCCGATGCTCATCTGGAGGCTTTCCGTAAACTGTGGACTATCAGAATGTTGATGTAGCACAGAAATTGCATCGGGATAGAATACAACAGTCACCATGCGCATTTTCCTCCATGGGAGTAAGGTCCCAAAGAGTCTACGCTTTGATCGTTCCCCGGAAGACCAGTACTAGTTTTCGATGCACATCTGGTGGCATTCTGTAATCTGTGGACTATCAGAGTGTTGATGAAACACAGAAATTGCATCGGGATAGAATACAACAGTCACCATGCGCATTTTCCTCCATGGGAGTAAGGTCTCAAAGAGTCTACGCTTTGATCGTTCCCCGGAAGACCAGTAGTAGTTTTCGATGCACATCTGGTGGCATTCTGTAATCTGTGGACTATCAGAGTGTTGATGAAACACAGAAATTGCATCGGGATTGAATACAACAGTCACCATGCGCACTTTCCTCCATGGGAGTAATGTCTCAAACAGTCTACGCTTTGATCGGTCCCTGGAAGACCAGTAGTAGTTTCCGATGCACATCTGGTGGCATTCTGTAATCTGTGGACAATCAGAGTGTTGATGAAACACAGAAATTGAATGGGAATTGAATACAACAGTCACCATGCGCACTTTCCTCCACGGGAGTAATGTCTCAAACAGTCTACGCTTTGATCGTTCCTGGAAGACCAGTAGTAGTTTCCGATGCACGTCTGGTGGCATTCTGTAATCTGTGGACTATCAGAGTGTTGATGAAACACAGAAATTGCCTCGGGATTGAATACAACAGTCACAATGCGCACATTCCTTCATGGGAAAAATGTCTCAAACAGTCTACGCTTTGATCGTTCCCTGGAAGACCAGTAGTAGTTTCCGATGCACATCTGAAAGCATTCTGTAATCTGTGGACTATAAGAGTGCTGATGAAACACAGAAATTGCATCGGGATTGAATACAACAGTCACCATGCGCACTTCCCTCCATGGGAGTCATGTCTCAAAGAGTTTACGCTTTGATCGTTCCCTGGAAGACCAGTAGTAGTTTCCGGTGCACATCTGGAGGCCTCCTGTAATCTGTGGACTATCAGAGTGTTTATGAAACACAGAAAGTGCATCGGGATTGAATACAACAGTCACCATGCGCACTTTCCTCCATGGGAGTAATATCTCTAACAGTCTACGCTTTGATCGTTCCCTGGAAGACCAGCAGTACTTTCCGATGCTCATCTGGAGGTTTTCCGTAAACTGTGGACTATCAGAATGTTGATGAAGCACAGAAATTGCATCGGGATAGAATACACCAGTCACCATGCGCATTTTCCTCCATGGGAGTAAGGTCTCAAAGAGTCTACGCTTTGATCGTTCCCTGGAAGACCAGTAGTACTTTCCGATGCTCATCTGGAGGCTTTCGTAAACTGTGGACTATCAGAATGTTGATGAAGCTCAGAAATTGCATCGGGATAGAATACAACAGTCACCATGCGCATTTTCCTCCATGGGAGTAAGGTCTCAAAGAGTCTACGCTTTGATCATTCCCCGGAAGACCAGTAGTAGTTTTCGATGCACATCTGGTGGCATTCTGTAATCTGTGGACTATCAGAGTGTTGATGAAACACAGAAATTGCATCGGGATTGAATACAACAGTCACCATGCGCACTTTCCTCCATGGGAGTAATGTCTCAAACAGTCTACGCTTTGATCGGTCCCTGGAAGACCAGTAGTAGTTTCCGATGCACATCTGGTAGCATTCTGTAATCTGTGGACAATCAGAGTGTTGATGAAACACAGAAATTGAATGGGAATTGAATACAACAGTCACCATGCGCACTTTCCTCCACGGGAGTAATGTCTCAAACAGTCTACGCTTTGATCGTTCCCTGGAAGACCAGTAGTAGTTTCCGATGCACATCTGGTGGCATTCTGTAATCTGTGGAGTATCAGAGTGTTGATTAAACACATAAATTGCATCGGGATAGAATACAACAGTCACCATGCGCACTTTCCTCCACGGGAGTAATGTCTCAAACAGTCTACGCTTTGATCGTTCCTGGAAGACCAGTAGTAGTTTCCGATGCACGTCTGGTGGCATTCTGTAATCTGTGGACTATCAGAGTGTTGATGAAACACAGAAATTGCCTCGGGATTGAATGCAACAGTCACAATGCGCACATTCCTTCATGGGAATAATGTCTCAAACACTCTACGCTTTGATCGTTCCCAGGAAGACCAGTAGTAGTTTCCGATGCACATCTGAAAGCATTCTGTAATCTGTGGACTATAAGAGTGCTGATGAAACACAGAAATTGCATCGGGATTTAATACAACAGTCACCATGCGCACTTCCCTCCATTGGAGTCATGTCTCAAAGAGTTTACGCTTTGATCGTTCCCTGGAAGACCAGTAGTAGTTTCCGATGCACATCTGGAGGCTTTTCGTAAACTGTGGACTATCAGAATGTTGATGAAGCACAGAAATTGCATCGGGATAGAATACAACAGTCACCATGCGCATTTTCCTCCATGGGAGTAAGGTCTCAAAGAGTCTACGTTTGATCGTTCCCCGGAAGACCAGTAGTAGTTTTCGATGCACATCTGGTGGCATTCTGTAATCTGTGGACTATCAGAGTGTTGATGAAACACAGAAATTGCATCGGGATTGAATACAACAGTCACCATGCGCACTTTTCTCCATGGGAGTAATGTCTCAAACAGTCTACGCTTTGATCGTTCCCTGGAAGACCAGTAGTGGTTTCCTATGCACATCTGGATGCTTTCTGTAATCTGTGGACTATCAGAGTGTTGATGAAACACAGAAATTTCATCGGGATTGAATACAACAGTCACCATGCACACTTTCCTTCATGGGAGTAATGTCTCAAACAGTCTACGCTTTTATCGTTACCTGGAAGACCAGTAGTAGTTTCTGATGAACATCTGGAGGCATTCTGTTGTCTGTGGACTATCAGAGTGTTGATGAAACAGAGAAATTACATCGGGATTGAATACAACAGTCACCATGCGCACTTTCCTCCACGGGAGTAATGTCTCACACAGTCTACGCTTTGATCGTTGCCTGGAAGACCAGTAGTAGTTTCCCATGAACATCTGGAGGCATTCGGTAATCTGTGGACTATCAGAGTGTTGATGAAACACAGAAATTGCATCGGGATTGAATACAACAGTCACCATGCGCACTTTCCTCCACGGGAGTAATGTCGCAAACAATCTACTCTTTGATCGTTCCCTGGTAGACCAGTAGTATTTCCAATGCACATCTGGAGCCATTCTGTAATCTGTAGACTATCAGAGTGTTGATGAAACAGAGAAATTGCATCGGGATTGAATACAACATTCACCATGAGCACTTTCCTCCATGGGAGTAATGTCTCTAAGAGTCTACCCTTTGATCGTTCCCTGGAAGACCAGTAATATTTTCCGATGCACATCTGGATGCTTTCTGTAATCTGTGGACTTTCAGAGTGTTGATGAAACACAGAAATTGCATCGGGATTGAATACAACAGTCACCATGCGCACTTTCCTCGACGGGAGTAATGTCTCACACAGTCTACGCTTTGATCGTTGCCTGGAAGACCAGTAGTAGTTTCTGATGCACATCTGGAGGCATTCTGTAATCTGTGGACTATCAGAGTGTTGGTGAAACACAGAAATTGCATCGGGATTGAATACCAATGTCACCATGCGCACTTTCCTCCATAAAAGTAATGTCTAAAACAGTCTACGCTTTGATCGTTCCCTGCAAGACCAGTAGTAGTTTCCGATGCACATCTGGTGGCATTCCGTAATCTGTGGACAATCAGAGTGTTGATGAAAAACAGAAATTGAATGGGAATTGAATACAACAGTCACCATGCGCACTTTCCTCCACGGGAGTAATGTCTCAAACAGTCAACGCTTTGATCGTTCCCTGGAAGACCAGTAGTAGTTTCCGATGCACTTCTGGTGGCATTCTGTAATCTGTGGAGTATCAGAGTGTTGATTAAACACAGAAATTGCATCGGGATAGAATACAACAGTCACCATGCGCACTTTCCTCCACGGGAGTAATGTCTCAAACAGACTACGCTTTGATCGTTCCCTGGAAGACCAGTAATAGTTTCCGATGCACATCGGGATGCTTTCTGTAATCTGTGGACTTTCAGAGTGTTGATGAAACAGAGAAATTGCATCGGGATTGAATACAACAGTCTCCATGCTCAGTTTCCTCCATGGGATTAATGTCTCAAACAGACTACGCTTTGATCGTTCCCTGGAAGACCGGTAGTAGTTTCCGATGCACATCTGGTGGCATTCTGTAATATGTAGACTATCAGAGTGTTGATGAAACATAGATATTGCATAGGGATTGAGTACAACAGTCACCATGCGCACTTTCAACCATCGGAGTAATGTCTCTAACAGCCTACGATTTGATCGTTCCCTGGATGACCAGTAGTATTTTCTGATGTACATCTGTATGCTTTCTGTAATCTGTGGACTATCAGAGTGTTGATGAAACACAGAAATTGCATCGGGATTGAATACAACAGTCACCATGCGCACTTTCCTCCACGGGAGTAATGTCTCAAACAGTCTACGATTTGATCGTTCCCTGGAAGACCAGTAGTAGTTTCCGATGCACATCTGGTGGCATTCTGTAATCTGTGGAGTATCAGAGTGTTGATTAAACATAGAAATTGAATGGGAATTGAATACAACAGTCACCATGCGCACTTTCCTCCACGGGAGTAATGTCTCAAACAGTCTACGATTTGATCGTTCCCTGGAAGACCAGTAGTAGTTTCCGATGCACATCTGGTGGCATTCTGTAATCTGTGGAGTATCAGAGTGTTGATTAAACACAGAAATTGCATCGGGATTGAATACAACAGTCACCATGCGCACTTTCCTCCACGGGAGTAATGTCTCAAACAGTCTACGCTTTGATCGTTAATGGAAGACCAGTAGTAGTTTCCGATGCACGTCTGGTGGCATTCTGTAATCTGTGGACTATCAGAGTGTTGATGAAACACAGAAATTGCCTCGGGATTGAATACAACAGTCACAATGCGCACATTCCTTCATGGGAATAATGTCTCAAACAGTCTACGCTTTGATCGTTCCCAGGAAGACCAGTAGTAGTTTCCGATGCACGTCTTTAAGCATTCTGTAATCTGTGGACTATAAGAGTGCTGATGAAACACAGAAATTGCATCGGGATTGAATACAACAGTCACCATGCGCACTTACCTCCATGGGTGTCATGTCTCAAAGAGTTTACGCTTTGATCATTCCCTGGAAGACCAGTAGTAGTTTCTGATGCACATCTTGAGGCATTCTGTAATCTGTGGACTATCAGAGTGTTGATGAAACACAGAAATTGCATCGGGATTGAATGCAACAGTCACCATGCGCACTTTCCTCCATGGGAGTAATTGTCGCGTCCCAAGCGTGGGTTTTGCGAGGGATTGAGCGACACGGTTCGTAAACGGGAATTAGCCGGTTGACCTAATTGAGAGGGAGACTTTTGATCTGGCTAAGATGTTAAATTCCCTGGTGTGAAGGTACAAGACTAGGATGTTGGTAGAAGTAAACTCGTATGGACGTTATAAAAGTTCTAATTTATTCATAAAGGATACAGATCACCCTAACTGCGTAGTGATTGTACCTACAGAATAGCCAAGCCCATTACATAGACGGTGACTGACTTCCACCGTTCTGGCTGCCTGATAGAACTTTCCAGCACTTTGCTGCCCACACTAGCACCCTACGTCAGAGTCTCGCGGTCGCTGCCTAAACGCTCATCGGCGACTATCTCCAACTGTCTGCCTGCAGCCCGCCCTCAGCCCAAGTCGGCTGCTACTCACGCTGACTACCGTCGCTGCCTAAACCCGAGAGAGAGAGAGATCCCCGGAGCTCCGAGTTTTGTTAGCTCTTCCCCTTCGACCCCGCCAGCGCTTGGCATGACGTAGCGTCGAGTGCAACTTTTCCTTATTAGGGATTGTTTTAGTATTAACTTCAGTACTTTTCTTCAGAAGCTGGGTGGAGGGGTAGAGGGGCGTCTCCCTATATGGTCACGCACTGCGTCCTGAGCCCTTTATTGGCTCCTCATGACGTAGCGCGGTCCCCACCTAGGGCCCTCTTTCTTTCTCTCTCCGCTCCCAGACTTCTCCCTCTAGCCAAGAGTGTTGATACTGCAAGTCATTGTTTATTAAGGGACCTGCCCAGAGCGCCCTGTTTATCTTAATAGCTGAGTCTGCTTCCTTGCTTATCACGCGCAGCTGCCTGGCCGCTTGGACCGTCGCCTCGGCTATTTGGCTGCGTCGTTATCTTTTGTGACCCCTCTGACACGTCTGGCGTCCCCGTATGATTTCTGGTGTATCGTCTGAGAACAACTGCATTTAGACTTGGCTTTTCTGCGGTTACAACACCTCCCCCGCCATGGAAATTGGCGTTACTCCTCAGAGTTGCGTCAATTGTGACTCTTTTTTTTCCATTACATGCTTTACAGATTTGTTTATTACATTAGCATCTGATATGTTATATTTTTCATTTTCATTTAGTAATGTCAAATTCATTAAACACACAATAATACAATTACATTATAGATGCCTAACATTCAGTTATGTCAAAGCATTTGCATTAAAATCAAAAGACACTTTCATTGATACATACATTCACATTTCACTTAGAATTACATTTCAAATACAGTTACATTTCAATTACACATTTCAAATACAGTTACATTTCAATTATACATTTCAAATACAGTTATTTTTCAATTACACATTTCAATTACAGTTATTTAACGTCTGTTCCTGAAAGCGACCGTATCACCTTGGTCTTTTCCACATCTTTCATAAATTACTATCTCTTCAGTTTCTGTATTACTGTGTCTTCTAGCTGAACTAGTCTCTGGGTATTGGTTCACTATGGTATTTCTTATACATACTTTTCCACAACAATCACTGTCTTCAAAATATTTCCATATACTTTTAAAACAGTCTTTACAACATTTACAGTTTTTACAACAGCATGTTATTATGATTAGAATAACTATTGATATGGCTACATACGTAGTTATGGAGTAATGTGTGAAGTACCTGGAGTACTTCATTTCCTCCTCTTGTCTCTCTACCATCTTCTGGACATCATCCAGTCTTTTTCCTGCGACTTTCAAGTCGTCTAACTGTGTTATTACCTGGTCCAATGGCAAATCTAATGCTAACGTTGAGACATTCCTTTTTTCCTTGTTTACCACGCAACAATCGAATTCTAGATTGATCTGCGGAACTATGTCTTTCTTCGTCACATTACTCTGGATCACTCTATCTGTTTGTATGAACACTCTAGTGCCATACCCCTTACATTTACTGTAAAAACTAATTTTTCCTACCCCTTTTATTACTAGGTCCTTTGGTGGTTCCCTTCCACACAATACTGTTAAGCCTTCTTCCTTCGGTGCTACATATAGCCATTCGTTACTGTTTAGATGAGTCCAAAGGCTCTGATTCAGTGCGACTATTTTTCGCACACAATCTTCCGGAATGTCTCTTACCGGTTGCAACAATTTGGCTTCGCACTCTTCGTGGTCGAATGTTGACAGCAAGGCGAATGCTTGTTTGCACAGTCTCCTATTTTTACTTAGCTCCTTGCATTTTAGTTCCTCCGCAGAAAGTTTCGCGTACTGCCTTTTGGATTCATCTGTTAGTAAGAATTCTTTCTCTGGCTGTATGTACACATATTTACCTTTCATGTTTGGAATTTCTTTTGGTAGTGGGAGTACTCTATACAAATTGAAATTGTTATTATTTATTAATGGAATATTAATTACATATCCTAGTATGCTACCCGAGATGAAAACATCTAAATCAATTATTCTTAACAATAGATAACCTGAGGACTCCGTAAGAGGAACAGGAAACTTTACATCTTTTAGTTCTTCCCGTATTAAACTTAGGTATTTTACAATTTGGACTGGATTAATTATATGAGGCTGTAGTATTCCCATCTGAGCATTTACAATGGCATTTATCATTTGTTCGTATTCCTCTTCGATCTGACCTAACACTGCCGATAGTTGTAATACTTGCTCTGTTACTGTGGCGAAGGACGCTACACGTTTAAACCCTATATCGGTTTCCTTCACGTATTCCTTCATGAATCGTTCTAGTCTTTGCATACCTGTCTTCAGAACGTGCTCATTTGACTCTAGTGTATATACCGTCCTGTTTACTCCCGCCAATGTGGCTCTTACCACTGCCACATGTTCCTTTGTTAGCCTCAACAACACTTCTGAGTTTTTCTCCATAGCGTCTATTCTTTCCTTATAGTATGCTGCATCTGCTTCGTCCAACGTCCCGAACAGTATTTTACTTACCTGCCCGACGAAGTTGAATACTCCTCTCTTCCTTCTGGTCTCGTGTTTCGTTAGCTGCTGTACTAAAAGTTGCAATCCTGTGATTTTTTCCACATGATGGGTTACTTGTTGGTCTAGTACCCTGCATTCTATTAATCCTACATTTAATTGTGTTAGTGTTTCTCGGCACCTTTGTACCGCTGCCCTACCATACCCCTCTGCATTCTGAAACCTTTCTGTTATTATATCTAGATTTACGTATGTGACTATTCTCCATGTGGTACTGTATATTTCTACCTGTCCTCTATTATCGTAATATAGTCCTGATGAAATCGGAAATGGCGTCACTTGGTACTCATTTGTTGCATGCTCTGATGCAGTGATGTAGTATGCTGTTATCACTATGACGAATTTCACGACCTGCCACTTGAGTGCCATACCTGAAATTTAAAAGAATTGTTTCAGCCTGTTGGCATGTACTTTTGTTTCCTTATTTCTTTTAACTTTTATTACTACGTTAGGACCTTCCACTTTTACTACTTCAAATGGACCTCTCCATTGTGAATCTAATTTCCGAGATCTACCCCGTCTCACCGACTCATCGTGCAGTAATACTTTATCTCCTACCTTGAAGTTTTTTGGATTTTATTTCATGTCATACTGTTCCTTACTGATTTTCTTACTTCTTATAATCGAGTCTCTGGCCACTCTGTGGGCTTCCTGCATTCTCGCTCTTAGTTTATTTACATACATTTCATAATTGTAACTTACCTGCTGTGTTTCTTGCTGCAGTACTCCTGGTATGTTAACCTTTCTTCCGTATAGTAATTCGAATGGTGTGTATCCTGTGCTGCTGTGTGGTGTAGTGTTGAACACAAAAATTGCATACGGTACCCATTTGTCCCAAGAACTTTGATCTCCTGTTACAAAGTGTCTGAGATACTCTACAATAGTTCTATGACTTCTTTCTAGTGCACCATTTGATTCAGGGTGGTACGCTGTAGTATTTATACGCTTTACCTTCAACAATTTACATACACTTTTAAATACATCACTCAGAAAGTTAGACCCTTGATCTGTTAATAATACTGATGGAATTCCATACCTTAATACTACGTTTTCCACAAATGCCTCAGCTACTGTTTCGGCATCTTGTTTGTCAATTGGGATTGCTAAGGTAAATTTACTCAGATCGTCTTGGAATGTTAACATGTACCTTTTTCCTGTATTAGATACATCTAGTGGACCCACTATATCCATCGCACACTTTCCGAATACTGTTTCTGCTGTGTCGGTAATTTCTAAGGGCATCCTAGTTTTCATTTGCGTGTTTTTATTCTTTTGACACGATGGGCATTTCCTAATGTAATTTTCAATGTCACGCTTCATTCCGCGCCACTGCTTGTATGCTTTAATTCTTTCGAGTGTCCTGTGCATTCCTTGGTGACCTCCCAAGGGATTGTCATGCATTTCCTTTAGTATATTTTCTTTTTCTTCGGGACTAATTTCCTCACCACTATCCGTTTCCTGTTCTATTTCACTCGACACTTGTGCTTGCCGCACGTTTACGGAACTTTCTTCCCCATTTGCTTTTGCTGCCGAGATCTCTGTCTCCACCTTCTGCTTCGCATCTATCTCTTCCTTCCCTTCATGCCTTATTCTACTCAGCGCATCGGCATTACTATTTAACTTTCCTAGCTTGTATATTACTTCATAATCATACTCCTCGAGTTTCAGTCTCCACTTCAGGAGTCTCGAACTCGGATCTTTGACACTAAATATCCACGTTAGTGGCTTATGGTCTGTCACTACAGTGAACTTTCTGCCATATACATATGGTCTGAACTGTTTTACTGCGTAAACTATAGCCAACAACTCTTTTTCCGTTGTGCTATAATTTAGTTCGGCTTTGTTCAATTCTCTGGATGCATATGCGATGGGCAAGTCTTCGCCAATCTTCTTACCTTGCGATAACACTGCACCCAAGGCTGCGTTACTCGCATCCGTTGTAATGATGAACGGTTTCGTAAAGTCAGGGTACTGAAGTAACGGAGGGTTTATTAATTTCTCTTTTAGTTCTTCGAACGCATTGTTCTGACGTTCGCTCCATCGGTACTCCACTCCCTTTTTTAAGAGCTCATGGAGAGGTTTCGCAATCTTGCTGAAGTTAGCAATGAAACGGCGGTAGTAACCTATCAATCCGAGAAACCCTTTTAGTTCCTTAGTTGTCTTTGGCTGTGGGAAGAACTTCACCTTCTCCACCTTCGCCATATCTGGTGATATTCCTTTGTCAGTGATGCAATGACCTAGGAAGATTACTTCCTTCCTCAGGAATTCACACTTGTCTGGTTGCAGCTTCAAATTGTGCTCTCGCAACCTGTCAAATATTTCCCGGAGCTTTTCGTTATACTCCTGCAGGTTTTTCCCATAGCATACTATGTCGTCTAGATATACAAAGCATTTCACTCCTTGTAAACCTGCCAAGACTGTATTCATCAGTCTCTGAAAACATCCTGGGGCTCCCTTCAGTCCCATCGGCATTCGTTTGTATTCGTAATGCTGATAGTTTGAGCTAAATGCCGTTTTCTCTCTGTCCTTCTCGTCCGTCAATATTTGATGGTACCCGCTTGCGAGGTCAAGCGTCGAGAAGTACTTAGCTTGCCCTAACTGATCCAGTATCTCGCAGATATTCGGTAGTGGAAATGCATCGCCTACAGTGATATCATTTAATCGTCTGTAGTCCACTAATATTCTCCATTTCTGTTTGCCACTAGCGTCTAGCTTCTTTGGAACTAACAGTAACGGTGCGTTCCAAGCGCTCTTACTCTCGACAATTATGTCATCTCTTAGCATCTGCTCTATTTGCTCCCTTAGCACTTCCTTTTGCGCTTCCGGGATCCTGTACGGTCTAGCGTTTACTACCTTTCCCGCGTGTTCCGGTGCAATCGGTATTCTGTGCTTCACTGCGAAAGTATAGGACAGGTTGTCCCCTGGTAGATGAAATACATCTCCGTATTCCGCGCAAACCTCTGCTAGAGCGCTTTTCTCTTCAGCGTTCAAATGATCCATCCTTAATTGCCTTCGCAACACACTAGTACGACTTTCTATCTTTCCTATGACATTAGTACAACATTTTACTTCGCGTATTTTCCCTACTTTTTCTAATTCTTCCGTCATTAACCTGACGTTTCCTAACTGCACTCTGTCTTCTGACAAGTTTAATGCACTTACTATGCATTTCCCATTTCGCACTTTTACTAACGCTTCAGGTACATGTACCCCTTGTGCAATCTCCTGCCTAGGAACAATCATTTCCTTTTCGATTCCCCTTTTTACATTTCCTTCCACCATTAATAACATTATTTTTTCCTCTCGGGGCCCTATTTCCCCGCCTACTTCTGAATCTTGTTCGTTCTCATATCCCTTTGGCTCTTCCTCTACTACTAAGGGTATATCTCGCCCTTTTAGTCTCACTATTTTACCTGCATAGTCTAACTTAACTCTATGCTCTGTCAAGAAATTTCTGCCTATTAGTCCGTCGTACGGAATATCTAATCCTCTCCCGTACACATGAAATTTTTGCCCTACTTGCTCAGAACCGTCCACACTTAAGTGTACCTGTACCGTACCTATTGTGCTGACGGCCTCACTGGTTACACCTTTTAGCCGAAGCCTTTCCGCTTCATTAATTGCAAGTGTACTATTTATCGGAATACTCGTTCTCTTGAGCAGACACAACTGTGCTCCAGTGTCTATTAGCAACTTCAAATATCTTTTTAATTCTATGCAGTATAAAACCAAAACGTCATTTTCTGTTGCACAGTCGATTACCCTAACTGAGGGTTTACCTATCGCAACAAGGCCCGACTGTGCGGCCTTGCCGCCTCTTAGTTTCCCTGCACCACTTTACCGGTTTTGCTCGATACTGGCACCCTGCCTTTTCTCCATGAGTGCCAGGGCCCTGCGTGACAATCTTTCGCGTAATGTCCCGGCCGCTTACACTTGAAACAAGCAACGTCTTTTACCCTCGTACACGGAACTCCACAGTTCCCTGGTAGATTACATTGTGAGCACCTCCACTCTCGTAACCCTCCATCAGCTTCCCTATGATTTCCTCTAAAGTCTCTTGTATCTATCGGCTGAATTTTTCTTAATCTTACCCGGCATTCCGCGTCTGTATGTCCTGGCTTGTCGCACCCGTAACAAAAATTCGTAAACTCTTTGCCCGTCATTATCCGTACTCTTCCCTCTGGCCTATTCTTTCTACACTTGCTTGCCATGTGCCCTCTCAATCCACAATTGAAACATTTCAAATCTCTAATATCTCTGGTATTCTTCACCGTTTCCTTTCCCCGGTTGAAAGTTACTCTTGGGGCTAGTCCCCGCTCTTTCATTGACAGTATTGCACTTTCTTCTTGCAATGCTAGTTCCACGGCCGCTGTTAGCGTGATTTCATCGCCTCTACTTCTTACTATCGTCTGTATTCTATCATTGCTTAACCCTTGTATAAAGCATGCTCTTCCTAGTGAATCAACCAGTTCTATTGCGCCCTTTAAGTTCTCCCTAGCCGTAACTCTGCTTACTGCTTCCCTGAAATCCCTTTGCATTTCATCTATTCGGCTAGCCCATGTCGCAATTGGCTCTCCCTGTCCCTGTCTCGATTGAAATATCTTGCACGCGTAGTAGTCAATGGTACGCTTACTCGCATAATTTTCCTCTAGAACATGTTTTACTTCCTGCCATGTCCCCGTGCGTTCCCTTACTTGCAGCCTCGATCTGGCCTCTCCGGTTATTTTGGCTTTAACAAACGTCAGTAACGTTTCGTGTTCCTCCGGTTTCACAAGTTCAAATGCAGCGTCTACATTTTCAATAAACTCCCTAAGATCTCTCTTATTTCCTTCGAACACTTTTGGAACTATACACAAGGCTTCTTTCACTGATATCTTACCGCTACTGGAGGATGACGGAACTTCGTTAGTTTGGGCCATCTTACCAACTCAACTATGTTAGCACTTTACAATACAAGATACAAAATTCTTAATATAATTTTATATGTACCGCTTCTCTTGTGGTGCGCCGTCTGTTCCGCTGATCCGCGTTGTCCCGCGTTGCTCCGCGCTGTCTCTGTGCTCTCTATGCCCGCGCTGTTCCGCGCTGCCGCGATGCGTCGGCCGCCGCTCTGCTGGGCTGTGCCGACCCCGTCGCTCGCCTCGGCTGCCGCTGCTACGGCTGCTGCCGCTGCTCGGCCCGGAACCCCGGTCTCGAACGCTGGCTGCTTAGGCACCTCTGTGCCTCGTCGCTCCGCGTCGTGCTGCCGCTATCCTGCGTTGCCCTGCACCCGCGAGGACTACTTCTCTGGACTCTGTCGTAGTGGGGTTACGAATGCTGAAAGTTGCGAGTCGCCACAACTTCCTGCTAATTGCCACAGTCGCTGTAGCAAAATCTACTGGCTCCTATCTCCTTTTTGCCTATATGCCTTTGTGGTACCCCACACCTGGCACCAAAACTTTTATTTATGTCGCGTCCCAAGCGTGGGTTTTGCGAGGGATTGAGCGACACGGTTCGTAAACGGGAATTAGCCGGTTGACCTAATTGAGAGGGAGACTTTTGATCTGGCTAAGATGTTAAATTCCCTGGTGTGAAGGTACAAGCCTAGGATGTTGGTAGAAGTAAACTCGTATGGACGTTATAAAAGTTCTAATTTATTCATAAAGAATACAGATCACCCTAACTGAGTAGTGATTGTACCTACAGAATAGCCAAGCCCATTACAGAGACGGTGACTGATTTCCACCGTTCTGGCTGCCTGATAGAACTTTCCAGCACTTTGCTGCCCACACTAGCACCCTACGTCAGAGTCCCGCGGTCGCTGCCTAAACGCTCATCGGCGACTATCTCCAACTGTCTGACTGCAGCCCGCCCTCAGCCCAAGTCGGCTGCTACTCACGCTGACTACCGTCGCTGCCTAAACCCGAGAGAGAGAGAGATCCCCGGAGCTCCGAGTTTTGTTAGCTCTTCCCCTTCGACCCCGCCAGCGCTTGGCATGACGTAGCGTCGAGTGCAACTTTTCCTTATTAGGGATTGTTTTAGTATTAACTTCAGTACTTTTCTTCAGAAGCTGGGTGGAGGGGTAGAGGGGCGTCTCCCTACATGGTCACGCACTGCGTCCTGAGCCCTTCATTGGCTCCTCATGACGTAGCGCGGTCCCCACCTAGGGCCCTCTTTCTTTCTCTCTCCGCTCCCAGACTTCTCCCTCTAGCCAAGAGTGTTGATACTGCAAGTTATTGTTTATTAAGGGACCTGCCCAGAGCGCCCTGTTTATCTTAATAGCTGAGTCTGCTTCCTTGCTTATCACGCGCAGCTGCCTGGCCGCTTGGACCGCCGCCTCAGCTATTTGGCTGCGTCGTTATCTTTTGTGACCCCTCTGACACGCCTGGCGTCCCCTGTTAACTCTATCTCCCCGTATGATTTCTGGTGTATGGTCTGAGAACAACTGCATTTAGACTTGGCTTTTCTGCGGTTACAACATAATGTCTCTAACAGTCTACGCTTTGATCGTTCCCTGGAAGACCAGTAGTACTTTCCGATGCTCATCTGGAGGCTCTCCGTAAACTGTGGACCATCAGAATGTTGATGAAGCACAGAAAATGCATCGGGATAGAATACAACAGTCACCATGCGCACTTTCCTCCATGGGAGTAAGGTCTCAAACAGTCTACTCATTGATCGTTCCCTGGAAGACCAGTAGTAGTTTCCGATGCACATCTGGTGGCATTCTGTAATATGTGTACTATCAGAGTGTTGATGAAACACAGAAATTATATCGGGATTGAATACAACAGTCACAATGCGCACTTTCCTCCACGGGACTAATGTCTCAAACAGTCTACGCTTTGATCGTTCCCTGGAAGACCAGTAGTAGTTTCCGATGCACATCTGGAGGCATTCTGTAATCTGTGGACTATCAGAGTGTTGATGAAATACAGATATTGCATCGGGATTGAATACAACAGTCACCATCCGCACTTTTCTCCATGGGAGTAATGTCTGAAACAGTCTACTCTTTGATCGTTCCCTGGTAGACCAGTAGTAGTTTCCGATGCACGTATGGTGGCATTCTCTAATCTGTGGACTATCAGAGTGTTGATGAAACACAGAAATTGCATCGGGATTGAATACAACAGTCACCATGCGCACTTTTCTCCATGGGAGTGATGTCCGAAACAGTCTAAGCTTTGATAGTTCCCTGGAAGACCAGTAGTAGTTTCCGATGCACATCTCGTGGCATTCTGTAATGTGTGGACTATCAGAGTGTTGATGAAACACAGAAATTGCATCGGGATCGAATACAACAGTCACAATGCGCACATTCCTTCATGGGAATAATGTCTCAAACAGTCTACGCTTTGATCGTTCCCAGGAAGACCAGTAGTAGTTTCCGATGCACATCTGAAAGCATTCTGTAATCTGTGGACTATAAGAGTGCTGATGAAATACAGAAATTGCATCGGGATTGAATACAACAGTCACCATGCGCACTTTCCTTCATGGGAGTAATGTCTCAAACTGTCTACGCTTTGATCGTTCCCTGGAAGACCAGTAGTAGTTTCTGATGAACATCTGGAGGGATTCTGTTGTCAGTGGGCTATCAGAGTGTTGATGAAACAGAGAAATTGAATCGGGATTGAATACAAAAGTCACCATGCGCACTTTCCTTCATGGGAGTAATGTCTCAAAGAGTCCACGCTTTGATCGTTACCTGGAAGACCAGTAGTAGTTTCTGATGAACATCTGGAGGCATTCTGTAATCTGTGGACTATCAGAGTGTTGATGAAACACAGAAATTGCATCGGGATTGAATACAACAGTCACCATGCGCACTTTCCTTCATGGGAGTAATGTCTCAAACTGTCTACGCTTTGATCGTTCCCTGGAAGACCAGTGGTAGTTTCCGATGCACATCTGGAGGCATTCTGTAATCTGTAGACTATCAGAGTGATGATGAAACACAGAAATTGCATCGGGATTGAATACAACACTCACCATGAGCACTTTCCTCCATGGGAGTAATGTCTCTAAGAGTCTACACATTGATCGTTCCCTGGAAGACCAGTAATAGTTTCCGATGCACATCTGGATGCTTTCTGTAATCTGTGGACTTTCAGAGTGTTGATGAAACACAGAAATTGCATCGGGATTGAATACAACAGTCTCCATGCGCAGTTCCCTCCATGGGAGTAATGTCTCAAACAGTCTACGCTTTGATCGTTCCCTGAAAGACCAGTAGTAGTTTCCTATGAACATCTGGTGGCATTCTGTAATATGTAGACTATCAGAGTGTTGATGAAACAAAGATATTGCATAGGGATTGAGTACAACAGTCACCATGCGCACTTTCAAGCATGGGAGTAATTTGTCTAACAGCCTACGATTTGATCGTTCCCTGGAAGACCAGTAGTAATTTCTGATGCACATCTGTATGCTTTCTGTAATCTGTGGACTATCAGAGTGTTGATGAAACACAGAAATTGCATCGGGATTTAATACAACAGTCTCCATGAGCAGCTTCCTCCATGGAAGCAATGTCTCAAACAGTCTACGTTTTGATCGTTCCCTGGAAGACCAGTAGTAGTTTCCGATGCACATCTGGAGGCATTCTGTAATCTGTGGAGTATCAGAGTGTTGGTTAAACACAGAAATTGCATCGGGATAGAATACAACAGTCACCATGCGCACTTTCCTCCATGGGAGTAATGTCTCAAACAGTCTACGCTTTAATCGTTCCCTGGAAGACCAGTAGTAGTTTCCATTGCACATCTGGTGGCATTCTGTAATATGTAGACTATCCGAGTGTTGATGAAACAATGATATTGCATAGGGATTGAGTACAACAGTCACCATGCGCACTTTCCTCCACGGGAGAAATGTCTCAAACAGTCTACGCTTTGATCGTTAATGGAAGACCAGTAGTAGTTTCCGATGCACGTCTGGTGGCATTCTGTAATCTGTTGACTATCAGAGTGTTGATGAAACACAGAAATTGCCTCGGGATTGAATACAACAGTCACAATGCGCACATTCCTTCATGGGAATAATGTCTCAAACAGTCTACGCTTTGATCGTTCCCAGGAAGACCAGTAGTACTTTCCGATGCACATCTTTAAGTATTCTGTAATCTGTGGACTATAAGAGTGCTGATGAAACACAGAAATTGCATCGGGATTGAATACAACAGTCACCATGCGCACTTACCTCCATGGGTCTCAATGAGTTTACGCTTTGATCGTTCCCTGGAAGACCAGTAGTAGTTTCTGATGCCCATCTGGAGGCATTCTGTAATCTGTGGACTATCAGAGTGTTGATGAAACACAGAAATTGCATCGGGATTGAATACAACAGTCACCATGCGCACTTTCCTCCATGGGAATAAAGTCTCTACCAGTCTACGCTTTGATCGTTCCCTGGAAGACCAGTAGTACTTTCCGATGCTCATCTGGAGGCTTTCCGTAAACTGTGGACCATCAGAATGTTGATAAAGCACAGAAATTGCTTCGGGATAGAATACAGAAGTCACCATGCGCCTTTTCCTCCATGGGAGTAAGGTCTCAAACAGTCTACTCATTGATCGTTCCCTGGAAGACCAGTAGTAGTTTCCGATGCACATCTGGTGGCATTCTGTAATATGTGGATTATCAGAGTGTTGATGAAACACAGAAATTGCATCGGGATTGAATACAACAGTCACAATGCGCACTTTCCTCCACGGGACTAATATCTCAAACAGTCTACGCTTTGATCGTTCCCTGGAAGACCAGTAGTAGTTTCCGATGCACATCTGGTGGCATTCTGTAATCTGTGGACTATCAGAGTGTTGATGAAATACAGAAATTGCATCGGGATTGAATACAACAGGCACCATCCGCACTTTCCTCCATGGGAGTAATGTCTGAAACAGTCTACTCTTTGATCGTTCCCTGGTAGACCAGTAGTAGTTTCCGATGCACGTCTGGTGGCATTCTGTAATCTGTGGACTATCAGAGTGTTGATGAAACAGAGAAATTGCATCGGGATTGAATACAACAGTCACCATGCGCAATATTCTCCATGGGAGTGATGTCTGAAACAGTCTAAGCTTTGATAGCTCCCTGGAAGACCAGTAGTAGTTTCCGATGCACATCTCGTGGCATTCTGTAATGCGTGGACTATCAGAGTGTTGATGAAACACAGAAATTGCATCGGGATTGAATACAACAGTCACAATGCGCACATTCCTTCATGGGAATAATGTCTCAAACAGTCTACGCTTTGATCGTTCCCAGGAAGACCAGTAGTAGTTTCCGATGCACATCTGAAAGCATTCTGTAATCTGTGGACTATAAGAGTGCTGACGAAACACAGAAATTGCATCGGGATTGAATACAACAGTCACCATGCGCAATTCCCTCCATGGGAGTCATGTCTCAATGAGTTTACGCTTTGATCGTTCCCTGGAAGACCAGTAGTGGTTTCCTATGCACATCTGGAGGCATTCTGTAATCTGTGGACTATCAGAGTGTTGATGAAACACAGAAATTGCATCGGGATTGAATACAACAGTCACCAAGCGCACTTTCCTTCATGGGAGTAATGTCTCAAACTGTCTACGCTTTGGTTGCTCCCTGGAAGACCAGTAGTAGTTTCTGATGAACATCTGGATGCTTTCTGTAATCTGTGGACTTTCAGAGTGTTGATGAAACACAGAAATTGCATCGGGATTGAATACAACAGTCTCCATGCGCAGTTCCCTCCATGGGAGTAATGTCTCAAACAGTCTACGCTTTGATCGTTCCCTGAAAGACCAGTAGTGGTTTCCTATGAACATCTGGTTGCATTCTGTAATATGTAGACTATCAGAGTGTTGATGAAACAAAGATATTGCATAGGGATTGAGTACAACAGTCACCATGCGCACTTTCAAGCATGGGAGTAATTTCTCTAACAGCCTACGATTTGATCGTTCCCTGGAAGACCAGTAGTAATTTCTGATGCACATCTGTATGCTTTCTGTAATCTGTGGACTATCAGAGTGTTGATGAAACACAGAAATTGCATCGGGATTTTATACAACAGTCTCCATGAGCAGCTTCCTCCATGGAAGTAATGTCTCAAACAGTCTACGCTTTGATCGTTCCCTGGAAGACCAGTAGTAGTTTCCGATGCACATCTAGAGGCATTCTGTAATCTGTGGAGTATCAGAGTGTTGGTTAAACACAGAAATTGCATCGGGATAGAATACAACAGTCACCATGCGCACTTTCCTCCACGAGAGTAATGTCTCAAACAGTCTACGTTTTGATCATTCCTGGAAGACCAGTAGTAGTTTCCAATGCACGTCTGGTGGCATTCTATAATCTGTGGACTATCAGAGTGTTGATGAAACACAGAAATTGCTTCGGTATAGAATACTACAGTCACAATAAGCACATTCCTTCATGGGAATAATGTCTCAAACAGTCTACGCTTTGATCGTTCCCAGGAAGACCAGTAGTAGTTTCCGATGCACATCTGAAAGCATTCTGCAATCTGTGGACTATAAGAGTGCTGATGAAACACAGAAATTGCATCGGGATTGAATACAACTGTCATTATGCGCACTTTCCTTCATGGGAGTAATGTCTCAAACTGTCTACGCTTTGATCGTTTCCTGGAAGACCAGTAGTAGTTTCTGATGAACATCTGGAGGCAATCTATTGTCTGTGGGCTATCAGAGTGTTGATGGAACAGAGAAATTGCATCAGGATTGAATACAACAGTCACCATGCGCACTTTCCTCCACGGGAGTAATGTCTCACACAGTCTACGCTTTGATCGTTGCCTGGAAGACCAGTAGTAGTTTCCCATGAACATCTGGTGGCATTCTGTAATATGTAGACTATCCGAGTGTTGATGAAACAAAGATATTGCATAGGGATTGAGTACAACAGTCACCATGCGCACTTTCAACCATGGGAGTAATGTCTCTAAGAGCCTACGATTTGATCGTTCCCTGGAAGACCAGTAGTAGTTTCTGATGCACATCTGTATGCTTACTGTAATCTGTGGACTATCAGAGTGTTATTGAAACACAGAAATTGCATCGGGATTGAATACAACAGTCTCCATGAGCAGTTTCCTCCATGGAAGTAATGTCTCAAACAGTCTACGCTTTGATCGTTCCCTGGAAGACCAGTAGTAGTTTCCGATGCACATCTGGTGGCATTCTGTAATCTGTGGACAATCAGAGTGTTGATGAAACACAGAAATTGAATGGGAATTGAATACAACAGTCACCATGCGCACTTTTCTCCACAGGAGTAATGTCTCAAACAGTCTACGATTTGATCGTTCCCTGGAAGACCAGTAGTAGTTTCCGATGCACATCTGGTGGAATTCTGTAATCTTTGGAGTATCAGAGTGTTGATTAAACACAGAAATTGCATCGGGATTGAATACAACAGTCACCATGCGCACTTTCCTCCACGGGAGTAATGTCTCAAACAGTCTACGCTTTGATCGTTAATGGAAGACCAGTAGTAGTTTCCGATGCACGTCTGGTGGCATTCTGTAATCTGTGGACTATCAGAGTGTTGATGAAACACAGAAATTGCCTCGGGATTGAATACAACAGTCACAATGCGCACATTCCTTCATGGGAATAATGTCTCAAACAGTCTACGCTTTGATCGTTCCCAGGAAGACCAGTAGTACTTTCCGATGCACATCTTTAAGCATTCTGTAATCTGTGGACTATAAGAGTGCTGATGAAACACAGAAATTGCATCGGGAATGAATACAACAGTCACCATGCGCACTTACCTCCATGGGTGTCATGTCTCAAAGAGTTTACGCTTTGATCGTTCCCTGGAAGACCAGTAGTAGTTTCTGATGCACATCTGGAGGCATTCTGTAATCTGTGGACTATCAGAGTGTTGATGAAACACAGAAATTGCATCGGGATTGAATACAACATTCACCATGCGCACTTTCCTCCATGGGAGTAATGTCTCTAACAGTCTACGCTTTGATCGTTCCCTGGAAGAAAAGTAGTACTTTCCGATGCTCATCTGGAGGCTTTCCGTAAACTGTGGACCATCAGAATGTTGATAAAGCACAGAAATTGCTTCGGGATAGAATACAGAAGTCACCATGCGCACTTTCCTCCATGGGAGTAAGGTCTCAAACAGTCTACTCATTGATCGTTCCCTGGAAGACAAGTTGTAGTTTCCGATGCACATCTGGTGGCATTCTGTAATCTGTGGACTATCAGAGTGTTGATGAAATACAGAAATTGCATCGGGATTGAATACAACAGTCACCATCCGCACTTTCCTCCATGGGAGTAATGTCTGAAACAGTCTACTCTTTGATCGTTCCGTGGTAGACCAGTAGTAGTTTCCGATGCACGTCTGGTGGCATTCTGTAATCTGTGGACTATCAGAGTGTTGATGAAATACAGAAATTGCATCGGGATTGAATACAACAGTCACTATCCGCACTTTCCTCCATGGGAGTAATGTCTGAAACAGTCTACTCTTTGATCGTTCCCTGGTAGACCAGTAGTAGTTTCCGATGCACGTCTGGTGGCATTCTGTAATCTGTGGACTATCAGAGTGTTGATGAAACACTGAAATTGCATTGTGATTGAATACAACAGTCATCATGCGCACTTTTCTCCATGGGAGTGATGTCTGAAACAGTCTAAGCTTTGATAGTTCCCTGGAAGACCAGTAGTAGTTTCCGATGCACATCTCGTGGCATTCTGTAATGCGTGGACTATCAAAGTGTTGATGAAACACAGAAATGGCATCGGGATTGAATACAACAGTCACAATGCGCACATTCCTTCATGGGAATAATGTCTCAAACGGTCTACGCTTTGATCGTTCCCAGGAAGACCGGTAGTAGTTTCCAATGCACATCTGAAACCATTCTGTAATCTGTGGACTATAAGAGTGCTGACGAAACACAGAAATTGCATCGGGATTGAATACAACAGTCACCATGCGCAATTCCCTCCATGGGAGTCATGTCTCAAAGAGTTTACGCTTTGATCGTTCCCTGGAAGACCAGTAGTGGTTTCCTATGCACATCTGGAGGCATTCTGTAATCTGTGGACTATCAGAGTGTTGATGAAACACAGAAATTGTATCGGGATTGAATACAACAGTCACCATGCGCACTTCCTTCATGGGAGTAATGTCTCAAACTGTCTACGCTTTGGTTGCTCCCTGGAAGACCAGTAGTAGTTTCTGATGAACATCTGGAGGGATTCTGTTGTCTGTGGGCTATCAGAGTATTGATGAAACAGAAAAATTGAATCGGGATTGATTACAACAGTCACCATGCGCACTTTCCTCCACGGGAGTAATGTCTGACACAATCTACGCTTTGATCGTTCCCTGAAAGACCAGTAATAGTTTCCGATGCACATCTGGATGCTTTCTGTAATCTGTGGACTTTCAGAGTGTTGATGAAACACAGATATTGCATCAGGATTGAATACAACAGTCTCCATGCGCAGTTTCATCCATGGGAGTAATGACTCAAACAGTCTACGCTTTGATCGTTCCCTGGAAGACCAGTAGTAGTTTCCGATGCACATCTGGTGGCATTCTGTAATATGTAGACTATCAGAGTGTTGATGAAACAAAGATATTGCATAGGGATTGAGTACAACAGTCACCATGCGCACTTTCAACCATGGGAGTAATGTCTCCAACAGCCTACGATTAATCGTTCACTGGAAGACCAGTAGTAGTTTCTGATGCATATCTGTATGCTTTCTGTAATCTGTGGACTATCAGAGTGTTGATGAAACACAGAAATTGCATCGGTATTGAATACAACAGTCACAATAAGCACATTCCTTCATGGGAATAATGTCTCAAACATTCTACGCTTTGATCGTTCCCAGGAAGACCAGTAGTAGTTTCCGATGCACATCTGAAAGCATTCTGCAATCTGTGGACTATAAGAGTGCTGATGAAACAAAGAAATTGCATCGGGATTGAATACAACTGTCATTATGCGCACTTTCCTTCATGGGAGTAATGTCTCAAACTGTCTACGCTTTGATCGTTCCCTGGAAGACCATTAGTAGTTTCTGATGAACATCTGGAGGCATTCTATTGTCTGTGGGCTATCAGAGTGTTGATGAAACAGAGAAATTGCATCGGGATTGAATACAACACTCACCATGCGCACTTTCCTCCACGGGAGTAATGTCTCACACAGTCTACGCATTGATCGTTCCCTGGAAGACCAGTAATAGTTTCCGATGCACATCTGGATGCTTTCTGTAATCTGTGGACTTTCAGAGTGTTCATGAAACAGAGAAATTGCATCGGGAATGAATACAACAGTCACCATGCGCACTTACCACCATGGGTGTCATGTCTCAAAGAGTTTACGCTTTGATCGTTCCCTGGAAGACCAGTAGTAGTTTCTGATGCACATCTGGAGGCATTCTGTAATCTGTGGACTATCAGAGTGTTGATGAAACACAGAAATTGCATCGGGATTGAATACAACAGTCACCATGCGCAATTCCCTCCATGGGAGTCATGTCTCAAAGAGTTTACGCTTTGATCGTTCCCTGGAAGACCAGTAGTGGTTTCCTATGCACATCTGGAGGCATTCTGTAATCTGTGGACTATCAGAGTGTTGATGAAACACAGAAATTGCATCGGGATTGAATACAACAGTCACCATGCGCACTTTCCTTCATGGGAGTAATGTCTCAAACTGTCTACGCTTTGGTTGCTCCCTGGAAGACCAGTAGTAGTTTCTGATGAACATCTGGAGGGATTCTGTTGTCTGTGGGCTAGCAGAGTGTTGAAGAAACAGAGAAATTGAATCGGGATTGAATACAACAGTCACCATGCGCACTTTCCTCCACGGGAGTAATGTCTCACACAATCTACGCTTTGATCGTTCCCTGGAAGACCAGTAATAGTTTCCGATGCACATCTGGATGCTTTCTGTAATCTGTGGACTTTCAGAGTGTTGATGAAACACAGAAATTGCATCGGGATTGAATACAACAGTCTCCATGCGCAGTTTCATCCATGGGAGTAATGTCTCAAACAGTCTACGCTTTGATCGTTCCCTGGAAGACCAGTAGTAGTTTCCGATGCACATCTGGTGGCATTCTGTAATATGTAGACTATCAGAGTGTTGATGAAACAAAGATATTGCATAGGGATTGAGTACAACAGTCACCATGCGCACTTTCAACCATGGGAGTAATGTCTCTAACAGCCTACGATTAATCGTTCACTGGAAGACCAGTAGTAGTTTCTGATGCACATCTGTATGCTTTCTGTAATCTGTGGACTATCAGAGTGTTGATGAAACACAGAAATTGCATCGGGATTGAATACCAATGTCACCATGCACACTTTCCTCCATAAAAGTAATGTCTAAAACAGTCGACGCTTTGATCGTTCCCTGGAAGAACAGTAGTAGTTTCCGATGCACATCTGGTGGCATTCTGTAATCTGTGGACTATCAGAGTGTTGATGAAACACAGAAATTGTATCGGGATTGAATACAACAGTCAGCATGCGCACTTTCCTCCACGGGAGTAATGTCTCAAACAGTCTACGCTTTGATCGGTCAATGGAAGACCAGTAGTAGTTTCCGATGCACATCTGGTGGCATTCTGTAATCTGTGGACAATCAGAGTGTTGATGAAACACAGAAATTGAATGGGAATTGAATACAACAGTCACCATGCGCACTTTCCTCCACGGGAGTAATGTCTCAAACAGTCTACGATTAGATCGTTCCCTGGAAGACCAGTAGTAGTTTCCGATGCACATCTGGTGGCATTCTGTAATCTGTGGACAATCAGAGTGTTGATGAAACACAGAAATTGAATGGGAATTGAATACAACAGTCACCATGCGCACTTTCCTCCACGGGAGTAATGTCTCAAACAGTCTACGATTTGATCGTTCCCTGGAAGACCAGTAGTAGTTTCCGATGCACATCTGGTGGCATTCTGTAATCTGTGGAGTATCAGAGTGTTGATTAAACACAGAAATTGCATCGGGATTGAATACAACAGTCACCATGCACACTTTCCTCCACGGGAGTAATGTCTCAAACAGTCTACACTTTGATCGTTCCTGGAAGCCCAGTGGTAGTTTCCGATGCACGTCTGGTGGCACTGTGTAATCTGTGGACTATCAGAGTGTTGATGAAACACAGAAATTGCCTCGGGAATGAATACAACAGTCACAATGCGCACTTACCTCCATGGGTGTCATGTCTCAAAGAGTTTACGCTTTGATCGTTCCCTGGAAGACCAGTAGTAGTTTCTGATGCACATCTGGAGGCTTTCCGTTAACTGTGGACAATCAGAATGTTGATGAAGCACAGAAATTGCATCGGGATAGAATACAACAGTCACCATGCGCACTTTCCTCCATTGGAGTAAGGTCTCAAACAGTCTACTCATTGATCGTTCCCTGGAAGACCAGTAGTAGTTTCCGATGCACATCTGGTGGCATTCTGTAATATGTGGACTATCAGAGTGTTGATGAAACATAGAAATTGCATCGGGATTGAATACGAAAGTCACCATGCGCACTTTTCTCCACGGGACTAATGTCTCAAACAGTCTACGCTTTGATCGTTCACCGGAAGACCAGTAGTAGTTTTCGTTGCACATCTGGTGGCATTCTGTAATCTGTGGACTATCAGAGTGCTGATGAAACACAGAAATTCCATCGGGATTGAATACAACAGACACCATGCGCACTTTCCTCCATAGGAGTAATGTCTCAAACAGTATACGCTTTGATCGTTCCCTGGAAGACCAGTAGTGGTTTCCGATGCACATCAGGAGGCATTCTGTAATCTGTGGACTATCAGAGTGTTGATGAAACACAAAAATTGCATCGGGATTGGGTACAACTGTCACCATGCGCACTTTCCTTCATGGGAGTAATGTCTCAAACAGTCTATGCTTTGATCGTTCCCTGGAAGACCAGTAGTAGTTACTGATGAACATCTGGAGGCATTCTGTTGTCTGTGGACTATCAGAGTGTTGATGAAACAGAGAAATTGCATCGGGATTGAATACAACAGTCACCATGCGCACTTTCCTCCACGGATTAATGTCTCACACAGTGTACGCTTTGATCGTTCCCTGGAAGACCAGTAGTAGTTTCCCATGAGCATCTGGAGGCATTCGGTAGTCTGTGGACTATCAGAGTGTTGATGAAACACAGAAATTGCATCGGGATTGAATACAACAGTCACAATGCGCACTTTCCTCCACGGGAGTAATGTCTCAAAGAGTCTACTCTTTGATCGTTCCCTGAAAGACCAGTAGTAATTTCCGATGCACAACTGGGGGCATTCTGCAATCTGTAGACTATCAGAGTGTTGATGAAACACAGAAATTGCATCGGGATTGAATACAACAGTCACCATGAGCACCTTCCTCCATGGGAGTAATGTCTCTAAGAGTCTACGCTTTGATCGTTCCCTGGAAGACCAGTAGTAGTTTCCGATGCACATCTGGAGGCATTCTGCAATCTGTAGACTATCAGAGTGTTGATGAAACACAGAAATTGCATCGGGATTGAATACAACAGTCACCATGAGCACTTTCCTCCATGGGAGTAATGTCTCTAAGAGTCTACGCTTTGATCGTTCCCTGGAAAACCAGTAGTAGTTTCCGATGCACATCTGGATGCTTTCTGTAATCTGTGGACTTTCAGAGTGTTGATGAAACACAGAAATTGCATCGGGATTGAATACAACAGTCACCATGCGCACTTTCCTTCTTGGGAGTAATGTCTCAAACAGTCTACGCTTTGATCGTTACCTGGAAGACCAGTAGTAGTTTCTGATGAACATCTGGAGGCATTCTGTTGTCTGTGGACTATCAGAGTGTTGATGAAACAGAGAAATTGCATCGGGATTGAATACAACAGTCACCATTCGCACTTTCCTCCACGGGAGTAATGTCTCAAACAGTCTACTCTTTGATCGTTCCCTGGAAGACCAGTAGTAGTTTCCGATGCACATCTGGAGGCATACTGCAATCTGTAGACTATCAGAGTGTTGATGAAACACAGAAATTGCATCGGGATTGAATACAACAGTCACCATGCGCACTTTCCTCCATGGGAGTAATTGTCGCGTCCCAAGCGTGGGTTTTGCGAGGGATTGAGCGACACGGTTCGTAAACGGGAATTAGCCGGTTGACCTAATTGAGAGGGAGACTTTTGATCTGGCTAAGATGTTAAATTCCCTGGTGTGAAGGTACAAGCCTAGGATGTTGGTAGAAGTAAACTCGTATGGACGTTATAAAAGTTCTAATTTATTCATAAAGAATACAGATCACCCTAACTGCGTAGTGATTGTACCTACAGAATAGCCAAGCCCATTACATAGACGGTGACTGACTTCCACCGTTCTGGCTGCCTGCAGCCCGCCCTCAGCCCAAGTCGGCTGCTACTCACGCTGACTACCGTCGCTGCCTAAACCCGAGAGAGAGAGAGATCCCCGGAGCTCCGAGTTTTGTTAGCTCTTCCCCTTCGACCCCGCCAGCGCTTGGCATGACGTAGCGTCGAGTGCAACTTTTCCTTATTAGGGATTGTTTTAGTATTAACTTCAGTACTTTTCTTTAGAAGCTGGGTGGAGGGGTAGAGGGGCGTCTCCCTATATGGTCACGCACTGCGTCCTGAGCCCTTCATTGGCTCCTCATGACGTAGCGCGGTCCCCACCTAGGGCCCTCTTTCTTTCTCTCTCCGCTCCCAGACTTCTCCCTCTGGCCAAGAGTGTTGATACTGCAAGTTATTGTTTATTAAGGGACCTGCCCAGAGCGCCCTGTTTATCTTAATAGCTGAGTCTGCTTCCTTGCTTATCACGCGCAGCTGCCTGGCCGCTTGGACCGCCGCCTCGGCTATTTGGCTGCGTCGTTATCTTTTGTGACCCCTCTGACACGCCTGGCGTCCCCTGTTAACTCTATCTCCCCGTATGATTTCTGGTGTATCGTCTGAGAACAACTGCATTTAGACTTGGCTTTTCTGCGGTTACAACACCTCCCCCGCCATGGAAATTGGCGTTACTCCTCAGAGTAGCGTCAATTGTGACTCTTTTTTTTCCATTACATGCTTTACAGATTTGTTTATTACATTAGCATCTGATATGTTATATTTTTCATTTTCATTTAGTAATGTCAAATTCATTAAACACACAATAATACAATTACATTATACATGCCTAACATTCTGTTATGTCAAAGCATTTGCATTAAAATCAAATGACACTTTCATTGATACATACATTCACATTTCAATTAGAATTACATTTCAAATACAGTTACATTTCAATTACACATTTCAAATACAGTTACATTTCATTTACACATTTCAAGTACAGTTATTTTTCAATTACACATTTCAATTACAGTTATTTAACGTCTGTTTCTGAAAGCGACCGTATCACCTTGGTCTTTTCCACATCTTTCATAAATTACTATCTCTTCAGTTTCTTTATTACTGTGTCTTCTAGCTGAACTAGTCTCTGGGTATTGGTTCACTATGGTATTTCTTATACATACTTTTCCACAACAATCACTGTCTTCAAAATATTTCCATATACTTTTAAAACAGTCTTTAAAACATTTACAGTTTTTGCAACAGCATGTTATTATGATTAGAATAACTATTGATATGGCTACATACGTAGTTATGGAGTAATGTGTGAAGTACCTGGAGTACTTCATTTCCTCCTCTTGTCTCTCTACCATCTTCTGGACATCATCCAGTCTTTTTCCTGCGACTTTCAAGTCGTCTAACTGTGTTATTACCTGGTCCAATGGCAAATCTAATGCTAACGTTGAGACATTCCTTTTTTCCTTGTTTACCACGCAACAATCGAATTCTAGATTGATCTGCAGAACTATGTCTTTCTTCGTCACATTACTCTGGATCACTCTATCTGTTTGTATGAACACTCTAGTGCCATACCCCTTACATTTACTGTAAAAACTAATTTTTCCTACCCCTTTTATTACTAGGTCCTTTGGTGGTTCCCTTCCACACAATACTGTTAAGCCTTCTTCCTTCGGTGCTACATATAGCCATTCGTTACAGTTTAGATGAGTCCAAAGGCTCTGATTCAGTGCGACTATTTTTCGCACACAATCTTCCGGAATGTCTCTTACCGGTTGCAACAATTTGGCTTCGCACTCTTCGTGGTCGAATGTTGACAGCAAGGCGAATGCTTGTTTGCACAGTCTCCTATTTTTACTTAGCTCCTTGCATTTTAGTTCCTCCGCAGAAAGTTTCGCGTACTGCCTTTTGGATTCATCTGTTAGTAAGAATTCTTTCTCTGGCTGTATGTACACATATTTACCTTTCATGTTTGGAATTTCTTTTGGTAGTGGGAGTACTCTATACAAATTGAAATTGTTATTATTTATTAATGGAATATTAATTACATATCCTAGTATGCTACCCGAGATGAAAACATCTAAATCAATTATTCTTAACAATAGATAACCTGAGGACTCCGTAAGAGGAACAGGAAACTTTACATCTTTTAGTTCTTCCCGTATTAAACTTAGGTATTTTACAATTTGGACTGGATTAATTATATGAGGCTGTAGTATTCCCTTCTGAGCATTTACAATGGCATTTATCATTTGTTCGTATTCCTCTTCGATCTGACCTAACACTGCCGATAGTTGTAATACTTGCTCTGTTACTGTGGCGAAGGACGCTACACGTTTAAACCCTATATCGGTTTCCTTCACGTATTCCTTCATGAATCGTTCTAGTCTTTGCATACCTGTCTTCAGAACGTGCTCATTTGACTCTAGTGTATATACCGTCCTGTTTACTCCCGCCAATGTGGCTCTTACCACTGCCACCTGTTCCTTTGTTAGCCTCAACAACCCTTCTGAGTTTTTCTCCATAGCGTCTATTCTTTCCTTATAGTATGCTGCATCTGCTTCGTCCAACGTCCCGAACAGTATTTTACTTACCTGCCCGACGAAGTTGAATACTCCTCTCTTCCTTCTGGTCTCGTGTTTCGTTAGCTGCTGTACTAAAAGTTGCAATCCTCTGATTTTTTCCACATGATGGGTTACTTGTTGGTCTAGTACCCTGCATTCTATTAATCCTACATTTAATTGTGTTAGTGTTTCTCGGCACCTTTGTACCGCTGCCCTACCATACCTCTCTGCATTCTGAAACCTTTCTGTTATTATATCTAGATTTACGTATGTGACTATTCTCCATGTGGTACTGTATATTTCTACCTGTCTTCTATTATCGTAATATAGTCCTGATGAACTCGGAAATGGCGTCACTTGGTACTCATTTGTTGCATGCTCTGATGCAGTGATGTAGTATGCTGTTATCACTATGACGAATTTCACGACCTGCCACTTGAGTGCCATACCTGAAATTTAAAAGAATTGTTTCAGCCTGTTGGCATGTACTTATGTTTCCTTATTTCTTTTAACTTTTATTACTACGTTAGGACCTTCCACTTTTACTACTTCAAATGGACCCCTCCATTGTGAATCTAATTTCCGAGATCTACCCCGTCTCACCGACTCATCGTGCAGTAATACTTTATCTCCTACCTTGAAGTTTTTTGGATTTTGTTTCATGTCATACTGTTCCTTACTGATTTTCTTACTTCTTATAATCGAGTCTCTGGCCACTCTGTGGGCTTCCTGCATTCTCGCTCTTAGTTTATTTACATACATTTCATAATTGTAACTTACCTGCTGTGTTTCTTGCTGCAGTACTCCTGGTATGTTAACCTTTCTTCCGTATAGTAATTCGAATGGTGTGTATCCTGTGCTGCTGTGTGGTGTAGTGTTGAACACAAAAATTGCATACGGTACCCATTTGTCCCAAGAACTTTGATCTCCTGTTACAAAGTGTCTGAGATACTCTACAATAGTTCTATGACTTCTTTCTAGTGCACCATTTGATTCAGGGTGGTACGCTGTAGTATTTATACGCTTTACCTTCAACAATTTACATACACTTTTAAATACATCACTCAGAAAGTTAGACCCTTGATCTGTTAATAATACTGATGGAATTCCATACCTTAATACTACGTTTTCCACAAATGCCTCAGCTACTGTTTCGGCATCTTGTTTGTCAATTGGGATTGCTAAGGTAAATTTACTCAGATCGTCTTGGAATGTTAACATGTACCTTTTTCCTGTATTAGATACATCTAGTGGACCCACTATATCCATCGCACACTTTCCGAATACTGTTTCTGCTGTGTCGGTAATTTCTAAGGGCATCCTAGTTTTCATTTGCGTGTTTTTATTCTTTTGACACGATGGGCATTTCCGAATGTAATTTTCAATGTCACGCTTCATTCCGCGCCACTGCTTGTATGCTTTAATTCTTTCGAGTGTCCTGTGCATTCCTTGGTGACCTCCCAAGGGATTGTCATGCATTTCCTTTAGTATATTTTCTTTTTCTTCGGGACTAATTTCCTCACCACTATCCGTTTCCTGTTCTATTTCACTCGACACTTGTGCTTGCCGCACGTTTACGGAACTTTCTTCCCCATTTGCTTTTGCTGCCGAGATCTCTGTCTCCACCTTCTGCTTCGCATCTATCTCTTCCTTCCCTTCATGCCTTATTCTACTCAGCGCATCGGCATTACTATTTAACTTTCCTAGCTTGTATATTACTTCATAATCATACTCCTCGAGTTTCAGTCTCCACTTCAGGAGTCTCGAACTCGGATCTTTGACACTAAATATCCACGTTAGTGGCTTATGGTCTGTCACTACAGTGAACTTTCTGCCATATACATATGGTCTGAACTGTTTTACTGCGTAAACTATAGCCAACAACTCTTTTTCCGTTGTGCTATAATTTAGTTCGGCTTTGTTCAATGCTCTGGATGCATATGCGATGGGCAAGTCTTCGCCAATCTTCTTACCTTGCGATAACACTGCACCCAAGGCTGCGTTACTCGCATCCGTTGTATTGATGAACGGTTTCGTAAAGTCAGGGTACTGAAGTAACGGAGGGTTTATTAATTTCTCTTTTAGTTCTTCGAACGCATTGTTCTGACGTTCGCTCCATCGGTACTCCACTCCCTTTTTTAAGAGCTCATGGAGAGGTTTCGCAATCTTGCTGAAGTTAGCAATGAAACGGCGGTAGTAACCTATCAATCCGAGAAACCCTTTTAGTTCCTTAGTTGTCTTTGGCTGTGGGAAGAACTTCACCTTCTCCACCTTCGCCATATCTGGTGATATTCCTTTGTCAGTGATGCAATGACCTAGGAAGACTACTTCCTTCCTCAGGAATTCACACTTGTCTGGTTGCAGCTTCAAATTGTGCTCTCGCAACCTGTCAAATATTTCCCGGAGCTTTTCGTTATACTCCTGCAGGTTTTTCCCATAGCATACTATGTCGTCTAGATATACAAAGCATTTCACTCCTTGTAAACCTGCCAAGACTGTATTCATCAGTCTCTGAAAACATCCTGGGGCTCCCTTCAGTCCCATCGGCATTCGTTTGTATTCGTAATGCTGATAGTTTGAGCTAAATGCCGTTTTCTCTCTGTCCTTCTCGTCCGTCAATATTTGATGGTACCCGCTTGCGAGGTCAAGCGTCGAGAAGTACTTAGCTTGCCCTAACTGATCCAGTATCTCGCAGATATTCGGTAGTGGAAATGCATCGCCTACAGTGATATCATTTAATCGTCTGTAGTCCACTACGATTCTCCATTTCTGTTTGCCACTAGCGTCTAGCTTCTTTGGAACTAACAGTAACGGTGCGTTCCAAGCGCTCTTACTCTCGACAATTATGTCATCTCTTAGCATCTGCTCTATTTGCTCCCTTAGCACTTCCTTTTGCGCTTCCGGGATCCTGTACGGTCTAGCGTTTACTACCTTTCCCGCGTGTTCCGGTGCAATCGGTATTCTGTGCTTCACTGCGGAAGTATAGGACAGGTTGTCCCCTGGTAGATGAAATACATCTCCGTATTCCGCGCAAACCTTTGCTAGAGCGCTTTTCTCTTCAGCGTTCAAATTATCCATCCTTAATTGCCTTCGCAACACACTAGTACGACTTTCTGTCTTTCCTATGACATTAGTACAACACTTTACTTCGCGTATTTTCCCTACTTTTTCTAATTCTTCCGTCATTAACCTGACGTTTCCTAACTGCACTCTGTCTTCTGACAAGTTTAATGCACTTACTATGCATTTCCCATTTCGCACTTTTACTAACGCTTCAGGTACATGTACCCCTTGTGCAATCTCCTGCCTAGGAATAATCATTTCCTTCTCGATTCCCCTTTTTACATTTCCTTCCACCATTAATAACATTATTTTTTCCTCTCGGGGCCCTATTTCCCCGCCTACTTCTGAATCTTGTTCGTTCTCATGTCCCTTTGGCTCTTCCTCTACTACTAAGGGTATATCTCGCCCTTTTAGTCTCACTATTTTACCTGCATAGTCTAACTTAACTCTATGCTCTGTCAAGAAATTTCTGCCTATTAGTCCGTCGTACGGAATATCTAATCCTCTCCCGTACACGTGAAATTTTTGCCCTACTTGCTCAGAACCGTCCACACTTAAGTGTACCTGTACCGTACCTATTGTGCTGACGGCCTCACTGGTTACACCTTTTAGCCGAAGCCTTTCCGCTTCATTAATTGCAAGTGTACTATTTATCGGAATACTCGTTCTCTTGAGCAGACACAACTGTGCTCCAGTGTCTATTAGCAACTTCAAATATCTTTTTAATTCTATGCAGTATAAAACCAAAACGTCATTTTCTGTTGCACATTCGATTACCCTAACTGAGGGTTTACCTATCGCAACAAGGCCCGACTGTGCGGCCTTGCCGCCTCTTAGTTTCCCTGCACCACTTTACCGGTTTTGCTCGATACTGGCACCCTGCCTTTTCTCCATGAGTGCCAGGGCCCTGCGTGACAATCTTTCGCGTAATGTCCCGGCCGCTTACACTTGAAACAAGCAACGTCTTTTACCCTCGTACACGGAACTCCACAGTTCCCTGGTAGATTACATTGTGAGCACCTCCACTCTCGTAACCCTCCATCAGCTTCCCTATGATTTCCTCTAAAGTCTCTTGTATCTATCGGCTGAATTTTTCTTAATCTTACCCGGCATTCCGCGTCTGTATGTCCTGGCTTGTCGCACCCGTAACAAAAATTCGTAAACTCTTTGCCCGTCATTATCCGTACTCTTCCCTCTGGCCTATTCTTTCTACACTTGCTTGCCATGTGCCCTCTCAATCCACAATTGAAACATTTCAAATCTCTAATATCTCTGGTATTCTTCACCGTTTCCTTTCCCCGGTTGAAAGTTACTCTTGGGGCTAGTCCCCGCTCTTTCATTGACAGTATTGCACTTTCTTCTTGCAATGCTAGTTCCACGGCCGCTGTTAGCGTGATTTCATCGCCTCTACTTCTTACTATCGTCTGTATTCTATCATTGCTTAACCCTTGTATAAAGCTTGCTCTTCCTAGTGAATCAACCAGTTCTATTGCGCCCTTTAAGTTCTCCCTAGCCGTAACTCTGCTTACTGCTTCCCTGAAATCCCTTTGCATTTCATCTATTCGGCTTGCCCATGTCGCAATTGGCTCTCCTTGTCCCTGTCTCGATTGAAATATCTTGCACGCGTAGTAGTCAATGGTACGCTTACCCCCATAATTTTCCTCTAGAACATGTTTTACTTCCTGCCATGTCCCCGTGAGTTCCCTTACTTGCAGCCTCGATCTGGCCTCTCCGGTTATTTTGGCTTTAACAAACATTTTCAATAAACTCCCTAAGATCTCTCTTATTTCCTTCGAACAGTTTTGGAACTATACACAAGGCTTCTTTCACTGATATCTTACCGCTACTGGAGGATGACGGAACTTCGTTAGTTTGGGCCATCTTACCAACTTAACTATGTTAGCACTTTACAATACAAGATACAAAATTCTTAATATAATTTTATATGTACCGCCTCTCTTGTGGTGCGCCGTCTGTTCCGCTGATCCGCGTTGTCCCGCGTTGCTCCGCGCTGTCTCTGTGCTCTCTATGCCCGCGCTGTTCCGCGCTGCCGCGATGCGTCGGCCGCCGCTCTGCTGGGCTGTGCCGACCCCGTCGCTCGCCTCGGCTGCCGCTGCTACGGCTGCTGCCGCTGCTCGACCCGGACCCCCGGTCTCGAACGCTGGCTGCTTAGGCACCTCTGTGCCTCGTCGCTCCGCGTCGTGCTGCCGCTATCCTGCGTTGTCCTGCACCCGCGAGGACTACTTCTCTGGACTCTGTCGTAGTGGGGCTACTAATGCTGAAAGTTGCGAGTCACCACAACTTCCTGGTAATTGCCACAGTCGCTGTAGCAAAATCTACTGGCTCCTATCTCCTTTTTGCCTATATGCCTTTGTGGTACCCCACACCTGGCACCAAAACTTTTATTTATGTCGCGTCCCAAGCGTGGGTTTTGCGAGGGATTGAGCGACACGGTTCGTAAACGGGAATTAGCCGGTTGACCTGATTGAGAGGGAGACCTTTGATCTGGCTAAGATGTTAAATTCCCTGGTGTGAAGGTGCAAGGCTAGGATGTTGGTAGAAGTAAACTCGTATGGACGTTATAAAAGTTCTAATTTATTCATAAAGAATACAGATCACCCTAACTGCGTAGTGATTGTACCTACAGAATAGCCAAGCCCATTACAGAGACGGTGACTGACTTCCACCGTTCTGGCTGCCTGATAGAACTTTCCAGCACTTTGCTGCCCACACTAGCACCCTACGTCAGAGTCCCGCGGTCGCTGCCTAAACGCTCATCGGCGACTATCTCCAACTGTCTGCCTGCAGCCCGCCCTCAGCCCAAGTCGGCTGCTACTCACGCTGACTACCGTCGCTGCCTAAACCCGAGAGAGAGAGAGATCCCCGGAGCTCCGAGTTTTGTTAGCTCTTCCCCTTCGACCCCGCCAGCGCTTGGCATGACGTAGCGTCGAGTGCAACTTTTCCTTATTAGGGATTGATTTAGTATTAATTTCAGTACTTTTCTTCAGAAGCTGGGTGGAGGGGTAGAGGGGCGTCTCCCTATATGGTCACGCACTGCGTCCTGAGCCCTTCATTGGCTCCTCATGACGTAGCGCGGTCCCCACCTAGGGCCCTCTTTCTTTCTCTCTCCGCTCCCAGACTTCTCCCTCTAGCCAAGAGTGTTGGTACTGCAAGTTATTGTTTATTAAGGGACCTGCCCAGAGCGCCCAGTTTATCTTAATAGCTGAGTCGGCTTCCTTGCTTACCACGCGCAGCTTCCTGGCCACTTGGACCGCCGCCTCAGCTCTTTGGCTGCGTCGTTATCTTTTGTGACCCCTCTGACACGCCTGGCGTCCCCTGTTAACTCTATCTCCCCGTATGATTTCTGGTGTATCGTCTGAGAACAACTGCATTTAGACTTGGCTTTTCTGCGGTTACAACATAATGTCTCTAACAGTCTACGCTTTGATCGTTCCCTGAAGACCAGTAGTACTTTCCGATGCTCATCTGGAGGCTCTCCGTAAACTGTGGACCATCAGAATGTTGATGAAGCACAGAAATTGCATCGGGATAGAATACAACAGTCACCATGCGCACTTTCCTCCATGGGAGTAAGGTCTCAAACAGTCTACTCATTCATCGTTCCCTGGAAGACCAGTAGTAGTTTCCGATGCACATCTGGTGGCATTCTGTAATATGTGGACTATCAGAGTGTTGATGAAACACAGAAATTATATCGGGATTGAATACAACAGTCACAATGCGCACTTTCCTCCACGGGAGTAATGTCTCACACAATCTACGCTTTGATCGTTCCCTGGAAGACCAGTAATAGCTTCCGATGCACATCTGGATGCTTTCTGTAATCTGTGGACTTTCAGAGTGTTGATGAAACACAGAAATTGCATCGGGATTGAATACAACAGTCACCATGCGCACTTTCCTCCACGGGAGTAATGTCTCAAACAGTCTACGTTTTGATCGTTCCTGGAAGACCAGTAGTAGTTTCCGATGCTCGTCTGGTGGCATTCTGTAATCTGTGGACAATAAGAGTGCTGATGAAACACAGAAATTGCATCGGGATTGAATACAACTGTCATTATGCGCACTTTCCTTCATGGGAGTAATGTCTCAAACTGTCTACGCTTTGATCGTTCCCTGGAAGACCAGCAGTAGTTTCTGATGAACATCTGGAGGCATTCTATTGTCTGTGGGCTATCAGAGTGTTGATGAAACAGAGAAATTGCATCGGGATTGAATACAACAGTCACCATGCGCACTTTCCTCCACGGGAGTAATGTCTCACACAGTCTACGCATTGATCGTTCCCTGGAAAACCAGTAATAGTTTCCGATACACATCTGGATGCTTTCTGTAATCTGTGGACTTTCAGAGAGTTGATGAAACAGAGAAATTGCATCGGGATTGAATACAACAGTCTCCATGCGCAGTTTCCTCCATGGGAGTAATGTCTCAAACAGTCTACGCTTTGATCGTTCCCTGGAAGACCAGTAGTAGTTTCCATTGCACATCTGGTGGCATTCTGTAATATGTAGACTATCCGAGTGTTGATGAAACAAAGATATTGCATAGGGATTGAGTACAACAGTCACCATGCGCACATTCAACCATGGGAGTAATGTCTCTAACAGCCTACGATTTGATCGTTCCCTGGAAGACCAGTAGTAGTTTCTGATGCACATGTGTATGCTTTCTGTAATCTGTGGACTATCAGAGTGTTATTGAAACACAGAAATTGCATCGGGATTGAATACAACAGTCTCCATGAGCAGTTTCCTCCATGGAAGTAATGTCTCAAACAGTCTACGCTTTGATCGTTCCCTGGAAGACCAGTAGTAGTTTCCGATGCACATCTGGAGGCATTCTGTAATCTGTGGACAATCAGAGTGTTGATGAAACACAGAAATTGAATGGGAATTGAATACAACAGTCACCATGCGCACTTTTCTCCACGGGAGTAATGTCTCAAACAGTCTACGGTTTGATCGTTCCCTGGAAGACCAGTAGTAGTTTCTGATGCACATCTGGAGGCATTCTGTAATCTGTGAACTATCAGAGTGTTGATGAAAAACAGAAATTACATCGGGATTGAATACAACAGTCACCATGCGCAATTTCCTCCATGGGAGTAATGTCTCTAACAGTCTACGCTTTGATCGCTCCCTGGAAGACCAGTAGTACTTTCCGATGCACATCTGGTGGCATTCTGTAATATGTGGACTATCAGAGTGTTGATGAAACACAGAAATTGCATCGGGATTGAATACAACAGTCACAATGCGCACTTTCCTCCACGGGACTAATGTCTCAAACAGTCTACGCTTTGATCGTTCCCTGGAAGACCAGTAGTAGTTTCCGATGCACATCTGGTGGCATTGTGTAATCTGTGGACTATCAGAGTGTTGATGAAATACAGAAATTGCATCGGGATTGAATACAACAGTCACCATCCGCACTTTCCTCCATGGGAGTAATGTCTGAAACAGTCTACTCTTTGATCGTTCCCTGGTAGACCAGTAGTAGTTTCCGATGCACGTCTGGTGGCATTCTGTAATCTGTGGACTAATAGAGTGTTGATGAAACACAGAAATTGCATCGGGATTGAATACAACAGTCACCATGCGCAATTTCCTCCATGGGAGTAATGTCTCTAACAGTCTACGCTTTGATCGCTCCCTGGAAGACCAGTAGTACTTTCCGATGCACATCTGGTGGCATTCTGTAATATGTGGACTATCAGAGTGTTGATGAAACACAGAAATTGCATCGGGATTGAATACAACAGTCACAATGCGCACTTTCCTCCACGGGACTAATGTCTCAAACAGTCTACGCTTTGATCGTTCCCTGGAAGACCAGTAGTAGTTTCCGATGCACATCTGGTGGCATTCTGTAATCTGTGGACTATCAGAGTGTTGATGAAATACAGAAATTGCATCGGGATTGAATACAACAGTCACCATCCGCACTTTCCTCCATGGGAGTAATGTCTGAAACAGTCTACTCTTTGATCGTTCCCTGGTAGACCAGTAGTAGTTTCCGATGCACGTCTGGTGGCATTCTGTAATCTGTGGACTAATAGAGTGTTGATGAAACACAGAAATTGCATCGGGATTAAATACAACAGTCACCATGCGCAATTCCCTCCATGGGAGTCATGTCTCAAAGAGTTTACGCTTTGATCGTTCCCTGGAAGACCAGTAGTGGTTTCCTAGGCACATCTGGAGGCATTCTGTAATCTGTGGACTATCAGAGTGTTGATGAAACACAGAAATTGCATCGGGATTGAATACAACAGTCACCATGCGCACTTTCCTTCATTGGAGTAATGTCTCAAACTGTCTACGCTTTGGTTGCTCCCTGGAAGACCAGTAGTAGTTTCTGATGAACATCTGAAGGGATTCTGTTGTCTGTGGGCTATCAGAGTGTTGATGAAACAGAGAAATTGAATCGGGATTGAATACAACAGTCACCATGCGCACTTTCCTCCACGGGAGTAATGTCTCACACAATCTACGCTTTGATCGTTCCCTGGAAGACCAGTAATAGTTTCCGATGCACGTCTGGCTGCTTTCTGTAATCTGTGGACTTTCAGAGTGTTGATGAAACACAGAAATTGCATCGGGATTGAATACAACAGTCTCCATGCGCAGTTTCCTCCATGGGAGTAATGTCTCAAACAGTCTACGCTTTGATCGTTCCCTGGAAGACCAGTAGTAGTTTCCGATGCACATCTGGTGGCATTCTGTAATATGTAGACTATCAGAGTGTTGATGAAACAAAGATATTGCATAGGGATTGAGTACAACAGTCACCATGCGCACTTTCAACCATGGGAGTAATGTCTCTAACAGCCTACGATTAATCGTTCACTGGAAGACCAGTAGTAGTTTCTGATGCACATCTGTATGCTTTCTGTAATCTGTGGACTATCAGAGTGTTGATGAAACACAGAAATTGCATCGGGATTGAATACAACAGTCTCCATGAGCAGTTTCCTGCATGGAAGTAATGTCTCAAACAGTCTACGCTTTCATCGTTCCCTGGAAGACCAGTACAAGTTTCCGATGCACATCTGGAGGCATTCTGTGATCTGTGGACTATCAGATTGTTCGTGAAACACAGAAGTTGCATCGGGATTGAATACCAATGTCACCATGCACACTTTCCTCCATAAAAGTAATGTCTAAAACAGTCTACGCTTTGATCGTTCCCTGGAAGAACAGTAGTAGTTTCCGATGTACATCTGGTGGCATTCTGTAATCTGTGGACTATCAGAGTGTTGATGAAACACAGAAATTGTATCGGGATTGAATACAACAGTCACCATGCGCACTTTCCTCCACGGGAGTAATGTCTCAAACAGTCTACGCTTTGATCGGTCAATGGAAGACCAGTAGTAGTTTCCGATGCACATCTGGTGGCATTCTGTAATCTGTGGACAATCAGAGTGTTGATGAAACACAGAAATTGAATGGGAATTGAATACACCAGTCACCATGCGCACTTTCCTCCACGGGAGTAATGTCTCAAACAGTCTACGATTTGATCGTTCCCTGGAAGACCAGTAGTAGTTTCCGATGCACATCTGGTGGCATTCTGTAATCTGTGGAGTATCAGAGTGTTGATTAAACACAGAAATTGCATCGGGATTGAATACAACAGTCACCATGCGCACTTTCCTCCACGGGAGTAATGACTCAAACAGTCTACGCTTTGATCGTTCCTGGAAGACCAGTGGTAGTTTCCGATGCACGTCTGGTGGCACTCTGTAATCTGTGGACTATCAGAGTGTTGATGAAACACAGAAATTGCCTCAGGAATGAATACAACAGTCACAATGCGCACTTACCTCCATGGGTGTCATGTCTCAAAGAGTTTACGCTTTGATCGTTCCCTGGAAGACCAGTAGTAGTTTCTGATGCACATCTGGAGGCTTTCCGTTAACTGTGGACTATCAGAATGTTGATGAAGCACAGAAATTGCATCGGGATAGAATACAACAGTCACCATGCGCACTTTCCTCCATTGGAGTAAGGTCTCAAACAGTCTACTCATTGATCGTTCCCTGGTAGACCAGTAGTAGTTTCCGATGCACATCTGGTGGCATTCTGTAATATGTGGACTATCAGAGTGTTAATGAAACACAGAAATTTCATCGGGATTGAATACAACAGTCACCATGCGCACTTTTCTCCACGGGACTAATGTCTCAAACAGTCTACGCTTTGATCGTTCACCGGAAGACCAGTAGTAGTTTTCGTTGCACATCTGGTGGCATTCTGTAATCTGTGGACTATCAGAGTGCTGATGAAACACAGAAATTGCATCGGGATTGAATACAACAGTCACCATGCGCACTTTCCTCCATAGGAGTAATGTCTCAAACAGTATACGCTTTGATCGTTCCCTGGAAGACCAGTAGTGGTTTCCGATGCACATCTGGAGGCATTCTGTAATCTGTGGACTATCAGAGTGTTGATGAAACACAGAAATTGCATCGGGATTGGGTACAACTGTCACCATGCGGACTTTCCTTCATGGGAGTAATGTCTCAAACTGTCTACGCTTTGATCGTTCCCTGGAAGACCAGTAGTAGTTTCTGATGAACATCTGGAAGCATTCTATTGTCTGTGGGCTATCAGTGCGTTGATGAAACAGAGAAATTGCATCGGGATTGAATACAACAGTCACCATGCGCACTTTCCTCCACGGGAGTAATGACTCACACAGTCTACGCTTTGATCGTTCCCTGGAAGACCAGTAATAGTTTCCGATGCACATCTGGATGCTTTCTGTAATCTGTGGACTATCAGAGTGTTGATGAAACACAGAAATTGCATCGGGACTTAATACAACAGTCTCCATGAGCAGCTTCCTCCATGGAAGTAATGTCTCAAACAGTCTACGCTTTGATCGTTCCCTGGAAGACCAGTAGTAGTTTCCGATGCACATCTGGAGGCATTCTGTAATCTGTGGAGTATCAGAGTGTTGGTTAAACACAGAAATTGCATCGGGATAGAATACAACAGTCACCATGCGCACTTTCCTCCACGGGAGTAATGTCTCAAACAGTCTACGTTTTGATCATTCCTGGAAGACCAGTAGTATTTTCCAATGCACGTCTGGTGGCATTCTGTAATCTGTGGACTATCAGAGTGTTGATGAAACACAGAAATTGCTTCGGTATTGAATACAACAGTCACAATAAACACATTCCTTCATGGGAATAATGTCTCAAACAGTCTACGCTTTGATCGTTCCCAGGAAGACCAGTAGTAGTTTCCGATGCACATCTGAAAGCATTCTGCAATCTGTGGACTATAAGAGTGCTGATGAAACACAAAAATTGCATCGGGATTGAATACAACTGTCATTATGCGCACTTTCCCTCATGGGAGTAATGTCTCAAACTGTCTACGCTTTGATCGTTTCCTGGAAGACCAGTAGTAGTTTCTGATGAACATCTGGAGGCATTCTATTGTCTGTGGGCTATCAGAGTGTTGAAACAGAGAAATTGCATCGGGATTGAATACAACAGTCACCATGCGCACTTTCCTCCACGGGAGTAATGTCTCACACAGTCTACGCTTTGATCGTTCCCTGGAAGACCAGTAGTAGTTTCCGATGCACATCTGGTGGCATTCTGTAATATGTAGACTATCAGAGTGTTGATGAAAAAAGATATTGCATAGGGATTGAGTACAACAGTCACCATGCGCACTTTCAACCATGGGAGTAATGTCTCTAACAGCCTACGATTAATCGTTCACTGGAAGACCAGTAGTAGTTTCTGATGCACATCTGTATGCTTTCTGTAATCTGTGGACTATCAGAGTGTTGATGAAACACAGAAATTGCATCGGGATTGAATACAACAGTCTCCATGAGCAGTTTCCTGCATGGAAGTAATGTCTCAAACAGTCTACGCTTTCATCGTTCCCTGGAAGACCAGTACAAGTTTCCGATGCACATCTGGAGGCATTCTGTGATCTGTGGACTATCAGATTGTTCGTGAAACACAGAAGTTGCATCGGGATTGAATACCAATGTCACCATGCACACTTTCCTCCATAAAAGTAATGTCTAAAACAGTCTACGCTTTGATCGTTCCCTGGAAGAACAGTAGTAGTTTCCGATGTACATCTGGTGGCATTCTGTAATCTGTGGACTATCAGAGTGTTGATGAAACACAGAAATTGTATCGGGATTGAATACAACAGTCACCATGCGCACTTTCCTCCACGGGAGTAATGTCTCAAACAGTCTACGCTTTGATCGGTCAATGGAAGACCAGTAGTAGTTTCCGATGCACATCTGGTGGCATTCTGTAATCTGTGGACAATCAGAGTGTTGATGAAACACAGAAATTGAATGGGAATTGAATACACCAGTCACCATGCGCACTTTCCTCCACGGGAGTAATGTCTCAAACAGTCTACGATTTGATCGTTCCCTGGAAGACCAGTAGTAGTTTCCGATGCACATCTGGTGGCATTCTGTAATCTGTGGAGTATCAGAGTGTTGATTAAACACAGAAATTGCATCGGGATTGAATACAACAGTCACCATGCGCACTTTCCTCCACGGGAGTAATGACTCAAACAGTCTACGCTTTGATCGTTCCTGGAAGACCAGTGGTAGTTTCCGATGCACGTCTGGTGGCACTCTGTAATCTGTGGACTATCAGAGTGTTGATGAAACACAGAAATTGCCTCAGGAATGAATACAACAGTCACAATGCGCACTTACCTCCATGGGTGTCATGTCTCAAAGAGTTTACGCTTTGATCGTTCCCTGGAAGACCAGTAGTAGTTTCTGATGCACATCTGGAGGCTTTCCGTTAACTGTGGACTATCAGAATGTTGATGAAGCACAGAAATTGCATCGGGATAGAATACAACAGTCACCATGCGCACTTTCCTCCATTGGAGTAAGGTCTCAAACAGTCTACTCATTGATCGTTCCCTGGTAGACCAGTAGTAGTTTCCGATGCACATCTGGTGGCATTCTGTAATATGTGGACTATCAGAGTGTTAATGAAACACAGAAATTTCATCGGGATTGAATACAACAGTCACCATGCGCACTTTTCTCCACGGGACTAATGTCTCAAACAGTCTACGCTTTGATCGTTCACCGGAAGACCAGTAGTAGTTTTCGTTGCACATCTGGTGGCATTCTGTAATCTGTGGACTATCAGAGTGCTGATGAAACACAGAAATTGCATCGGGATTGAATACAACAGTCACCATGCGCACTTTCCTCCATAGGAGTAATGTCTCAAACAGTATACGCTTTGATCGTTCCCTGGAAGACCAGTAGTGGTTTCCGATGCACATCTGGAGGCATTCTGTAATCTGTGGACTATCAGAGTGTTGATGAAACACAGAAATTGCATCGGGATTGGGTACAACTGTCACCATGCGGACTTTCCTTCATGGGAGTAATGTCTCAAACTGTCTACGCTTTGATCGTTCCCTGGAAGACCAGTAGTAGTTTCTGATGAACATCTGGAAGCATTCTATTGTCTGTGGGCTATCAGTGCGTTGATGAAACAGAGAAATTGCATCGGGATTGAATACAACAGTCACCATGCGCACTTTCCTCCACGGGAGTAATGACTCACACAGTCTACGCTTTGATCGTTCCCTGGAAGACCAGTAATAGTTTCCGATGCACATCTGGATGCTTTCTGTAATCTGTGGACTATCAGAGTGTTGATGAAACACAGAAATTGCATCGGGATTTAATACAACAGTCTCCATGAGCAGCTTCCTCCATGGAAGTAATGTCTCAAACAGTCTACGCTTTGATCGTTCCCTGGAAGACCAGTAGTAGTTTCCGATGCACATCTGGAGGCATTCTGTAATCTGTGGAGTATCAGAGTGTTGGTTAAACACAGAAATTGCATCGGGATAGAATACAACAGTCACCATGCGCACTTTCCTCCACGGGAGTAATGTCTCAAACAGTCTACGTTTTGATCATTCCTGGAAGACCAGTAGTATTTTCCAATGCACGTCTGGTGGCATTCTGTAATCTGTGGACTATCAGAGTGTTGATGAAACACAGAAATTGCTTCGGTATTGAATACAACAGTCACAATAAACACATTCCTTCATGGGAATAATGTCTCAAACAGTCTACGCTTTGATCGTTCCCAGGAAGACCAGTAGTAGTTTCCGATGCACATCTGAAAGCATTCTGCAATCTGTGGACTATAAGAGTGCTGATGAAACACAAAAATTGCATCGGGATTGAATACAACTGTCATTATGCGCACTTTCCCTCATGGGAGTAATGTCTCAAACTGTCTACGCTTTGATCGTTTCCTGGAAGACCAGTAGTAGTTTCTGATGAACATCTGGAGGCATTCTATTGTCTGTGGGCTATCAGAGTGTTGAAACAGAGAAATTGCATCGGGATTGAATACAACAGTCACCATGCGCACTTCCCTCCACGGGAGTAATGTCTCACACAGTCTACGCTTTGATCGTTGCCTGGAAGACCAGTAGTAGTTTCCCATGAACATCTGGTGGCATTCTGTACATGTAGACTATCCGAGTGTTGATGAAACAAAGATATTGCATAGGGATTGAGTGCAACAGTCACCACGCGCACTTTCAACCATGGGAGTTATGTCTCCAACAGCCTACGATTTGATCGTTCCCTGGAAGACCAGTAGTAGTTTCTGATGCACATCTGTATGCTTTCTGTAATCTGTGGACTATCAGAGTGTTATTGAAACACAGAAATTGCATCGGGATTGAATACAACAGTCTCCATGAGCAGTTTCCTCCATGGAAGTAATGTCTCAAAAAGTCTACCCTTTAATCGTTCCCTGGAAGACCAGTACAAGTTTCCGATGCACATCTGGTGGCATTCTGTAATCTGTGGACAATCAGAGTGTTGATGAAACACAGAAATTGAATGGGAATTGAATTCAACAGTCACCATGCGCACTTTTCTCCACGGGAGTAATGTCTCAAACAGTCTACGATTTGATCGTTCCCTGGAAGACCAGTAGTAGTTTCCGATGCACATCTGGTGGCATTCTGTAATCTTTGGAGTATCAGAGTGTTGATTAAACACAGAAATTGCATCGGGATTGAATACAACAGTCACCATGCGCACTTTCCTCCACGGGAGTAATGTCTCAAACAGTCTACGCTTTGATCGTTAATGGAAGACCAGTAGTAGTTTCCGATGCACGTCTGGTGGCATTCTGTAATCTGTGGACTATCAGAGTGTTGATGAAACACAGAAATTGAATCGGTATTGAATACAACAGTCACAATAAGCACATTCCTTCATGGGAATAATGTCTCAAACAGTCTACGCTTTGATCGTTTTCAGGAAGACCAGTAGTAGTTTCCGATCCACATCTGAAAGCATTCTGCAATCTGTGGACAATAAGAGTGCTGATGAAACACAGAATTTGCATCGGGATTGAATACAACTGTCATTATGCGCACTTTCCCTCATGGGAGTAATGTCTCAAACTGTCTACGCTTTGATCGTTCCCTGGAAGACCAGTAGTAGTTTCTGATGCAAATGTGTATGCTTTCTGTAATCTGTGGACTATCAGAGTGTTATTGAAACACAGAAATTGCATCGGGATTGAATACAACAGTCTCCATGAGCAGTTTCCTCCATGGAAGTAATGTCTCAAACAGTCTACGCTTTGATCGTTCGCTGGAAGACCAGTAGTAGTTTCTGATGCACATCTGTAGACATTCTGTAATCTGTGAACTATCAGAGTGTTGATGAAACACAGAAATTGCATCGGGATTGAATACAACAGTCACCATGCGCACTTTCCTCCATAGGAGTAATGTCTCTAACAGTCTACGCTTTGATCGCTCCCTGGAAGACCAGTAGTACTTTCCGATGCTCATCTGGAGGCTTTCCGTAAACTGTGGACCATCAGAATGTTGATAAAGCACAGAAATTGCTTCGGGATAGAATACAGAAGTCACCATGCGCACTTTCCTCCATGGGAGTAAGGTCTCGAACAGTCTACTCATTGATCGTTCCCTGGAAGACCAGTAGTAGTTTCCGATGCACATCTGGTGGCATTCTGTAATATGTGGACTATCAGAGTGTTGATGAAACACAGAAATTGCATCGGGATTGAATACAACAGTCACCATGCGCAATTCCCTCCATGGGAGTCATGTCTCAAAGAGTTTACGCTTTGATCGTTCCCTGGAAGACCAGTAGTGGTTTCCTAGGCACATCTGGAGGCATTCTGTAATCTGTGGACTATCAGAGTGTTGATGAAACACAGAAATTGCATCGGGATTGAATACAACAGTCACCATGCGCACTTTCCTTCATGGGAGTAATGTCTCAAACTGTCTACGCTTTGGTTGCTCTCTGGAAGACCAGTAGTAGTTTCCTATGCACATCTGGAGGGATTCTGTTGTCTGTGGGCTATCAGAGTGTTGATGAAACACAGAAATTGAATGGGAATTGAATACACCAGTCACCATGCGCACTTTCCTCCACGGGAGTAATGTCTCACACAATCTACGCTTTGATCGTTCCCTGGAAGACCAGTAATAGTTTCCGATGCACATCTGGATGCTTTCTGTAATCTGTGGACTTTCAGAGTGTTGATGAAACACAGAAATTGCATCGGGATTGAATACAACAGTCTCCATGCGCAGTTTCCTCCATGGGAGTAATGTCTCAAACAGTCTACGCTTTGATCGTTCCCTGGAAGACCAGTAGTAGTTTCCGATGCACATCTGGTGGCATTCTGTAATATGTAGACTATCAGAGTGTTGATGAAACAAAGATATTGCATAGGGATTGAGTACAACAGTCACCATGCGCACTTTCAACCATGGGAGTAATGTCTCTAACAGCCTACGATTAATCGTTCACTGGAAGACCAGTAGTAGTTTCTGATGCACATCTGGAGGCTTTCCGTTAACTGTGGACTATCAGAATGTTGATGAAGCACAGAAATTGCATCGGGATAGAATACAACAGTCACCATGCGCACTTTCCTCCATTGGAGTAAGGTCTCAAACAGTCTACACATTGATCGTTCCCTGGAAGACCAGTAGTAGTTTCCGATGCACATCTGTTGGCATTCTGTAATATGTGGACTATCAGAGTGTTGATGAAACACAGAAATTTCATCGGGATTGAATACAACAGTCACCATGCGCACTTTTCTCCACGGGACTAATGTCTCAAACAGTCTACGCTTTGATCGTTCACCGGAACACCAGTAGTAGTTTTCGTTGCACATCTGGTGGCATTCTGTAATCTGTGGACTATCAGAGTGCTGATAAAACACAGAAATTGCATCGGGATTGAATACAACAGTCACAATGCGCACTTTCCTCCATAGGAGTAATGTCTCAAAGAGTATACGCTTTGATCGTTCCCTGGAAGACCAGTAGTGGTTTCCGATGCACATCTGGAGGCATTCTGTAATCTGTGGACTATCAGAGTGTTGATGAAACACAGAAATTGCATCGGGATTGGGTACAACTGTCACCATGCGCACTTTCCTTCATGGGAGTAATGTCTCAAACTGTCTACGCTTTGATCGTTCCCTGGAAGACCAGTAGTAGTTTCTGATGAACATCTGGAAGCATTCTATTGTCTGTGGGCTATCAGAGCGTTGATGAAACAGAGAAATTGCATCGGGATTGAATACAACAGTCACCATGCGCACTTTCCTCCACGGGAGTAATGACTCACACAGTCTACGCTTTGATCGTTCCCTGGAAGACCAGTAATAGTTTCCGATGCACATCTGGATGCTTTCTGTAATCTGTGGACTATCAGAGTGTTGATGAAACACAGAAATTGCATCGGGATTTAATACAACAGTCTCCATGAGCAGCTTCCTCCATGGAAGTAATGTCTCAAACAGTCTACGCTTTGATCGTTCCCTGGAAGACCAGTAGTAGTTTCCGATGCACATCTGGAGGCATTCTGTAATCTGTGGGGTATCAGAGTGTTGGTTAAACACAGAAATTGCATCGGGATAGAATACAACAGTCACCATGCGCACTTTCCTCCACGGGAGTAATGTCTCAAACAGTCTACGTTTTGATCATTCCTGGAAGACCAGTAGTATTTTCCAATGCACGTCTGGTGGCATTCCGAAATCTGTGGACTATCAGAGTGTTGATGAAACACAGAAATTGCTTCGGTATTGACTACAACAGTCACAATAAGCACATTCCTTCATGGGAATAATGTCTCAAACAGTCTACGCCTTGATCGTTCCCAGGAAGACCAGTAGTAGTTTCCGATGCACATCTGAAAGCATTCTGCAATCTGTGGACTATAAGAGTGCTGATGAAACACAGAAATTGCATCGGGATTGAATACAACTGTCATTATGCGCACTTTCCTTCATGGGAGTAATGTCTCAAACTGTCTACGCTTTGATCGTTTCCTGGAAGCCCAGTAGTAGTTTCTGATGAACATCTGGAGGCATTCTATTGTCTGTCGGCTATCAGAGTGTTGATGAAACAGAGAAATTGCATCGGGATTGAATACAACAGTCACCATGCGCACTTTCCTCCACGGGAGTAATGTCTCACACAGTCTACGCTTTGATCGTTGCCTGGAAGACCAGTAGTAGTTTCCCATGAACATCTGGTGGCATTCTGTAATATGTAGACTATCCGAGTGTTGATGAAACAAAGATATTGCATAGGGATTGAGTACAACAGTCACCATGCGCACTTTCAACCATGGGAGTAATGTCTCTAACAGCCTACGATTTGATCGTTCCCTGGAAGACCAGTAGTAGTTTCTGATGCACATCTGTATGCTTTCTGTAATCTGTGGACTATCAGAGTGTTATTGAAACACAGAAATTGCATCGGGATTGAATACAACAGTTTCCATGAGCAGTTTCCTCCATGGAAGTAATGTCTCAAACAGTCTACGCTTTGATCGTTCCCTGGAAGACCAGTAGTAGTTTCCGATGCACATCTGGTGGCATTCTGTAATCTGTGGACAATCAGAGTGTTGATGAAACACAGAAATTGAATGGGAATTGAATACAACAGTCACCATGCGCACTTTTCTCCACGGGAGTAATGTCTCAAACAGTCTACGATTTGATCGTTCCCTGGAAGACCAGTAGTAGTTTCCGATGCACATCTGGTGGCATTCTGTAATCTTTGGAGTATCAGAGTGTTGATTAAACACAGAAATTGCATCGGGATTGAATACAACAGTCACCATGCGCACTTTCCTCCACGGGAGTAATGTCTCAAACAGTCTACGCTTTGATCGTTAATGGAAGACCAGTAGTAGTTTCCGATGCACGTCTGGTGGCATTCTGTAATCTGTGGACTATCAGAGTGTTGATGAAACACAGAAATTGCCTCGGGATAGAATACAACAGTCACAATGCGCACATTCCTTCATGGGAATAATGTCTCAAACAGTCTACGCTTTGATCGTTCCCAGGAAGACCGGTAGTAATTTCCGATGCACATCTTTAAGCATTCTGTAATCTGTGGACTATAAGAGTGCTGATGAAACACAGCGATTGCATCGGGATTGAATACAACAGTCACCATGCGCACTTACCTCCATGGGTGTCATGTCTCAAAGAGTTTACGCTTTGATCGTTCCCTGGAAGACCAGTAGTAGTTTCTGATGCACATCTGGAGGCATTCTGTAATCTGTGGACTATCAGAGTGTTGATGAAACACAGAAATTGCATCGGGATTGAATACAACAGTCACCATGCGCACTTTCCTCCATGGGAGTAATGTCTCTAACAGTCTACGCTTTAATCGTTCCCTGGAAGACCAGTAGTACTTTCCGATGCTCATCTGGAGGCTTTCCGTAAACTGTGGACCATCAGAATGTTGATAAAGCACAGAAATTGCTTCGGGATAGAATACAGAAGTCACCATGCGCACTTTCCTCCATGGGAGTAAGGTCTCAAACTGTCTACTCATTGATCGTTCCCTGGAAGACCAGTAGTAGTTTCCGATGCACATCTGGTGGCATTCTGTAATATGTGGACTATCAGAGTGTTGATGAAACACAGAAATTGCATCGGGATTGAATACAACAGTCACAATGCGCACTTTCCTCCACGGGACTAATGTCTCAAACAGTCTACGCTTTGATCGTTCCCTGGAAGACCAGTAGTAGTTTCCGATGCACATCTGGTGGCATTCTGTAATCTGTGGACTATCAGAGTGTTGATGAAATACAGAAATTGCATCGGGATTGAATACAACAGTCACCATCCGCACTTTCCTCCATGGGAGTAATGTCTGAAACAGTCTACTCTTTGATCGTTCCCAGGTAGACCAGTAGTAGTTTCCGATGCACGTCTGGTGGCATTCTGTAATCTGTGGACTATAAGAGTGCTGACGAAACACAGAAATTGCATCGGGATTGAATAAAACAGTCACCATGCGCAATTCCCTCCATGGGAGTCATGTCTCAAAGAGTTTACGCTTTGATCGTTCCCTGGAAGACCAGTAGTGGTTTCCTATGCACATCTGGAGGCATTCTGTAATCTGTGGACTATCAGAGTGTTGATGAAACACAGAAATTGCATCGGGATTGAATACAACAGTCACCATGCCCACTTTCCTTCATGGGAGTTATGTCTCAAACTGTCTACGCTTTGGTTGCTCCCTGGAAGACCAGTAGTAGTTTCTGATGAACATCTGGAGGGATTCTGTTGTCTGTGGGCTATCAGAGTGTTGATGAAACAGAGAAATTGAATCGGGATTGATTACAACAGTCACCATGCGCACTTTCCTCCACGGGAGTAATGTCTCACACAATCTACGCTTTGATCGTTCCCTGGAAGGCCAGTAATAGTTTCCGATGCACATCTGGATGCTTTCTGTAATCTGTGGACTTTCAGAGTGTTGATGAGACACAGATATTGCATCGGGATTGAATACAACAGTCCCCATGCGCAGTTTCATCCATGGGAGTAATGTCTCAAACAGTCTACGCTTTGATCGTTCCCTGGAAGACCAGTAGTAGTTTCCGATGCACATCTGGTGGCATTCTGTAATATGTAGACTATCAGAGTGTTGATGAAACAAAGATATTGCATAGGGATTGAGTACAACAGTCACCATGCGCACTTTCAACCATGGGAATAATGTCTCTAACAGCCTACGATTAATCGTTCACTGGAAGACCAGTAGTAGTTTCTGATGCACATCTGTATGCTTTCTGTAATCTGTGGACTATCAGAGTGTTGATGAAACACAGAAATTGCATCGGTATTGAATACAACAGTCACAATAAGCACATTCCTTCGTGGGAATAATGTCTCAAACAGTCTACGCTTTGATCGTTCCCAGGAAGACCAGTAGTAGTTTCCGATGCACATCTGAAAGCATTCTGTAATCTGTGGACTATCAGAGTGTTATTGAAACACAGAAATTGCATCGGGATTGAATACAACAGTCTCCATGAGCAGTTTCCTCCACGGGAGTAATGTCTCACACAATCTACGCTTTGATCGTTCCCTGGAAGACCAGTAATAGTTTCCGATGCACATCTGGATGCTTTCTGTAATCTGTGGACTTTCAGAGTGTTGATGAAACACAGAAATTGCATCGGGATTGAATACAACAGTCTCCATGCGCAGTTTCATCCATGGGAGTAATGTCTCAAACAGTCTACGCTTTGATCGTTCCCTGGAAGACCAGTAGTAGTTTCCGATGCACATCTGGTGGCATTCTGTAATATGTAGACTATCAGAGTGTTGATGAAACAAAGATATTGCATTGGGATTGAGTACAACGGTCACCATGCGCACTTTCAATCATGGGAGTAATGTCTCTAACAGCCTACGATTAATCGTTCACTGGAAGACCAGTAGTAGTTTCTGATGAACATCTGTATGCTTTCTGTAATCTGTGGACTATCAGAGTGTTGATGGAACACAGAAATTGCATCGGGATTGAATACAACAGTCTCCATGAGCAGTTTCCTCCATGGAAGTAATGTCTCAAACAGTCTACGCTTTGATCGTTCCCTGGAAGACCAGTAGAAGTTTCCGATGCACATGTGGAGGCTTTCTGTGATCTGTGGACTATCAGATTGTTGGTGAAACACAGAAATTGCATCGGGATTGAATACAACAGTCACCATGCGCACTTTCCTCCACGGGAGTAATGTCTCACACAATCTACGCTTTGATCGTTCCCTGGAAGACCAGTAATAGTTTCCGATGCACATCTGGATGCTTTCTGTAATCTGTGGACTTTCAGAGTGTTGATGAAACACAGAAATTGCATCGGGATTGAATACAACTGTCTCCATGCGCAGTTTCCTCCATGGGAGTAATGTCTCAAACAGTCTACGCTTTGATCGTTCCCTGGAAGACCAGTAGTAGTTTCCGATGCACATCTGGTGGCATTCTGTAATATGTAGACTATCAGAGTGTTGATGAAACAAAGATATTGCATAGGGATTGAGTACAACAGTCACCATGCGCACTTTCAACCATGGGAGTAATGTCTCTAACGGCCTACGATTAATCGTTCACTGGAAGACCAGTAGTAGTTTCTGATGCACATCTGTATGCTTTCTGTAATCTGTGGACTATCAGAGTGTTGATGAAACACAGAAATTGCATCGGGATTGAATACAACAGTCTCCATGAGCAGTTTCCCCCATGGAAGTAATGTCTCAAACAGTCTACGCTTTGATCGTTCCCTGGAAGACCAGTACAAGTTTCCGATGCACATCTGGAGGCATTCTGTGATCTGTGGACTATCAGATTGTTCGTGAAACACAGAAGTTGCATCGGGATTGAATACCAATGTCACCATGCACACTTTCCTCCATAAAAGTAATGTCTAAAACAGTCTACGCTTTGATCGTTCCCTGGAAGAACAGTAGTAGTTTCCGATGTACATCTGGTGGCATTCTGTAATCTGTGGACTATCAGAGTGTTGATGAAACACAGAAATTGTATCGGGATTGAATACAACAGTCACCATGCGCACTTTCCTCCACGGGAGTAATGTCTCAAACAGTCTACGCTTTGATCGGTCAATGGAAGACCAGTAGTAGTTTCCGATGCACATCTGGTGGCATTCTGTAATCTGTGGACAATCAGAGTGTTGATGAAACACAGAAATTGAATGGGAATTGAATACACCAGTCACCATGCGCACTTTCCTCCACGGGAGTAATGTCTCAAACAGTCTACGATTTGATCGTTCCCTGGAAGACCAGTAGTAGTTTCCGATGCACATCTGGTGGCATTCTGTAATCTGCGGAGTATCAGAGTGTTGATTAAACACAGAAATTGCATCGGGATTGAATACAACAGTCACCATGCGCACTTTCCTCCACGGGAGTAATGACTCAAACAGTCTACGCTTTGATCGTTCCTGGAAGACCAGTGGTAGTTTCCGATGCACGTCTGGTGGCACTCTGTAATCTGTGGACTATCAGAGTGTTGATGAAACACAGAAATTGCCTCAGGAATGAATACAACAGTCACAATGCGCACTTACCTCCATGGGTGTCATGTCTCAAAGAGTTTACGCTTTGATCGTTCCCTGGAAGACCAGTAGTAGTTTCTGATTGCACATCTGGAGGCTTTCCGTTAACTGTGGACTATCAGAATGTTGATGAAGCACAGAAATTGCATCGGGATAGAATACAACAGTCACCATGCGCACTTTCCTCCATTGGAGTAAAGTCTCAAACAGTCAACTCATTGATCGTTCCCTGGAAGACCAGTAGTAGTTTCCGATGCACATCTGGTGGCATTCTGTAATATGTGGACTATCAGAGTGTTGATGAAACACAGAAATTTCATCGGGATTGAATACAACAGTCACCATGCGCAATTTTCTCCACGGGACTAATGTCTCAAACAGTCTACGCTTTGATCGTTCACCGGAAGACCAGTAGTAGTTTTCGTTGCACATCTGGTGGCATTCTGTAATCTGTGGACTATCAGAGTGCTGATGAAACACAGAAATTGCATCGGGATTGAATACAACAGTCACCATGCGCACTTTCCTCCATAGGAGTAATGTCTCAAACAGTATACGCTTTGATCGTTCCCTGGAAGACCAGTAGTGGTTTCCGATGCACATCTGGAGGCATTCTGTAATCTGTGGACTATCAGAGTGTTGATGAAACACAGAAATTGCATCGGGATTGGGTACAACTGTCACCATGCGCACCTTCCTTCATGGGAGTAATGTCTCAAACTGTCTACGCTTTGATCGTTCCCTGGAAGACCAGTAGTAGTTTCTGATGAACATCTGGAAGCATTCTATTGTCTGTGGGCTATCAGAGCGTTGATGAAACAGAGAAATTGCATCGGGATTGAATACAACAGTCACCATGCGCACTTTCCTCCACGAGAGTAATGACTCACACAGTCTACGCTTTGATCGTTCCCTGGAAGACCAGTAATAGTTTCCGATGCACATCTGGATGCTTTCTGTAATCTGTGGACTATCAGAGTGTTGATGAAACACAGAAATTGCATCGGGATTTAATACAACAGTCTCCATGAGCAGCTTCCTCCATGGAAGTAATGTCTCAAACAATCTACGCTTTGATCGTTCCCTGGAAGACCAGTATTAGTTTCCGATGCACATCTGGAGGCATTCTGTAATCTGTGGAGTATCAGAGTGTTGGTTAAACACAGAAATTGCATCGGGATAGAATACAACAGTCACCATGCGCACTTTCCTCCACGGGAGTAATGTCTCAAACAGTCTACGTTTTGATCATTCCTGGAAGACCAGTAGTATTTTCCAATGCACGTCTGGTGGCATTCTGTAATCTGTGGACTATCAGAGTGTTGATGAAACACAGAAATTGCTTCGGTATTGAATACAACAGTCACAATAAGCACATTCCTTCATGGGAATAATGTCTCAAACAGTCTACGCTTTGATCGTTCCCAGGAAGACCAGTAGTAGTTTCCGATGCACATCGGAAAGCATTCTGCAATTTGTGGACTATAAGAGTGCTGATGAAACACAGAAATTGCATCGGGATTGAATACAACTGTCATTATGCGCACTTTCCTTCATGGGAGTAATGTCTCAAACTGTCTACGCTTTGATCGTTTCCTGGAAGACCAGTAGTAGTTTCTGATGAACATCTGGAGGCATTCTATTGTCTGTGGGCTATCAGAGTGTTGATGAAACAGAGAAATTGCATCGGGATTGAATACAACAGTCACCATGCGCACTTTCCTCCACGGGAGTAATGTCTCACACAGTCTACGCTTTGATCGTTGCCTGGAAGACCAGTAGTAGTTTCCCATGAACATCTGGTGGCATTCTGTACATGTAGACTATCCGAGTGTTGATGAAACAAAGATATTGCATAGGGATTGAGTGCAACAGTCACCACGCGCACTTTCAACCATGGGAGTTATGTCTCTAACAGCCTACGATTTGATCGTTCCCTGGAAGACCAGTAGTAGTTTCTGATGCACATCTGTATGCTTTCTGTAATCTGTGGACTATCAGAGTGTTATTGAAACACAGAAATTGCATCGGGATTGAATACAACAGTCTCCATGAGCAGTTTCCTCCATGGAAGTAATGTCTCAAACAGTCTACGCTTTAATCGTTCCCTGGAAGACCAGTAGTAGTTTCCGATGCACATCTGGTGGCATTCTGTAATCTGTGGACAATCAGAGTGTTGATGAAACACAGAAATTGAATGGGAATTGAATACAACAGTCACCATGCGCACTTTTCTCCACGGGAGTAATGTCTCAAACAGTCTACGATTTGATCGTTCCCTGGAAGACCAGTAGTAGTTTCCGATGCACATCTGGTGGCATTCTGTAATCTTTGGAGTATCAGAGTGTTGATTAAACACAGAAATTGCATCGGGATTGAATACAACAGTCACCATGCGCACTTTCCTCCACGGGAGTAATGTCTCAAACAGTCTACGCTTTGATCGTTAATGGAAGACCAGTAGTAGTTTCCGATGCACGTCTGGTGGCATTCTGTAATCTGTGGACTATCAGAGTGTTGATGAAACACAGAAATTGCATCGGTATTGAATACAACAGTCACAATAAGCACATTCCTTCATGGGAATAATGTCTCAAACAGTCTACGCTTTGATCGTTCCCAGGAAGACCAGTAGTAGTTTCCGATGCACATCTGAAAGCATTCTGCAATCTGTGGACAATAAGTGTGCTGATGAAACACAGAAATTGCATCGGGATTGAATACAACTGTCATTATGCGCACTTTCCTTCATGGGAGTAATGTCTCAAACTGTCTACGCTTTGATCGTTCCCTGGAAGACCAGCAGTAGTTTCTGATGAACATCTGGAGGCATTCTATTGTCTGTGGGCTATCAGAGTGTTGATGAAACAGAGAAATTGCATCGGGATTGAATACAACAGTCACCATGCGCACTTTCCTCCACGGGAGTAATGTCTCACACAGTCTACGCATTGATCGTTCCCTGGAAGACCAGTAATAGTTTCCGATGCACATCTGGATGCTTTCTGTAATCTGTGGACTTTCAGAGTGTTGATGAAACAGAGAAATTGCATCGGGATTGAATACAACAGTCTCCATGCGCAGTTTCCTCCATGGGAGTAATGTCTCAAACAGTCTACGCTTTGATCGTTCCCTGGAAGACCAGTAGTAGTTTCCATTGCACATCTGGTGGCATTCTGTAATACGTAGACTATCCGAGTGTTGATGAAACAAAGATATTGCATAGGGATTGAGTACAACAGTCACCATGCGCACTTTCAACCATGGGAGTAATGTCTCTAACAGCCTACGATTTGATCGTTCCCTGGAAGACCAGTAGTAGTTTCTGATGCACATGTGTATGCTTTCTGTAATCTGTGGACTATCAGAGTGTTATTGAAACACAGAAATTGCATCGGGATTGAATACAACAGTCTCCATGAGCAGTTTCCTCCATGGGAGTAAGGTCTCGAACAGTCTACTCATTGATCGTTCCCTGGAAGACCAGTAGTAGTTTCCGATGCACATCTGGTGGCATTCTGTAATATGTGGACTATCAGAGTGTTGATGAAACACAGAAATTGCATCGGGATTGAATACAACAGTCACAATGCGCACTTTCCTCCATGGGACTAATGTCTCAAACAGTCTACGCTTTGATCGTTCCCTGGAAGACCAGTAGTAGTTTCCGATGCACATCTGGTGGCATTCTGTAATCTGTGGACTATCAGAGTGTTGATGAAATACAGAAATTGCATCGGGATTGAATACAACAGTCACCATCCGCACTTTCCTCCATGGGAGTAATGTCTGAAAGAGTCTACTCTTTGATCGTTCCCTGGTAGACCAGTAGTAGTTTCCGATGCACGTCTGGTGGCATTCTGTAATCTGTGGACTATCAGAGTGTTGATGAAACACAGAAATTGCATCGGGATTGAATACAACAGTCACCATGCGCAATTCCCTCCATGGGAGTCATGTCTCAAAGAGTTTACGCTTTGATCGTTCCCTGGAAGACCAGTAGTGGTTTCCTAGGCACATCTGGAGGCATTCTGTAATCTGTGGACTACCAGAGTGTTGATGAAACACAGAAATTGCATCGGGATTGAATACAACAGTCACCATGCGCACTTTCCTTCATGGGAGTAATGTCTCAAACTGTCTACGCTTTGGTTGCTCTCTGGAAGACCAGTAGTAGTTTCTGATGAACATCTGGAGGGATTCTGTTGTCTGTGGGCTATCAGAGTGTTGATGAAACAGAGAAATTGAATCGGGATTGAATACAACAGTCACCATGCGCACTTTCCTCCACGGGAGTAATGTCTCACACAATCTACGCTTTGATCGTTCCCTGGAAGACCAGTAATAGTTTCCGATGCACATCTGGATGCTTTCTGTAATCTGTGGACTTTCAGAGTGTTGATGAAACACAGAAATTGCATCGGGATTGAATACAACAGTCTCCATGCGCAGTTTCCTCCATGGGAGTAATGTCTCAAACAGTCTACGCTTTGATCGTTCCCTGGAAGACCAGTAGTAGTTTCCGATGCACATCTGGTGGCATTCTGTAATATGTAGACTATCAGAGTGTTGATGAAACAAAGATATTGCATAGGGATTGAGTACAACAGTCACCATGCGCACTTTCAACCATGGGAGTAATGTCCCTAACAGCCTACGATTAATCGTTCACTGGAAGACCAGTAGTAGTTTCTGATGCACATCTGTATGCTTTCTGTAATCTGTGGACTATCAGAGTGTTGATGAAACACAGAAATTGCATCGGGATTGAATACAACAGTCTCCATGAGCAGTTTCCTCCATGGAAGTAATGTCTCAAACAGTCTACGCTTTGATCGTTCCCTGGAAGACCAGTACAAGTTTCCGATGCACATCTGGAGGCATTCTGTGATCTGTGGACTATCAGATTGTTCGTGAAACACAGAAATTGCATCGGGATTGAATACCAATGTCACCATGCACACTTTCCTCCATAAAAGTAATGTCTAAAACAGTCTACGCTTTGATCGTTCCCTGGAAGAACAGTAGTAGTTTCCGATGCACATCTGGTGGCATTCTGTAATCTGTGGACTATCAGAGTGTTGATGAAACACAGAAATTGTATCGGGATTGAATACAACAGTCACCATGCGCACTTTCCTCCACGGGAGTAATGTCTCAAACAGTCTACGCTTTGATCGGTCAATGGAAGACCAGTAGTAGTTTCCGATGCACATCTGGTGGCATTCTGTAATCTGTGGAGTATCAGAGTGTTGATTAAACACAGAAATTGCATCGGGATTGAATACAACAGTCACCATGCACACTTTCCTCCACGGGAGTAATGACTCAAACAGTCTACGCTTTGATCGTTCCTGGAAGTCCAGTGGTAGTTTCCGATGCACGTCTGGTGGCACTCTGTAATCTGTGGACTATCAGAGTGTTGATGAAACACAGAAATTGCCTCAGGAATGAATACAACAGTCACAACGCGCACTTACCTCCATGGGTGTCATGTCTCAAAGAGTTTACGCTTTGATCGTTCCCTGGAAGACCAGTAGTAGTTTCTGATGCACATCTGGAGGCTTTCCGTTAACTGTGGACTATCAGAATGTTGATGAAGCACAGAGATTGCATCGGGATAGAATACAACAGTCACCATGCGCACTTTCCTCCATTGGAGTAAGGTCTCAAACAGTCTACTCATTGATCGTTCCCTGGAAGACCAGTAGTAGTTTCCGATGCACATCTGGTGGCATTCTGTAATATGTGGACTATCAGAGTGTTGATGAAACACAGAAATTTCATCGGGATTGAATACAACAGTCACCATGCACACTTTTCTCCACGGGACTAATGTCTCAAACAGTCTACGCTTTGATCGTTCACCGGAAGACCAGTAGTAGTTTTCGTTGCACATCTGGTGGCATTCTGTAATCTGTGGACTATCAGAGTGCTGATGAAACACAGAAATTGCATCGGGATTGAATACAACAGTCACCATGCGCACTTTCCTCCATAGGAGTAATGTCTCAAAGAGAATACGCTTTGATCGTTCCCTGGAAGACCAGTAGTGGTTTCCGATGCACATCTGGAGGCATACTGTAATCTGTGGACTACCAGAGTGTTGATGAAACACAGAAATTGCATCGGGATTGGGTACAACTGTCACCATGCGCACTTTCCTTCATGGGAGTAATGTCTCAAACTGTCTACGCTTTGATCGTTCCCTGGAAGACCAGTAGTAGTTTCTGATGAACATCTGGAAGCATTCTATTGTCTGTGGGCTATCAGAGCGTTGATGAAACAGAGAAATTGCATCGGGATTGAATACAACAGTCACCATGCGCACTTTCCTCCACGGGAGTAATGACTCACACAGTCTACGCTTTGATCGTTCCCTGGAAGACCAGTAATAGTTTCCGATGCACATCTGGATGCTTTCTGTAATCTGTGGACCATCAGAGTGTTGATGAAACACAGAAATTGCATCGGGATTTAATACAACAGTCTCCATGAGCAGCTTCCTCCATGGAAGTAATGTCTCAAACAGTCTACGCTTTGATCGTTCCCTGGAGAACCAGTAGTAGTTTCCGATGCACATCTGGAGGCATTCTGTAATCTGTGGGGTATCAGAGTGTTGGTTAAACACAGAAATTGCATCGGGATAGAATACAACAGTCACCATGCGGACTTTCCTCCACGGGAGTAATGTCTCAAACAGTGTACGTTTTGATCATTCCTGGAAGACCAGTAGTATTTTCCAATGCACGTCTGGTGGCATTCTGTAATCTGTGGACTATCAGGGTGTTGATGAAACACAGAAATTGCTTCGGTATTGACTACAACAGTCACAATAAGCACATTCCTTCATGGGAATAATGTCTCAAACAGTCTACGCTTTGATCGTTCCCAGGAAGACCAGTAGTAGTTTCCGATGCACATCTGAAAGCATTCTGCAATCTGTGGACTATAAGAGTGCTGATGAAACACAGAAATTGCATCGGGATTGAATACAACTGTCATTATGCGCACTTTCCTTCATGGGAGTAATGTCTCAAACTGTCTACGCTTTGATCGTTTCCTGGAAGCCCAGTAGTAGTTTCTGATGAACATCTGGAGGCATTCTATTGTCTGTGGGCTATCAGAGTGTTGATGAAACAGAGAAATTGCATCGGGATTGAATACAACAGTCACCATGCGCACTTTCCTCCACGGGAGTAATGTCTCACACAGTCTACGCTTTGATCGTTGCCTGGAAGACCAGTAGTAGTTTCCCATGAACATCTGGTGGCATTCTGTAATATGTAGACAATCCGAGTGTTGATGAAACAAAGATATTGCATAGGGATTGAGTACAACAGTCACCATGCGCACTTTCAACCATGGGAGTAATGTCTCTAACAGCCTACGATTTGATCGTTCCCTGGAAGACCAGTAGTAGTTTCTGATGCACATCTGTATGCTTTCTGTAATCTGTGGACTATCAGAGTGTTATTGAAACACAGAAATTGCATCGGGATTGAATACAACAGTTTCCATGAGCAGTTTCCTCCATGGAAGTAATGTCTCAAACAGTCTACGCTTAGATCGTTCCCTGGAAGACCAGTAGTAGTTTCCGATGCACATCTGGTGGCATTCTGTAATCTGTGGACAATCAGAGTGTTGATGAAACACAGAAATTGAATGGGAATTGAATACAACAGTCACCATGCGCACTTTTCTCCACGGGAGTTATGTCTCAAACAGTCTACGATTTGATCGTTCCCTGGAAGACCAGTAGTAGTTTCCGATGCACATCTGGTGGCATTCTGTAATCTTTGGAGTATCAGAGTGTTGATTAAACACAGAAATTTCATCGGGATTGAATACAACAGTCACCATGCGCACTTTCCTCCACGGGAGTAATGTCTCAAACAGTCTACGCTTTGATCGTTAATGGAAGACCAGTAGTAGTTTCCGATGCACGTCTGGTGGCATTCTGTAATCTGTGGACTATCAGAGTGTTGATGAAACACAGAAATTGCCTCGGGATAGAATACAACAGTCACAATGCGCACATTCCTTCATGGGAATAATGTCTCAAACAGTCTACGCTTTGATCGTTCCCAGGAAGACCGGTAGTAATTTCCGATGCACATCTTTAAGCATTCTGTAATCTGTGGACTATAAGAGTGCTGATGAAACACAGCGATTGCATCGGGATTGAATACAACAGTCACCATGCGCACTTTCCTCCATGGGAGTAATGTCTCTAACAGTCTACGCCTTAATCGTTCCCTGGAAGACCAGTAGTAGTTTCCGATGCACATCTGGTGGCATTCTGTAATCTTTGGAGTATCAGAGTGTTGATTAAACACAGAAATTTCATCGGGATTGAATACAACAGTCACCATGCGCACTTTCCTCCACGGGAGTAATGTCTCAAACAGTCTACGCTTTGATCGTTAATGGAAGACCAGTAGTAGTTTCCGATGCACGTCTGGTGGCATTCTGTAATCTGTGGACTATCAGAGTGTTGATTAAACACAGAAATTTCATCGGGATTGAATACAACAGTCACCATGCGCACTTTCCTCCACGGGAGTAATGTCTCAAACAGTCTACGCTTTGATCGTTAATGGAAGACCAGTAGTAGTTTCCGATGCACGTCTGGTGGCATTCTGTAATATGTGGACTATCAGAGTGTTGATGAAACACAGAAATTGCATCGGGATTGAATACAACAGTCACAATGCGCACTTTCCTCCACGGGACTAATGTCTCAAACAGTCTACGCTTTGATCGTTCCCTGGAAGACCAGTAGTAGTTTCCGATGCACATCTGGTGGCATTCTGTAATCTGTGGACTATCAGAGTGTTGATGAAATACAGAAATTGCATCGGGTTTGAATACAACAGTCACCATCCGCACTTTCCTCCATGGGAGTAATGTCTGAAACAGTCTACTCTTTGATCGTTCCCTGGTAGACCAGTAGTAGTTTCCGATGCACGTCTGGTGGCATTCTGTAATCTGTGGACTATAAGAGTGCTGACGAAACACAGAAATTGCATCGGGATTGAATAAAACAGTCACCATGCGCAATTCCCTCCATGGGAGTCATGTCTCAAAGAGTTTACGCTTTGATCGTTCCCTGGAAGACCAGTAGTGGTTTCCTATGCACATCTGGAGGCATTCTGTAATCTGTGGACTATCAGAGTGTTGATGAAACACAGAAATTGCATCGGGATTGAATACAACAGTCACCATGCCCACTTTCCTTCATGGGAGTAATGTCTCAAACTGTCTACGCTTTGGTTGCTCCCTGGAAGACCAGTAGTAGTTTCTGATGAACATCTGGAGGGATTCTGTTGTCTGTGGGCTATCAGAGTGTTGATGAAACAGAGAAAATGAATCGGGATTGATTACAAAAGTCACCATGCGCACTTTCCTCCACGGGAGTAATGTCTCACACAATCTACGCTTTGATCGTTCCCTGGAAGACCAGTAATAGTTTCCGATGCACATCTGGATGCTTTCTGTAATCTGTGGACTTTCAGAGTGTTGATGAAACACAGATATTGCATCGGGATTGAATACAACAGTCTCCATGCGCAGTTTCATCCATGGGAGTAATGTCTCAAACAGTCTACGCTTTGATCGTTCCCTGGAAGACCAGTAGTAGTTTCCGATGCACATCTGGTGGCATTCTGTAATGTGTAGACTATCAGAGTGTTGATGAAACAAAGATATTGCATAGGGATTGAGTACAACAGTCACCATGCGCACTTTCAACCATGGGAGTAATGTCTCTAACAGCCTACGATTAATCGTTCACTGGAAGACCAGTAGTAGTTTCTGATGCACATCTGTATGCTTTCTGTAATCTGTGGACTATCAGAGTGTTGATGAAACACAGAAATTGCATCGGTATTGAATACAACAGTCACAATAAGCACATTCCTTCGTGGGAATAATGTCTCAAACAGTCTACGCTTTGATCGTTCCCAGGAAGACCAGTAGTAGTTTCCGATGCACATCTGAAAGCATTCTGTAATCTGTGGACTATCAGAGTGTTATTGAAACACAGAAATTGCATCGGGATTGAATACAACAGTCTCCATGAGCAGTTTCCTCCACGGGAGTAATGTCTCACACAATCTACGCTTTGATCGTTCCCTGGAAGACCAGTAATAGTTTCCGATGCACATCTGGATGCTTTCTATAATCTGTGGACTTTCAGAGTGTTGATGAAACACAGAAATTGCATCGGGATTGAATATAACAGTCTCCATGCGCAGTTTCATCCATGGGAGTAATGTCTCAAACAGTCTACGCTTTGATCGTTCCCTGGAAGACCAGTAGTAGTTTCCGATGCACATCTGGTGGCATTCTGTAATATGTAGACTATCAGAGTGTTGATGAAACAAAGATATTGCATTGGGATTGAGTACAACGGTCACCATGCGCACTTTCAATCATGGGAGTAATGTCTCTAACAGCCTACGATTAATCGTTCACTGGAAGACCAGTAGTAGTTTCTGATGAACATCTGTATGCTTTCTGTAATCTGTGGACTATCAGAGTGTTGATGGAACACAGAAATTGCATCGGGATTGAATACAACAGTCTCCATGAGCAGTTTCCTCCATGGAAGTAATGTCTCAAACAGTCTACGCTTTGATCGTTCCCTGGAAGACCAGTAGAAGTTTCCGATGCACATCTGGAGGCTTTCTGTGATCTGTGGACTATCAGATTGTTGGTGAAACACAGAAATTGCATCGGGATTGAATACCAATGTCACCATGCACACTTTCCTCCATAAAAGTAATGTCTAAAACAGTCTACGCTTTGATAGTTCCCTGGAAGAACAGTAGTAGTTTCCGATGCACATCTGGTGGCATTCTGTAATCTGTGGACTATCAGAGTGTTGATGAAACACAGAAATTGTATCGGGATTGAATACAACAGTCACCATGCGCACTTTCCTCCACGGGAGTAATGTCTCAAACAGTCTACGCTTTGATCGGTCAATGGAAGACCAGTAGTAGTTTCCGATGCACATCTGGTGGCATTCTGTAATCTGTGGACAATCAGAGTGTTGATGAAACACAGAAATTGAATGGGAATTGAATACAACAGTCACCATGCGCACTTTCCTCCACGGGAGTAATGTCTCAAACAGTCTACGATTTGATCGTTCCCTGGAAGACCAGTAGTAGTTTCCGATGCACATCTGGTGGCATTCTGTAATCTGTGGAGTATCAGAGTGTTGATTAAACACAGAAATTGCATCGGGATTGAATACAACAGTCACCATGCGCACTTTCCTCCACGGGAGTAATGTCTCAAACAGTTTACGCTTTGATCGTTCCTGGAAGACCAGTAGTAGTTTCCGATGCACATCTGGTGGCATTCTGTAATCTGTGGACTATCAGAGTGTTGATGAAACACAGAAATTGCCTCGGGAATGAATACAACAGTCACAATGCGCACTTACCTCCATGGGTGTCATGTCTCAAAGAGTTTATTCTTTGATCGTTCCCTGGAAGACCAGTAGTAGTTTCTGATGCACATCTGGAGGCTTTCCGTTAACTGTGGACTATCAGAATGTTGATGAAGCACAGAAATTGCATCGGGATAGAATACAACAGTCACCATGCGCACTTTCCTCCATTGGAGTAAGGTCTCAAACAGTCTACTCATTGATCGTTCCCTGGAAGACCAGTAGTAGTTTCCGATGCACATCTGGTGGCATTCTGTAATATGTGGACTATCTGAGTGTTGATTAAACACAGAAATTGCATCGGGATTGAATACGACAGTCACCATGCGCACTTTTCTCCACGGGACTAATGTCTCAAACAGTCTACGATTTGATCGTTCACCGGAAGACCAGTAGTAGTTTTCGTTGCACATCTGGTGGCATTCTGTAATCTGTGGACTATCAGAGTGCTGATGAAACACAGAAATTGCATCGGGATTGAATACAACAGTCACCATGAGCACTTTCCTCCATAGGAGTAATGTCTCAAACAGTATACGCTTTGATCGTTCTCTGGAAGACCAGTAGTGGTTTCCGATGCACATCAGGAGGCATTCTGTAATCTGTGGACTATCAGAGTGTTGATGAAACACAGAAATTGCATCGGGATTGGGTACAACTGTCACCATGCACACTTTCCTTCATGGGAGTAATGTCTCAAACAGTCTATGCTTTGATCGTTCCCTGGAAGACCAGTAGTAGTTACTGATGAACATCTGGAGGCATTCTGTTGTCTGTGGACTATCAGAGTGTTGATGAAACAGAGAAATTGCATCGGGATTGAATACAACAGTCACCATGCGCACTTTCCTCCACGGATTAATGTCTCACACAGTGTACGCTTTGATCGTTCCCTGGAAGACCAGTAGTAGTTTCCCATGAGCATCTGGAGGCATTCGGTAGTCTGTGGACTATCAGAGTGTTGATGAAACACAGAAATTGCATCGGGATTGAATACAACAGTCACCATTCGCACATTCCTCCACGGGAGTAATGTCTCAAAGTGTCTACTCTTTGATCGTTCCCTGAAAGACCAGTAGTAGTTTCCGATGCACATCTGGGGGCATTCTGCAATCTGTAGACTATCAGAGTGTTGATGAAACACAGAAATTGCATCGGGATTGAATACAACAGTCACCATGAGCACTTTCCTCCATGGGAGTAATGTCTCTAAGAGTCTACGCTTTGATCGTTCCCTAGAAGACCAGTAGTAGTTTCCGATGCACATCTGGATGCTTTCTGTAATCTGTGGACTTTCATGTAGATGAAACACAGAAATAGCATCGGGATTGAATACAACAGTCTCCATGCGCAGTTTCCTCCATGGGAGTAATATCTCAAACAGTCTACGCTTTGATCGTTCCCTGGACGACCAATAGTAGTTTCCGATGCACATCTGGTGGCATTCTGTAATATGTAGACTATCAGAGTGTTGATGAAACAAAGATATTGCATCGGGATTGAATACAACAGTCACCATGCGCACTTTCCTCCACGGGAGTAATGTCTCAAACAGTGTACTCTTTGATCGTTCCCTGGAAGACCAGTAGTAGTTTCCGATGCACATCTGGAGGCATTCTGCAATCTGTAGACTATCAGAGTGTTGATGAAACACAGAAATTGCATCGGGATTGAATACAACAGTCACCATGAGCACTTTCCTCCATGGGAGTAATGTCTCTAAGAGTCTACGCTTTGATCGTTCCCTGGAAGACCAGTAGTAGTTTCCGATGCACATCTGGATGCTTTCTGTAATCTGTGGACTTTCAGAGTGTTGATGAAACACAGAAATTGCATCGGGATTGAATACAACAGTCACCATGCGCACTTCCCTTCTAGGGAGTAATGTCTCAAACAGTCTACGCTTTGATCGTTACCTGGAAGACCAGTAGTAGTTTCTGATGAACATCTGGAGGCATTCTGTTGTCTGTGGACTATCAGAGTGTTGATGAAACAGAGAAATTGCATCGGGATTGAATACAACAGTCACCATTCGCACTTTCCTCCACGGGAGTAATGTCTCACACAGTCTACGCTTTGATCGTTGCCTGGAAGACCAATAGTAGTTTCCCATGAATATCTGGAGGCATTCGGTAATCTGTGGACTATCAGAGTGTTGATGAAACAGAGAAATTGCATCGGGATTGAATACAACAGTCACCATGCGCACTTTCCTCCACGGGAGTAATGTCTCAAACAGTCTACTCTTTGATCGTTCCCTGGAAGACCAGTAGTAGTTTCCGATGCACATCTGGAGGCATTCTGTAATCTGTAGACTGTCAGAGTGTTGATGAAACACAGAAATTCCATCGGGATTGAATACAACACTCACCATGAGCACTTTCCTCCATGGGAGTAATGTCTCTAAGAGACTACCCTTTGATCGCTCCCTGGAAGACCAGTAATAGTTTCCGATGCACATCTGGATGCTTTCTTTAATCAGTGGACTTTCAGAGTGTTGATGAAACACAGAAGTTGCTGCGGTATTGAATACAACAGTCTCCATGCGCAGTTTCCCCCATGGGAGTAATGTCTCAAACAGTCAACGCTTTGATCGTTCCCTTGAAGACCAGTAGTAGTTTCCTATGCACATCTGGTGGCATTCTGTAATATGTAGACTATCAGAGTGTTGATGAAACAAAGATATTGCATAGGGATTGAGTACAACAGTCACCATGCGCACTTTCAAGCATGGGAGTAATTTCTCTAACAGCCTACGATTTGATCGTTCCCTGGAAGACCAGTAGTAATTTCTGATGCACATCTGTATGCTTTCTGTAATCTGTGGACTATCAGAGTGTTGATTAAACACAGAAATTGCATCGGGATAGAATACAACAGTCACCATGCGCACTTTCCTCCACGGGAGTAATGTCTCAAACAATCTACGCTTTGATCGTTCCTGGAAGACCAGTAGTAGTTTCCGATGCACGTCTGGTTGCATTCTGTAATCTGTGGACTATCAGAGTGTTGATGAAACACAGAAATTGCATCGGGATTGAATACAACAGTCACATTAAGCACATTCCTTCATGGGAATAATGTCTCAAACAGTCTACGCTTTGATCGTTCCCAGGAAGACCAGTAGCAGTTTCCGATGCACATCTGAAAGCATTCTGCAATCTGTGGACTATAAGCGTGCTGATGAAACACAGAAATTGCATCGGGATTGAATACAACAGTCACCATGCGCACTTCCCTCCATGGGAGTCATGTCTCAAAGACTTTACGCTTTGATCGTTCCCTGGAAGACCAGTAGTGGTTTCCTATGCACGTCTGGAGGCATTCTGAAATCTGTGGACTATCAGGGTGTTGATGAAACACAGAAATTGCATCGGGATTGAATACAACAGTCACCATGCGCACTTTCATTCATGGGAGTAATGTCTCAAACTGTCTACGCTTTAATCGTTCCCTGGAAGACCAGTAGTAGTTTCTGATGAACATCTGGAGGCATTCTATTGTCTGTGGGCTATCAGAGTGTTGATGAAACAGAGAAATTGCATCGGGATTGAATACAACAGTCACCATGCGCACTTTCCTCCACGGGAGTAATGTCTCAAACTGTCTACGCTTTGGTTGCTCCCTGGAAGACCAGTAGTAGTTTCTGATGAACATCTGGAGGGATTCTGTTGTCTGTGGGCTATCAGAGTGTTGATGAAACAGAGAAATTGAATCGAGATTGAATACAACAGTCACCATGCGCACTTTCAACCATGGGAGTAATGTCTCATACAATCTACGCTTTGATCGTTCCCTGGAAGACCAGTAATAGTTTCCGATGCACATCTGGATGCTTTCTGTAATCTGTGGACTTTCAGAGTGTTGATGAAACACAGAAATTGCATCGGGATTGAATACAACAGTCTCCATGCGCAGTTTCATATATGGGAGTAATGTCTCAAAGAGTCTACGCTTTGATCGTTCCCTGGAAGACCAGTAGTAGTTTCCGATGCACATCTGGTGGCATTCTGTAATATGTAGACTATCAGAGTGTTGATGAAACAAAGATATTGCATTGGGATTGAGTACAACGGTCACCATGCGCACTTTCAATCATGGGAGTAATGTCTCTAACAGCCTACGATTAATCGTTCACTGGAAGACCAGTAGTAGTTTCTGATGAACATCTGTATGCTTTCTGTAATCTGTGGACTATCAGAGTGTTGATTAAACACAGAAATTGCATCGGGATAGAATACAACAGTCACCATGCGCACTTTCCTCCACGGGAGTAATGTCTCAAACAATCTACGCTTTGATCGTTCCTGGAAGACCAGTAGTAGTTTCCGATGCACGTCTGGTTGCATTCTGTAATCTGTGGACTATCAGAGTGTTGATGAAACACAGAAATTGCATCGGGATTGAATACAACAGTCACATTAAGCACATTCCTTCATGGGAATAATGTCTCAAACAGTCTACGCTTTGATCGTTCCCAGGAAGACCAGTAGTAGTTTCCGATGCACATCTGAAAGCATTCTGCAATCTGTGGACTATAAGCGTGCTGATGAAACACAGAAATTGCATCGGGATTGAATACAACAGTCACCATGCGCACTTCCCTCCATGGGAGTCATGTCTCAAAGACTTTACGCTTTGATCGTTCCCTGGAAGACCAGTAGTGGTTTCCTATGCACGTCTGGAGGCATTCTGAAATCTGTGGACTATCAGGGTGTTGATGAAACACAGAAATTGCATCGGGATTGAATACAACAGTCACCATGCGCACTTTCATTCATGGGAGTAATGTCTCAAACTGTCTACGCTTTAATCGTTCCCTGGAAGACCAGTAGTAGTTTCTGATGAACATCTGGAGGCATTCTATTGTCTGTGGGCTATCAGAGTGTTGATGAAACAGAGAAATTGCATCGGGATTGAATACAACAGTCACCATGCGCACTTCCCTTCTAGGGAGTAATGTCTCAAACAGTCTACGCTTTGATCGTTACCTGGAAGACCAGTAGTAGTTTCTGATGAACATCTGGAGGCATTCTGTTGTCTGTGGACTATCAGAGTGTTGATGAAACAGAGAAATTGCATCGGGATTGAATACAACAGTCACCATTCGCACTTTCCTCCACGGGAGTAATGTCTCACACAGTCTACGCTTTGATCGTTGCCTGGAAGACCAATAGTAGTTTCCCATGAATATCTGGAGGCATTCGGTAATCTGTGGACTATCAGAGTGTTGATGAAACAGAGAAATTGCATCGGGATTGAATACAACAGTCACCATGCGCACTTTCCTCCACGGGAGTAATGTCTCAAACAGTCTACTCTTTGATCGTTCCCTGGAAGACCAGTAGTAGTTTCCGATGCACATCTGGAGGCATTCTGTAATCTGTAGACTGTCAGAGTGTTGATGAAACACAGAAATTCCATCGGGATTGAATACAACACTCACCATGAGCACTTTCCTCCATGGGAGTAATGTCTCTAAGAGACTACCCTTTGATCGCTCCCTGGAAGACCAGTAATAGTTTCCGATGCACATCTGGATGCTTTCTTTAATCAGTGGACTTTCAGAGTGTTGATGAAACACAGAAGTTGCTGCGGTATTGAATACAACAGTCTCCATGCGCAGTTTCCCCCATGGGAGTAATGTCTCAAACAGTCAACGCTTTGATCGTTCCCTTGAAGACCAGTAGTAGTTTCCTATGCACATCTGGTGGCATTCTGTAATATGTAGACTATCAGAGTGTTGATGAAACAAAGATATTGCATAGGGATTGAGTACAACAGTCACCATGCGCACTTTCAAGCATGGGAGTAATTTCTCTAACAGCCTACGATTTGATCGTTCCCTGGAAGACCAGTAGTAATTTCTGATGCACATCTGTATGCTTTCTGTAATCTGTGGACTATCAGAGTGTTGATTAAACACAGAAATTGCATCGGGATAGAATACAACAGTCACCATGCGCACTTTCCTCCACGGGAGTAATGTCTCAAACAATCTACGCTTTGATCGTTCCTGGAAGACCAGTAGTAGTTTCCGATGCACGTCTGGTTGCATTCTGTAATCTGTGGACTATCAGAGTGTTGATGAAACACAGAAATTGCATCGGGATTGAATACAACAGTCACATTAAGCACATTCCTTCATGGGAATAATGTCTCAAACAGTCTACGCTTTGATCGTTCCCAGGAAGACCAGTAGCAGTTTCCGATGCACATCTGAAAGCATTCTGCAATCTGTGGACTATAAGCGTGCTGATGAAACACAGAAATTGCATCGGGATTGAATACAACAGTCACCATGCGCACTTCCCTCCATGGGAGTCATGTCTCAAAGACTTTACGCTTTGATCGTTCCCTGGAAGACCAGTAGTGGTTTCCTATGCACGTCTGGAGGCATTCTGAAATCTGTGGACTATCAGGGTGTTGATGAAACACAGAAATTGCATCGGGATTGAATACAACAGTCACCATGCGCACTTTCATTCATGGGAGTAATGTCTCAAACTGTCTACGCTTTAATCGTTCCCTGGAAGACCAGTAGTAGTTTCTGATGAACATCTGGAGGCATTCTATTGTCTGTGGGCTATCAGAGTGTTGATGAAACAGAGAAATTGCATCGGGATTGAATACAACAGTCACCATGCGCACTTTCCTCCACGGGAGTAATGTCTCAAACTGTCTACGCTTTGGTTGCTCCCTGGAAGACCAGTAGTAGTTTCTGATGAACATCTGGAGGGATTCTGTTGTCTGTGGGCTATCAGAGTGTTGATGAAACAGAGAAATTGAATCGAGATTGAATACAACAGTCACCATGCGCACTTTCAACCATGGGAGTAATGTCTCATACAATCTACGCTTTGATCGTTCCCTGGAAGACCAGTAATAGTTTCCGATGCACATCTGGATGCTTTCTGTAATCTGTGGACTTTCAGAGTGTTGATGAAACACAGAAATTGCATCGGGATTGAATACAACAGTCTCCATGCGCAGTTTCATATATGGGAGTAATGTCTCAAACAGTCTACGCTTTGATCGTTCCCTGGAAGACCAGTAGTAGTTTCCGATGCACATCTGGTGGCATTCTGTAATATGTAGACTATCAGAGTGTTGATGAAACAAAGATATTGCATTGGGATTGAGTACAACGGTCACCATGCGCACTTTCAATCATGGGAGTAATGTCTCTAACAGCCTACGATTAATCGTTCACTGGAAGACCAGTAGTAGTTTCTGATGAAAATCTGTATGCTTTCTGTAATCTGTGGACTATCAGAGTGTTGATTAAACACAGAAATTGCATCGGGATAGAATACAACAGTCACCATGCGCACTTTCCTCCACGGGAGTAATGTCTCAAACAATCTACGCTTTGATCGTTCCTGGAAGACCAGTAGTAGTTTCCGATGCACGTCTGGTTGCATTCTGTAATCTGTGGACTATCAGAGTGTTGATGAAACACAGAAATTGCATCGGGATTGAATACAACAGTCACATTAAGCACATTCCTTCATGGGAATAATGTCTCAAACAGTCTACGCTTTGATCGTTCCCAGGAAGACCAGTAGTAGTTTCCGATGCACATCTGAAAGCATTCTGCAATCTGTGGACTATAAGCGTGCTGATGAAACACAGAAATTGCATCGGGATTGAATACAACAGTCACCATGCGCACTTCCCTCCATGGGAGTCATGTCTCAAAGACTTTACGCTTTGATCGTTCCCTGGAAGACCAGTAGTGGTTTCCTATGCACGTCTGGAGGCATTCTGAAATCTGTGGACTATCAGGGTGTTGATGAAACACAGAAATTGCATCGGGATTGAATACAACAGTCACCATGCGCACTTTCATTCATGGGAGTAATGTCTCAAACTGTCTACGCTTTAATCGTTCCCTGGAAGACCAGTAGTAGTTTCTGATGAACATCTGGAGGCATTCTATTGTCTGTGGGCTATCAGAGTGTTGATGAAACAGAGAAATTGCATCGGGATTGAATACAACAGTCACCATGCGCACTTTCCTCCACGGGAGTAATGTCTCAAACTGTCTACGCTTTGGTTGCTCCCTGGAAGACCAGTAGTAGTTTCTGATGAACATCTGGAGGGATTCTGTTGTCTGTGGGCTATCAGAGTGTTGATGAAACAGAGAAATTGAATCGGGATTGAATACAACAGTCACCATGCGCACTTTCCTCCACGGGAGTAATGTCTCATACAATCTACGCTTTGATCGTTCCCTGGAAGACCAGTAATAGTTTCCGATGCACATCTGGATGCTTTCTGTAATCTGTGGACTATCAGAGTGTTGATGAAACACAGAAATTGAATGGGAATTGAATACAACAGTCACCATGCGCACTTTCCTCCACGGGAGTAATGTCTCAAACAGTCTACGATTTGATCGTTCCCTGGAAGACCAGTAGTAGATTCCGATGCACATCTGGTGGCATTCTGTAATCTGTGGAGTATCAGAGTGTTGATTAAACACAGAAATTGCATCGGGATTGAATACAACAGTCAGCATGCGCACTTTCCTCCACGGGCGTAATGTCTCAAACAGTCTACGCTTTGATCGTTCCTGGAAGACCAGTGGTAGTTTCCGATGCACGTCTGGTGGCACTGTGTAATCTGTGGACTATCAGAGTGTTGATGAAACACAGAAATTGCCTCGGGAATGAATACAACAGTCACAATGCGCACTTACCTCCATGGGTGTCATGTCTCAAAGAGTTTATTCTTTGATCGTTCCCTGGAAGACCAGTAGTAGTTTGTGATGCACATCTGGAGGCTTTCCGTTAACTGTGGACTATCAGAATGTTGATGAAGCACAGAAATTGCATCGGGATAGAATACAACAGTCACCATGCGCACTTTCCTCCATTGGAGTAAGGTCTCAAACAGTCTACTCATTGATCGTTCCCTGGAAGACCAGTAGTAGTTTCCGATGCACATCTGGAGGCATTCTGTAATATGTGGACTATCAGAGTGTTGATTAAACACAGAAATTGCATCGGGATTGAATACGACAGTCACCATGCGCACTTTTCTCCACGGGACTAATGTCTCAAACAGTCTACGCTTTGATCGTTCACCGGAAGACTAGTAGTAGTTTTCGTTGCACATCTGGTGGCATTCTGTAATCTGTGGACTATCAGAGTGCTGATGAAACACAGAAATTGCATCGGGATTGAATACAACAGTCACCATGCGCACTTTCCTCCATAGGAGTAATGTCTCAAACAGTATACGCTTTGATCGTTCTCTGGAAGACCAGTAGTAATTTCCGATGCACATCAGGAGGCATTCTGTAATCTGTGGACTATCAGAGTGTTGATGAAACACAGAAATTCCATCGGGATTGGGTACAACTGTCACCATGCGCACTTTCCTTCATGGGAGTAATGTCTCAAACAGTCTATGCTTTGATCGTTCCCTGGAAGACCAGTAGTAGTTACTGATGAACATCTGGAGGCATTCAGTTGGCTGTGGACTATCAGAGTGTTGATGAAACAGAGAAATTGCATAGGGATTGAATACAACAGTCACCATGCGCACTTTCCTCCACGGATTAATGTCTCACACAGTGTACGCTTTGATCGTTCCCTGGAAGACCAGTAGTAGTTTCCCATGAGCATCTGGAGGCATTCGGTAGTCTGTGGACTATCAGAGTGTTGATGAAACACAGAAATTGCATCGGGATTGAATACAACAGTCACCATTCGCACATTCCTCCACGGGAGTAATGTCTCAAAGAGTCTACTCTTTGATCGTTCCCTGAAAGACCAGTAGTAGTTTCCGATGCAGATCTGGGGGCATTCTGCAATCTGTAGACTATCAGAGTGTTGATGAAACACAGAAATTGCATCGGGATTGAATACAACAGTCACCATGAGCACTTTCCTCCATGGGAGTAATGTCTCTAAGAGTCTACGCTTTGATCGTTCCCTGGAAGACCAGTAGTAGTTTCCGATGCACATCTGGATGCTTTCTGTAATCTGTGGACTTTCATGTTGATGAAACACAGAAATAGCATCGGGATTGAATACAACAGTCACCATGCGCACTTTCCTCCACGGGAGTAATGTCTCAAACAGTCTACTCTTTGATCGTTCCCTGGAAGACCAGTAGTAGTTTCCGATGCACATCTGGATGCTTTCTGTAATCTGTGGACTTTCAGAGTGTTGATGAAACACAGAAATTGCATCGGGATTGAATACAACAGTCACCATGCGCACTTCCCTTCTTGGAAGTAATGTCTCAAACAGTCTACGCTTTGATCGTTACCTGGAAGACCAGCAGTAGTTTCTGATGAACATCTGGAGGCATTCTGTTGTCTGTGGACTATCAGAGTGTTGATGAAACAGAGAAATTGCATCGGGATTGAATACAACAGTCACCATTCGCACTTTCCTCCACGGGAGTAATGTCTCACACAGTCTACGCTTTGATCGTTGCCTGGAAGACCAATAGTAGTTTCCCATGAATATCTGGAGGCATTCGGTAATCTGTGGACTATCAGAGTGTTGATGAAACAGAGAAATTGCATCGGGATTGAATACAACAGTCACCATGCGCACTTTCCTCCACGGGAATAATGTCTCAAACAGTCTACTCTTTGATCGTTCCCTGGAAGACCAGTAGTAGTTTCCGATGCACATCTGGAGGCATTCTGTAATCTGTAGACTATCAGAGTGTTGATGAAACACAGAAATTCCATCGGGATTGAATACAACACTCACCATGAGCACTTTCCTCCATGGGAGTAATGACTCTAAGAGACTACCGTTTGATCGCTCCCTGGAAGACCAGTAATAGTTTCCGATGCACATCTGGATGCTTTCTGTAATCAGTGGACTTTCAGAGTGTTGATGAAACACAGAAGTTGCTGCGGTATTGAATACAACAGTCTCCATGCGCAGTTTCCCCCATGGGAGTAATGTCTCAAACAGTCGACGCTTTGATCGTTCCCTGGAAGACCAGTAGTAGTTTCCTATGCACATCTGGTGGCATTCTGTAATATGTAGACTATCAGAGTGTTGATGAAACAAAGATATTGCATAGGGATTGAGTACAACAGTCACCATGCGCACTTTCAAGCATGGGAGTAATTTCTCTAACAGCCTACGATTTGATCGTTCCCTGGAAGACCAGTAGTAATTTCTGATGCACATCTGTATGCTTTCTGTAATCTGTGGACTATCAGAGTGTTGATTAAACACAGAAATTGCATCGGGATAGAATACAACAGTCACCATGCGCACTTTCCTCCACGGGAGTAATGTCTCAAACAATCTACGCTTTGATCGTTCCTGGAAGACCAGTAGTAGTTTCCGATGCACGTCTGGTTGCATTCTGTAATCTGTGGACTATCAGAGTGTTGATGAAACACAGAAATTGCATCGGGATTGAATACAACAGTCACATTAAGCACATTCCTTCATGGGAATAATGTCTCAAACAGTCTACGCTTTGATCGTTCCCAGGAAGACCAGTAGTAGTTTCCGATGCACATCTGAAAGCATTCTGCAATCTGTGGACTATAAGCGTGCTGATGAAACACAGAAATTGCATCGGGATTGAATACAACAGTCACCATGCGCACTTCCCTCCATGGGAGTCATGTCTCAAAGACTTTACGCTTTGATCGTTCCCTGGAAGACCAGTAGTGGTTTCCTATGCACGTCTGGAGGCATTCTGAAATCTGTGGACTATCAGGGTGTTGATGAAACACAGAAATTGCATCGGGATTGAATACAACAGTCACCATGCGCACTTTCATTCATGGGAGTAATGTCTCAAACTGTCTACGCTTTAATCGTTCCCTGGAAGACCAGTAGTAGTTTCTGATGAACATCTGGAGGCATTCTATTGTCTGTGGGCTATCAGAGTGTTGATGAAACAGAGAAATTGCATCGGGATTGAATACAACAGTCACCATGCGCACTTTCCTCCACGGGAGTAATGTCTCAAACTGTCTACGCTTTGGTTGCTCCCTGGAAGACCAGTAGTAGTTTCTGATGAACATCTGGAGGGATTCTGTTGTCTGTGGGCTATCAGAGTGTTGATGAAACAGAGAAATTGAATCGGGATTGAATACAACAGTCACCATGCGCACTTTCCTCCACGGGAGTAATGTCTCACACAATTTACGCTTTGATCGTTCCCTGGAAGACCAGTAATAGTTTCCGATGCACATCTGGAAGCTTTCTGTAATCTGTGGACTTTCAGAGTGTTGATGAAACACAGAAATTGCATCGGGATTGAATACAACAGTCTCCATGCGCAGTTTCATCCATGGGAGTAATGTCTCAAACAGTCTACGCTTTGATCGTTCCCTGGAAGACCAGTAGTAGTTTCCGATGCACATCTGGTGGCATTCTGTAATATGTAGACTATCAGAGTGTTGATGAAACAAAGATATTGCATTGGGATTGAGTACGACGGTCACCATGCGCACTTTCAATCATGGGAGTAATGTCTCTAACAGCCTACGATTAATCGTTCACTGGAAGACCAGTAGTAGTTTCTGATGAACATCTGTATGCTTTCTGTAATCTGTGGACTATCAGAGTGTTGATGGAACACAGAAATTGCATCGGGATTGAATACAACTGTCTCCATGAGCAGTTTCCTCCATGGAAGTAATGTCTCAAACAGTCTACGCTTTGATCGTTCCCTGGAAGACCAGTAGAAGTTTCCGATGCACATCTGGAGGCATTCTGTGATCTGTGGACTATCAGATTGTTGGTGAAACACAGAAATTGCATCGGGATTGAATACCAATGTCACCATGCACACTTTCCTCCATAAAAGTAATGTCTAAAACAGTCTACGCTTTGATCGTTCCCTGGAAGAACAGTAGTAGTTTCCGATGCACATCTGGTGGCATTCTGTAATCTGTGGACTATCAGAGTGTTGATGAAACACAGAAATTGTATCGGGATTGAATACAAAATCACCATGCGCACTTTCCTCCACGGGAGTAATGTCTCAAACAGTCTACGCTTTGATCGGTCAATGGAAGACCAGTAGTAGTTTCCGATGCACATCTGGTGGCATTCGGTAATCTGTGGACAATCAGAGTGTTGATGAAACACAGAAATTGAATGGGAATTGAATACAACAGTCACCATGCGCACTTTCCTCCACGGGAGTAATGTCTCAAACAGTCTACGATTTGATCGTTCCCTGGAAGACCAGTAGTAGATTCCGATGCACATCTGGTGGCATTCTGTAATCTGTGGAGTATCAGAGTGTTGATTAAACACAGAAATTGCATCGGGATTGAATACAACAGTCACCATGCGCACTTTCCTCCACGGGAGTAATGTCTCAAACAGTCTACGCTTTGATCGTTCCTGGAAGACCAGTGGTAGTTTCCGATGCACGTCTGGTGGCACTGTGTAATCTGTGGACTATCAGAGTGTTGATGAAACACAGAAATTGCCTCGGGAATGAATACAACAGTCACAATGCGCACTTACCTCCATGGGTGTCATGTCTCATAGAGTTTATTCTTTGATCGTTCCCTGGAAGACCAGTAGTAGTTTCTGATGCACATCTGGAGGCTTTCCGTTAACTGTGGACTATCAGAATGTTGATGAAGCACAGAAATTGCATCGGGATAGAATACAACAGTCACCATGCGCACTTTCCTCCATTGGAGTAAGGTCTCAAACAGTCTACTCATTGATCGTTCCCTGGAAGACCAGTAGTAGTTTCCGATGCACATCTGGTGGCATTCTGTAATATGTGGACTATCAGAGTGTTGATTAAACACAGAAATTGCATCGGGATTGAATACGACAGTCACCATGCGCACTTTTCTCCACGGGACTAACGTCTCAAACAGTCTACGCTTTGATCGTTCACCGGAAGACTAGTAGTAGTTGTCGTTGCACATCTGGTGGCATTCTGTAATCTGTGGACTATCAGAGTGCTGATGAAACACAGAAATTGCATCGGGATTGAATACAACAGTCACCATGCGCACTTTCCTCCATAGGAGTAATGTCTCAAACAGTATACGATTTGATCGTTCTCTGGAAGACCAGTAGTGGTTTCCGATGCACATCAGGAGGCATTCTGTAATCTGTGGACTATCAGAGTGTTGATGAAACACAGAAATTGCATCGGGATTGGGTACAACTGTCACCATGCGCACTTTCCTTCATGGGAGTAATGTATCAAACAGTCTATGCTTTGATCGTTCCCTGGAAGACCAGTAGTAGTTACTGATGAACATCTGGAGGCATTCTGTTGGCTGTGGACTATCAGAGTGTTGATGAAACAGAGAAATTGCATCGGGATTGAATACAACAGTCACCATGCGCACTTTCCTCCACGGATTAATGTCTCACACAGTGTACGCTTTGATCGTTCCCTGGAAGACAAGTAGTAGTTTCCCATGAGCATCTGGAGGCATTCGGTAGTCTGTGGACTATCAGAGTGTTGATGAAACACAGAAATTGCATCGGGATTGAATACAACAGTCACCATTCGCACATTCCTCCACGGGAGTAATGTCTCAAAGAGTCTACTCTTTTGATCGTTCCCTGAAAGACCAGTAGTAGTATCCGATGCACATCTGGGGGCATTCTGCAATCTGTAGACTGTCAGAGTGTTGATGAAACACAGAAATTGCATCGGGATTGAATACAACAGTCACCATGAGCACTTTCCTCCATGGGAGTAATGTCTCTAAGAGTCTACGCTTTGATCGTTCTCTGGAAGACCTGTAGTAGTTTCCGATGCACATCTGGATGCTTTCTGTAATCTGTGGACTTTCATGTTGATGAAACACAGAAATAGCATCGGGATTGAATACAACAGTCTCCATGCGCAGTTTCCTCCATGGGAGTAATGTCTCAAACAGTCTACGCTTTGATCGTTCCCTGGACGACCAATAGTAGTTTCCGATGCACATCTGGTGGCATTCTATAATATTAGACTATCAGAGTGTTGATGAAACAAAGATATTGCATCGGGATTGAATACAACAGTCACCATGCGCACTTTCCTCCACGGGAGTAATGTCTCAAACAGTCTACTCTTTGATCGTTCCCTGGAAAACCAGTAGTAGTTTCCGATGCACATCTGGAGGCATTCTGCAATCTGTAGACTATCAGAGTGTTGATGAAACACAGAAATTGCATCGGGATTGAATACAACAGTCACCATGAGCACTTTCCTCCATGGGAGTAATGCCTCTAAGAGTCTACGCTTTGATCGTTCCCTGGAAGACCAGTAGTAGTTTCCGATGCACATCTGGATGCTTTCTGTAATCTGTGGACTTTCAGAGTGTTGATGAAACACAGAAATTGCATCGGGATTGAATACAACAGTCACCATGCGCACTTCCCTTCTTGGGAGTAATGTCTCAAACAGTCTACGCTTTGATCGTTACCTGGAAGACCAGTAGTAGTTTCTGATGAACATCTGGAGGCATTCTGTTGTCTGTGGACTATCAGAGTGTTGATGAAACAGAGAAATTGCATCGGGATTGAATACAACAGTCACCATTCGCACTTTCCTCCACGGGAGTAATGTCTCACACAGTCTACGCTTTGATCGTTGCCTGGAAGACCAATAGTAGTTTCCCATGAATATCTGGAGGCATTCGGTAATCTGTGGACTATCAGAGTGTTGATGAAACAGAGAAATTGCATCGGGATTGAATACAACAGTCACCATGCGCACTTTCCTCCACGGGAGTAATGTCTCAAACAGTCTACTCTTCGATCGTTCCCTGGAAGACCAGTAGTAGTTTCCGATGCACATCTGGAGGCATTCTGTAATCTGTAGACTATCAGAGTGTTGATGAAACACAGAAATTTCATCGGGATTGAATACAACACTCACCATGTGCACTTTCCTCCATGGGAGTAATGTCTCTAAGAGACTACCCTTTGATCGCTCCCTGGTAGACCAGTAATAGTTTCCGATGCACATCTGGATGCTTTCTGTAATCAGTGGACTTTCAGAGTGTTGATGAAACAAAGATATTGCATAGGGATTGAGTACAACAGTCACCATGCGCACTTTCAAGCATGGGAGTAATTTCTCTAACAGCCTACGATTTGATCGTTCCCTGGAAGACCAGCAGTAATTTCTGATGCACATCTGTATGCTTTCTGTAATCTGTGGACTATCAGAGTGTTGATTAAACACAGAAATTGCATCGGGATAGAAAACAACAGTCACCATGCGCACTTTCCTCCACGGGAGTAATGTCTCAAACAATCTACGCTTTGATCGTTCCTGGAAGACCAGTAGTAGTTTCCGATGCACGTGTGGTTGCATTCTGTAATCTGTGGACTATCAGAGTGTTGATGAAACACAGAAATTGCATCGGGATTGAATACAACAGTCACAATAAGCACATTCCTTCATGGGAATAATGTCTCAAACAGTCTACGCTTTGATCGTTCCCAGGAAGACCAGTAGTAGTTTCCGATGCACATCTGAAAGCATTCTGCAATCTGTGGACTATAAGCGTGCTGATGAAACACAGAAATTGCATCGGGATTGAATACAACAGTCACCATGCGCACTTCCCTCCATGGGAGTCATGTCTCAAAGACTTTACGCTTTGATCGTTCCCTGGAAGACCAGTAGTGGTTTCCAATGCACGTCTGGAGGCATTCTGTAATCTGTGGACTATCAGGGTGTTGATGAAACACAGAAATTGCATCGGGATTGAATACAACAGTCACCAGGCGCACTTTCCTTCATGGGAGTAATGTCTCAAACTGTCTACGCTTTAATCGTTCCCTGGAAGACCAGTAGTAGTTTCTGATGAACATCTGGAGGCATTCTATTGTCTGTGGGCTATCAGAGTGTTGATGAAACAGAGAAATTGCATCGGGATTGAATACAACAGTCACCATGCGCACTTTCCTCCACGGGAGTAATGTCTCACCAGTCTACGCTTTGATCGTTCCCTGGAAGAATTGTAATAGTTTCCGATGCACATCTGGATGCTTTCTGTAATCTGTGGTCTTTCAGAGTGTTGATGAAACACAGAAATTGCATCGGGATTGAATACAAAAGTCTCCATGAGCAGTTTCCTCCATGGAAGTAATGTCTCAAACAGTCTACGCTTTGATCGTTCCCTGGAAGACCAGTAGTAATTTCCGATGCACATCTGGAGGCATTCTGTGATCTGTGGACTATCAGAGTGTGGGTGAAACACAGAAATTGCATCGGGATTGAATATTAATGTCACCATGCACACTTTTCTCCATAAAAGTAATGTCTAAAACTGTCTACGCTTTGATCGTTCCCTGGAAGACCAGTAGTAGTTTCCGATGCACATCTGGTGGCATTCTGTAATCTGTGGACTATCAGAGTGTTGATGAAACAAAGATATTGCATAGGGATTCAGTACAACAGTCACCATGCGCACTATCAACCATGGAAGTAATGTCTCTAACAGCCTACGATTTGATCGTTCCCTGGAAGACCAGTAGCAGTTTCTGATGCACATCTGTATGCTTTCTGTAATCTGTGGACTATCAGAGTGTTGATGAAACACAGAAATTGCATCGGGATTGAATACAACAGTCTCCATGACCAGTTTCCTCCATGGAAGTAATGTCTCAAACAGTCTACGCTTTGATCGTTCCCTGGAAGACCAGTAGTAGTTTCCGATGCACATCTGGAGGCATTCTGTGATCTGTGGACTATCAGAGTGTTGGTGAAACACAGAAATTGCGTCGGGATTGAATATTAATGTCAACATGCACACTTTCCTCCATAAAAGTAATGTCTAAAACAGTCTACGCTTTGATCGTTCCCTGGAAGACCAGTAGTAGTTTTCGATGCACATCTGGTGGCATTCTGTAATCTGTGGACTATCAGAGTGTTGGTTAAACACGGAAATTGCATCGCGATAGAATACAACAGTCACCATGCGCACTTTCCTCCACGGGAGTAATGTCTCAAACAGTCTACGCTTTGATCGGTCCCTGGAAGACCAGTAGTAGTTTCCGATGCACATCTGGTGGCATTCTGTAATCTGTGGACAATCAGAGTGTTGATGAAACACAGAAATTGAATGGGAATTGAATACAACAGTCACCATGCGTACATTCCTCCATGGGGGTAATGTCTCAAACAGTCTACGCTTTGATCGTTCCCTGGAAGACCAGTAGTGGTTTCCTATGCACGTCTGGATGCTTTCTGTAATCTGTGGACTTTCAGAGTGTTGATGAAACACAGAAATTGCATAGGGATTGAATACAACAGTCTCCATGCTCAGTTTCCTCCATGGGATTAATATCTCAAACAGTCTACGCTTTGATCGATCCCTGGAAGACCAGTAGTAGTTTCCGATGCACATCTGGTGGCATTCTGTAATATGTAGACTATCAGAGTGTTGATGAAACATAGATATTGCATAGGGATTGAGTAGAACAGTCACCATGCGCACTTTCAACCATCGGAGTAATGTCTCTAGCAGCCTACGATTTAATCGTTCCCTGGAAGACCAGTAGTAGTTTCTGATGCACATCTGTATGCTTTCTGTAATCTGTGGACTATCAGAGTGTTGATGAAACACAGAAATTGCATCGGGATTGAATACAACAGTCACCATGCGCACTTTCCTCCACGGGAGTAATGTCTCAAACATTCTACGATTTGATCGTTCCCTGGAAGACCAGTAGTAGTTTCCGATGCACATCTGGTGGCATTCTGTAATCTGTGGACTATCAGAGTGTTGATGAAACACAGAAATTGCCTCGGGATTGAATACAACAGTCACAATGCGCACATTCCTTCATGGGAATAATGTCTCAAACAGTCTACGCTTTGATCGTTCCCAGGAAGACCAGTAGTAGTTTCCGATGCACATCTTTAAGCATTCTGTAATCTGTGGACTATAAGAGTGCTGATGAAACACAGAAATTGCATCGGGATTGAATACAACAGTCACCATGCGCACTTACCTCCATGGGTGTCATGTCTCAAAGAGTTTACGCTTTGATCGTTCCCTGGAAGACCAGTAGTAGTTTCTGATGCACATCTTGAGGCATTCTGTAATCTGTGGACTATCAGAGTGTTGATGAAACACAGAAATTGCATCGGGATTGAATACAACAGTCACCATGCGCACTTTCCTCCATGGGAGTAATTGTCGCGTCCCAAGCTTGGGTTTTGCGAGGGATTGAGCGACACGGTTCGTAAACGGGAATTAGCCGTTTGACCTAATTGAGAGGAAGACTTTTGATCTGGCTAAGATGTTAAATTCCCTGGTGTGAAGGTACAAGACTAGGATGTTGGTAGAAGTAAACTCGTATGGACGTTATAAAAGTTCTAATTTATTCATAAAGGATACAGATCACCCTAACTGCGTAGTGATTGTACCTACAGAATAGCCAAGCCCATTACATAGACGGTGACTGACTTCCACCGTTCTGGCTGCCTGATAGAACTTTCCAGCACTTTGCTGCCCACACTAGCACCCTACGTCAGAGTCTCGCGGTCGCTGCCTAAACGCTCATCGGCGACTATCTCCAACTGTCTGCCTGCAGCCCGCCCTCAGCCCAAGTCGGCTGCTACTCACGCTGACTACCGTCGCTGCCTAAACCCGAGAGAGAGAGAGATCCCCGGAGCTCCGAGTTTTGTTAGCTCTTCCCCTTCGACCCCGCCAGCGCTTGGCATGACGTAGCGTCGAGTGCAACTTTTCCTTATTAGGGATTGTTTTAGTATTAACTTCAGTACTTTTCTTCAGAAGCTGGGTGGAGGGGTAGAGGGGCGTCTCCCTATATGGTCACGCACTGCGTCCTGAGCCCTTCATTGGCTCCTCATGACGTAGCGCGGTCCCCACCTAGGGCCCTCTTTCTTTCTCTCTCCGCTCCCAGACTTCTCCCTCTGGCCAAGAGTGTTGATACTGCAAGTTATTGTTTATTAAGGGACCTGCCCAGAGCGCCCTGTTTATCTTAATAGCTGAGTCTGCTTCCTTGCTTATCACGCGCAGCTGCCTGGCCGCTTGGACCGCCGCCTCGGCTATTTGGCTGCGTCGTTATCTTTTGTGACCCCTCTGACACGCCTGGCGTCCCCTGTTAACTCTATCTCCCCGTATGATTTCTGGTGTATCGTCTGAGAACAACTGCATTTAGACTTGGCTTTTCTGCGGTTACAACACCTCCCCCGCCATGGAAATTGGCGTTACTCCTCAGAGTAGCGTCAATTGTGACTCTTTTTTTTCCATTACATGCTTTACAGATTTGTTTATTACATTAGCATCTGATATGTTATATTTTTCATTTTCATTTAGTAATGTCAAAGTCATTAAACACACAATAATACAATTACATTATACATGCCTAACATTCTGTTATGTCAAAGCATTTGCATTAAAATCAAAAGACACTTTCATTGATACATACATTCACATTTTAATTAGAATTACATTTCAAATACAGTTACATTTCAATTACACATTTGAAATACAGTTACATTTCATTTACACATTTCAAGTACAGTTATTTTTCAATTACACATTTCAATTACAGTTATTTAACGTCTGTTTCTGAAAGCGACCGTATCACCTTGGTCTTTTCCACATCTTTCATAAATTACTATCTCTTCAGTTTCTTTATTACTGTGTCTTCTAGCTGAACTAGTCTCTGGGTATTGGTTCACTATGGTATTTCTTATACATACTTTTCCACAACAATCACTGTCTTCAAAATATTTCCATATACTTTTAAAACAGTCTTTACAACATTTACAGTTTTTACAACAGCATGTTATTATGATTAGAATAACTATTGATATGGCTACATACGTAGTTATGGAGTAATGTGTGAAGTACCTGGAGTACTTCATTTCCTCCTCTTGTCTCTCTACCATCTTCTGGACATCATCCAGTCTTTTTCCTGCGACTTTCAAGTCGTCTAACTGTGTTATTACCTGGTCCAATGGCAAATCTAATGCTAACGTTGAGACATTCCTTTTTTCCTTGTTTACCACGCAACAATCGAATTCTAGATTGATCTGCGGAACTATGTCTTTCTTCGTCACATTACTCTGGATCACTCTATCTGTTTGTATGAACACTCTAGTGCCATACCCCTTACATTTACTGTAAAAACTAATTTTTCCTACCCCTTTTATTACTAGGTCCTTTGGTGGTTCCCTTCCACACAATACTGTTAAGCCTTCTTCCTTCGGTGCTACATATAGCCATTCGTTACTGTTTAGATGAGTCCAAAGGCTCTGATTCAGTGCGACTATTTTTCGCACACAATCTTCCGGAATGTCTCTTACCGGTTGCAACAATTTGGCTTCGCACTCTTCGTGGTCGAATGTTGACAGCAAGGCGAATGCTTGTTTGCACAGTCTCCTATTTTTACTTAGCTCCTTGCATTTTAGTTCCTCCGCAGAAAGTTTCGCGTACTGCCTTTTGGATTCATCTGTTAGTAAGAATTCTTTCTCTGGCTGTATGTACACATATTTACCTTTCATGTTTGGAATTTCTTTTGGTAGTGGGAGTACTCTATACAAATTGAAATTGTTATTATTTATTAATGGAATATTAATTACATATCCTAGTATGCTACCCGAGATGAAAACATCTAAATCAATTATTCTTAACAATAGATAACCTGAGGACTCCGTAAGAGGAACAGGAAACTTTACATCTTTTTGTTCTTCCCGTATTAAACTTAGGTATTTTACAATTTGGACTGGATTAATTATATGAGGCTGTAGTATTCCCTTCTGAGCATTTACAATGGCATTTATCATTTGTTCGTATTCCTCTTCGATCTGACCTAACACTGCTGATAGTTGTAATACTTGCTCTGTTACTGTGGCGAAGGACGCTACACGTTTAAACCCTATATCGGTTTCCTTCACGTATTCCTTCATGAATCGTTCTAGTCTTTGCATACCTGTCTTCAGAACGTGCTCATTTGACTCTAGTGTATATACCGTCCTGTTTACTCCCGCCAATGTGGCTCTTACCACTGCCACCTGTTCCTTTGTTAGCCTCAACAACCCTTCTGAGTTTTTCTCCATAGCGTCTATTCTTTCCTTATAGTATGCTGCATCTGCTTCGTCCAACGTCCCGAACAGTATTTTACTTACCTGCCCGACGAAGTTGAATACTCCTCTCTTCCTTCTGGTCTCGTGTTTCGTTAGCTGCTGTACTAAAAGTTGCAATCCTGTGATTTTTTCCACATGATGGGTTACTTGTTGGTCTAGTACCCTGCATTCTATTAATCCTACATTTAATTGTGTTAGTGTTTCTCGGCACCTTTGTACCGCTGCCCTACCATACCTCTCTGCATTCTGAAACCTTTCTGTTATTATATCTAGATTTACGTATGTGACTATTCTCCATGTGGTACTGTATATTTCTACCTGTCCTCTATTATCGTAATATAGTCCTGATGAACTCGGAAATGGCGTCACTTGGTACTCATTTGTTGCATGCTCTGATGCAGTGATGTAGTATGCTGTTATCACTATGACGAATTTCACGACCTGCCACTTGAGTGCCATACCTGAAATTTAAAAGAATTGTTTCAGCCTGTTGGCATGTACTTATGTTTCCTTATTTCTTTTAACTTTTATTACTACGTTAGGACCTTAAACTTTTACTACTTCAAATGGACCTCTCCATTGTGAATCTAATTTCCGAGATCTACCCCGTCTCACCGACTCATCGTGCAGTAATACTTTATCTCCTACCTTGAAGTTTTTTGGATTTTGTTTCATGTCATACTGTTCCTTACTGATTTTCTTACTTCTTATAATCGAGTCTCTGGCCACTCTGTGGGCTTCCTGCATTCTCGCTCTTAGTTTATTTACATACATTTCATAATTGTAACTTACCTGCTGTGTTTCTTGCTGCAGTACTCCTGGTATGTTAACCTTTCTTCCGTATAGTAATTCGAATGGTGTGTATCCTGTGCTGCTGTGTGGTGTAGTGTTGAACACAAAAATTGCATACGGTACCCATTTGTCCCAAGAACTTTGATCTCCTGTTACAAAGTGTCTGAGATACTCTACAATAGTTCTATGACTTCTTTCTAGTGCACCATTTGATTCAGGGTGGTACGCTGTAGTATTTATACGCTTTACCTTCAACAATTTACATACACTTTTAAATACATCACTCAGAAAGTTAGACCCTTGATCTGTTAATAATACTGATGGAATTCCATACCTTAATACTACGTTTTCCACAAATGCCTCAGCTACTGTTTCGGCATCTTGTTTGTCAATTGGGATTGCTAAGGTAAATTTACTCAGATCGTCTTGGAATGTTAACATGTACCTTTTTCCTGTATTAGATACATCTAGTGGACCCACTATATCCATCGCACACTTTCCGAATACTGTTTCTGCTGTGTCGGTAATTTCTAAGGGCATCCTAGTTTTCATTTGCGTGTTTTTTTTCTTTTGACACGATGGGCATTTCCTAATGTAATTTTCAATGTCACGCTTCATTCCGCGCCACTGCTTGTATGCTTTAATTCTTTCGAGTGTCCTGTGCATTCCTTGGTGACCTCCCAAGGGATTGTCATGCATTTCCTTTAGTATATTTTCTTTTTCTTCGGGACTAATTTCCTCACCACTATCCGTTTCCTGTTCTATTTCACTCGACACTTGTGCTTGCCGCACGTTTACGGAACTTTCTTCCCCATTTGCTTTTGCTGCCGAGATCTCTGTCTCCACATTCTGCTTCGCATCTATCTCTTCCTTCCCTTCATGCCTTATTCTACTCAGCGCATCGGCATTACTATTTAACTTTCCTAGCTTGTATATTACTTCATAATCATACTCCTCGAGTTTCAGTCTCCACTTCAGGAGTCTCGAACTCGGATCTTTGACACTAAATATCCACGTTAGTGGCTTATGGTCTGTCACTACAGTGAACTTTCTGCCATATACATATGGTCTGAACTGTTTTACTGCGTAAACTATAGCCAACAACTCTTTTTCCGTTGTGCTATAATTTAGTTCGGCTTTGTTCAATGCTCTGGATGCATATGCGATGGGCAAGTCTTCGCCAATCTTCTTACCTTGCGATAACACTGCACCCAAGGCTGCGTTACTCGCATCCGTTGTAATGATGAACGGTTTCGTAAAGTCAGGGTACTGAAGTAACGGAGGGTTTATTAATTTCTCTTTTAGTTCTTTGAACGCATTGTTCTGACGTTCGCTCCATCGGTACTCCACTCCCTTTTTTAAGAGCTCATGGGGAGGTTTCGCAATCTTGCTGAAGTTAGCAATGAAACGGCGGTAGTAACCTATCAATCCGAGAAACCCTTTTAGTTCCTTAGTTGTCTTTGGCTGTGGGAAGAACTTCACCTTCTCCACCTTCGCCATATCTGGTGATATTCCTTTGTCAGTGATGCAATGACCTAGGAAGATTACTTCCTTCCTCAGGAATTCACACTTGTCTGGTTGCAGCTTCAAATTGTGCTCTCGCAACCTGTCAAATATTTCCCGGAGCTTTTCGTTATACTCCTGCAGGTTTTTCCCATAGCATACTATGTCGTCTAGATATACAAAGCATTTCACTCCTTGTAAACCTGCCAAGACTGTATTCATCAGTCTCTGAAAACATCCTGGGGCTCCCTTCAGTCCCATCGGCATTCGTTTGTATTCGTAATGCTGATAGTTTGAGCTAAATGCCGTTTTCTCTCTGTCCTTCTCGTCCGTCAATATTTGATGGTACCCGCTTGCGAGGTCAAGCGTCGAGAAGTACTTAGCTTGCCCTAACTGATCCAGTATCTCGCAGATATTCGGTAGTGGAAATGCATCGCCTACAGTGATATCATTTAATCGTCTGCAGTCCACTACTATTCTCCATTTCTGTTTGCCACTAGCGTCTAGCTTCTTTGGAACTAACAGTAACGGTGCGTTCCAAGCGCTCTTACTCTCGGCAATTATGTCATCTCTTAGCATCTGCTCTATTTGCTCCCTTAGCACTTCCTTTTGCGCTTCCGGGATCCTGTACGGTCTAGCGTTTACTACCTTTCCCGCGTGTTCCGGTGCAATCGGTATTCTGTGCTTCACTGCGGAAGTATAGGACAGGTTGTCCCCTGGTAGATGAAATACATCTCCGTATTCCGCGCAAACCTCTGCTAGAGCGCTTTTCTCTTCAGCGTTCAAATTATCCATCCTTAATTGCCTTCGCAACACACTAGTACGACTTTCTGTCTTTCCTATGACATTAGTACAACATTTTACTTCGCGTATTTTCCCTACTTTTTCTAATTCTTCCGTCATTAACCTGACGTTTCCTAACTGCACTCTGTCTTCTGACAAGTTTAATGCACTTACTATGCATTTCCCATTTCGCACTTTTACTAACGCTTCAGGTACATGTACCCCTTGTGCAATCTCCTGCCTAGGAATAATCATTTCCTTTTCGATTCCCCTTTTTACATTTCCTTCCACCATTAATAACATTATTTTTTCCTCTCGGGGCCCTATTTCCCCGCCTACTTCTGAATCTTGTTCGTTCTCATGTCCCTTTGGCTCTTCCTCTACTACTAAGGGTATATCTCGCCCTTTTAGTCTCACTATTTTACCTGCATAGTCTAACTTAACTCTATGCTCTGTCAAGAAATTTCTGCCTATTAGTCCGTCGTACGGAATATCTAATCCTCTCCCGTACACGTGAAATTTTTGCCCTACTTGCTCAGAACCGTCCACACTTAAGTGTACCTGTACCGTACCTATTGTGCTGACGGCCTCACTGGTTACACCTTTTAGCCGAAGCCTTTCCGCTTCATTAATTGCAAGTGTACTATTTATCGGAATACTCGTTCTCTTGAGCAGACACAACTGTGCTCCAGTGTCTATTAGCAACTTCAAATATCTTTTTAATTCTATGCAGTATAAAACCAAAACGTCATTTTCTGTTGCACATTCGATTACCCTAACTGAGGGTTTACCTATCGCAACAAGGCCCGACTGTGCGGCCTTGCCGCCTCTTAGTTTCCCTGCACCACTTTACCGGTTTTGCTCGATACTGGCACCCTGCCTTTTCTCCATGAGTGCCAGGGCCCTGCGTGACAATCTTTCGCGTAATGTCCCGGCCGCTTACACTTGAAACAAGCAACGTCTTTTACCCTCGTACACGGAACTCCACAGTTCCCTGGTAGATTACATTGTGAGCACCTCCACTCTCGTAACCCTCCATCAGCTTCCCTATGATTTCCTCTAAAGTCTCTTGTATCTATCGGCTGAATTTTTCTTAATCTTACCCGGCATTCCGCGTCTGTATGTCCTGGCTTGTCGCACCCGTAACAAAAATTCGTAAACTCTTTGCCCGTCATTATCCGTACTCTTCCCTCTGGCCTATTCTTTCTACACTTGCTTGCCATGTGCCCTCTCAATCCACAATTGAAACATTTCAAATCTCTAATATCTCTGGTATTCTTCACCGTTTCCTTTCCCCGGTTGAAAGTTACTCTTGGGGCTAGTCCCCGCTCTTTCATTGACAGTATTGCACTTTCTTCTTGCAATGCTAGTTCCACGGCCGCTGTTAGCGTGATTTCATCGCCTCTACTTCTTACTATCGTCTGTATTCTATCATTGCTTAACCCTTGTATAAAGCTTGCTCTTCCTAGTGAATCAACCAGTTCTATTGCGCCCTTTAAGTTCTCCCTAGCCGTAACTCTGCTTACTGCTTCCCTGAAATCCCTTTGCATTTCATCTATTCGGCTTGCCCATGTCGCAATTGGCTCTCCTTGTCCCTGTCTCGATTGAAATATCTTGCACGCGTAGTAGTCAATGGTACGCTTACTCGCATAATTTTCCTCTAGAACATGTTTTACTTCCTGCCATGTCCCCGTGAGTTCCCTTACTTGCAGCCTCGATCTGGCCTCTCCGGTTATTTTGGCTTTAACAAACTTCAGTAACGTTTCGTGTTCCTCCGGTTTCACAAGTTCAAATGCAGCGTCTACATTTTCAATAAACTCCCTAAGATCTCTCTTATTTCCTTCGAACAGTTTTGGAACTATACACAAGGCTTCTTTCACTGATATCTTACCGCTACTGGAGGATGACGGAACTTCGTTAGTTTGGGCCATCTTACCAACTTAACTATGTTAGCACTTTACAATACAAGATACAAAATTCTTAATATAATTTTATATGTACCGCTTCTCTTGTGGTGCGCCGTCTGTTCCGCTGATCCGCGTTGTCCCGCGTTGCTCCGCGCTGTCTCTGTGCTCTCTATGCCCGCGCTGTTCCGCGCTGCCGCGATGCGTCGGCCGCCGCTCTGCTGGGCTGTGCCGACCCCGTCGCTTGCCTCGGCTGCCGCTGCTACGGCTGCTGCCGCTGCTCGGCCCGGACCCCCGGTCTCGAACGCTGGCTGCTTAGGCACCTCTGTGCCTCGTCTCTCCGCGTCGTGCTGCCGCTATCCTGCGTTGCCCTGCACCCGCGAGGACTACTTCTCTGGACTCTGTCGTAGTGGGGCTACTAATGCTGAAAGTTGCGAGTCGCCACAACTTCCTTCTAATTGCCACAGTCGCTGTAGCAAAATCTACTGGCTCCTATCTCCTTTTTGCCTATATGCCTTTGTGGTACCCCACACCTGGCACCAAAACTTTTATTTATGTCGCGTCCCAAGCGTGGGTTTTGCGAGGGATTGAGCGACACGGTTCGTAAACGGGAATTAGCCGGTTGACCTAATTGAGAGGGAGACTTTTGATCTGGCTAAGATGTTAAATTCCCCGGTGTGAAGGTACAAGCCTAGGATGTTGGTAGAAGTAAACTCGTATGGACGTTATAAAAGTTCTAATTTATTCATAAAGAATACAGATCACCCTAACTGCGTAGTGATTGTACCTACAGAATAGCCAAGCCCATTACAGAGACGGTGACTGACTTCCACCGTTCTGGCTGCCTGATAGAACTTTCCAGCACTTTGCTGCCCACACTAGCACCCTACGTCAGAGTCCCGCGGTCGCTGCCTTAACGCTCATCGGCGACTATCTCCAACTGTCTGCCAGCAGCCCGCCCTCAGCCCAAGTCGGCTGCTACTCACGCTGACTACCGTCGCTGCCTAAACCCGAGAGAGAGAGAGATCCCCGGAGCTCCGAGTTTTGTTAGCACTTCCCCTTCGACCCCGCCAGCGCTTGGCATGACGTAGCGTCGAGTGCAACTTTTCCTTATTAGGGATTGATTTAGTATTAACTTCAGTACTTTTCTTCAGAAGCTGGGTGGAGGGGTAGAGGGGCGTCTCCCTATATGGTCACGCACTGCGTCCTGAGCCCTTCATTGGCTCCTCATGACGTAGCGCGGTCCCCACCTAGGGCCCTCTTTCTTTCTCTCTCCGCTCCCAGACTTCTCCCTCTAGCCAAGAGTGTTGATACTGCAAGTTATTGTTTATTAAGGGACCTGCCCAGAGCGCCCTGTTTATCTTAATATTGAGTCTGCTTCCTTGCTTATCACGCGCAGCTGCCTGGCCGCTTGGACCGCCGCCTCGGCTATTTGGCTGCGTCGTTATCTTTTGTGACCCCTCTGACACGCCTGGCGTCCCCTGTTAACTCTATCTCCCCGTATGATTTCTGGTGTATCGTCTGAGAACAACTGCATTTAGACTTGGCTTTTCTGCGGTTACAACATAATGTCTCTAACAGTCTACGCTTTGATCGTTCCCTGGAAGACCAGTAGTACTTTCCGTTGCTCATCTGGAGGCTCTCCGTAAACTGTGGACCATCAGAATGTTGATGAAGCACAGAAATTGCATCGGGATAGAATACAACAGTCACCATGCGCACTTTCCTCCATGGGAGTAAGGTCTCAAACAGTCTACTCATTGATCGTTCCCTGGAAGACCAGTAGTAGTTTCCGATGCACATCTGGTGGCATTCTGTAATATGTGGACTATCAGAGTGTTGATGAAACACAGAAATTATATCGGGATTGAATACAACAGACACAATGCGCACTTTCCTCCACGGGACTAATGTCTCAAACAGTCTACGCTTTGATCGTTCCCTGGAAGACCAGTAGTAGTTTCCGATGCACATCTGGAGGCATTCTGTAATCTGTGGACTATCAGAGTGTTGATGAAATACAGATATTGCATCGGGATTGAATACAACAGTCACCATCCGCACTTTCCTCCATGGGAGTAATGTCTGAAAGAGTCTACTCTTTGATCTTTCGCTGGTAGACCAGTAGTAGTTTCCGATGCACGTCTGGTGTCATTCTGTAATCTGTGGACTATCAGAGTGTTGATGAAACACAGAAATTGCATCGGGAATGAATACAACAGTCACCATGCGCACTTTTCTCAATGGGAGTGATGTCCGAAACAGTCTAAGCTTTGATAGTTCCCTGGAAGACCAGTAGTAGTTTCCGATGCACATCTCGTGGCATTCTGTAATGTGTGGACTATCAGAGTGTTGATGAAACACAGAAATTACATCGGGATTTAATACAACAGTCACAATGCGCACATTCCTTCATGGGAATAATGTCTCAAACAGTCTACGCTTTGATCGTTCCCAGGAAGACCAGTAGTAGTTTCCGATGCACATCTGAAAGCATTCTGTAATCTGTGGACTATAAGAGTGCTGATGAAATACAGAAATTGCATCGGGATTGAATACAACAGTCACCATGCGCACTTCCCTTCATGGGAGTAATGTCTCAAACTGTCTACGCTTTGATCGTTAACTGGAAGACCAGTAGTAGTTTCTGATGAACATGTGGAGGCATTCTGTTGTCAGTGGGCTATCAGAGTGTTGATGAAACAGAGAAATTGAATCGGGATTGAATACAACAGTCACCATGCGCACTTTCCTCCACGGGAGTAATGTCTCACACAATCTACGTTTGATCGTTCCCTGGAAGACCAGTAATAGTTTCCGATGCACATCTGGATGCTTTCTGTAATCTGTGGACTTTCAGAGTGTTGATGAAACACAGAAATTGCATCGGGATTGAATACAACAGTCACCATGCGCACTTTCCTTCATGGGAGTAATGTCTCAAACAGTCTACGCTTTGATCGTTACCTGGAAGACCAGTAGTAGTTTCTGATGAACATGTGGAGGCATTCTGTTGTCAGTGGGCTATCAGAGTGTTGATGAAACAGAGAAATTGAATCGGGATTGAATACAACAGTCACCATGCGCACTTTCCTCCACGGGAGTAATGTCTCACACAATCTACGTTTGATCGTTCCCTGGAAGACCAGTAATAGTTTCCGATGCACATCTGGATGCTTTCTGTAATCTGTGGACTTTCAGAGTGTTGATGAAACACAGAAATTGCATCGGGATTGAATACAACAGTCACCATGCGCACTTTCCTTCATGGGAGTAATGTCTCAAACAGTCTACGCTTTGATCGTTACCTGGAAGACCAGTAGTAGTTTCTGATGAACATCTTGAGGCATTCTGTAATCTGTGGACTTTCAGAGTGTTGATGAAACACAGAAATTGCATCGGGATTGAATACAACAGTCTCCATGCGCAGTTCCCTCAATGGGAGTAATGTCTGAAACAGTCTACGCTTTGATCGTTCCCTGAAAGACCAGTAGTAGTTTCCTATGAACATCTGGTGGCATTCTGTAATATGTAGACTATCAGAGTGTTGATGAAACAAACATATTGCATAAGGATTGAGTACAACAGTCACCATGCGCACTTTCAAGCATGGGAGTAATTTCTCTAACAGCCTACGATTTGATCGTTCCCTGGAAGACCAGTAGTAAATTCTGATGCGCATCTGTATGCTTTCTGTAATCTGTGGACTGTCAGAGTGTTGATGAAAGACAGAAATTGCATCGGGATTTAATACAACAGTCTCCATGAGCAGCTTCCTCCATGGAAGTAATGTCTCAAACAGTCTACGCTTTGATCGTCCCTTGGAAGACCAGTAGTAGTTTCCGATTCACATCTGGAGGCATTCTGTAATCTGTGGACCATCAGAGTGCTGATGAAACACAGAAATTGCATCGGGATTGAATACAACAGTCATTATGCGCACTTTCCTTCATGGGAGTAATGTCTCAAACTGTCTACGCTTTGATCGTTCCCTGGAAGACCAGTAGTAGTTTCTGATGAACATCTGGAGGCATTCTATAATCTGTGGACAATCAGAGTGTTGATGAAACACAGAAATTGAATGGGAATTGAATACAACAGTCACCATGCGCACCATTACTCCACGGGAGTAATGTCTCAAACAGTCTACGATTTGATCGTTCCCTGGAAGACCAGTAGTAGTTTCCGATGCACATCTGGTGGCATTCTGTAATCTTTGGAGTATCAGAGTGTTGATTACACACAGAAATTGCATCGGAATTAAATACAACAGTCACCATGCGCACTTTCCTCCACGGGAGCAATGTCTCAAACAGTCTACGCTTTGATCGTTAATGGAAGACCAGTAGTAGTTTCCGATGTACGTCTGGTGGCACTCTGTAATCTGTGGACTATCAGAGTGTTGATGAAACACAGAAATTGCCTCGGGATTGAATACAACAGTCACAATGCGCACATTCCTTCATGGGAATAATGTCTCAAACAGTCTACGCTTTGATCGTTCCCAGGAAGACCAGTAGTACTTTCCGATGCACATCTTTAAGCATTCTGTAATCTGTGGACTATAAGAGTGCTGATGAAATACAGAAATTGCATTGGGATTGAATACAACGGTCACCATGCGCACTTACCTCCATGGGTGTCATATCTCAAAGAGTTTACTCTTTGATCGTTCCCTGGAAGACCAGTAGTAGTTTCTGATGCACATCTGGAGGCATTCTGTAATCTGTGGACTATCAGAGTGTTGATGAAACACAGAAATTGCATCGGGATTGAATACAACAGTCACCATGCGCACTTTCCTCCATGGAGTAATGTCTCTAACAGTCTACGCTTTGATCGTTCCCTGGAAGACCAGTAGTACTTTCCGATGCTCATCTGGTGGCTTTCCGTAAACTGTGGACCATCAGAATGTTGATAAAGCACAGAAATTGCTTCGGGATAGAATACAGAAGTCACCATGCGCACTTTCCTCCATGGGTGTAAGGTCTCAAACAGTCCACTCATTGATCGTTACCTGGATGACCAGTAGTAGTTTCCGATGCACATCTGGTGGCATTCTGTAATATGCGGACTATCAGAGTGTTGATGAAACACAGAAATTGCATCGGGATTGAATACAACAGTCACCATCCGCACTTTCCTCCATGGGAGTAATGTCTGAAACAGTCTACTCTTTGATCGTTCCCTGGTAGACCAGTAGTAGTTTCCGATGCACGTCTGGTGGCATTCTGTAATCTGTGGACTATCAGAGTGTTGATGAAACACAGAAATTGCATCGGGATTGAATACAACAGTCTCCATGAGCAGTTTCCTCTATGGAAGTAATGTCTCAAACAGTCTACGCTTTGATCGTTCCCTGGAAGACCAGTAGAAGTTTCCGATGCACATCTGGAGGCATTCTGTGATCTGTGGACTATCAGATTGTTGGTGAAACACAGAAATTGCATCGGGATTGAATACCAATGTCACAATGCACACTTTCCTCCATAAAAGTAATGTCTAAAACAGTCTACGCTTTGATCGTTCCCTGGAAGAACAGTAGTAGTTTCCGATGCACATCTGGTGGCATTCTGTAATCTGTGGACTATCAGAGTGTTGATTTAACACAGAAATTGTATCGGGATTGAATACAACAGTCACCATGCGCACTTTCCTCCACGGGAGTAATGTCTCAAACAGTCTACGCTTTGATCGGTCAATGGAAGACAAGTAGTAGTTTCCGATGCACATCTGGTGGCATTCTGTAATCTGTGGACAATCAGAGTGTTGATGAAACACAGAAATTGAATGGGAATTGAATACAACAGTCACCATGCGCACTTTCCTCCACGGGAGTAATGTCTCAAACAGTCTACGATTTGATCGTTCCCTGGAAGACAAGTAGTAGTTTCCGATGCACATCTGGTGGCATTCTGTAATCTGTGGAGTATCAGAGTGTTGATTAAACACAGAAATTGCATCGGGATTGAATACAACAGTCACCATGTGCACTTTCCTCCACGGGAGTAATGTCTCAAACAGTCTACGCTTTGATCGTTCCTGGAAGACCAGTGGTAGTTTCCGATGCACGTCTAATGGCACTCTGTAATCTGTGGACTATCAGAGTGTTGATGAAACACAGAAATTGCCTTGGGAATGAATACAACAGTCACAATGCGCACGTACCTCCATGGGTGTCATGTCTCAAAGAGTTTACGCTTTGATCGTTCCCTGGAAGACCAGTAGTAGTTTCTGATGCACATATGGAGGCTTTCCGTTAACTGTCGACTATCAGAATGTTGAAGAAGCACAGAAATTGCATCGGGATAGAATACAACAGTCACCATGCGCACTTTCCTCCATTGGAGTAAGGTCTCAAACAGTCTACTCATTGATCGTTCCCTGGAAGACCAGTAGTAGTTTCCGATGCACATCTCGTGGCATTCTGTAATCTGTGGACTATCAGAGTGCTGATGAAACACAGAAATTGCATCGGGATTGAATACAACAGTCACCATGCGCACTTTCCTCCATAGGAGTAATGTCTCAAACAGTATACGCTATCATCGTTCCCTGGAAGACCAGTAGTGGTTTCCGATGCACATCTGGAGGCATTCTGTAATCTGTGGACTATCGGAGTGTTGATGAAACACAGAAATTGCATCGGGATTGGGTACAACTGTCACCATGCGCACTTTCCTTCATGGGAGTAATGTCTCAAACAGTCTATGTTTGATCGTTCCCTGGAAGACCAGTAGTAGTTACTGATGAACATCTGGAGGCATTCTGTTGTCTGTGGACTATCAGAGTGTTGATGAAACACAGAAATTGCATCGGGATTGAATACAACAGTCACCATGAGCACTTTCCTCCATGGGAGTAATGTCTCTAAGAGTCTACGCTTTGGTCGTTCCCTGGAAGACCAGTAGTAGTTTCCGATGCACATCTGGATGCTTTCTGTAATCTGTGGACTTTCAGAGTGTTGATGAAACACAGAAATAGCATCGGGATTGAATACAACAGTCTCCATGCGCAGTTTCCTCCAAGGGAGTAATGTCTCAAACAGTCTACGTATTTGATCGTTCCCTGGACGACCAATAGTAGTTTCCGATGCACATCTGGTGGCATTCTGTAATATGTAGACTATCAGAGTGTTGATGAAACAAAGATATTGCATCGGGATTGAATACAACAGTCACCATGCGCACTTCCCTCCACGGGAGTAATGTCTTAAACAGTCTACTCTTTGATCGTTCCCTGGAAGACCAGTAGTAGTTTCCGATGCACATCTGGAGGCATTCTGCAATCTGTAGACTATCAGACTGTTGATGAAACACAGAAATTGCATCGGGATTGAATACAACAGTCACCATGAGCACTTTCCTCCATGGGAGTAATGTCTCTAAGAGTCTACGCTTTGATCGTTCCCTGGAAGACCAGTAGTAGTTTCCGATGCACATCTGGATGCTTTCTGTAATCTGTGGACTTTCAGAGTGTTGATGAAACACAGAAATTGCATCGGGATTGAATACAACAGTCACCATGCGCACTTTCCTTCTTGGGAGTTTTGTCTCAAACAGTCTACGCTTTGATCGTTACCTGGAAGACCAGTAGTAGTTTCTGATGAACATCTGGAGGCATTCTGTTGTCTGTGGACTATCAGAGTGTTGATGAAACAGAGAAATTGCATCGGGATTGAATACAACAGTCACCATTCGCACTTTCCTCCACGGGAGTAATGTCTCACACATTCTACGCTTTGATCGTTGCCAGGAAGACGAATAGTAGTTTCCCATGAATATCTGGAGGCATTCGGTAATCTGTGGACTATCAGAGTGTTGATGAAACAGAGAAATTGCATCGGGATTGAATACAACAGTCACCATGCGCACTTTCCTCCACGGGAATAATGTCTCAAACAGTCTACTCTTTGATCGTTCCCTGGAAGACCAGTAGTAGTTTCCGATGCACATCTGGAGGCATTCTGTAATCTGTAGACTATCAGAGTGTTGATGAAACACAGAAATTCCATCGGGATTGAATACAACACTCACCATGAGCACTTTCCTCCATGGGAGTAATGTCTCTATGAGACTACCCTTTGATCGCTCCCTGGAAGACCAGTAATAGTTTCCGATGCACATCTGGATGCTTTCTGTAATCAGTGGACTTTCAGAGTGTTGATGAAACACAGAAATTGCTGCGGTATTGAATACAACAGTCACCATGCGCACTTTCCCTCACGGGAGTTATGTCTCAAACAATCTACGCTTTGATCGCTCCTGGAAGACCAGTAGTAGTTTCCGATGCACGTCTGGTGTCATTCTGTAGGCTGTGGACTATCAGAGTGTTGATGAAACACAGAAATTGCAATGGGATTGAATACAACAGTCACAATAAGCACATTACTTCATGGGAATAATGTCTCAAACAGTATACGCTTTGATCGTTCCCAGGAAGACCAGTAGTAGTTTCCGATGCACATCTGAAAGCATTCTGCACTCTGTGGACTATAAGAGTGCTGATGAAACACAGAAATTGCATCGGGATTGAATACAACAGTCACCATGCGCACTTCCCTCCATGGGAGTCATGTTTCAAAGACTTTACGCTTTGATCGTTCCCTGGAAGACCAGTAGTGGTTTCCTATGCACGTCTGGAGTCATTCTGTAATCTGTGGACTATCAGGGTGTTGATGAAACACAGAAATTGCATCAGGATTGAATACAACAGTCACCATGCGCACTTTCCTTCATGGGAGTAATGTCTCAAACTGTCTACGCTTTGATCGTGCCCTGGAAGACCAGTAGTAGTTTCTGATGAACATCTGGAGGCATTCTATTGTCTGTGGGCTATCCGAGTGTTGATGAAACAGAGAAAGTGCATCGGGATTGAATACAACAGTCACCATGCGCACTTTCCTCCACGGGAGTAATGTCTAACACAGTGTACGCTTTGATCGTTCCCTGGAAGACCAGTAGTAGTTTCAAATGAACATCTGGAGGCATTCGGTAATCTGTGGACTATCAGAGTGTTGATGAAACACAGAAATTGCATCGGGATTGAATACAACAGTCACCATGCGCACTTTCCTCCACGAGATTAATGTCTCAAACAGTCTACGCTTTGATCGGTCCCTGGAAGACCAGTAGTAGTTTCCGATGCACATCTGGTGGCATTCTGAATTCTTTGGACAATCAGAGTGTTGATGAAACACAGAAATTGAATTGGAATTGAATACAACAGTCACCATGCGCACTTTCCTCCACAGGAGTAATGTCTCAAACAGTCTACGATTTGATCGTTCCCTGGAAGACCAGTAGTAGTTTCCGATGCACATCTGGTGGCATTCTGTAATCTGTGGACTATCAGAGTGTTGATTAAACACAGAAATTGCATCGGGATAGAATACAACAGTCACCATGCGCACTTTCCTCCACGGGAGTAATGTCTCAAACAGTCTACGCTTTGATGGTTCCTGGAAGACCAGTAGTAGTTTCCGATGCACATCTGGAGGCATTCTGTAATCTGTGGACTATCAGAGTGTTGATGAAACACAGAAATTGCATCGGGATTGAATACAACAGTCACCATGCGCACTTTCCTTCATGGGAGTAATGTCTCTAACAGGCTACGCTTTGATCGTTCCCTGGAAGACCAGTAGTAGTTTCCGATGCACTTCTGGTGGCATTCTGTAATATGTAGACTATCAGAGTGTTGATGAAACAAACATATTGCATTGGGATTGAATACACCAGTCACCATGCGCACTTTCAACCATGGGAGTAATGTCTCTAACAGCCTACGATTTGATCATTCCCTGGAAGACCAGTAGTAGTTTCTGATGCACATCTGGATGCTTTCTGTAATCTGTGGACTATCAGAGTGTTGATTAAACACAGAAATTGCATCGGGATTGAATACAACAGTCACCATGCGCACTTTCCTCCATGGGAGTAATGTCTCAAACAGTATACGATTTGATCGTTCCCTCGAAGACCAGTAGTGGTTTCCGATGCACATCTGGAGGCATTCTGTAATCTGTGGACTATCAGAGTGTTGATGAAACACAGAAATTGCATCGGGATTGAATACAACAGTCACCATGCGCACTTTCCTTCATGGGAGTAATGTCTCAAACAGTCTATGCTTTGATCGTTCTCTGGAAGACCAGTAGTAGTTTCTGATGAACATCTGGAGGCATTCTGTTGTCTGTGGACTATCAGAGTGTTGATGAAACAGAGAAATTGCATCGGGATTGAATACAACAGTCACCATGCGCACTTCCCTCCACGGGAGTAATGTCTCACACAGGCTACGCTTTGATCGTTCCCTGGAAGACCAGTAGTAGTTTCCCATGAGCATCTGGAGGCATTCGGTAATCTGTGGACTATCAGAGTGTTGATGAAACACAGAAATTGCATCGGGATTGAATACAACAGTCACCATGCGCACTTTCCTCCACGGGAGTAATGTCTCGAACAGGCTACGCTTTGATCGTTCCCTGGAAGACCAGTAGTAGTTTCCGATGCACATCTGGAGGCATTCTGTAATCTGTAGACTATCAGAGTGTTGATGAAACACAGAAATTGCATCGGGAATTAATACAACAGTCACCATGAGCACTTTCCCCCACGGGAGTAATGTCTCTAAGAGTCTACGCTTTGATCGTTCCCTGGACGACCAGTAGTAGTTTCCGATGCACATCTGGATGCTTTCTGTAATCTGTGGACTTTCAGAGTGTTGATGAAACACAGAAATTGCATCGGGATTGAATACAACAGTCATCATGCGCACCCCCCTCCATAAAAGTAATGTCTAAAACAGTCTACGCTTTGATCGTTCCATGGAAGACCAGTAGTAGTTTCCGATGCACATCTGGAGGCATTCTGTAATCTGTAGACTATCAGAGTGTTGATGAAACACAGAAATTCCATCGGGATTGAATACAACACTCACCATGAGCACTTTCCTCCATGGGAGTAATGTCTCTATGAGACTACCCTTTGATCGCTCCCTGGAAGACCAGTAATAGTTTCCGATGCACATCTGGATGCTTTCTGTAATCAGTGGACTTTCAGAGTGTTGATGAAACACAGAAATTGCTGCGGTATTGAATACAACAGTCACCATGAGCACTTTCCCCCACGGGAGTAATGTCTCTAAGAGTCTACGCTTTGATCGTTCCCTGGAAGACCAGTAGTAGTTTCCGATGCACATCTGGAGGCATTCTGTAATCTGTAGACTATCAGAGTGTTGATGAAACACAGAAATTCCATCGGGATTGAATACAACACTCACCATGAGCACTTTCCTCCATGGGAGTAATGTCTCTATGAGACTACCCTTTGATCGCTCCCTGGAAGACCAGTAATAGTTTCCGATGCACATCTGGATGCTTTCTGTAATCAGTGGACTTTCAGAGTGTTGATGAAACACAGAAATTGCTGCGGTATAAAAGTAATGTCTAAAACAGTCTACGCTTTGATCGTTCCATGGAAGACCAGTTGTAGTTTCCGAAGCACATCTGGTGGCATTCTGTAATATGTAGACTATCAGAGTGTTGATGAAACAAACTTATTGCATCGGGATTGAATACACCAGTCACCATGCGCACTTTCAACCATGGGAGTAATGTCTCAAACAGCCTACGATTTGATCGTTCCCTGGAAGACCAGTAGTAGTTTCTGATGCACATCTGGATGCTTTCTGTAATCTGTGGACTATCAGAGTGTTGATTAAACACAGAAATTGCATCGGGATAGAATACAACAGTCACCATGCGCACTTTCCTCCACGGGAGTAATGTCTCAAACAGTCTACGCTTTGATCGTCTGAAGACCAGTATTAGTTTCCGATGCACGTCTGGTGGCATTCTGTAATCTGTGGACTATCAGAGTATTGATGAAACACAGAAAGTGCCTCGGGATTGAATACAACAGTCACCATGCGCACTTTCCTTCATGGGAATAATGTCTCAAACAGTCTACGCTTTGATCGTTCCCTGGAAGACCAGTAGTAGTTTCCGATGCACATCTGGTGGCATTCTGGAATATGTAGACTATCAGAGTGTTGATGAAACAAAGATATTGCATCGGGATTGTATACAACAGTCACCATGCGCACTTTCCTCCACTGGTGTAATTCTCAAACAGTCTACGTTTGATCGTTCCCTGGAAGACCACTAGTAGATTCCGATGCACATCTGGTGGCATTCTGTAATCTGAGGACTATCAGAGTGTTGATGAAACACAGAAATTGCATCGGGATTGAATACAACAGTCATCATGCGCACTTTCCTTCATGGAAGTAATGTCTCTAAGAGTCTACGATTTGATCGTTCCCTGGAAGACCAGTAGTAGTTTCTGATGCACATCTAAATGCTTTCCGTAATCTGTGGACTATCAGAGTGTTGGTGAAACACAGAAATTGCATCGTAATTGAATACAACAGTCTCCATGAGCAGTTTCCTCCATGGGAGTAATGTCTCAAACAGTCTACGCTTTGATCGTTCCCTGGAAGACCAGTAGTAGTTTCCGATGCACATCTGGAGGCATTCTGTAATCTGTGGACTATCAGAGTGTTGGTGAAACACAGAAATTGCATCGGGATTGAATACCAATGTCACCATGCGCACTCTCCTCCATAAAAGTAATGTCTAAAACAGTCTACGCTTTGATCGTTCCCTGGAAGACCAGTACTAGTTTCCGATGCACATCTGGAGGCATTCTGTAATCTGTGGACTATCAGAGTGTTGATGAAACACAGAAATTGCATCGGGATTGAATACAACAGTCACCATGCGCACTCTCCTTCATGGGAGTAATGTCTCTAACAGGCTACGCTTTGATCGTTCCCTGGAAGACCAGTAGTAGTTTCCGATGCACATCTGGTGGCATTCTGTAATATGTAGACTATCAGAGTGTTGATGAAACAAACATATTGCATCGGGATTGAATACAACAGTCACCATACGCACATTCAACCATGGGAGTAATGTCCCTAACAGCCTACGATTTGATCGTTCCCTGGAAGACCAGTAGTAGTTTCTAATGGACATCTGGATGCTTTCTGTAATCTGTGGACTATCAGAGTGTTGATGAAACACAGAAATTGCATCGGGATTGAATACAACAGTCACCATGCGCACTTTCCTCCACAGGAGTAATGTCTTAAACAGTCTACGCTTTAATCGTTCCCTGGAAGACCAGTAGTAGTTTCTGATGAACATCTGGAGGCATTCTGTTGTAAGTGGACTATCAGTGTTTTGATGAAACAGAGAAATTGCATCGGGATTGAATACAACAGTCACCATGTGCACTTTCCTCCACGGGAGTAATGTCTCACACAGTCTACGCTTTGATCGTTCCCTGGAAGACCAGTAGTAGTTTCCCATGAACATCTGGAGGCATTCGGTAATCTGTGGACTATCAGAGTGTTGATGAAACACAGAAATTGCATCGGGATTGAATACAACAGTCACCATGCGCACTTTCCTCCACGTGAGTAATGTCTCAAACAGTCTACGCTTTGATCGGTCCCTGGAAGACCAGTAGTAGTTTTCGATGCACATCTGGTGGCATTCTGAATTCTTTGGACAATCAGAGTGTTGATGAAACATAGAAATTGAATGGGAATTGAATACAACAGTCACCATGCGCACTTTCCTCCACAGGAGTAATGTCTCAAACAGTCTACGCTTTGATCGTTCCCTGGAAGACCTGTAGTAGTTTCCGATGCACATCTGGTGGCATTCTGTAATCTGTGGACTATCAGAGTGTTGATTAAACACAGAAATTACATCGGGATAGAATACAACAGTCACCATGCGCACTTTCCTCCACGGGAGTAATGTCTCAAACAGTCTACGCTTTGATCGTTCCTGGAAGACCAGTAGTGGTTTCCGATACACATCTGGAGGCATTCTCTAATCTGTGGACTATCAGAGTGTTGGTGAAACACAGAAATTGCATCGGGATTGAATACCAATGTCACCATGCGCACTCTCCTCCACGTGAGTAATGTCTCAAACAGTCTACGCTTTGATCGGTCCCTGGAAGACCAGTAGTAGTTTTCGATGCACATCTGGTGGCATTCTGAATTCTTTGGACAATCAGAGTGTTGATGAAACACAGAATTTGAATGGGAATTGAATACAACAGTCACCATGCGCACTTTCCTCCACAGGAGTAATGTCTCAAACAGTCTACGCTATGATCGGTCCCTGGAAGACCAGTAGTAGTTTCCGATGCACATCTGAAAGCATTCTGTAATCTGTGGACTATCAGAGTGTTGATTAAACACAGAAATTACATCGGGATAGAATACAACAGTCACCATGCGCACTTTCCTCCACGGGAGTAATGTCTCAAACAGTCTACGCTTTGATCGTTCCTGGAAGACCAGTAGTAGTTTTCGATGCACGTCTGGTGGCATTCTGTAATCTGTGGACTATCAGAGTGTTGATGAAACACAGAAATTGCCTCGGGATTGAATACAAAAGTCACAATGCGCACATTCCTTCATGGGAATAATGTCTCAAACAGTTTACGCTTTGATCGTTCCCAGGAAGACCAGTAGTAGTTTCCGATGCACTTCTGAAAGCATTCTGTAATCTGTGGACTATAAGAGTGCTGATGAAACACAGAAATTGCATCAGGGTTGAATACAACAGTCACCATGCGCACTTCCCTCCATGGGAGTCATGTCTCAAAGAGTTTACGCTCTGATCGTCCCCTGGAAGACCAGTAGTAGTTTCCGATGCACATCTGGAGGCATTCTGTAATCTGTGGACTATCAGAGTGTTGATGAAACACAGAAATAGCATCGGGATTGAATACAACAGTCACCATGCGCACTTTCCTCCACGGGACTAATGTCTCAAACAGTCTACGCTTTGATCGTTCCCCGGAAGACCAGTAGTAGTTTTCGTTGCACATCTGGTGGTATTCTGTAATCTGTGGACTATCAGAGTGTTGATTAAACACAGAAATTGCACCGGGATAGAATACAACAGTCACCATGCGCACTTTCCTCCACGGGAGTAATGTCTCAAACAGTCTACGATTTGATCGTTCCCTGGAAGACCAGTAGTAGTTTCTGATGCACATCTGGATGCTTTCCGTAATCTGTGGACTATCAGAGTGTTGATGAAACACAGAAATTGCATCGGGATTGAATACAACAGTCTCCATGAGCAGTTTCCTCCATGGGAGTAATGTCTCAAACAGTTTACGCTTTGATCGTTCCCTGGAAGACCAGTAGTAGTTTCCGATGCACATCTGGAGGCATTCTGTAATCTGTGGACTATCAGAGTTTTGATGAAACACAGAAAGTGCCTCGGGATTGAATACAACAGTCACAATGCGCACATTCCTTCATGGGAATAATGTCTCAAACAGTCTACTCTTTGATCGTTCCCAGGAAGACCAGTAGTAGTTTCCGATGCACATCTGGAGGCATTCTGTAATATGTAGCCTATCAGAGTGTTGATGAAACAAACATATTTCATCGGGATTGAATACAACAGTCACCATGCGCACTTTCCTTCATGGGAGTAATGTCTCAAACAGTCTACGCTTTAATCGTTCCCTGGAAGACCAGTAGTAGTTTCTGATGAACATCTGGAGGCATTCTGTTGTCTGTGGACTATCAGAGTGTTGATGAAACAGAGAAATGCATCGGGATTGAATACAACAGTCACCATGCGCACTTTCCTCCACGGGAGTAATGTCTCAAACAGTCTACGCTTTGATCGTTCTGAAGACCAGTATTAGTTTCCGATGCACGTCTGGTGGCATTCTGTAATCTGTGGACTATCAGAGTTTTGATGAAACACAGAAAGTGCCTCGGGATTGAATACAACAGTCACAATGCGCACATTCCTTCATGGGAATAATGTCTCAAACAGTCTACGCTTTGATCGTTCCCAGGAAGACCAGTAGTATTTTCCGATGCACATCTGAAAGCATTCTGTAATCTGTGGACTATCAGAGTGTTGATGAAACACAGAAATTGCATCGGGATTGAATACAACGGTCACCATGCGCACTTTCCTTCATGGGAGTAATGTCTCAAACAGTCTACGATTTAATCGTTCCCTGGAAGACCAGTAGTAGTTTGTGATGAACATCTGGAGGCATTCTGTTGTCTGTGGACTATCAGAGTGTTGATGAAACAGAGAAATTGCATCGGGATTGAATACAACAGTCACCATGCGCACTTTCCTCCACGGGAGTAATGTCTCACACAGTCTACGCTTTGATCGTTCCCTGGAAGACCAGTAGTAGTTTCCCATGAACATCTGGAGGCATTCGGTAATCTGTGGACTATCAGAGTGTTGATGAAACACAGAAATTGCCTCGGGATTGAATACAACAGTCACAATGCGCACATTCCTTCATGCGAATAATATCTCAAACAGTTTACGCTTTGATCGTTCCCAGGAAGACCAGTAGTAGTTTCCGATGCACATCTGAAAGCATTCTGTAATCTGTGGACTCTAAGAGTGCTGATGAAACACAGAAATTGCATCTGGATTGAATACAACAGTCACCATGCGCACTTTCCTCCACGGGAGTAATGTCTCAAACAGTCTACGCTTTGATCGTTCCTGGAAGACCAGTAGTAGTTTCCGATGCACGTCTGGTGGCATTCTGTAATCTGTGGACTATCAGGGTGTTGATGAAACACAGAAATTGCATCGGGATTGAATACAACAGTCACAATGCGCACATTCCTTCATGGGAATAATGTCTCAAACAGTTTACGCTTTGATCGTTCCCCGGAAGACCAGTAGTAGTTTTCGTTGCACATCTGGTGGTATTCTGTAATCTGTGTGCTATCAGAGTGTTGATGAAACACAGAAATTGCATCGGGATTGAATACAACAGTCACCATGCGCACTTTCCTTCATGGGAGTAATGTCTCAAACAGTCTATGCTTTGATCGTTCCCTGGAAGACCAGTAGTAGTTTCTGATGAACATCTGGAGGCATTCTGTTTTGTGTGGACTATCAGAGTGTTGATGAAACAGAGTAATTGCATCGGGATTGAATACAACAGTCACCATGCGCACTTTCCTCCACGGGAGTAATGTCTCACACAGGCTACGCTTTGATCGTTCCCTGGAAGACGCGTAGTAGTTTCCCATGAGCATCTGGAGGCATTCGGTAATCTGTGGACTATCAGAGTGTTGATGAAACACAGAAATTGAATCGGGATTGAATACAACGGTCACCATGCGCACTTTCCTCCACGGGAGTAATGTCTCAAACAGTCTACTCTTTGATCGTTCCCTGGAAGACCAGTAGTAGTTTCCGATGCACATCTGGATGCTTTCTGTAATCTGTGGACTATCAGAGTGTTGGTGAAACACAGAAATTGCATCGGGATTAAATACCAATGTCACCATGCGCACTTTACTTCATGGGAGTAATGTCTCTAACAGGCTACGCTTTGATCGTTCCCTGGAAGACCAGTAGTAGTTTCCGATGCACATCTGGTGGCATTCTGTGATATGTAGACTATCAGAGTGTTGATGAAACAAACATATTGCATCGGGATTGAATACAACAGTCACCATGCGCACATTCAACCATGGGAGTAATGTCTCTAACAGCCTACGATTTGATCGTTCCCTGGAAGACCAGTAGTAGTTTCTCATGCACATCTGGATGCTTTCCGTAATCTGTGGACTATGAGAATGTTGATGAAACACAGAAATTGCTTCGGGATTGAATACAACAGTCTCCATGAGGAGTTTCCTCCATGGGAGAAATGTCTCAAACAGTCTACGCTTTGATCGTTCCCTGGAAGACCAGTAGTAGTTTCCGATGCACGTCTGGTGGCATTCTGTAATCTGTGGACTATCAGAGTGTTGATGAAACACAGAAATTGCCTCGGGATTGAATACAACAGTCACAATGCGCACATTCCTTCATGGGAATAATGTCTCAAACAGTCTACGCTTTGATCGTTCCCTGGAAGACCAGTAGTAGTTTGTGATGAACATCTGGAGGCATTCTGTTGTCTGTGGACTATCAGAGTGTTGATGAAACAGAGAAATTGCATCGGGATTGAATACAACAGTCACCATGCGCACTTTCCTCCACGGGAGTAATGTCTCACACAGTCTACGCTTTGATCGTTCCCTGGAAGACCAGTAGTAGTTTCCCATGAACATCTGGAGGCATTCGGTAATCTGTGGACTATCAGAGTGTTGATGAAACACAGAAATTGCCTCGGGATTGAATACAACAGTCACAATGCGCACATTCCTTCATGCGAATAATATCTCAAACAGTTTACGCTTTGATCGTTCCCAGGAAGACCAGTAGTAGTTTCCGATGCACATCTGAAAGCATTCTGTAATCTGTGGACTCTAAGAGTGCTGATGAAACACAGAAATTGCATCAGGATTGAATACAACAGTCACCATGCGCACTTTCCTCCACGGGAGTAATGTCTCAAACAGTCTACGCTTTGATCGTTCCCTGGAAGACCAGTAGTAGTTTCCGATGCACATCTGGATGCTTTCTGTAATCTGTGGACTATCAGAGTGTTGGTGAAACACAGAAATTGCATCGGGATTAAATACCAATGTCACCATGCGCACTTTACTTCATGGGAGTAATGTCTCTAACAGGCTACGCTTTGATCGTTCCCTGGAAGACCAGTAGTAGTTTCCGATGCACATCTGGTGGCATTCTGTGATATGTAGACTATCAGAGTGTTGATGAAACAAACATATTGCATCGGGATTGAATACAACAGTCACCATGCGCACATTCAACCATGGGAGTAATGTCTCTAACAGCCTACGATTTGATCGTTCCCTGGAAGACCAGTAGTAGTTTCTCATGCACATCTGGATGCTTTCCGTAATCTGTGGACTATGAGAATGTTGATGAAACACAGAAATTGCTTCGGGATTGAATACAACAGTCTCCATGAGGAGTTTCCTCCATGGGAGAAATGTCTCAAACAGTCTACGCTTTGATCGTTCCCTGGAAGACCAGTAGTAGTTTCCGATGCACGTCTGGTGGCATTCTGTAATCTGTGGACTATCAGAGTGTTGATGAAACACAGAAATTGCCTCGGGATTGAATACAACAGTCACAATGCGCACATTCCTTCATGGGAATAATGTCTCAAACAGTCTACGCTTTGATCGTTCCCAGGAAGACCAGTAGTAGTTTCCGATGCACATCTGAAAGCATTCTGTAATCTGTGGACTATAAGAGTGCTGATGAAACACAGAAATTGCATCAGGATTGAATACAACAGTCACCATGCGCACTTCCCTCCATGGGAGTCATGTCTCAAAGAGTTTACGCTCGGATCGTTCCCTGGAAGACCAGTAGTAGTTTCCGATGCACATCTGGAGGCATTCTGTAATCTGTGGACTATCAGAGTGTTGATGAAACACAGAAATTGCATCGGGATTGAATACAACAGTCACCATGCGCACTTTCCTCCACGGGAGTAATGTCTCACACAGGCTACGCTTTGATCGTTCCCTGGAAGACCAGTAGTAGTTTCCCATGAGCATCTGGAGGCATTCGGTAATCTGTGGATTATCAGAGTGTTGATGAAACACAGAAATTGCATCGGGATTGAATACAACAGTCACCATGCGCACTTTCCTCCACGGGAGTAATGTCTCAAACAGTCTACTCTTTGATCGTTACCTGGAAGACCAGTAGTAGTTTCCGATGCACATCTGGAAGCATTCTGTAATCTGTAGACTATCAGAGTGTTGATGAAACACAGAAATTGCATCGGGAATGAATACAACAGTCACCATGAGCACTATCCACCATGGGGGTAATGTCTCTAAGAGTCTACGCTTTGATCGTTCCCTGGAAGACCAGTAGTAGTTTCCGATGGACATCTGGATACTTTCTCTAATCTGTGGACGTTCAGAGTGTTGATGAAACACAGAAATTGCATCGGGATTGAATACAACAGTGTCCATGAGCAGTTTCCTCCATGGGAGTAATGTCTCAAACAGTCTACGCTTTGATCGTTCCCTGGAAGACGAGTAGTAGTTTCCGATGCACATCTGGAGGCATTCTGTAATCTGTGGACTATCAGAGTGTTGGTGAAACACAGAAATTGCATCGGGATTGAATACCAATGTCACCATGCGCACTTTCCTCCATAAAAGTAATGTCTAAAACAGTCTACGCTTTGATCGTTCCCTGGAAGACCAGTAGTAGTTTCCGATGCACATCTGGAGGCATTCTGTAATCTGTGGACTATCAGAGTGTTGATGAAACACAGAAATTGCATCGGGATTGAATACAACAGTCACCATGCGCACTTTCCTTCATGGAAGAAATGTCTTTAAGAGTCTACGCTTTGATCGTTCCCTGGAAGACCAGTAGTAGTTTCCGATGCACATCTGGAGGCATTCTGTAATCTGTGGACTATCAGAGTGTTGACGAAACACAGAAAGCGCCTCGGGATTGAATACAACAGTCACCATACGCACTTTCCTCCACGGGAGTAATGTCTCAAACAGTCTACTCTTTGATCGTTCCTTCGAAGACCAGTAGTAATTTCCGATGCACATCTGGAGGCATTCTGTAATCTGTAGACTATCAGAGTGTTGATGAAACACAGAAATTGCATCGGGAATGAATACAACAGTCACCATGAGCAATTTTCCCCCATGGGAGTAATGTCTCTAAGAGTCTACTCCTTGATCGTTCCCTGGAAGACCAGTAGTAGTTTCCGATGCACATCTGGATGCTTTCTGTAATCTGTGGACTTTCAGAGTGTTGATGAAACACAGAACTTGCATCGGGATTGAATACAACAGTCTCCATGAGCAGTTTCCTCCATGGGAGTAATGTCTCAAACAGTCTACGCTTTGATCGTTCCCAGGAAGACCAGTAGTAGTTTCCGATGCACATCTGAAAGCATTCTGTAATCTGTGGACTCTAAGAGTGCTGATGAAACACAGAAATTGCATCGGGATTGAATACAACAGTCACCATGCGCACTTTCCTCCACGGGAGTAATGTCTCAAACAGTCTACGCTTTGATCGTTCCTGGAAGACCAGTAGTAGTTTCCGATGCACGTCTGGTGGCATTCTGTAATCTGTGGACTATCAGGGTGTTGATGAAACACAGAAATTGCATCGGGATTGAATACAACAGTCACAATGCGCACATTCCTTCATGGGAATAATGTCTCAAACAGCTTACGCTTTGATCGTTCCCAGGAAGACCAGTAGTAGTTTCCGATGCACATCCGAAAGCAATCTGTAATCTGTGGACTATCAGGGTGTTGATGAAACACAGAAATTGCCTCGGGATTGAATACAACAGTCACAATGCGCACTTTCCTTCATGGGAATAATGTCTCAAACAGTTTACGCTTTGATCGTTCCCCGGAAGACCAGTAGTAGTTTTCGTTGCACATCTGGTGGTATTCTGTAATCTGTGTGCTATCAGAGTGTTGATGAAACACAGAAATTGCATCGGGATTGACTACAACAGTCACCATGCGCACTTTCCTTCATGGGAGTAATGTCTCAAACAGTCTATGCTTTGATCGTTCCCTGGAAGACCAGTAGTAGTTTCTGATGAACATCTGGAGGCATTCTGTTTTCTGTGGACTATCAGAGTGTTGATGAAACAGAGAAATTGCATCGGGATTGAATACAACAGTCACCATGCGCACTTTCCTCCACGGGAGTAATGTCTCACACAGGCTACGCTTTGATCGTTCCCTGGAAGACGCGTAGTAGTTTCCCATGAGCATCTGGAGGCATTCGGTAATCTGTGGACTATCAGAGTGTTGATGAAACACAGAAATTGAATCGGGATTGAATACAACGGTCACCATGCGCACTTTCCTATACGGGAGTAATGTCTCAAACAGTCTACTCTTTGATCGTTCCCTGGAAGACCAGTAGTAGTTTCCGATGCACATCTGGATGCTTTCTGTAATCTGTGGACTATCAGAGTGTTGGTGAAACACAGAAATTGCATCGGGATTAAATACCAATGTCAACATGCGCACTTTACTTCATGGAAGTAATGTCTCTAACAGGCTACGCTTTGATCGTTAACTGGAAGACCAGTAGTAGTTTCCGATGCACATCTGGTGGCATTCTGTGATATGTAGACTATCAGAGTGTTGATGAAACAAACATATTGCATCGGGATTGAATACAACTGTCACCATGCGCACTTTCAACAATGGGAGTAATGTCTCTAACAGCCTACGATTTGATCGTTCCCTGGAAGACCAGTAGTAGTTTCTCATGCACATCTGGATGCTTTCCGTAATCTGTGGACTATCAGAATGTTGATGAAACACAGAAATTGCATCGGGATTGAATACAACAGTCTCCATGAGGAGTTTCCTCCATGGGAGAAATGTCTCAAACAGTCTACGCTTTGATCGTTCCCTGGAAGACCAGTAGTAGTTTCCGATGCACGTCTGGTGGCATTCTGTAATCTGTGGACTATCAGAGTGTTGATGAAACACAGAAATTGCCTCGGGATTGAATACAACAGTCACAATGCGCACATTCCTTCATGGGAGTAATGTCTCAAACAGTCTACGCTTTGATCGTTCCCAGGAAGACCAGTAGTAGTTTCCGATGCACATCTGAAAGCATTCTGTAATCTGTGGACTCTAAGAGTGCTGATGAAACAGAGAAATTGCATCAGGATTGAATACAACAGTCACCATGCGCACTTTCCTCCACGGGAGTAATGTCTCAAACAGTCTACGCTTTGATCGTTCCTGGAAGACCAGTAGTAGTTTCCGATGCACGTCTGGTGGCATTCTGTAATCTGTGGACTATCAGGGTGTTGATGAAACACAGAAATTGCATCGGGATTGAATACAACAGTCACAATGCGCACATTCCTTCATGGGAATAATGTCACAAACAGTTTACGCTTTGATCGTTCCCAGGAAGACCAGTAGTAGTTTCCGATGCACATCTGGAGGCATTCTGTAATCTGTAGACTATCAGAGTGTTGATGAAACACAGAAATTGCATCGGGAATGAATACAACAGTCACCATGAGCACTTTCCCCCATGGGAGTAATGTCTCAAAGAGTCTACGCCTTGATCGTTCCCTGGAAGACCAGTAGTAGTTTCCGATGCACATCTGGATGCTTTCTGTAATCTGTGGACTTTCAGAGTGTTGATGAAACACAGAAATTGCATCGGGATTGAATACAACAGTCTCCATGAGCAGTTTCCTCCATGGGAGTAATGTCTCAAACAGTCTACGCTTTGATCGTTCCCAGGAAGACCAGTAGTAGTTTCCGATGCACATCTGAAAGCATTCTGTAATCTGTGGACTCTAAGAGTGCTGATGAAACACAGAAATTGCATCGGGATTGAATACAACAGTCACCATGCGCACTTTCCTCCACGGGAGTAATGTCTCAAACAATCTACGCTTTGATCGTTCCTGGAAGACCAGTAGTAGTTTCCGATGCACGTCTGGTGGCATTCTGTAATCTGTGGACTATCAGGGTGTTGATGAAACACAGAAATTGCATCGGGATTGAATACAACAGTCACAATGCGCACATTCCTTCATGGGAATAATGTCTCAAACAGTTTACGCTTTGATCGTTCCCCGGAAGATCAGTAGTAGTTTTCGTTGCACATCTGGTGGTATTCTGTAATCTGTGTGCTATCAGAGTGTTGATGAAACACAGAAATTGCATCGGGATTGAATACAACAGTCACCATGCGCACTTTCCTTCATGGGAGTAATGTCTCAAACAGTCTATTCTTTGATCGTTCCCTGGAAGACCAGTAGTAGTTTCTGATGAACATCTGGAGGCATTCTGTTTTCTGTGGACTATCAGAGTGTTGATGAAACAGAGAAATTGCATCGGGATTGAATACAACAGTCACCATGCGCAGTTTCCTCCACGGGACTAATGTCTCACACAGGCTACGCTTTGATCGTTCCCTGGAAGACGCGTAGTGGTTTCCCATAAGCATCTGGAGGCATTCGGTAATCTGTGGACTAACAGAGTGTTGAAGAAACACAGAAATTGAATCGGGATTGAATACAACGGTCACCATGCGCACTTTCCTCCACGGGAGTAATGTCTCAAACAGTCTACTCTTTGATCGTTCCCTGGAAGACCAGTAGTAGTTTCCGATGCACATCTGGATGCTTTCTGTAACCTGTGGACTATCAGAGTGTTGGTGAAACACAGAAATTGCATCGGGATTAAATACCAATGTCACCATGCGCACTTTACTTCATGGGAGTAATGTCTCTAACAGGCTACGCTTTGATCGTTCCCTGGAAGACCAGTAGTAGTTTCCGATGCACATCTGGTGGCATTCTGTGATATGTAGACTATCAGAGTGTTGATGAAACAAACATATTGCATCGGGATTGAATACAACTGTCACCATGCACACTTTCAACCATCTGAGTAATGTCTCTAACAGCCTACGATTTGATCGTTCCCTGGAAGACCAGTAGTAGTTTCTCATGCACATCTGGATGCTTTCCGTAATCTGTGGACTATCAGAATGTTGATGAAACACAGAAATTGCATCGGGATTGAATACAACAGTGTCCATGAGTAGTTTCCTCCATGGGAGAAATGTCTCAAACAGTCTACGCTTTGATCGTTCCCTGGAAGACCAGTAGTAGTTTCCGATGCACGTCTGGTGGCATTCTGTAATCTGTGGACTATCAGAGTGTTGATGAAACACAGAAATTGCCTCGGGATTGAATACAACAGTCACAATGCGCACATTCCTTCATGGGAATAATGTCTCAAACAGTCTACGCTTTGATCGTTCCCAGGAAGACCAGTAGTAGTTTCCGATGCACATCTGAAAGCATTCTGTAATCTGTGGACTATAAGAGTGCTGATGAAACACAGAAATTGCATCAGGATTGAATACAACAGTCACCATGCGCACTTCCCTCCATGGGAGTCATGTCTCAAAGAGTTTACGCTCTGATCGTTCCCTGGAAGACCAGTAGTAGTTTCCGATGCACATATGGAGGCATTCTGTAATCTGTGGACTATCAGAGTGTTGATGAAACACAGAAATTGCATCGGGATTGAATACAACAGTCACCATGCGCACTTTCCTCCACGGGAGTAATGTCTCACACAGGCTACGCTTTGATCGTTCCCTGGAAGACCAGTAGTAGTTTCCCATGAGCATCTGGAGGCATTCAGTAATCTGTGGATTATCAGAGTGTTGATGAAACACAGAAATTGCATCGGGATTGAATACAACAGTCACCATGCGCACTTTCCTCCACGGGAATAATGTCTCAAACAGTCTACTCTTTGATCGTTCCCTGGAAGACCAGTAGTAGTTTCCGATGCACATCTGGAAGCATTCTGTAATCTGTAGACTATCAGAGTGTTGATGAAACACAGAAATTGCATCGGGAATGAATACAACACTCACCATGAGCACTTTCCACCATTTGAGTAATGTCTCTAAGAGTCTACGCTTTGATCGTTCCCTGGAAGACCAGTAGTAGTTTCCGATGCACATCTGGAGGCATTCTGTAATCTGTGGACTATCAGAGTGTTGGTGAAACACAGAAATTGCATCGGGATTGAATACCAATGTCACCATGCGCACTTTCCTCCATAAAAGTAATGTCTAAAACAGTCTACGCTTTGATCGTTCCCTGGAAGACCAGTAGTAGTTTCCGATGCACATCTGGAGGCATTCTGTAATCTGTGGACTATCAGAGTGTTGATGAAACACAGAAATTGCATCGGGATTGAATACAACAGTCACCATGCGCACTTTCCTTCATGGAAGAAATGTCTCTAAGAGTCTACGCTTTGATCGTTCCCTGGAAGACCAGTAGTAGTTTCCGATGCACATCTGGAGGCATTCTGTAATCTGTGGACTATCAGAGTGTTGGTGAAACACAGAAATTGCATCGGGATTGAATACCAATGTCACTATGCGCACTCTCCTCCATAAAAGTAATGTCTAAAACAGTCTACGCTTTGATCGTTCCCTGGAAGACCAGTAGTAGTTTCCGATGCACATCTGGAGGCATTCTGTAATCTGTGGACTATCAGAGTGTTGATGAAACACAGAAATTGCATCGGGATTGAATACAACAGTCACCATGCGCACTTTCAACCATGGGAGTAATGTCTCTAACAGCCTACGATTTGATCGTTCCCTGGTAGACCAGTAGTAGTTTCTGATGCACATCTGGATGCTTTCTGTAATCTATGGACTATCAGAGTGTTGATTAAACACAGAAATTGCATCGGGATAGAATACAACAGTCACCATGCGCACTTTCCTCCACGGGAGTAATGTCTCAAACAGTCTACGCTTTGATCGTTCCTGGAAGACCAGTAGTAGTTTCCGATGCACGTCTGGTGGCATTCTGTAATCTGTGGACTATCAGGGTGTTGATGAAACACAGAAATTGCATCGGGATTGAATACAACAGTCACAATGCGCACATTCCTTCATGGGAATAATGTCACAAACAGTTTACGCTTTGATCGTTCCCAGGAAGACCAGTAGTAGTTTCCGATGCACATCTGGAGGCATTCTGTAATCTGTAGACTATCAGAGTGTTGATGAAACACAGAAATTGCATCGGGAATGAATACAACAGTCACCATGAGCACTTTCCCCCATGGGAGTAATGTCTCAAAGAGTCTACGCCTTGATCGTTCCCTGGAAGACCAGTAGTAGTTTCCGATGCACATCTGGATGCTTTCTGTAATCTGTGGACTTTCAGAGTGTTGATGAAACACAGAAATTGCATCGGGATTGAATACAACAGTCTCCATGAGCAGTTTCCTCCATGGGAGTAATGTCTCAAACAGTCTACGCTTTGATCGTTCCCAGGAAGACCAGTAGTAGTTTCCGATGCACATCTGAAAGCATTCTGTAATCTGTGGACTCTAAGAGTGCTGATGAAACACAGAAATTGCATCGGGATTGAATACAACAGTCACCATGCGCACTTTCCTCCACGGGAGTAATGTCTCAAACAGTCTACGCTTTGATCGTTCCTGGAAGACCAGTAGTAGTTTCCGATGCACGTCTGGTGGCATTCTGTAATCTGTGGACTATCAGGGTGTTGATGAAACACAGAAATTGCATCGGGATTGAATACAACAGTCACAATGCGCACATTCCTTCATGGGAATAATGTCTCAAACAGTTTACGCTTTGATCGTTCCCCGGAAGATCAGTAGTAGTTTTCGTTGCACATCTGGTGGTATTCTGTAATCTGTGTGCTATCAGAGTGTTGATGAAACACAGAAATTGCATCGGGATTGAATACAACAGTCACCATGCGCACTTTCCTTCATGGGAGTAATGTCTCAAACAGTCTATTCTTTGATCGTTCCCTGGAAGACCAGTAGTAGTTTCTGATGAACATCTGGAGGCATTCTGTTTTCTGTGGACTATCAGAGTGTTGATGAAACAGAGAAATTGCATCGGGATTGAATACAACAGTCACCATGCGCACTTTCCTCCACGGGACTAATGTCTCACACAGGCTACGCTTTGATCGTTCCCTGGAAGACGCGTAGTAGTTTCCCATGAGCATCTGGAGGCATTCGGTAATCTGTGGACTAACAGAGTGTTGATGAAACACAGAAATTGAATCGGGATTGAATACAACGGTCACCATGCGCACTTTCCTCCACGGGAGTAATGTCTCAAACAGTCTACTCTTTGATCGTTCCCTGGAAGACCAGTAGTAGTTTCCGATGCACATCTGGATGCTTTCTGTAATCTGTGGACTATCAGAGTGTTGGTGAAACACTGAAATTGCATCGGGATTAAATACCAATGTCACCATGCGCACTTTACTTCATGGGAGTAATGTCTCTAACAGGCTACGCTTTGATCGTTCCCTGGAAGACCAGTAGTAGTTTCCGATGCACATCTGGTGGCATTCTGTGATATGTAGACTATCAGAGTGTTGATGAATCAAACATACTGCATCGGGATTGAATACAACTGTCACCATGCGCACTTTCAACCATGGGAGTAATGTCTCTAACAGCCTACGATTTGATCGTTCCCTGGAAGACCAGTAGTAGTTTCTCATGCACATCTGGATGCTTTCCGTAATCTGTGGACTATGAGAATGTTGATGAAACACAGAAATTGCATCGGGATTGAATACAACAGTCTCCATGAGGAGTTTCCTCCATGGGAGAAATGTCTCAAACAGTCTACGCTTTGATCGTTCCCTGGAAGACCAGTAGTAGTTTCCGATGCACGTCTGGTGGCATTCTGTAATCTGTGGACTATCAGAGTGTTGATGAAACACAGAAATTGCCTCGCGATTGAATACAACAGTCACAATGCGCACATTCCTTCATGGGAATAATGTCTCAAACAGTCTACGCTTTGATCGTTCCCAGGAAGACCAGTAGTAGTTTCCGATGCACATCTGAAAGCATTCTGTAATCTGTGGACTATAAGAGTGCTGATGAAACACAGAAATTGCATCAGGATTGAATACAACAGTCACCATGCGCACTTCCCTCCATGGGAGTCATGTCTCAAAGAGTTTACGCTCTGATCGTTCCCTGGAAGACCAGTAGTAGTTTCCGATGCACATCTGGAGGCATTCTGTAATCTGTGGACTATCAGAGTGTTGATGAAACACAGAAATTGCATCGGGATTGAATACAACAGTCACCATGCGCACTTTCCTCCACGGGAGTAATGTCTCACACAGGCTACGCTTTGATCGTTCCCTGGAAGACCAGTAGTAGTTTCCCATGAGCATCTGGAGGCATTCAGTAATCTGTGGATTATCAGAGTGTTGATGAAACACAGAAATTGCATCGGGATTGAATACAACAGTCACCATGCGCACTTTCCTCCACGGGAGTAATGTCTCAAACAGTCTACTCTTTGATCGTTCCCTGGAAGACCAGTAGTAGTTTCCGATGCACATCTGGAAGCATTCTGTAATCTGTAGACTATCAGAGTGTTGATGAAACACAGAAATTGCATCGGGAATGAATACAACAGTCACCATGAGCACTTTCCACCATGGGAGTAATGTCTCTAAGAGTCTACGCTTTGATCGTTCCCTGGAAGACCAGTAGTAGTTTCCGATGCACATCTGGAGGCATTCTGTAATCTGTGGACTATCAGAGTGTTGGTGAAACACAGAAATTGCATCGGGATTGAATACCAATGTCACCATGCGCACTTTCCTCCATAAAAGTAATGTCTAAAACAGTCTACGCTTTGATCGTTCCCTGGAAGACCAGTAGTAGTTTCCGATGCACATCTGGAGGCATTCTGTAATCTGTGGACTATCAGAGTGTTGATGCAACACAGAAATTGCATCGGGATTGAATACAACAGTCACCATGCGCACTTTCCTTCATGGAAGAAATGTCTCTAAGAGTCTACGCTTTGATCGTTCCCTGGAAGACCAGTAGTAGTTTCCGATGCACATCTGGAGGCATTCTGTAATCTGTGGACTATCAGAGTGTTGGTGAAACACAGAAATTGCATCGGGATTGAATACCAATGTCACTATGCGCACTCTCCTCCATAAAAGTAATGTCTAAAACAGTCTACGCTTTGATCGTTCCCTGGAAGACCAGTAGTAGTTTCCGATGCACATCTGGAGGCATTCTGTTATCTGTGGACTATCAGAGTGTTGATGAAACACAGAAATTGCATCGGGATTGAATACAACAGTCACCATGCGCACTTTCAACCATGGGAGTAATGTCTCTAACAGCCTACGATTTGATCGTTCCCTGGTAGACCAGAAGTAGTTTCTGATGCACATCTGGATGCTTTCTGTAATCTATGGACTATCAGAGTGTTGATTAAACACAGAAATTGCATCGGGATAGAATACAACAGTCACCATGCGCACTTTCCTCCACGGGAGTAATGTCTCAAACAGTCTACTCTTTGATCGTTCCCTGGAAGACCAGTAGTAATTTCCGATGCACATCTGGAGGCATTCTGTAATCTGTAGACTATCAGAGTGTTGATGAAACACAGAAATTGCATCGGGAATGAATACAACAGTCACCATGAGCACTTTCCCCCATGGGAGTAATGTCTCTAAGATTCTACGACTTGATCGTTCCCTGGAAGACCAGTAGTAGTTTCCGATGCACATCTGGATGCTTTCTGTAATCTGTGGACTTTCAGAGTGTTGATGAAACACAGAAATTGCATCGGGATTGAATACAACAGTCTCCATGAGCAGTTTCCTCCATGGGAGTAATGTCTCAAACAGTCTACGCTTTGATCGTTCCCTGGAAGACCAGTAGTAGTTTCCGATGCACATCTGGAGGCATTCTGTAATCTGTGGACTATCAGAGTTATGGTGAAACACAGAAATTGCATCGGGATTGAATACCAATGTCACCATGCGCACTTTCCTCCATAAAAGTAATGTCTAAAACAGTCTACGCTTTGATCGTTCCTTGGAAGACCAGTAGTAGTTTCCGATGCACATCTGGAGGCATTCTGTAATCTGTGGACTATCAGAGTGTTGATGAAGCACAGAAATGGCATCGGGATTGAATACAACAGTCACCATGCGCACTTTCCTTCATGGAAGTAATGTCTCTAAGAGTCTACGCTTTGATCGTTCCCAGGAAGACCAGTAGTAGTTTCCGATGCACATCTGAAAGCATTCTGTAATCTGTGGACTATAAGAGTGCTGATGAAACACAGAAATTGCATCGGGATTGAATACAACAGTCACAATGCGCACATTACTTCATGGGAATAATGTCTCAAACAGTCTACGCTTTGATCGTTCCCAGGAAGACCAGTAGTAGTTTCCGATGCACATCTGAAAGCATTCTGTAATCTGTGGACTATAAGAGTGCTGATGAAACACAGAAATTGCATCGGGATTGAATACAACAGTCACCATGCGCACTTCCCTCCATGGGAGTCATGTCTCAAGGAGTTTACGCTCTGATCGTTCCCTGGAAGACAAGTAGTAGTTTCCGATGCACATCTGGAGGCTTTCTGTAATCTGTGGACTATCAGACTGTTGATGAAACACAGAAATTGCATCGGGATTGAATACAACAGTCACCTTGCGCACTCTCCTCCATGGGAGTAATGTCTCTAACAGTCTACGCTTTGATCGTTCCCTGGAAGACCAGTAGTACTTTCCGATGCTCATCTGGTGGCATTCTGTAATATGTGGACTATCAGAGGGTTGATGAAACAAAGATACTGCATAGGGATTGAGTACAACAGTCATTCTGTAATATGTAGACTATCAGAGTGTTGATGAAACAAAGATACTGCATAAGGATTGAGTACAACAGTCACCATGCGCACTTTCAACCATGGGAGTAATGTCTCTAACAGCCTACGATTTGATCGTTCCCTGGAAGACCAGTAGTAGTTTGTGATGCACATCTGTATGCTTTCTGTAATCTGTGGACTATCAGAGTGTTGATGAAACACAGAAATTGCATCGGGATTGAATACAACAGTCTCCATGAGCAGTTTCCTCCATGGAAGTAATGTCTCAAACAGTCTACGCTTTGATCTTTCCCTCGAAGACCAGTAGTAGTTTACGATGCACATCTGGAGGCATTCTGTAATCTGTGGACTATCAGAGTGTTGGTGAAACACAGAAACTGCATCGGGATTGAATACCAATGTCACCATGCACACTTTCCTCCATAAGAGTAATGTCTAAAACAGTCTACGCTTTGATCGTTCCCTGGAAGACAAGTAGTAGTTTCCGATGCACATCTGGTGGCATTCTGTAATCTGTGGAGTATCAGAGTGTTGATTAAACACAGAAATTGCATCGGGATAGAATACAACAGTCACCATGCGCACTTTCCTCCATGTTAGTAATGTCTCAAACAGTCTACGCTTTGATCGTTCCTGGAAGACCAGTAGTAGTTTCCGATGCACGTCTGCTGACATTCTGTAATCTGTGGACTATCAGAGTGTTGATGAAACACAGAAATTGCCTCGGGATTGAATACAACAGTCAGAATGCGCACATTCCTTCATGGGAATAATGTCTCAAACAGTCTACGCTTTGATCGTTCCCAAGAAGACCAGAAGTAGTTTCCGATGCACATCTGAAAGCATTCTGTAATCTGTGGCCTATAAGGGTGTTGATGAAACACAGATATTGCATCGGGATTGAATACAACAATCACCATGCGCACTTTCCCCCATGGGAGTCAAGTCTCAAAGAGTTTACGCTCTGATCGTTCCCTGGAAGACCAGTAGTAGTTTCCGATGCACATCTGGAGGCATTCTGTAATCTGTGGACTATCAGAGTGTTGATGAAACACAGAAATTGCATCGGGATTGAATACAACAGTCACCGTGCGCACTTTCCTCCATGGAAGTAATGTCTCTAACAGTCTACGGTTTGATCGTTCCCTGGAAGACCAGTAGTACTTTCCGATGCTCATCTGGAGGCGTTCCGTAAACTGTGGACTATCAGAATGTTGATGAAGCACAGAAATTGAATCGGGATAGAATACAACAGTCACCATGATCACTTTCCTCCATGGGAGTAAGGTCTCAAACAGTCTACTCATTGATCGTTCCCTGGAAGACCAGTAGTAGTTTCCGATGCACATCTGGTGGCATTCTGTAATATGTGGACTATCAGAGTGTTGATGAAACAGAGAAATTGCATCGGGATTGAATACAACAGTCACCATGCTCACATTCTCCATGGGACTAATGTCTCAAACAGTATACGCTTTGATCGTTCCCTGGAAGACCAGTAGTGGTTTCCGAAGCACATCTGGAGGCATTCTGTAATCTGTGGACTATCAGAGTGTTGATGAAACACAGAAATTGCATCGGGATTGAATACAACAGTCACCATGCGCACGTTCCTTCATGGGAGTAATGTCTCAAACAGTCTATGCTTTGATCGTTCCCTGGAAGACCAGTAGTAGTTTCTGATGAACATGTGGAGGCAATCTCTTGTCTGTGGACTATCAGAGTGTTGATGAAACAGAGAAATAGCATCGGGATTGAATACAACAGTCACCATGCGCACTTTCCTCCACGGGAGTAATGTCTCACACAGTCTACGCTTTGATCGTTCCCTGGAAGACCAGTGGTAATTTCCCATGAGCATCTCTAGGCATTCGGTAATCTGTGGACTTTCAGAGTGTTGATGAAACACAGAAATTGCATCGGGATTAAATACAACGGTCACCTTACGCACTTTGCTCCACGGGAGTAATGTCTCAAACAGACTACTCTTTGATCGTTCCCTGGAAGACCAGCAGTAGTTTCCGATGCACATCTGGAGGCATTCTGTAATCTGTAGACTATCAAAGTGTTGATGAAACACAGAAATTGCATCGGGATTGAATACAACAGTCACCATGAGCACTTTCCTCCATGGAGGTAATGTCTCTAAGAGTCTACGCTTTGATCGTTCCCTGGAAGACCAGTAGTAGTTTCCGATGCACATCTTTATGCTTTCTGTAATCTGTGGACTTTCAGAGTGTTGATGTAACACAGAAATTGCATCGGGATTGAATACAACAGTCTCCATGCGCAGTTTCCTCCATGGGAGTAATGTCTCAAACAGTCTACGCTTTGATCGTTCCCTGGAAGACCAGTAGTAGTTTCCGATGCACATCTGGTGGCATTCTGTAATATGTAGACTATCAGAATGTTGATTATACAAAGATATTGCATCGGGATTGAATACAACAGTCACCATGCGCACTTTCTACCATGGGAGTAATGTCTCTAACAGCCTACGATTTGATCGTTCCCTGGAAGACCAGTAGTAGTTTCTGATGCACATCTGGATGCTTTCCGTAATCTGTGGACTATCAGAGTGTTGATGAAACACAGAAATTGCATCGGGATTGAATACAACAGTCTCCATGAGCAGTTTCCTCCATGGGAGTAATGTCTCAAACAGTCTACGCTTTGATCTTTCCCTGGAAGTCCAGTAGTAGTTTCCGATGCACATCTGGAGGCATTCTGTAATCTGTGGACTATCAGAGTGTTGGTGAAACACAGAAATTGCATCGGGATTGAATACCAATGTCACCATGCGCACTTTCCTCCATAAAAGTAATGTCTAAAACAGTCTACGCTTTGATCGCTCCCTGGAAGACCAGTAGTAGTTTCCGATGCACATCTGGAGGCATTCTGTAATCTGTGGACTATCAGAGTGTTGATGAAAAACAGAAATTGCATCGGGATTGAATACAACAGTCACCATGCGCACTTTCCTTCATGGGAGTAATGTCTCTAACAGGCTACGCTTTGATCGTTCCCTGGAAGACCAGTAGTAGTTTCCGATGCACATCTGGAGGCTTTCCGTAATTTGTGGACTATCAGAGTGTTGATGAAACAGAGAATTTGTATCGGGATTGAATACAACAGTCACCATGCGCACTTTCCTCCAACGAAGTAATGTCTCCAACAGTCTACCCTTTGCTCTTTCCCTGGAAGACCAGTAGTAGTTTCCGATGCACATCTGGTGGCATTCTGTAATATGTAGACTATCAGAGTGTTGATGAAACAAACATATGGCATCGGGATTGAATACAACAGTCACCATGCGCACTTTCAAGCATGGGAGTAATGTCTCTAACAGTCTACGCTTTGATCGTTCCCTGGAAGACCAGTAGTAGTTTCTGATGCACATCTGTATGCTTTCTGTAATCTGTGGACTATCAGAGTGTTGATGAAACACAGAAATTGCATCAGGATTGAATACAACAGTCCGATGAGCAGTTTCCTCCATGGAAGTAATGTCCCAAACAGTCTACGCTTTGATCGTTCCCTGGAAGACCAGTAGTAGTTTCCGATGCACATCTTTAGGCATTCTGTAATCTGTGGACTATCAGAGTGTTGGTGAAACACAGAAATTGCATCGGGTTTGAATACCGATGTCACCATGCGCACTTTCCTCCATAAAAGTAATGTCTAAAACAGTCTACGCTTTGATCGTTCCCTGGAAGACCAGTAGTAGTTTCCGATGCACATCTGGTGGCATTCTGTAATCTGTGGACTATCAGAGTGTTGATTAAACACAGAAATTGCATCGGGATAGAATACAAAAGTGACTATGCGCACTTAAATCCACGGGAGTAATGTCTCAAACAGTCTACGCTTTGATCGTTCCTGGAAGACCAGTAGTAGTTTCCGATGCACGTTTGGTGGCATTCTGTAATCTGTGGACTATCAGAGTGTTGATGAAACACAGAAATTGCCTCGGGATTGAATACAACAGTCACAATGCGCACATTCCTTCATGGGAAAAATGTCTCAAACAGTCTACGCTTTGATCGTTCCCAGGAAGACCAGTAGTAGTTTCCGATGCACATCTGAAAGCATTCTGTAATATGTGGACTATAAGAGTGCTGATGAAACACAGAAATTGCATCGGGATAGAATACAACAGTCACCATGCGCACTTTCCTCCATGGGAGTAAGGTCTCAAATAGTCTACTCATTGATCGTTCCCTGGAAGACCAGTAGTAGTTTCTGATGCACATCTGGTGGCATTCTGTAATCTGTGGACTATCAGAGTGTTGATGAAACACAGAAATTTCATCGGGATTGAATACAACAGTCACCATGCGCACTTTCCTCCACGGGACTAATGTCTCAAACAGTCTACGCTTTGATCGTTACCCAGAAGACCAGTAGTAGTTTTCGATGCACATCTGGTGGCATTCTGTAATCTGTGGACTATCAGAGTGTTGATGAAACACAGAATTTACATCGGGATTGAATACAACAGTCACCATGCGCACTTTCCTCCATGGGAGTAATGTCTCAAACAGTCTACGCTTTGATCGTTTCCTGGAAGACCAGTAGTAGTTTCCTATGCACATCTGGAGGCATTCTGTAATCTGTGGACTATCAGAGTGTTGATGAAACACAGAAATTGCATCGGGATTGAATACAACAGTCACCATGCGCACTTTCCTTCATGGGAGTAATGTCTCAAACAGTCTACGCTTTGATCGATCCCTGGAAGACCAGTAGTAGTTTCTGATGAACATCTGGAGGCATTCTGTTGTCTGTGGACATTCAGAGTGTTGATGAAACAGAGAAATTGCATCGGGATTGAATACAACAGTCACCATGCGCACTTTCCTCCACGGGAGTAATGTCTCACACAGTCTACGCTTTGATCGTTGCCTGGAAGACCAGTAGTAGTTTCCGATGCACATCTGAAAGCATTCTGTAATATGTGGACTATAAGAGTGCTGATGAAACACAGAAATTGCATCGGGATAGAATACAACAGTCACCATGTGCACTTTCCTCCATGGGAGTAAGGTCTCAAACAGTCTACTCATTGATCGTTCCCTGGAAGATCAGTAGTAGTTTCTGATGCACATCTGGTAGCATTCTGTAATCTGTGGACTATCAGAGTGTTGATGAAACACAGAAATTTCATCGGGATTGAATACAACAGTCACCATGCGCACTTTCCTCCACGGGACTAATGTCTCAAACAGTCTACGCTTTGATCGTTACCCGGAAGACCAGTAGTAGTTTTCGATGCACATCTGGTGGCATTCTGTAAACTGTGGACTATCAGAGTGTTGATGAAACACAGGATTTACATCGGGATTGAATACAACAGTCACCATGCGCACTTTCCTCCATGGGAGTAATGTCTCAAACAGTCTACGCTTTGATCGTTTCCTGGAAGACCAGTAGTAGATTCCTATGCACATCTGGAGGCATTCTGTAATCTGTGGACTATCAGAGTGTTGATGAAACACAGAAATTGCATCGGGATTGAATACAACAGTCACCATGCGCACTTTCCTTCATGGGAGTAATGTCTCAAACAGTCTACGCTTTGATCGATCCCTGGAAGACCAGTAGTAGTTTCTGATGAACATCTGGAGGCATTCTGTTGTCTGTGGACTTTCAGAGTGTTGATGAAACAGAGAAATTGCATCGGGATTGAATACAACAGGCACCATGCGCACTTTCCTCCACGGGAGTAAAGTCTCACACAGTCTACGCTTTGATCGTTGCCTGGAAGACCAGTAGTAGTTTCCCATGAACATCTGGAGGCATTCGGTAATCTGTGGACTATCAGAGTGTTGAGGAAACACAGAAATTGCATCGGGATTGAATACAACAGTCACCATGCGCACTTTCCTCCACGGGAGTAATGTCTCAAACTGTCTACTCTTTGATCGTTGCCTGGAAGACCAGTAGTAGTTTCCCATGAACATGTGGAGGCATTCGGTAATCTGTGGACTATCAGGGTGTTGGTGAAACACAGAAATTGCATCGGGATTGAATACCGATGTCACCATGCGCACTTTCCTGCATAAAAGTAATGTCTAAAACAGTCTACGCTTTGATCGTTCCCTGGAAGACCAGTAGTAGTTTCCGATGCACATCTGGTGCCATTCTGTAATCTGTGGACTATCAGAGTGTTGATGAAACACAGAAATTGCATCGGGATTGAATACAACAGTCACCATGCGCACTTTCCTCCACGGGAGTAATGTCTCAAACAGTCTACTCCTTGATCGTTCCCTGGAAGACCAGTAGTAGTTTCCGATGTACATCTGGAGGCATTCTGTAATCTGTAGACTATCAGAGTGTTGATGAAACACAGAAATTGCATCGGGATTGAATACAAGATCCACCATGAGCACTTTCCTCCATGGGAGTAATGTCTCTATGAGTCTACGTTTTGATCGTTCCCTGGAAGACCAGTAGTAGTTTCCGATGCACATCTGGTGGCATTCTGTAATCTGTGGACTATCAGAGTGTTGATGAAACACAGAAATTGCATCGGGATAGAATACAAAAGTGACCATGCGCACTTTAATCCACGGGAGTAATGTCTCAAACAGTCTACGCTTTGATCGTTCCTGGATGACCAGTAGTAGTTTCCGATGATGCACGTTTGGTGGCATTCTGTAATATGTAGACTATCAGAGTGTTGATGAAATACGGAAATTGCCTCGGGATTGAATACAACAGTCACAATGCGCACATTCCTTCATGGGAATAATGTCTCAAACAGTCTACGCTTTGATCGTTCCCAGGAAGACCAGTAGTAGTTTCCGATGCACATCTGAAAGCACTCTGTAATCTGTGGACTATAAGAGTGCTGATGAAACACAGAAATTGCATCGGGATAGAATACAACAGTCACCATGCGCACTTTCCTCCATGGGAGTAAGGTCTCAAACAGTCTACTCATTGATCGTTCCCTGGAAGACCAGTAGTAGTTTCTGATGCACATCTGGTGGCATTCTGTAATCTGTGGACTATCAGATTGTTGATGAAACACAGAAATTTCATCGGGATTGATTACAACAGTCACCATGCGCACTTTCCTCCACGGGACTAATGTCTCAAACAGTCTACGCTTTGATCGTTCCCCGAAAGACCAGTAGTAGTTTTCGATGCACATCTGGTGGCATTCTGTAATCTGTGGACTATCAGAGTGTTGATGAAACACAGAAATTGCATCGGGATTGAATACAACAGGCGACAAGCGCACTTTCCTCCATGGGAATAATGTCTCAAACAGTCTACGCTTTGATCGTTTCCTGGAAGACCAGTAGTGGTTTCCTATGCACATCTGGAGGCATTCTGTAATCTGTGGACTATCAGATTGTTGATGAAACACAGGATTTTCATCGGGATTGAATACAACAGTCACCATGCGCACTTTGCTCCACGGGAGTAATGTCTCAAACAGACTACTCTTTGATCGTTCCCTGGAAGACCAGCAGTAGTTTCCGATGCACATCTGGTGTCATTCTGTAATATGTAGACTATCAGAATGTTGATGAAACAAAGATATTGCATCGGGATTGAATACAACAGTCACCATGCGCACTTTCAACCATGGGAGTAAAGTCTCTAACAGCCTACGATTTGATCGTTACCTTTAAGACCAGTAGTAGTTTCTGATGCACATCTGGATGCTTTCCGTAATCTGTGGACTATCAGAGTGTTGATGAAACACAGAAATTGTATCGGGATTGAATACAACAGTCTCCATGAGCAGTTTCCTCCATGGGAGTAATGTCTCAAACAGTCTACGCTTTGATCTTTCCCTGGAAGACCAGTAGTAGTTTCCGATGCACATCTGGAGGCATTCTGTAATCTGTGGACTATCAGAGTGTTGATGAAACACAGAAATTGCATCGGGATTGAATACCAATGTCACCATGCGCACTTTCCTCCATAAAAGTAATGTCTAAAACAGTCTACGTTTTGATCGCTCCCTGGAAGTCCAGTAGTAGTTTCCGATGCACATCTGGAGGCATTCTGTAATCTGTGGACTATCAGAGTGTTGATGAAACGCAGAAATTGCAACGGGATTGAATACAACAGTCACCATGCGCACTTTCCTTCATGGGAGTATTGTCTCTAACAGGCTACGCTTTGATCGTTCCCTGGAAGACCAGTAGTAGTTTCCGATGCACATCTGGAGGCTTTCCGTAATTTGTGGACTATCAGAGTGTTGATGAAACAGAGAATTTGCATCGGGATTGAATACAACAGTCACCATGCGCACTTTCCTCCACGGGATTAATGTCTCCAACAGTCTACGCTTTGCTCGTTCCCTGGAAGACCAGTAGTAGTTTCCGATGCACATCTGTTGGCATTCTGTAATATGTAGACTATCAGAGTGTTGATGAAACAAACATATGGCATCAGGATTGAATACAACAGTCACCATGCGCACTTTCAACAATGGGAGTAATGTCTCTAACAGTCTACGCTTTGATCGTTCCCTGGAAGACCAGTAGTAGTTTCTGATGCACATCTGTATGCTTTCTGTAATCCGTGGACTATCAGAGTGTTGATGAAACACAGAAATTGCATCAGGATTGAATACAACAGTCTCCATGAGCAGTTTCCTCCATGGAAGTAATGTCCCAAACAGTCTACGCTTTGATCGTTCCCTGGAAGACCAGTAGTAGTTTCCGATGCACATCTTTAGGCATTCTGTAATCTGTGGACTATCAGAGTGTTGGTGAAACACAGAAATTGCATCGGGATTGAATACCGATGTCACCATGCGCACTTTCCTCCATAAAAGTAATGTCTAAAACAGTCTACGCTTTGATCGATCCCTGGAAGACCAGTAGTAGTTTCCGATGCACATCTGAAAGCATTCTGTAATCTGTGGACTATACGAGTGCTGATGAAACACAGAAATTGCATCGGGATAGAATACAACAGTCACCATGCGCACTTTCCTCCATGGGAGTAAGGTCTCAAACAGTCTACTCATTGATCGTTCCCTGGAAGACCAGCAGTAGCTTCTGATGCACATCTGGTGGCATTCTGTAATCTGTGGACTATCAGAGTGTAGATGAAACACAGAAATTTCATCGGGATTGAATACAACAGTCACCATGCGCACTTTCCTCCACGGGACTAATGTCTCAAACAGTCTACGCTTTGATCGTTCCCCGGAAGACCAGTAGTAGTTTTCGATGCACATCTGGTGGCATTCTGTAATCTGTGGACTATCAGAGTGTTGATGAAACACAGAAATTACATCGGGATTGAATACAACAGTCACCATGCGCACTTTCCTCCATGGGAGTAATGTCTCAAACAGTCTACGCTTTGATCGTTTCCTGGAAGACCAGTAGTGGTTTCCTATGCACATCTGGAGGCATTCTGTAATCTGTGGACTATCAGAGTGTTGATGAAACACAGAAATTGCATCGGGATTGAATACAACAGTCACCATGCGCACTTTCCTTCATGGGAGTAATGTCTCAAACAGTCTACGCTTTGATCGTTCCCTGGAAGACCAGTAGTAGTTTCTGATGAACATCTGGAGGCATTCTGTTGTCTGTGGACTTTCAGAGTGTAGATGAAACAGAGAAATTGCATCGGGATTGAATACAACAGTCACCATGCGCACTTTCCTCCACGGGAGTAATGTCTCACACAGTCTACGCTTTGATCGTTGCCTGGAAGACCAGTAGTAGTTTCCCATGAACATCTGGAGGCATTCGGTAATCTGTGGACTAGCAGAGTGTTGAGGAAACACAGAAATTGCATCGGGATTGAATACAACAGTCACCATGCGCACTTTCCTCCACGGGAGTAATGTCTCAAACAGTCTACTCTTTGATCGTTGCCTGGAAGACCAGTAGTAGTTTCCCATGAACATCTGGAGGCTTCGGTAATCTGTGGACTATCAGGGTGTTGGTGAAACACAGAAATTGCATCGGGATTGAATACCGATGTCACCATGCGCACTTTCCTCCATAAAAGTATTGTCTAAAACAGTCTACGCTTTGATCGTTCCCTGGAAGACCAGTAGTAGTTTCCGATGCACATCTGGTGGCATTCTGTAATATGTAGACTATCAGAGTGTTGATGAAACAAACATATGGCATCGGGATTGAATACAACAGTCACCATGCGCACATTCAACAATGGGAGTAATGTCTCTAACAGTCTACGCTTTGATCGTTCCCTGGAAGACCAGTAGTAATTTCTGATGCACATCTGTATGCTTTCTGTAATCCGTGGACTATTAGAGTGTTGATGAAACACAGAAATTGCATCAGGATTGAATACAACAGTCTCCATGAGCAGTTTCCTCCGTGGAAGTAATGTCTTAAACAGTCTACGCTTTGATCGTTCCCTGGAAGACCAGTAGTAGTTTCCGATGCACATCTTTAGGCATTCTGTAATCTGTGGACTATCAGAGTGTTGGTGAAACACAGAAATTGCATCGGGATTGAATACCGATGTCACCATGCGCACTTTCCTCCATAAAAGTAATGTCTAAAACAGTCTACGCTTTGATCGTTCCCTGGAAGACCAGTAGTAGTTTCCGATGCACATCTGAAAGCATTCTGTAATCTGTGGACTATAAGAGTGCTGATGAAACACAGAAATTGCATCGGGATAGAATACAACAGTCATCATGCGCACTTTCCTCCATGGGAGTAAGGTCTCAAACAGTCTACTCATTGATCGTTCCCTGGAAGACCAGCAGTAGCTTCTGATGCACATCTGGTGGCATTCTGTAATCTGTGGACTATCAGAGTGTTGATGAAACACAGAAATTGCATCGGGATAGAATACAAAAGTGACCATGCGCACTTTAATCCACGGGAGTAATGTCTCAAACAGTCTACGCTTTGATCGTTCCTGGATGACCAGTAGTAGTTTCCGATGATGCACGTTTGGTGGCATTCTGTAATATGTAGACTATCAGAGTGTTGATGAAATACGGAAATTGCATCGGGATAGAATACAACAGTCATCATGCGCACTTTCCTCCATGGGAGTAAGGTCTCAAACAGTCTACTCATTGATCGTTCCCTGGAAGACCAGCAGTAGCTTCTGATGCACATCTGGTGGCATTCTGTAATCTGTGGACTATCAGAGTGTTGATGAAACACAGAAATTGCATCGGGATAGAATACAAAAGTGACCATGCGCACTTTAATCCACGGGAGTAATGTCTCAAACAGTCTACGCTTTGATCGTTCCCTGGAAGACCAGTAGTAGTTTCCGATGCACATCTGAAAGCACTCTGTAATCTGTGGACTATAAGAGTGCTGATGAAACACAGAAATTGCATCGGGATAGAATACAACAGTCACCATGCGCACTTTCCTCCATGGGAGTAAGGTCTCAAACAGTCTACTCATTGATCGTTCCCTGGAAGACCAGTAGTAGTTTCTGATGCACATCTGGTGGCATTCTGTAATCTGTGGACTATCAGATTGTTGATGAAACACAGAAATTTCATCGGGATTGATTACAACAGTCACCATGCGCACTTTCCTCCACGGGACTAATGTCTCAAACAGTCTACGCTTTGATCGTTCCCCGGAAGACCAGTAGTAGTTTTCGATGCACATCTGGTGGCATTCTGTAATCTGTGGACTATCAGAGTGTTGATGAAACACAGAAATTGCATCGGGATTGAATACAACAGGCGACAAGCGCACTTTCCTCCTTGGGAATAATGTCTCAAACAGTCTACGCTTTGATCGTTTCCTGGAAGACCAGTAGTGGTTTCCTATGCACATCTGGAGGCATTCTGTAATCTGTGGACTATCAGATTGTTGATGAAACACAGGAATTTCATCGGGATTGAATACAACAGTCACGATGCGCACTTTGCTCCACGGGAGTAATGTCTCAAACAGACTACTCTTTGATCGTTCCCTGGAAGACCAGCAGTAGTTTCCGATGCACATCTGGTGTCATTCTGTAATATGTAGACTATCAGAATGTTGATGAAACAAAGATATTGCATCGGGATTGAATACAACAGTCACCATGCGCACTTTCAACCATGGGAGTAAAGTCTCTAACAGCCTACGATTTGATCGTTACCTTTAAGACCAGTAGTAGTTTCTGATGCACATCTGGATGCTTTCCGTAATCTGTGGACTATCAGAGTGTTGATGAAACACAGAAATTGTATCGGGATTGAATACAACAGTCTCCATGAGCAGTTTCCTCCATGGGAGTAATGTCTCAAACAGTCTACGCTTTGATCTTTCCCTGGAAGACCAGTAGTAGTTTCCGATGCACATCTGGAGGCATTCTGTAATCTGTGGACTATCAGAGTGTTGATGAAACACAGAAATTGCATCGGGATTGAATACCAATGTCACCATGCGCACTTTCCTCCATAAAAGTAATGTCTAAAACAGTCTACGTTTTGATCGCTCCCTGGATGTCCAGTAGTAGTTTCCGATGCACATCTGGAGGCATTCTGTAATCTGTGGACTATCAGAGTGTTGATGAAACGCAGAAATTGCAACGGGATTGAATACAACAGTCACCATGCGCACTTTCCTTCATGGGAGTATTGTCTCTAACAGGCTACGCTTTGATCGTTCCCTGGAAGACCAGTAGTAGTTTCCGATGCACATCTGGAGGCTTTCCGTAATTCGTGGACTATCAGAGTGTTGATTAAACACAGAAATTGCATCGGGATAGAATACAAAAGTGACCATGCGCACTTAAATCCACGGTAGTAATGTCTCAAACAGTCTACGCTTTGATCGTTCCTGGAAGACCAGTAGTAGTTTCCGATGCACGTTTGGTGGCATTCTGTAATCTGTGGACTATCAGAGTGTTGATGAAACACAGAAATTGCCTCGGGATTGAATACAACAGTCACAATGCGCACATTCCTTCATGGGAAAAATGTCTCAAACAGTCTACGCTTTGATCGTTCCCAGGAAGACCAGTAGTAGTTTCCGATGCACATCTGAAAGCATTCTGTAATATGTGGACTATAAGAGTGCTGATGAAACACAGAAATTGCATCGGGATAGAATACAACAGTCACCATGCGCACTTTCCTCCATGGGAGTAAGGTCTCAAATAGTCTACTCATTGATCGTTCCCTGGAAGACCAGTAGTAGTTTCTGATGCACATCTGGTGGCATTCTGTAATCTGTGGACTATCAGAGTGTTGATGAAACACAGAAATTTCATCGGGATTGAATACAACAGTCACCATGCGCACTTTCCTCCACGGGACTAATGTCTCAAACAGTCTACGCTTTGATCGTTACCCAGAAGACCAGTAGTAGTTTTCGATGCACATCTGGTGGCATTCTGTAATCTGTGGACTATCAGAGTGTTGATGAAACACAGAATTTACATCGGGATTGAATACAACAGTCACCATGCGCACTTTCCTCCATGGGAGTAATGTCTCAAACAGTCTACGCTTTGATCGATCCCTGGCAGACCAGTAGTAGTTTCTGATGAACATCTGGAGGCATTCTGTGGTCTGTGGACTTTCAGAGTGTTGATGAAACAGAGAAATTGCATCGGGATTGAATACAACAGGCACAATGCGCACTTTCCTCCACGGGAGTAAAGTCTCACACAGTCTACGCTTTGATCGTTGCCTGGAAGACCAGTAGTAGTTTCCCATGAACATCTGGAGGCATTCGGTAATCTGTGGACTATCAGAGTGTTGAGGAAACACAGAAATTGCATCGGGATTGAATACAACAGTCACCATGCGCACTTTCCTCCACGGGAGTAATGTCTCAAACAGTCTACTCTTTGATCGTTGCCTGGAAGACCAGTAGTAGTTTCCCATGAACATGTGGAGGCATTCGGTAATCTGTGGACTATCAGGGTGTTGGTGAAACACAGAAATTGCATCGGGATTGAATACCGATGTCACCATGCGCACTTTCCTGCATAAAAGTAATGTCTAAAACAGTCTACGCTTTGATCGTTCCCTGGAAGACCAGTAGTAGTTTCCGATGCACATCTGGTGACATTCTGTAATCTGTGGACTATCAGAGTGTTGATGAAACACAGAAATTGCATCGGGATTGAATACAACAGTCACCATGCGCACTTTCCTCCACGGGAGTAATGTCTCAAACAGTCTACTCCTTGATCGTTCCCTGGAAGACCAGTAGTAGTTTCCGATGTACATCTGGAGGCATTCTGTAATCTGTAGACTATCAGAGTGTTGATGAAACACAGAAATTGCATCGGGATTGAATACAAGATCCACCATGAGCACTTTCCTCCATGGGAGTAATGTCTCTATGAGTCTACGTTTTGATCGTTCCCTGGAAGACCAGTAGTAGTTTCCGATGCACATCTGGTGGCATTCTGTAATCTGTGGACTATCAGAGTGTTGATGAAACACAGAAATTGCATCGGGATAGAATACAAAAGTGACCATGCGCACTTTAATCCACGGGAGTAATGTCTCAAACAGTCTACGCTTTGATCGTTCCTGGATGACCAGTAGTAGTTTCCGATGATGCACGTTTGGTGGCATTCTGTAATATGTAGACTATCAGAGTGTTGATGAAATACGGAAATTGCCTCGGGATTGAATACAACAGTCACAATGCGCACATTCCTTCATGGGAATAATGTCTCAAACAGTCTACGCTTTGATCGTTCCCAGGAAGACCAGTAGTAGTTTCCGATGCACATCTGAAAGCACTCTGTAATCTGTGGACTATAAGAGTGCTGATGAAACACAGAAATTGCATCGGGATAGAATACAACAGTCACCATGCGCACTTTCCTCCATGGGAGTAAGGTCTCAAACAGTCTACTCATTGATCGTTCCCTGGAAGACCAGTAGTAGTTTCTGATGCACATCTGGTGGCATTCTGTAATCTGTGGACTATCAGATTGTTGATGAAACACAGAAATTTCATCGGGATTGATTACAACAGTCACCATGCGCACTTTCCTCCACGGGACTAATGTCTCAAACAGTCTACGCTTTGATCGTTCCCCGGAAGAGCAGTAGTAGTTTTCGATGCACATCTGGTGGCATTCTGTAATCTGTGGACTATCAGAGTGTTGATGAAACACAGAAATTGCATCGGGATTGAATACAACAGGCGACAAGCGCACTTTCCTCCATGGGAATAATGTCTCAAACAGTCTACGCTTTGATCGTTTCCTGGAAGACCAGTAGTGGTTTCCTATGCACATCTGGAGGCATTCTGTAAATTGTGGACTATCAGATTGTTGATGAAACACAGGAATTTCATCGGGATTGAATACAACAGTCACCATGCGCACTTTGCTCCACGGGAGTAATGTCTCAAACAGACTACTCTTTGATCGTTCCCTGGAAGACCAGCAGTAGTTTCCGATGCACATCTGGTGTCATTCTGTAATATGTAGACTATCAGAATGTTGATGAAACAAAGATATTGCATCGGGATTGAATACAACAGTCACCATGCGCACTTTCAACCATGGGAGTAAAGTCTCTAACAGCCTACGATTTGATCGTTACCTTTAAGACCAGTAGTAGTTTCTGATGCACATCTGGATGCTTTCCGTAATCTGTGGACTATCAGAGTGTTGATGAAACACAGAAATTGTATCGGGATTGAATACAACAGTCTCCATGAGCAGTTTCCTCCATGGGAGTAATGTCTCAAACAGTCTACGCTTTGATCTTTCCCTGGAAGACCAGTAGTAGTTTCCGATGCACATCTGGAGGCATTCTGTAATCTGTGGACTATCAGAGTGTTGATGAAACACAGAAATTGCATCGGGATTGAATACCAATGTCACCATGCGCACTTTCCTCCATAAAAGTAATGTCTAAAACAGTCTACGTTTTGATCGCTCCCTGGAAGTCCAGTAGTAGTTTCCGATGCACATCTGGAGGCATTCTGTAATCTGTGGACTATCAGAGTGTTGATGAAACGCAGAAATTGCAACGGGATTGAATACAACAGTCACCATGCGCACTTTCCTTCATGGGAGTATTGTCTCTAACAGGCTACGCTTTGATCGTTCCCTGGAAGACCAGTAGTAGTTTCCGATGCACATCTGGAGGCTTTCCGTAATTTGTGGACTATCAGAGTGTTGATGAAACAGAGAATTTGCATCGGGATTGAATACAACAGTCACCATGCGCACTTTCCTCCACGGGATTAATGTCTCCAACAGTCTACGCTTTGCTCGTTCCCTGGAAGACCAGTAGTAGTTTCCGATGCACATCTGTTGGCATTCTGTAATATGTAGACTATCAGAGTGTTGATGAAACAAACATATGGCATCGGGATTGAATACAACAGTCACCATGCGCACTTTCAACAATGGGAGTAATGTCTCTAACAGTCTACGCTTTGATCGTTCCCTGGAAGACCAGTAGTAGTTTCTGATGCACATCTGTATGCTTTCTGTAATCCGTGGACTATCAGAGTGTTGATGAAACACAGAAATTGCATCAGGATTGAATACAACAGTCTCCATGAGCAGTTTCCTCCATGGAAGTAATGTCCCAAACAGTCTACGCTTTGATCGTTCCCTGGAAGACCAGTAGTAGTTTCCGATGCACATCTTTAGGCATTCTGTAATCTGTGGACTATCAGAGTGTTGGTGAAACACAGAAATTGCATCGGGATTGAATACCGATGTCACCATGCGCACTTTCCTCCATAAAAGTAATGTCTAAAACAGTCTACGCTTTGATCGTTCCCTGGAAGACCAGTAGTAGTTTCCGATGCACATCTGAAAGCATTCTGTAATCTGTGGACTATACGAGTGCTGATGAAAAACAGAAATTGCATCGGGATAGAATACAACAGTCACCATGCGCACTTTCCTCCATGGGAGTAAGGTCTCAAACAGTCTACTCATTGATCGTTCCCTGGAAGACCAGCAGTAGCTTCTGATGCACATCTGGTGGCATTCTGTAATCTGTGGACTATCAGAGTGTAGATGAAACACAGAAATTTCATCGGGATTGAATACAACAGTCACCATGCGCACTTTCCTCCACGGGACTAATGTCTCAAACAGTCTACGCTTTGATCGTTCCCCGGAAGACCAGTAGTAGTTTTCGATGCACATCTGGTGGCATTCTGTAATCTGTGGACTATCAGAGTGTTGATGAAACACAGAAATTACATCGGGATTGAATACAACAGTCACCATGCGCACTTTCCTCCACGGGAGTAATGTCTCACACAGTCTACGCTTTGATCGTTGCCTGGAAGACCAGTAGTAGTTTCCCATGAACATCTGGAGGCATTCGGTAATCTGTGGACTATCAGAGTGTTGAGGAAACACAGAAATTGCATCGGGATTGAATACAACAGTCACCATGCGCACTTTCCTCCACGGGAGTAATGTCTCAAACAGTCTACTCTTTGATCGTTGCCTGGAAGACCAGTAGTAGTTTCCCATGAACATCTGGAGGCTTCGGTAATCTGTGGACTATCAGGGTGTTGGTGAAACACAGAAATTGCATCGGGATTGAATACCGATGTCACCATGCGCACTTTCCTCCATAAAAGTATTGTCTAAAACAGTCTACGCTTTGATCGTTCCCTGGAAGACCAGTAGTAGTTTCCGATGCACATCTGGTGGCATTCTGTAATATGTAGACTATCAGAGTGTTGATGAAACAAACATATGGCATCGGGATTGAATACAACAGTCACCATGCGCACATTCAACAATGGGAGTAATGTCTCTAACAGTCTACGCTTTGATCGTTCCCTGGAAGACCAGTAGTAATTTCTGATGCACATCTGTATGCTTTCTGTAATCCGTGGACTATTAGAGTGTTGATGAAACACAGAAATTGCATCAGGATTGAATACAACAGTCTCCATGAGCAGTTTCCTCCATGGAAGTAATGTCTTAAACAGTCTACGCTTTGATCGTTCCCTGGAAGACCAGTAGTAGTTTCCGATGCACATCTTTAGGCATTCTGTAATCTGTGGACTATCAGAGTGTTGGTGAAACACAGAAATTGCATCGGGATTGAATACCGATGTCACCATGCGCACTTTCCTCCATAAAAGTAATGTCTAAAACAGTCTACGCTTTGATCGTTCCCTGGAAGACCAGTAGTAGTTTCCGATGCACATCTGAAAGCATTCTGTAATCTGTGGACTATAAGAGTGCTGATGAAACACAGAAATTGCATCGGGATAGAATACAACAGTCACCATGCGCACTTTCCTCCATGGGAGTAAGGTCTCAAACAGTCTACTCATTGATCGTTCCCTGGAAGACCAGCAGTAGCTTCTGATGCACATCTGGTGGCATTCTGTAATCTGTGGACTATCAGAGTGTAGATGAAACACAGAAATTTCATCGGGATTGAATACAACAGTCACCATGCGCACTTTCCTCCACGGGACTAATGTCTCAAACAGTCTACGCTTTGATCGTTCCCCGGAAGACCAGTAGTAGTTTTCGATGCACATCTGGTGGCATTCTGTAATCTGTGGACTATCAGAGTGTTGATGAAACACAGAAATTACATCGGGATTGAATACAACAGTCACCATGCGCACTTTCCTCCATGGGAGTAATGTCTCAAACAGTCTACGCTTTGATCGTTTCCTGGAAGACCAGTAGTGGTTTCCTATGCACATCTGGAGGCATTCTGTAATCTGTGGACTATCAGAGTGTTGATGAAACACAGAAATTGCATCGGGATTGAATACAACAGTCACCATGCGCACTTTCCTTCATGGGAGTAATGTCTCAAACAGTCTACGCTTTGATCGTTCCCTGGAAGACCAGTAGTAGTTTCTGATGAACATCTGGAGGCATTCTGTTGTCTGTGGACTTTCAGAGTGTTGATGAAACAGAGAAATTGCATCGGGATTGAATACAACAGTCAGCATGCGCACTTTCCTCCACGGGAGTAATGTCTCACACAGTCTACGCTTTGATCGTTGCCTGGAAGACCAGTAGTAGTTTCCCATGAACATCTGGAGGCATTCGGTAATCTGTGGACTATCAGAGTGTTGAGGAAACACAGAAATTGCATCGGGATTGAATACAACAGTCACCATGCGCACTTTCCTCCACGGGAGTAATGTCTCAAACAGTCTACTCTTTGATCGTTGCCTGGAAGACCAGTAGTAGTTTCCCATGAACATCTGGAGGCTTCGGTAATCTGTGGACTATCAGGGTGTTGGTGAAACACAGAAATTGCATCGGGATTGAATACCGATGTCACCATGCGCACTTTCCTCCATAAAAGTAATGTCTAAAACAGTCTACGCTTTGATCGTTCCCTGGAAGACCAGTAGTAGTTTCCGATGCACATCTGAAAGCATTCTGTAATCTGTGGACTATAAGAGTGCTGATGAATCACAGAAATTGCATCGGGATAGAATACAACAGTCACCATGCGCACTTTCCTCCATGGGAGTAAGGTCTCAAACAGTCTACTCATTGATCGTTCCCTGGAAGACCAGCAGTAGCTTCTGATGCACATCTGGTGGCATTCTGTAATCTGTGGACTATCAGAGTGTAGATGAAACACAGAAATTTCATCGGGATTGAATACAACAGTCACCATGCGCACTTTCCTCCACGGGACTAATGTCTCAAACAGTCTACGCTTTGATCGTTCCCCGTAAGACCAGTAGTAGTTTTCGATGCACATCTGGTGGCATTCTGTAATCTGTGGACTATCAGAGTGTTGATGAAACACAGAAATTACATCGGGATTGAATACAACAGTCACCATGCGCACTTTCCTCCATGGGAGTAATGTCTCAAACAGTCTACGCTTTGATCGTTTCCTGGAAGACCAGTAGTGGTTTCCTATGCACATCTGGAGGCATTCTGTAATCTGTGGACTATCAGAGTGTTGATGAAACACAGAAATTGCATCGGGATTGAATACAACAGTCACCATGCGCACTTTCCTTCATGGTAGTAATGTCTCAAACAGTCTACGCTTTGATCGTTCCCTGGAAGACCAGTAGTAGTTTCTGATGAACATCTGGAGGCATTCTGTTTTCTGTGGACTTTCAGAGTGTTGATGAAACAGAGAATTTGCATCGGGATTGAATACAACAGTCACCATGCGCACTTTCCTCCACGGGAGTAATGTCTCACACAGTCTACACTTTGATCGTTGCCTGGAAGACCAGTAGTAGTTTCCCATGAACATCTGGAGGCATTAGGTAATCTGTGGACTATCAGAGTGTTGAGGAAACACAGAAATTGCATCGGGATTGAATACAACAGTCACCATGCGCACTTTCCTCCACGGGAGTAATGTCTCAAACAGTCTACTCTTTGATCGTTGCCTGGAAGACCAGTAGTAGTTTCCTATGAACATCTGGAGGCTTCTGTAATCTGTGGACTATCAGAGTGTTGATGAAACACGGAAATTGCATCCGGATTGAATACAACAGTCACCACGCGCACTTTCTTCCATGGGAGTAATGTCTCAAACAGACTACGATTTGATCGTTCCCAGGAAGACCAGTAGTAGTTTCCGATGCACATCTGGAGGCATTCTGTTATCTGTGGACTATCAGAGTGTTGATGAAACACAGAAATGGCTTCGGGATTGAATACAACAGTCACCATGCGCACTTTCAACAATGGGAGTAATGTCTATAACAGTCTACGCTTTGATCGTTCCCTGGAAGACCAGTAGTAGTTTCTGATGCACATCTGTATGCTTTCTTTAATCCGTGGACTATCAGAGTGTTGATGAAACACAGAAATTGCATCAGGATTGAATACAACAGTCTCCATGAGCAGTTTCCTCCATGGAAGTAATGTCCCAAACAGTCTACGCTTTGATCGTTCCCTGGAAGACCAGTAGTAGTTTCCGATGCACATCTTTAGGCATTCTGTAATCTGTGGACAATCAGAGTGTTGGTGAAACACAGAAATTGCATCGGGATTGAATACCGATGTCACCATGCGCACTTTCCTCCATAAAAGTAATGTCTAAAACAGTCTACGCTTTGATCGTTCCCTGGAAGACCAGTAGTAGTTTCCGATGCACATCTGAAAGCATTCTGTAATCTGTGGACTATAAGAGTGCTGATGAAACACAGAAATTGCATCGGGATAGAATACAACAGTCACCATGCGCACTTTCCTCCATGGGAGTAAGGTCTCAAACAGTCTACTCATTGATCGTTCCCTGGAAGACCAGCAGTAGCTTCTGATGCACATCTGGTGGCATTCTGTAATCTGTGGACTATCAGAGTGTAGATGAAACACAGAAATATCATCGGGATTGAATACAACAGTCACCATGCGCACTTTCCTCCACGGGACTAATGTCTCAAACAGTCTACGCTTTGATCGTTCCCCGGAAGACCAGTAGTAGTTTTCGATGCACATCTGGTGGCATTCTGTAATCTGTGGACTATCAGAGTGTTGATGAAACACATACATTACATCGGGATTGAATACAACAGTCACCATGCGCACTTTCCTCCATGGGAGTAATGTCTCAAACAGGCTACGCTTTGATCGTTTCCTGGAAGACCAGTAGTGGTTTCCTATGCACATCTGGAGGCATTCTGTAATCTGTGGACTATCAGAGTGTTGATGAAACACAGTAATTGCATCGGGATTGAATACAACAGTCACCATGTGCACTTTCCTTCATGGGAGTAATGTCTCAAACAGTCTACGCTTTGATCGTTCCCTGGAAGACCAGTAGTAGTTTCTGATGAACATCTGGAGGCATTCTGTTGTCTGTGGACTTTCAGAGTGTTGATGAAACAGAGAAATTGCATCGGGATTGAATACAACAGTCACCATGCGCACTTTCCTCCACGGGAGTAATGTCTCACACAGTCTACGCTTTGATCGTTGCCTGGAAGACCAGTAGTAGTTTCCCATGAACATCTGGAGGCATTCGGTAATCTGTGGACTATCAGAGTGTTGAGGAAACACAGAAAATGCATCGGGATTGAATACAACAGTCACCATGCGCACTTTCCTCCACGGGAGTAATGTCTCAAACAGTCTACTCTTTGATCGTTGCCTGGAAGACCAGTAGTAGTTTCCCATGAACATCTGGAGGCTTCGGTAATCTGTGGACTATCAGAGTGTTGGTGAAACACAGAAATTGCATCGGGATTGAATACCGATGTCACCATGCGCACTTTCCTCCATAAAAGTATTGTCTAAAACAGTCTACGCTTTTATCGTTCCCTGGAAGACCAGTAGTAGTTTCCGATGCACATCTGGTGGCATTCTGTAATCTGTGGACTATCAGAGTGTTGATGAAACACAGAAATTGCATCGGGATTGAATACAACAGTCACCATGCGCACTTTCCTCCACGGGAGTAATGTCTCAAACAGTCTACTCTTTGATCGTTCCCTGGATGACCAGTAGTAGTTTCCGATGCACATCTGGAGGCATTCTGTAATCTGTAGACTATCAGAGTGTTGATGAAACACAGAAATTGAAACGGGATTGAATACAACAGTCACAATGCGCACATTCCTTCATGGGAATAATGTCTCAAACAGTCTACGCTTTGATCGTTCCCAGGTTAGACCAGTAGTAGTTTCCGATGCACATCTGAAAGCATTCTGTAATCTGTGGACTATACGAGTGCTGATGAAACACAGAAATTGCATCGGGATAGAATACAACAGTCACCATGCGCACTTTCCTCCATGGGAGTAAGGTCTCAAACAGTCTACTCATTGATCGTTCCCTGGAAGACCAGTAGTAGTTTCTGATGCACATCTGGTGGCATTCTGTAATCTGTGGACTATCAGATTGTTGATGAAACACAGAAATTTCATCGGGATTGAATACAACAGTCTCCATGCGCACTTTCCTCCATGGGAGTAATGTCTCAAACAGTCTACTCATTGATCGTTCCCTGGAAGACCAGTAGTAGTTTCCGATGCACATCTGGAGGCATTCTGTAATCTGTAGACTATCAGAGTGTTAATGAAACACAGAATTTGCATCGGGATTGAATACAACAGTCACCATGAGCACTTTCCTCCATGGGAGTAATGTCTCTATGAGTCTACGCTTTGATCGTTCCCTGGAAGACCAGTAGTAGTTTCCGATGCACATCTGGTGGCATTCTGTAATCTGTGGACTATCAGAGTGTTGATTAAACACAGAAATTGCATCTTGATAGAATACAAAAGTGACCATGCGCACTTTAATCCACGGGAGTAATGTCTCAAACAGTCTACGCTTTGATCGTTCCTGGAAAAACAGTAGTAGTTTCCGATGCACGTTTGGTGGCATTCTGTAATCTGTAAACTATCAGAGTGTTGATGAAACACAGAAATTGCCACGGGATTGAATACAACAGTCACAATGCGCACTTTCCTCCACGGGATTAACGTCTCAAACAGTCTACGCTTTGATCGTTCCCCGGAAGACCAGTAGTAGTTTCCGATGCACATCTGAAAGCTTTCTGTAATCTGTTGACTATAAGAGTGCTGATGAAACACAGAAATTGCATCGGGATAGAATACAACAGTCACCATGCGCACTTTCCTCCATGGGAGTAAGGTCTCAAACAGTCTACTCATTGATCGTTCCCTGGAAGACCAGCAGTAGCTTCTGATGCACATCTGGTGGCATTCTGTAATCTGTGGACTATCAGAGTGTAGATGAAACACAGAAATTTCATCGGGATTGAATACAACAGTCACCATGCGCACTTTCCTCCACGGGACTAATGTCTCAAACAGTCTACGCTTTGATCGTTCCCCGGAAGACCAGTAGTAGTTTTCGATGCACATCTGGTCTCATTCTGTAATCTGTGGACTATCAGAGTGTTGATGAAACACAGATATTACATCGGGATTGAATACAACAGTCACCATGCGCACTTTCCTCCATGGGAGTAATGTCTCAAACAGTCTACGCTTTGATCGTTTCCTGGAAGACCAGTAGTGGTTTCCTATGCACATCTGGAGGCATTCTGTAATCTGTGGACTATCAGAGTGTTGATGAAACACAGAAATTGCATCGGGATTGAATACAACAGTCACCATGCGCACTTTCCTTCATGGGAGTAATGTCTCAAACAGTCTACGCTTTGATCGTTCCCTGGAAGACCAGTAGTAGTTTCTGATGAACATCTGGAGGCATTCTGTTGTCTGTGGACTTTCAGAGTGTTGATGAAACAGAGAAATTGCATCGGGATTGAATACAACAGTCACCATGCGCACTTTCCTCCACGGGAGTAATGTCTCACACAGTCTACGCTTTGATCGTTGCCTGGAAGACCAGTAGTAGTTTCCCATGAACATCTGGAGGCATTCGGTAATCTGTGGACTATCAGAGTGTTGAGGAAACACAGAAATTGCATCGGGATTGAATACAACAGTCACCATGCGCACTTTCCTCCACGGGAGTAATGTCTCAAACAGTCTACTCTTTGATCGTTGCCTGGAAGACCAGTAGTAGTTTCCCATGAACATCTGGAGGCTTCGGTAATCTGTGGACTATCTAGAGTGTTGGTGAAACACAGAAATTGCATCGGGATTGAATACCGATGTCACCATGCGCACTTTCCTCCATAAAAGTATTGTCTAAAACAGTCTACGCTTTGATCGTTCCCTGGAAGACCAGTAGTAGTTTCCGATGCACATCTGGTGGCATTCTGTAATATGTAGACTATCAGAGTGTTGATGAAACAAACATATGGCATCGGGATTGAATACAACAGTCACCATGCGCACTTTCAACAATGGGAGTAATGTCTATAACAGTCTACGCTTTGATCGTTCCCTGGAAGACCAGTAGTAGTTTCTGATGCACATCTGTATGCTTTCTGCAATCCGTGGACTATCAGAGTGTTGATGAAACACAGAAATTGCATCAGGATTGAATACAACAGTCTCCATGAGCAGTTTCCTCCATGGAAGTAATGTCCCAAACAGTCTACGCTTTGATCGTTCCCTGGAAGACCAGTAGTAGTTTCCGATGCACATCTTTAGGCATTCTGTAATCTGTGGACTATCAGAGTGTTGGTGAAACACAGAAATTGCATCGGGATTGAATACCGATGTCACCATGCGCACTTTCCTCCATAAAAGTAATGTCTAAAACAGTCTACGCTTTGATCGTTCCCTGGAAGACCAGTAGTAGTTTCCGATGCACATCTGAAAGCATTCTGTAATCTGTGGACTATAAGAGTGCTGATGAAACACAGAAATTGCATCGGGATAGAATACAACAGTCACCATGCGCACTTTCCTCCATGGGAGTAAGGTCTCAAACAGTCTACTCATTGATCGTTCCCTGGAAGACCAGCAGTAGCTTCTGATGCACATCTGGTGGCATTCTGTAATCTGTGGACTATCAGAGTGTAGATGAAACACAGAAATTTCATCGGGAATGAATACAACAGTCACCATGCGCACTTTCCTCCATGGGAGTAATGTCTCAAACAGTCTACGCTTTGATCGTTTCCTGGAAGACCAGTAGTGGTTTCCTATGCACATCTGGAGGCATTCTGTAATCTGTGGACTATCAGAGTGTTGATGAAACACAGTAATTGCATCGGGATTGAATACAACAGTCACCATGCGCACTTTCCTTCATGGGAGTAATGTCTCATACAGTCTACGCTTTGATCGTTCCCTGGAAGACCAGTAGTAGTTTCTGATGAACATCTGGAGGCATTCTGTTGTCTGTGGACTTTCAGAGTGTTGATGAAACAGAGAAATTGCATCGGGATTGAATACAACAGTCACCATGCGCACTTTCCTCCACGGGAGTAATGTCTCACACAGTCTACGCTTTGATCGTTGCCTGGAAGACTAGTAGTAGTTTCCCATGAACATCTGGAGGCATTCGGTAATCTGTGGACTATCAGAGTGTTGAGGAAACACAGAAATTGCATCGGGATTGAATACAACAGTCACCATGCGCACTTTCCTCCACGGGAGTAATGCCTCAAACAGTCTACACTTTGATCGTTGCCTGGAAGACCAGTAGTAGTTTCCCATGAACATCTGGAGGCTTCGGTAATCTGTGGACTATCAGAGTGTTGGTGAAACACAGAAATTGCATCGGGATTGAATACCGATGTCACCATGCGCACTTTCCTCCATAAAAGTATTGTCTAAAACAGTCTACGCTTTGATCGTTCCCTGGAAGACCAGTAGTAGTTTCCGATGCACATCTGAAAGCATTCTGTAATCTGTGGACTATAAGAGTGCTGATGAAACACAGAAATTGCATCGGGATAGAATACAACAGTCACCATGCGCACTTTCCTCCATGGGAGTAAGGTCTCAAACAGTCTACTCATTGATCGTTCAATGGAAGACCAGTAGTAGTTTCTGATGCACATCTGGTGGCATTCTGTAATCTGTGGACTATCAGATTGTTGATGAAACACAGAAATTTCATAGGGATTGAATACAACAGTCTCCATGCGCACTTTCCTCCACGGGAGTAATGTCTCAAACAGTCTACTCATTGATCGTTCCCTGGAAGACCAGTAGTAGTTTCCGATGCACATCTGGAGGCATTCTGTAATCTGTAGACTATCAGAGTGTTGATGAAACACAGAATTTGCATCGGGATTGAATACAACAGTCACCATGAGCACTTTCCTCCATGGGAGTAATGTCTCTATGAGTCTACGCTTTGATCGTTCACTGGAAGACCAGTAGTAGTTTCCGATGCACATCTGGTGGCATTCTGTAATCTGTGGACTATCAGAGTGTTGATTAAACACAGAAATTGCATCGGGATAGAATACAAAAGTGACCATGCGCACTTTAATCCACGGGAGTAATGTCTCAAACAGTCTACGCTTTGATCGTTCCTGGAAGAACAGTAGTAGTTTCCGATGCACGTTTGGTGGCATTCTGTAATCTGTATACTATCAGAGTGTTGATGAAACACAGAAATTGCCACGGGATTGAATACAACAGTCACAATGCGCACATTCCTTCATGGGAATAATGTCTCAAACAGTCTACGCTTTGATCGTTCCCAGGAAGACCAGTAGTAGTTTCCGATGCACATCTGAAAGCATTCTGTAATCTGTGGACTATAAGAGTGCTGATGAAACACAGAAATTGCATCGGGATAGAATACAACAGTCACCATGCGCACTTTCCTCCATGGGAGTAAGGTCTCAAACAGTCTACTCATTGATGGTTCCCTGGAAGACCAGTAGTAGTTTCTGATGCACATCTGGTGGCATTCTGTAATCTGTGGACTATCAGAGTGTTGGTGAAACACAGAAATTGCATCGGGATTGAATACAACAGTCACCATGCGCACTTTCCTCCATAAAAGTAATGTCTAAAACAGTCTACGCTTTGATCGTTCCCTGGAAGACCAGTAGTAGTTTCCGATGCACATCTGGAGGCATTCTGTAATCTGTGGACTATCAGAGTGTTGATGAAACACAGAAATTGCATAAGGATTGAATACAACAGTCACCATGCGCACTTTCCTTCATGGGAGTAATGTCTCTAACAGTCTACGCTTTGATCGATCCCTGGAAGAACAGTAGTAGTTTCTGATGAACATCTGGAGGCATTCTGTTGTCTGTGGACTTTCAGAGTGTTGATGAAACAGAGAAATTGCATCGGGATTGAATACAACAGTCACCATGCGCACTTTCCTCCACGGGAGTAATGTCTCAAACAGTCTACTCTTTGATCGTTGCCTGGAAGACCAGTAGTAGTTTCCCATGAACATCTGGAGGCATTCGGTAATCTGTGGACTATCAGAGTGTTGGTGAAACACAGAAATTAAATCGGGATTGAATACCGATGTCACCATGCGCACTTTCCTGCATAAAAGTAATGTCTAAAACAGTCTACGCTTTGATCGTTCCCTGGAAGACCAGTAGTAGTTTCCGATGCACATCTGGTGCCATTTTGTAATCTGTGGACTATCAGAGTGTTGATGAAACACAGAAATTGCATCGGGATTGAATACAACAGTCACCATGCGCACTTTCCTCCACGGGAGTAATGTCTCAAACAGTCTACTCTTTGATCGTTCCCTGGAAGACCAGTAGTAGTTTCCGATGCACATCTGGAGGCATTCTGTAAACTGTAGACTATCAGAGTGTTGATGAAACACAGAAATTGCATCGGGATTGAATACAACATTCACCATGAGCACTTTCCTCCATGGGAGTAATGTCTCTATGAGTCTACGTTTTGATCGTTCCCTGGAAGACCAGTAGTAGTTTCCGATGCACATCTGGTGGCATTCTGTAATCTGTGGACTATCAGAGTGTTGATGAAACACAGAAATTGCATCGGGATAGAATACAAAAGTGACCATGCGCACTTTAATCCACGGGAGTAATGTCTCAAACAGTCTACGCTTTCATCGTTCCTGGAAGACCAGTAGTAGTTTCCGATGCACGTTTGGTGGCATTCTGTAATATGTAGACTATCAGAGTGTTGATGAAACACAGAAATTGCCTCGGGATTGAATACAACAGTCACAATGCGCACATTCCTTCATGGGAATAATGTCTCAAACAGTCTACGCTTTGATCGTTCCCAGGAAGACCAGTAGTAGTTTCCGATGCACATCTGAAAGCACTCTGTAATCTGTGGACTATAAGAGTGCTGATGAAACACAGAAATTGCATCGGGATAGAATACAACAGTCACCATGCGCACTTTCCTCCATGGGAGTAAGGTCTCAAACAGTCTACTCATTGATCGTTCCCTGGAAGACCAGTAGTAGTTTCTGATGCACATCTGGTGGCATTCTGTAATCTGTGGACAATCAGATTGTTGATGAAACACAGAAATTTCATCGGGATTGAATACAACAGTCACCATGCGCACTTTCCTCCAGGGGACTAATGTCTCAAACAGTCTACGCTTTGATCGTTCCCCGGGAGACCAGTAGTAGTTTTCGATGCACATCTGGTGGCATTCTGTAATCTGTGGACTATCAGAGTGTTGATGAAACACAGAAATTGCTTCGGGATTGAATACAACAGACGACAAGCGCACTTTCCTCCATGGGAATAATGTCTCAAACAGTCTACGCTTTGATCGTTTCCTGGAAGACCAGTAGTGGTTTCCTATGCACATCTGGAGGCATTCTGTAATCTGTGGACTATCAGATTGTTGATGAAACACAGAAATTTCATCGGGATTGAATACAACAGTCACCATGCGCACTTTGCTCCACGGGAGAAATGTCTCAAACAGACTACTCTTTGATCGTTCCCTGGAAGACCAGCAGTAGTTTCCGATGCACATCTGGTGGCATTCTGTAATATGGAGACTATCAGAATGTTGATGAAACAAAGATATTGCATCGGGATTGAATACAACAGTCACCATGCGCACTTTCAACCATGGGAGTAAAGTCTCTAACAGCCTACGATTTGATCGTTCCCTTTAAGACCAGTAGTAGTTTCTGATGCACATCTTTATGCTTTCCGTAATCTGTGGACTATCAGAGTGTTGATGAAACACAGAAATTGCATCGGGATTGAATACAACAGTCTCCATGAGCAGTTTCCTCCATGGGAGTAATGTCTCAAACAGTCTACGCTTTGATCTTTCCCTGGAAGACCAGTAGTAGTTTCCGATGCACATCTGGAGGCATTCTGTAATCTGTGGACTATCAGAATGTTGATGAAACACAGAAATTGCATCGGGAATGAATACCAATGTCACCATGCGCACTTTCCTCCATAAAAGTAATGTCTAAAACAGTCTACGCTTTGATCGCTCCCTGGAAGACCAGTAGTGGTTTCCGATGCACATCTGGAGGCATTCTGTAATCTGTGGACTATCAGAGTGTTGATGAAACGCAGAAATTGCATCGGGATTGAATACAACAGTCACCATGCGCACTTTCCTTCATGGGAGTATTGTCTCTAACAGGCTACGCTTTGATCGTTCCCTGGAAGACCAGTAGTAGTTTCCGATGCACATCTGGAGGCTTTCCGTAATTTGTGGACTATCAGAGTGTTGATGAAACAGAGAATTTGCATCGGGATTGAATACAACAGTCACCATGCGCACTTTCCTCCACGGGATTAATGTCTCCAACAGTCTACGCTTTGCTCGTTCCCCAGAAGACCAGTAGTAGTTTCCGATGCACATCTGGTGGCATTCTGTAATATGTAGACTATCAGAGTGTTGATGAAACAAACATATGGCATCGGGATTGAATACAACAGTCACCATGCGCACTTTCAACAATGGGAGTAATGTCTCTAAAAGTCTACGCTTTGATCGTTCCCTGGAAGACCAGTAGTAGTTTCTGATGCACATCAGTATGCTTTCTGTAATCCGTGGACTATCAGAGTGTTGATGAAACACAGAAATTGCATCAGGATTGAATACAACAGTCTCCATGAGCAGTTTCCTCCATGGAAGTAATGTCCCAAACAGTCTACGCTTTGATCGTTCCCTGGAAGACCAGTAGTAGTTTCCGATGCACATCTTTAGGCATTCTGTAATCTGTGGACTATCAGAGTGTTGGTGAAACACAGAAATTGCATCGGGATTGAATACCGATGTCACCATGCGCACTTTCCTCCATAAAAGTAATGTCTAAAACAGTCTACGCTTTGATCGTTCCCTGGAAGACCAGTAGTAGTTTCCGATGCACATCTGGAGGCATTCTGTAATCTGTAGACTATCAGAGTGTTGATGAAACACAGAAATTGCATCGGGATTGAATACAACAGTCACCATGAGCACTTTCCTCCATGGGAGTAATGTCTCTAAGAGTCTACGCTTTGATCGTTCCCTGGAAGACCAGTAGTAGTTTCCGATGCACATCTGGATGCTTTCTGTAATCTGTCTACTTTCAGAGTGTTGATGAAACACAGAAATTGCATCGGGAATCAATACAACAGTCTCCATGCGCAGTTTCCTCCATGGGAGTAATGTCTCAAACAGTCTACGCTTTGATCGTTCCCTGGAAGACCAGTAGTAGTTTCCGATGCAAATCTGGTGGCATTCTGTAATATGTAGACTATCAGAGTATTGATGAAACAAAGACATTGCATTGGGACTGAATACAACAGTCTCCATGAGCAGTTTCCTCTATGGGAATAATGTCTCAAACCGTCTACGCTTTGATCTTTCCCTGGAAGACCATTAGTAGTTTATGATGCACATCTGGAGGCATTCTGTAATCTGTGGACTATCAGAGTGTTGGTGAAACACAGAAATTGCATCGGGATTGAATACAACAGTCACCATCCGCACCTTCCGCCACGGGAGTAATGTCTGAAACAGTCTACGCTTTGATCGTTCCCTGGAAGACCAGTAGTAATTTCCGATGCACATCTGGTGGCGTTCTGTAATCTGTGGACTATCAGAGTGTTGATGAAAGACAGAAAATGCATCGTGATTGAATACAACAGTCAGCATGCGCACTTTCCTCCATGGGAGTAATGTCTCAAAGAGTTTACGCTTTGATCGTTCCCTGGAAGACCAGTAGTAGTTTCCGATGCACATCTGGAGGCATTCTGTAATCTGTGGACTATCAGAGTGTTGATGAAACACAGAAATTGCCTCGGGATTGAATACAACAGTCACAATTCGCACATTCCTTCATGGGAATAATGTCTCAAACAGTCTACGCTTTGATCGTTCCCAGGAAGACCAGTAGTAGTTTCCGATGCACATCTGTAAGCATTCTGTAATCTGTGGACTATAATAGTGCTGATGAAACACAGAAATTGCACCGGGATTAAATACAACAGTCACCATACGCACTTCCCTCCATGGGAGTCATGTCTCAAAGGGTTTACGCTTTGATCGTTCCCTGGAAGACCAGTAGTGGTTTCCTATGCACATCTGGAGGCATTCTGTAATCTGTGGACTATCAGAGTGTTAATGAAACACAGAAATTTCATCGGGATTGAATACAACAGTCACCATGCGCACTTTCCTTCATGGGAGTAATGTCTCAAACAGTCTACGCTTTGATCGTTCCCTGGAAGACAAGTAGTAGTTTCTGATGAACATCTGGAGGCATTCTGTTGTCTGTGGACTATCAGAGTGTTGATGAAACAGAGAAATTGCATCGGGATTGAATACAACAGTCACCATGCGCACTTTCCTCCATGGGAGTAATGTCTCACACAGTCTACGCTTTGATCGTTCCCTGGAAGACCAGTAGTAGTTTCTGATGCACATCTGTATGATTTCTGTAGTCTATGGACTATCAGAGTGTTGATGAAACACAGAAATTGCATCGGGATTGAATACAACAGTCTCCAAGAGCAGTTTCCTCCATGGAAGTAATGTCTCAAACAGTCTACGCTTTGATCGTTCCCTGGAAGACCAGTAGTAGTTTCCGATGCACATCTGGAGGCATTCTGTAATCTGTGGACTATCAGAGTGTTGGTGAAACACAGAAATTGCATCGGGATTAAATACCAATGTCACCATGCACACTTTCCTCCATAAAAGTAATGTCTCAAACAATCTACGCTTTGATCGTTCCCTGGAAGACCAGTAGTAGTTTCCGATGCACATCTGGTGGCATTCTGTAATCTGTGGACTATCAGAGTGTTGATGAAACACAGAAATTGCATCGGGATTGAATACAACAGTCACCATGCGCACTTTCCTCCACTGGAGTAATGTCTCAAACAGTCTAAGCTTTGATCGGTCCCTGGAAGACCAGTAGTAGTTTCCGATGCACATCTGGTGGCATTCTGTAATCTGTGGACAATCAGAGTGTTGATGAAACACAGAAATTGAATGGGAATTGAATACTACAGTCACCATGCGAACATTCCTCCACGGGAGTAATGTCTGAAACAGTCTACGCTTTGATCGTTCCCTGGAAGACCGGTAGTAGTTTCCGATGCACATCTGGTGGCATTCTATAATCTGTGGAGTATCAGAGTGTTGATTAAACACAGAAATTGCATCGGGATAGAATACAACAGTCACCATGCGCACTTTCCTCCACGGGAGTAATGTCTCAAACAGTCTACGCTTTGATCGTTCCTGGATGACCAATAGTAGATTCCGATGCACGTCTGGTGGCATTCTGTAATCTGTGGACTATCAGAGTGTAGATGAAACACAGAAATTGCCTCGGGATTGAATACAACAGTCACAATGCGCACATTCCTTCATGGGAATAATGTCTCAAACAGTTCACGCTTTGATCGTTCCCAGGATGACCAGTTGTAGTTTCCGATGCACATCTGAAAGCATTCTGTATCTGTGGACTATAAGAGTGCTGATGAAACACAGAAATTGCATCGGGATTGAATACAACAGTCACCATGCGCACTTCCCTCCATGGGAGTCATGTCTCAAAGAGTTTACGCTTTGATCGTACCCTGGAAGACCAGTAGTAGTTTCCGATGCACATCTGGAGGCATTCTGTAATCTGTGGACTATCAGAGTGTTGATGAAACACAGAAATTGCATCGGGATTGAATACAACAGTCACCATGCACACATTCCTCCATGGGAGTAATGTCTCTAACAGTCTACGCTTTGATCGTTCCCTGGAAGACCAGTAGTACTTTCCGAGTCTCATCTGGAGACTTTTCGTAAACTGTGGACTATCAGTATGTTGATGAAGCACAGAAAATGCATCCTGATAGATTACAACAGTCACCATGCGCACTTTCCGCCATGGGAGTAAGGTCTCAAACAGTCTACTCATTGATCGTTCCCTGGAAGACCAGTAGTAGTTTCCGATGCACATCTGGTGGCATTCTGTAATATGTGGACTATCAGAGTGTAGATGAAACACAGAAATTGCATCGGGATTGAATACAACAGTCACCATCCGCACCTTCCGCCACGTGAGTAATGTCTGAAACAGTCTACGCTTTGATCGTTCCCTGGAAGACCAGTAGTAATTTCCGATGCACATCTGGTGGCGTTCTGTAATCTGTGGACTATCAGAGTGTTGATGAAAGACAGAAAATGCATCGTGATTGAATACAACAGTCAGCATGCGCACTTTCCTCCATGGGAGTAATGTCTCAAAGAGTTTACGCTTTGATCGTTCCCTGGATGACCAGTAGTGGTTTCCTATGCACATCTGGAGGCATTCTGTAATCTGTGGGCTATCAGAGTGTTGATGAAACACAGAAATTGCCTCGGGATTGAATACAACAGTCACAATGCGCTCATTCCTTCATGGGAATAATGTCTCAAACAGTCTACGCTTTGATCGCTCCCAGGAAGACCAGTAGTAGTTTCCGATGCACATCTGTAAGCATTCTGTAATCTGTGGACTATAATAGTGCTGATGAAACACAGAAATTGCACCGGGATTAAATACAACAGTGACCATGCGCACTTTCCTCCATGGGAGTAATGTCTCACACAGTCTACACTTTGATCGTTCCCTGGAAGACCAGTAGTAGTTTCTGATGCACATCTGTATGATTTCTGTAGTCTGTGGACTATCAGAATGTTGATGAAACACAGAAATTTCATCGGGAATGAATACAACAGTCACCATGCGCACTTTCCTCCATGGGAGTAATGTCTCAAACAGTCTACGCTTTGATCGTTTCCTGGAAGACCAGTAGTGGTTTCCTATGCACATCTGGAGGCATTCTGTAATCTGTGGACTATCAGAGTGTTGATGAAACACAGTAATTGCATCGGGATTGAATACAACAGTCACCATGCGCACTTTCCTTCATGGGAGTAATGTCTCATACAGTCTACGCTTTGATCGTTCCCTGGAAGACCAGTAGTAGTTTCTGATGAACATCTGGAGGCATTCTGTTGTCTGTGGACTTTCAGAGTGTTGATGAAACAGAGAAATTGCATCGGGATTGAATACAACAGTCACCATGCTCACTTTCCTCCACGGGAGTAATGTCTCACACAGTCTACGCTTTGATCGTTGCCTGGAAGACTAGTAGTAGTTTCCCATGAACATCTGGAGGCATTCGGTAATCTGTGGACTATCAGAGTGTTGAGGAAACACAGAAATTGCATCGGGATTGAATACAACAGTCACCATGCGCACTTTCCTCCACGGGAGTAATGCCTCAAACAGTCTACACTTTGATCGTTGCCTGGAAGACCAGTAGTAGTTTCCCATGAACATCTGGAGGCTTCGGTAATCTGTGGACTATCAGAGTGTTGGTGAAACACAGAAATTGCATCGGGATTGAATACCGATGTCACCATGCGCACTTTCCTCCATAAAAGTATTGTCTAAAACAGTCTACGCTTTGATCGTTCCCTGGAAGACCAGTAGTAGTTTCCGATGCACATCTGAAAGCATTCTGTAATCTGTGGACTATAAGAGTGCTGATGAAACACAGAAATTGCATCGGGATAGAATACAACAGTCACCATGCGCACTTTCCTCCATGGGAGTAAGGTCTCAAACAGTCTACTCATTGATCGTTCAATGGAAGACCAGTAGTAGTTTCTGATGCACATCTGGTGGCATTCTGTAATCTGTGGACTATCAGATTGTTGATGAAACACAGAAATTTCATCGGGATTGAATACAACAGTCTCCATGCGCACTTTCCTCCACGGGAGTAATGTCTCAAACTGTCTACTCATTGATCGTTCCCTGGAAGACCAGTAGTAGTTTCCGATGCACATCTGGAGGCATTCTGTAATCTGTAGACTATCAGAGTGTTGATGAAACACAGAATTTGCATCGGGATTGAATACAACAGTCACCATGAGCACTTTCCTCCATGGGAGTAATGTATCTATGAGTCTACGCTTTGATCGTTCCCTGGAAGACCAGTAGTAGTTTCCGATGCACATCTGGTGGCATTCTGTAATCTGTGGACTATCAGAGTGTTGATTAAACACAGAAATTGCATCGGGATAGAATACAAAAGTGACCATGCGCACTTTAATCCACGGGAGTAATGTCTCAAACAGTCTACGCTTTGATCGTTCCTGGAAGAACAGTAGTAGTTTCCGATGCACGTTTGGTGGCATTCTGTAATCTGTATACTATCAGAGTGTTGATGAAACACAGAAATTGCCACGGGATTGAATACAACAGTCACAATGCGCACATTCCTTCATGGGAATAATGTCTCAAACAGTCTACGCTTTGATCGTTCCCAGGAAGACCAGTAGTAGTTTCCGATGCACATCTGAAAGCATTCTGTAATCTGTGGACTATAAGAGTGCTGATGAAACACAGAAATTGCATCGGGATAGAATACAACAGTCACCATGCGCACTTTCCTCCATGGGAGTAAGGTCTCAAACAGTCTACTCATTGATCGTTCCCTGGAAGACCAGTAGTAGTTTCTGATGCACATCTGGTGGCATTCTGTAATCTGTGGACTATCAGAGTGTTGGTGAAACACAGAAATTGCATCGGGATTGAATACAACAGTCACCATGCGCACTTTCCTCCATAAAAGTAATGTCTAAAACAGTCTACGCTTTGATCGTTCCCTGGAAGACCAGTAGTAGTTTCCGATGCACATCTGGAGGCATTCTGTAATCTGTGGACTATCAGAGTGTTGATGAAACACAGAAATTGCATAAGGATTGAATACAACAGTCACCATGCGCACTTTCCTTCATGGGAGTAATGTCTCTAACAGTCTACGCTTTGATCGATCCCTGGAAGACCAGTAGTAGTTTCTGATGAACATCTGGAGGCATTCTGTTGTCTGTGGACTTTCAGAGTGTTGATGAAACAGAGAAATTGCATCGGGATTGAATACAACAGTCACCATGCGCACTTTCCTCCACGGGAGTAATGTCTCAAACAGTCTACTCTTTGATCGTTGCCTGGAAGACCAGTAGTAGTTTCCCATGAACATCTGGAGGCATTCGGTAATCTGTGGACTATCAGAGTGTTGGTGAAACACAGAAATTAAATCGGGATTGAATACCGATGTCACCATGCGCACTTTCCTGCATAAAAGTAATGTCTAAAACAGTCTACGCTTTGATCGTTCCCTGGAAGACCAGTAGTAGTTTCCGATGCACATCTGGTGCCATTTTGTAATCTGTGGACTATCAGAGTGTTGATGAAACACAGAAATTGCATCGGGATTGAATACAACAGTCACCATGCGCACTTTCCTCCACGGGAGTAATGTCTCAAACAGTCTACTCTTTGATCGTTCCCTGGAAGACCAGTAGTAGTTTCCGATGCACATCTGGAGGCATTCTGTAAACTGTAGACTATCAGAGTGTTGATGAAACACAGAAATTGCATCGGGATTGAATACAACATTCACCATGAGCACTTTCCTCCATGGGAGTAATGTCTGAAACAGTCTACGCTTTGATCGTTCCCTGGAAGACCAGTAGTAATTTCCGATGCACATCTGGTGGCGTTCTGTAATCTGTGGACTATCAGAGTGTTGATGAAAGACAGAAAATGCATCGTGATTGAATACAACAGTCAGCATGCGCACTTTCCTCCATGGGAGTAATGTCTCAAAGAGTTTACGCTTTGATCGTTCCCTGGATGACCAGTAGTGGTTTCCTATGCACATCTGGAGGCATTCTGTAATCTGTGGGCTATCAGAGTGTTGATGAAACACAGAAATTGCCTCGGGATTGAATACAACAGTCACAATGCGCTCATTCCTTCATGGGAATAATGTCTCAAACAGTCTACGCTTTGATCGCTCCCAGGAAGACCAGTAGTAGTTTCCGATGCACATCTGTAAGCATTCTGTAATCTGTGGACTATAATAGTGCTGATGAAACACAGAAATTGCACCGGGATTAAATACAACAGTGACCATGCGCACTTTCCTCCATGGGAGTAATGTCTCACACAGTCTACACTTTGATCGTTCCCTGGAAGACCAGTAGTAGTTTCTGATGCACATCTGTATGATTTCTGTAGTCTGTGGACTATCAGAATGTTGATGAAACACAGAAATTTCATCGGGAATGAATACAACAGTCACCATGCGCACTTTCCTCCATGGGAGTAATGTCTCAAACAGTCTACGCTTTGATCGTTTCCTGGAAGACCAGTAGTGGTTTCCTATGCACATCTGGAGGCATTCTGTAATCTGTGGACTATCAGAGTGTTGATGAAACACAGTAATTGCATCGGGATTGAATACAACAGTCACCATGCGCACTTTCCTTCATGGGAGTAATGTCTCATACAGTCTACGCTTTGATCGTTCCCTGGAAGACCAGTAGTAGTTTCTGATGAACATCTGGAGGCATTCTGTTGTCTGTGGACTTTCAGAGTGTTGATGAAACAGAGAAATTGCATCGGGATTGAATACAACAGTCACCATGCTCACTTTCCTCCACGGGAGTAATGTCTCACACAGTCTACGCTTTGATCGTTGCCTGGAAGACTAGTAGTAGTTTCCCATGAACATCTGGAGGCATTCGGTAATCTGTGGACTATCAGAGTGTTGAGGAAACACAGAAATTGCATCGGGATTGAATACAACAGTCACCATGCGCACTTTCCTCCACGGGAGTAATGCCTCAAACAGTCTACACTTTGATCGTTGCCTGGAAGACCAGTAGTAGTTTCCCATGAACATCTGGAGGCTTCGGTAATCTGTGGACTATCAGAGTGTTGGTGAAACACAGAAATTGCATCGGGATTGAATACCGATGTCACCATGCGCACTTTCCTCCATAAAAGTATTGTCTAAAACAGTCTACGCTTTGATCGTTCCCTGGAAGACCAGTAGTAGTTTCCGATGCACATCTGAAAGCATTCTGTAATCTGTGGACTATAAGAGTGCTGATGAAACACAGAAATTGCATCGGGATAGAATACAACAGTCACCATGCGCACTTTCCTCCATGGGAGTAAGGTCTCAAACAGTCTACTCATTGATCGTTCAATGGAAGACCAGTAGTAGTTTCTGATGCACATCTGGTGGCATTCTGTAATCTGTGGACTATCAGATTGTTGATGAAACACAGAAATTTCATCGGGATTGAATACAACAGTCTCCATGCGCACTTTCCTCCACGGGAGTAATGTCTCAAACTGTCTACTCATTGATCGTTCCCTGGAAGACCAGTAGTAGTTTCCGATGCACATCTGGAGGCATTCTGTAATCTGTAGACTATCAGAGTGTTGATGAAACACAGAATTTGCATCGGGATTGAATACAACAGTCACCATGAGCACTTTCCTCCATGGGAGTAATGTATCTATGAGTCTACGCTTTGATCGTTCCCTGGAAGACCAGTAGTAGTTTCCGATGCACATCTGGTGGCATTCTGTAATCTGTGGACTATCAGAGTGTTGATTAAACACAGAAATTGCATCGGGATAGAATACAAAAGTGACCATGCGCACTTTAATCCACGGGAGTAATGTCTCAAACAGTCTACGCTTTGATCGTTCCTGGAAGAACAGTAGTAGTTTCCGATGCACGTTTGGTGGCATTCTGTAATCTGTATACTATCAGAGTGTTGATGAAACACAGAAATTGCCACGGGATTGAATACAACAGTCACAATGCGCACATTCCTTCATGGGAATAATGTCTCAAACAGTCTACGCTTTGATCGTTCCCAGGAAGACCAGTAGTAGTTTCCGATGCACATCTGAAAGCATTCTGTAATCTGTGGACTATAAGAGTGCTGATGAAACACAGAAATTGCATCGGGATAGAATACAACAGTCACCATGCGCACTTTCCTCCATGGGAGTAAGGTCTCAAACAGTCTACTCATTGATCGTTCCCTGGAAGACCAGTAGTAGTTTCTGATGCACATCTGGTGGCATTCTGTAATCTGTGGACTATCAGAGTGTTGGTGAAACACAGAAATTGCATCGGGATTGAATACAACAGTCACCATGCGCACTTTCCTCCATAAAAGTAATGTCTAAAACAGTCTACGCTTTGATCGTTCCCTGGAAGACCAGTAGTAGTTTCCGATGCACATCTGGAGGCATTCTGTAATCTGTGGACTATCAGAGTGTTGATGAAACACAGAAATTGCATAAGGATTGAATACAACAGTCACCATGCGCACTTTCCTTCATGGGAGTAATGTCTCTAACAGTCTACGCTTTGATCGATCCCTGGAAGACCAGTAGTAGTTTCTGATGAACATCTGGAGGCATTCTGTTGTCTGTGGACTTTCAGAGTGTTGATGAAACAGAGAAATTGCATCGGGATTGAATACAACAGTCACCATGCGCACTTTCCTCCACGGGAGTAATGTCTCAAACAGTCTACTCTTTGATCGTTGCCTGGAAGACCAGTAGTAGTTTCCCATGAACATCTGGAGGCATTCGGTAATCTGTGGACTATCAGAGTGTTGGTGAAACACAGAAATTAAATCGGGATTGAATACCGATGTCACCATGCGCACTTTCCTGCATAAAAGTAATGTCTAAAACAGTCTACGCTTTGATCGTTCCCTGGAAGACCAGTAGTAGTTTCCGATGCACATCTGGTGCCATTTTGTAATCTGTGGACTATCAGAGTGTTGATGAAACACAGAAATTGCATCGGGATTGAATACAACAGTCACCATGCGCACTTTCCTCCACGGGAGTAATGTCTCAAACAGTCTACTCTTTGATCGTTCCCTGGAAGACCAGTAGTAGTTTCCGATGCACATCTGGAGGCATTCTGTAAACTGTAGACTATCAGAGTGTTGATGAAACACAGAAATTGCATCGGGATTGAATACAACATTCACCATGAGCACTTTCCTCCATGGGAGTAATGTCTCTATGAGTCTACGTTTTGATCGTTCCCTGGAAGACCAGTAGTAGTTTCCGATGCACATCTGGTGGCATTCTGTAATCTGTGGACTATCAGAGTGTTGATGAAACACAGAAATTGCATCGGGATAGAATACAAAAGTGACCATGCGCACTTTAATCCACGGGAGTAATGTCTCAAACAGTCTACGCTTTCATCGTTCCTGGAAGACCAGTAGTAGTTTCCGATGCACGTTTGGTGGCATTCTGTAATATGTAGACTATCAGAGTGTTGATGAAACACAGAAATTGCCTCGGGATTGAATACAACAGTCACAATGCGCACATTCCTTCATGGGAATAATGTCTCAAACAGTCTACGCTTTGATCGTTCCCAGGAAGACCAGTAGTAGTTTCCGATGCACATCTGAAAGCACTCTGTAATCTGTGGACTATAAGAGTGCTGATGAAACACAGAAATTGCATCGGGATAGAATACAACAGTCACCATGCGCACTTTCCTCCATGGGAGTAAGGTCTCAAACAGTCTACTCATTGATCGTTCCCTGGAAGACCAGTAGTAGTTTCTGATGCACATCTGGTGGCATTCTGTAATCTGTGGACTATCAGATTGTTGATGAAACACAGAAATTTCATCGGGATTGAATACAACAGTCACCATGCGCACTTTCCTCCAGGGGACTAATGTCTCAAACAGTCTACGCTTTGATCGTTCCCCGGAAGACCAGTAGTAGTTTTCGATGCACATCTGGTGGCATTCTGTAATCTGTGGACTATCAGAGTGCTGATGAAACACAGAAATTGCATCGGGATAGAATACAACAGTCACCATGCGCACTTTGCTCCACGGGAGTAATGTCTCAAACAGACTACTCTTTGATCGTTCCCTGGAAGACCAGCAGTAGTTTCCGATGCACATCTGGTGGCATTCTGTAATATGGAGACTATCAGAATGTTGATGAAACAAAGATATTGCATCGGGATTGAATACAACAGTCACCATGCGCACTTTCAACCATGGGAGTAAAGTCTCTAACAGCCTACGATTTGATCGTTCCCTTTAAGACCAGTAGTAGTTTCTGATGCACATCTTTATGCTTTCCGTAATCTGTGGACTATCAGAGTGTTGATGAAACACAGAAATTGCATCGGGATTGAATACAACAGTCTCCATGAGCAGTTTCCTCCATGGGAGTAATGTCTCAAACAGTCTACGCTTTGATCTTTCCCTGGAAGACCAGTAGTAGTTTCCGATGCACATCTGGAGGCATTCTGTAATCTGTGGACTATCAGAATGTTGATGAAACACAGAAATTGCATCGGGAATGAATACCAATGTCACCATGCGCACTTTCCTCCATAAAAGTAATGTCTAAAACAGTCTACGCTTTGATCGCTCCCTGGAAGACCAGTAGTGGTTTCCGATGCACATCTGGAGGCATTCTGTAATCTGTGGACTATCAGAGTGTTGATGAAACGCAGAAATTGCTTCGGGATTGAATACAACAGTCACCATGCGCACTTTCCTTCATGGGAGTATTGTCTCTAACAGGCTACGCTTTGATCGTTCCCTGGAAGACCAGTAGTAGTTTCCGATGCACATCTGGAGGCTTTCCGTAATTTGTGGACTATCAGAGTGTTGATGAAACAGAGAATTTGCATCGGGATTGAATACAACAGTCACCATGCGCACTTTCCTCCACGGGATTTGTGTCTCCAACAGTCTACGCTTTGCTCGTTCCCCAGAAGACCAGTAGTAGTTTCCGATGCACATCTGGTGGCATTCTGTAATATGTAGACTATCAGAGTGTTGATGAAACAAACATATGGCATCGGGATTGAATACAACAGTCACCATGCGCACTTTCAACAATGGGAGTAATGTCTCTAAAAGTCTACGCTTTGATCGTTCCCTGGAAGACCAGTAGTAGTTTCTGATGCACATCAGTATGCTTTCTGTAATCCGTGGACTATCAGAGTGTTGATGAAACACAGAAATTGCATCAGGATTGAATACAACAGTCTCCATGAGCAGTTTCCTCCATGGAAGTAATTTCCCAAACAGTCTACGCTTTGATCGTTCCCTGGAAGACCAGTAGTAGTTTCCGATGCACATCTTTAGGCATTCTGTAATCTGTGGACTATCAGAGTGTTGGTGAAACACAGAAATTGCATCGGGATTGAATACCGATGTCACCATGCGCACTTTCCTCCATAAAAGTAATGTCTAAAACAGTCTACGCTTTGATCGTTCCCTGGAAGACCAGTAGTAGTTTCCGATGCACATCTGGAGGCATTCTGTAATCTGTAGACTATCAGAGTGTTGATGAAACACAGAAATTGCATCGGGATTGAATACAACAGTCACCATGAGCACTTTCCTCCATGGGAGTAATGTCTCTAAGAGTCTACGCTTTGATCGTTCCCTGGAAGACCAGTAGTAGTTTCCGATGCACATCTGGATGCTTTCTGTAATCTGTCGACTTTCAGAGTGTTGATGAAACACAGAAATTGCATCGGGAATCAATACAACAGTCTCCATGCGCAGTTTCCTCCATGGGAGTAATGTCTCAAACAGTCTACGCTTTGATCGTTCCCTGGAAGACCAGTAGTAGTTTCCGATGCAAATCTGGTGGCATTCTGTAATATGTAGACTATCAGAGTGTTGATGAAACAAAGACATTGCATTGGGACTGAATACAACAGTCTCCATGAGCAGTTTCCTCTATGGGAATAATGTCTCAAACCGTCTACGCTTTGATCTTTCCCTGGAAGACCATTAGTAGTTTATGATGCACATCTGGAGGCATTCTGTAATCTGTGGACTATCAGAGTGTTGGTGAAACACAGAAATTGCATCGGGATTGAATACAACAGTCACCATCCGCACCTTCCGCCACGGGAGTAATGTCTGAAACAGTCTACGCTTTGATCGTTCCCTGGAAGACCAGTAGTAATTTCCGATGCACATCTGGTGGCGTTCTGTAATCTGTGGACTATCAGAGTGTTGATGAAAGACAGAAAATGCATCGTGATTGAATACAACAGTCAGCATGCGCACTTTCCTCCATGGGAGTAATGTCTCAAAGAGTTTACGCTTTGATCGTTCCCTGGAAGACCAGTAGTAGTTTCCGATGCACATCTGGAGGCATTCTGTAATCTGTGGACTATCAGAGTGTTGATGAAACACAGAAATTGCCTCGGGATTGAATACAACAGTCACAATTCGCACATTCCTTCATGGGAATAATGTCTCAAACAGTCTACGCTTTGATCGTTCCCAGGAAGACCAGTAGTAGTTTCCGATGCACATCTGTAAGCATTCTGTAATCTGTGGACTATAATAGTGCTGATGAAACACAGAAATTGCACCGGGATTAAATACAACAGTCACCATACGCACTTCCCTCCATGGGAGTCATGTCTCAAAGAGTTTACGCTTTGATCGTTCCCTGGAAGACCAGTAGTGGTTTCCTATGCACATCTGGAGGCATTCTGTAATCTGTGGACTATCAGAGTGTTAATGAAACACAGAAATTTCATCGGGATTGAATACAACAGTCACCATGCGCACTTTCCTTCATGGGAGTAATGTCTCAAACAGTCTACGCTTTGATCGTTCCCTGGAAGACCAGTAGTAGTTTCTGATGAACATCTGGAGGCATTCTGTTGTCTGTGGACTATCAGAGTGTTGATGAAAGAGAGAAATTGCATCGGGATTGAATACAACAGTCACCATGCGCACTTTCCTCCATGGGAGTAATGTCTCACACAGTCTACGCTTTGATCGTTCCCTGGAAGACCAGTAGTAGTTTCTGATGCACATCTGTATGATTTCTGTAGTCTGTGGACTATCAGAGTGTTGATGAAACACAGAAATTGCATCGGGATTGAATACAACAGTCTCCAAGAGCAGTTTCCTCCATGGAAGTAATGTCTCAAACAGTCTACGCTTTGATCGTTCCCTGGAAGACCAGTAGTAGTTTCCGATGCACATCTGGAGGCATTCTGTAATCTGTGGACTATCAGAGTGTTGGTGAAACACAGAAATTGCATCGGGATTAAATACCAATGTCACCATGCACACTTTCCTCCATAAAAGTAATGTCTCAAACAATCTACGCTTTGATCGTTCCCTGGAAGACCAGTAGTAGTTTCCGATGCACATCTGGTGGCATTCTGTAATCTGTGGACTATCAGAGTGTTGATGAAACACAGAAATTGCATCGGGATTGAATACAACAGTCACCATGCGCACTTTCCTCCACGGGAGTAATGTCTCAAACAGTCTAAGCTTTGATCGGTCCCTGGAAGACCAGTAGTAGTTTCCGATGCACATCTGGTGGCATTCTGTAATCTGTGGACAATCAGAGTGTTGATGAAACACAGAAATTGAATGGGAATTGAATACTACAGTCACCATGCGAACATTCCTCCACGGGAGTAATGTCTGAAACAGTCTACGCTTTGATCGTTCCCTGGAAGACCGGTAGTAGTTTCCGATGCACATCTGGTCTCATTCTATAATCTGTGGAGTATCAGAGTGTTGATTAAACACAGAAATTGCATCGGGATAGAATACAACAGTCACCATGCGCACTTTCCTCCACGGGAGTAATGTCTCAAACAGTCTACGCTTTGATCGTTCCTGGATGACCAATAGTAGATTCCGATGCACGTCTGGTGGCAATCTGTAATCTGTGGACTATCAGAGTGTAGATGAAACACAGAAATTGCCTCGGGATTGAATACAACAGTCACAATGCGCACATTCCTTCATGGGAATAATGTCTCAAACAGTTCACGCTTTGATCGTTCCCAGGATGACCAGTTGTAGTTTCCGATGCACATCTGAAAGCATTCTGTATCTGTGGACTATAAGAGTGCTGATGAAACACAGAAATTGCATCGGGATTGAATACAACAGTCACCATGCGCACTTCCCTCCATGGGAGTCATGTCTCAAAGAGTTTACGCTTTGATCGTACCCTGGAAGACCAGTAGTAGTTTCCGATGCACATCTGGAGGCATTCTGTAATCTGTGGACTATCAGAGTGTTGATGAAACACAGAAATTGCATCGGGATTGAATACAACAGTCACCATGCACACATTCCTCCATGGGAGTAATGTCTCTAAGAGTCTACGCTTTGATCGTTCCCTGGAAGACCAGTAGTACTTTCCGAGGCTCATCTGGAGACTTTTCGTAAACTGTGGACTATCAGTATGTTGATGAAGCACAGAAAATGCATCCTGATAGATTACAACAGTCACCATGCGCACTTTCCGCCATGGGAGTAAGGTCTCAAACAGTCTACTCATTGATCGTTCCCTGGAAGACCAGTAGTAGTTTCCGATGCACATCTGGTGGCATTCTGTAATATGTGGACTATCAGAGTGTAGATGAAACACAGAAATTGCATCGGGATTGAATACAACAGTCACCATCCGCACCTTCCGCCACGTGAGTAATGTCTGAAACAGTCTACGCTTTGATCGTTCCCTGGAAGACCAGTAGTAATTTCCGATGCACATCTGGTGGCGTTCTGTAATCTGTGGACTATCAGAGTGTTGATGAAAGACAGAAAATGCATCGTGATTGAATACAACAGTCAGCATGCGCACTTTCCTCCATGGGAGTAATGTCTCAAAGAGTTTACGCTTTGATCGTTCCCTGGATGACCAGTAGTGGTTTCCTATGCACATCTGGAGGCATTCTGTAATCTGTGGGCTATCAGAGTGTTGATGAAACACAGAAATTGCCTCGGGATTGAATACAACAGTCACAATGCGCTCATTCCTTCATGGGAATAATGTCTCAAACAGTCTACGCTTTGATCGCTCCCAGGAAGACCAGTAGTAGTTTCCGATGCACATCTGTAAGCATTCTGTAATCTGTGGACTATAATAGTGCTGATGAAACACAGAAATTGCACCGGGATTAAATACAACAGTCACCATGCGCACTTTCCTCCATGGGAGTAATGTCTCACACAGTCTATACTTTGATCGTTCCCTGGAAGACCAGTAGTAGTTTCTGATGCACATCTGTATGATTTCTGTAGTCTGTGGACTATCAGAATGTTGATGAAACACAGAAATTGCATCGGGATTGAATACAACAGTCTCCTAGAGCAGTTTCCTCCATGGAAGTAATGTCTCAAACAGTCTACGCTTTGATCGTTCCCTGGAAGACCAGTAGTAGTTTCCGGTGCACATCTGGAGGCATTCTGTAATCTGTGGACTATCAGAGTGTTGGTGAAACACAGAAATTGCATCGGGATTAAATACCAATGTCACCATGCACACTTTGCTCCATAAAAGTAATGTCTCAAACAATCTACGCTTTGATCGTTCCCTGGAAGACCAGTAGTAGTTTCCGATGCACATCTGGTGGCATTCTGTAATCTGTGGACTATCAGAGTGTTGATGAAACACAGAAATTGCATCGGGATTGAATACAACAGACACCATGCGCACTTTCCTCCACGGGAGTAATGTCTCAAACAGTCTACGCTTTGATCGGTCCCTGGAAGACCAGTAGTAGTTTCCGATGCACATCTGGTGGCATTCTGTAATCTGTGGACAATCAGAGTGTTGGATGAAACACAGAAATTGAATGGGAATTGAATACTACAGTCACCATGCGAACTTTCCTCCACGGGAGTAATGTCTGAAACAGTCTACGCTTTGATCGTTCCCTGGAAGACCAGTAGTAGTTTCCGATGCACATCTGGTGGCATTCTATAATCTGTGGAGTATCAGAGTGTTGATTAAACACAGAAATTGCATCGGGATAGAATACAACAGTCACCATGCGCACTTTCCTCCACGGGAGTAATGTCTCAAACAGTCTACGCTTTGATCGTTCCTGGAAGACCAATAGTAGATTCCGATGCACGTCTGGTGGCATTCTGTAATCTGTGGACTATCCGAGTGTTGGTGAAACACAGAAATTGCATCGGGATTAAATACCAATGTCACCATGCACACTTTGCTCCATAAAAGTAATGTCTCAAACAATCTACGCTTTGATCGTTCCCTGGAAGACCAGTAGTAGTTTCCGATGCACATCTGGTGGCATTCTATAATCTGTGGAGTATCAGAGTGTTGATTAAACACAGAAATTGCATCGGGATAGAATACAACAGTCACCATGCGCACTTTCCTCCACGGGAGTAATGTCTCAAACAGTCTACGCTTTGATCGTTCCTGGAAGACCAATAGTAGATTCCGATGCACGTCTGGTGGCATTCTGTAATCTGTGGACTATCAGAGTGTTGATGAAACACAGAAATTGCCTCGGGATTGAATACAACAGTCACCATGCGCACTTTCCTCCATGGGAGTAATGTCTCAAACAGTCCACGTTTTGATCGTTCCCTGGAAGACCAGTAGTGGTTTCCTATGTACATCTGGAGGCATTCTGTAATCTGTGGGCTATCAGAGTGTTGATGAAACGCAGAAATTGCATCGGGATTGAATACAACAGTCACCATGCGCACTTTCCTTCATGGGAGTAATGTCTCAAACAGTCTATGCTTTGATCGTACCCTGGAAGACCAGTAGTAGTTTCTGATTAACATCTGGAGGCATTCTGTTGTCTGTGGACTATCAGAGTGTTGATGAAACAGAGAAATTGCATCGGGATTGAATACAACAGTCACCATGTGCACTTTCCTCCACAGGAGTAATGTCTCACACAGTCTACGTTTTGATCGTTCCCTGGAGGACCAGTAGTAGATTCCCCTGAGCATCTGGAGGCATTGGGTAATCTGTGGACTATCAGAGTTTTGATGAAACACATAAATTGCATCGGGATTGAATACAACAGTCACCATGCGCACTTTCCTCCACGGGAGTAATGTCTCTAAGAGTCTACGCTTTGATCGTTCCCTGGAAGACCAGTAGTAGTTTCCGATGCACATCTGGAGGCATTCTGTAATCTGTAGACTATCAGAGTGTTGATGAAACACAGAAATTGCATCGGGATTGAATACAACAGTCACCATGAGCACTTTCCTCCATGGGAGTAATGTCTCTAAGAGTCTACGCTTTGATCGTTCCCTGGAAGACCAGTAGTAGTTTCCGATGCACATCTGGATGCTTTCTGTAATCTGTCGACTTTCAGAGTGTTGATGAAACACAGAAATTGCATCGGGAATCAATACAACAGTCTCCATGCGCAGTTTCCTTCATGGGAGTAATGTCTCAAACAGTCTATGCTTTGATCGTACCCTGGAAGACCAGTAGTAGTTTCTGATTAACATCTGGAGGCATTCTGTTGTCTGTGGACTATCAGAGTGTTGATGAAACAGAGAAATTGCATCGGGATTGAATACAACAGTCACCATGTGCACTTTCCTCCACACTAGTAATGTCTCACACAGTCTACGTTTTGATCGTTCCCTGGAGGACCAGTAGTAGATTCCCCTGAGCATCTGGAGGCATTGGGTAATCTGTGGACTATCAGAGTTTTGATGAAACACATAAATTGCATCGGGATTGAATACAACAGTCACCATGCGCACTTTCCTCCACGGGAGTAATGTCTCTAAGAGTCTACGCTTTGATCGTTCCCTGGAAGACCAGTAGTAGTTTCCGATGCACATCTGGAGGCATTCTGTAATCTGTAGACTATCAGAGTGTTGATGAAACACAGAAATTGCATCGGGATTGAATACAACAGTCACCATGAGCACTTTCCTCCATGGGAGTAATGTCTCTAAGAGTCTACGCTTTGATCGTTCCCTGGAAGACCAGTAGTAGTTTCCGATGCTCATCTGGATGCTTTCTGTAATCTGTCGACTTTCAGAGTGTTGATGAAACACAGAAATTGCATCGGGAATCAATACAACAGTCTCCATGCGCAGTTTCCTCCATGGGAGTAATGTCTCAAACAGTCTACGCTTTGATCGTTCCCTGGAAGACCAGTAGTAGTTTCCGATGCAAATCTGGTGGCATTCTGTAATATGTAGACTATCAGAGTGTTGATGAAACAAAGACATTGCATTGGGACTGAATACAACAGATACCATGAGCAGTTTCCTCCATGGGAATTATGTCTCAAACCGTCTACGCTTTGATCTTTCCCTGGAAGACCATTAGTAGTTTATGATGCACATCTGGAGGCATTCTGTAATCTGTGGACTATCAGAGTGTTGGTGAAACACAGAAATTGCATCGGGATTGAATACAACAGTCACCATCCGCACCTTCCGCCACGGGAGTAATGTCTGAAACAGTCTACGCTTTGATCGTTTCCTGGAAGACCAGTAGTAATTTCCGATGCACATCTGGTGGCGTTTTGTAATCTGTGGACTATCAGAGTGTTGATGAAAGACAGAAAATGCATCGTCATTGAATACAACAGTCAGCATGCGCACTTTCCTCCATGGGAGTAATGTCTCAAAGAGTTTACGCTTTGATCATTCCCTGGAAGACCAGTAGTAGTTTCCGATGCACATCTGGAGGCATTCTGTAATCTGTGGACTATCAGAGTGTTGGTGAAACACAGAAATTGCATCGGGATTGAATACAACAGTCACCATCCGCACCTTCCGCCACGGGAGTAATGTCTGAAACAGTCTACGCTTTGATCGTTTCCTGGAAGACCAGTAGTAATTTCCGATGCACATCTGGTGGCGTTTTGTAATCTGTGGACTATCAGAGTGTTGATGAAAGACAGAAAATGCATCGTCATTGAATACAACAGTCAGCATGCGCACTTTCCTCCATGGGAGTAATGTCTCAAAGAGTTTACGCTTTGATCATTCCCTGGAAGACCAGTAGTAGTTTCCGATGCACATCTGGAGGCATTCTGTAATCTGTGGAATATCAGAGTGTTGATGAAACACAGAAATTGCCTCGGGGTTGAATACAACAGTCACAATGCGCACATTCCTTCATGGGAATAATGTCTCAAACAGTCTACGCTTTGATCGTTCCCAGGAAGACCAGTAGTAGTTTCCGATGCACATCTGTAAGCATTCTGTAATCTGTGGACTATAATAGTGCTGATGAAACACAGAAATTGCACCGGGATTAAATACAACAGTCACCATGCGCACTTCCCTCCATGGGAGTCATGTCTCAAAGAGTTTACGCTTTGATCGTTCCCTGGAAGACCAGTAGTGGTTTCCTATGCACATCTGGAGGCATTCTGTAATCTGTGGACTATCAGAGTGTTAATGAAACACAGAAATTTCATCGGGATTGAATACAACAGTCACCATGCGCACTTTCCTTCATGGGAGTAATGTCTCAAACAGTCTACGCTTTGATCGTTCCCTGGAAGACCAGTAGTAGTTTCTGATGAACATCTGGAGGCATTCTGTTTTCTGTGGACTATCAGAGTGTTGATGAAACAGAGAAATTGCATCGGGATTGAATACAACAGTCACCATGCGCACTTTCCTCCATGGGAGTAATGTCTCACACAGTCTACGCTTTGATCGTTCCCTGGAAGACCAGTAGTAGTTTCTGATGCACATCTGTATGATTTCTGTAGTCTGTGGACTATCAGAGTGTTGATGAAACACAGAAATTGCATCGGGATTGAATACAACAGTCTCCAAGAGCAGTTTCCTCCATGGAAGTAATGTCTCAAACAGTCTACGCTTTGATCGGTCCCTGGAAGACCAGTAGTAGTTTCCGATGCACATCTGGAGGCATTCTGTAATATGTGGACTATCAGAGTGTTGGTGAAACACAGAAATTGCATCGGGATTAAATACCAATGTCACCATGCACACTTTCCTCCATAAAAGTAATGTCTCAAACAATCGACGCTTTGATCGTTCCCTGGAAGACCAGTAGTAGTTTCCGATGCACATCTGGTGGCATTCTGTAATCTGTGGACTATCAGAGTGTTGATGAAACACAGAAATTGCATCGGGATTGAATACAACAGTCACCATGCGCACTTTCCTCCACGGGAGTAATGTCTCAAACAGTCTACGCTTTGATCGGTCCCTGGAAGACCAGTAGTAGTTTCCGATGCACATCTGGTGGCATTCTATAATCTGTGGAGTATCAGAGTGTTGATTAAACACAGAAATTGCATCGGGATAGAATACAACAGTCACCATGCGCACTTTCCTCCACGGGAGTAATGTCTCAAACAGTCTACGCTTTGATCGTTCCTGGAGGACCAATAGTAGATTCCGATGCACGTCTGGTGGCATTCTGTAATCTGTGGACTATCAGAGTGTTGATGAAACACAGAAATTGCCTCGGGATTGAATACAACAGTCACAATGCGCACATTCCTTCATGGGAATAATGTCTCAAACAGTTCACGCTTTGATTGTTCCCAGGATGACCAGTTGTAGTTTCCGATGCACATCTGAAAGCATTCTGTATCTGTGGACTATAAGAGTGCTGATGAAACACAGAAATTGCATCGGGATTGAATACAACAGTTACCATGTGCACTTCCCTCCATGGGAGTCATGTCTCAAAGAGTTTACGCTTTGATCGTACCCTGGAAGACCAGTAGTAGTTTCCGATGCACATCTGGAGGCATTCTGTAATCTGTGGACTATCAGAGTGTTGATGAAACACAGAAATTGCATCGGGATTGAATACAACAGTCACCATGTGCACTTCCCTCCATGGGAGTCATGTCTCAAAGAGTTTACGCTTTGATCGTACCCTGGAAGACCAGTAGTAGTTTCCGATGCACATCTGGAGGCATTCTGTAATCTGTGGACTATCAGAGTGTTGATGAAACACAGAAATTGCATCGGGATTGAATACAACAGTCACCATGCGCACTTTCCTCCATGGGAGTAATGTCTCTAACAGTCTACGCTTTGATCGTTCCCTGGAAGACCAGTAGTACTTTCCGAGGCTCATCTGGAGGCTTTTCGTAAACTGTGGACTATCAGTATGTTGATGAAGCACAGAAATTGCATCCTGATAGATTACAACAGTCACCATGCGCACTTTCCGCCATGGGAGTAAGGTCTCAAACAGTCTACTCATTGATCGTTCCCTGGAAGACCAGTAGTAGTTTCCGATGCACATCTGGTGGCATTCTGTAATATGTGGACTATCAGAGTGTAGATGAAACACAGAAATTGCAGCGGGATTGAATACAACAGTCACCATCCGCACCTTCCGCCACGGTAGTAATGTCTGAAACAGTCTACGCTTTGATCGTTCCCTGGAAGACCAGTAGTAATTTCCGATGCACATCTGGTGGCGTTCTGTAATCTGTGGACTATCAGAGTGTTGATGAAAGACAGAAAATGCATCGTGATTGAATACAACAGTCAGCATGCGCACTTTCCTCCATGGGAGTAATGTCTCAAAGAGTTTACGCTTTGATCGTTCCCTGGAAGACCAGTAGTGGTTTCCTATGCACATCTGGAGGCATTCTGTAATCTGTGGACTATCAAAGTGTTGATGAAACACAGAAATTGCCTCGGGATTGAATACTACAGTCACAATGCGCACATTCCTTCATGGGAATAATGTCTCAAACAGTCTACGCTTTGATCGTTCCCAGGAAGACCAGTAGTAGTTTCCGATGCACATCTGTAAGCATTGTGTAATCTGTGGACTATAATAGTGCTGATGAAACACAGAAATTGCACCGGGATTAAATACAACAGTCACCATGCGCACTTCCCTCCATGGGAGTCATGTCTCAAAGAGTTTACGCTTTGATCGTTCCCTGGAAGACCAGTAGTGGTTTCCTATGCACATCTGGAGGCATTCTGTAATCTGTGGACTATCAGAGTGTTAATGAAACACAGAAATTTCATCGGGATTGAATACAACAGTCACCATGCGCACTTTCCTTCATGGGAGTAATGTCTCAAACAGTCTACGCTTTGATCGTTCCCTGGCAGACCAGTAGTAGTTTCTGATGAACATCTGGAGGCATTCTGTTGTCTGTGGACTATCAGAGTGTTGATGAAACAGAGAAATTGCATCGGGATTGAATACAACAGTCACCATGCGCACTTTCCTCCATGGGAGTAATGTCTCACACAGTCTACGCTTTGATCGCTCCCTGGAAGACCAGTAGTAGTTTCTGATGCACATCTGTATGATTTCTGTAGTCTGTGGACTATCAGAGTGTTGATGAAACACAGAAATTGCATTGGGATTGAATACAACAGTCTCCAAGAGCAGTTTCCTCCATGGAAGTAATGTCTCAAACAGTCTACGCTTTGATCGTTCCCTGGAAGACCAGTAGTAGTTTCCGATGCACATCTGGAGGCATTCTGTAATCTGTGGACTATCAGAGTGTTGGTGAAACACAGAAATTGCATCTGGATTAAATACCAATGTCACCATGCACACTTTGCTCCATAAAAGTAATGTCTCAAACAATCTACGCTTTGATCGTTCCCTGGAAGACCAGTAGTAGTTTCCGATGCACATATGGTGGCATTCTGTAATCTGTGGACTATCAGAGTGTTGATGAAACACAGAAATTGCATCGGGATTGAATACAACAGACACCATGCGCACTTTCCTCCACGGGAGTAATGTCTCAAACAGTCTACGCTTTGTTCGGTCCCTGGAAGACCAGTAGTAGTTTCCGATGCACATCTGGTGGCATTCTGTAATCTGTGGACAATCAGAGTGTTGATGAAACACAGAAATTGAATGGGAATTGAATACTACAGTCACCATGCGAACTTTCCTCCACGGGAGTAATGTCTGAAACAGTCTACACTTTGATCGTTCCCTGGAAGACCAGTAGTAGTTTCCGATGCACATCTGGTGGCATTCTATAATCTGTGGAGTATCAGAGTGTTGATTAAACACAGAAATTGCATCGGGATAGAATACAACAGTCACCATGCGCACTTTCCTCCACGGGAGTAATGTCTTAAACAGTCTACGCTTTGATCGTTCCTGGAAGACCAATAGTAGATTCCGATGCACGTCTGGTGGCATTCTGTAATCTGTGGACTATCAGAGTGTTGATGAAACACAGAAATTGCCTCGGGATTGAATACAACAGTCACAATGCGCACATTCCTTCATGGGAATAATGTCTCAAACAGTCTACGCTTTGATCGTTCCCAGGATGACCAGTTGTAGTTTCCGATGCACATCTGAAAGCATTCTGTATCTGTGGACTATAAGAGTGCTGATGAAACACAGAAATTGCATCGGGATTGAATACAACAGTCACCATGCGCACTTCCCTCCACGGGAGTCATGTCTCAAAGACTTTACGCTTTGATCGTTCCCTGGAAGACCAGTAGTAGTTTCCGATGCACATCTGGAGGCATTCTGTAATCTGTGGACTATCAGAGTGTTGATGAAACACAGAAATTGCATCGGGATTGAATACAACAGTCACCATGCGCACTTTCCTTCATGGGAGTAATGTCTATAACAGTCTACGCTTTGATCGTTCCCTGGAAGACCAGTAGTACTTTCCGAGGCTCATCTGGAGGCTTTTCGTAAACTGTGGACTATCAGTATGTTGATGAAGCACAGAAATTGCATCCTGATAGATTACAACAGTCACCATGCGCACTTTCCGCCATGGGAGTAAGGTCTCAAACAGTCTACTCTTTGATCGTTCCCTGGAAGACCAGTAGTGGTTTCCGATGCACATCTGGAGGCATTCTGTAATGTGTGGACTATCAGAGTGTTGATGAAACACAGAAATTGCATCGGGATTGAATACAACAGTCACCATGCGCACTTTCCTTCATGGGAGTAATGTCTCAAACAGTCTATGCTTTGATCGTTCCCTGGAAGACCAGTAGTAGTTTCTGATGAACATCTGGAGGCATTCTGTTGTCTGTGGACTATCAGAGTGTTGATGATACAGAGAAATTGCATCGGGATTGAATACAACAGTCACCATGAGCACTTTCCTCCACGGGAGTAATGTCTCACAAAGTTTACGCTTTGATCGTTCCCTGGAAGACCAGTAGTAGTTTCCCATGAGCATCTGGAGGCATTCGGTAATCTGTGGACTATCAGATTGTTGATGAAACACAGAAATTGCATCGGGATTGAATACAACAGTCACCATGCGCACTTTCCTCCACGGAAGTAATGTCTCAAACAGTCTACTCTTTGATCGTTCCCTGGAAGACCAGTAGTAGTTTCCGATGCACATCTGGAGGCATTCTGTAATCTGTAGACTATCAGAGTGTTGATGAAACACAGAAATTGCATCGGGATAGAATACAACAGTCACCATGAGCACTTTCCTCCATGGGAGTAATGTCTCTAAGAGTCTACGCTTTGATCGTTCCCTGGAAGACCAGTAGTAGTTTCCGATGCACATCTGGATGCTTTCTGTAATATGTGGACTTTCAGAGTGTTGATGAAACACAGAAATTGCATCGGGATTGAATACAACAGTCACCATCCGCACCTTCCGCCATGGGAGTAATGTCTGAAACAGTCTACGCTTTGATCGTTCCCTGGAAGACCAGTAGTAATTTCCGATGCACATCTGGTGGCGTTCTGTAATCTGTGGACTATCAGAGTGTTGATGAAACACAGAAAATGCATCGTGATTGAATACAACCATCAGCATGCGCACTTCCCTCCATGGGAGTAATGTCTCAAAGAGTTTACGCTTTGATCGTTCCCTGGAAGACCAGTAGTAGTTTCCGATGCACATCTGGAGGCATTCTGTAATCTGTGGACTATCAGAGTGTTGATGAAATACAGAAATTGCATCGTGATTGAATACAACAGTCACCATGCGCACTTTCCTCCACGGGACTAATGTCTCAAACAGTCTACGCTCTGATCGTTCCCCGGAAGACCAGTAGTAGTTTCCGATGCACATCTGGTGGCATTCTGTAATCTGTGGACTATCAGAGTGTTGATGAAACACAGAAATTGCATCGGGATTGAATACAACAGTCACCATGCGCACTTTCCTCCATGGAAGTAATGTCTCAAACAGTCTACGCTTTGATCGTTCCCTGGAAGACCAGTAGTGGTTTCCGATGCACATCATGAGGCATTCTGTAATCTGTAGACTATCAGAGTGTTGATGAAACACAGAAATTGCATCGGGATTGAATACAACAGTCACCATGAGCACTTTCCTCCATGGGAGTAATGTCTCTAACAGCCTACGATTTGATCGTTCCCTGGAAGACCAGTAGTAGTTTCTGATGCACATCTGTATGATTTCTGTTGTCTGTGGACTATCAGAGTGTTGATGAAACACAGAAATTGCATCGGGATTGAATACAACAGTCTCCATGAGCAGTTTCCTCCATGGAAGTAATGTCTCAAACTGTCTACGCTTTGATCGTTCCCTGGAAGACCAGTAGTAGTTTCCGATGCACATCTGGAGGCATTCTGTAATCTGTGGACTATCAGAGTGTTGGTGAAACACAGAAATTGCATCGGGATTGAATACCAATGTCACCATGCACACTTTCCTCCATAAAAGTAATGTCTAAAACAATCTACGCTTTGATCGTTCCCTGGAAGACCAGTAGTGGTTTCCGATGCACATCTGGAGGCATTCTGTAATCTGTGGACTATCAGAGTGTTGATGAAACACAGAAATTGCATCGGGATTGAATACAACAGTCACCATGCGCACTTTCCCTCATGGGAGTAATGTCTCAAACAGTCTATGCTTTGATCGTTCCCTGGAAGACCAGTAGTAGTTTCTGATGAACATCTGGAGGCATTCTGTTGTCTGTGTACTATCAGAGTGTTGATGATACAGAGAAATTGCATCGGGATTGAATACAACAGTCACCATGAGCACTTTCCTCCACGGGAGTAATGTCTCACACAGTTTACGCTTTGATTGTTCCCTGGAAGATCAGTAAGAGTTTCCCATGAGCATCTGGAGGCATTCGGTAATCTGTGGACTATCAGAGTGTTGATGAAACACAGAAATTGCATCGGGATTGAATACAACACTCTCCATGCGCAGTTTCCTCCATGGGAGTAATGTCTCAAACAGTGTACGATTTGATCGTTCCCTGGAAGACCAGTAGTATTTTCCGATGCACATCAGGTGGCATTCTGTAATATGTAGACTATCAGAGTGTTGATGAAACAAAGATATTGCATCGGGATTGAATACAACAGTCAGCATGCGCAATTTCCTCCATGGGAGTAATGTCTCAAAGAGTTTACGCTTTGATCGTTCCCTGGAAGACCAGTAGTAGTTTCCGATGCACATCTGGAGGCATTCTGTAATCTGTGGACTATCAGAGTGTTGATGAAACACAGAAATTGCCTCGGGATTGAATACAACAGTCACAATGCGCACATTCCTTCATTGGGAATAATGTCTCAAACAGTCTACGCTTTGATCGTTCCCAGGAAGACCAGTAGTAGTTTCCGATGCACATCTGTAAGCATTCTGTAATCTGTGAACTATAAGAGTGCTGATGAAACACAGAAATTGCATCGGGATTAAATACAACAGTCACCATGCGCAATTCCCTCCATGGGAGTCATCTCTCAAAGAGTTTACGCTTCGATCGTTCCCTGGAAGACCAGTAGTGGTTTCCTATGCACATCTGGAGGCATTCTGTAATCTATGGACTATCAGAGTGTTGATGAAGCACAGAAATTGCATCGGGATTGAATACAACAGTCACCATGCGCACTTTCCTTCATGGGAGTAATGTCTCAAACAGTCTACGCTTTGATCGTTCCCTGGAAAACCAGTAGTAGTTTCTGATGAACATCTGGAGGCATTCTGTTGTCTGTGGACTCTCAGAGTGTTGATAAAAAAACAGAAATTGCATCGGGATTGAATACAACAGTCACCATGCGCACTTTCCTCCATGGGAGTAATGTCTCACACAGTCTACGCTTTGATCGTTCCCTGGAAGACCAGTAGTAGTTTCCGATGCACATCTGGAGGCATTCTGTAATCTGTAGACTATCAGAGTGTTGATGAAACACAGAAATTGCATCGGGATTGAATACAACAGTCACCATGAGCACTTTCCTCCATGGGAGTAATGTCTCTAACAGCCTACGATTTGATCGTTCCCTGGAAGACCAGTAGTAGTTTCTGATGCACATCTGTATGATTTCTGTTGTCTGTGGACTATCAGAGTGTTGATGAAACACAGAAATTGCATCGGGATTGAATACAACAGTCTCCATGAGCAGTTTCCTCCATGGAAGTAATGTCTCAAACAGTCTACGCTTTGATCGTTCCCTGGAAGACCAGTAGTAGTTTCCGATGCACATCTGGAGGCATTCTGTAGTCTGTGGACTATCAGAGTGTTGGTGAAACACAGAAATTGCGTCGGGATTGAATACCAATGTCACCATGCACACTTTCCTCCATAAAAGTAATGTCTAAAACAATCTACGCTTTGATCGTTCCCTGGAAGACCAGTAGTGGTTTCCGATGCACATCTGGAGGCATTCTGTAATCTGTGGACTATCAGAGTGTTGATGAAACACAGAAATTGCATCGGGATTGAATACAATAGTCACCATGCGCACTTTCCTCCACGGGAGTAATGTCTCAAACAGTCTACGCTTTGATATGTCCCTGGAAGACCAGTAGTAGTTTCCGATGCACATCTGGTGGCATTCTGTAATCTGTGGAGTGTCAGAGTGTTGATGATACAGAGAAATTGCATCGGGATAGAATACAACAGTCACCATGCGCACTTTCCTACACGGGAGTAATGTCTCAAACAGTCTACGCTTTGATCGTTCCTGGAAGACCAGTAGTAGTTTCCGATGCAAATCTGAAAGCATTCTGTAATCTGTGGACAATAAGAGTGCTGATGAAACACAGAAATTGCATCGGGATTGAATACAACAGTCACCATGCGCACTTCCCTCCATGGGAGTCATGTCTCAAAGAGTTTACGCTTTGATCGTTCCCTGGAAGACCAGTAGTAGTTTCCGATGCACATCTGGAGGCATTCTGTAATCTGTGGACTATCAGAGTGTTGATGAAACACAGAAATTGCATCGGGATTGAATACAACAGTCACCATGCCCACTTTCCTCCATGGGAGTAATGTCTCAAACAGTCTACTCATTGATCGTTCCCTGGAAGACCAGTAGTAGTTTCCGATGCACATCTGGTGGCATTCTCTAATATGTGGACTATCAGAGTGTTGATGAAACACAGATATTGCATCGGGATTGAATACAACAGTCACCATGCGCACTTTCCTCCACGGGACTAATGTCTCAAACAGTCTACGCTTTGATCGTTCCCCGGAAGACCAGTAGTAGTTTTCGTTGCACATCTGGTGTCATTCTGTAATCTGTGGACTATCAGAGTGTTGATGAAACACTGAAATTGCATCGGGATTGAATACAACAGTCGTCGTGCGCACTTTCCTCCATGGGAGTAATGTCTCAAAAAGTATACGCTTCGATCGTTCCCTGGAAGACCAGTAGTGGTTTCCGATGCACATCTGGAGGCATTCTGTAATCTGTGGACTATCAGAGTGTTGATGAAACACAGAAATTGCATCGGGATTGAATACAACAGTCACCATGCGCACTTTCCTTCATGGGAGTAATGTCTCAAACAGTCTATGCTTTGATCGTTCCCTGGAAGACCAGTAGTAGTTTCTGATGAACATCTGGAGGCATTCTGTTGTCTGTGGACTATCAGAGTGTTGATGATACAGAGAAGTTGCATCGGGATTGAATAAAACAGTCACCATGCGCACTTTCCTCCACGGGAGTAATGTATCACACAGTCTACGCTTTGATCGTTCCCTGGAAGACCAGTAGTAGTTTCCCATGAGCATCTGGAGGCATTCGGTAATCTGTGGACTATCAGAGTGTTGATGAAACACAGAAATTGCATCGGGATTGAATACAACAGTCACCATGCGCACTTTCCTCCACGGGAGTAATGTCTCAAACAGTCTACTCTTTGATCGTTCCCTGGAAGACCAGTAGTAGTTTCCGATGCACATCTGGAGGCATTCTGTAATCTGTAGACTATCAGAGTGTTGAAGAAACACAGAAATTGCTTCGGGGTTGAATACAACAGTCTCCATGCGCAGTTTCCTCCATGGGAGTAATGTCTCAAATAGTCTACGCTTTGATCGTTCCCTGGAAGACCAGTAGTAGTTTCCGATGCACATCTGGTGGCATTCTGTAATATGTAGACTATCAGAGTGTTGATGAAACAAAGATATTGCATCGGGATTGAATACAACAGTCACCATACGCACTTTCAACCATGGGAGTAATGTCTCTAACAGCCTACGATTTGATCGTTCCCTGGAAGAGCAGTAGTAGTTTCTGATGCACATCTGGATGCTTTCCGTAATCTCTGGCTAACAGAGTGTTGATGAAACACAGAAATTGCATCGGGTTGGAATACAACAGTCTCCATGAGCAGTTTCCTCCATGGGAGTAATGTCTCAAACAGTCTACTCTTTGATCTTTCCCTAGAAGACCAGTAGTAGTTTCCGATGCACATCTGGAGGCATTCTGTAATCTGTGGACTATCAGAGTGTTGATGAAACACAGAAATTGCATCGGGATTGAATACAGCAGTCACCATGCCGACTTTCCTCCATGGGAGTAATGTCTCTAACAGTCTACGATTTTATCGTTCCCTGGAAGACCAGTAGTACTTTCCGAGGCTCATCTGGAGGCTTTTCGTAAACTGTGGACTATCAGAATGTTGATGAAGCACAGAAATTGCATCGGGATAGAATACAACAGTCGCCATGCGCACTTTCTTTCATGGGAGTAATGTCTCAAACAGTCTACGATTTGATCGTTCCCTGGAAGACCAGTAGTTGTTTCCGATGCACATCTGGAGGCATTCTGTAATCTGTGGACTATCAGAGTGTTGATGAAACACAGAAATTGCATCGGGATTGAATACAACAGTCACCATTCGCACTTTAATCCATGGGAGTAATGTCTCAAACAGTATACGCTTTGATCGTTCCCTGGAAGACCAGTAGTGGTTTCCGATGCACATCTGGAGGCATTCTGTAATCTGTGGACTATCAGAGTGTTGCTGAAACACAGAAATTGCATCGGGATTGAATACAACAGTCACCATGCGCACTTTCCTTCATGGGAGTAATGTCTCAAACAGTCTATGCTTTGATCGTTCCCTGGAAGACCAGTAGTAGTTTCTGATGAACATCTGGAGGCATTCTGTTGTCTGTGGACTATCAGAGTGTTGATGATACAGAGAAATTGCATCGGGATTGAATACAACAGTCACCATGCGCACTTTCCTCCACGGGAGTAATGTCTCACACAGTCTACGCTTTGATCGTTCCCTGGAAGACCAGTAGTAGTTTCCCATGAGCATCTGGAGGCATAAGGTAATCTGTGGACTATCAGAGTGTTGATGAAACACAGAAATTGCATCGGGATTGAATACAACACTCACCATGCGCACTTTCCTCCATGGGAGTAAGGTCTCAAACAGTCTACTCATTGATCGTTCCCTGGAAGACCAGTAGTAGTTTCCGATGCACATCTGGAGGCATTCTGTAATCTGTGGACTATCAGAGTGTTGATGAAACACAGAAATTGCATCGGGATTGAATACAACAGTCACCATGCGCACTTTCCTCCACAGGACTAATGTCTCAAACAGTCTACGCTTTGATCGTTCCCCGGAAGACCAGTAGTAGTTTTCGTTGCACATCTGGATGCTTTCCGTAATCTGTGGACTATCAGAGTGTTGATGAAACACAGAAATTGCATCGGGATGGAATACAACAGTCTCCATGAGCAGTTTCCTAAATGGGAGTAATGTCTCAAACAGTCTACTTTTTGATCGTTCCCTGGAAGACCAGTAGTAGTTTCCGATGCACATCTGGAGGCATTGTGTAATCTGTTGACTATCAGAGTGTTGATAAAACACAGAAATTGCATCGGGATTGAATACAACAGTCACCATGAGCACTTTCCTGCATGGGAGTAATGTCTCTAAGAGTCTACGCTTTGATCGTCCCCTGGAAGACCAGTAATAGTTTCCGCTAAACATCTGGATTCTTTCTGTAATCTGTGGACTTTCAGAGTGTTGATGAAACACAGAAATTGCATCGGGATTGAATACAACAGTCTAGATGCGCACTTTCCTCCATGGGAGTAATGTCTCAAACAGTCTACGCTTTGATCGTTCCCTGGAAGACCAGTAGTAGTTTCCGATGCGCATCTGGTGGCATTCTGTAATCTGTGGATTATCAGAGTGTTGATGAAACACAGAAATTGCATCGGGATTGAATACAACAGTCACCATGCGCACTTTCCTCCACGGGAGTAATGTCTCAAACAGTCTACGCTTTGATATGTCCCTGGAAAACCAGTAGTAGTTTCCGATGCACATCTGGTGGCATTCTGTAATCTGTGGAGTGTCAGAGTGTTGATGATACCGAGAAATTGCATCGGGATAGAATACAACAGTCACCATGCGCACTTTCCTACACGGGAGTAATGTCTCAAACAGTCTACGCTTTGATCGTTCCTGGAAGACCAGTAGTAGTTTCCGATGCAAATCTGAAAGCATTCTGTAATCTGTGGACAATAAGAGTGCTGATGAAACACAGAAATTGCATCGGGATTGAATACAACAGTCACCATGCGCACTTCCCTCCATGGGAGTCATGTCTCAAAGAGTTTACGCTTTGATCGTTCCCTGGAAGACCAGTAGTAGTTTCCGATGCACATCTGGAGGCATTCTGTAATCTGTGGACTATCAGAGTGTTGATGAAACACAGAAATTGCATCGGGATTGAATACAACAGTCACCATGCCCACTTTCCTCCATGGGAGTAATGTCTCTAACAGTCTACGCTTTTATCATTTCCTGGAAGACCAGTAGTACTTTCCGAGTCTCATCTGGAGGCTTTTCGTAAACTGTGGACTATCAGAATGTTGATGAAGCACAGAAATTGCATCGGGATAGAATACAACAGTCACCATGCGCACTTTCCTCCATGGGAGTAAGGTCTCAAACAGTCTACTCATTGATCGTTCCCTGGAAGACCAGTAGTAGTTTCCGATGCACATCTGGTGGCATTCTCTAATATGTGGACTATCAGAGTGTTGATGAAACACAGATATTGCATCGAGATTGAATACAACAGTCACCATGCGCACTTTCCTCCACGGGACTAATGTCTCAAACAGTCTACGCTTTGATCGTTCCCCGGAAGACCAGTAGTAGTTTTCGTTGCACATCTGGTGTCATTCTGTAATCTGTGGACTATCAGAGTGTTGATGAAACACTGAAATTGCATCGGGATTGAATACAACAGTCATCGTTCGCACTTTCCTCCATGGGAGTAATGTCTCAAAAAGTATACGCTTCGATCGTTCCCTGGAAGACCAGTAGTGGTTTCCGATGCACATCTGGAGGCATTCTGTAATCTGTGGACTATCAGAGTGTTGATGAAACACAGAAATTGCATCGGGATTGAATACAACAGTCACCATGCGCACTTTCCTTCATGGGAGTAATGTCTCAAACAGTCTATGCTTTGATCGTTCCCTGGAAGACCAGTAGTAGTTTCTGATGAACATCTGGAGGCATTCTGTTGTCTGTGGACTATCAGAGTGTTGATGATACAGAGAAGTTGCATCGGGATTGAATAAAACAGTCACCATGCGCACTTTCCTCCACGGGAGTAATGTATCACACAGTCTACGCTTTGATCGTTCCCTGGAAGACCAGTAGTAGTTTCCCATGAGCATCTGGAGGCATTCGGTAATCTGTGGACTATCAGAGTGTTGATGAAACACAGAAATTGCATCGGGATTGAATACAACAGTCACCATGCGCACTTTCCTCCACGGGAGTAATGTCTTAAACAGTCTACTCTTTGATCGTTCCCTGGAAGACCAGTAGTAGTTTCCGATGCACATCTGGAGGCATTCTGTAATCTGTAGACTATCAGAGTGTTGAAGAAACACAGAAATTGCTTCGGGATTGAATACAACAGTCTCCATGCGCAGTTTCCTCCATGGGAGTAATGTCTCAAATAGTCTACGCTTTGATCGTTCCCTGGAAGACCAGTAGTAGTTTCCGATGCACATCTGGTGGCATTCTGTAATATGTAGACTATCAGAGTGTTGATGAAACAAAGATATTGCATCGGGATTGAATACAACAGTCACCATACGCACTTTCAACCATGGGAGTAATGTCTCTAACAGCCTACGATTTGATCGTTCCCTGGAAGAGCAGTAGTAGTTTCTGATGCACATCTGGATGCTTTCCGTAATCTCTGGCTAACAGAGTGTTGATGAAACACAGAAATTGCATCGGGTTGGAATACAACAGTCTCCATGAGCAGTTTCCTCCATGGGAGTAATGTCTCAAACAGTCTACTCTTTGATCTTTCCCTAGAAGACCAGTAGTAGTTTCCGATGCACATCTGGAGGCATTCTGTAATCTGTGGACTATCAGAGTGTTGATGAAACACAGAAATTGCATCGGGATTGAATACAGCAGTCACCATGCCGACTTTCCTCCATGGGAGTAATGTCTCTAACAGTCTACGATTTTATCTTTCCCTGGAAGACCAGTAGTACTTTCCGAGGCTCATCTGGAGGCTTTTCGTAAACTGTGGACTATCAGAATGTTGATGAAGCACAGAAATTGCATCGGGATAGAATACAACAGTCGCCATGCGCACTTTCTTTCATGGGAGTAATGTCTCAAACAGTCTACGATTTGATCGTTCCCTGGAAGACCAGTAGTTGTTTCCGATGCACATCTGGAGGCATTCTGTAATCTGTGGACTATCAGAGTGTTGATGAAACACAGAAATTGCATCGGGATTGAATACAACAGTCACCATGCGCACTTTCCTCCACGGGACTAATGTCTCTAACAGTCTACGCTTTGATCGTTCCCCAGAAGACCAGTAGTACTTTTCGATGCACATCTGGTGGCATTCTGTAATCTGTGGACTATCAGAGTGTTGATGAAACACAGAAATTGCATCGGGATTGAATACAACAGTCACCATTCGCACTTTCCTCCATGGGAGTAATGTCTCAAACAGTATACGCTTTGATCGTTCCCTGGAAGACCAGTAGTGGTTTCCGATGCACATCTGGAGGCATTCTGTAATCTGTGGACTATCAGAGTGTTGCTGAAACACAGAAATTGCATCGGGATTGAATACAACAGTCACCATGCGCACTTTCCTTCATGGGAGTAATGTCTCAAACAGTCTATGCTTTGATCGTTCCCTGGAAGACCAGTAGTAGTTTCTGATGAACATCTGGAGGCATTCTGTTGTCTGTGGACTATCAGAGTGTTGATGATACAGAGAAATTGCATCGGGATTGAATACAACAGTCACCATGCGCACTTTCCTCCACGGGAGTAATGTCTCACACAGTCTACGTTTTGATCGTTCCCTGGAAGACCAGTAGTAGTTTCCCATGAGCATCTGGAGGCATAAGGTAATCTGTGGACTATCAGAGTGTTGATGAAACACAGAAATTGCATCGGGATTGAATACAACACTCACCATGCGCACTTTCCTCCATGGGAGTAAGGTCTCAAACAGTCTACTCATTGATCGTTCCCTGGAAGACCAGTAGTAGTTTCCGATGCACATCTGGAGGCATTCTGTAATCTGTGGACTATCAGAGTGTTGATGAAACACAGAAATTGCATCGGGATTGAATACAACAGTCACCATGCGCACTTTCCTCCACGGGACTAATGTCTCAAACAGTCTACGCTTTGATCGTTCCCCGGAAGACCAGTAGTAGTTTTCGTTGCACATCTGGTAGCATTCTGCAATCTGTGGACTATCAGAGTGTTGATGAAACACAGAAATTGCATCGGGATTGAATACAACAGTCATCATGCGCACTTTAATCCATGGGAGTAATGTCTCAAACAGTATACGCTTTGATCGTTCCCTGGAAGACCAGTAATGGTTTCCGATGCACATCTGGAGGCATTCTGTAATCTGTGGACTATCAGAGTGTTGATGAAACACAGAAATTGCATCGGGATTGAATACAACAGTCACCATGCGCACTTTCCTTCATGGGAGTAATGTCTCACACAGTCTACGCTTTGATCGTTCCCAGGAAGACCAGTAGTACTTTCCCATGAGCATCTGGAGGCATTCGGTAATCTGTGGACTATCAGAGTGTTGATGAAACACAGAAATTGCATCGGGATTGAATACAACAGTCACCATGCGCACTTTCCTCCACGGCAGTAATGTCTCAAACAGTCTACTCTTTGATCCTTCCCTGTAAGACCAGTAGTAGTTTCCGATGCACATCTGGAGGCATTCTGTAATCTGTAGACTATCAGAGTGTTGATGAAGCACAGAAATTGCATCGGGAGTGAATACAACAGTCACCATGAGCACTTTCAACCATGGGAGTAATGTCCCTAACAGCCTACGATTTGATCGTTCCCTGCAAGTCCAGAAGTAGTTTCTGATACACATCTTAATGCTTTCCGTAATCTGTGGACTATCAGAGTGTTGATGAAACACAGAAATTGCATCGGGATGGAATACAACAGTCTCAATGAGCAGTTTCCTCCATGGGAGTAATGTCTCAAACAGTCTACGCTTTGATCGTTCCCTAGAAGACCAGTAGTAGTTTCCGATGCACATCTGGAGGCATTCTGTAACCTGTGGACTATCAGAGTGCTGGTGAAACACAGATATTGCATCGGGATAGAATACAACAGTCACCATGCGCACTTTCCTCCATGGGAGTAAGGTCTCAAAGAGTCTACTTTTTGATCGTCCCCTGGAAGACCAGTAGTTGTTTCCGATGCACATCTGGAGGCATTCTGTAATCTGTAGACTATCAGAATGTTGATGAAACACAGAAATTGCATCGGGATTGCATACAACAGTCACCATGAGCACTTTCCTCCATGGGAGTAGTGTCTCTAAGAGCCTACGCTTTGATCGTTCCCTGGAAGACCAGTAATAGTTTCCGCTGAACATCTGGATGCTTTCTGTAATCTGTGGACTTTCAGAGTGTTGATGAAACACAGAAATTGCATTTGGATTGAATACAACAGTCTTGATGCGCAGTTTCCTCCTTGGGAGTAATGTCTCAAACAGTCAACGCTTTGATCGTTCCCTGGAAGACCAGTAGTAGTTTCCGATGCACATCTGGAGGCATTCTGTAATATGTAGACTATCAAAGTGTTGATGAAACAAAGATATTGCATAGGGATTGAGTACAACAGTCACCATGCGCACTTTCAACCATGGGAGTAATGTCTCTAACAGCCTACGATTTGATCGTTCCCTGGAAGACCAGTAGTAGTTTCTGATGCACATCTGTATGCTTTCTGTAATCTGTGGACTATCAGAGTGTTGATGAAACACAGAAATTGCATCGGGATTGAATACAACAGTCTCCATGAGCAGTTTCCTCCATGGAAGTAATGTCTCAAACAGTCTACGCTTTGATCGTTCCCTGGAAGACCAGTAGTAGTTTCCGCTGCACATCTGGTGGCATTCTGTAATCTGTGGACTATCAAAGTGTTGATAAAACACAGAAATTGCATCGGGATTGAATACAACAGTCACCATGCGCACTTTCCTTCATGGGAGTAATGTCTCAAACAGTCTATGCTTTGATCGTTCCCTGGAAGACCAGTAGTAGTTTCTGATGAACATCTGGAAGCATTCTGTTGTCTGTGGACTATCAGAGTGTTGATGATACAGGGAAATTGCATCGGGATTGTATACAACAGTCACCATGCGCACATTCCTCCACAGGAGTAATGTCTCACACAGTCTACGCTTTGATCGTTCCCTGGAAGACCAGTAGTACTTTCCCATGAGCATCTGGAGGCATTCGGTAATCTGTGGACTATCAGAGTGTTGATGAAACACAGAAATTGCATCGGGATTGAATACAACAGTCACCATGCGCACTTTCCTCCACGGGAGTAATGTCTCAAACAGTCTACTCTTTGATCGTTCCCTGGAAGACCAGTAGTAGTTTCCGATCCACATCTGGAGGCATTCTGTAATCTGTAGACTATCAGAGTGTTGATGAAGCACAGAAATTGCATCGGGAGTGAATACAACAGTCACCATGAGCACTTTCAACAATGGGAGTAGTGTCTCTAAGAGCCTACGCTTTGATCGTTCCCTGGAAGACCAGTAATAGTTTCCGCTAAACATCTGGATGCTTTCTGTAATCTGTGGACTTTCAGAGTCTTGATGAAACACAGACATTGCATTTGGATTGAATACAACAGTCTTGATGCACAGTTTCCTCCTTGGGAGTAATGTCTCAAACAGTCTACGCTTTGATCGTTCCCTGGAAGACCAGTAGTAGTTTCCGATGCACATCTGGTGGCATTCTGTAATATGTAGACTATCAAAGTGTTGATGAAACAAAGATATTGCATAGGGATTGAGTACAACAGTCACCATGCGCACTTTCAACCATGGGAGTAATGTCTCTAAGAGCCTACGATTTGATCGTTCCCTGGAAGACCAGTAGTAGTTTCTGATGCACATCTGTATGCTTTCTGTAATCTGTGGACTATCAGAGTGTTGATGAAACACAGAAATTGCATCGGGATTGAATACAACAGTCTCCATGAGCAGTTTCCTCCATGGAAGTAATGTCTCAAACTGTCTACGCTTTGATCGTTCCCTGGAAGACCAGTAGTAGTTTCCGATGCACATCTGGTGGCATTCTGTAATCTGTGGACTATCAGAGTGTTGATGAAACACAGAAATTGCATCGGGATTGAATACAACAGTCACCATGCGCACTTTCCTCCACGGGAGTAATGTCTCAAACAGTCTACGCTTTGATCGGTCCCTGGAAGGCCAGTAGTAGTTTCCGATGCACATCTGGTGGCATTCTGTAATCTGTGGACAATCAGAGTGTTGATGAAACACAGAAATTGAATGGGAATTGATACAACAGTCACCATGCGCACTTTCCTCCACGGGAGTAATGTCTCAAACAGTCTACGCTTTGATCGTTCCCTGGAAGACCAGTAGTAGTTTCCGATGCACATCTGGTGGCATTCTGTAATCTGTGGAGTATCAGAGTGTTGATTAAACACAGAAATTGCATCGGGATAGAATACAACAGTCACCATGCGCACTTTCCTCCATGGGAGTAAGGTCTCAAACAGTCTACTCATTGATCGTTCCCTGGAAGACCAGTAGTAGTTTCCGATGCACATCTGGAGGCATTCTGTAATCTGTGGACTATCAGAGTGTTGATGAAACACAGAAATTGCATCGGGATTGAATACAACAGTCACCATGCGCACTTTCCTCCACGGGACTAATGTCTCACACAGTCTACGCTTTGATCGTTCTCCGGAAGACCAGTAGTAGTTTTCGTTGCACATCTGGTAGCATTCTGTAATCTGTGGACTATCAGAGTGTTGATGAAACACAGAAATTGCATCGGGATTGAATACAACAGTCACCATGCGCACTTTAATCCATGGGAGTAATGTCTCAAACAGTATACGCTTTGCTCGTTCCCTGGAAGACCAGTAGTGGTTTCCGATGCACATCTGGAGGCATTCTGTAATCTGTGGAGTTAAGAGTGTTTATAAAACACAGAAATTGCATCGGGATTGAATACAACAGTCACCATGCGCACATTCCTCCACGGGAGTAATGTCTCACACAGTCTACGATTTGATCGTTCCCTGGAAGACCAGTAGTACTTTCCCATGAGCATCTGGAGGCATTCGGTAATCTGTGGACTATCAGAGTGTTGATGAAACACAGAAATTGCATCGGGATTGAATACAACAGTCACCATGCGCACTTTCCTCCACGGGAGTAATGTCTCAAACAGTCTACTCTTTGATCGTTCCCTGGAAGACCAGTAGTAGTTTCCGATGCACATCTGGATGCTTTCTGTAATCTGTGGACTTTCAGAGTGTTGATGAAACACAGAAACTGCATCGGGATTGAATACAACAGTCTCCATGCGCAGTTTCCTCCATGGGGGTAATGTCTCAAATAGTCTACGCTTTGATCGTTCCCTGGAAGACCAGTAGTAGTTTCTGATGCACATCTGGTGGCATTCTGTAATATGTAGCCTATCAGAGTGTTGATGAAACAAAGATATTGCATCGGGATTGAATACAACAGTGACCATGCGCACTTTCAACCATGGGAGTAATGTCTCTAACAGAATACGATTTGATCGTTCCCTGGAAGTCCAGAAGTAGTTTCTGATACACATCTGGATGCTTTCCGTAATCTGTGGACTATCAGAGTGTTGATGAAACACAGAAATCGCATCGGGATGGAATATAACAGTCTCAATGAGCAGTTTCCTCCATGGGAGTAATGTCTCAAACAGTCTACGCTTTGATCGTTCCCTAGAAGACCAGTAGTAGTTTCCGATGCACATCTGGAGGCATTCTGTAACCTGTAGACTATCAGAGTGTTGATGAAACACAGAAATTGCATCGGGATTGAATACAACAGTCACCATGCGCACTTTAATCCATTTGAGTAATGCCTCAAACAGTATACGCTTTGATGGTTCCCTGGAAGACCAGTAGTGGTTTCCGATGCACATCTGGAGGCATTCTGTAATCTGTGGACTATCAGAGTGTTGATGAGACACAGAAATTGCATCGGGATTGAATACAACAGTCACCATGCGCACTTTCCTTCATGGGAGTAATGTCTCAAACAGTCTATGATTTGATCGTTCCCTGGAAGACCAGTAGTAGTTTCTGATGAACATCTGGAGGCATTCTGTTGTCTGTGGACTATCAGAGTGTTGATGATACAGAGAAATTGCATCGGGATTGAATACAACAGTCACCATGCGCACTTTCCTCCACGTCAGTAATGTCTCACACAGTCTACGCTTTGATCGTTCCCTGGAAGACCAGTAGTAGTTTCCCATGAGCATCTGGAGGCATTCGGTAATCTGTGGACTATCAGAGTGTTGATGAAACACAGAAATTGCATCGGGATTGAATACAACAGTCACCATGCGCACTTTCCTCCATGGGAGTAAGGTCTCAAACAGTCTACTCATTGATCGTTTCCTGGAAGACCAGTAGTAGTTTCCGATGCACATCTGGAGGCATTCTGTAATCTGCGGACTATCAGAGTGTTGATGAAACACAGAAATTGCATCGGGGTGAATACAACAGTCACCATGCGCACTATCCTCCACGGGACTAATGTCTCAAACAGTCTACGCTTTGATCGTTCCCCGGAAGACCAGCAGTAGTTTTCGTTGCACATCTGGTAGCATTCTGTAATCTGTGGACTATCAGAGTGTTGATGAAACACAGAAATTGCATCGGGATTGAATACAACAGTCACCATGCGCACTTTAATCCATTGGAGTAATGTCTCAAACAGTATACGCTTTGATCGTTCCCTGGAAGACCAGTAGTGGTTTCCGATGCACATCTGGAGGCATTCTGTAATCTGTGGACTATCAGAGTGTTGATGAAACACAGAAATTGCATCGGGATTGAATACAACAGTCACCATGCGCACTTTCCTTCATGGGAGTAATGTCTCAAACTGTCTATGCTTTGATCGTTCCCTGGAAGACCAGTAGTAGATTCTGATTAACATCTGGAAGCATTCTGTTGTCTGTGGACTATCAGAGTGTTGATGATACAGAGAAATTGCATCGGGATTGTATACAACAGTCACCATGCGCACATTCCTCCACGGGAGTAATGTCTCACACAGTCTACGCTTTGATCGTTCCCTGGAAGACCAGTAGTACTTTCCCATGTGCATCTGGAGGCATTCGGTAATCTGTGGACTATCAGAGTGTTGATGAAACACAGAAATTGCGTCGGGATTGAGTACAACAGTCACCATGCGCACTTTCCTCCACGGGAGTAATGTCTCAAACAGTCTACTCTTTGATCGTTCCCTAGAAGACCAGTAGTAGTTTCCGATGCACATCTGGAGGCATTCTGTAACCTGTGGACTATCAGAGTGTTGATGAAACACAGAAATTGCATCGGGATTGAATACAACAGTCACCATGCGCACTTTAATCCATGGGAGTAATGTCTCAAACAGTCTACGCTTTGATCGTTCCCTTGAAGACCAGTAGTAGTTTCCGATGCACATCTGGAGGCATTCTGTATCCTGTGGACTATCAGAGTGTTGATGAAACACAGAAATTGCATCGGGATTGAATACAACAGTCACCATGCGCACTTTAATCCATGGGAGTAATGTCTCAAACAGTATACGCTTTGATCGTTCCCTGGAAGACCAGTAGTGGTTTCCGATGCACATCTGGAGGCATTCTGTAATCTGTGGACTATCAGAGTGTTGATGAAATACAGAAATTGCATCGGGATTGAATACAACAGTCACCATGCGCACTTTCCTCCATGGGAGTAATGTCTCAAACAGTCTACTCTTTGATCGTTCCCTGGAAGACCAGTAGTAGTTTCCGATGCACATCTGGATGCTTTCTGTAATCTGTGGACTTTCAGAGTGTTGATGAAACACAGAATTTGCATCGGGATTGAATACAACAGTCTCCATGCGCAGTTTCCTCCATGGGAGTAATGTCTCAAACAGTCTACGCTTTGATCGTTCCCTGGAAGACCAGTAGTAGTTTCCGATGCACATCTGGTGGCATTCTGTAATATGTAGCCTATCAGAGTGTTGATGAAACAAAGATATTGCATCGGGATAGAATACAACAGTGACCATGCGCACTTTCAACCATGGGAGTAATGTCTCTAACAGCCTACGATTTGATCGTTCCCTGGAAGTCCAGAAGTAGTTTCTGATACACATCTGAATGCTTTCCGTAATCTGTGGACTATCAGAGTGTTGATGACACACAGAAATTGCATCGGGATGGAATACAACAGTCTCAATGAGCAGTTTCCTCCATGGGAGTAATGTCTCAAACAGTCTACGCTTTGATCGTTCCCTAGAAGACCAGTAGTAGTTTCCGATGCACATCTGGAGGCATTCTGTAACCTGTAGACTATCAGAGTGTTGATGAAACACAGAAATTGCATCGGGATTGAATACAACAGTCACCATGCGCACTTTAATCCATGGGAGTAATGCCTCAAACAGTATACGCTTTGATCGTTCCCTGGAAGACCAGTAGTGGTTTCCGATGCACATCTGGAGGCATTCTGTAATCTGTGGACTATCAGAGTGTTGATGAAACACAGAAATTGCATCGGGATTGAATACAACAGTCACCATGCGCACTTTCCTTCATGGGAGTAATGTCTCAAACAGTCTATGCTTTGAATGTTCCCTGGAAGACCAGTAGTAGTTTCTGATGAACATCTGGAGGCATTCTGTTGTCTGTGGACTATCAGAGTGTTGATGATACAGAGAAATTGCATCGGGATTGAATACAACAGTCACCATGCGCACTTTCCTCCACGGGAGTAATGTCTCACACAGTCTACGCTTTGATCGTTCCCTGGAAGACCAGTAGTAGTTTCCCATGAGCATCTGGAGGCATTCGGTAATCTGTGGACTATCAGAGTGTTGATGAAACACAGAAATTGCATCGGGATTGAATACAACAGTCACCATGCGCACTATCCTCCACGGGACTAATGTCTCAAACAGTCTACGCTTTGATCGTTCCACGGAAGACCAGCAGTAGTTTTCGTTGCACATCTGGTAGCATTCTGTAATCTGTGGACTATCAGAGTGTTGATGAAACACAGAAATTGCATCGGGATTGAATACAACATTCACCATGCGCACTTTAATCCATGGGAGTAATGTCTCAAACAGTATACGCTTTGATCGTTCCCTGGAAGACCAGTAGTGGTTTCCGATGCACATCTGGAGGCATTCTGTAAAGTGTGGACTATCAGAGTGTTGATGAAACACAGAAATTGCATCGGGATTGAATACAACAGTCACCATGCGCACTTTCCTTCATGGGAGTAATGTCTCAAACTGTCTATGCTTTGATCGTTCCCTGGAAGACCAGTAGTAGTTTCTCATTAACATCTGGAAGCATTCTGTTGTCTGTGGACTATCAGAGTGTTGATGATACAGAGAAATTGCATCGGGATTGTATTCAACAGTCACCATGCGCACATTCCTCCACGGGAGTAATGTCTCACACAGTCTACGCTTTGATCGTTCCCTGGAAGACCAGTAGTATTTTCCCATGAGCATCTGGAGGCATTCGGTAATCTGTGGACTATCAGAGTGTTGATGAAACACAGAAATTGCATCGGGATTGAATACAACAGTCACCATGCGCACTTTCCTCCACGGGAGTAATGTCTCAAACAGTCTACTCTTTGATCGTTCCCTAGAAGACCAGTAGTAGTTTCCGATGCACATCTGGAGGCATTCTGTAACCTGTGGACTATCAGAGTGTTGATGAAACACAGAAATTGCCTCGGGATTGAATACAACAGTCACCATGCGCACTTTAATCCATGGGAGTAATGTCTCAAACAGTCTACGCTTTGATCGTTCCCTAGAAGACCAGTAGTAGTTTCCGATGCACATCTGGAGGCATTCTGTAACCTGTGGACTATCAGAGTGTTGATGAAACACAGAAATTGCATCGGGATTGAATACAACAGTCACCATGCGCACTTTAATCCATGGGAGTAATGTCTCAAACAGTATACGCTTTGATCGTTCCCTGGAAGACCAGTAGTGGTTTCCGATGCACATCTGGAGGCATTCTGTAATCTGTGGAATATCAGAGTGTTGATGAAACACAGAAATTGCATCGGGATTGAATACAACAGTCACCATGCGCACTTTCCTTCATGGGAGTAATGTCTCAAACAGTCTATGCTTTGATCGTTCCCTGGAAGACCAGTAGTAGTTTCTGATGAACATCTGGAGGCATTCTGTTGTCTGTGGACTATCAGAGTGTTGATGATACAGAGAAATTGCATCGGGATTGAATACAACAGTCACCATGTGCACTTTCCTCCACGGGAGTAATGTCTCACACAGTCTACGCTTTGATCGTTCCCTGGAAGACCAGTAGTAGTTTCCAATGAGCATCTGGAGGCATTCGGTAATCTGTGGACTATCAGAGTGTTGATGAAACACAGAAATTGCATCGGGATTGAATACAACAGTCACCATGCGCACTTTCCTCCATGGGAGTAAGGTCTCAAACAGTCTACTCATTGATCGTTCCCTGGAAGACCAGTAGTAGTTTCCGATGCACATCTGGAGGCATTCTGTTATCTGTGGACTATCAGAGTGTTGATGAAACACAGAAATTGCATCGGGATTGAATACAACAGTCACCATGCGCACTTTCCTCCACGGGACTAATGTCTCAAACAGTCTACGCTTTGATCGTTCCCCGGAAGACCAGTAGTAGTTTTCGTTGCACATCTGGTAGCATTCTGTAATCTGTGGACTATCAGAGTGTTGATGAAACACAGAAATTGCATCGGGATTGAATACAACAGTCACCATGCGCACTTTAATCCATGGGAGTAATGTCTCAAACAGTATACGCTTTGATCGTTCCCTGGAAGACCAGTAGTGGTTTCCGATGCACATCTGGAGGCATTCTGTAATCTGTGGACTATCAGAGTGTTGATGAAACACAGAAATTGCATCGGGATTGAATACAACAGTCACCATGCGCACTTTCCTTCATGGGAGTAATGTCTCAAACAGTCTATGCTTTGATCGTTCCCTGGAAGACCAGTAGTAGTTTCTGATGAACATCTGGAAGCATTCTGTTGTCTGTGGACTATCAGAGTGTTGATGATACAGAGAAATTGCATCGGGATTGTATACAACAGTCACCATGCGCACATTCCTCCACGGGAGTAATGTCTCACACAGTCTACGCTTTGATCGTTCCCTGGAAGACCAGTAGCACTTTCCCATGAGCATCTGGAGGCATTCGGTAATCTGTGGACTATCAGAGTGTTGATGAAACACAGAAATTGCATCGGGATTGAATACAACAGTCACCATGCGCACTTTCCTCCACGGGAGTAATGTCTCAAACAGTCTACTCTTTGATCGTTCCCTAGAAGACCAGTAGTACTTTCCGATGCACATCTGGAGGCATTCTGTAACCTGTGGACTATCAGAGTGTTGATGAAACACAGAAATTGCATCGGGATTGAATACAACTGTCACCATGCGCACTTTAATCCATGGGAGTAATGTCTCAAACAGTCTACGCTTTGATCGTTCCCTAGAAGACCAGTAGTAGTTTCCGATGCACATCTGGAGGCATTCTGTAACCTGTGGACTATCAGAGTGTTGATGAAACACAGAAATTGCATCGGGATTGAATACAACAACCATGCGCACTTTAATCCATAGGAGTAATGTCTCAAACAGTATTCGTTTTGATCGTTCCCTGGAAGACCAGTAGTGGTTTCCGATGCACATCTGGAGGCATTCTGTAATCTGTGGACTATCAGAGTGTTGATGAAACACAGAAATTGCATCGGGATTGAATACAACAGTCACCATGCGCACTTTCCTTCATGGGAGTAATGTCTCAAACAGTCTATGCTTTGATCGTTCCCTGGAAGACCAGTAGTAGTTTCTGATGAACATCTGGAGGCATTCTGTTGTCTGTGGACTATCAGAGTGTTGATGATACAGAGAAATTGCATCGGGATTGAATACAACAGTCACCATGCGCACTTTCCTCCACGGGAGTAATGTCTCACACAGTCTACGCTTTGATCGTTCCCTGGAAGACCAGTAGTAGTTTCCCATGAGCATCTGGAGGCATTCGGTAATCTGTGGACTATCAGAGTGTTGATGAAACACAGAAATTGCATCGGGATTGAATACAACAGTCACCATGCGCACTTTCCTCCATGGGAGTAAGGTCTCAAACAGTCTACTCATTGATCGTTCCCTGGAAGACCTGTAGTAGTTTCCGATGCACATCTGGAGGCATTCTGTAATCTGTGGACTATCAGAGTGTTGATGAAACACAGAAATTGCATCGTGATTGAATACAACAGTCACCATGCGCACTTTCCTCCACGGGACTAATGTCTCAAACAGTCTACGCTTTGATCGTTCCCCGGAAGACCAGTAGTAGTTTTCGTTGCACATCTGGTAGCATTCTGTAATCTGTGGACTATCAGAGTGTTGATGAAACACAGAAATTGCATCGGGATTGAATACAACAGTCACCATGCGCACTTTAATCCATGGGAGTAATGTCTCAAACAATATACGCTTTGATCGTTCCCTGGAAGACCAGTAGTGGTTTCCGATGCACATCTGGAGGCATTCTGTAATCTGTGGACTATCAGAGTGTTGATGAAGCACAGAAATTGCATCGGGATTGAATACAACAGTCACCATGCGCACTTTCCTTCATGGGAGTAATGTCTCAAACAGTCTATGCTTTGATCGTTCCCTGGAAGAAAAGTAGTAGTTTCTGATGAACATCTGGAAGCATTCTGTTGTCTGTGGACTATCACAGTGTTGATGATACAGAGAAATTGCATCTGGATTGTATACAACAGTCACCATGCGCACATTCCTCCACGGGAGTAATGTCTCACACAGTCTACGCTTTGATCGTTCCCTGGAAGACCAGTAGTACTTTCCCATGAGCATCTGGAGGCATTCGGTAATCTGTGGACTATCAGAGTGTTGATGAAACACAGAAATTGCATCGGGATTGAATACAACAGTCACCATGCGCACTTTAATCCATGGGAGTAATGTCTCAAACAGTATACGCTTTGATCGTTCCCTGGAAGACCAGTAGTGGTTTCCGATTCACATCTGGAGGCATTCTGTAATCTGTGGACTATCAGAGTGTTGATGAAACACAGAAATTGCATCGGGATTGAATACAACAGTCACCATGCGCACTTTCCTTCATGGGAGTAATGTCTCAAACAGTCTATGCTTTGATCGTTCCCTGGAAGACCAGTAGTAGTTTCTGATGAACATCTGGAGGCATTCTGTTGTCTGTGGACTATCAGAGTGTTGATGATACAGAGAAATTGCATCGGGATTGAATACAACAGTCACCATGCGCACTTTCCTCCACGGGAGTAATGTCTCACACAGTCTACGCTTTGATCGTTCCCTGGAAGACCAGTAGAAGTTTCCCATGAGCATCTGGAGGCATTCGGTAATCTGTGGACTATCAGAGTGTTGATGAAACACAGAAATTGCATCGGGATTGAATACAACAGTCACCATGCGCACTTTCCTCCATGGGAGTAAGGTCTCAAACAGTCTACTCATTGATCGATCCCTGGAAGACCAGTAGTAGTTTCCGATGCACATCTGGAGGCATTCTGTAATCTGTGGACTATCAGAGTGTTGATGAAACACAGAAATTGCATCGGGATTGAATACAACAGTCACCATGCGCACTTTCCTCCACGGGACTAATGTCTCAAACAGTCTACGCTTTGATCGTTCCCCGGAAGACCAGTAGTAGTTTTCGTTGCACATCTGGTAGCATTCTGTAATCTGTGGACTATCAGAGTGTTGATGAAACACAGAAATTGCATCGGGATTGAATACAACAGTCACCATGCGCACTTTAATCCATGGGAGTAATGTCTCAAACAGTATACGCTTTTATCGTTCCCTGGAAGACCAGTAGTGCTTTCCGATGCACATCTGGAGGCATTCTGTAATCTGTGGACTATCAGAGTGTTGATGAAACACAGAAATTGCATCGGGATTGAATACAACAGTCACCATGAGCACTTTCAACCATGGGAGTAATGTCTCTAACAGCCTACGATTTGATCGTTCCCTGGAAGTCCAGAAGTAGTTTCTGATACACATCTGGATGCTTTCCGTAATCTGTGGACTATCAGAGTGTTGATGAAACACAGAAATTGCATCGGGATGGAATACAACAGTCTCAATGAGCAGTTTCCTCCATGGGAGTAATGTCTCAAACAGTCTACGCTTTGATCGTTCCCTGGAAGACCAGTAGTAGTTTCCGATGCACATCTGGTGGCATTCTGTAATCTGTGGACTATCAGAGTGTTGATGAAACACAGAAATTGCATCGGGATTGAATACAACAGTCACCATGCGCACTTTCCTCCACGGGAGTAATGTCTCAAACAGTCTACGCTTTGATCGGTCCCTGGAAGACCAGTAGTAGTTTCCGATGCACATCTGGTGGCATTCTGTAATCTGTGGACAATCAGAGTGTTGATGAAACACAGAAATTGAATGGGAATTGATACAACAGTCACCATGCGCACTTTCCTCCACGGGAGTAATGTCTCAAACAGTCTACGCTTTGATCGTTCCCTGGAAGACCAGTAATAGTTTCCGATGCACATCTGGTGGCATTCTGTAATCTGTGGACTATCAGAGTGTTGATGAAACACAGAAATTGCATCGGGATTTAATACAACAGTCACCATGCGCACTTTCCTCCACGGGACTAATGTCTCAAACAGCCTACGCTTTGATCGTTCCCCGGAAGAGCAGTAGTAGTTTTCGTTGCACATCTGGTAGCATTCTGTAATCTGTGGACTATCAGAGTGTTGATGAAACACAGAAATTGCATCGGGATTGAATACAACAGTCACCATGCGCACTTGAATCCATGGGAGTAATGTCTCAAACAGTATACGCTTTGATCGTTCCCTGGAAGACCAGTAGTGGTTTCCGATGCACATCTGGAGGCATTCTGTAATCTGTGGACTATCAGAGTGTTGATGAAACACAGAAATTGCATCGGGATTGAATACAACAGTCACCATGCGCACTTTCCTTCATGGGAGTAATGTCTCAAACAGTCTATGCTTTGATCGTTCCCTGGAGGACCAGTAGTAGTTTCTGATGAACATCTGGAGGCATTCTGTTGTCTGTGGACTATCAGAGTGTTGATGATACAGAGAAATTGCATCGGGATTGAATACAACAGTCACCATGCGCACTTTCCTCCACGGGAGTAATGTCTCACACAGTCTACGCTTTGATCGTTCCCTGGAAGACCAGTAGTAGTTTCCCATGAGCATCTGGAGGCATTCGGTAATCTGTGGACTATCAGAGTGTTGATGAAACACAGAAATTGCATCGGGATTGAATACAACAGTCACCATGCGCACTTTCCTCCATGGGAGTAAGGTCTCAAACAGTCTACTCATTGACCGTTCCCTGGAAGACCAGTAGTAGTTTCCGATGCACATCTGGAGGCATTCTGTAATCTGTGGACTATCAGAGTGTTGATGAAACACAGAAATTGCATCGGGATTGAATACAACAGTCACCATGCGCACTTTCCTCCACGGGACTAATGTCTCAAACAGTCTACGCTTTGATCGTTCCCCGGAAGACCAGTAGTAGTTTTCGTTGCACATCTGGTAGCATTCTGTAATCTGTGGACTATCAGAGTGTTGATGAAACACAGAAATTGCATCGGGATTGAATACAACAGTCACCATTCGCACTTTAATCCATGGGAGTAATGTCTCAAACAGTATACGCTTTGATCGTTCCCTGGAAGACCAGTAGTGGTTTCCGATGCACATCTGGAGGCATTCTGTAATCTGTGGACTATCAGAGTGTTGATGAAACACAGAAATTGCATCGGGATTGAATACAACAGTCACCATGCGCACTTTCCTTCATGGGAGTAATGTCTCAAACAGTCTATGCTTTGATCGTTCCCTAGGAGACCAGTAGTAGTTTCTGATGAACATCTGGAAGCATTCTGTTGTCTGTGGACTATCAGAGTGTTGATGATACAGAGAAATTGCATCGGGATTGTATACAACAGTCACCATGCGCACATTCCTCCACGGGAGTAATGTCTCACACAGTCTACGCTTTGATCGTTCCCTGGAAGACCAGTAGTACTTTCCCATGAGCATCTGGAGGCATTCGGTAATCTGTGGACTATCAGAGTGTTGATGAAACACAGAAATTGCATCGGGATTGAATACAACAGTCACCATGCGCACTTTCCTCCACGGGAGTAATGTCTCAAACAGTCTACTCTTTGATCGTTCCCTAGAAGACCAGTAGTAGTTTCCGATGCACATCTGGAGGCATTCTGTAACCTGTGGACTATCAGAGTGTTGATGAAACACAGAAATTGCATCGGGATTGAATACAACAGTCACCATGCGCACTTTAATCCATGGGAGTAATGTCTCAAACAGTCTACGCTTTGATCGTTCCCTAGAAGACCAGTAGTAGTTTCTGATGCACATCTGGAGGCATTCTGTAACCTGTGGACTATCAGAGTGTTGATGAAACACAGAAATTGCATTGGGATTGAATACAACAGTCACCATGCGCACTTTAATCCATGGGAGTAATGTCTCAAACAGTATACGCTTTGATCGTTCCCTGGAAGACCAGTAGTGGTTTCCGATGCACATTTGGAGGCATTCTGTTGTCTGTGGACTATCAGAGTGTTGATGATAGAGAGAAATTGCATCGGGATTGAATACAACAGTCACCACGCGCACTTTCCTCCACGGGAGTAATGTCTCACACAGTCTACGCTTTGATCGTTCCCTGGAAGACCAGTAGTAGTTTCCGATGCACATCTGGAGGCATTCTGTAATCTGTAGACTATCAGAGTGTTGATGAAGCACAGAAATTGCGTCGGGAGTGAATACAACAGTCACCATGAGCACTTTCAAGCATGGGAGTAATGTCTCTAACAGCCTACGATTTGATCGTTCCCTGGAAGTCCAGAAGTAGTTTCTGATACACATCTGGATGCTTTCCGTAACCTGTGGACTATCAGAGTGTTGATGAAACACAGAAATTGCATCGGGATTGAATACAACAGTCACCATGCGCACTTTCCTCCACGGGAGTAATGTCTCAAACAGTCTACGCTTTGATCGGTCCCTGGAAGACCAGTAGTAGTTTCCGATGCACATCTGGTGGCATTCTGTAATCTGTGGACAATCAGAGTGTTGATGAAACACAGAAATTGAATGGGAATTGATACAACAGTCACCATGCGCACTTTCCTCCACGGGAGTAATGTCTCAAACAGTCTACGCTTTGATCGTTCCCTGGAAGACCAGTAGTAGTTTCCGATGCACATCTGGTGGCATTCTGTAATCTGTGGACTATCAGAGTGTTGATGAAACACAGAAATTGCATCGGGATTTAATACAACAGTCACCATGCGCACTTTCCTCCAAGGGACTAATGTCTCAGTCTACGCTTTGGTCGTTCCCCGGAAGACCAGTAGTAGTTTTCGTTGCACATCTGGTAGCATTCTGTAATCTGTGGACTATCAGAGTGTTGATGAAACACAGAAATTGCATCGGGATTGAATACAACAGTCACCATGCGCACTTTAATCCATGGGAGTAATGTCTCAAACAGTATACGCTTTGATCGTTCCCTGGAAGACCAGTAGTGGTTTCCGATGCACATCTGGAGGCATTCTGTAATCTGTGGACTATCAGAGTGTTGATGAAACACAGAAATTGCATCGGGATTGAATACAACAGTCACCATGCGCACTTTCCTTCATGGGAGTAATGTCTAAAACAGTCTATGCTTTGATCGTTCCCTGGAAGACCAGTAGTAGTTTCTGATGAACATCTGGAAGCATTCTGTTGTCTGTGGACTATCAGAGTGTTGATGATACAGAGAAATTGCATCGGGATTGTATACAACAGTCTCCATGCGCACATTCCTCCACGGGAGTAATGTCTCACACAGTCTACGCTTTGATCGTTCCCTGGAAGACCGGTAGTACTTTCCCATGAGCATCTGGAGGCATTCGGTAATCTGTGGACTATCAGAGTGTTGATGAAACACAGAAATTGCATCGGGATTGAATACAACAGTCACCATGCGCACTTTCCTCCACGGGAGTAATGTCTCAAACAGTCTACTCTTTGATCGTTCCCTGGAAGACCAGTAGTAGTTTCCGATGCACATCTGGATGCTTTCTGTAATCTGTGGACTTTCAGAGTGTTGATGAAACACAGAAATTGCATCGGGATTGAATACAACAGTCTCCATGCGCAGTTTCCTCCATGGGAGTAATGTCTCAAACAGTCTACGCTTTGATCGTTCCGTGGAAGACCAGTAGTAGTTTCCGATGCACATCTGGTGGCATTCTGTAATATGTAGCCTATCAGAGTGTTGATGAAACAAAGATATTGCATCGGGATTGAATACAACAGTGACCATGCGCACTTTCAACCATGGGAGTAATGTCTCTTACAGCCTACGATTTGATCGTTCCCTGGAAGTCCAGAAGTAGTTTCTGATACACATCTGGATGCTTTCCGTAATCTGTGGACTATCAGAGTGTTGATGAAACACAGAAATTGCATCGGGATGGAATACAACACTCTAAATGAGCAGTTTCCTCCATGGGAGTAATGTCTCATACAGTCTACGCTTTGATCGTTCCCTAGAAGACCAGTAGTAGTTTCCGATGCACATCTGGAGGCATTCTGTAACCTGTAGACTATCAGAGTGTTGATGAAACACAGAAATTGCATCGGGATTGAATACAACAGTCACCATGCGCACTTTAATCCATGGGAGTAATGTCTCAAACAGTATACGCTTTGATCGTTCCCTGGAAGACCAGTAGTGGTTTCTGATGCACATCTGGAGGCATTCTGTAATCTGTGGACTATGAGAGTGTTGATGAAACACAGAAATTGCATCGGGATTGAATACAACAGTCACCATGCGCACTTTCCTTCATGGGAGTAATGTCTCAAACAGTCTATGCTTTGATCGTTCCCTGGAAGACCAGTAGTAGTTTCTGATGAACATCTGGAGGCATTCTGTTGTCTGTGGACTATCAGAGTGTTGATGATACAGAGAAATTGCATCGGGATTGAATACAACAGTCACCATGCGCACTTTCCTCCACGGGAGTAATGTCTCACACAGTCTACGCTTTGATCGTTCCCTGGAAGACCAGTAGTAGTTTCCCATGAGCATCTGGAGGCATTCGGTAATCTGTGGACTATCAGAGTGTTGATGAAACACAGAAATTGCATCGGGATTGAATACAACAGTCACCATGCGCACTTTCCTCCATGGGAGTAAGGTCTCAAACAGTCTACTCATTGATCGTTCCCTGGAAGACCAGTAGTAGTTTCCGATGCACATCTGGAGGCATTCTGTAATCTGTGGACTATCAGAGTGTTGATGAAACACAGAAATTGCATCGGGATTGAATACAACAGTCACCATGCGCACTATCCTCCACGGGACTAATGTCTCAAACAGTCTACGCTTTGATCGTTCCCCGGAAGACCAGTAGTAGTTTTCGTTGCACATCTGGTAGCATTCTGTAATCTGTGGACTATCAGAGTGTTGATGAAACACAGAAATTGCATCGGGATTGAATACAACAGTCACCATGCGCACTTTAATCCATGGGAGTAATGTCTCAAACAGTATACGCTTTGATCGTTCCCTGGAAGACCAGTAGTGGTTTCCGATGCACATCTGGAGGCATTCTGTAATCTGTGGACTATCAGAGTGTTGATGAAACACAGAAATTGCATCGGGATTGAATACAACAGTCACCATGCGCACTTTCCTTCATGGGAGTAATGTCTCAAAGTGTCTATGCTTTGATCGTTCCCTGGAAGACCAGTAGTAGTTTCTGATTAACATCTGGAAGCATTCTGTTGTCTGTGGACTATCAGAGTGTTGATGATACAGAGAAATTGCATCGGGATTGTATACAACAGTCACCATGCGCACATTCCTCCACGGGAGTAATGTCTCACACAGTCTACGCTTTGATCGTTCCCTGGAAGACCAGTAGTACTTTCCGATGAGCATCTGGAGGCATTCGGTAATCTGTGGACTATCAGAGTGTTGATGAAACACAGAAATTGCATCGGGATTGAATACAAGAGTCACCATGTGCACTTTCCTCCACGGGAGTAATGTCTCAAACTGTCTACTCTTTGATCGTTCCCTAGAAGACCAGTAGTAGTTTCCGATGCACATCTGGAGGCATTCTGTAACCTGTGGACTATCAGAGTGTTGATGAAACACAGAAATTGCATCGTAATTGAATACAACAGTCACCATGCGCACTTTAATCCATGGGAGTAATGTCTCAAACAGTCTACGCTTTGATCGTTCCCTAGAAGACCAGTAGTAGTTTCCGATGCACATCTGGAGGCATTCTGTAACCTGTGGACTATCAGAGTGTTGATGAAACACAGAAATTGCATCGGGATTGAATACAACAGTCACCATGCGCACTTTAATCCATGGGAGTAATGTCTCAAACAGTCTACGCTTAATCGTTCCCTGGAAGACCAGTAGTGGTTTCCGATGCACATCTGGAGGCATTCTGTAATCTGTGGACTATCAGAGTGTTGATGAAACACAGAAATTGCATCGGGATTGAATACAACAGTCACCATGCGCACTTTCCTTCATGGGAGTAATGTCTCAAACAGTCTATGCTTTGATCGTTCCCTGGAAGACCAGTAGTAGTTTCTGATGAACATCTGGAGGCATTCTGTTGTCTGTGGACTATCAGAGTGTTGATGATACAGAGAAATTGCATCGGGATTGAATACAGCAGTCACCATGCGCACTTTCCTCCACGGGAGTAATGTCTCACACAGTCTACGCTTTGATCGTTCCCTGGAAGACCAGTAGTAGTTTCCCATGGGCATCTGGAGGCATTCGGTAATCTGTGGACTATCAGAGTGTTGATGAAACACAGAAATTGCATCGGGATTGAATACAACAGTCACCATGCGCACTTTCCTCCATGGGAGTAAGGTCTCAAACAGTCTACTCATTGACCGTTCCCTGGAAGACCAGTAGTAGTTTCCGTTGCACATCTGGAGGCATTCTGTAATCTGTGGACTATCAGAGTGTTGATGAAACACAGAAATTGCATCGGGATTGAATACAACAGTCACCATGCGCACTTTCCTCCACGGGACTAATGTCTCAAACAGTCTACGCTTTGATCGTTCCCCGAAAGACCAGTAGTAGTTTCCGATGCACATCTGGAGGCATTCTGTAACCTGTGGACTATCAGAGTGTTGATGAAACACAGAAATTGCATCGGGATTGAATACAACAGTCACCATGCGCACTTTAATCCATGGGAGTAATGTCTCAAACAGTCTACGCTTTGATCGTTCCCTAGAAGACCAGTAGTAGTTTCTGATGCACATCTGGAGGCATTCTGTAACCTGTGGACTATCAGAGTGTTGATGAAACACAGAAATTGCATTGGGATTGAATACAACAGTCACCATGCGCACTTTAATCCATGGGAGTAATGTCTCAAGCAGTATACGCTTTGATCGTTCCCTGGAAGACCAGTAGTGGTTTCCGATGCACATCTGGAGGCATTCTGTAATCTGTGGACTATCAGAGTGTTGATGAAACACAGAAATTGCATCGGGATTGAATACAACAGTCACCATGCGCACTTTCCTTCATGGGAGTAATGTCTCAAACAGTCTATGCTTTGATCGTTCCCTAGGAGACCAGTAGTAGTTTCTGATGAACATCTGGAAGCATTCTGTTGTCTGTGGACTATCAGAGTGTTGATGATACAGAGAAATTGCATCGGGATTGTATACAACAGTCACCATGCGCACATTCCTCCACGGGAGTAATGTCTCACACAGTCTACGCTTTGATCGTTCCCTGGAAGACCAGTAGTACTTTCCCATGAGCATCTGGAGGCATTCGGTAATCTGTGGACTATCAGAGTGTTGATGAAACACAGAAATTGCATCGGGATTGAATACAACAGTCACCATGCGCACTTTCCTCCACGGGAGTAATGTCTCAAACAGTCTACTCTTTGATCGTTCCCTAGAAGACCAGTAGTAGTTTCCGATGCACATCTGGAGGCATTCTGTAACCTGTGGACTATCAGAGTGTTGATGAAACACAGAAATTGCATCGGGATTGAATACAACAGTCACCATGCGCACTTTAATCCATGGGAGTAATGTCTCAAACAGTCTACGCTTTGATCGTTCCCTAGAAGACCAGTAGTAGTTTCTGATGCACATCTGGAGGCATTCTGTAACCTGTGGACTATCAGAGTGTTGATGAAACACAGAAATTGCATTGGGATTGAATACAACAGTCACCATGCGCACTTTAATCCATGGGAGTAATGTCTCAAACAGTATACGCTTTGATCGTTCCCTGGAAGACCAGTAGTGGTTTCCGATGCACATTTGGAGGCATTCTGTTGTCTGTGGACTATCAGAGTGTTGATGATAGAGAGAAATTGCATCGGGATTGAATACAACAGTCACCACGCGCACTTTCCTCCACGGGAGTAATGTCTCACACAGTCTACGCTTTGATCGTTCCCTGGAAGACCAGTAGTAGTTTCCGATGCACATCTGGAGGCATTCTGTAATCTGTAGACTATCAGAGTGTTGATGAAGCACAGAAATTGCGTCGGGAGTGAATACAACAGTCACCATGAGCACTTTCAAGCATGGGAGTAATGTCTCTAACAGCCTACGATTTGATCGTTCCCTGGAAGTCCAGAAGTAGTTTCTGATACACATCTGGATGCTTTCCGTAACCTGTGGACTATCAGAGTGTTGATGAAACACAGAAATTGCATCGGGATTGAATACAACAGTCACCATGCGCACTTTCCTCCACGGGAGTAATGTCTCAAACAGTCTACGCTTTGATCGGTCCCTGGAAGACCAGTAGTAGTTTCCGATGCACATCTGGTGGCATTCTGTAATCTGTGGACAATCAGAGTGTTGATGAAACACAGAAATTGAATGGGAATTGATACAACAGTCACCATGCGCACTTTCCTCCACGGGAGTAATGTCTCAAACAGTCTACGCTTTGATCGTTCCCTGGAAGACCAGTAGTAGTTTCCGATGCACATCTGGTGGCATTCTGTAATCTGTGGACTATCAGAGTGTTGATGAAACACAGAAATTGCATCGGGATTTAATACAACAGTCACCATGCGCACTTTCCTCCAAGGGACTAATGTCTCAGTCTACGCTTTGGTCGTTCCCCGGAAGACCAGTAGTAGTTTTCGTTGCACATCTGGTAGCATTCTGTAATCTGTGGACTATCAGAGTGTTGATGAAACACAGAAATTGCATCGGGATTGAATACAACAGTCACCATGCGCACTTTAATCCATGGGAGTAATGTCTCAAACAGTATACGCTTTGATCGTTCCCTGGAAGACCAGTAGTGGTTTCCGATGCACATCTGGAGGCATTCTGTAATCTGTGGACTATCAGAGTGTTGATGAAACACAGAAATTGCATCGGGATTGAATACAACAGTCACCATGCGCACTTTCCTTCATGGGAGTAATGTCTAAAACAGTCTATGCTTTGATCGTTCCCTGGAAGACCAGTAGTAGTTTCTGATGAACATCTGGAAGCATTCTGTTGTCTGTGGACTATCAGAGTGTTGATGATACAGAGAAATTGCATCGGGATTGTATACAACAGTCTCCATGCGCACATTCCTCCACGGGAGTAATGTCTCACACAGTCTACGCTTTGATCGTTCCCTGGAAGACCGGTAGTACTTTCCCATGAGCATCTGGAGGCATTCGGTAATCTGTGGACTATCAGAGTGTTGATGAAACACAGAAATTGCATCGGGATTGAATACAACAGTCACCATGCGCACTTTCCTCCACGGGAGTAATGTCTCAAACAGTCTACTCTTTGATCGTTCCCTGGAAGACCAGTAGTAGTTTCCGATGCACATCTGGATGCTTTCTGTAATCTGTGGACTTTCAGAGTGTTGATGAAACACAGAAATTGCATCGGGATTGAATACAACAGTCTCCATGCGCAGTTTCCTCCATGGGAGTAATGTCTCAAACAGTCTACGCTTTGATCGTTCCGTGGAAGACCAGTAGTAGTTTCCGATGCACATCTGGTGGCATTCTGTAATATGTAGCCTATCAGAGTGTTGATGAAACAAAGATATTGCATCGGGATTGAATACAACAGTGACCATGCGCACTTTCAACCATGGGAGTAATGTCTCTTACAGCCTACGATTTGATCGTTCCCTGGAAGTCCAGAAGTAGTTTCTGATACACATCTGGATGCTTTCCGTAATCTGTGGACTATCAGAGTGTTGATGAAACACAGAAATTGCATCGGGATGGAATACAACACTCTAAATGAGCAGTTTCCTCCATGGGAGTAATGTCTCATACAGTCTACGCTTTGATCGTTCCCTAGAAGACCAGTAGTAGTTTCCGATGCACATCTGGAGGCATTCTGTAACCTGTAGACTATCAGAGTGTTGATGAAACACAGAAATTGCATCGGGATTGAATACAACAGTCACCATGCGCACTTTAATCCATGGGAGTAATGTCTCAAACAGTATACGCTTTGATCGTTCCCTGGAAGACCAGTAGTGGTTTCTGATGCACATCTGGAGGCATTCTGTAATCTGTGGACTATGAGAGTGTTGATGAAACACAGAAATTGCATCGGGATTGAATACAACAGTCACCATGCGCACTTTCCTTCATGGGAGTAATGTCTCAAACAGTCTATGCTTTGATCGTTCCCTGGAAGACCAGTAGTAGTTTCTGATGAACATCTGGAGGCATTCTGTTGTCTGTGGACTATCAGAGTGTTGATGATACAGAGAAATTGCATCGGGATTGAATACAACAGTCACCATGCGCACTTTCCTCCACGGGAGTAATGTCTCACACAGTCTACGCTTTGATCGTTCCCTGGCAGACCAGTAGTAGTTTCCCATGAGCATCTGGAGGCATTCGGTAATCTGTGGACTATCAGAGTGTTGATGAAACACAGAAATTGCATCGGGATTGAATACAACAGTCACCATGCGCACTTTCCTCCATGGGAGTAAGGTCTCAAACAGTCTACTCATTGATCGTTCCCTGGAAGACCAGTAGTAGTTTCCGATGCACATCTGGAGGCATTCTGTAATCTGTGGACTATCAGAGTGTTGATGAAACACAGAAATTGCATCGGGATTGAATACAACAGTCACCATGCGCACTATCCTCCACGGGACTAATGTCTCAAACAGTCTACGCTTTGATCGTTCCCCGGAAGACCAGTAGTAGTTTTCGTTGCACATCTGGTAGCATTCTGTAATCTGTGGACTATCAGAGTGTTGATGAAACACAGAAATTGCATCGGGATTGAATACAACAGTCACCATGCGCACTTTAATCCATGGGAGTAATGTCTCAAACAGTATACGCTTTGATCGTTCCCTGGAAGACCAGTAGTGGTTTCCGATGCACATCTGGAGGCATTCTGTTATCTGTGGACTATCAGAGTGTTGATGAAACACAGAAATTGCATCGGGATTGAATACAACAGTCACCATGCGCACTTTCCTTCATGGGAGTAATGTCTCAAAGTGTCTATGCTTTGATCGTTCCCTGGAAGACCAGTAGTAGTTTCTGATTAACATCTGGAAGCATTCTGTTGTCTGTGGACTATCAGAGTGTTGATGATACAGAGAAATTGCATCGGGATTGTATACAACAGTCACCATGCGCACATTCCTCCACGGGAGTAATGTCTCACACAGTCTACGCTTTGATCGTTCCCTGGAAGACCAGTAGTACTTTCCGATGAGCATCTGGAGGCATTCGGTAATCTGTGGACTATCAGAGTGTTGATGAAACACAGAAATTGCATCGGGATTGAATACAAGAGTCACCATGTGCACTTTCCTCCACGGGAGTAATGTCTCAAACTGTCTACTCTTTGATCGTTCCCTAGAAGACCAGTAGTAGTTTCCGATGCACATCTGGAGGCATTCTGTAACCTGTGGACTATCAGAGTATTGATGAAACACAGAAATTGCATCGTAATTGAATACAACAGTCACCATGCGCACTTTAATCCATGGGAGTAATGTCTCAAACAGTCTACGCTTTGATCGTTCCCTAGAAGACCAGTAGTAGTTTCCGATGCACATCTGGAGGCATTCTGTAACCTGTGGACTATCAGAGTGTTGATGAAACACAGAAATTGCATCGGGATTGAATACAACAGTCACCATGCGCACTTTAATCCATGGGAGTAATGTCTCAAACAGTCTACGCTTAATCGTTCCCTGGAAGACCAGTAGTGGTTTCCGATGCACATCTGGAGGCATTCTGTAATCTGTGGACTATCAGAGTGTTGATGAAACACAGAAATTGCATCGGGATTGAATACAACAGTCACCATGCGCACTTTCCTTCATGGGAGTAATGTCTCAAACAGTCTATGCTTTGATCGTTCCCTGGAAGACCAGTAGTAGTTTCTGATGAACATCTGGAGGCATTCTGTTGTCTGTGGACTATCAGAGTGTTGATGATACAGAGAAATTGCATCGGGATTGAATACAGCAGTCACCATGCGCACTTTCCTCCACGGGAGTAATGTCTCACACAGTCTACGCTTTGATCGTTCCCTGGAAGACCAGTAGTAGTTTCCCATGGGCATCTGGAGGCATTCGGTAATCTGTGGACTATCAGAGTGTTGATGAAACACAGAAATTGCATCGGGATTGAATACAACAGTCACCATGCGCACTTTCCTCCATGGGAGTAAGGTCTCAAACAGTCTACTCATTGACCGTTCCCTGGAAGACCAGTAGTAGTTTCCGATGCACATCTGGAGGCATTCTGTAATCTGTGGACTATCAGAGTGTTGATGAAACACAGAAATTGCATCGGGATTGAATACAACAGTCACCATGCGCACTTTCCTCCACGGGACTAATGTCTCAAACAGTCTACGCTTTGATCGTTCCCCGAAAGACCAGTAGTAGTTTCCGATGCACATCTGGAGGCATTCTGTAACCTGTGGACTATCAGAGTGTTGATGAAACACAGAAATTGCATCGGGATTGAATACAACAGTCACCATGCGCACTTTAATCCATGGGAGTAATGTCTCAAACAGTCTACGCTTTGATCGTTCCCTAGAAGACCAGTAGTAGTTTCTGATGCACATCTGGAGGCATTCTGTAACCTGTGGACTATCAGAGTGTTGATGAAACACAGAAATTGCATTGGGATTGAATACAACAGTCACCATGCGCACTTTAATCCATGGGAGTAATGTCTCAAGCAGTATACGCTTTGATCGTTCCCTGGAAGACCAGTAGTGGTTTCCGATGCACATCTGGAGGCATTCTGTAATCTGTGGACTATCAGAGTGTTGATGAAACACAGAAATTGCATCGGGATTGAATACAACAGTCACCATGCGCACTTTCCTTCATGGGAGTAATGTCTCAAACAGTCTATGCTTTGATCGTTCCCTGGAAGACCAGTAGTAGTTTCTGATGAACATCTGGAGGCATTCTGTTGTCTGTGGACTATCAGAGTGTTGATGATACAGAGAAATTGCATCGGGATTGAATACAACAGTCACCACGCGCACTTTCCTCCACGGGAGTAATGTCTCACACAGTCTACGCTTTGATCGTTCCCTGGAAGACCAGTAGTAGTTTCCCATGAGCATCTGGAGGCATTCGGTAATCTGTGGACTATCAGAGTGTTGATGAAACACAGAAATTGCATCGGGATTGAATACAACAGTAACCATGCGCACTTTCCTCCATGGGAGTAATGTCTCAAACAGTCTACTCATTGATCGTTCCCTGGAAGACCAGTAGTAGTTTCCGATGCACATCTCGAGGCATTCTGTAATCTGTGGACTATCAGAGTTTTGATGAAACACAGAAATTGCATCGGGATTGAATACAACAGTCACCATGCGCACTTTCCTCCACGGGACAAATGTCTCAAACAGTCTACGCGTTGATCGTTCCCCGGAAGACCAGTAGTAGTTTTAGTTGCACATCTGGTAGCATTCTGTAATCTGTGGACTATCAGAGTGTTGATGAAACACAGAAATTGCATCGGGATTGAATACAACAGTCACCATGCGCACTTTAATCCATGGGAGTAATGTCTCAAACAGTATACGCTTTTATCGTTCCCTGGAAGACCAGTAGTGGTTTCAGATGCACATCTGGAGGCATTCTGTAATCTGTGGACTATCAGAGTGTTGATGAAACACAGAAATTGCATCGGGATTGAATACAACAGTCACCATGCGCACTTTCCATCATGGGAGTAATGTCTCAAACAGTCTATGCTTTGATCGTTCCCTGGAAGACCAGTAGTAGTTTCTGATGAACATCTGGAAGCATTCTGTTGTCTGTGGACTATCAGAGTGTTGATGATACACAGAAATTGCATCGGGATTGTATACAACAGTCACCATGCGCACATTCCTCCACGGGAGTAATGTCTCACACAGTCTACGCTTTGATCGTTCCCTGGAAGACTAGTAGTACTTTCCCATTAGCATCTGGAGGCATTCGGTAATCTGTGGACTATCAGGGTGTTGATGAAACACAGAAATTGCATCGGGATTGAATACAACAGTCACCATGCGCACTTTCCTCCACGGGACAAATGTCTCAAACAGTCTACGCGTTGATCGTTCCCCGGAAGACCAGTAGTAGTTTTAGTTGCACATCTGGTAGCATTCTGTAATCTGTGGACTATCAGAGTGTTGATGAAACACAGAAATTGCATCGGGATGGAATACAACAGTCTCAATAATCAGTTTCCTCCATGGGAGTAATGTCTCAAACAGTCTACGTTTTGATCGTTCCCTAGAAGACCAGTAGTAGTTGCCGATGCACATCTGGAGGCATTCTGTAACCTGTGGACTATCAGAGTGTTGGTGAAACACAGATATTGCATCGGGATAGAATACAACAGTCACCATGCGCACTTTCCTCCATGGGAGTAAGGTCTCAAACAGTCTACTTTTTGATCGTTCCCTGGAAGACCAGTAGTAGTTTCCGATGCACATCTGGAGGCATTCTGTAATCTGTAGACTATCAGAATGTTGATGAAACACAGAAATTGCATCGGGATTGCATACAACAGTCACCATGAGCACTTTCCTCCATAGGAGTAGTGTCTCTAAGAGCCTACGCTTTGATCGTTCCCTGGAAGACCAGTAATAGTTTCCGCTGAACATCTGGATGCTTTCTGTAATCTGTGGACTTTCAGAGTGTTGATGAAACACAGAAATTGCATTTGGATTGAATACAACAGTCTTGGTGCGCAGTTTCCTCCTTGGAAGTAATGTCTGAAACAGTCTACGCTTTGATCGTTCCCTGGAAGACCAGTAGTAGTTTCCGATGCACATCTGGTGGCATTCTGTAATATGTAGACTATGAAAGTGTTGATGAAACAAAGATATTGCATAGGGATTGAGTACAACAGTCACCATGCGCACTTTCAACCATGGGAGTAATGTCTCTAACAGCCTACGATTTCATCGTTCCCTGGTAGAGCAGTAGTAGTTTCTGATGCACATCTGTATGCCTTCTGTAATCTGTGGACTATCAGAGTGTTGATGAAACACAGAAATTGCATCGGGATTGAATACAACAGTCTCCATGAGCAGTTTCCTCCATGGAAGTAATGTCTCAAACAGTCTACGCTTTGATCGTTCCCTGGAAGACCAGTAGTAGTTTCCGATGCACATCTGGTGGCATTCTGTAATCTGTGGACTATCAGAGTGTTGATGAAACACAGAAATTGCATCGGGATTAAATACAACAGTCACCATGCGCACTTTCCTCCACGGGAGTAATGTCTCAAACAGTCTACGCTTTGATCGGTCCCTGGAAGACCAGTAGTAGTTTCCGATGCACATCTGGTGGCATTCTGTAATCTGTGGACAATCAGAGTGTTGATGAAACACAGAAATTGAATGGGAATTGATACAACAGTCACCATGCGCACTTTATTCCACGGGAGTAATGTCTCAAACAGTCTACGCTTTGATCGTTCCCTGGAAGACCAGTAGTAGTTTCCGATGCACATCTGGTGGCATTCTGTAATCTGTGGAGTATCAGAATGTTGATTAAACACAGAAATTGCATCGGGATAGAATACAACAGTCACCATGCGCACTTTCCTCCACGGGAGTAATGCCTCAAACAGTCTACACTTTGATCGTTCCCTGGAAGACCAGTAGTAGTTTCCGATGCACATCTGGATGCTTTCTGTAATCTGTGGACTTTCAGAGTGTTGATGAAACACAGAAATTGCATCGGGATTGAATACAACAGTCTCCATGCGCAGTTTCCTCCATGCGAGTAATGTCTCAAACAATCTACGCTTTGATTGTTCCCTGGAAGACCAGTAGTAGTTTCCGATGCACATCTGGTGGCATTCGGTAATATGTAGCCTATCAGAGTGTTGATGAAACAAAGATATTGCATCGGGATTGAATACAACAGTGACCATGCGCACTTTCAACCATGGGAGTAATGTCTCTAACAGCCTACGATTTGATCGTTCCCTGGAAGTCCAGAAGTAGTTTCTGATACACATCTGGATGCATTCCGTAATCTGTGGACCATCAGAGTGTTGATGAAACACAGAAATTGCATCGGGAAGGAATACAACAGTCTCAATGAGCAGTTTCCTCCATGGGAGTAATGTCTCAAACAGTCTACGCTTTGATCGTTCCCTAGAAGACCAGTAGTAGTTTCCGATGCACATCTGGAGGCATTCTGTAACCTGTGGACTATCAGAGTGTTGGTGAAACACAGATATTGCATCGGGATAGAATACAACAGTCACCATGCGCACTTTCCTCCATGGGAGTAATGTCTCAAACAGTCTACTTTTTGATCGTTCCCTGGAAGACCAGTAGTAGTTTCCGATGCACATCTGGAGGCATTCTGTAATCTGTAGACTATCAGAATGTTGATGAAACACAGAAATTGCATCCGGATTGCATACAACAGTCACCATGAGCACTTTCCTCCATGGGAGTAGTGTCTCTAAGAGCCTACGCTTTGATCGTTCCCTGGAAGACCAGTAATAGTTTTCGCTGAACATCTGGATGCTTTCTGTAATCTGTGGACTTTCAGATTGTTGATGAAACACAGAAATTGCATTTGGTTTGAATACAACAGTCTTGATGCGCAGTTTCCTCCTTGGGAGTAATGTCTCAAACAGTCTACGCTTTGATCGTTCCCTGGAAGACCAGTAGTAGTTTCCGATGCACATCTGGTGGCATTCTGTAATATGTAGACTATCAAAGTGTTGATGAAACAAAGATATTGCATAGGGATTGAGTACAACAGTCACCATGCGCACTTTCAACCATGGGAGTAATGTGTCTAACAGCCTACGATTTGATCGTTCCCTGGAAGACCAGTAGTAGTTTCTGATGCACATCTGTATGCTTTCTGTAATCTGTGGACTATCAGAGTGTTGATGAAACACAGAAATTGCATCGGGATTGAATACAACAGTCTCCATGAGCAGTTTCCTCCATGGAAGTAATGTCTCAAACAGTCTACGCTTTGATCGTTCCCTGGAAGACCAGTAGTAGTTTCCGATGCACATCTGGTGGCATTCTGTAATCTGTGGACTATCAGAGTGTTGATGAAACACAGAAATTGCATCGGGATTGAATACAACAGTCACCATGCGCACTTTCCTCCACGGGAGTAATGTCTCAAACAGTCTACGCTTTGATCGGTCCCTGGAAGACCAGTAGTAGTTTCCGATGCACATCTGGTGGCATTCTGTAATCTGTGGAGAATCAGAGTGTTGATGAAACACAGAAATTGAATGGGAATTGATACAACAGTCACCATGCGCACTTTCCTCCACGGGACTAATGTCTCAAACAGTCTACGCTTTGATCGTTCCCCGGAAGGCCAGTAGTAGTTTTCGTTGCACATCTGGTAGCATTCTGTAATCTGTGGACTATCAGAGTGTTGATGAAACACAGAAATTGCATCGGGATTGAATACAACAGTCACCATGCGCACTTTAATCCATGGGAGTAATGTCTCAAACAGTATACGATTTGATCGTTCCCTGGAAGACCAGTAGTGGTTTCCGATGCGCATCTGGAGGCATTCTGTAATCTGTGGACTATCAGAGTGTTGATGAAACACAGAAATTGCATCGGGATTGAATACAACAGTCACCATGCGCACTTTCCTTCATGGGAGTAATGTCTCAAACAGTCTATGCTTTGATCGTTCCCTGGAAGACCAGTAGTAGTTTCTGATGAACATCTGGAAGCATTCTGTTGTCTGTGGACTATCAGAGTGTTGATGATACAGAGAAATTGCATCGGGATTGTATACAACAGTCTCCATGCGCACATTCCTCCACGGGAGTAATGTCTCACACAGTCTACGCTTTGATCGTTCCCTGGAAGACCAGTAGTACTTTCCCATGAGCATCTGGAGGCATTCGGTAGTCTGTGGACTATTAGAGTGTTGATGAAACACAGAAATTGCATCGGGATAGAATACAACAGTCACCATGCGCACTTTCCTCCATGGGAATAAGGTCTCAAACAGTCTACTTTCTGATCGTTCCCTGGAAGACCAGTAGTAGTTTCCATGCACATCTGGAGACATTCTGTAATCTGTAGACTATCAGAGTGTTGATGAAACACAGATATTGCATCGGGATTGAATACAACAGTCACCATGAGCACTTTCCTCCATGGGAGTAATGTCTCTAAGAGTCTACGCTTTGATCGTTCCCTGGAAGACCAGTAGTAGTTTCCATGCACATCTGGAGACATTCTGTAATCTGTAGAGTATCAGAGTGTTGATGAAACACAGATATTGCATCGGGATTGAATACAACAGTCACCATGAGCACTTTCCTCCATGGGAGTCATGTCTCAAAGAGTTTACGCTTTGATCGTTCCCTGGAAGACCAGTAGTAGTTTCCGATGCACATCTGGAGGCATTCTGTAATCTGTGGACTATCAGAGTGTTGATGAAACACAGAAATTGCATCGGGATTGAATACAACAGTCACCATGCCCACTTTCCTCCATGGGAGTAATGTCTCTAACAGTCTACGCTTTGATCGTTCCCTGGAAGACCAGTAGTACTTTCCGAGGCTCATCTGGAGGCTTTTCGTAAACTGTGGACTATCAGAATGTTGATGAAGCACAGAAATTGCGTCGGGATAGAATACAACAGTCACCATGCGCACTTTTCTCCATGGGAGTAATGTCTCAAACAGTCTACGCTTTGATCGTTCCCTGGAAGACCAGTAGTAGTTTCCAATGCACATCTGGTGGCATTCTGTGATCTGTGGCGTATCAGAGTGTTGATTAAACACAGAAATTGCATCGGAATAGAATACAACAGTCACCATGCGCACTTTCCTCCACGGGAGTAATGTCTCAAACAGTCTACTTTTTGATCGTTCCCTGGAAGACCAGTAGTAGTTTCCGATGCACATCTGGAGGCATTCTGTAATCTGTAGACTATCAGAATGTTGATGAAACACAGAAATTGCATCCGGATTGCATACAACAGTCACCATGAGCACTTTCCTCCATGGGAGTAGTGTCTCTAAGAGCCTACGCTTTGATCGTTCCCTGGAAGACCAGTAATAGTTTTCGCTGAACATCTGGATGCTTTCTGTAATCTGTGGACTTTCAGATTGTTGATGAAACACAGAAATTGCATTTGGTTTGAATACAACAGTCTTGATGCGCAGTTTCCTCCTTGGGAGTAATGTCTCAAACAGTCTACGCTTTGATCGTTCCCTGGAAGACCAGTAGTAGTTTCCGATGCACATCTGGTGGCATTCTGTAATATGTAGACTATCAAAGTGTTGATGAAACAAAGATATTGCATAGGGATTGAGTACAACAGTCACCATGCGCACTTTCAACCATGGGAGTAATGTGTCTAACAGCCTACGATTTGATCGTTCCCTGGAAGACCAGTAGTAGTTTCTGATGCACATCTGTATGCTTTCTGTAATCTGTGGACTATCAGAGTGTTGATGAAACACAGAAATTGCATCGGGATTGAATACAACAGTCTCCATGAGCAGTTTCCTCCATGGAAGTAATGTCTCAAACAGTCTACGCTTTGATCGTTCCCTGGAAGACCAGTAGTAGTTTCCGATGCACATCTGGTGGCATTCTGTAATCTGTGGACTATCAGAGTGTTGATGAAACACAGAAATTGCATCGGGATTGAATACAACAGTCACCATGCGCACTTTCCTCCACGGGAGTAATGTCTCAAACAGTCTACGCTTTGATCGGTCCCTGGAAGACCAGTAGTAGTTTCCGATGCACATCTGGTGGCATTCTGTAATCTGTGGAGAATCAGAGTGTTGATGAAACACAGAAATTGAATGGGAATTGATACAACAGTCACCATGCGCACTTTCCTCCACGGGACTAATGTCTCAAACAGTCTACGCTTTGATCGTTCCCCGGAAGGCCAGTAGTAGTTTTCGTTGCACATCTGGTAGCATTCTGTAATCTGTGGACTATCAGAGTGTTGATGAAACACAGAAATTGCATCGGGATTAAATAACAGTCACCATGCGCACTTTAATCCATGGGAGTAATGTCTCAAACAGTATACGATTTGATCGTTCCCTGGAAGACCAGTAGTGGTTTCCGATGCCCATCTGGAGGCATTCTGTAATCTGTGGACTATCAGAGTGTTGATGAAACACAGAAATTGCATCGGGATTGAATACAACAGTCACCATGCGCACTTTCCTTCATGGGAGTAATGTCTCAAACAGTCTATGCTTTGATCGTTCCCTGGAAGACCAGTAGTAGTTTCTGATGAACATCTGGAAGCATTCTGTTGTCTGTGGACTATCAGAGTGTTGATGATACAGAGAAATTGCATCGGGATTGTATACAACAGTCTCCATGCGCACATTCCTCCACGGGAGTAATGTCTCACACAGTCTACGCTTTGATCGTTCCCTGGAAGACCAGTAGTACTTTCCCATGAGCATCTGGAGGCATTCGGTAGTCTGTGGACTATTAGAGTGTTGATGAAACACAGAAATTGCATCGGGATAGAATACAACAGTCACCATGCGCACTTTCCTCCATGGGAATAAGGTCTCAAACAGTCTACTTTTTGATCGTTCCCTGGAAGACCAGTAGTAGTTTCCATGCACATCTGGAGACATTCTGTAATCTGTAGACTATCAGAGTGTTGATGAAACACAGATATTGCATCGGGATTGAATACAACAGTCACCATGAGCACTTTCCTCCATGGGAGTAATGTCTCTAAGAGTCTACGCTTTGATCGTTCCCTGGAAGACCAGTAGTAGTTTCCATGCACATCTGGAGACATTCTGTAATCTGTAGAGTATCAGAGTGTTGATGAAACACAGATATTGCATCGGGATTGAATACAACAGTCACCATGAGCACTTTCCTCCATGGGAGTCATGTCTCAAAGAGTTTACGCTTTGATCGTTCCCTGGAAGACCAGTAGTAGTTTCCGATGCACATCTGGAGGCATTCTGTAATCTGTGGACTATCAGAGTGTTGATGAAACACAGAAATTGCATCGGGATTGAATACAACAGTCACCATGCCCACTTTCCTCCATGGGAGTAATGTCTCTAACAGTCTACGCTTTGATCGTTCCCTGGAAGACCAGTAGTACTTTCCGAGGCTCATCTGGAGGCTTTTCGTAAACTGTGGACTATCAGAATGTTGATGAAGCACAGAAATTGCGTCGGGATAGAATACAACAGTCACCATGCGCACTTTTCTCCATGGGAGTAATGTCTCAAACAGTCTACGCTTTGATCGTTCCCTGGAAGACCAGTAGTAGTTTCCAATGCACATCTGGTGGCATTCTGTGATCTGTGGCGTATCAGAGTGTTGATTAAACACAGAAATTGCATCGGAATAGAATACAACAGTCACCATGCGCACTTTCCTCCACGGGAGTAATGTCTCAAACAGTCTACGGTTTGATCGTTCCTGGTAGACCAGTGGTAGTTTCCGATGCACGTCTGGTGGCATTCTGCAATCTGTGGACTATCAGAGTGTTGATAAAACACAGAGATTGACTCGGGATTGAATACAACAGTCACAATGCGCACATTCCTTCATGGGAATAATGTCTCAAACAGTCTACGCTTTGATCGTTCCCAGGAAGATCAGTAGTAGTAGTTCCGATGCACATCTGAAAGAATTCTGTAATCTGTGGACTATAAGAGTGCTGATGAAACACAAAAATTGCATCGGGATTGAATACAACAGTCACAATGCGCACTTTCCTCCATGGGAGTAAGGTCTCAAACAGTCTACTCATTGATCGTTCCCTGGAAGACCAGTAGTAGTTTCTGATGCACATCTGTATGCTTTCTGTAATCTGTGGACTATCAGAGTGTTGATGAAACACAGAAATTGCATCGGGGTTGAATACAACAGTCACCATGCGCACTTTCCTCCATGGGAGTAATATCTCAAACAGTATACGCTTTGATCGTTCCCTGGAAGACCAGTATTGGTTTCCGATGCACATCTGGAGGCATTCTGTAATCTGTAGACTATCAGGGTGTTGATGAAACACTGAAATTGCATCGGGATTGAATACAACAGTCACCATGAGCACTTTCCTCCATGGGAGTAATGTCTCTAAGAGTCTACGCTTTGATCGTTCCCTGGAAGACCAGTAGTAGTTTCCGATGCACATCTGGTGGCATTCTGTAATATGTAGACTATCAGAGTGTTGATGAAACAAAGATATTGCATCGGGATTGAATACAACAGTCACCATGCGCACTTTCAACCATGGGAGTAATGTCTCTAACAGCCTACGATTTGATCGTTCCCTGGAGGACCAGTAGTAGTTTCTGATGCACATCTTTAGGCATTCTGTAATCTGTTTACTATCAGAGTGTTGATGAAACACAGAAATTGCATCGGGATTGAATACAACAGTCACCATGCGCACTTTCCTCCACGGGAGTAATGACTCAAACAGTCTACGCTTTGATCGGTCCCTGGAAGACCAGCAGTAGTTTCCGATGCACATCTGGTGGCATTCTGTAATCTGTGGACAATCAGAGAGTTGATGAAACAGAGAAATTGAATGGGAATTGAATAAAACAGTCACCATGCGCACTTTCCTCCACGGGAGTAATGTCTCAAGCAGTCTACGCTTTGATCGTTCCCTGGAAGACCAGTAGTAGTTTACAATGCACATCTAGTGGCATTCTGTGATCTGTGGCGTATCAGAGTGTTGATTAAATACAGAAATTGCATCGGAATAGAATACAACAGTCACCATGCGCACTTTCCTCCACGGGAGTAATGTCTCAAACAGTCTACGCTTTGATCGTTCCCCGGAAGACCAGTAGTAGTTTTCGTTGCACATCTGGTGGCATTCTGTAATCTGTGGACTATCAGAGTGTTGATGAATCACAGAAATTGCATCGGGGTTGAATACAACAGTCACCATGCGCACTTTCCTCCATGGGAGTAATATCTCAAACAGTATACGCTTTGATCGTTCCCTGGAAGACCAGTATTGGTTTCCGATGCACATCTGGAGGCATTCTGTAATCTGTGGACTATCAGAGTGTTGATGAAACACAGAAATTGCATCGGGATTGAATACAACAGTCACCATGCGAACTTTCCTTCATGGGAGTAATGTCTCAAACAGTCTATGCTTTGATCGTTCCCTGGAAGACCAGTAGTAGTTTCTGATGAACATCTGGAGGCATTCTGTTGTCTGTGGACTATCAGAGTGTTGATGAAACAGAGAAATTGCATCGGGATTGAATACAACAGTCACCATGCGCACTTTCCTCCACGGGAGTAATGTCTCACACAGTCTACGCTTTGATCGTTCCCTGGAAGACCAGTAGTAGTTTCCCATGAGCATCTGGAGGCATTCGGTAATCTGTGGACTATCAGAGTGTTGATGAAACACAGAAATTGCATAGGGATTGAATACAACAGTCACCATGCGCACTTTCCTCAACGGGAGTAATGTCTCAAACAGTCTACACTTTGATCGTTCCCTGGAAGACCAGTAGTAGTTTCCGATGCACATCTGGAGGCATTCTGTAATCTGTAGACTATCAGGGTGTTGATGAAACACTGAAATTGCATCGGGATTGAATACAACAGTCACCTTGAGCACTTTCCTCCATGGGAGTAATGTCTCTAAGAGTCTACGATTTGATCGTTCCCTGGAAGACCAGTAGTAGTTTCCGATGCACATCTGGTGGCATTCTGTAATCTGTGGAGTATCAGAGTGTTGATTAAACACAGAAATTGCATCGGGATAGAATACAACAGTCACCATGCGCAATCTCACACACCGGAGGAATGTCTCAAACAGTCTACGCTTTGATCGTTCCTGGTAGACCAGTAGTAATTTCCGATGCACGTCTGGTGGCATTCTATAATCTGTGGACCATCAGAGTGTTGATGAAACACAGAAATTGCATCGGGATTGAATACAACAGACACCATGCGCACTTTCCTCCATGGGAGTAAGGTCTCAAACAGTCTACTCATTGATCGTTCCCTGGAAGACCAGTAGTAGTTTCCGATGCACATCTGGTAGCATTCTGTAATATGTGGACTATCAGAGTGTTGATGAAACACAGAAATTGCATCTGGATTGAATACAACAGTCACCATGCGCACTTTCCTCCACGGGACTAATGTCACAAACAGTCTACGCTTTGATCGTTCCCCAGAAGACCAGTAGTAGTTTTCGTTGCACATCTGGTGGCATTCTGTAATCTGTGGACTATCAGAGTGTTGATGAAACACAGAAATTGCATCGGGATTGAATACAACAGTCACCATGCGCATTTTCCTCCATGGGAGTAATATCTCAAACAGTATACGCTTTGATCGTTCCCTGGAAGACTAGTATTGGTTTCCGATGCACATCTGGAGGCATTCTGTAATCTGTGGACTATCAGAGTGTTGATGAAACACATAAATTGCATCGGGATTGAATACAACAGTCACCATGCGAACTTTCCTTCATGGGAGTAATGTCTCTAAGAGTCTACGATTTGATCGTTCCCTGGAAGACCAGTAGTAGTTTCCGATGCACATCTGGTGGCATTCTGTAATCTGTGGAGTATCAGAGTGTTGATTAAACACAGAAATTGCATCGGGATAGAATACAACAGTCACCATGCGCAATCTCACACACCGGAGGAATGTCTCAAACAGTCTACGCTTTGATCGTTCCTGGTAGACCAGTAGTAATTTCCGATGCACGTCTGGTGGCATTCTATAATCTGTGGACTATCAGAGTGTTGATGAAACACAGAAATTGCATAGGGATTGAATACAACAGTCACCATGCGCACTTTCCTCAACGGGAGTAATGTCACAAACAGTCTACTCTTTGATCGTTCCCTGGAAGACTAGTAATAGTTTCCGATGCACATCTGGAGGCATTCTGTAATCTGTAGACTATCAGAGTGTTGATGAAACACTGAAATTGCATCGGGATTGAATACAACAGTCACCTTGAGCACCTTCCTCCATGGGAGTAATGTCTCTAAGAGTCTACGATTTGATCGTTCCCTGGAAGACCAGTAGTAGTTTTCGATGCACATCTGGTGGCATTCTGTAATCTGTGGAGTATCAGAGTGTTGATTAAACACAGAAATTGCATCGGGTTAGAATACAACAGTCACCATGCGCAATCTCCTACACGGGAGTAATGTTTCAAACAGTCTACGCTTTGATCGTTCCCTGGAAGACCAGTAGTAGTTTCCGATGCACATCTGGTGGCATTCTGTAATCTGTGGACAATCAGAGTGTTGATGAAACACAGAAATTGAATGGGAATTGAATACAACAGTCAACATGCGCACTTTCCTCCACGGGAGTAATGTCTCAAACAGTCTACGCTTTGATCGTTCCCTGGAAGACCAGTTGTAGTTTCCGATGCACGTCTGTTGGCCTTCTGTAATCTGTGGAGTATCATAGTGTTGATGAAACACAGAAATTGCCTCGGGAGTGAATACAACAGCCACAATGCGCACATTCCTTCATGAGAATAATGTCTCAAATAGTCTACGCTTTGATCGTTCCCAGGAAGACCAGTAGTAGTTTCCGATGCACATCTGGAAGCATTCTGTAATCTGTGGACAATACGAGTGCAATTGAAACACAGAAATTGCATCGGGATTGAATAAAAAAGTCACCATGCGCGCTTCCCTCCATGGGAGTCATGTCTCAAAGAGTTTACGCTTTGATCGTTCCCTGGAAGACCAGTAGTAGTTTCCGATGCACATCTGGAGGCATTCTGTAATCTGAGGACTATCAGAGTGTTGATGAAACACAGAAATTGCATCGGGATTGAATACAACAGTCACCATGCCCACTTTCCTCCATGGGAGTAATGTCTCTAACAGTCTACGCTTTGATCGTTCCCTGGAAGACCAGTAGTACTTTCCGAGGCTCAGCTGGAGGCTTTTCGTAAACTGTGGACTATCAGAATGTTGATGAAGCACAGAAATTGCATCGGGATAGAATACAACAGTCACCATGCGCACTTTTCTCCATGGGAGTAAGGTCTCAAACAGTCTACTCATTGATCGTTCCCTGGAATACCAGTAGTAGTTTCCGATGCACATCTGGTGGCATTCTCTAATATGTGGACTATCAGAGTGTTGACGAAACACAGAAATTGCATCGGGATTGAATACAACAGTCACCATGCGCACTTTCCTCCACGGGACTAATGTCTCAAACAGTCTACGCTTTGATCGTTCCCCAGAAGACCAGTAGTAGTTTTCGTTATACATCTGGTGGCATCAGAGAGTTGATGAAACACAGAAATTGCATCGGGATTGAAAACAAGAGTCACCATGCGCACTTGCCTCCATGGGAGTAATGTCTCTAACAGTATACGCTTTGATCGTTCCCTGGAGGACCAGTAGTGGTTTCCGATGCACATCTGGAGGCATTCTGTAATCTGTGGACTATCAGAGTGTTGATGAAACACAGAAATTGCATCGGGATTGAATACAACAGTCACCATGCGCACTTTCCTTCATGGGAGTAATGTCTCAAACAGTCTATGCTTTGATCGTTCCCTGGAAGACCAGTAGTAGTTTCTGATGAACATCTGGAGGCATTCTGTTGTCTGTGGACTATCAGAGTGTTGATGATACAGAGAAATTGCTTCGGGATTGAATACAACAGTCACCTTGCGCACTTTCCTCCACGGGAATAATGTCACACACAGTCTACGCTTTGATCGTTCCCTGGAAGACCAGTAGTAGTTTCCCATGAGCATCTGGAGGCATTCGGTAATCTGTGGACTATCAGAGTGTTGGTGAAACACAGAAATTGCATCGGGATTGAATACCAAAGTCACCATGCGCACTTTCCTCCATAAAAGTAATGTCTAAAACAGTCTACGCTTTGATCGTTCCCTGGAAGTCCAGTAGTAGTTTCCCATGCACATCTGGTGGCATTCTGTAATCTGTGGACTATCAGAGTGTTGATGAAACTCAGATATTGCATCGGGATTGAATACAACAGTCACCATGCGCACTTTCCTCCATTTGAGTAAGGTCTCAAACAGTCTACTCTTTGATCGTTCGCTGGAAGACCAGTAGTAGTTTCCGATGCACATCTGGAGGCATTCTGTAATCTGTGGACTTTCAGAGTGTTGATGAAACACAGAAATTGCATCGGGATTGAATACAACAGTCTTGATGCGCAGTTTCCTCCATGGGATTAATGTCTCAAACAGTCTACGCTTTCATCGTTCCCTGGAAGACCAGTAGTAGTTTCCGATGCACATCTGGTGGCATTCTGTAATCTGTGGAGTATCAGAGTGTTGATTAAACACAGAAATTGCATCGGGTTAGAATACAACAGTCACCATGCGCAATCTCCTACACGGGAGTAATGTTTCAAACAGTCTACGCTTTGATCGTTCCCCGGAAGACCAGTAGTAGTTTTCGTTGCACTTCTGGTGGCATTCTGTAATCTGTGGACTATCAGAGTGTTGATGAAACACAGAAATTGTATCGGGATTGAAAACAACAGTCACCATGCGCACTTGCCTCCATGGGAGTAATGTCTCAAACAGTATACGCTTTGATCGTTCCCTGGAGGACCAGTAGTGGTTTCCGATGCACATCTGGAGGCATTCTGTAATCTGTGGACTATCAGAGTGTTGATGAAACACAGAAATTGCATCGGGATTGAATACAACAGTCACCATGCGCACTTTCCTTCATGGGAGTAATGTCTCAAACAGTCTATTCTTTGATCGTTCCCTGGAAGACCAGTAGTAGTTTCTGATGAACATCTGGAGGCATTCTGTTGTCTGTGGACTATCAGAGTGTTGATGATACAGAGAAATTGCTTCGGGATTGAATACAACAGTCACCATGCGCACTTTCCTCCACGGGAGTAATGTCTCACACAGTCTACGCTTTGATCGTTCCCTGGAAGACCAGTAGTAGTTTCCCATGAGCATCTGGAGGCATTCGGTAATCTGTGGACTATCAGAGTGTTAGTGAAACACAGAAATTGCATCGGGATTGAATACCAATATCACCATGCGCACTTTCCTCCATAAAAGTAATGTCTAAAGCAGTCTACGCTTTGATCGTTCCCTGGAAGTCCAGTAGTAGTTTCCGATCCACATCTGGTGGCATTCTGTAATCTGTGGACTATCAGAGTGTTGATGAAACTCAGATATTGCATCGGGATTGAATACAACAGTCACCATGCGCACTTTCCTCCATTTGAGTAAGGTCTCAAACAGTCTACTCTTTGATCGTTCGCTGGAAGACCAGTAGTAGTTTCCGATGCACATCTGGTGGCATTCTGTAATATGTAGACTATCAGAGTGTTGATGAAACAAAGATATTGCATAGGGATTGAGTACAACAGTCACCATGCGCACTTTCAACCATGGGAGTAATGTCTCTAACAGCCTACGATTTGATCGTTCCCTGGAAGACCAGTAGTAATTTCTGATGCACATCTGTATGCTTTCTGTAATCTGTGGACTATCAGAGTGTTGATGAAACACAGAAATTGTATCGGGATTGAATACAACAGTCACCATGCGCACTTACCTCCACGGGAGTAATGTCTCAAACAGTCTACGCTTTGATCGGTCCCTGGAAGACCAGTAGTAGTTTCCGATGCACATCTGGTGGCATTCTGTAATCTGTCGACAATCATAGTGTTGATGAAACACAGAAATTGAATGGGAATTGAATACAACAGTCACCATGCGCATTTTCCTCCACGGGAGTAATGTCACAAACAGTCTACGCTTTGATCGTTCCCTGGAAGACCAGTAGTAGTTTCCGATGCACATCTGGATGCTTTCTGTAATCTGTGGACTATCAGAGTGTTGATGAAACACAGAAATTGCCTCGAGATTGAATACAACAGCCGCAATGCGCACATTCCTTCATGGGAATAATGTCTCAAATAGTCTACGCTTTGATCGTTCTCAGGAAGACCAGTAGTAGTTTCCGATGCACATCTGGAAGCATTCTGTAATCTGTGGACTATAAGAGTGCTGATGAAACACAGAAACTGCATCGGGATTGAATACAACAGTCACCATGCGCACTTCCCTCAATGGGAGTCATGTCTCAAAGAGTTTACGCTTTGATCGTTCCCTGGAAGACCAGTAGTAGTTTCCGATGCACATCTGGAGGCATTCTGTAATCTGTGGACTATCAGAGTGTTGATGAAACACAGAAATTGCATCGGGATTGAATACAACAGTCACCATGCCCACTTTCCTCCATGGGAGTAATGTCTCTAACAGTCTACGCTTTAATCGTTCCCTGGAAGACCAGTAGTACTTTCCGAGGCTCATCTGGAGGCTTTTCGTAAACTGTGGACTATCAGAATGTTGATGAAGCACAGAAATTGCATCGGGATAGAATACAACAGTCACCATGCCCACTTTCCTCCATGGGAGTAAGGTCTCAAACAGTCTACGCTTTGATCGTTCCCTGGAAGACCAGTAGTAGTTTCCGATGCACGTCTGGTGGCATTCTGTACTCTGTGGACGATCAGAGTGTTGATGAAACACAGAAATTGCATCGGGATTGAATACAACAGTCACCATGCGCACTTTCCTTCATGGGAGTAATGTCTCAAACAGTCTACGCTTTGATCGTTCCCCGGAAGACCAGTAGTAGTTTTCGTTGCACATCTGGTGGCATTCTGTAATCTGTGGACTATCAGAGTGTTGATGAAACACAGAAATTGCATCGGGATTGAATACAACAGTCACCATGCGCACTTGCCTCCATGGGAGTAATGTCTCAAACAGTATACGCTTTGATCGTTCCCTGGAAGACCAGTAGTGGTTTCCGATGCACATCTGGAGGCATTCTGTAATCTGTGGACTATCAGAGTGTTGATGAAACACAGAAATTGCATCGGGAATGAATACAACAGTCACCATGCGCACTTTCCTTCATGGGAGTAATGTCTCAAACAGTCTATGCTTTGATCGTTCCCTGGAAGACCAGTAGTAGTTTCTGATGAACATCTGGAGGCATTCTGTTGTCTGTGGACTATCAGAGTGTTGATGATACAGAGAAATTGCATCGGGATTGAATACAACAGTCACCATGCGCACTTTCCTCCACGGGAGTAATGTCTCACACAGTATACGCTTTGATCGTTCCCTAGAAGACCAGTAGTAGTTTCCCATGAGCATCTGGAGGCATTCGGTAATCTGTGGACTATCAGAGTGTTGATGAAACACAGAAATTGCATCGGGATTGAATACAACAGTCACCATGCGCACTTTCCTCCATGGGAGTAATTTCTCAAACAGTCTACGCTTTGATCGTTCCCTGGAAGACCAGTAGTAGTTTCCGATGCACATCTGGTGGCAATCTGTAATATGTAGACTATCAGAGTGTTGATGAAACAAAGATATTGCATCGGGATTGAATATAACAGTCACCATACGCACTTTCAACCATGGGAGTAATGTCTCTAACAGCCTACGATTTGATCGTTTCCTGGAAGACCAGTAGTAGTTTATGATGCACATCTGGATGCTTTCCGTAATCTGTGGACTATCAGAGTGTTGATAAAACACAGAAATTGCATCGGGATTGAATACAACAGTCTCTATGAGCAGTTTCCTCCATGGAAGTAATGTCTCAAACAGTCTACGCTTTGATCGTTCCCTGGAAGACCAGTAGTAGTTTCCGATGCACATCTTTAGGCATTCTGTAATCTGTGGACTATCAGAGTGTTGATGAAACAGAGAAATTGCATGGGATTGAATACAACAGTCACCATGCGCACTTTCCTCCACGGGAGTATGGTCTCAAACAGTCTACGCTTTGATCGTTCCCTGGAAGACCAGATGTAGTTTCCGATGCACATCTGCTGGCATTCTGTGATCTGTGGCGTATCAGAGTGTTGATTAAACACAGAAATTGCATCGGAATAGAATACAACAGTCACCATGCGCACTTTCCTCCACGGGAGTAATGTCTCAAACAGTCTACGCTTTGATCGTTCCTGGTACACCAGTAGTAGTTTCCGATGCACGTCTGGTGGCATTCTGTAACCTGTGGACTATCAGAGTGTGGATGAAACACAGAAATTGCCTCGGGATTGAATACAACAGTCACAATGTGCACATTCCTTCATGGGAATAATGTCTCAAACAGTCTACACTTTGATCGATCCCAGGAAGACCAGTAGTAGTAGTTCCGATGCACATCTAAAAGCATTCTGTAATCTGTGGACTATAAGAGTGCTGATGAAACACAGAAATTGCATCGGGATTGAATACAACAGTCACCATGCGCACTTTCCTCCATGGGAGTAATCTCTCTAACAGTCTACGCTTTAATCAGTACTACTACCAGTAGTACTTTCCGAGGCTCATCTGGAGGCTTTTCGTAAACTGTGGACTATCAGAATGTTGATGGAGCACAGAAATTGCATCGGGATAGAATACAACAGTCACCATGCGTACTTTCCTCCATGGGAGTAAGGTCTCAATATGTCTACTCATTGATCGTTCCCTGGAAGACCAGCAGTAGTTTCCGATGCACATCTGGTGGCATTCTGTAATATGTGGACTATCAGAGTGTTGATGAAACACAGAAATTGCATCGGGATTGAATACAACAGTCACCATGCGCACTTTCCTTCATGGGAGTAATGTCTCAAAAAGTCTATGCTTTGATCGTTCCCTGGAAGACCAGTAGTAGTTTCTGATGAACATCTGGAGGCATTCTGTTGTCTGTGGACTATCAGAGTGTTGATGAAACAGAGAAATTGCATCGGGATTGAATACAACAGTCACCATGCGCACTTCCCTCCACGGGAGTAATGTCTCACACAGTCTACGCTATGATCGTTCCCTGGAAGACCAGTAGTAGTTTCCCATGAGCATCTGGAGGCATTCGGTAATCTGTGGACTATCAGAGTGTTGATGAAACACAGAAATTGCATCGGGATTGAATACAACAGTCACCATGTGCACTTTCCTCCACGGGAGTAATGTCTCAAACAGTCTACTCTTTGATCGTTCCCTGGAAGACCAGTAGTAGTTTCCGATGCACATCTGGAGACATTCTGTAATCTGTAGACTATCAGAGTGTTGATGAAACACAGAAATTGCATCGGGATTGAATACAACAGTCACCATGAGCACTTTCCTCCATGGGAGTAATGTCTCTAAGAGTCAACGATTTGATCGTTCCCTGGAAGACCAGTAGTAGTTTCTGATGCACATCTGGATGCTTTCCGTAATCTGTGGACTATCAGATTGCTGATGAAACACAGAAATTGCATCGGGATTGAATACAACAGTCTCCATGAGTAGTTTCCTCCATGGGAGTAATGTCTCGAAAAGTCTACACTTTGATCGTTCCCTGGAAGACCAGTAGTAGTTTCCGATGCACATCTGGAGGCATTCTGTAATCTGTGGACTATCAGAGTGTTGGTGAAACACAGAAATTGCATCGGGATTGAATACAACAGTCACCATCCGCACTTTCCTGTATGGGAGTAATGTCTGACGCAGTCTACGCTTTGATCGTTTCCTGGAAGTCCAGTAGTAGTTTCCAATGCACATCTGGTGGCATTCAGTAATCTGTGGACTATCAGAGTGTTGATGAAACTCAGATATTGCATCGGGATTGAATACAACAGTCACCATGCGCACTTTCCTCCATTTGAGTTAGGTCTCAAACAGTCTACTCTTTGATCGTTCGCTGGAAGACCAGTAGTAGTTTCCGATGCACATCTGGAGGCATTCTGTAATCTGTTGACTATCAGAGTGTGGATGAAACACAGAAATTGCCTCGGGATTGAATACAACAGTCACAATGCGCACATTCCTTCATGGGAATAATGTCTCAAACAGTCTACGATTTGATCGTTCCCAGGAAGACCAGTAGTAGTAGTTCCGATGCACATCTGAAAGCATTCTGTAATCTGTGGACTATAAGAGTGCTGATGAAACACAGAAATTGCATCGGGATTGAATACAACAGTCACCATGCGCACTTTCCTCCATGGGAGTAATCTCTCTAACAGTCTACGCTTTGATCAGTACTACTACCAGTAGTACTTTCCGAGGCTCATCTGGAGGCTTTTCGTAAACTGTGGTCTATCAGAATGTTGATGAAGCACAGAAATTGCATCGGGATAGAATACAACAGTCACCATGCGTACTTTCCTCCATGGGAGTAAGGTCTCAAACAGTCTACTCATTGATCGATCCCTGGAAGACCAGTAGTAGTTTCCGATGCACATCTGGTGGCATTCTGTAATATGTGGACTATCAGAGTGTTGATGAAACACAGAAATTGCATCGGGATTGAATACAACAGTCACCATGAGCACTTTCCTCCAAGGGAGTATTGTCTCTAAGAGTCTACGCTTTGATCGTTCCCTGGAAGCCCAGTAGTAGTTTCTGATGCACATCTGGATGCTTTCCGTAATCTGTGGACTATCAGAGTGCTGATGAAACAAAGAAATTGCATCAGGATTGAATACAACAGTCTCCATGAGCAGTTTCCTCCATGGGAGTAATGTCTCGAACAGTCTACGCTTTGATCGTTCCCTGGAAGACCAGTAGTAGTTTCCGATGCACATCTGGAGGCATTCTGTAATCTGTGGACTATCAGAGTGTTGGTGAAACACAGATATTGCATCGGGATCGAATACAACAGTCACCATCCGCACTTTCCTGTATGGGAGTAATGTCTGACACAGTCTACGCTTTGGTCGTTCCCTGGAAGACCAGTAGTAGTTTCCGATGTACATCTGGTGGCATTCTGTAATCTGTGGACTATCAGAGTGTTGGTGAAACACAGAAATTGCATCGGGATTGAATACCAAAGTCACCATGCGCACTTTCCTCCATAAAAGTAATGTCTAAAACAGTCTACGCTTTGATCGTTCCCTGGAAGTCCAGTAGTAGTTTCCGATACACATCTGGTTGCATTCTGTAATCTGTGGACTATCAGAGTGTTGATGAAACTCAGATATTGCATCGGGATTGAATACAACAGTCACCATGCGCACTATCCTCCATTTGAGTAAGGTCTCAAACAGTCTACTCTTTGATCGTTCGCTGGAAGACCAGTAGTAGTTTCCGATGCACATCTGGAGGCATTCTGTAATCTGTTGACTATCAGAATGTTGATGAAACACAGAAATTGCATCGGGTTTGTATACAACAGTCACCATGCGCACTTTCCTCCATGGGAGTAATGTCTCAAACAGTCTACGATTTGATCGTTCCCTGGAAGACCAGTAGTAGTTTCCGATGCACATCTGGTGGCATTCTGTAATCTGTGGACTATCAGAGTGTTGATGAAATACAGAAATTGCATCGTGATTGAATACAACAGTCACCATGCGCACTTTCCTCCACGGGACTAATGTCTCAAACAGTCTACGCTCTGATCGTTCCCCGGAAGACCAGTAGTAGTTTCCGATGCACATCTGGTGGCATTCTGTAATCTGTGGACTATCAGAGTGTTGATGAAACACAGAAATTGCATCGGGATTGAATACAACAGTCACCATGCGCACTTTCCTCCATGGAAGTAATGTCTCAAACAGTCTACGCTTTGATCGTTCCCTGGAAGACCAGTAGTGGTTTCCGATGCACATCATGAGGCATTCTGTAATCTGTGGACTATCCGAGTGTTGATGAAACAGAGAAATTGCATCGGGATTGAATACAACAGTCACCATGCGCACTTTCCTCCACGGGAGTAATGTCTCACACTGTCTACGCTTTGATCGTTTCCTGGAAGACCAGTAGTAGTTTCCGATGAACATCTGGAGGCATTCGGTAATCTGTGGACAATCAGAGTGTTGATGAAACACAGAAATTGCATCGGGATTGAATACAACAGTCACCATGCGAACTTTCCTCCACGGGAGTAATGTCTCTAAGAGTCTACGCTTTGATCGTTCCCTGGAAGACCAGTAGTAGTTTCCAAAGCACATCTGGATGCCTTATGTAATCTGTGGACTTTCAGAGTGTTGATGAAACACAGAAATTGCATCGGGATTGAATACAATAGTCTCCATGCGCAGTTTTCTCCATGGGAGTAATGTCTCAAACAATCTACGCTTTGATCCTTCCCTGGAAGACCAGTAGTAGTTTCCGATGCACATCTGGAGGCATTCTGTAATCTGTGGACTATCAGAGTGTTGGTGAAACACAGAAATTGCATCGGGATTGAATACCAATATCACCATGCGCACTTTCCTCCATAAAAGTAATGTCTCAAACAGTCTACGCTTTGATCGTTCCCTGGAAAACCAGTAATAGTTTCCGATGCACATCTGGTGGCATTCTGTAATCTGTGGACTATCAGAGTGTTGATGAAACACAGAAATTGCATCGGGATTGAATACAACAGTCATTATCCGCACTTTCCGCCATGGGAGTAATGTCTGAAACAGTCGATTATTTGATCGTTCCCTGGAAGACCAGTAGTAGTTTCCGATGCACATCTGGTGGCATTCTGTAATCTGTGGACTATCAGAGCGTTGATGAAACACAGAAAATGCATCGGGATTGAATACAACAGTCAGCATGCGCACTTTCCTCCATGGGAGTAATGTCTCAAAGAGTTTACGCTTTGATCGTTCCTGGAAGACGAGTAGTAGTTTCCGATGCACATCTGGAGGCATTCTGTAATCTGTGGACTATCAGAGTGTTGATGAAACACAGAAATAGCATCGGGATTGAATACCACAGTCTCCATGAGCAGTTTCCTAAATGGGATTAAAGTCTCAAACAGTGTACGCTTTGATCGTTCCCTGGAAGACCAGTAGTAGTTTCCGATGCACATCTATTGGCATTCTGTAATATGTAGACAATCAGAGTGTTGATGAAACAAAGATATTGCATCGGGATTGGATCCAACAGTCACCATGCGAACTTTCCTCCATGGGAGTAATTCTCAAACAGTCTACGCTTTGATCGTTCCCTGGGAGACCAGTAGTAGTTTCCGATGCACATCTGGTGGCATTCTGTAATCTGTGGACTATCAGAGTGTTGATGAAACACAGAAATTGCATCGGGATTGAATACAACAGTCACCATGCGCACATTCCTCCATAGGAGTAATGTCTCTAAGAGTCTACGATTAGATCGTTCCCTGGAAGACCAGTAGTGGTTTCCGATGCAGATCTGGAGGCATTCTGTAATCTGTGGACTATCAGAGTGTTGATGAAACACAGAAATTGCATCGGGATTGAATACAACAGTCACCATGGGCACTTTCCTCCACGAGAGTAATGTCTCAAACAGTCTACGCTTTGATCGTTCCCTGGAAGAAAAGTGGTAGTTTCCGATTAACATCTGGAGGCATTCTGTTATCTGTGGACTATCAGAGTGTTGATGAAACAGAGAAATGGCATCGGGATTGAATACAACAGTCACCATGCGCACTTTCCTCCACGAGAGTAATGTCTCACACAGTCTACGCTTTGATCGTTCCCTGGAAGACCAGTAGTAGTTTTCGATGAACATCTGGAGGAATTCGGTAATCTGTGGACTATCAGAGTGTTGATGAAACACAGAAATTGCATCGGGATTGAATACAACAGTCATTATCCGCACTTTCCGCCATATGAGTAATGTCTCAAACAGTCTACGCTTTGATCGTGCCCTGGAAGACCAGTAGTAGTTTCCGATGCACATCTGGAGGCATTCTGTAATCTGTATACTATCAGAGTGTTGATGAAACACAGAAATTGCATCGGGATTGAATGCAACAGTCTCCATGAGCAGTTTCCTCCATGGGAGTAATGTCTCAAAGAATCTACGATTTGATCGTTCCCTGGAAGACCAGTAGTAGTTTCCGATGCACATCTGAAGGCATTTTGTAATCTGTGGACTTTCAGTGTGTTGGTGAAACACAGAAATTGCATCGGGATTGAATACCAATGTCACCATGCGCACTATCCTCCATAAAAGTAATGTCTAAAACAGTCTACGCTTTGATCGTTCCCTGGAAGACCAGTAGTAGTTTCCTATGCACATCTGGAGGCATACCGTAATCTGTGGTGTATCAGAGTGTTGATGAAAGTAAGAAATTGCATCGGGATTGAATACAACAGTCACCATGCGCACTTTCCTCCATGGGAGTAACCCTGAAACAGTCTACGCTGTAATCTTCCCTGGAAGACCAGTAGTAGTTTCCGATGCTCATCTGGCGGCATTCTGTAATGTGTGGACTATCAGAGTGTTGATGAAACACAGAATATGCATCGGGATTGATTACAACAGTCACCATGCGCACCTTCCTCCATGGGAGTAATGTATTAAACAGTCTACGATTTGATCGTTCCCTGGAAGACCAGTAGTGGTTTCCGATGCACATCTTGAGGCATTCTGTAATCTGTGGACTATCAGAGTGTTGATGAAACACAGATATTGCATCGGGATTGAATACAACAGTCACCATGCGCACTTTCCTCCACGGGAGTAATGTATTAAACAGTCTACGCTTTGATCGTGCCCTGGAAGACCAGTAGTAGTTTCCGATGCACATCTGGAGGCATTCTGTAATCTGTATACTATCAGAGTGTTGATGAAACACGGAAATTGCGTCGGGATTGAATACAACAGTCTCCATGAGTAGTTTCCTCCATGGGAATAATGTATCAAACAGTCAACGTTTTTGATCGTTCCCTGGAAGACCAGTAGTGGTTTCCGATGTACATCTGGAGGCATTCTGTAATCTGTGGGCTATCAGAGTGTTTATGAAACACGGAAATTGCATCGGGATTGAATACAACAGTCACCATGAGCACTTTCCTCCATGGGAGTAATGTCTCTAAGAGTCTACGCTTTGGTCGTTCCCTGCAAGACCAGTAGTAGTTTCCAATGAACATCTGGATGCTTTCTGTAATCTGTGGACTTTCAGAGTGTTGATGAAACACAGAAATTGCATCGGGATGGAATACAACAGTCACCATGAGCACTTTCCTACATGGGAGTAATGTCTGAAACAGTCTACGCTTTGATCGTTCCCTGGACGACCAGTAGTAGTTTCCGATGCACATCCGGAGGCATTCTGTAATCTGTGGACTATCAGAGTGTTGATGAAACACAGAAATTGCATCGGGATGGGATACAACAGTCTCCATGAGCATATTCCTCCATAGGTGTAACGTCTCAAACAGCCTACGATTTGATCGTTCCCTGGAAGACCAGTAGTAGATTCCGATGCACATCTGGCGGCATTCTGTAATCTGTGGACTATCAGAGTGTTGATGAAACACAGAAAATGAATCGGGATTGAATACAACAGTCACCATGCGCACTTTCCTCCATATGTGTAACGTCTCAAACAGTCTACGCTTTGATCGTTCCCTGGAAGACCAGTAGTAGTTTCCGATGCACATTTGGCGGCATTCTGTAATCTGTGGACTATCAGATTGTTGATGAAACACAGAAAATGCATCGAGATTGAATGCAACAGTCACCATGAGCACTTTCCTACATGGGAGTAATGTCTGAAACAGTCTACGCTTTGATCGTTCCCTGGACGACCAGTAGTAGTTTCCAGTGCACATCTGGTGGCATTCTGTAATCTGTGGTCTACCAGAGTGTTGATGAAACACAGAAATTGCATCGCGATTGAATACAACAGTCACCATGCGCACTTCCCTATATTGGAGTAATGTCTAAAAGAGTTTACGCTTTGATCGTTCCCTGGAAGAACAGTAGCGGTTTCCGATGAACATATTTAGGCTTTTGGTAATCTGTGGACTATCAGAGTGTTGATGAAACACAGAAATTGCATCGGGATTGAATACAACAGTCTCCATGCGCAGTTTCCTCCATGGGAGTAATGTCTCAAACAGTCTACGATTTGATCGTTTCCTGGAAGACCAGTAGTAGTTTCCGATGCACATCTGGTGGCATTCTGTAATATGTAGACTATCAGAGTGTTGATGAAACAAAGATATTGCATCGGGATTGAATACAACAGTCACCATGAACACTTTCAACCATGGGAGTAATGTCTCTAACAGCCTACGATTTGATCGTTCCCTGGAAGACCATAGTAGTTTCTGATGCACATCTGGATGCTTTCTGTAATCTGTGGACTATCAGAGTGTTGATGAAACACAGAAATTGCATCGGGATTGAATACAACAGTCTCCATCCGCACTGTCCGCCATGGGAGTAATGTCTGAAACAGTCTACTCTTTGATCGTTAACTGGAAGACCAGTAGTAGTTTCCGATGCAGATCTGGTGGCATTCTGTAATCTGTGGTCTATCAGAGTGTTGAGGAAAAACACAGAAATTGCATCGGGATTGAATACAACAGTCACCATGCGCACTTTCCTCCATGGGTGAAACGTCTCAGTCAGTCTACGCTTTGATCGTTCCTTGGAAGACCAGTAGTAGTTTCCGATGCACATCTGGAGGCATTCTGTAATCTGTGGACTATCAGAGTGTTGATGAAAAACATAGAAATTGCATCGGGATTGAATACAACAGTCACCATGCGCACTTTCCTCCATGGGTGTAACGTCTCAAACAGTCTACGCTTTGATCGTTCTCTGGAAGACCAGTATTAGTTTCCGATGCACATCTGGCGGCATTCTGTAATCTGCGGACTATCAGATTGTTGAAGAAATACAGAAAATGCATCGGGATAGAATGCAACAGTCACCATGAGCACTTTCCTCCATGGGAGCAATATCTCAAACAGTCTATGCTTTGATCGTTCCCTGGAAGACCAGTAGTAGTTTCCGATGCACATCTGGAGGCCTTCTGTTGTCTGTGGACTATCAAAGTGTTGATGAAACACAGAAATTGCATCTAGATTGAATACAACAGTCACCATCCGCACTTTCCTCCATGGGAGTAATGTCAGAAACAGTCTACGCTTTGATCGTTCCATGGAAGACCAGTAGTAGTTTCCGGTGCACATCTGGTGGCATTCTGTAACCTGTGGTCTATCAGAGTGTTAATGAAACACAGAAATTTAATCGGAATTGAATACAACAGTCACCATGCGCACTTTCCTCCATGGGAGTAATGTCTCAAACAGTCTACGCATTGATCGTTCCCTGGAAGACCAGTAGTAGTTTCCGATGTACATCTGGTGGCATTCTGTAGTTTGTGGACTATCAGAGTGTTGATGAAACACAGAAATTGCATCGGGAGTGAATACAACAGTCACCATGCGCACTTTCCTCCAAGGAGTAATGTCTCAAACAATCTACGATTTGATCGTTCCCTGGAAGACCAGTGGTAGTTTCCGATGCACATCTGGTGGCATTCTGTAATCTGTGGAGTATCAGAGTGTTGATTAAACACAGAAATTGCATCGGGATTGAATACAACAGTCACCATGCGCACTTTACTCCACGTGAGGTATGTCTCAAACAGTCTACGATTTGATCGTTCCCAGGAAGACCAGTAGTAGTTTCCGATGCACATCTGAAGCCATTCTGTAATCTGTGGACTATCAGAGTGTTGATGAAACTAAGAAATTGCATCGGGATTGAATACAACAGTCACCATGCGCACTTTCCTCCATGGGAGTAACCCTGAAACAGTCTACGCTGTAATCGTTCCCTGGAAGACCAGTTGTAGTTACCGATGCACATCTGGCGGCATTCTGTAATCTGTGGACTATCAGACTGTTGATGAAACACAGAAAATGCATCGGGATTGATTACAACAGTCTCCATGCGCACTTTCCTCCATGGGTGTAACGTCTCAAACAGTCTACGCTTTGATCGTTCCCTGGAAGACCAGTAGTAGTTTCCGATGCACATCTGGCGGCATTCTGTAATCTGTGGACTATCAGATTGTTGATGAAACACAGAAAATGCATCGGGATTGAATGCAACAGTCACCATGAGCACTTTCCTCCATGCGAGTAATGTCTGAAACAGTCTACGCTTTGATCGTTCCCTGGAAGACCAGTAGTAGTTTCCGATGCACATCTGGTGGCATTCTGTAATCTGTGGAGTATCAGAGTGTTGATTAAACACAGAAATTGCATCGGGATTGAATACAACAGTCACCATGCGCACTTTACTCCACGGCAGGTATGTCTCAAACAGTCTACGATTTGATCGTTCCCAGGAAGACCAGTAGTAGTTTCCGGTGCACATCTGGTGGCATTCTGTAATCTGTGGTCTATCAGAGTGTTGATGAAACACAGAAATTTAATCGGAATTGAATACAACAGTCGCCATGCGCACTTTCCTCCATGGGAGTAATGTCTCAAACAGTCTACGCATTGATCGTTCCCTGGAAGACCAGTAGTAGTTTCCGATGCACATCTGGCGGCATTCTGTAATCTGTGGTCTATCAGAGTGTTGATGAAACACAGAAACTGAATCGGAATTGAATGCAACAGTCACCATGAGCACTTTCCTCCATGCGAGTAATGTCTCAAACAGTCTACGCTTTGATCGTTCCCTGGACGACCAGTAGTAGTTTCCCATGCACATCTGGTGGCATTCTTTAGTCTGTGGACTATCAGAGTGTTGATGAAACACAGAAATTGCATCGGGATTGAATACAACAGTCACCATGCGCACTTTCCTCCACAGGAGGTATGTCTCAAACGGTCTACGCTTTGATCGTTCCCAGGAAGACCAGTAGTAGTTTCCGATGCACATCTGAAGGCATTCTGTAATCTGTGGACAATCAGAGTGTTGATGAAACACAGAAAGTATATCGCGATTGAATACAACAGACACCATGCGCACTTTCCTCCATGGGTGTAACGTCTCAAACAGTCTACGCTTTGATCGTTCCCTGGAAGACCAGTAGTAGTTTCCGATGCACATCTGGAGGCATTCTGTAATCTGTGGACTATCAGAGTGTTGATGAAAAACACAGAAATTGCATCGGGATTGAATGCAACAGTCACCATGAGCACTTTCCTCCATGGGAGTAATGTCTCAAACAGTCTATGCTTTGATCGTTCCCTGGAAGACCAGTAGTAGTTACCGATGCACATCTGGAGGCATTCTGTAATCTGTGGACTATCAAAGTGTTGATGAAACACAGAAATTGCATCTAGATTGAATACAACAGTCACCATCCGCACTTTCCTCCATGGGAGTAATGTCTAAAACAGTCTACGCTTTGATCGTTCCATGGAAGACCAGTAGTAGTTTCCGGTGCACATCTGGTGGCATTCTGTAATCTGTGGTCTATCAGAGTGTTGATGAAACACAGAAATTTAATCGGAATTGAATACAACAGTCACCATGCGCACTCATCCATGGGAGTAATGTCTCAAACAGTCTACGCATTGATCGTTCCCTGGAAGACCAGTAGTAGTTTCCGATGCACATCTTTTGGCATTCTGTAGTCTGTGGACTATCAGAGTGTTGATGAAACACAGACATTGCATCGGGATTGAATACAACAGTCACCATGCGCACTTTCCTCCACAGGAGTAATGTCGCAAACAGTCTACGATTTGATCGTTCCCTGGACGACCAGTAGTAGTTTCCGATGCACATCTGAAGGCATTCTGTAATCTGTGGACAATCAGAGTGTTGATGAATCACAGAAATTGCATCGGGATTGAATACAACAGTCACCATGCGCACTTCCCCATATTGGAGTAATGTCTAAAAGAGTTTACGCTTTGATCGTTCCCTTGAAGACCAGTAGTAGTTTCCGATGCACATCTGGGCGCATTCTGTAATCTGTGGACTATCAGAGTGTTGATGAAACACAGAAATTGCATCGGGATTGAGTACAACAGTCACCATGCGCACTCTCCTCCATGGGAGTAATGTCTCTAACAGTCTACGCTTTGATCGTTCCCTGGAAGACCAGTAGTACTTTCCGAAGCACATCTGGAGGCTTTCTGTAATCTGTGTACTATCAGAGTGTTGATAAAACACAGAAATTGCATCTAGATTAAATACAACAGTCACCATCCGCACTTTCCTCCATGGGAGTAATGTCTGAAACAGTCTACGTTTTGATCGTTCCCTGGAAGACCAGTAGTAGTTTCCGATGCACATCTGGTGGCATTCTGTAATCTGTGGTCTATCAGAGTGTTGATGAAACACAGAAACTGAATCGGAATTGAATACAACAGTCACAATGCGCACTTTCCTTCATGGGAATAATGTCTCAAACAGCCTACGCTTTGATCGTTCCCAGGAAGACCAGTAGTAGTTTCCGATGCACATCTGAAGGCATTTTATAATCTGCGGCCAATCAGAGTGTTGATGAAACATAGAAATTGCATCGGGATTGAATACAACAGTCACCATGCGCACTTCCCTACATTGGAGTAATGTCTAAAAGAGTTTACGCTTTGATCGTTCACTTGAAGACCAGTTGTAGTTTCCGATGCACATCTGGAGGCATTCTGTAATCTGTGGACTATCAGAGTGTTGATGAAACAAAGAAATTGCATCGGGATTGAATACAACAGTCACCATGCTCACTTTCGTTCATGGGAGTAATGTCTCAAACACTCTACGCTTTGATCGTTCCCTGGAATACCTGTAGTAGTTTCCGATGCACATCATGAGGCATTCTGTAATCTGTGGACTATCAGAGTGTTGATGAATCACAGAAATTGCAGCGGGATTGAATACAACAGTCACCATGCGCACTTTCTTCCATGGGAGTAATGTCTCAAACAGTCTACGATTTGATCGTCCTATGGAAGACCAGTAGTAGTTTCCGATGCACATCTGGAGGCATTTTGTAATCTGTGGAGTATCAGAGTGTTGATGAAACACAGAAATTGCATCGGGATTGAATACAACAGTCACCATGCGAACTTTACTCCATTGGAGTAATTCTCAAACAGTCTCCGCTTTGATCGTTCCCTGGAAGACCAGTGGTAGTTTCCGATGCACATCTGGTGGCATTCTGTAATCTGTGGACTATCAGAGCGTTGAAGAAACACAGAAATTGCATCGGGATTGAATACAACAGTCACAATGCGCACTTACCTCCACAGGAGTAATGTCTCAAACAGTCTACGCTTTGATCGTTCCCTGGAAGACTAGTAGTAGTTACCGATGCACATCTGGAGGCATTCTGTAATCTGCGGACTATCAGAGTGTTGATGAAACACAGAAATTGTATCGGGATTGAATACAACAGTCGCCAGGCGCACTTTCCTCCATGGGAGTAATGTCTCTAACAGTCTACGCTTTGACCATAACCTGGAAAACCAGTAGTAGTTACCGATGCACATCTGGAGGCATTCTGTAATCTGTGGACTATCAGAGTGTTGATGAAACACAGAAATTGCATCGGGATTGAATACAACAGTCGCCATGCGCACTTTCTTTCATGGGAGTAATGTCTCAAACAGTCTACGATTTGATCGTCCCCTGGAAGACCAGTAGTAGTTTCCGATGCACATCTGGAGGCATTCTGTAATCCGTGGAGTATCAGAGTGTTCACGAAACCCAGAAATTGCATCGGGATTGAATACAACAGTTGCCATGCGAACTATCCTCCATGGGAGTAATTCTCAAACAGTCTACGCTTTGATCGTTCCCTGGAAGACCAGTAGTAGTTTCCGATGCACATCTGGTGGCATTCTGTAATCTGTGGACTATCAGAGTGTTGATGAAACACAGAAATTGCATCGGGTTGAATACAACAGTCACCATGCGCACCTTCCTCAATGGGAGTAATGTCTCAAAGAGGTTGCAATTTTATCGTTCCCTGGAAGACCAGTAGTAGTTTCCGATGCACATCTGGAGGCATTCTGTAATTTGTGGACTATCAGAGTGTTGATGAAACACAGAAATTGCATCGGGATTGAATACAACAGTCACCATGCGCACTTTCCTCCATGGGAGTAATGTGCTAAACAGTCTACGCTTTGATCGTTCCCTGGAAGACCAGTAGTGGTTTCCGATGCACATCTGGAGGCATTCTGTAATCTGTGGACTATCAGAGTGTTGATGAAACACAGAAATTGCATCGGGATTGAATACAACAGTCACCATGCGCAGTTTCCTTCATGGGAGTAATGTCTCAAACAGTCTACGCTTTGATCGTTCCCTGGAAGACCAGTAGTAGTTTCCGATGCACATCTTTAGGCATTCTGTAATTTGTGGACTATCAGAGTGTTGATGAAACACAGAAATTGCATCGGGATTGAATACAACAGTCACCATGCGCACTTCCCTATATTGGAGTAATGTGTAAAAGAGTTTACGCTTTGATCGTTCACTTGAAGACCAGTAGTAGCTTCCGATGCACATCTGGAGGCATTCTGTAATCTGTGGACTATCAGAGTGTTGATGAAACAAAGAAATTGCATCGGGATTGAATATAACAGTCACCATGCGCACTCTCCTCCATGGGAGTAATGCCTCAAACAGTCTACGCTTTGATCGTGTCCTGGAAGACCAGTAGTACTTTCCGTAGCACATCTGGAGGCTTTCCGTAATCTGTGGACTATCAGAGTGTTGATGAAACACAGAAATTGCATCGGGATTGAATACAACAGTCACCATGCGCACTTTCCTCCATGGGAGTAATGTCTCAAACAGTCTACTCTTTGATCGTTCCCTGGAAGACCATTAGTAGTTTTCGATGCACATGTGGAGGCATTCTGTAATCTGTTGACTATCAGAGTGTTGATGAAACACAGAAATTGGATCGGGATTGAATACAACAGTCACCATGCTCACTTTCGTTCATGGGAGTAATGTCTCAAACACTCTACGCTTTGATCGTTCCCTGGAATACCTGTAGTAGTTTCCGATGCACATCATGAGGCATTCTGTAATCTGTGGACTATCAGAGTGTTGATGAATCACAGAAATTGCATCGGGATTGAATACAACAGTCACCATGCGCACTTTCTTCCATGGGAGTAATGTCTCAAACAGTCTACACTTTGATCGTTCCCTGGAAGACCATTAGTAGTTTCCGATGCACATTTGGAGGCATTCTGAAATCTGTTGACTATCAGAGTGTTTATGAAACACAGAAATTGGATCGGGATTGAAGTCAACAGTCACCATGCTCACTTTCCTTCATGGGAGTAATGTCTCAAACACTCTACGCTTTGATCGTTCCCTGGAATACCTGTAGTGGTTTCTGATGCACATCATGAGGCATTCTGTAATCTGTAGACTATCAGAGTGTTGATGAAACACAGAAATTGCATCGGGATTGAAAACAACAGTCACCATGCGAACTTTCCTCCATGGGAGTAATTCTCAAACAGTCTCCGCTTTGATCGTTCCCTGGATGACCAGTGGTAGTTTCCGATGCACATCTGGTGGCATTCTGTAATCTGTGGACTATCAGAGTGTTGATGAAACACAGAAATTGTATCGGGATTGAATACAACAGTTGCCATGCGCACTTTCCTCCATGGGAGTAATGTCTCTGACAGTCTACGCTTTGACCATAACCTGGAAGACCAGTAGTAGTTACCGATGCACATCTGGAGGCATTCTGTTGAAACCTTCCCGTCTAATATTGGATGAACGTTTGCTTGCTGACTGAACGCTGCGTCTCTTAAAATCTTTTAACTGCTGCTCTGTCAAGACTACCTGCTGATTATTACGACGAAACATAAAATGTGTTGTCGCTGTGGCCCTCAGTCGTTACCTGAAATTATTAAGACTGATTCTTACCTTTAATTATTTATACTGGATCGCCATCTGACTGCTACAGCAAACTGTGGAATGAATATACTTACTTCTCTTTAACATAGTTATAGGCTGCTGGTGGAGTTTCATAATATTTTGTGACTGGAATTCTTTAAGTTGAAGTTAATTTAGATTTGATAAAAGCTGAAGCTCAGTTTAGACTTTTCTTTTAAGATAACGATAAATTCCGTAAAGCATTTACGTGAATGATTTTGGGATAGAAAATTCTTAATGCATTTAATCTGGTAGAAGTTAACTATATTCTGAGAACGATCTTGACAAACAATTACAAGGGGTATAGTTCTTTACAAAAATTCTTCAAAGTAGCGTTGCGCTACATACCTAATTTTCCATCAAAATTACATAACTATATTCTGAGAACGATCTTGACAAACAATTACAAGGGGCATAGTTCTTTACAAAAATTCTTAAAATATAGCGTAGCGCTACATACCTAATTTTCCATCAAAATTACATAACTATAATCTGAGAACGATCTTGACAAACAATTACAAGGGGCATAGTTCTTTACAAAAACTCTTAAAAACTAGCATTGCGCTACATATAGCGAGTGGCTGGCGAGCACACCGCTTCTTTCAAAGTGTTAATTAATACCTCGCTTACAGCGACCTCCTCTCATGTCTCGCTAGCTACGACTGCCTCGTCTCACATCTTACTCGCAACTGCTCGCTTCCAACGCTCAATGCTAGAAAAGTGCGGTCTCGCCGCCAACAATGGTTTTTGGTGCAGACAATCCCTGCTACCATTACAGATGTATTACTGCGCGCTGTTTCCCGCTCTTTCTCAAAATGTATCTATGCGTGGTTTCCCGCTCTTTCTCAATAATACACAATGCAATTTAATTAACAAAACAATTTAAATAAGAAACCGTTCAGATAATTACATGCTAAAACAGTTTAAATACGCCTATTACATAATTACCTATGCCGCTACTCGGCTTTCTTAAAATTTTACTACGTTGTTGAGTCATATGGACTCAACATAAGTATAAAATTTGATTATAGAAAATAGTTTGAACAAAGTGTATATACAAATGCTGTCATACGAAATGATTTGTCTATCTCTAATAAAGAGAATATGTAAATAGAAAGGGTTTTAGTAGGAATTGTACATCAAGTAAAATTAGGTTCCCTTAAATTTAACAACAAGAATAAGAGTAAACGTGAAAATCAATATACAGATCATATGAAGCAATTGAAAGTTTACATTATGAAACATTTAATTCAAATTGGCATCTCTTAGTACCACAATTAAGGAAGGTACAAAAGGAATTGGATAGCATGGTCAAAGCACTGGCAACTGTCTGTGAATGCACTCAAAAGTCTGTTCCTTTCCCTCACATAGCACAACACCAGGTTTCGCCATGTGGTTCCATCATCGCCTTGCTCCATAGTTTTAGTGTACCCAAACACTAAGTACGTCGTCGAGTAGCCTGAGTTGCCGCAGCCACATCAGGATTAAGTTCCATCTCCAATGGTCCATTAAGGTTGGTGGTGTGCATCTTGGTATGCAAACACCTATTGTCATACATCATACTGTGGTGTGTATCTAGGTAGGCAGGCACCAATTGACATACATCGGGCTGTGGTGTGCATCTAGGTATGCAAACACCTCGTCGAGAACATCATTGGTTGAAGTCACGTGTTTCACAATTCACTGATTCTGTGCTCAATAACCATGGGGATGCACAGGAATTAAGGTACGGGTAAAATTGTTTTGGCAATGGGTTCACGGACATTGTTGGTACCATAATTTGACTACCAAATAATTTTCCCTATGACAAAATATGTTGTGTCGTAATTTGTAACAATATGTAGTTTTAATTTAAGAATTCTTCCAGAAAATTATTCTCATATACAAAAGACATAAAAGTTCCTACTTATTCAGTATTTGATAGTATACAGATTTGTTATAGACAAGTACATTATTACTTATTCTGTATTTACATATCTTAGTTTCTTACATCATTAATTATAAATTTTGTTGACAATGCATTTCTTGACTTACTGTCCTAAAATTTTATCTTCCATTCAGGGGTGTAGTCGTCAGTTATGAGTCGTCAAATGTCAGGTCATAATATACAATAAAATTACTGTCATAAAATTATTTAAAGTATTCTTTTGCAGCTGAAAATTAAGGTAAACATTATTCTGGTTAGACATTGTAATGTGTGGTCCCCATCCATAGTGTTGCAATGTGTCACATGCTAGCAAAATTATTTCTTAACATTATACATTTCTTATATACTAACATAACATACACATTCCTCTTCTGCATCTGTGTCAACTCTCTGCATAACCTGTTATAAACATTCAGCATTAATTAACGTCAGCGCACGGCATGACTTATTATAAAACATTCAGTATTAATTATCGTCAGTGCACGGCATGACTTCAATAAACATCTTCTGGTACTTCTCGTCCGCTCCTGGCATGACCTATAAAACACTTTATCATAATATTAACTGCTGCAAAATCACGTCAGCTCCCGGCATGACCTATAAAATTTCTGTAATGACAATTAGCGTCAGCTATCTGCGTGACCTAAAGATTCACATCCTTATTCTAACTAAAACTACGTTTCATTTTGATGACGTGTGACAACAATGCTGCATTCTGGAATAAAGAGTACATGTTAATGTTACCACTAAATAATTGATTAATGAACGATCTATATTATCAGTTTAGCTATTGCAAAAATTGACATTTTCTTAAGTAATTATGTCACGTTATAAAAAAAATTTCTTTCATTTATGAGCTCTCAGTGCACAAATTCATACGTCGTGTCGTTGTCTGCATGTTCTCTTTAAGTTAGGAAATGTTTCTCGTGTTTTTATTTGTCTTGGCTGGCGTAGCATCATTAAGTACTGCTGTGTTCTTTAAGGTACGGTGAAATATTAGCGGCCCGCTGCGTGTCGCGGCTTTGTTTGTTACTGTAGCGCGCTGAAACTACCATTGTTGCATACTTACGTGTCACGCCGTCCTTTCGTCAGCTGAAATGCAAAAATTTAAGTCAAGAAATGTTTCACGATGGATACATGATGATTCCCTAATGATTTCTTCTTACGTAGCGTTTCCACATCCACTACATTAGCGTGTGGAATATTACGAACTCTGTAAGGGCCTGCATACAGAAGTTCGAATTTACGGCATCTGTGCTTACCTTTGTTGGAAAGAAAATGAGTGCGAATCAGTACTTTGTCGCCAATCTCGTACTTCTGTAGTCGACTTACCTGCTTCTTTTGTTTCTTCCGCCGATCTGCAGCTCTTTTAGTGTTTGCTAATGCTGTGTCTATTATTTCACAATGTCGAAGCCTACGCGTCTTAGGAAAAGTAATTAGTTCGGTAATTTTGTTCGGTGGGTGTTTATTTGTCAGTATTACGGTTGGTGATAGCATCGTAGATTCATTGGGTATTGCATTTATCACTTCTTGAAACTGTAAAATATATTTATCCCATGTTGTATGTCTTTTATGACAATAAATTCTGCATAACTTCCCGATCTCTTTCATTATTCTTTCTGATGGGTTGGAAGAACTGTGATATCTTGATATGTAAATAGGTGTTATGTTCTTCCTTTCTAACATTTTCTTCCATACGTCTGATCTAAACTGCGGACCGTTATCTGAAATAACCTTCTGTACACGTCCTACTACTGATAGAAAATCTCTTACAAACGCTCTTGATACTGTTCTTGCTGTTGCTTTCCTTAGTGGAGAAAATGTTACAAATTTGGATGTTAGTTCTACAGCTACAAAAATATAACTATAACCATTATTTGTTCTGGGGATTGGACCGAAAAGATCCACTGCTACCATGTGTCTTAACTTAACAGGTATGATGGGATACAATGGTGGAATGTGTGACACTGTTGATGATTTAGCTTTTTGACATATCTTGCATGATGCTATTACTTTTCTTATGTGTTTTTCCATGTTATTAAAGTGGCAATTTTGTCGCAGAATCAGAAAGCATTTCCTCGCTCCGTAGTGTCCATAACTTAGATGTGTATACCATATCAGTTTATTTACGATCCCTTCCGGAATGCATAAAAGCCAATTATTACCGTCTCGGTATGATCGAATAAAGAGTATATTTTGATGTACAGTGTAATGAAGTCTGACTTTAGCGTTACTTCTGTCTTTCCAAAGCGTTACAATCTCTTTCAGTGTTTCATCTTTCTGCTGTTCTCTCTCTATATCCTGTAATGCTGCTGATATAAAGTTTTCGAAAGCTACTTGTTTAATATACATAATACTATGGTTGTTGTAGCAAAAGGTATTTTCTTTCTCCATGCGTTTATTGTGAATTGACCTCGATAATGCGTCGGCAACAGTATTCTGCGTGCCTGGAATGTGTATAATGGTAAAATCAAACTCTTGTAAGTATAATTTCCAGCGGCTTAATCTATCGTGCGTAAGTTTTGCTGACAATAAAAACTGGATTGCTCGGTGATCGGTATATATTGTTGTATGTCGGCCATATAGAAAATGACGGAATCGCTTAAAAGCGTAAATTACACATAGTGTCTCTAATTCTGTTACAGAATAATTGCGCTCTGCTGGAGAAAGTATCCTGCTTGCAAAAGCAATGTGTTTCACGACTGTCTTATCTTCTTCCTTTATTTCTTGGAAAATATGTACTCCTAGTGCTGTGGTTGAACAATCTGTTGCAACGGAAAAGTTTTGTGTTGGGTCAGGGTGTGATAACAAAGGTGCTTTTAATAACGCTTCTTTCAAGTTCTCGAATTCAGCTTCAACGTCTTCATTCCATGACCAAAGTGTGTTTTTACTTGTAAGCTGGTATAGCAAGGGCGTGTCTAATGCTTTGTAGTGGATAAATTTTCTAAAATAATTGATAAGACCTAAAAAGCTCCGAAGTTCCTTTTTGTTTGTTGGCACGTCGATGTCTTTCAGTGCTTGCAATTTGTCAGGGTCTGGTGCGATACCTGTTTGTGAGATAATGTGCCCTAGAAATTTTATTGACGCTTTACCAAATTCAGATTTACGCAAGTTTATAGTTATACCATTCTGCTCGAATGTATTCAGTAATTGTTGAAGAGTATGATTGTGTTGTTCCCAGTTTTCTGCTGCAATTAAAATGTCATCGACATATGTAGTAATTTTGTTTTTCAGATCTTGTGGTAGAATAGTATTCATGCCTCGTATAAAGGCGGAAGTTTACAAAATTGATAGCATTCCCCAAAGCAAAGGAATGCCGTATATTTTCGGCAATTTGGGTGTAGTTGGATTTGCCAAAACCCTGATTTGAGGTCGAGTGTAGTATAAATGGAGGTGCCATGAAATTTTTGCAGTAACTCTTCTAACGTCTGTGGTCGGTCGGTTTCTGTAATGATTATTTTATTAACTTGACGTGAATCTAAAACTAAACGTAGTGATCCATCCTTCTTTTCAACAATGTGTAGTGGATTTATATATTGGCTGGCTGTTGGTTCTATTATTCCTTGATCGATCATTGCTCGTAATTCTTTCTTAACTGCTTCTGTGTGTATGTGTGGGATTGGATAATGCTTTGCTTTGAAAGTCTCGTGTGGTTTCACCTGAAATTCGTACATAAATCCTGTCATTGTTCCTGGAACATTGGCAAAAACTGCTTTGTGTTGTACCAGAATATTTTCAAGTTCCGTGCGTTCTGCGTCGCATTTTGCTACACTATTGTCTACCTTGCGTGTAATTGTCTCGAACATATTGTACTCCTGTTCCTCTACCAAGTCATTATTAAGTGTGTTCGTGTATAGTGCGATATAACAATCGTTATCTTGAGAATCAGTAATAATCTCGATCCTGTGCATATTTTGTTCTTCGGAGGATACTGTGTTTTGAAATCATACGATCACTTCCCTGTTTTCCTTTTGCAGTGTGAGGTATGACGATTTGAAGTCAATCTTCGCATCGTACTGAACAAGAAAATTTATTCCTAATATCATGTCTGTTGTTAAATTCGGAACTATCCAACAATCACTGTGGAACGTTTCCCCTGCAAAAACAAATGTTAATTGTGTCTGTCTTTTAACTTCAATGCCTTTTCCTGCAAAAGCTCCCTTGACCTTCGTTCTGTTTAAAGGAAATACTGGGTAATCATTATTGCTATTGCATCTTTTAAATGTGTCTTCGTTAATTACGCACATAGGTGAACCTGAATCAATTATCGCAAAAATATTGTGCGACTGTAAATTTATCTCTATTATTGGGTGATATATTGGTTTCTGTAGGATTGGTTTTTCCTGTAACAATGTGTCTCTCACGTCGTCAAATGTAATGGCATTTTCGGTCGTTATGTTTCCTCTGTGTGATTTCATAGTATCGACTTTAAGAGATTCATTGCAGGTTTTCTCTAGTCATAATTCTTCCGATATGTGATTTTCAGCTTGGGAGTTTGGTATGTGTTCTATCAACTGTACAGTTCTGCCGTTTTGATTATTAGCAGTGTCTGGTGGATGATATCTGGTGTCTGGTACATTCATACGGTAACGCAGCTGTTGGGCCCTGTTGTAGTTTCCGTTAAAATTGTCATTGTGGAACGTCCTCGGCGGTCTGTGTTCGTTTTCTTTTCTCCTGTCGTTATAACTGTGACTGTACGGCAGCCCACCTGCACCCCGTAGAAACGTTTGTTTTTGTTCATTTTGCGGTCGACCCGCGTAGTGGGCTTCCCCGGTCGCATTATCTGAGCGATGATTCATATGGAAATTTGACCTATTCGGTTGCGTGTTAAGTCTCGGATTCTGTTGCTGTCCTGAATATAAATTTACCGTGTCAGTATAATGTTTTTCATTACTCCTGTTTTCGTTGTCATTTTCGCTGCGAAAGCGTTTACTCGGATTGTTATTACCAAATCGTGTTTGTTCAAAAGTAGCTGTGTTTGTTTGTTTTCCGTTCTGTCGTGAAAAATTTTTGTTAACAAATGCGTAGTCTGCCTGGTGTGCTTCTAATAGTTGTAAGATGTCTCTAAAAGCGGATACATTGTCCTTTTGTTGCCCTGTCAGTAATGACACTTTCAAAGCTCTGGGCAGTTTTGAAATGCAAAGCTGTATTAATGCCGATTGACTGTATGGCTCGTTGAGGTACTGGTTCTGTTCCACCATGTACTCGAAAAATTGTGTGATTGTTGGAAAGGTAGAATTTTCAAAGTTTGGCAAACTAAGTAGCCGATCTTTGATGCTGTTTTGTGTAGTGTCAGACCAATATGCTGATAAAAATGCTTCCTCAAATGCTTCTACGGAAAAACATTGTCTAGCAATTGGTCGCATTCGTCGTGCTGGTTCTCCTTCAAGAAAACTGACAATAAATTCTAACTTATGTTGTACTGGCCATGATGGTAGAAGTGCTCCCCTGAACTGTTGGATAAAATCCAACGGATGTATTTGCGCCCTGTCGTTTTTAAATGTTTTAAACTTTCTAACTGAAAGAAAATGTTTGTGATCAAAACTGTCATTTCTGTGTGTGTAAGTGTTGTCGTATTGTCTTGAATATGGATTCGGGTGTCTTTCTTCCTGGGTAAAATCTCTTACTCTCTGAAGTCTACCAACATTATATGTATTATGGATCTGAGGCATTTCGTAACGGTGTGTGTTCTGTTGAAAATGATTATGTGCGGCGGTTTCTTGTGCGTCTGCTATCTCTTGCTGTAGAGAATTTATTTGCTGATGCAATGAATCATTACGCGATTTTAGATCTGTGATACTTTGTTGTATATTTGTCAATGGCGTGTTATTACTATTAGAGTTCTGTTGCACTGGGACTGGTGCAGTGTCGTCTGATCTCTCGTCATTGTTAGTATCTAAAAGATCTATTCTTGTAGTGAGTTCATTGATCTTTTCTGTCAGTTCGTTTCGTAATTTACGGTTGCTTTTGGTGACTTTCTTAAAATCTGCCTTTAAATTTTCTGTGTCATGGTTAATTTCTATGTGTTCTATTTTGTCAGTTAGTGTCTAAACGTCCTCTGTTAATTTATCTTTAACATTCTGGATTTCAGTGTCTGTCGAAGTTTTCACATCGATTGTCTGTGTTTGGATTTCTGTAAGCCTGTCTTGTATTTGATAATTTGTTTCTTTGACCGTTTCGATTTCTTCCGAGATCGACTGTATGTGATTGTCTACATATGTTTTTCCCTGGGCAAACACTTTCTTTTTGTCATCCTGACGCTGTTTAGTGATTGTTTGTAGTAATTCTTTTCGTTCTTTATCCTGCGATCGCACCAGTTTACGGTGACGTATCAAACAGTTTTCTGTGTGATTGTTAAAACGTTCATCAATCTGAGCGTTTTGTTTAGCAAAGTTTTCTGTCATTGTTTCCCGTATACTAACTGCAAATGTTGCTTGGTTATCGGATATTTCTTTAATTTTGTCGCGTAATTCTTGTGTTGATTGTGAACATTTTTCAGCGACTGTTTGAATTTCTACTTTGATTTCATGTTTTAGATTTTGGTACATGTTGTCTAATTTCTGTGTGTGCGTGTTCTGCCTTAATTTCGTTTTTTAGATCTTGTGACCTTTTTTCTAATTCTTGTGACCCTCTGTTAAAGTTTTGATTCATGTCTTGTCTCATTTGTAGCAAAAATGCCATTATTGGATACGTTTCAGATTGACTTCTGTGTGTATTTGTATTCGTTGTTAAAGGCTGTAGATCTGTGTTCATTTGAACATCCTCAGATGATTGTGACTGCGTCACGTTTTCCGTAATTTCGGAATTTTGGTCATGAGAACTGTTGGATCTGCTACGCAGGTTGTGTAGCTGTGTACCATTTGAATCTAAATCAGTGCTTAATGGAGTCTCTCTGTCTGACTGCATCGTAGTGGTTTCGTTACTGAAACTGTTATGCCTACTATGCGGAATTTGTGACTGTGTACCGTCTGTTGCATTTAATGCCAAATTATTTTGCACTACCGTTTCATTGTCTGTGGGCAATTCTGAAGATACTTGTTCGTTAAACGCTTCCATATTGTTACAGTTATTAAATGTCTGTTCACCTAACGTTTCAGAATCAGGGTTTTCACACGTATTATTACTTCCTATTCCAGAAAAGAATCTCTCGTCAGTATTTTGTACAGTTTTATCAGTTTGAGAACGAGTAATTATTCTGCGGGACATTGTCTATAATCATCACACGCAACAAAAAGTTTTATCAGTTTGAGAACGAGTAATTATTCTGCGGGACATTGTCTATAATCATCACACGCAACAAAATATATCACTGTTCAAAGCGGATTCAACACTGAACAAACACTTTTCCACGCCGAATCAATAAAGCAAACAGAATTGCCGATGACCTGTGAATAAAAGTTATACACTTTAGTATATGCGTTGCGTCACTTAACAGTAACTTATTCACACTATTATCAAAGTCAGTATATTCATATCCACAGTAGATTCACTAAAATGTCGTACTGAATGGATATCGCCAAGTGAAACCTTCCCGTCTAATATTGGATGAACGTTTGCTTGCTGACTGAACGCTGCGTCTCTTAAAATCTTTTAACTGCTGCTCTGTCAAGACTACCTGCTGATTATTACGACGAAACATAATATGTGTTGTCGCCGTGGCCCTCAGTCGTTACCTGAAATTATTAAGACTGATTCTTACCTTTAATTATTTATACTGGATCGCCATCTGACTGCTACAGCAAACTGTGGAATGAATATACTTACTTCTCTTTAACATAATTATAAGCTGCTGGTGGAGTTTCATAATACTTTGTGACTGGAATTCTTTAAGTTGAAGTTCATTTAGATTTGATAAAAGCTGAAGCTCAGTTAAGACTTTTCTTTTAAGATAACAATAAATTCCGTAAAGCATTTACGTGAATGATTTTGGGATAGAAAATTCTTAATGCATTTAATCTGGTAGAAGTTAACTATATTCTGAGAACGATCTTGACAAACAATTACAAAGGGTATAGTTCTTTACAAAAATTCTTAAAAAGTAGCGTTGCGCTACATACCTAATTTTCCATCAAAATTACATAACTATATTCTGAGAACGATCTTGACAAACAATTACAAGGGGCATAGTTCTTTACAAAAATTCTTAAAAAGTAGCGTAGCGCTACATACCTAATTTTCCATCAAAATTACATAACTATATTCTGAGAACGATCTTGACAAACAATTACAAGGGGCATAGTTCTTTACAAAAATTCTTAAAAACTAGCATTGCGCTACATATAGCGAGTGGCTGGCGAGCACACCGCTTCTTTCAAAGTGTTAATTCATACCTCGCTTACAGCGACCTCCTCCCATGTCTCGCTAGCTACGACTGCCTCGTCTCACATCTTACTCGCAACTGCTCGCTTCCAACGCTCAATGCTACAAAAGTGCGGTATCGCCGCCTACAATGGTTTTTGGTGCAGACAATCCCTGCTACCATTACAGATGTATTACTGCGCGCTGTATCCCGCTCTTTCTCAAAATGTATCTATGCGCGGTTTCCCGCTCTTTCTCAATAATACACAATGCAATTTAATTAACAAAAAAATTTAAATAAGAAACAGTTCTGATAATTACATGCTAAAACAGTTTAAATACGCCTATTACATAATTACACTGTAATCTGTGGGCTATCAGAGTGTTGATGAAACACAGAAATTGCATCGGGATTGAATACATCAGTCACCATGCGCACTTTCCTCCATAGGAGTAATGTCTCTAACAGTCTACGCTTTGATCATTCCCTGGAAGACCAGTAGTAGTTTCCGATGCACATCTGGTGCCATTCTGTAATCTGTGGACTATCAGATTGTTCATGAAACACAGAAATTGCATCGGGATTGATTACAACAGTCAAGATGCGCACTTTCCTCCACGGGAGGTATGTTTCAAACAGTCTACGATTCGATCGTTCCCTGGAAGACCAGTAGTAGTTTCCGATGCACATCTGGTGGCATTCTGTAATCTGTGGACTATCAGAATGTTGATGAAACACAGAAATTGCATCGGGATTGAATACAACAGTCGCCATGCGCACTTTCTTTCATGGGAGTAAAGTCTCAAACAGTCTACGATTTGATCGTCCCCTGGAAGACCAGTAGTAGTTTCCGATGCACATCTGGAGGCATTCTGTAATCTGTGGAGTATCAGAGTGTTGACGAAACACAGAAATTGCATCGGGATTGAATACAACAGTCACCATGCGAACTATCCTCCATGGGAGTAATTCTCAAACAGTCTACGCTTTGATCGTTTCCTGGAAGACCAGTAGTAGTTTACGATGCACATCTGGTGGCGTTCTGTAATTTGTGGACTATCAGATTGTTGATGAAACACAGAAATTGCATCGGGATTGAATACAACAGTCACCATGCGCACTTTCCTCCATGGGAGTAATGTCTCAAACAGTCTACCCTTTGATCGTTCCCTGGAAGACCAGTAGTGGTTTCCGATGCACATCTGGAGGCATTCTGTAATCTGTGGACTATCAGAGTGTTGATGAAACACAGAAATTGCATCGGTATTGAATACAACAGTCACCATGCGCAGTTTCCTTCATGGGAGTAATGTCTCAAACAGTCTACGCTTGGATCGTTCCCTGGAAGACCAGTAGTAGTTTCCGATGCACATCTGGTGGCATTCTGTAATTTGTGGACTATCAGAGTGTTGATGAAACACAGAAAATGTATCGGGATTGAATACGACAGTCACCATGCGCACTTTCCTCCATGGGAGTAATGTCTCAAAGAGTTTACGCTTTGATCGTTCCCTGGAAGACCAGTAGTAGTTTCCGATGCACATCTGGAGGCATTCTGTAATCTGTGGACTATCAGAGTGTTGATGAAACACAGAAATTGCATCGGGATAGAATACAACAGTCACCATGCGCACTTTCCTCCATAGGAGTAATGTCTCTAACAGTCTACGCTTTGATCATTCCCTGGAAGACCAGTAGTAGTTTCCGATGCACATCTGGTGCCATTCTGTAATCTGTGGTCTATCAGATTGTTCATGAAACGCAGAAATTGCATCGGGATTGATTACAACAGTCAAGATGCGCACTTTTCTCCACGGGAGGTATGTTTCAAACAGTCTACGATTCGATCGTTCCCTGGAAGACCAGTAGTAGTTTCCGATGCACATCTGGAGGCATTCTGTAATCTGTGGACTATCAGAGTGTTGATGAAACACAGAAATTGCATCGGTATTGAATACAACAGTCACCATGCGCAGTTTCCTTCATGGGAGTAATGTCTCAAAGAGTTTACGCTTTGATCGTTCCCTGGAAGACCAGTAGTAGTTTCCGATGCACATCGGAGGCATTCTGTAATCTGTGGACTATCAGAGTGTTGACGAAACACAGAAATTGCATCGGGATTGAATACAACAGTCACCATGCGCACTTTCCTCCATGGGAGTAATGTCTCAAAGAGTTTACGCTTTGATCGCTCCCTGGAAGACCAGTAGTAGTTTCCGATGCACATCTGGTGCCATTCTGTAATCTGTGGACTATCAGATTGTTCATGAAACACAGAAATTGCATCGGGATTGATTACAACAGTCATGATGCGCACTTTCCTCCACGGGAGTTATGTTTCAAACAGTCTACGCTTGGATCGTTCCCTGGAAGACCAGTAGTAGTTTCCGATGCACATCTGGTGGCATTCTGTAATCTGTGGACTATCAGAATGTTGATGAAACACAGAAATTGCATCGGGATTGAATACAACAGTCACCATGCGAACTATCCTCCATGGGAGTAATTCTCAAACAGTCTACGCTTGGATCGTTCCCTGGAAGACCAGTAGTAGTTTCCGATGCACATCTGGTAGCATTCTGTAATCTGTGGAGTATCAGAGTGTTGACGAAACACAGAAATTGCATCGGGATTGAATACAACAGTCACCATGCGAACTATCCTCCATGGGAGTAATTCTCAAACAGTCTACGCTTGGATCGTTCCCTGGAAGACCAGTAGTAGTTTCCGATGCACATCTGGTGGCATTCTGTAATTTGTGGACTATCAGAGTGTTGATGAAACACACAAATTGCAACGGGATTGAATACAACAGTCACCATGCGCACTTTCCTCCATGGCAGTAATGTCTCAAACAGTCTACGCTTTGATCGTTCCCTGGAAGACCAGTAGTGGTTTCCGTGCACATCTGGAGGCATTCTGTAATCTGTGGACTATCAGAGTGTTGATGAAACACAGAAATTGCATCGGTATTGAATACAACAGTCACCATGCGCAGTTTCCTTCATGGGAGTAATGTCTCAAACAGTCTACGCTTTGATCGTTCCCTGGAAGACCAGTAGTAGTTTCCGATGCACATCTGGTGCCATTGTGTAATCTGTGGACTATCAGATTGTTCATGAAACACAGAAATTGCATCGGGATTGATTACAACAGTCAAGATGCGCACTTTCCTCCACGGGAGGTATGTTTCAAACAGTCTACGATTCGATCGTTCCCTGGAAGACCAGTAGTGGTTTCCGTGCACATCTGGAGGCATTCTGTAATCTGTGGACTATCAGAGTGTTGATGAAACACAGAAATTGCATCGGGATTGAATACAACAGTCGCCATGCGCACTTTCTTTCATGTGAGTAATGTCTCAAACAGTCTACGATTTGATCGTCCCCTGGAAGACCAGTAGTAGTTTCCGATGCACATCTGGAGGCATTCTGTAATCTGTGGAGTATCAGAGTGTTGACGAAACAGAGAAATTGCATCGGGATTGAATACAACAGTCACCATGCGAACTATCCTCCATGGGAGTAATTCTCAAACAGTCTACGCTTGGATCGTTCCCTGGAAGACGAGTAGTAGTTTCCGATGCACATCTGGTGGCATTCTGTAATTTGTGGACTATCAGAGTGTTGATGAAACACAGAAATTGCAACGGGATTGAATACAACAGTCACCATGCGCACTTTCCTCCATGGGAGTAATGTCTCAAACAGTCTACGCTTTGATCGTTCCCTGGAAGACCAGTAGTGGTTTCCGTGCACATCTGGAGGCATTCTGTAATCTGTGGACTATCAGAGTGTTGATGAAACACAGAAATTGCATCGGGATTGATTACAACAGTCAAGATGCGCACTTTCCTCCATGGGAGGTATGTTTCAAACAGTCTACGATTCGATCGTTCCCTGGAAGACCAGTAGTAGTTTCCGATGCACATCTGGTGGCATTCTGTAATCTGTGGACTATCAGAATGTTGATGAAACACAGAAATTGCATCGGGATTGAATACAACAGTCGCCATGCGCACTTTCTTTCATGTGAGTAATGTCTCAAACAGTCTACGATTTGATCGTCCCCTGGAAGACCAGTAGTAGTTTCCGATGCACATCTGGAGGCATTCTGTAATCTGTGGAGTATCAGAGTGTTGACAAAACACAGAATTTGCATCGGGATTGATTACAACAGTCAAGATGCGCACTTTCCTCAACGGGAGGTATGTTTCAAACTGTCTACGATTCGATCGTTCCCTGGAAGACCAGTAGTAGTTTCCGATGCACATCTGGTGGCATTCTGTAATCTGTGGACTATCAGAGTGTTGATGAAACACAGAAACTGCATCGGGATTGTACAACAGTCACCATGCACACTTTCCTCCATTGGAGTAATGACTCAAACAGTCTACGCTTTGATCGTTCCCTGGAAGACCAGTGGTAGTTTCCGTTGCACATCTGGTGGCATACTGTAATCTGTAGACTATCAGAGTGTTGATGAAACACAGAAATTGCATCGGGATTGAATACAACAGTCACCATGAGCAATTTCCTCCATGGGACTACTGTCTCTAAGAGTCTACGCTTTGATCGTTCCATGGAAGACCAGTAGCAGTTTCCGATGCACATCTGGATGCTTTCTGTAATCTGTGGACTATCAGAGTGTTGATGAAACACAGAAATTGCATCGGGATTGAATACTACAGTCGCCATGCGCACTTTCTTTCATGTGAGTAATGTCTCAAACAGTCTACGATTTGATCGTCCCCTGGAAGACCAGTAGTAGTTTCCGATGCACATCTGGAGGCCTTCTGTAATCTGTGGAGTATCAGAGTGTTGACGAAACAGAGAAATTGCATCGGGATTGAATACAACAGTCACCATGCGAACTATCCTCCATGGGAGTAATTCTCAAACAGTCTACGCTTGGATCGTTCCCTGGAAGACGAGTAGTAGTTTCCGATGCACATCTGGTGGCATTCTGTAATTTGTGGACTATCAGAGTGTTGATGAAACACAGAAATTGCATCGGTATTGAATACAACAGTCACCATGCGCAGTTTCCTTCATGGGAGTAATGTCTCAAACAGTCTACGCTTTGATCGTTCCCTGGAAGACCAGTAGTAGTTTCCGATGCACATCTGGTGCCATTCTGTAATCTGTGGACTATCAGATTGTTCATGAAACACAGAAATTGCATCGGGATTGATTACAACAGTCAAGATGCGCACTTTCCTCCATGGGAGGTATGTTTCAAACAGTCTACGATTCGATCGTTCCCTGGAAGACCAGTAGTAGTTTCCGATGCACATCTGGTGGCATTCTGTAATCTGTGGACTATCAGAATGTTGATGAAACACAGAAATTGCATCGGGATTGAATACAACAGTCGCCATGCGCACTTTCTTTCATGTGAGTAATGTCTCAAACAGTCTACGATTTGATCGTCCCCTGGAAGACCAGTAGTAGTTTCCGATGCACATCTGGAGGCATTCTGTAATCTGTGGAGTATCAGAGTGTTGACAAAACACAGAATTTGCATCGGGAATGATTACAACAGTCAAGATGCGCACTTTCCTCAACGGGAGGTATGTTTCAAACTGTCTACGATTCGATCGTTCCCTGGAAGACCAGTAGTAGTTTCCGATGCACATCTGGTGGCATTCTGTAATCTGTGGACTATCAGAGTGTTGATGAAACACAGAAACTGCATCGGGATTGTACAACATTCACCATGCACACTTTCCTCCATTGGAGTAATGACTCAAACAGTCTACGCTTTGATCGTTCCCTGGAAGACCAGTGGTAGTTTCCGTTGCACATCTGGTGGCATACTGTAATCTGTAGACTATCAGAGTGTTGATGAAACACAGAAATTGCATCGGGATTGAATACAACAGTCACCATGAGCAATTTCCTCCATGGGACTACTGTCTCAAAGAGTCTACGCTTTGATCGTTCCCTGGAAGACCAGTAGTAGTTTCCGATGCACATCTGGTGGCATTCTGTAATCTGTGGACTATCAGAGTGTTGACGAAACAGAGAAATTGCATCGGGATTGAATACAACAGTCACCATGCGAACTATCCTCCATGGGAGTAATTCTCAAACAGTCTACGCTTGGATCGTTCCCTGGAAGACGAGTAGTAGTTTCCGATGCACATCTGGTGGCATTCTGTAATTTGTGGACTATCAGAGTGTTGATGAAACACAGAAATTGCAACGGGATTGAATACAACAGTCACCATGCGCACTTTCCTCCATGGGAGTAATGTCTCAAACAGTCTACGCTTTGATCGTTCCCTGGAAGACCAGTAGTGGTTTCCGTGCACATCTGGAGGCATTCTGTAATCTGTGGACTATCAGAGTGTTGATGAAACACAGAAATTGCATCGGTATTGAATACAACAGTCACCATGCGCAGTTTCCTTCATGGGAGTAATGTCTCAAACAGTCTACGCTTTGATCGTTCCCTGGAAGACCAGTAGTAGTTTCCGATGCACATCTGGTGCCATTCTGTAATCTGTGGACTATCAGATTGTTCATGAAACACAGAAATTGCATCGGGATTGATTACAACAGTCAAGATGCGCACTTTCCTCCATGGGAGGTATGTTTCAAACAGTCTACGATTCGATCGTTCCCTGGAAGACCAGTAGTAGTTTCCGATGCACATCTGGTGGCATTCTGTAATCTGTGGACTATCAGAATGTTGATGAAACACAGAAATTGCATCGGGATTGAATACAACAGTCGCCATGCGCACTTTCTTTCATGTGAGTAATGTCTCAAACAGTCTACGATTTGATCGTCCCCTGGAAGACCAGTAGTAGTTTCCGATGCACATCTGGAGGCATTCTGTAATCTGTGGAGTATCAGAGTGTTGACGAAACACAGAATTTGCATCGGCATTGATTACAACAGTCAAGATGCGCACTTTCCTCAACGGGAGGTATGTTTCAAACTGTCTACGATTCGATCGTTCCCTGGAAGACCAGTAGTAGTTTCCGATGCACATCTGGTGGCATTCTGTAATCTGTGGACTATCAGAGTGTTGATGAAACACAGAAACTGCATCGGGATTGTACAACAGTCACCATGCACACTTTCCTCCATTGGAGTAATGACTCAAACAGTCTACGCTTTGATCGTTCCCAGGAAGACCAGTGGTAGTTTCCGTTGCACATCTGGTGGCATACTGTAATCTGTAGACTATCAGAGTGTTGATGAAACACAGAAATTGCATCGGGATTGAATACAACAGTCACCATGAGCAATTTCCTCCATGGGACTACTGTCTCTAAGAGTCTACGCTTTGATCGTTCCATGGAAGACCAGTAGTAGTTTCCGATGCACATCTGGATGCTTTCTGTAATCTGTGGACTATGAGAGTGTTGATGAAACACAGAAATTGCATCGGGATTGAATACTACAGTCTCCATGCGCACTTTCTTTCATGGGAGTAATGTCTCAAACAGTCTACGATTTGACCGTTCCCTGAAAGACCTGTAGTAGTTTGCGATGCATATCTGGTGGCATTCTGTAATCTGTAGACTATCAGAGTGTTGATAAAACAAAGATGTTGCATCGGGATTGAATACAACAGTCACCATGCGCACTTTGCAATACGGGAGTAATGTCTCAAACAATCTACGCTTTGATCGTTCCCTGGAAGACCAGTAGTAGTATCCGATGAACATCTGGAGGCATTCTGTAATCTGTGGACTATCAGAGTGTTGATGAAACACAGAAACTTCATCGGGATTGTACAACAGTCACCATGCACACTTTCCTCCATTGGAGTAATGTCTCAAACAGTCTACGCTTTGATCGTTCCCTTGAAGACCAGTAGTAGTTTCCGATGCACATCTGGATGCTTTCTGTAATCTGTGGACTATCAGAGTGTTGACGAAACACAGAAATTGCATCGGGATTGAATACAACAGTCACCATGCGCACTTTCCTCCATGGCAGTAATGTCTCTAACAGCCTACGCTTTGATCGTTCCCTGGAAGAATAGTAGTAGTTTCCGATGCACATCTGGATGCTTTCTGTAATCTTTGGACTATCAGAGTGGTGATGAAACACAGAAATTGCATCGGGATTGAATACAACAGTCCCCATGGGCAGTTTTCTCCATGGGAGTAATGTCTCAAACAGTCTACGCTTTGATCGTTCCCTGGAAGACCAGTAGTAGTTTCCGATGCACATCTGGTGGCATTCTGTAATCTGTGGACTATCAGAGTGTTGATGAAACACAGAAAATGCATCGGGATTGAATACAACAGTCACCATGCACACTTTCCTCCATGGGAGTAATGTCTCAAAGAGTTTACGCTTTGATCGTTCCCTGGAAGACCAGTAGTAGTTTCCGATGCACATCTGGAGGCATTCAGTAATCTGTGGGCTATCAGAGTGTTGATGAAACACAGAAATTGCATCGGGATTGAATACAACAGTCACCATGCGCACATTCCTCCATAAAACTAATGTCTCAAACAGTCTACGCATTGATTGTTCCCTGGAAGACCAGTAGTAGTTTCCGATGCACATCTGGATGCTTTCTTTAATCTGTGGACTATCAGAGTGTTGATGAAACACAAAAATTGCATCGGGATTGAATACAACAGTCTCCATGAACAGTTTTATCCATGGGAGTAATGTCTCAAACAGTCTACGCTTTGATCGTTCCCTGGAAGACCAGTAGTAGTTTCCAATGCACATCTGGAGGCATTCTGTAATCTGTGGACTATCAGAGGTTTTGGTGAAACACAGAAATTGCATCGGGATTGAATACAACAGTCACCATGCGCACTTTCCTCCATAAAAGTAATGTCTCAAACAGTCTACGCTATGATCGTTCCCTGGAAGACCAGTAGTAGTTTCCGATACACATCTGGAGGCATTCTGTAATCTGTGGACTATCAGAGTGTTGATGAAACACAGAAATTGCATCGGGATTGAATACAACAGTCACCATCCGCACTTTCCTCCACGGGAGTAATGTCTGAAACAGTCTACGCTTTGATCGTTCCCTGGAAGACCAGTAGTAGTTTCCGATGCACATCTTTTGGCATTCTGTAATCTGTGGACTATCAGAGTGTTGATGAAACACATAAAATGTATCGGGATTGAATACAACAGTCACCATGCGCACTTTCATCCATGGGAGTAATGTCTCTAACAGCCAACGCTTTTATCGTTCCCTGGAAGACCAGTAGTAGTTTCCGATGCACATCTGGAATCATTCTGTAATCTGTGGACTATCAGAGTGTTGATGAAACACAGAAATTGCATCGGAATAGAATACAACAGTCACCAGGCGCACTTTCCTCCATGGGAGTAATGTCTCAAACAGTCTACGCTTTGATCGTTCCCCGGAAGGCCAGTAGTAGTTTCCGATGCATATCTGGTGGCATTCTGTAATCTGTGGACTATCACAGTGTTGATAAAACACAGAAACTGCATCGGGATTGAATACAACAGTGACAATGCGCACTTTCCTCCATGGGAGTAATGTCTCTAAAAGTCTACGTTTTGATCGTTCCCTGGAAGACCAGTAGTAGTTTCCGATGGACATCTATAGGCATTCTGTAATTTGTGGGCTATCAGAGTGTTGATGAAACACAGAAATTGCATCGGGATTGAATACAACACTCACCATGCGCACTTTCCTCCATGGGAGTAATGTCTCAAACAGTCTACGCGTTGATCGTTCCCTGGAAGTCCAGTACTGGTTTCCGATGCACATCTGGAGGCATTCTGTAATCTGTGGACTATCAGAGTGTTGATGAAACACAGAAATTGCATCCGGATTGAATACAACAGTCACCATGCGCACTTTGCTATACGGGAGTAATGTCTCAAACAATCTACGCTTTGATCGTTCCCTGGAAGACCAGTAGTAGTATCCGATGAACATCTGGAGGCATTCTGTAATCTGTGGACTATCAGAGTGTTGATGAAACACAGAAACTTCATCGGGATTGTACAACAGTCACCATGCACACTTTCCTCCATTGGAGTAATGTCTGAAACAGTCTACGCTTTGATCGTTCCCTTGAAGACCAGTAGTAGTTTCCGATGCATATCTGGTGGCATTCTGTAATCTGTAGACTATCAGAGTGTTGATAAAACAAAGATATTGCATCGGGATTGAATACAGTAGTCACCATGCGCACTTTCCTCCATGGGTGTAATGTCTCTAACAGCCAACGCTTTGATCGTTCCCTGGAAGACCAGTAGTAGTTTCCGATGCACATCTGGAGGCATTCTGTAATCTGTGGGCTATCAGAGTGTTGATGAAACACAGAAATTGAATCGGGATTGAATACAACAGTCACCATGCGCACATTCCTCCATAAAACTAATGTCTCAAAAAGTCTACGCATTGATTGTTCTCTGGAAGACCAGTAGTAGTTTCCGATGCACATCTGGATGCTTTCTGTAATCTGTGGACTATCAGAGTGTTGATGAAACACAGAAATTGCATCGGGATTGAATTCAACAGTCACCATGTGCACTTTCCTCCATGGGAGTAATGTCTCAAACTGTCTACGCTTAGATCGTTCCCAGGAAGACCAGTAGTAGTTTCCGATGCACATCTGGAGGCATTCTGTAATCTGTGAAGTATCAGAGTGTTGATGAAACTAAGAAATTGCATCGGGATTGAATACAACAGTCACCATGCGCACTTTCCTCCATGGGAGTAATGTCTCAAAAACTCTACGCTTTGATCGTTCCCTGGAAGGCCAGTAGTAGTTTCCGATGCACATCTGGTGACATTCTGTAATCTGTAGACTATCAGAGTGTTTATCAAACACAGAAATTGCATCGGGATTGAATACAACAGACTCCATATGAACTTTCCTCCATTGGAGTAATGTCTCAAACAGTCTACGCTTTGATCGTTCCCTGGAAGACCAGTAGTAGTTTCCGATGCACATCTGGAGGCATTCTGTAATCTGTGGACTATCAGAGTGTTGATGAAACACAGAAACTTCATCGGGATTGTACAACAGTCACCATGCACACTTTCCTCCATTGGAGTAATGTCTCAAACAGTCTACGCTTTGATCGTTCCCTTGAAGACCAGTAGTAGTTTCCGATGCACATCTGGAGGCATTCTGTAATCTGTGGGCTATCAGAGTGTTGATGAAACACAGAAATTGGATCGGGATTGAATACAACAGTCACCATGCGCACATTCCTCCATAAAACTAATGTCTCAAAAAGTCTACGCATTGATTGTTCCCTGGAAGACCAGTAGTAGTTTCCGATGCACATCTGGATGCTTTCTGTAATCTGTGGACTATCAGAGTGTTGATGAAACACAGAAATTGCATCGGGATTGAATACAACAGTCACCATGCGCACTTTCCTCCATGGGAATAATGTCTCTAAGAATCTATGCTTTGATCGTTCCCTGGAAGACCAGTAGTAGTTTCCGATGCACATCTGGATGCTTTCTGTAATCTGTGGACTATCAGAGTGTTGATGAAACACAGAAATTGCATCGGGATTGAATACAACAGTCTCCATGCGCAGCTTCCTCCATGGGAGTAATGTCTCAAACCGTCTACGCTTTGATCGTTGCCTGGAAGACCAGTAGTAGTTTCCGATGTATATCTGGTGGCATTCTGTAATCTGTAGCCTATCAGAGTGTTGATAAAACAAAGATATTGCATCGGGATTGAATACAACAGTCACCATGCGCACTTTCCTCCATTGGAGTAATGTCTCTAACAGCCTACGCTTTGATCGTTGCCTGGAAGACCAGTAGTAGTTTCCGATGCACATCTGGATGCTTGCTGTAATCTGTGGACTATCAGAGTGTTGATGAAACACAGAAATTGAATCGGGATTGAATACAACAGTCACCATGTGCAGTTTCCTCCATGGGAGTAATGTCTCAAACAGTCTACGCTTTGATCGTTCCCTGGAAGACCAGTAGTAGTTTCCGTTGCACATCTGGTGGAATTCTGTAATCTGTAGACTATCAGGGTGTTGATGAAACATAGAAATTGCATCGGGATTGAATACAACAGTCACCATGAGCACTTTCCTCCACGGGAGTAATGTCTCTAAGAGTCTACGCTTTGATCGTTCCCTGGAAGACCAGTAGTAGTTTCCGATGCACATCTGGATGGTTTCTGTAATCTGTGGACTATCAGAGTGTTGATGAAACACAGAAATTGCATCGGGATTGAATACAACAGTCTCCATGCGCAGTTTCCTCCATGGGTGTAATGTTTCAAACCGTTTACGCTTTCATTGTTCCCTGGAAGACCAGTAGTAGTTTCCGATGCATATCTGGTGGCATTCTGTAATCTGTAGACTATCGAAGTGTTGATAAAACAAAGATATTGCATCGGCATTGAATACAACAGTCACCATGCGCACTTTCCTCCATAAAAGTAATGTCTCAAACAGTCTACGCTTCGATCGTTCCCTGGAAGACCAGTAGTATTTTCCGATGGACATCTGGTGGCATTCTGAAATCTGTGGACTATCAGAGTGTTGATGAAACACAGAAATTGCATCGGGATTGAATACAACATTCACCATCCGCACTATCCTCCATGGGAGTAATGTCTGAAACAGTCTACGCTTTGATCGTTCCCTGGAAGACCAGTAGTAGATTCCGATGCACATCTGGTGGCATTATGTAATCTGTGGACTATCAGAGTGTTGATGAAACATAGAAAATGCATCGGGATAGAATACAACAGTCACCATGCGCATTTCCCTTCATGGGAGTAATGTCTCAAACAGTCTACGCATTGATCGTTCCCTGGAAGACCAGTAGTAGTTTCCGATGCACATCTGGATGCTTTCTGTAATCTGTGGACTATCAGAGTGTTGATGAAACACAAAAATTGCATCGGGATTGAATACAACAGTCTCCATGAACAGTTTTATCCATGGGAGTAATGTCTCATACAGTCTACGCTTTGATCGTTCCCTGGAAGACCAGTAGTAGTTTCCGATGCACATCTGGAGGCATTCTGTAATCTGTGGACTATCAGAGTGTTGATGAAACACAGAAATTGCATCGGGACTGAATACAACTGTCACCATGCGCACTTTCCTCCATAAAAGTAATGTCTCAAACAGTCTACGCTATGATCGTTCCCTGGAAGACCAGTAGTAGTTTCCGATGCACATCTGGTGGCATTCTGTAATCTGTGGACTATCAGAGTGTTGATGAAACACAGAAATTGCATCGGGATGGAATACAACAGTTACCATCCGCACTTTCCTCCATGGGAGTAATGTCTGAAACAGTCTGCGCTTTGATCGTTCCCTGGAAGATCAGTAGTAGTTTCCGATGCACATCTGGTGGCATTCTGTAATCTGTGGACTATCAGGGTGTTGATGAAACATAGAAAATGTATCGGGATTGAATACAACAGTGAACATGCGCACTTTCCTCCATGGGAGTAATGTCTCAAAGAGTTTACGCTTTGATCGTTCCCTGGAAGCCCAGTAGTAGTTTCCGATGCACATCTGGAGGCATTCTGTAATCTGTGGACTATCAGAGTGTTGATGAAACACAGAAATTGCATCGGAACAGAATACAACAGTCACCATGCGCACATTCCTCCATAAGAGTAATGTCTCAAACAGTCTACGCTTTGATCGATCCCTGGAAGATCAGTAGTAGTTTCCAAAGCACATCTGGAGGCTTTCTTTAATCTGTGGACTATCAGAGTGTTGAGGAAACACAGAAATTGCGTCGGGATTGAATACAACAGTCACCATGCGCACTTTCCTCCATGGGAGTATTGTCTCAAACAGTCTATGCTTTGATCGTTCCCTGTAAGACCAGTAGTAGTTTCCGATGCACATCTGGAGGCTTTCTTTAATCTGTTGACTAACTGAGTGTTGATGAAACACAGAAATTGCATCGGGATTGAATACAACAGTCACCATGCGCACTTATCTCTATGGGTGTAATTCTCAAACAGTCTACGCTTTGATCATTCCCTGGAAGACCAGTAGTAGATTCCGATGCACATCTGGTGGCATTCTGTAATCTGTGGAATATCAGAGTGTTGATGAAACACAGAAAATGCATCTGGATTGAATACAACAGTCACCATGCACACTTTCGTCCATGGGAGTAATGTCTCAAAGAGTTTACGCTATGATCGTTCCCTGGAGGACCAGTACTAGTTTCCGATGAACATCTGGAGGCATTCTGTAATCTGTATACTATCAGAGTGTTGATGAAACACAGAAATTGCATCGGGATCGAATACAACAGTCTCCATGAGCAGTTTCCTCCATGGGAATAATGTCTCAAACAGTCAACGTTTTTGATCGTTTCCTGGAAGACCAGTAGTAGTTTCCGATGCACATCTGGAGGCATTCTGTAATCTGTGGACTATCAGAGTGTTGATGAAACACAGAAATTGCATCGGGACAGAATACAACAGTCACCATGCGCACATTCCTCCATAAGAGTAATGTCTCAAACAGTCTACGCTTTGATCGTTCCCTGGAAGATCAGTAGTAGTTTCCAAAGCACATCCGGAGGCTTTCTTTAATCTGTGGACTATCAGAGTGTTGATGAAACACAGAAATTGCATCGGGATTGAATACAACAGTCACCATGAGCACTTTCCTCCATGGGAGTAATGTCTCAAACATTCTATGCTTTGATCGTTCCCTGTAAGACCAGTAGTAGTTTCCGATGCACATCTGGAGGCATTCTGTAATCTGTGGAGTATCAGAGTGTTGATGAAACTAAGAAATTGCATCGGGATTGAATACAACAGTCACCATGCGAGCTTTCCTCCATGGGAGTAATGTCTCAAACAGTCTACGCTTTGATCGTTCCCTGGAAGGCCAGTAGTAGTTTCCGATGCACATCTGGAGGCTTTCTTTAATCTGTTGACTAACTGAGTGTTGATGAAACACAGAAATTGCATCGGGATTGAATACAACAGTCACAATGCGCACTTATCTCCATGGGTGTAATTCTCAAACAGTCTACGCTTTGATCATTCCCTGGAAGACCAGTAGTAGTTTCCGATGCACATCTGGAGGCATTCTGTAATCTGTGGACTATCAGAGTGTTAATGAAACACAGATATTGCATCGGGATTGAATACAACACTCACCATGCGCACATTCCTCCATAAAGCTAATGCCTCAAACAGTCTACGCATTGATCGTTCCCTGGAAGACCAGTAGTAGTTTCCGATGCACATCTGGATGCTTTCTGTAATCTGTGGAATATCAGAGTGTTGATGAAACACAGAAAATGCATCGGGATTGAATACAACAGTCTCCATGAACAGTTTTATCCATGGGAGTAATGTCTCAAACAGTCTAAGCTTTAATCGTTCCCTGGAAGACCAGTACTAGTTTCCGATGCACATCTGGAGGCATTCTGTAATCTGTGGACAATCAAAGTGTTGGTGAAACACAGAAATTGCATCGGGATTGAATACAACAGTCACCATGCGCACTTTCCTCCATAAAAGTAATGTCTCAAACAGTCTACGCTATGATCGTTCCCTGGAAGACCAGTAGTATTTTCCGATGCACATCTGGTGGCATTCTGTAATCTGTGGACTATCAGAGTGTTGATGAAACACAGAAATTGCATCGGGATAGAACACAACAGTCACCATGCGCACATTCCTCCATAAGAGTAATGTCTCAAACAGTCTACGCTTTGATCGTTCCCTGGAAGACCAGTAGTAGTTTCCGATGCACATCTGGAAGCTTTCTTTAATCTGTGGACTATCAGAGTGTTGTTGAAACACAAAAATTGCATCGGGATTGAATACAACAGTCTCCATGAACAGTTTTGTCCATGGGAATAATGTCTCATACAGTCTACGCTTTGATCGTTCCCTGGAAGACCAGTAGTAGTTTCCGATGCACATCTGGAGCCATTCTTTAATCTGTGGACTATCAGAGTGTTGGTGAAACACAGAAATTGCATCGGGATTGAATACAACAGTCACCATGCGCACTTTCCTCCATAAAAGTAATGTCTCAAACAGTCTACGCTATGATCGTTCCCTGGAAGATCAGTAGTAGTTTCCGATGCACATCTGGTGGCATTCTGTAATCTGTGGACTATCAGGGTGTAGACGAAACACAGAAAATGTATCGGGATTGAATACAACAGTCACCATGCGCACTTTCCTCCATGGGAGTAATGTCTCAAAGAGTTTACGCTTTGATCGTTCCCTGGAAGACCAGTAGTAGTTTCCGATGCACATCTGGAGGCATTCTGTAATCTGTGGACTATCAGAGTGTTGATGAAACACAGAAATTGCATCGGGACAGAATACAACAGTCACCATGCGCACATTCCTCCATGGGAGTAATGTCTCAAACATTCTATGCTTTGATCGTTCCCTGTAAGACCAGTACTAGTTTCCGATGCACATCTGGAGGCATTCTGTAATCTGTGGAGTATCAGAGTGTTGATGAAACTAAGAAATTGCATCGGGATTGAATACAACAGTCACCATGCGAGCTTTCCTCCATGGGAGTAATGTCTCAAACAGTCTACGCTTTGATCGTTCCCTGGAAGGCCAGTAGTAGTTTCCGATGCACATCCGGAGGCTTTCTTTAATCTGTTGACTAACTGAGTGTTGATGAAACACAGAAATTGCATCGGGATTGAATACAACAGTCACCATGCGCACTTATCTCTATGGGTGTAATTCTCAAACAGTCTACGCTTTGATCATTCCCTGGAAGACCAGTAGTAGTTTCCGATGAACATCTGGAGGCATTCTGTAATCTGTGGACTATCAAAGTGTTGATGAAACACAGAAATTTCATCGGGACTGAATACAACAATCACCATGAGCGCTTTCCTCCATGGGAGTAATGTCTCTAAGAGTCTACGCTTTGATCGTTCCCTGGAAGACCAGCAGTAGTTTCCGATGCACATCTGGAGGCATTCTGTAATCTGTGGACTATCAAAGTGTTGATGAAACACAGAAATTGCATCGGGATTGAATACAACAGTCTCCATGAGCAGTTTCCTCCTTGGGAATAATGTCTCAAACAGTCAACGTTTTTGATCGTTCCCTGGAAGACCAGTAGTGGTTTCCGATGCACATCTGGAGGCATTTTGTAATCTGTATACTATCAGAGTGTTGATGAGACACAGAAATTGCATCGGGATTGAATACAACAGTCTCCATGAGCAGTTTCCTCCATGGGAATAATGTCTCAAACAGTCAACGTTTTTGATCGTTTCCTGGAAGACCAGTAGTAGTTTCCGATGCACATCTGGAGGCATTCTGTAATCTGTGGACTATCAGAGTGTTGATGAAACACAGAAATTGCATCGGGACAGAATACAACAGTCACCATGCGCACATTCCTCCATAAGAGTAATGTCTCAAACAGTCTACGCTTTGATCGTTCCCTGGAAGACCAGTAGTAGTTTCCGATGCATATCTGGTGGCATTCTGTAATCTGTAGACTATCAGAGTGTTGATGAAACACAGAAATTGCATCGGGACTGAATACAACAGTCACCATGCGCACTTTCCTCCATAAAAGTAATGTCTCAAACAGTCTACGCTTCGATCGTTCCCTGGAAGACCAGTAGTAGTTTCCGATGGACATCTGGTGGCATTCAGAAATCTGTGGACTATCAGAGTGTTGATGAAACACAGAAATTGCATCGGGATTGACTACAACATTCACCATCCGCACTTTCCTCCATGGGAGTAATGTCTGAAACAGTCTACGCTTTGATCGTTCCCTGGAAGACCAGTAGTAGATTCCGATGCACATCTGGTGGCATTCTGTTATCTGTGGACTATCAGAGTGTTGATGAAACGTAGAAAATGCATCGGGATAGAATACAACAGTCACCATGCGCACTTTCCTTCATGGGAGTAATGTCTCAAACAGTCTACGCATTGATCGTTCCCTGGAAGACCAGTAGTAGTTTCCGATGCACATCTGGATGCTTTCTGTAATCTGTGGACTATCAGAGTGTTGATGAAACACAAAAATTGCATCGGGATTGAATACAACAGTCTCCATGAACAGTTTTATCCATGGGAGTAATGTCTCATACAGTCTACGCTTTGATCGTTCCCTGGAAGACCAGTAGTAGTTTCCGATGCACATCTGGAGGCATTCTGTAATCTGTGGACTATCAGAGTGTTGATGAAACACAGAAATTGCATCGGGACTGAATACAACAGTCACCATGCGCACTTTCCTCCATAAAAGTAATGTCTCAAACAGTCTACGCTATGATCGTTCCCTGGAAGACCAGTAGTAGTTTCCGATGCACGTCTGGTGGCATTCTGTAATCTGTGGACTATCAGAGTGTTGATGAAACACAGAAATTGCATCGGGATTGAATACAACAGTCACCATCCGCATTTACCTCCATGGGAGTAATGTCTGAAACAGTCTGCGCTTTGATCGTTCCCTGGAAGATCAGTAGTGGTTTCCGATGCACATCTGGTGGCATTCTGTAATCTGTGGACTATCAGGGTGTTGATGAAACACAGAAAATGTATCGGGATTGAATACAACAGTGACCATGCGCACTTTCCTCCATGGGAGTAATGTCTCAAAGAGTTTACGCTTTGATCGTTCCCTGGAAGACCAGTAGTAGTTTCCGATGCACATCTGGAGGCATTCTGTAATCTGTGGACTATCAGAGTGTTGATGAAACACAGAAATTGCGTCGGGATTGAATACAACAGTCACCATGCGCACTTTCCTCCATGGGAGTAATGTCTCAAACAGACTATGCTTTGATCGTTCCCTGTAAGACCAGTAGTAGTTTCCGATGCACATCTGGAGGCTTTCTTTACTCTGTTGACTATCAGAGTGTTGATGAAACACAGAAATTGCATCGGGGTTGAATACAACAGTCACCATGCGCACTTTCCTCCATGGGAGTAATGTCTCAAACATTCTATGCTTTGATCGTTCCCTGTAAGACCAGTAGTAGTTTCCGATGCACATCTGGAGGCATTCTGTAATCTGTGGAGTATCAGAGTGTTGATGAAACACAGAAATTGCATCGGGATAGAACACAACAGTCACCATGCGCACATTCCTCCATAAGAGTAATGTCTCAAACAGTCTACGCTCTGATCGTTCCTTGGAAGACCAGTAGTAGTTTCCGATGCACATCTGGAAGCTTTCTTTAATCTGTGGACTATCAGAGCGTTGATGAAACACAGAAATTGCATCGGGATTGAATACAACAGTCTCAATGAGCAGTTTCCTCCATGGGAATAATGTCTCAAACAGTCAACGTTTTTGATCGTTTCCTGGAAGACCAGTAGTAGTTTCCGATGCACATCTGGAGGCATTCTGTAATCTGTGGACTATCAGAGTGTTGATGAAACACAGAAATTGCATCGGGACAGAATACAACAGTCACCATGCGCACATTCCTCCATAAGAGTAATGTCTTAAACAGTCTACGCTTTGATCGTTCCCTGGAAGATCAGTAGTAGTTTCCAAAGCACATCCGGAGGCTTTCTTTAATCTGTGGACTATCAGAGTGTTGATGAAGCACAGAAATTGCATCGGGATTGAATACAACAGTCACCATGCGCACTTTCCTCCATGGGAGTAATGTCTCAAACATTCTATGCTTTGATCGTTCCCTGTAAGACCAGTAGTAGTTTCCGATGGACATCTGGTGGCATTCTGAAATCTGTGGACTATCAGAGTGTTGATGAAACACAGAAATTGCATCGGGATTGAATACAACATTCACCATCCGCACTTTCCTCCATGGGAGTAATGTCTGAAACAGTCTACGCTTTGATCGTTCCCTGGAAGACCAGTAGTAGATTCCGATGCACATCTGGTGGCATTCTGTTATCTGTGGACTATCAGAGTGTTGATGAAACATAGAAAATGCATCGGGATAGAATACAACAGTCACCATGCGCACTTTCCTTCATGGGAGTAATGTCTCAAACAGTCTACGCATTGATCGTTCCCTGGAAGACCAGTAGTAGTTTCCGATGCACATCTGGATGCTTTCTGTAATCTGTGGACTATCAGAGTGTTGATGAAACACAAAAATTGCATCGGGATTGAATACAACAGTCTCCATGAACAGTTTTATCCATGGGAGTAATGTCTCATACAGTCTACGCTTTGATCGTTCCCTGGAAGACCAGTAGTAGTTTCCGATGCACATCTGGAGGCATTCTGTAATCTGTGGACTATCAGAGTGTTGATGAAACACAGAAATTGCATCGGGACTGAATACAACAGTCACCATGCGCACTTTCCTCCATAAAAGTAATGTCTCAAACAGTCTACGCTATGATCGTTCCCTGGAAGACCAGTAGTAGTTTCCGATGCACATCTGGTGGCATTCTGTAATCTGTGGACTATCAGAGTGTTGATGAAACACAGAAATTGCATCGGGATTGAATACAACAGTCACCATCCGCACTTTCCTCCATGGGAGTAATGTCTGAAACAGTCTGCGCTTTGATCGTTCCCTGGAAGATCAGTAGTAGTTTCCGATGCACATCTGGTGGCATTCTGTAATCTGTGGACTATCAGGGTGTTGATGAAACACAGAAAATGTATCGGGATTGAATACAACAGTGACCATGCGCACTTTCCTCCATGGGAGTAATGTCTAAAAGAGTTTACGCTTTGATCGTTCCCTGGAAGACCAGTAGTAGTTTCCGATGCACATCTGGAGGCATTCTGTAATCTGTGGACTATCAGAGTGTTGATGAAACACAGAAATTGCATCGGAACAGAATACAACAGTCACCATGCGCACATTCCTCCATAAGAGTAATGTCTCAAACAGTCTACGCTTTGATCGATCCCTGGAAGATCAGTAGTAGTTTCCAAAGCACATCTGGAGGCTTTCTTTAATCTGTGGACTATCAGAGTGTTGATGAAACACAGAAATTGCATCGGGATTGAATACAACAGTCACCATGCGCACTTTCCTCCACGGGACTAATGTCTCAAACAGTCTACGCTTTGATCGTTCCCCGAAAGACCAGTAGTAGTTTCCGATGCACATCTGGAGGCTTTCTTTACTCTGTTGACTAACTGAGTGTTGATGAAACACAGAAATTGCATCGGGATTGAATACAACAGTCACCATGCGCACTTAACTCTATGGGTGTAATTCTCAAACAGTCTACGCTTTGATCATTCCCTGGAAGACCAGTAGTAGTTTCCGATGCACATCTGGAAGCATTCTGTAATCTGTATGCTATCAGAGCGTTGATGAAACACAGAAATTGCATCGGGATTGAATACAACAGTCTCAATGAGCAGTTTCTCCCATGGGAATAATGTCTCAAACAGTCAACGTTTTTGATCGTTTCCTGGAAGACCAGTAGTAGTTTCCGATGCACATCTGGAGGCATTCTGTAATCTGTGGACTATCAGAGTGTTGATGAAACACAGAAATTGCATCGGGACAGAATACAACAGTCACCATGCGCACATTCCTCCATAAGAGTAATGTCTTAAACAGTCTACGCTTTGATCGTTCCCTGGAAGATCAGTAGTAGTTTCCAAAGCACATCCGGAGGCTTTCTTTAATCTGTGGACTATCAGAGTGTTGATGAAACACAGAAATTGCATCGGGGTTGAATACAACAGTCACCATGCGCACTTTCCTCCATGGGAGTAATGTCTCAAACATTCTATGCTTTGATCGTTCCCTGTAAGACCAGTAGTAGTTTCCGATGCACATCTGGAGGCATTCTGTAATCTGTGGAGTATCAGAGTGTTGATGAAACACAGAAATTGCATCGGGATAGAACACAACAGTCACCATGCGCACATTCCTCCATAAGAGTAATGTCTCAAACAGTCTACGCTCTGATCGTTCCTTGGAAGACCAGTAGTAGTTTCCGATGCACATCTGGAAGCTTTCTTTAATCTGTGGACTATCAGAGTGTTGTTGAAACACAAAAATTGCATCGGGATTGAATACAACAGTCTCCATGAACAGTTTTATCCATGGGAGTAATGTCTCATACAGTCTACGCTTTGATCGTTCCCTGGAAGACCAGTAGTAGTTTCCGATGCACATCTGGAGCCATTTTGTAATCTGTGGACTATCAGAGTGTTGGTGAAACACAGAAATTGCATCGGGATTGAATACAACAGTCACCATGCGCACTTTCCTCCATAAAAGTAATGTCTCAAACAGTCTACGCTATGATCGTTCCCTGGAAGGCCAGTAGTAGTTTCCGATGCACATCCGGAGGCTTTCTTTAATCTGTTGACTAACTGAGTGTTGATGAAACACAGAAATTGCATCGGGATTGAATACAACAGTCACCATGCGCACTTATCTCTATGGGTGTAATTCTCAAACAGTCTACGCTTTGATCATTCCCTGGAAGACCAGTAGTAGTTTCCGATGAACATCTGGAGGCATTCTGTAATCTGTGGACTATCAAAGTGTTGATGAAACACAGAAATTTCATCGGGACTGAATACAACAATCACCATGAGCGCTTTCCTCCATGGGAGTAATGTCTCTAAGAGTCTACGCTTTGATCGTTCCCTGGAAGACCAGTAGTAGTTTCCGATGCACATCTGGAGGCATTCTGTAATCTGTGGACTATCAAAGTGTTGATGAAACACAGAAATTGCATCGGGATTGAATACAACAGTCTCCATGAGCAGTTTCCTCCATGGGAATAATGTCTCAAACAGTCAACGTTTTTGATCGTTCCCTGGAAGACCAGTAGTGGTTTCCGATGCACATCTGGAGGCATTCTGTAATCTGTATACTATCAGAGTGTTGATGAAACACAGAAATTGCATCGGGATTGAATACAACAGTCTCCATGAGCAGTTTCCTCCATGGGAATAATGTCTCAAACAGTCAACGTTTTTGATCGTTTCCTGGAAGACCAGTGGTAGTTTCCGATGCACATCCGGAGGCATTCTGTAATCTGTGGGCTATCAGAGTGTTGATGAAACACAGAAATTGCATCGGGACAGAATACAACAGTCACCATGCGCACATTCCTCCATAAGAGTAATGTCTTAAACAGTCTACGCTTTGATCGTTCCCTGGAAGATCAGTAGTAGTTTCCAAAGCACATCCGGAGGCTTTCTTTAGTCTGTGGACTATCAGAGTGTTGATGAAACACAGAAATTGCATCGGGATTGAATACAACAGTCACCATGCGCACTTTCCTCCATGGGAGTAATGTCTCAAACATTCTATGCTTTGATCGTTCCCTGTAAGACCAGTAGTAGTTTCCGATGCACATCTGGAGGCATTCTGTAATGTGTGGAGTATCAGAGTGTTGATGAAACACAGAAAAATGCATCGGGATAGAACACAACAGTCACCATGCGCACATTCCTCCATAAGAGTAATGTCTCAAAAAGTCTACGCTCTGATCGTTCCCTGGAAGACCAGTAGTAGTTTCCGATACACATCTGGATGCTTTCTTTAATCTGTGGACTATCAGAGTGTTGTTGAAACACAAAAATTGCATCGGGATTGAATACAACAGTCTCCATGAACAGTTTTATCCATGGGAGTAATGTCTCATACAGTCTACGCTTTGATCGTTCCCTGGAAGACCAGTAGTAGTTTCCGATGCACATCTGGAGCCATTCTGTAATCTGTGGACTATCAGAGTGTTGGTGAAACACAGAAATTGCATCGGGATTGAATACAACAGTCACCATGCGCACTTTCCTCCATAAAAGTAATGTCTCAAACAGTCTACGCTATGATCGTTCCCTGGAAGACCAGTTGTAGTTTCCGATGCACATCTGGTGGCATTCTGTAATCTGTGGACTATCAGAGTGTTGATGAAACACAGAAATTGCATCGGGATTGAATACAACAGTCACCATCCGCACTTTCCTCCATGGGAGTAATGTCTGAAACAGTCTGCGCTTTGATCGTTCCCTGGAAGATCAGTAGTAGCTTCCGATGCACATCTGGTGGCATTCTGTAATCTGTGGACTATCAGGGTGTTGATGAAACACAGAAAATGTATCGGGATTGAATACAACAGTCACCATGCGCACTTTCCTCCATGGGAGTAATGTCTCAAAGAGTTTACGCTTTGATCGTTCCCTGGAAGACCAGTAGTAGTTTCCGATGCACATCTGGAGGCATTCTGTAATCTGTGGACTATCAGAGTGTTGATGAAACACAGAAATTGCGACGGGACAGAATACAACAGTCACCATGCGCACATTCCTCCATGGGAGTAATGTCTCAAACATTCTATGCTTTGATCGTTCCCTGTAAGAAGAGTACTAGTTTCCGATGCACATCTGGAGGCATTCTGTAATCTGTGGAGTATCAGAGTGTTGATGAAACTAAGAAATTGCATCGGGATATAATACAACAGTCACCATGTGAGCTTTCCTCCATGGGAGTAATGTCTCAAACAGTCTACGCTTTGATCGTTCCCTGGAAGGCCAGTAGTAGTTTCCGATGCACATCCAGAGGCTTTCTTTAATCTGTTGACTAACTGAGTGTTGATGAAACACAGAAATTGCATCGGGATTGAATACAACAGTCACCATGCGCACTTATCTCTATGGGTGTAATTCTCAAACAGTCTACGCTTTGATCATTCCCTGGAAGACCAGTAGTAGTTTCCGATGAACATCTGGAGGCATTCTGTAATCTGTGGACTATCAAAGTGTTGATGAAACACAGAAATTTCATCGGGACTGAATACAACAATCACCATGAGCGCTTTCCTCCATGGGAGTAATGTCTCTAAGAGTCTACGCTTTGATCGTTCCCTGGAAGAGCAGTAGTAGTTTCCGATGCACATCTGGAGGCATTCTGTAATCTGTGGACTATCAAAGTGTTGATGAAACACAGAAATTGCATCGGGATTGAATACAACAGTCTCCATGAGCAGTTTCCTCCATGGGAATAATGTCTCAAACAGTCAACGTTTTTGATCGTTCCCTGGAAGACCAGTAGTGGTTTCCGATGCACATCTGGAGGCATTCTGTAATCTGTATACTATCAGAGTGTTGATGAAACACAGAAATTGCATCGGGATTGAATACAACAGTCTCCATGAGCAGTTTCCTCCATGGGAATAATGTCTCAAACAGTCAACGTTTTTGATCGTTTCCTGGAAGACCAGTAGTAGTTTCCGATGCACATCTGGAGGCATTCTGTAATCTGTGGACTATCAGAGTGTTGATGAAACACAGAAATTGCATCGGGAGAGAATACAACAGTCACCATGCGCACATTCCTCCATAAGAGTAATGTCTCAAACAGTCTACGCTTTGATCGTTCCCTGGAAGATCAGTAGTAGTTTCCAAAGCTCATCCGGAGGCTTTCTTTAATCTGTGGACTATCAGAGTGTTGATAAACACAGAAATTGCATCGGGATTGAATACAACAGTCACCATGCGCACTTTCCTCCATGGGAGTAATGTCTCAAACATTCTATGCTTTGATCGTTCCCTGTAAGACCAGTAGTAGTTTCCGATGCACATCTGGAGGCATTCTGTAATCTGTGGAGTATCAGAGTGTTGATGAAACTAAGAAATTGCATCGGGATTGAATACAACAGTCACCATGCGAGCTTTCCTCCATGGGAGTAATGTCTCAAACAGTCTACGTTTTGATCGTTCCCTGGAAGGCCAGTAGTAGTTTCCGATGCACATCCGGAGGCTTTCTTTAATCTGTTGACTAACTGAGTGTTGATGAAACACAGAAATTGCATCGGGATTGAATACAACAGTCACCATGCGCACTTATCTCTATGGGTGTAATTCTCAAACAGTCTACGCTTTGATCATTCCCTGGAAGACCAGTAGTAGTTTCCGATGAACATCTGGAGGCATTCTGTAATCTGTAGACTATCAAAGTGTTGATGAAACACAGATATTTCATCGGGACTGAATACAACAATCACCATGAGCGCTTTCCTCCATGGGAGTAATGTCTCTAAGAGTCTACGCTTTGATCGTTCCCTGGAAGACCAGTAGTAGTTTCCGATGCACATCTGGAGGCATTCTGTAATCTGTGGACTATCAGAGTGTTAATGAAACACAGAAATTGCATCGGGATTGAATACAACACTCACCATGCGCACATTCCTCCATAAAACTAATGCCTCAAACAGTCTACGCATTGATCGTTCCCTGGAAGACCAGTAGTAGTTTCCGATGCACATCTGGATGCTTTCTGTAATCTGTGGAATATCAGAGTGTTGATGAAACACAGAAAATGCATCGGGATTGAATACAACAGTCTCCATGAACAGTTTTATCCATGGGAGTAATGTCTCAAACAGTCTAAGCTTTGATCGTTCCCTGGAAGACCAGTACTAGTTTCCGATGCACATCTGGAGGCTTTCTTTACTCTGTTGACTAACTGAGTGTTGATGAAACACAGAAATTGCATCGGGATTGAATACAACAGTCACCATGCGCACTTAACTCTATGGGTGTAATTCTCAAACAGTCTACGCTTTGATCATTCCCTGGAAGACCAGTAGTAGTTTCCGATGCACATCTGGAAGCATTCTGTAATCTGTATACTATCAGAGCGTTGATGAAACACAGAAATTGCATCGGGATTGAATACAACAGTCTCAATGAGCAGTTTCCTCCATGGGAATAATGTCTCAAACAGTCAACGTTTTTGATCGTTTCCTGGAAGACCAGTAGTAGTTTCCGATGCACATCTGGAGGCATTCTGTAATCTGTGGACTATCAGAGTGTTGATGAAACACAGAAATTGCATCGGGACAGAATACAACAGTCACCATGCGCACATTCCTCCATAAGAGTAATGTCTTAAACAGTCTACGCTTTGATCGTTCCCTGGAAGACCAGTAGTAGTTTCCAAAGCACATCTGGAGGCTTTCTTTAATCTGTGGACTATCAGAGTGTTGATGAAACACAGAAATTGCGTCGGGATTGAATACAACAGTCACCATGCGCACTTTCCTCCATGGGAGTAATGTCTCAAATAGACTATGCTTTGATCGTTCCCTGTAAGACCAGTAGTAGTTTCCGATGCACATCTGGAGGCTTTCATTAATCTGTTGACTAACTGAGTGTTGATGAAACACAGAAATTGCATCGGGATTGAATACAACAGTCACCATGCGCACTTAACTCTATGGGTGTAATTCTCAAACAGTCTACGCTTTGATCATTCCCTGGAAGACCAGTAGTAGTTTCCGATGCACATCTGGAAGCATTCTGTAATCTGTATACTATCAGAGCGTTGATGAAACACAGAAATTGCATCGGGATTGAATACAACAGTCTCAATGAGCAGTTTCCTCCATGGGAATAATGTCTCAAACAGTCAACGTTTTTGATCGTTTCCTGGAAGACCAGTAGTAGTTTCCGATGCACATCTGGAGGCATTCTGTAATCTGTGGACTATCAGAGTGTTGATGAAACACAGAAATTGCATCGGGACAGAATACAACAGTCACCATGCGCACATTCCTCCATAAGAGTAATGTCTTAAACAGTCTACGCTTTGATCGTTCCCTGGAAGATCAGTAGTAGTTTCCAAAGCACATCCGGAGGCTTTCTTTAATCTGTGGACTATCAGAGTGTTGATGAAACACAGAAATTGCATCGGGATTGAATACAACAGTCACCATGCGCACTTTCCTCCATGGGAGTAATGTCTCAAACATTCTATGCTTTGATCGTTCCCTGTAAGACCAGTAGTAGTTTCCGATGCACATCTGGAGGCATTCTGTAATCTGTGGAGTATCAGAGTGTTGATGAAACACAGAAATTGCATCGGGATAGAACACAACAGTCACCATGCGCACATTCCTCCATAAGAGTAATGTCTCAAACAGTCTACGCTCTGATCGTTCCTTGGAAGACCAGTAGTAGTTTCCGATGCACATCTGGAAGCTTTCTTTAATCTGTGGACTATCAGAGTGTTGTTGAAACACAAAAATTGCATCGGGATTGAATACAACAGTCTCCATGAACAGTTTTATCCATGGGAGTAATGTCTCATACAGTCTACGCTTTGATCGTTCCCTGGAAGACCAGTAGTAGTTTCCGATGCACATCTGGAGCCATTTTGTAATCTGTGGACTATCAGAGTGTTGGTGAAACACAGAAATTGCATCGGGATTGAATACAACAGTCACCATGCGCACTTTCCTCCATAAAAGTAATGTCTCAAACAGTCTACGCTATGATCGTTCCCTGGAAGGCCAGTAGTAGTTTCCGATGCACATCCGGAGGCTTTCTTTAATCTGTTGACTAACTGAGTGTTGATGAAACACAGAAATTGCATCGGGATTGAATACAACAGTCACCATGCGCACTTATCTCTATGGGTGTAATTCTCAAACAGTCTACGCTTTGATCATTCCCTGGAAGACCAGTAGTAGTTTCCGATGAACATCTGGAGGCATTCTGTAATCTGTGGACTATCAAAGTGTTGATGAAACACAGAAATTTCATCGGGACTGAATACAACAATCACCATGAGCGCTTTCCTCCATGGGAGTAATGTCTCTAAGAGTCTACGCTTTGATCGTTCCCTGGAAGACCAGTAGTAGTTTCCGATGCACATCTGGAGGCATTCTGTAATCTGTGGACTATCAAAGTGTTGGTGAAACACAGATATTGCATCGGGATTGAATACAACAGTCACCATGCGCACTTTCCTCCATAAAAGTAATGTCTCAAACAGTCTACGCTATGATCGTTCCCTGGAAGACCAGTAGTATTTTCCGATGCACATCTGGTGGCATTCTGTAATCTGTGGACTATCAGAGTGTTGATGAAACACAGAAATTGCATCGGGATAGAATACAACAGTCACCATGCGCACATTCCTCCATAAGAGTAATGTCTCAAACAGTCTACGCTTTGATCGTTCCCTGGAAGACCAGTAGTAGTTTCCGATGCACATCTGGAAGCTTTCTTTAATCTGTGGACTATCAGAGTGTTGATGAAACACAGAAATTGCATCGGGATTGAATACAACAGTCATCATGCGCACTTTCCTCCATGGGAGTAATGTCTCAAACAGTCTACGCTTTGATCGTTCCCTGTAAGACCAGTAGTAGTTTCCGATGCACATCTGGAGGCATTCTGATATCTGTGGACTAACTGAGTGTTGATGAAACACAGAAATTGCATCGGGATTGAATACAACAGTCACCATGAGCACTTATCTCCATGGGTGTAATTCTCAAACAGTCTACGCTTTGATCGTTCCCTGGAAGACCAGTAGTAGATTCCGATGCACATCTGGTGGCATTCTGTAATCAGTGGACTATCAGAGTGTTGATGAAACACAGAAAATGCATCTGGATTGAATACAACAGTCACCATGCACACTTTCCTCCATGGGAGTAATGTCTCAAGGAGTTTACGCTATGATCGTTCCCTGGAAGACCAGTAGTAGTTTCCGATGAACATCTGGAGGCATTCTGTAATCTGTGGACTATCAAAGTGTTGATGAAACACAGAAATTGCATTGGGATTGAATACAACAGTCACCATAAGCACTTTCCTCCATGGGGGTAATGTCTGAAACAGTCTACGCTTTCATCGTTCCCTGGAAGACCAGTGGTAGATTCCGATTTACATCTCGTGCATTCTGTAATCTGTGGACTATCAGAGTGTTGATGAAACACAGAAACTGCATCGGAATTGAATACAACAGTCACCATGCACACTTTCCTCCATTGGAGTAATGTCTCAAACAGTCTACTTATTGATCGTTCCCTGGAAGACCAGTAGTAGTTTCCGATGCACATCTGGAGGCATTCTGTAATCTGTAGACTATCAGAGTGTTGATGAAAGACAGAAATTGCATCGGGATTGAATACAACAGTCCACATGAGCTCTTTCCCCCATTGGAAAAATGTCTCTAAGAGTCTACGCTTTGATCGTTCCCTGGAAGACCAGTAGTAGTTTCCGATGCACATCTGGATGCTTTCTGTAACCTGTGGACTATCAGAGTGTTGATTAAACACAGAAAATGCATCGGGATTGAATACAACAGTCTCCATGCGCAGTTTCCTCCATATGAGTAATGTCTCAATCAGTCTACGCTTTGATCGTTCCCTGGCAGCCCAGTAGTAGTTTCCGATGCACATCTGGATGCTTTCTGTAATCTGTGAACTATCAGAGTGTTGATGAAACACAGAAATTGCATTGGGAGTGAATACAACAGTCTCCATGAGCAGTTTCCTCCACGGGAGTAATGTCTCAAACAGTCTACGCTTTGATCGTTCCCTGGAAGACCAGTAGTAGTTTCAGATGCACATCTGGTGGCATTCTGTAATCTATGGACTATCAGAGTGTTGATGAAACACAGAAATTGCATCGGGATTGAATACAACAGTCACCATGCACACTTTCCTCCATGGGAGTAATGTCTGAAACAGTCTACGCTTTGATCGTTCCCTGGAAGACCGGTAGTAGTTTCCGATGCACATCTGGTGGCATTCTGTAATCTGTGGACTATCAGAGTGTTGATGAAACACAGAAAATGTATCGGGATTGAATACAACAGTCACCATGCGCACTTTCCTCCATGGGAGTTATGTCTCAAAGAGTTTACGCTTTCATCGTTCCCTGGAAGACCAGTAGTAGTTTCCGATGCACATCTCGAGGCATTCTGTAATCTGTGGACTATCAGAGTGTTGATGAAACACAGAAATTGCATCGGGATTGAATACAACAGTCACCATGCGCACATTCCCCCATAAGAGTAATGTCTCAAACAGTCTACGCTTTGATCGTTCCCTGGAAGACCAGTAGTAGTTTCCGATGCACATCTGGAAGCTTTCTTTAATCTATGGACTATCAGAGTGTTGATGAAACACAGAAATTGCATCAGGATTGAATACAACAGTCACCATGCGCACTTTCCTCCATGGGAGTAATGTCTCAAACAGTCTACGCTTTGATCGTTCCCTGTAAGACCAGTAGTAGTTTCCGATGCACATCTGGAGGCATTCTGATATCTGTGGACTAACTGAGTGTTGATGAAACACAGAAATTGCATCGGGATTGAATACAACAGTCACCATGCGCACTTATCTCCATGGGTGTAATTCTCAAACAGTCTACGCTTTGATCGTTCCCTGGAAGACCAGTAGTAGATTCCGATGCACATCTGGTGGCATTCTGTAATCTGTGGACTATCAGAGTGTTGATGAAACACAGAAACTGCATCTGGATTGAATACAACAGTCACCATGCCCACTTTCCTCCATGGGAGTAATGTCTCAAAGAGTTTACGCTATGATCGTTCCCTGGAAGTCCAGTAGTAGTTTCCGATGAACATCTGGAGGCATTCTGTAATCTGTGGACTATCAAAGTGTTGATGAAACACAGAAATTGCAAAGGGGATTGAATACAACAGTCACCATGCGAACTTTCCTCCACGGGAGGTATGTCTCAAACAGTCTACGCTTTGATCGTTCCCTGGAAGACCAGTAGTAGTTTCCGATGCACATCAGGTGCATTCTGTAATCTGTGGACTATCAGAGTGTTGATGAAACGCAGAAATTGCATTGGGATTGAATACAACAGTCACCATAAGCAGTTTCCTCCATGGGGGTAATGTCTGAAACAGTCTACGCTTTCATCGTTCCCTGGAAGACCAGTGGTAGATTCCGATTTACATCTCGTGGCATTCTGTAATCTGTGGACTATCAGAGTGTTGATGAAACACAGAAACTGCATCGGAATTGAATACAACAGTCACCATGCACACTTTCCTACATTGGAGTAATGTCTCAAACAGTCTACTCATTAATCGTTCCCTGGAAGACCAGTAGTAGTTTCCGATGCACATCTGGTGGCATTCTGTAATCTGTAGATTATCAGAGTGTTGATGAAACACAGAAATTGCATCGGGATTGAATACAACAGTCACCATGAGCACTTTCCCCCATGGGAGTAATGTCTCTAAGAGTCTACGCTTTGATCGTTCCCTGGAAGACCAGTAGTAGTTTCCGATGCACATCTATATGCTTTCTGTAACCTGTGGACTATCAGAGTGTTGATGAAACACAAAAAATGCATCGGGATTGAATACAACAGTCTCCATGCGCAGTTTCCTCCATATGAGTAATGTCTCAATCAGTCTACGCTTTGATCGTTCCCTGGAAGACCAGTAGTAGTTTCCGATGCACATCTGGATGCTTTCTGTAATCTGTGGACTATCAGAGTGATGATGAAACACAGAAATTGCATCGGGAGTGAATACAACAGTCTCCATGAGTAGTTTCCTCCACGGGAGTAATGTCTCAAACAGTCTACGCTTTGATCGTTCCCTGGAAGACCAGTAGTAGTTTCCGATGCACATCTGGAGGCATTCTGTAATCTGTGGACTATCAGAGTGTTGATGAAACACAGAAACTGCATCGCGATTGAATACAACAGTCACCATGCGCACTTTCCTCCATAAAAGTAATGTCTCAAAGAGTTTACGCTTTGATCGTTCCCTGGAAGACCAGTAGTAGTTTCCGATGCACATCTGGAGGCAATCTGTAATCTGTGGACTATCAGAGTGTTAATGAAACACAGAATTTACATCGGGATTGAATGCAACAGTCACCATCCGCACTTTCCTCCATGGGAGTAATGTCTCTAACAGTCTACGCTTTGATCGTTCCCTGTAAGACCAGTAGTAGTTTCCGATGCACATCTGGAGGCATTCTGAAATCTGTGGAGTATCAGAGTGTTGATGAAATTAAGAAATTGCAGCGGGATTGAATACAACAGTCACCATGCGCACTTTCCTCCACGGGAGGTATGTCTCAAACAGTCTACGCTTTGATCGTTCCCTGGAAGGCCAGTAGGAGTTTCCGATGCCCATCTGGTGGCATTCTGTAATCGGTAGACTATCAGAGTGTTGATGAAACACAGAAATTGCATCGGGATTGAATACAACAGTCACCATGCGCACTTTCCTCCACGGGAGGTATATCTCAAACAGTCTACGCTTTGATCGTTCCTTGGAAGACCAGTAGTAGTTTCCGATGCACATCTGGTGGCATTCTGTAATCTGTGGACTATCAGAGTGTTGATGAAACACATAAATTGCATTGGGATTGAATACAACAGTCATCATCCACACTTTCCTCCATGTGAGTAATGTCTGAAACAGTCTACGCTTTCATCGTTCCCTGGAAAACCAGTAGTAGTTTCCGATTTACATCTAGTAGCATTCTGTAATCTGTGGACTATCAGAGTGTTGATGAAACACAGAAAATGCATCGGGATTGAATACAACAGTCTCCATGCGCAGTTTCCTCCATGGGAGTAATGTCTCAAACCGTCTACGCTTTGACCGTTCCCTGGAAGACCAGTAGTAGTTTCCGATGCATATCTGGTGGCATTCTGTAATCTGTAGCCTACAGAGTGTTGATAAAACAAAGATATCTCATCGGGATTGAATGCAACATTCACCATGCGCACTTTCCTCCATGGGAGTAATGTCTCTAACAGCCTAAGCTTTGATCGTTCCCTGGAAGACCAGTAGTAGGTTCCGATGCACATCTGGATGCTTTCTGTAATCTGTGGACTATCAGAGTGTTGATGAAACACAGAAATTGCATCGGGATTGAATACAACAGTCTCCATGAGCAGTGTCCTCCATGGGAGTAAGGTCTCAAACAGTCTACGCTTTGATTGTTCCCTGGAACAAAAGTAGTAGTTTCCGATGCACATCTGGAGGCATTCTGTAATCTGTGGACTATCAGAGTGTTAATGAAACACAGAAATTGCATCGGGATTGAATACAACAGTCACCATGCGCACTTTCCTCCATAAAAGTAATGTCTCAAACAGTCTACGCTTTGATCGTTCCCTGGAAGACCAGTAGTAGTTTCCGATGCACATCTGGTGGCATTCTGTAATCTGTGGACAATCAGAGTGTTGATGAAACACAGATATTGCATCCGGATTGAATACAACATTCACCATCCGCACTTTCCTCCATGGGAGTAATGTCTGAAACAGTCTACGCTTTGATCGTTCCATGGAAGACCAGTAGTAGTTTCCAATGCACATCTGGTGGCATTCTGTAATCTGTGGACTATCAGAGTGTTGATGAAACACAGAAAATGCATCGGGAAGAAAACAACAGTCACCATGCGCACTTTCCTCCATTGGAGTAATGTCTCAAACAGTCTACGCTTTGATCGTTCCCTGGAAGACCAGTAGTAGTTTCCGATGCACATCTGGAGGCTTTCTTTAATATGTGGACTGTCAGAGTGTTGATGAAACACAGAAATTGCATCGTGATTGAATACAACAGTTACCATGCGCACTTTCCTCCATGGGAGTAATGTCTCAAACAGTCTACGCTTTGATCGTTCCCTGTAAGACCAGTAGTAGTGTCCGATGCACATCTGGAGGCAATCTGTAATCTGTGGAGTATCAGAGTGTTGATGAAACTAAGAAATTGCATCGGTATTGAATACAACAGTCACCATTCACACTTTACCTCATGGGAGTAATGTCTCAAACAGTCTACGCTTTGATCGTTCCCTGGAAGGCCAGTAGTAGTTTCCGATGCACATCTTGTGACATTATGTAATCTGTAGACTATCAGAGTGTTGATGAAACACAGAAATTGTATCGGGATTGAATACAACATTCACCATGCGCACTTTCCTCCGCGGGATGTATGTCTCAAACAGTCTAAGCTTTGATCGTTCAGTGGAATACCAGTAGTACTTTCCGATGCACATCTGGTGCATTCTGTAATCTGTGGACTATCAGAGTGTTGATGAAACACAGAAATTGCATTGGGATTGAATACAACAGTCACCATGAGCACTTTCCTCCATGTGGGTAATGTCAGAAACAGTCTACGCTTTCATCGTTCCCTGGAAGACTAGTAGTAGTTTCCGATTTACATCTCGTGGCATTCTGTAATCTGTGGACTATAAGGGTGTTGATGAAACACAGAAACTGCATCGGAATTGAATACAACAGTCTCCATGCACACTTTCCTCCATTGGAGTAATGTCTCAAACAGTCTACGCTTTGATCATTCTCTGGGAGACCAGTTGTAGTTTCCGATGCACATCTCGTGGCATTCTGTAATCTGTAGACTATCAGAGTGTTGATGAAACACAGAAATTTCATCGGGATTGAATACAACAGTCACCATGAGCAGTGTCCTCCATGGGAGTAAGGTCTCAAACAGTCTACGCTTTGATCGTTCCCTGGAACACCAGTAGTAGTTTCCCATGCACATCTGGAGGCATTCTGTAATCTGTGGACTATCAGAGTGTTAATGAAACACAGAAATTGCATCGGGATTGAATACAACAGTCACCATGCGCACTTTCCTCCATAAAAGTAATGTCTCAAACAGTCTACGCTTTGATCGTTCCCTGGAAGACCAGTAGTAGTTTCCGATGCACATCTGGTGGCATTCTGTAATCTGTGGACAATCAGAGTGTTGATGAAACACAGAAATTGCATCCGGATTGAATACAACATTCACCATCCGCACTTTCCTCCATGGGAGTAATGTCTGAAACAGTCTACGCTTTGATCGTTCCATGGAAGACCAGTAGTAGTTTCCAATGCACATCTGGTGGCATTCTGTAATGTGTGGACTATCAGAGTGTTGATGAAACACAGAAAATGCATCGGGAAGAATACAACAGTCACCATGCGCACTTTCCTCCATTGGAGTAATGTCTCAAAGAGTTTAAGCTTAGATCGTTCCCTGGAAGACCAGTAGTAGTTTCCGATGCACATCTGGAGGCATTCTGTAATCTGTGGACTATCAGAGTGTTGATGAAACACAGAAATTGCATCGGGATTGAATACAACAGTCACCATGCGCACATTCCTCCATAAGAGTAATGTCTCAAACAGTCTACGCTTTGATCGTTCCCTGGAAGACCAGTAGTAGTTTCCGATGCACATCTGGAGGCTTTCTTTAATCTGTGGACTGTCAGAGTGTTGATGAAACACAGAAATTGCACCGGGATTGAATACAACAGTCACCATGCGCACTTTCCTCCATGGGAGTAATGTCTCAAACAGTCTACGCTTTGATCGTTCCCTGTAAGACCAGTAGTAGTGTCCGATGCACATCTGGAGGCAATCTGTAATCTGTGGAGTATCAGAGTGTTGATGAAACTAAGAAATTGCATCGGGATTGAATACAACAGTCACCATGCACACTTTCCCTCATGGGAGTAATGTCTCAAACAGTCTACGCTTTGATCGTTCCCTGGAAGGCCAGTAGTAGTTTCCGATGCACATCTGGTGACATTATGTAATCTGTAGACTATCAGAGTGTTGATGAAACACAGAAATTGCATCGGGATTGAATACAACAGTCACCATGCGCACTTTCCTCCATAAAAGTAATGTATCTAACAGTCCACGATATGATCGTTCCCTGGAAGACCAGTAGTAGTTTCCGATGCACATCTGGTGGCATTCTGTAATCTGTGGACTATCAGAGTGTTGATGAAACACAGAAATTGCATCGGGATTGAATACAACAGTCACCATGCGCACATTCCTCCATAAGAGTAATGTCTGAAACAGTCTACGATTTGATCGTTCCCTGGAAGACCAGTAGTAGTTTCCGACGTTCATCTGGTGGCATTCTGTAATGTGTGGACTATCAGAGTGTTGATGAAACACAGAAATTTTATCGGGATTGAATACAACAGTCACCATGCGCACATTCCTCCATGGGAGTAATGTCTCAAACAGTCTACGCTTTGATCGTTCCCTTGAAGACCAGTAGTAGTTTCCGATGCACATCTGGATACTTTCTGTAATCTGTGGACTATCAGAGTGTTGATGAAACACAGAAATTGCATCGGGATTGAATACAACAGTCACCATGCGCACTTTCCTCCATAAAAGTAATGTATCAAACAGTCTACGCTTTGATCGTTCCCTGGAAGACCAGTAGAAGTTTCCGATGCACATCTGGAGGCATTCTGTAATCTGTGGACTATCAGAGTGTTGGTTAAACACAGAAATTGCATCGGGATTGAATACAACAGTCACCATGCGCACATTCCTCCATAAAAGTAATGTCTCTAACAGTCCACGATATGATCGTTCCCTGGAAGACCAGTAGAAGTTTCCGATGCACATCTGGAGGCTTTCTTTAATCTGTGGACTATCAGAGTGTTGATGAAACACAGAAATTGCATCGGGATTTAATAAAACAGTCACCATGCGCACTTTCCCTCATGGGCGTAATGTCTCAAACAGTCTACGCTTTGATCGTTCCCTGGAAGGCCAGTAGTAGTTTCCGATGCACATCTGGTGACATTATGTAATCTGTAGACTATCAGAGTGTTGATGAAACACAGAATTTGCATCGGGATTGAATACAACAGTCTCCATGCGCACTTTCCTCCATGGGAGTAATGTCTCAAACAATGTACGCTTTGATCGTTCCCTGGAAGACCAGTAGTAGTTTCCGATGCACATCTGGAGGCTGTCTTTAATCTGTGGACTAACTGAGTGTTGATGAAACACAGAAATTGCATCGGGATTGAATACAACAGTCACCATGCGCACTTATCTCCATGGGTGTAATTCTCAATCAGTCTACGCTTTGATCGTTTCCTGGAAGACCAGTAGTAGATTCCGATGCACATCTGGTGGCATTCTGTAATCTGTGGACTATCAGAGTGTTGATGAAACAAAGAAAATGCATCTGGATTGAATACAACAGTCACCATTCACACTTTCCTCCATGGGAGTAATGTCTCAAACAGTCTACGCTATGATCGTTCCCTGGAAGACCAGTACTAGTTTCCGATGAACATCTGGAGGCATTCTGTAATCTGTGGACTATCAAAGTGTTGATGAAACACAGAAATTTCATTGGGATTGAATACAACAGTCACCATGAGCACTTTCCTCCATGTGGGTAATGTCAGAAACAGTCTACGCTTTCATCGTTCCCTGGAAGACCAGTAGTAGTTTCCGATATACATCTCGTGGCATTCTGTAATCTGTGGACTATCAGAATGTTGATGAAACACAGAAACTGCATCGGAATTGAATACAACAGCCTCCATGCACACTTTCCTCCATTGGAGTAATGTCTCAAACAGTCTTCGCTTTGATCATTCTCTGGAAGACCAGTAGTAGTTTACGATGCACATCTGGTGGCATTCTGTAATCTGTAGACTATCAAAGTGTTGATGAAACACAGAAATTGCATCGGGATTGAATACAACAGTCACCATGAGCACTTTCCTCCATGGGAGTAATGTCTCTAAGAGTCTACGCTTTGATCCTTCCCTGGAAGACCAGTAGTAGTTTCCGATGCACATCTGGATGCTTTTGTAATCTGTGGACTATCAGTGTGTTGATGAAACACAGAAATTGCATCGGGATTGAATACAACAGTCATTATGCGCACTTTCCTCCATGGGAGTAATGTCTCAAACGGTCTACACTTTGATCGATCCCTGGGAGACCAGTAGTAGTTTCCGATGCATATCTGGTGGCAGTCTGTAATCTGTAGACTATCAGATTGTTGATAAAACAAAGATATTGCATCGGGATTGAATACAACAGTCTCCATGAGCAGATTCCTCCATGGGAGTAATGTCTCAAACAGTCTACGCTTTGATTGTTCCCTTGAACACCAGTAGTAGTTTCCGATGCACATCTTTAGGCATTCTGTAATCTGTGGACTATCCGAGTGTTAATGAAACACAGAAATTGCATCGGGATTGAATACAACAGTCACCATGCGCACTTTCCTCCATAAAAGTAATGCCTCAAACACTCTACGCTTTGATCGTTCCCTGGATGAGCAGTAGTAGTTTCCGATGCACATCTGGTAGCATTCTGTAATCTGTGGATTATCAGAGTGTTGATGAAACACAGAAATTGCATCGGGATTGAATACAACATTCACCATCCGCACTTTCCTCCATGGGAGTAATGTCTGAATCAATCTACGCTTTGATCGTTCCCTGGAAGACCAGTAGTAGTTTCCGATGCACATCTGGAGGCATTCTGTAATCTGTGGACTATCATGGTGTTGATGAAACAAAGAAATTGCATCGGGATTGAATACAACAGTCACCATGCGCACATTCCTCCATTAAACTAATGTCTCAAACAGTCTACGCTTTGATCGTTCCCTTGAAGACCAGTAGTAGTTTCCGATGCACATCTGGATACTTTCTGTAATCTGTGGACTATCAGAGTGTTGATGAAACACAAAAATTGCATCGGGATTGAATACAACAGTCACCATGCGCACTTTCCTCCATAAAAGTAATGTATCAAACAGTCTACGCTTTGATCGTTCCCTGGAAGACCAGTAGTAGTTTCCGATGCACATCAGGTGGCATTCTGTAATCTGAGGGCTATCAGAGTGTTGATGAAACACAGAAATTCATCGGGATTGAATACAACAGTCACCATCCACACTTTCCTCCATGGGAGTAATGTCTGAAACAGTCTACGCTTTGATCGTTCCCTGGAAGACCAGTAGTAGTTTCCGACGCACATCTGGTGGCATTCTGTAATGTGTGGACTATCAGAGTGTTGATGAAACACAGAAATTTTATCGGGATTGAATACAACAGTCACCATGCGCACTTTCCTCCATGGGAGTACTGTCTCAAAGAGTTTACGCTTTGATCGTTCCCTGGAAGACCAGTAGTAGTTTCCGATGCACATCTGGAGGCATTCTGTAATCTGTGGACTATCAGAGTGTTGATGAAACACAGAAACTGCATCGGGATTGAATACAACAGTCACCATGCGCACTTTCCTCCATAGGAGTAATGTCTCAAACAGTCTACGCTTTGATCGTTCCCTGGAAGGCCAGTAGTAGTTTCCGATGCACATCTGGTGACATTCTGTAATCTGTAGACTATCAGAGTGTTGATGAAACACAGAAATTGCATCGGGATTGAATACAACAGTCACCATGCACACTTTCCTCCATTGGAGTAATGTCTCATACAGTCTACGTTTTGATCGTTCCCTGGAAGACCAGTAGTAGTTTCCGATGCACATCTGGAGGCATTCTGTAATCTGTGGACCATCATAGTGTTGATGAAACACAGAAATTGCATCGGGATTGAATACAACAGTCACCATGCGCACATTCCTCCATTAATCTAATGTCTCAAACAGTCTACGCTTTGATCGTTCCCTTGAAGACCAGTAGTAGTTTCCGATGCACATCTGGATACTTTCTGTAATCTGTGGACTATCAGAGTGTTGATGAAACACAAAAATTGCATCGGGATTGAATACAACAGTCACCATGCGCACTTTCCTCCATAAAAGTAATGTATCAAACAGTCTAAGCTTTGATCGTTCCCTGGAAGACCAGTAGTAGTTTCCGATGCACATCAGGTGGCATTCTGTAATCTGAGGGCTATCAGAGTGTTGATGAAACACAGAAATTCATCGGGATTGAATGCAACAGTCACCATCCACACTTTCCTCCATGGGAGTAATGTCTGAAACAGTCTACGCTTTGATCGTTCCCTGGAAGACCAGTAGTAGTTTCCGACGCACATCTGGTGGCATTCTGTAATGTGTGGACTATCAGAGTGTTGATGAAACACAGAAATTTTATCGGGATTGAATACAACAGTCACCATGCGCACTTTCCTCCATGGGAGTAATGTCTCAAGGAGTTTACGCTTTGATCGTTCCCTGGAAGACCAGTAGTAGTTTCCGATGCACATCTGGAGGCATTCTGTAATCTATGGACTATCAGAGTGTTGATGAAACACAGAAATTGCGTCGGGGTAGAATACAACAGTCACCATGCGCACATTCCTCCATAAGAGTAAAGTCTCAAACAGTCTACGCTTTGATCGTTCCCTGGAAGACCAGTAGTAGTTTCCGATGCACATCTGGAGGCATTCTGTAACATGTGGAGTATCAGAGTGTTGATGAAACTAAGAAACTGCATCGGGATTGAATACAACAGTCACCATGCGCACTTTCCTCCATAGGAGTAATGTCTCAAACAGTCTACGCTTTGATCGTTCTCTGGAAGGCCAGTAGTAGTTTCCGATGCACATCTGGTGACATTCTGTAATCTGTAGCCTATCAGAGTGTTGATGAAACACAGAAATTGCATCGGGATTGAATACAACATTCTCCATGCGCACTTTTCTCCATGGGAGTAATGTCTCAAACAGTCTACCCTTTGATCGTTCCCTGGAAGACCAGTAGTAGTTTCCGATGCACATCTGGAGGCATACTGATATCTGTGGTCTAACTGAGTGTTGATGAAACACAGAAATTGCATCGGGATTGAATACAACAGTCACCATGCACACTTATCTCCATGGGTGTAATTCTCAAACAGTCTACGCTTTGATCGTTCCCTGGAAGACCAGTAGCAGATTCCGATGCACATCTGGTTTCATTCTGTAATCTGTGGACTATCAGAGTGTTGATGAAACACAGAAAATGCATCTGGATTGAATACAACAGTCACCATGCACACTTTCCTTCATAAGAGTAATATCTCTAAGAGTCTACGCTTTGATCGTTCCCTGGAAGACCAGTAGTAGTTTCCGATGCACATCTGGTGGCATTCTGTAATCTGTAGACTATCAGAGTGTTGATAAAACACAGAAAATGCATCGGGATTGAATACAACAGTCTCCATGCGCAGTTTCCTCCATGGGAGTAATGTCTCAAACAGTATACACTTTGATCGTTCCCTGGAAGACCAGTAGTAGTTTCCGATGCACATCTGGATGCTTTCTGTAATCTGTGGACTATCAGAGTGTTGATGAAACACAGAAATTGCATCGGGATTGAATACAACAGTCTCCATGAGCAGTTTCCTCCATGGGAGTAATGTCTCAAACAGTATACACTTTGATCGTTCCCTGGAAGACCAGTAGTTGTTTCCGATGCACATCTGGTGCATTCTGTAATCTGCGGACTATCAGAGTGTTGATGAAACACAGAAATTGCATTGGGATTGAGTACAACGGTCACCATGAGCACTTTCCCCCATGGGGGTAATATCTGAAACTGTGTACGCTTTCATCGTTCCCTGGAAGACCAGTAGTAGTTTCCGATGCACATCTGGTGGCATTCTGTAATCTGTAGACTATCAGAGTGTTGATGAAACACAGAAATTGCATCGGGACTGAATATAACAGTCACCATGAGCACTTTCCCCCATGGGAGTAATGTCTCTAAGAGTCTACGCTTTGATCGTTCCCTGGAAGACCAGTAGTAGTTTCCGATGCACATCTGGATGCTTTCTGTAATCTGTGGACTATGAGAGTGTTGATGAAACACAGAAAATGCATCGGGATTGAATACAACAGTCTCCATGCGCAGTTTCCTCCATGGGAGTAATGTCTCAAACAGTATACACTTTGATCGTTCCCTGGATGACCAGTAGTAGTTTCCGATGCATATCAGGATGCTTTCTGTAATCTGTGGACTATCAGAGTGTTGATGAAACACAGGAATTGCATCAGGATTGAATACAACAGTCTCCATGAGCAGTTTCCTCCATGGGATTAATGTCTCAAACAGTCCACGCTTTGATCGTTCCCTGGAAGACCAGTAGTAGTTTCCGATGCACATCTGGAGGCATTCTGTAATCTGTGGACTATCAGTGTGTTAATGAAACACAGAAATTGCATCGGGATTGAATACAACAGTCACCATGCACACTTTCCTCCATAAAAGTAATGTCTCAAACAGTTTACGCTTTGATCGTTCCCTGGAAGACCAGTAGTAGTTTCCGCTGCACATCTGGTGGCATTTGGTAATCTGTGGACTATCAGAGTGTTGATGAAACACAGAAATTGCATCGGGATTGAATGCAACAGTCACCATCCGCACTTTCCTCCATGGGAGTAATGTCTGAATCAGTCTACCCTTTGATCGTTCCCTGGAAGACCAGTAGTAGTTTCCGATGCACATCTGGAGGCATTCTGATATCTGTGGTCTAACTGAGTGTTGATGAAACACAGAAATTGCATCGCGATTGAATACAACAGTCACCATGCACACTTTCCTCCATTGGAGTAATGTCTCATACAGTCTACGCTTTGATCGTTCCCTGGAAGACCAGTAGTAGTTTCCGATGCACATCTGGAGGCATTCTGTAATCTGTGGACTATCATAGTGTTGATGAAACACAGAAATTGCATCGGGATTGAATACAACAGTCACCATGCGCACATTCCTCCATTAATCTAATGTCTCAAACAGTCTACGCTTTAATCGTTCCCTTGAAGACCAGTAGTAGTTTCCGATGCACAGCTGGATACTTTCTGTAATCTGTGGACTATCAGAGTGTTGATGAAACACAAAAATTGCATCGGGATTGAATACAACAGTCACCATGCGCACTTTCCTCCATAAAAGTAATGTATCAAACAGTCTAAGCTTTGATCGTTCCCTGGAAGACCAGTAGTAGTTTCCGACGCACATCTGGTGGCATTCTGTAATGTGTGGACTATCAGAGTGTTGATGAAACACAGAAATTTTATCGGGATTGAATACAACAGTCACCATGCGCACTTTCCTCCATGGGAGTAATGTCTCAAAGAGTTTACGCTTTGATCGTTCCCTGGAAGACCAGTGGTAGTTTCCGATGCACATCTGGAGGCATTCTGTAATCTGTGGACTATCAGAGTGTTGATGAAACACAGAAATTGCATTGGGGTAGAATACAACAGTCACCATGCGCACATTCCTCCATAAGAGTAAAGTCTCAAACAGTCTACGCTTTGATCGTTCCCTGGAAGACCAGTAGTAGTTTCCGATGCACATCTGGAGGCATTCTGTAACATGTGGAGTATCAGAGTGTTGATGAAACTAAGAAACTGCATCGGGATTGAATACAACAGTCACCATGCGCACTTTCCTCCATAGGAGTAATGTCTCAAACAGTCTACGCTTTGATCGTTCTCTGGAAGGCCAGTAGTAGTTTCCGATGCACATCTGGTGACATTCTGTAATCTGTAGACTATCAGAGTGTTGATGAAACACAGAAATTGCATCGGGATTGAATACAACATTCTCCATGCGCACTTTTCTCCATGGGAGTAATGTCTCAAACAGTCTACCCTTTGATCGTTCCCTGGAAGACCAGTAGTAGTTTCCGATGCACATCTGGAGGCATACTGATATCTGTGGTCTAACTGAGTGTTGATGAAACACAGAAATTGCATCGGGATTGAATACAACAGTCACCATGCGCACTTATCTCCATGGGTGTAATTCTCAAACAGTCTACGCTTTGATCGTTCCCTGGAAACCAGTAACAGATTCCGATGCACATCTGGTTTCATTCTGTAATCTGTGGACTATCAGAGTGTTGATGAAACACAGAAAATGCATCTGGATTGAATACAACAGTCACCATGCACACTTTCCTTCATAAGAGTAATATCTCTAAGAGTCTACGCTTTGATCGTTCCCTGGAAGACCAGTAGTAGTTTCCGATGCACATCTGGTGGCATTCTGTAATCTGTAGACTATCAGAGTGTAGATGAAACACAGAAAATGCATCGGGATTGAATACAACAGTCTCCATGCGCAGTTTCCTCCATGGGAGTAATGTCTCAAACAGTATACACTTTGATCGTATCCTGGAAGACCAGTAGTAGTTTCCGATGCACATCTGGATGCTTTCTGTAATCTGTGGACTATCAGAGTGTTGATGAAACACAGAAATTGCATCGGGATTGAATACAACAGTCTCCATGAGCAGTTTCCTCCATGGGAGTAATGTCTCAAACAGTATACACTTTGATCGTTCCCTGGAAGACCAGTAGTTGTTTCCGATGCACATCTGGTGCATTCTGTAATCTGCGGACTATCAGAGTGTTGATGAAACACAGAAATTGCATTGGGATTGAATACAACGGTCACCATGAGCACTTTCCCCCATGGGGGTAATATCTGAAACAGTGTACGCTTTCATCGTTCCCTGGAAGACCAGTAGTAGTTTCCGATGCACATCTGGTGGCATTCTGTAATCTGTAGACTATCAGAGTGTTGATGAAACACAGAAATTGCATCGGGACTGAATATAACAGTCACCATGAGCACTTTCCCCCATGGGAGTAATGTCTCTAAGAGTCTACGGTTTGATCGTTCCCTGGAAGACCAGTAGTAGTTTCCGATGCACATCTGGATGCTTTCTGTAATCTGTGGACTATCAGAGTGTTGATGAATCACAGAAAATCCATCGGGATTGAATACAACAGTCTCCATGCGCAGTTTCCTCCATGGGAGTAATGTCTCAAACAGTATACACTTTGATCGTTCCCTGGAAGACCAGTAGTAGTTTCCGATGCACATCAGGATGCTTTCTGTAATCTGTGGACTATCAGAGTGTTGATGAAACACAGGAATTGCATCAGGTTTGAATACAACGGTCTCCATGAGCAGTTTCCTCCATGGGAGTAATGTCTCAAACAGTCCACGCTTTGATCGTTCCCTGGAAGACCAGTAGTAGTTTCCGATGCACATCTGGAGGCATTCTGTAATCTGTGGACTATCAGTGTGTTAATGAAACACAGAAATTGCATCGGGATAGAATACAACAGTCACCATGCACACTTTCCTCCATAAAAGTAATGTCTCAAACAGTTTACGCTTTGATCGTTCCCTGGAAGACCAGTAGTAGTTTCCGCTGCACATCTGGTGGCATTTGGTAATCTGTGGACTATCAGAGTGTTGATGAAACATAGAAATTGCATCGGGATTGAATGCAACAGTCACCATCCGCACTTTCCTCCATGGGAGTAATGTCTGAATCAGTCTACCCTTTGATCGTTCCCTGGAAGACCAGTAGTAGTTTCCGATGCACATCTGCAGGCATTCTGATATCTGTGGTCTAACTGAGTGTTGATGAAACACAGAAATTGCATCGCGATTGAATACAACAGTCACCATGCGCACTTATCTCCATGGGTGTAATTCTCAAACGGTCTACGCTTTGATCGTTCCCTGGAAGACCAGTAGCAGATTCCGATGCACATCTGGTGGCATTCTGTAATCTGTGGACTATCAGAGTGTTGATGAAACACAGAAAATGCATCTGGATTGAATACAACAGTCACCATGCACACTTTCCTTCATGGGAGTAATATCTCTAAGAGTCTACGCTTTGATCGTTCCCTAGAAGACCAGTAGTAGTTTCCGATGCACATCTGGTGGCATTCCGTAATCTGTAGACTATCAGACTGTTGATGAAACTTAGAAAATGCATCGGGATTGAATACAACAGTCTCCATGCGCAGTTTCCTCCATGGGAGTAATGTCTCAAACAGTATACACTTTGATCGTTCCCTGGAAGACCAGTAGTAGTTTCCGATGCACATCTGGATGCTTTCTGTAATCTGAGGACTATCAGAGTGTTGATGAAACACAGGAATTGCATCAGGATTGAATACAACAGTCTCCATGAGCAGTTTCCTCCATGGGAGTAATGTCTCAAACAGTCCACGCTTTGATCGTTCCCTGGAAGACCAGTAGTAGTTTCCGATGCACATCTGGAGGCATTCTGTAATCTGCGGACTATCAGAGTGTTGATGAAACACAGACATTGCATTGGGACTGAATACAACGGTCACCATGAGCACTTTCCTCCATAGGGGTAATATCTGAAACAGTGTACGCTTTCATCCTTTCCTGGAAGACCAGTAGTAGTTTCCGATTTACATCTCGTGGCATTCTGTGATCTGTGGACTATCAGAGTGTTGATGAAACACAGAAACTGCATCGGGATTGAATGCAACAGTCACCATCCGCACTTTCCTCCATGGGAGTAATGTCTGAAACAGTCTACGCTTTGATCGATCCCTGGAAGACCAGTAGTAGTTTCCCATGCACATCTGGAGGCATTCTGTAATCTGTGGACTATCAGAGTGTTGGTGAAACACAGAAATTGCATCGGGATTGAATACAACAGTCACCATGCGCACTTTCCTCCATAAAAGTAATGTCTCAAACAGTCTACGCTTTGTTCGTTCCCTGGAAGACCAGTAGTAGTTTCCGATGCACATCTGGTGGCATTCTGAAATCTGTGGACTATCAGAGTGTTGATGAAACACAGAAATTGCATCTGGATTGAATACAATAGTCACCATCCGCACTTTCCTCCATGGGAGTAATATCTGAAACAGTCTACGCATTGATCGGTCCCTGGAAGACCAGTAGTAGTTTCCGGTGCACATCTGGTGGCATTCTGTAATCTGTGGACTATCAGAGTGTTGATGAAACACAGAAAATGCATCGGGATTGAATACAACAGTCACCATGCGCACTTTCCTTCAAGGGAGTAATGTCTCAAAGAGTTTACGCTTTGATCGTTCCCTGGAAGACCATTAGTAGTTTCCGATGCACATCTGGAGGCATTCTGTAATCTGTGGACTATCAGAGAGCTGGTGAAACAGAGAAATAGCATCGGGATTGAATACAACAGTCACCATGCGCACTTTCCTCCATAAAAGTAATGTCTCAAACAGTCTACGCTTTGATCGTTCCCTGGAAGACCAGTAGTAGTTTCCGATGCACATCTCGTGGCATTCTGTAATCTGTGGACTATCAGTGTGCTGATGAAACACTGAAATTGCATCGGGATTGAATACAACAGTCACCATCCGCACTTTCCTCCATGGGAGTAATGTCTGAAACAGTCTACGCATTGATCGTTCCCTGGAAGACCAGTAGTAGTTTCCGATGCACATCTGGTGGCATTCTGTTATCTGTGGACTATCAGAGTGTTGGTGAAACACAGAAATTGCATCGGGATTGAATACAACAGTCACCATCCGCACTTTCCTCCATGGGAGTAATGTCTGAAACAGTCTACGCATTGATCGTTCCCTGGAAGACCAGTAGTAGATTCCGATGCACATCTGGTGGCATTCTGTAATCTGTGGACTATCAGAGTGTTGATGAAACACAGAAAATGCATCGGGATTGAATACAACAGTCACCATGCGCACTTTCCTTCATGGGAGTAATGTCTCAAAGAGTTTACGCATTGATCGTTCCCTGGAAGACCATTAGTAGTTTCCGATGCACATCTGGACGCTTTCTGTAATCTGTGGACTATCAGAGTGTTGATGAAACACAAAAATTGCATCGGGATTGAATACAACAGACTCCATCAACAGTTTCCTCCATTAGAGTTATGTCTCAAACAGTCTACACTTTGATCGTTCCCTGGAAGACCAGTAGTAGTTTCCAATGCACATCTGATGGCATTCTGTAATCTGTATACTATCAGAGTGTTGATGAAACACAGAAAATGCATCGGGATTGAATACAACAGTCACCATGCGCACTTTCCTCCATAAAAGTAATGTCTCAAACAGTCTACGCTTTGATCGTTCCATGGAAGACCAGTAGTAGTTTCCGCTGCACATCTGGTGGCATTCGCTAATCTGTGGACTATCAGAGTGTTGATGAAACACAGAAATTGCATCGGGATTGAATGCAACAGTCACCATCCGCACTTTCCTCCATGGGAGTAATGTCTGAAACAGTCTACGCTTTGATCGTACCCTGGATGACCAGTAGTAGTTTCCAATGCACATCTGGTGGCATTCTGTAATCTGTGGACTATCAGAGTGTTGATGAAACACAGAAAATGCATCGGGATTGAATACAACAGTCACCATGCTCACTTTCCTCCATGGGAGTAATGTCTCAAAGAGTTTACGCTTTGATCGTTCCCTGGAAGACCAGTAGTAGTTTTCGATGCACATCTGGAGGCATTCAGTAATCTGTGGACTATCAGAGTGCTGTTGAAACACAGAAATTGCATCAGGATTGAATACAACAGTCACCATGCGCACATTCCTCCATAAAACTATTGTCTCAAGCAGTCTACGCTTTGATCGTTCCCTGGAAGACCAGTAGTAGATTCCGATGCACATCTGGACGCTTTCTGTAATCTGTGGACTATCAGAGTGTTGATGAAACACAAAAATTGCATCGGGATTGAATACAACAGACTCCATCAACAGTTTCCTCCATTAGAGTAATGTCTCAAACAGTCTACACTTTGATCGTTCCCTGGAAGACCAGTAGTAGTTTCCAATGCACATCTGATGGCATTCTGTAATCTGTATACTATCAGAGTGTTGATGAAACACAGAAAATGCATCGGGATTTAATACAACAGTCACCATGCGCACTTTCTTCCATAAAAGTAATGTCTCAAACAGTCTACGCTTTGATCGATCCATGGAATACCAGTAGTAGTTTCCGATGCACATCTAGTGGCATTCTGTAATCTGTGGACTATCAGAGTGTTGATGAAACACAGAAATTGCATCGGGATTGAATACAACAGTCACCATGTGCACATTCCTCCATAAAACTATAGTCTCAAGCAGTCTACGCTTTGATCGTTCCCTGGAAGACCAGTAGTAGTTTCCGATGCACATCTGGACGCTTTCTGTAATCTGTGGACTATCAGAGTGTTGATGAAACACAAAAAATGCATCGGGATTGAATACAACAGACTTCATCAACAGTTTCCTCCATGGGAGTAATGTCTCAAACAGTCTACACTTTGATCGTTCCCTGGGAGACCAGTAGTAGTTTCCCATGCACATCTGGAGGCATTCTGTAATCTGTGGACTATCAAAGTGTTGATGAAACACAGAAATTGCATCTGGATTGAATACAACAGTCACCATGCACACTTTCCTCCACGGGAGGTATGTCTCAAACAGTCTACGCTTTGATCGTTCCCTGGAAGACCAGTAGTAGTTTCCGATGCACATCTGGTGCATTCTGTAATCCCTGGACTATCAGAGTGTTGATGAAACACAGACATTGCATTGGGATTGAATACAACAGTCACCATGAGCACTTTCCTCCTTGGGGGTAATGTCTGAAACAGTCTACGCTTTCATCGTTTCCTGGAAGACCAGTAGTAGTTTCCGATTTACATCTCGTGGCATTCTGTAATCTGTGGACTATCAGAGTGTTGATGAAACACAGAAGTTACATCGGGATTGAATACAACAGTCACCATGCGCACATTCTTGCATAAAACTAATGTCTCAAACAGTCTACGCTTTGATCGTTCCCTGGAAGACCAGTAGTAGTTTCCGATGCACATCTGGACGCATTCTGTAATCTATGGACTATCAGAGTGTTGATGAAACACAAAAATTGCATCGGGATTGAATACAACAGTCTCCATGCGCAGTTTCCTCCATGGGAGTAATGTCTCAAACAGTATACACTTTGATCGTTCCCTGGAAGACCAGTAGTAGTTTCCAATGCACATCTGATGGCATTCTGTAATCTGTATACTATCAGAGTGTTGATGAAACACAGAAAATGCATCGGGATTGAATACAACAGTCACCATGCGCACTTTCCTCCATAAAAGTAATGTCTCAAACAGTCTACGCTTTGATCGTTCCATGGAAGACCAGTAGTAGTTTCCGATGCACATCTAGTGGCATTCTGTAATCTGTGGACTATCAGAGTGTTGATGAAACACAGAAATTGCATCGGGATTGAATACAACAGTCACCATGTGCACATTCCTCCATAAAACTATAGTCTCAAGCAGTCTACGCTTTGATCGTTCCCAGGAAGACCAGTAGTAGTTTCCGATGCACATCTGGACGCTTTCTGTAATCTGTGGACTATCAGAGTGTTGATGAAACACAAAAATTGCATCGGGATTGAATACACCAGACTTCATCAACAGTTTCCTCCATGGGAGTAATGTCTCAAACAGTCTACACTTTGATCGTTCCCTGAAAGACCAGTAGTAGTTTCCCATGCACATCTGGAGGCATTCTGTAATCTGTGGACTATCAAAGTGTTGATGAAACACAGAAATTGCATCTGGATTGAATACAAAAGTCACCATGCACACTTTCCTCCACGGGAGGTATGTCTCAAACAGTCTACGCTTTGATCGTTCCCTGGAAGACCAGTAGTAGTTCCGATGCACATCTGGTGCATTCTGTAATCCCTGGACTATCAGAGTGTTGATGAAACACAGACATTGCATTGGGATTGAATACAACAGTCACCATGAGCACTTTCCTCCTTGGGGGTAATGTCTGAAACAGTCTACGCTTTCATCGTTTCCTGGAAGACCAGTAGTAGTTTCCGATTTACATCTCGTGGCATTCTGTAATCTGTGGACTATCAGAGTGTTGATGAAACACAGAAGTTACATCGGGATTGAATACAACAGTCACCATGCGCACATTCCTGCATAAAACTAATGTCTCAAACAGTCTACGCTTTGATCGTTCCCTGGAAGACCAGTAGTAGTTTCCGATGCACATCTGGACGCATTCTGTAATCTGTGGACTATCAGAGTGTTGATGAAACACAAAAATTGCATCGGGATTGAATACAACAGACTCCATTAACAGTTTCCTCCATGGAAGTAATGTCTCAAACAGTCTACGCTTTGATGGTTCCCTGGAGGACCAGTACTAGTTTCCCATGCACATCTGGAGGCATTCTGTAATCTGCGGACTACCAGAGTGTTGATGAAACACAGAAATTGCATTGGGATTGAATACAACGGTACCATGAGCACTTTCCTCCATGGGGGTAATATCTGAAACAGTGTACGCTTTCATCGTTTCCTGGAAGACCAGTAGTAGTTTCCGATTTACATCTCGTGGCATTCTGTGATCTGTGGACTATCAGAGTGTTGATGAAACACAGAAACTGCATCGGAATTGAATACAACAGTCACCATGCACACTTTCCTCCATTGGAGTAATGTCTCAAACAGTCTACGCTTTGAACGTTTCCTGGAAGACCAGTAGTAGTTTCCGATGCACATCTGGTGGCATTCTGTAATCTGTAGACTAGCAGAGTGTTGATGAAACACAAAAATTGCATCGGGATTGAATACACCAGACTTCATCAACAGTTTCCTCCATGGGAGTAATGTCTCAAACAGTCTACACTTTGATCGTTCCCTGGAAGACCAGTAGTAGTTTCCCATGCACATCTGGAGGCATTCTATAATCTGTGTACTATCAGAGTGTTGATGAAACACAAAAATTGCGTCGGGATTGAATACAACAGACTCCATTAACAGTTTCCTCCATGGAAGTAATGTCTCAAACAGTCTACGCTTTGATCGTTCCCTGGAGGACCAGTAGTAGTTTCCCATGCACATCTGGAGGCATTCTGTAATCTGTGGACTATCAGGGTGTTGGTGAAACACAGAAATTGCATCGGGATTGAATACAACAGTCACCATGCGCACTTTCCTCCATAAAAGTAATGTCTCAAACAGTCTACGCTTTGATCGTTCCATGGAAGACCAGTAGTAGTTTCCGATGCACATCTAGTGGCATTCTGTAATCTGTGGACTATCAGAGTGTTGATGAAACACAGAAATTGCATCGGGATTGAATACAACAGTCACCATCCGCACTTTCCTCCATGGGAGTAATGTCTGAAACAGTCTACGCATTGATCGTTCCCTGGAAGACCAGTAGTAGATTCCGATGCACATCTGGTGGCTTTCTGTAATCTGTGGACTATCAGAGTGTTGATGAAACACAGAAAATGCATCGGGATTGAATACAACAGTAACCATGCGCACTTTCCTTCATGGGAGTAATGTCTCAAAGAGTTTACGCTTTGATCGTTCCCTGGAAGACCATTAGTAGTTTCCTTTGCACATCTGGAGGCATTCTGTAATCTGTAGACTATCAGAGTGTTGGTGAAACAGAGAAATTGCATCGGGATTGAATACAACAGTCACCATGCGCACTTTCCTCCATAAAAGTAATGTCTCAAACAGTCTACGATTTGATCGTTCCCTGGAAGACCAGTAGTAGTTTCCGATGCACATCTGGTGGCATTCTGTAATCTGTGGACTATCAGTGTGTTGATGAAACACTGAAATTGCATCGGGATTGAATACAACAGTCACCATCCGCACTTTCCTCCTTGGGAGTAATGTCTGAAACAGTCTACGCATTGATCGTTCCCTGGAAGACCAGTAGTAGTTTCCGATGCACATCTGGTGGCATTCTGTAATCTGTGGACTATCAGAGTGTTGATGAAACACAGAAATTGCATCGGGATTGAATATAACAGTCACCATGAGCGCTTTCCCCCATGGGAGTAATGTATCAAACAGTATACACTTTGATCGTTCCCTGGAAGACCAGTAGTAGTTTCCGATGCACATCTGGATGCTTTCTGTAATCTGTGGACTATCACAGTGTTGATGAAACACAGAAATTGCATCGGTATTGAACACAACAGTCACCATGCGCACTTTCCTCCATAAAAGTAATGTCTCAAACAGTCTACGCTTTGATCGTTCCCTGGAAGACCAGTAGTAGTTTCCGCTGCACATCTGATGGCATTCGCTAATCTGTGGACTATCAGAGTGTTGATGAAACACAGAAATTGCATCGGGATTGAATGCAACAGTCACCATCCGCACTTTCCTCCATGGGAGTAATGTCTGAAACAGTCTACGCTTTGATCGTTCCCTGGAAGACCAGTAGTAGATTCCAATGCACATCTGGTGGCATTCTGTAATCTGTGGACTATCAGAGTGTTGATGAAACACAGAAAATGCATCGGGATTGAATACAACAGTCACCATGCTCACTTTCCTCCATAAAAGTAATGTCTCAAACAGTCTACGCTTTGATCGTTCCCTGGAAGACCAGTAGTAGTTTCCGCTGCACATCTGGTGGCATTCGCTAATCTGTGGACTATCAGAGTGTTGATGAAACACAGAAATTGCATCGGGATTGAATATAACAGTCACCATGAGCACTTTCCCCCATGGGAGTAATGTCTCTAAGAGTCTACGCTTTGATCGTTCCCTGGAAGACCAGTAGTAGTTTCCGATGCACATCTGGATGCTTTCTGAAATCTGTGGACTATCAGAGTGTTGATGAAACACAGAAAATGCATCGGGATTGAATACAACAGTCTCCATGCGCAGTTTCCTCCATGGGAGTAATGTCTCAAACAGTATACACTTTGATCGTTCCCTGGAAGACCAGTAGTAGTTTCCGATGCACATCTGGATGCTTTCTGAAATCTGTGGACTATCCGAGTGTTGATGAAACACAGACATTGCATTGGGATTGAAAACAACAGTCACCATGAGCACTTTCCTCCTTGGGGGTAATGTCTGAAACAGTCTACGCTTTCATCGTTTCCTGGAAGACCAGTAGTAGTTTCCGATTTACATCTCGTGGCATTCTGTAATCTGTGGACTATCAGAGTGTTGATGAAACACAGAAGTTACATCCGGATTGAATACAACAGTCACCATGCGCACATTCCTGCATAAAACTAATGTCTCAAACAGTCTACGCTTTGATCGTTCCCTGGATGACCAGTAGTAGTTTCCGATGCACATCTGGACGCATTCTGTAATCTGTGGACTATCAGAGTGTTGCTGAAACACAAAAATTGCGTCGGGATTGAATACAACAGACTCCATTAACAGTTTCCTCCATGGAAGTAATGTATCAAACAGTCTACGCTTTGATCGTTCCCTGGAGGACCAGTAGTAGTTTCCCATGCACATCTGGAGGCATTCTGTAATCTGTGGACTATCAGAGTGTTGGTGAAACACAGAAATTGCATCGGGATTGAATACAACAGTCACCATGCGCACTTTCCTCCATAAAAGTAATGTCTCAAACAGTCTACGCTTGGATCGTTCCATGGAAGACCAGTAGTAGTTTCCGATGCACATCTAGTGGCATTCTGTAATCTGTGGACGATCAGATTGTTGATGAAACACAGAAATTGCATCGGGGTTGAATACAACAGTCACCATCCGCACTTTCCTCCATGGGAGTAATGTCTGAAACAGTCTACGCATTGATCGTTCCCTGGAAGACCAGTAGTAGATTCCGATGCACATCTGGTGGCTTTCTGTAATCTGTGGACTATCAGAGTGTTGATGAAACACAGAAAATGCATCGGGATTGAATACAACAGTAACCATGCGCACTTTCCTTCATGGGAGTAATGTCTCAAAGAGTTTACGCTTTGATCGTTTGCTGGAAGACCATTAGTAGTTTCCTTTGCACATCTGGAGGCATTCTGTAATCTGTAGACTATCAGAGTGTTGGTGAAACAGAGAAATTGCATCGGGATTGAATACAACAGTCACCATGCGCACTTTCCTCCATAAAAGTAATGTCTCAAACAGTCTACGATTTGATCGTTCCCTGGAAGACCAGTAGTAGTTTCCGATGCACATCTGGAGGCATTCTGTAATCTGTGGACTATCAGAGTGTTGGTGAAACACAGAAATTGCATCGGGATTGAATACAACAGTCACCATGCGCACTTTCCTCCATAAAAGTAATGTCTCAAACAGTCTACGCTTTGATCGTTCCATGGAAGACCAGTAGTAGTTTCCGATGCACATCTGGTGGCATTCTGTAATCTGTGGACGATCAGAGTGTTGATGAAACACAGAAATTGCATCGGGGTTGAATACAACAGTCACCATCCGCACTTTCCTCCATGGGAGTAATGTCTGAAACAGTCTACGCATTGATCGTTCCCTGGAAGACCAGTAGTAGATTCCGATGCACATCTGGTGGCTTTCTGTAATCTGTGGACTATCAGAGTGTTGATGAAACACAGAAAATGCATCGGGATTGAATACAACAGTAACCATGCGCACTTTCCTTCATGGGAGTAATGTCTCAAAGAGTTTACGCTTTGATCGTTCCCTGGAAGACCATTAGTAGTTTCCTTTGCACATCTGGAGGCATTCTGTAATCTGTAGACTATCAGAGTGTTGATGAAACACAGAAATTGCATCGGGATTGAATATAACAGTCACCATGAGCGCTTTCCCCCATGGGAGTAATGTATCAAACAGTATACACTTTGATCGTTCCCTGGAAGACCAGTAGTAGTTTCCGATGCACATCTGGATGCATCCTGTGATCTGTGGACTATCAGAGTGTTGATGAAACACAGAAATTGCATCGGTATTGAACACAACAGTCTCCATGAGCAGTTTCCTCCATGGGAGTAATGTCTCAAACAGTCTACGGTTTGATCGTTCCCTGGAAGACCAGTAGTAGTTTCCGATGCACATCTGGAGGCATTCTGTAATCTGTGGACTATCAGAGTGTTAATGAAACACAGAAATTGCATCGGGATTGAATACAACAGTCACCATGCGCACTTTCCTCCATAACAGTAATGTCTCAAACAGTCTACGCTTTGATCGTTCCCTGGAAGACCAGTAGTAGTTTCCGCTGCACATCTGGTGGCATTCGCTAATCTGTGGACTATCAGAGTGTTGATGAAACACAGAAATTGCATCGGGATTGAATGCAACAGTCACCATCCGCACTTTCCTCCATGGGAGTAATGTCTGAAACAGTCTACGCTTTGATCGTTCCCTGGAAGACCAGTAGTAGTTTCCAATGCACATCTGGTGGCATTCTGTAATCTGTGGACTATCAGAGTGTTGATGAAACACAGAAAATGCATCGGGATTGAATACAACAGTCACCATGCTCACTTTCCTCCATGGGAGTAATGTCTCAAAGAGTTTACGCTTTGATCGTTCCCTGGAAGACGAGTAGTAGTTTCCGATGCACATCTGGAGGCATTCAGTAATCTGTGGACTATCAGAGTGTTGATGAAACACAAAAATTGCATCGGGATTGAATACAACAGACTCCATCAACAGTTTCCTCCATTAGAGTAATGTCTCAAACAGTCTACACTTTGATCGTTCCCTGGAAGACCAGTAGTAGTTTCCGATGCACATCTGGTGGCATTCTGTAATCTGTGGCCTATCAGTGTGTTGATGAAACACAGAAATTGCATCGGGATTGAATACAACAGTCACCATCCGCACTTTCCTCCATGGGAGTAATGTCTGAAACAGTCTACGCATTGATCGTTCCCTGGAAGACCAGTAGTAGTTTCCGATGCGCATCTGGTGGCATTCTGTAATCTGTGGACTATCAGAGTGTTGATGAAACACAGAAATTGCATCGGGATTGAATATAACAGTCACCATGAGCACTTTCCCCCCTTGGGACTAATGTCTCTAAGAGGCTACGCTTTGATCGTTCCCTGGAAGACCAGTAGTAGTTTCCGATGCACATCTGGACGCTTTCTGAAATCTGTGGACTATCAGAGTGTTGATGACACACAGAAAATGCAACGGGATTGAATACAACAGTCTCCATGCGCAGTTTCCTCCATGGGAGTAATGTCTCAAACAGTATACGCTTTGATCGTTCCCTGGAAGATCAGTAGTAGATTCCGATGCACATCTGGATTCTTTCTGTAATCTGTGGACTATCAGAGTGTTGATGAAACACAGAAATTGCATCGGGATTGAATACAACAGTCTCCATGAGCAGTTTCCTCCATGGGAGTAATGTCTCAAACAGTCTACGCTTTGATCGTTCCCTGGAAGACCAGTAGTAGTTTCCGATGCACATCTGGACGCTTTCTGAAATCTGTGGACTATCAGAGTGTTGATGAAACACAAATATTGCATCGGGATTGAATACAACAGACTCCATCAACAGTTTCCTCCATGGGAGTAATGTCTCAAACAGTCTACACTTTGATCGTTCCCTGGAAGACCAGTAGTAGTTTTCCATGCACATCTGGAGGCATTCTGTAATCTGTGGACTATCAGAGTGTTGGTGAAACACAGAAATTGCATCGGGATTGAATACAACAGTCACTATGCGCACTTTCCTCCATAAAAGTAATGTCTCAAACAGTCTACGCTTTGATCGTTCCCTGGAAGACCAGTAGTAGTTTCCGATGCACATCTGGTGGCATTCTGTAATCTGTGGACTATCAGTGTGTTGATGAAACACAGAAATTGCATCGGGATTGAATACAACAGTCACCGATCGCACTTTCCTCCATGGGAGTATTGTCTGAAACAGTCTACGCATTGATCGTTCCCTGGAAGACCAGTAGTAGTTTCCGATCCACATCTGGTGGCATTCTGTAATCTGTGGACTATCAGAGTGTTGATGAAACACAGAAAATGCAGCGGGATTGAATACAACAGTCACCATGCGCACTTTCCTCCATGGGAGTAATGTCTCAAAGAGTTTACGCTATGATCGTTCCCTGGAAGACCAGTAGTAGTTTCCGATGAACATCTGGAGGCCATCTGTAATCTGTGGACTATCAAAGTGTTGATGAAACACAGAAATTGCATCTGGATTGAATACAACAGTCACCATGCGCACTTTCCTCCAGGGGAGGTATTTCTCAAACAGTCTACGCTGTGATCTTTCCCTGGAAGAAAAGTAGTAGTTTCCGATGCACATCTGGTGCATTCTGTAATCTGTGGACTATCAGAGTGTTGATGAAACACAGAAATTGCATTGGGATTGAATACAACTGTCACGATTAGCAGTTTCCTCCATTGGGGTAATGTCTAAAACAGTCTACGCTTTCATCGTTTCCTGGAAGACCAGTAGTAGATTCCGATTTACATCTCGTGGCATTCTGTAATCTGTGGACTATCAGAGTGTTGATGAAACACAGAAGTTGCATTGGGATTGAATACAACGGTCAACATGCGCACATTCCTCTAAAAAACTAATGTCTCAAACAGTCTACGCTTTGATCGTTCCCTGGAAGACCAGTAGTAGTTTCCGATGCACATCTGGATGCTTTCTGTAATCTGTGGACTATCAGAGTGTTGATGAAACACAGAAATAGCATCGGGATTGAATACAACAGTCTCCATGAGCAGTTTCCTCCATGGGAGTAATGTCTCAAACAGTCTACGCGTTGATCGTTCCCTGGAAGACCAGTAGTAGTTTCCGATGCACATCTGGAGGCATTCTGTAATCTGTGGACTATCAAAGTGTTGATGAAACACAGAAATTGCATCTGGATTGAATACAACAGTCACCATGCGCACTTTCCTCCATGGGGGTAATGTCTGAAACAGTCTACGCTTTCATCGTTTCCTGGAAGACCAGTAGTAGTTTTCGATTTACATCTCGTGGCATTCTGTAATCTGTGGACTATCAGAGTGTTGATGAAACACAGAAGTTGCATCGGGATTGAATACAACAGTCACCATGCGCACATTCCTCCATAAAAGTAATGTCTCAAACAGTCTACGCTTTGATCGTTCCCTGGAAGACCAGTAGTAGTTTCCGATGCACATCTGGAAGCTTTCTTTAATCTGTGGACTATCAGAGTGTTGATGTAACACAGAAATTGCATCGGGATTGAATACAACAGTCACAATGCGCACATTCCACCATGGGAGTAATGTCTCAAACAGTCTACGCTTTGATCGTTCCCTGTAAGACCAGTAGTAGTTTCCGATGCACATCTGGTGGCGTTCTGTAATCTGTGGACTATCAGAGTGTTGATGAAACACAGAAATTGCATCGGCATTGAATGCAACAGTCACCATCGACGCTTTCCTCCATGTGAGTAATGTCTGAAAGAGTTTACGCTTTCATCGTTCCCTGGAAGACCAGTAGTAGTTTTCGATGCACATCTGGGTGCTTTCTGTAATCTGTGGATTATCAGAGTGTTGATGAAACACACAAAATGCATCGGGATTGAATACAACATTCTCCATGCGCAGTTTCCTCCATGGGAGTTATGTCTCAAACAGTCTACGCTTTGATCGTTCCCTGGAAGACCAGTAGTAGTTTCCGATGCACATCTAGATGCTTTCTGTAATCTTTGGATTATCAGAGTGTTGATGAAACACAGAAATTGCATTGGGATTGAATACAACAGTCTCCATGAGCAGTTTCCTCCATGGGAGTAATGTCTCAAACAGTCTACGCTTTGATCGTTCCATGGAAGACCAGTAGTAGTTTCCGATGCACATCTGGAGACATTCTGTAATGTGTGGACTATCAGAGTGTTGATGAAACACAGAAATTGCATCGGGATTGGATGCAACAGTCACCATGCGCACTTTCCTCCATAAAAGTAATGTCTCAAACAGTCTATGCTTGGTCGTTCCCTGGAAGACCAGTAGTAGTTTCCGATGATCATCTGGAGGCATTCTGTAATCTGTGGACTATCAAAGTGTTGATGAAACACAGAAATTGCATCTGGATTGAATACAACTGTCACCATGCGCACTTTCCTCATCGGGAGGTATGTCTCAAAAAGTTTACGCTTTGATCGTTTCCTGGAAGACCAGTAGTAGTTTCCGATGCACATCTGGTGCATTCTGTAATCTGTGGACTATCAGAGTGTTGATGTAACACAGAAATTGCATTGGGATTGAATACAACAGTCACCATGAGCACTTTCCTCCATGGGAGTAATGTCTCAAACAGTCCACGCTTTGATCGTTCCCTGGAAGACCAGTAGTAGTTTCCGATGCACATCTGGTGGCATTCTGTAATCTGTAGACTATCAGAGTGTTGATGAAACACAGAAATTGCAACGGGATTGAATACAACAGTCACCATGAGCACTTTCCCCCATGGGAGTAATGTCTCTAAGAGTCTACGCTTTGATCGTTCCCTGGAAGACCAGTAGTAGTTTTCGATGGACATCTGGGTGCTTTCTGTAATCTGTGGATTATCAGAGTGTTGATGAAACACACAAAATGCATCGGGATTGAATACAACATTCTCCATGCGCAGTTTCCTCCATGGGAGTTATGTCTCAAACAGTCTACGCTTTGATCGTTCCCTGGAAGACCAGTAGTAGTTTCCGATGCACATCTGGATGCTTTCTGTAATCTGTGGACTATCAGAGTGTTGATGAAACACAGAAATTGCATCGGGATTGAATACAACAGTCTCCATGAGCAGTTTCCTCCATGGGAGTAATGTCTCAAACAGTCTACGCTTTGATCGTTCCATGGAAGACCAGTATTAGTTTCCGATGCACATCTGGAGACATTCTGTAATGTGTGGACTATCAGAGTGTTGATGAAACACAGAAATTGCATCGGGATTGGATACAACAGTCACCATGCGCACTTTCCTCCATAAAAGTAATGTCTCAAACAGTCTACGCTTGGTCGTTCCCTGGCAGACCAGTAGTAGTTTCCGATGAACATCTGGAGGCATTCTGTAATCTGTGGACTATCAAAGTGTTGATGAAACACAGAAATTGCATCTGGATTGAATACAACAGTCACCATGCGCACTTTCCTCATCGGGAGGTATGTCTCAAAAAGTCTACGCTTTGATCGTTCCCTGGAAGACCAGTAGTAGATTCCGATGCACATCTGGAGGCATTCAGTAATCTGTGGACTGTCAGAGTGTTGATGAAACACAGAAAATGCATCGGGATTGAATACAACAGTCACCATGCGCACTTTCCTCCATGGGAGTAATGTCTCAAATAGTTTACGCTTTGATCGTTCCCTGGAAGACCAGTAGTAGTTTCCGATGCACATCTGGAGGCATTCAGTAATCTGTGGACTATCAGAGTGTTGATGAAACACAGAAATTGCATCGCGATTGAATACAACAGACTCCATTAACAGTTTCCTCCATGGAAGTAATGTCTCAAACAGTCTACGCTTTGATCGTTCCCTGGAGGACCAGTAGTAGTTTCCCATGCACATCTGGAGGCATTCTGTAGTCTGTGGAGTATCAGAGTGTTGGTGAAACACAGAAATTGCATCGGGATTGAATACAACAGTCACCATGCGCACTTTCCTCCATAAAAGTAATGTCTCAAACAGTCTACGCTTGATCGTTCCATGGATGACCAGTAGTAGTTTCCGATGCACATCTAGTCCCATTCTGTAATCTGTGGACTATCAGAGTGTTGATGAAACACAGAAATTGCATCGGGATTGAATACAACAGCCACCATCCGCACTTTCCTCCATGGGGGTAATGTCTGAAACAGTCTACGCATTGATCGTTCCCTGGAAGACCAGTAGTAGATTCCGATGCACATCTGTTGGCATTCTGTAATCTGTGGACTATCAGAGTGTTGATGAAACACAGAATATGCATCGGGATTGAATACAACATTCACCATGCGCCCTTTCCTTCATGGGAGTAATGTCTCAAAGAGTTTACGCTTTGATCGTTCCCTGGAAGACCATTAGTAGTTTCCGATGCACATCTGGAGGCATTCTGTAATCTGTGGACTATCAGAGTGTTGGTGAAACAGAGACATTGCATCGGGATTGAATACAACTGTCACCATGCGCACTTTCCTCCATAAAAGTAATGTCTCAAACAGTCTACGCTTTGATCGTTCCCTGGAAGACCAGTAGTAGTTTCCGATGCACATCTGGTGGCATTCTGTAATCTGTGGACTATCAGTGTGTTGATGAAACACTGAAATTGCATCGGGATTGAATACAACAGTCACCATCCGCACTTTCCTCCTTGGGAGTAATGTCTGAAACAGTCTACGCAATGATCGTTCCCTGGAAGACCAGTAGTAGTTTCCGATGCACATCTGGTGGCATTCTGTAATCTGTGGATTATCAGAGTGTTGATGAAACACAGAAATTGCATCGGGATTGAATATAACAGTCACCATGAGCACTTTCCCCCATGGGAGTAATGTCTCTAAGAGTCTACGCTTTGATCGTTCCCTGGAAGACCAGTAGTAGTTTCCGATGCACATCTGGATGCTTTCTGAAATCTGTGGACTATCAGAGTGTTGATGAAACACAGAAAATGCATCGGGATTGAATACAACAGTCTCCATGTTCAGTTTCCTCCATGGGAGTAATGTATCAAACAGTATACACTTTGATCGTTCCCTGGAAGACCAGTAGTAGTTTCCGATGCACATCTGGATGCTTTCTGTAATCTGTGGACTATCAGAGTGTTAATGAAACACAGAAATTGCATCGGGATTGAATACAACAGTCACCATGCGCACTTTCCTCCATAAAAGTAATGTCTCAAACAGTCTACGCTTTGATCGTTCCCTGGAAGACCAGTAGTAGTTTCCGCTGCACATCTGGTGGCATTCGCTAATCTGTGACTATCAGAGTGTTGATGAAACACAGAAATTGCATCGGGATTGAATGCAACAGTCACCATCCGCACTTTCCTCCATGGGAGTAATGTCTGAAACAGTCTACGCTTTGATCGTTCCCTGGAAGACCAGTAGTAGTTTCCAATGCACATCTGGTGGCATTCTGTAATCTGTGGACTATCAGAGTGTTGATGAAACACAGAAAATGCATCGGGATTGAATACAACAGTCACCATGCTCACTTTCCTCCATGGGAGTAATGTCTCAAAGTGTTTACGCTTTGATCGTTCCCTGGAAGACCAGTAGTAGTTTCCGATGCACATCTGGAGGCATTCAGTAATCTGTGGACTATCAGAGTGTTGTTGAAACACAGAAATTGCATCGGGATTGAATACAACAGTCACCATGCGCACATTCCTCCATAAAACTATTGTCTCAAGCAGTCTACGCTTTGATCGTTCCCTGGAAGACCAGTAGTAGATTCCGATGCACATCTGGACGCTTTCTGTATTCTGTGGACTATCACAGTGTTGATGAAACACAAAAATTGCATCGGGATTGAATACAACAGACTCCATCAACAGTTTCCTGCATGGGAGTAATGTCTCAAACAGTCTACACTTTGATCGTTCCCTGGAAGACCAGTAGTAGTTTTCCATGCACATCTGGAGGCATTCTGTAATCTGTGGACTATCAGAGTGTTGGTGAAACACAGAAATTGCATCGGGATTGAATACAACAGTCACCATGCGCAATTTCCTCCATAAAAGTAATGTCTCAAACAGTCTACGCTTTGATCGTTCCCTGGAAGACCAGTAGTAGTTTCCGATGCACATCTGGTGGCATTCTGTAATCTGTGGACTATCAGTGTGTTGATGAAACACAGAAATTGCATCGAGATTGAATACAACAGTCACCGTCCGCACTTTCCTCCATGGGAGTATTGTCTGAAACAGTCTACGCATTGATCGTTCCCTGGAAGACCAGTAGTAGTTTCCGATCCACATCTGGTGGCATTCTGTAATCTGTGGACTATCAGAGTGTTGATGAAACACAGAAAATGCAGCGGGATTGAATACAACAGTCACCATGCGCACTTTCCTCCATGGGAGTAATGTCTCAAAGAGTTTACGCTATGATCGTTCCCTGGAAGACCAGTAGTAGTTTCCGATGAACATCTGGAGGCATTCTGTAATCTGTGGACTATCAAAGTGTTGATGAAACACAGAAATTGCACCTGGATTGAATACAACAGTCACTATGCGCACTTTCCTCCAGGGGAGGTATTTCTCAAACAGTCTACGCTTTGATCTTTCCCTGGAAGACCAGTAGTAGTTTCCGATGCACATCTGGATGCTTTCTGCAATCTGTGGACTATCAGAGTGTTGATGAAACACAGAAATTGCATTGGGATTGAATACAACAGTCACGATGAGCAGTTTCCTCCATTGGGGTAATGTCTGAAACAGTCTACGCTTTCATCGTTTCCTGGAAGACCAGTAGTAGATTCCGATTTACATCTCGTGGCATTCTGTAATCTGTGGACTATCAGAGTGTTGATGAAACACAGAAGTTGCATCGGGATTGAATACAACAGTCACCATGCGCACATTCCTCCATAAAACTAATGTCTCAAACAGTCTACGCTTTGATCGTTCCCTGGAAGACCAGTAGTAGTTTCCGATGCACATCTGGATGCTTTCTGCAATCTGTGGACTATCAGAGTGTTGATGAAACACAGAAATTGCATCGGGATTGAATACAACAGTCTCCATGAGCAGTTTCCTCCATGGGAGTGATGTCTCAAACAGTCTACGCTTTGATCGTTCCCTGGAAGACCAGTAGTAGTTTCCGATGCACATCTGGAGGCACTCTGTAATCTGTGGACTATCAAAGTGTTGATGAAACACAGAAATCGCATCTGGATTGAATACAACAGTCACCATGCGCACTTTGCTCCAGGGGAGGTATTTCTCAAACAGTCTACGCTTTGATCTTTCCCTGGAAGACCAGTAGTAGTTTCCGATGCACATCTGGAGGCATTCTGTAATCTGTGGACTATCAGAGTATTGGTGAAACACAGAAATTGCATCGGGATTGAATACAAAAGTCACCATGCGCACTTTCCTCCATGGGAGTAATGTCTCAAAGAGTTTACGCTATGATCGTTCCCTGGAAGACCAGTAGTAGTTTCCGATGAACATCTGGAGGCATTCTGTAATCTGTGGACTATCAGAGTGTTGATGAAACACAGAAATTGCATTGGGATTGAATACAACAGTCACCATGAGCAGTTTCCTCCATGGGGGTAATGTCTGAAACAGTCTACGCTTTCATCGTTTCCTGGAAGACCAGTAGTAGGTTCCGATTTACATCTCGTGGCATTCTGTAATCTGTGGACTATCAGAGTGTTGATGAAACACAGAAGTTGCATCGGGATTGAATACAACAGTCACCATGCGCACATTCCTCCATAAAAGTAATGTCTCAAACAGTCTACGCTTTGATCGTTCCCTGGAAGACCAGTAGTAGTTTCCGATGCACATCTGGAAGCTTTCTTTAATCTGTGGACTATCAGAGTGTTGATGAAACACAGAAATTGCATCGGGATTGAATACAACAGTCACCATGCGCACATTCCACCATGGGAGTAATGTCTCAAACAGTCTACGCTTTGATCGTTCCCTGTAAGACCAGTAGTAGTTTCCGATGCACATCTGGTGGCATTCTGAAATCTGTGGACTATCAGAGTGTTGATGAAACTAAGAAATTGCATCGGGATTGAATACAACAGTCACCATGCGCACTTTCCTCCATGGGAGTAATGTCTCAAACAGTCTACGCTTTGATCGTTCCCTGGAAGGGCAGTAGTAGTTTCCGATGCACATCTGGAGGCATTCTGTAATCTGTGGACTATCAGAGTGTTGGTGAAACACAGAAATTGCATCGGGATTGAATACAAAAGTCACCATGCGCACTTTCCTCCATGGGAGTAATGTCTCAAAGAGTTTACGCTATGATCGTTCCCTGGAAGACCAGTAGTAGTTTCCGATGCACATCTGGAGGCATTCAGTAATCTGTGGACTATCAGAGTGTTGATGAAACACAGAAATTGCATCGCGATTGAATACAACAGACTCCATTAACAGTTTCCTCCATGGAAGTAATGTCTCAAACAGTCTACGCTTTGATCGTTCCCTGGAGGACCAGTAGTAGTTTTCCATGCACATCTGGAGGCATTCTGTAGTCTTTGGACTATCAGAGTGTTGGTGAAACACAGAAATTGCATCGGGATTGAATACAACGGTCACCATGCGCACTTTCCTCCATAAAAGTAATGTCTCAAAACAGTCTACGCTTGATCGTTCCATGGATGACCAGTAGTAGTTTCCGATGCACATCTAGTGGCATTCTGTAATCTGTGGACTATCAGAGTGTTGATGAAACACAGAAATTGCATCGGGATTGAATACAACAGCCACCATCCGCACTTTCCTCCATGGGAGTAATGTCTGAAACAGTCTACGCATTGATCGTTCCCTGGAAGACCAGTAGTAGATTCCGATGCACATCTGGTGGCATTCTGTAATCTGTGGACTATCAGAGTGTTGATGAAACACAGAATATGCATCGGGATTGAATACAACATTCACCATGCGCCCTTTCCTTCATGGGAGTAATGTCTCAAAGAGTTTACGCTTTGATCGTTCCCTGGAAGACCATTAGTAGTTTCCGATGCACATCTGGAGGCATTCTGTAATCTGTGGACTATCAGAGTGTTGGTGAAACAGAGACATTGCATCGGGATTGAATACAACTGTCACCATGCGCACTTTCCTCCATAAAAGTAATGTCTCAAACAGTCTACGCTTTGATCGTTCCCTGGAGGACCAGTAGTAGTTTCCGATGCACATCTGGATGCTTTCTGTAATCTGTGGACTATCAGAGTGTTGATGAAACACAGAAATTGCATCGGGATTGAATACAACAGTCTCCAAGAGCAGTTTCCTCCATGGGAGTAATGTCTCAAACAGTCTACGCTTTGATCGTTCCCTGGAAGACCAGTAGTAGTTTCCTCTGCACATCTGGTGGCATTCTGTAATCTGTGGACTATCAGAGTGTTGATGAAACACAGAAATTGCATCGGGATTGAATATAACAGTCACCATGAGCACTTTCCCCCATGGGAGTAATGTCTCAAAGAGTCTACGCTTTGATCGTTCCCTGGAAGACCAGTAGTAGTTTCCGATGCACATCTGGATGCTTTCTGAAATCTGTGGACTATCAGAGTGTTGATGAAACACAGAAAATGCATCGGGATTGAATACAACAGTCTCCATGCGCAGTTTCCTCCATGGGAGTAATGTATCAAACAGTATACACTTCGATCGTTCCCTGGAAGACCAGTAGTAGTTTCCGATGCACATCTGGATGCTTTCTGTAATCTGTGGACTATCAGAGTGTTAATGAAACACAGAAATTGCATCGGGATTGAATACAACAGTCACCATGCGCACTTTCCTCCATAAAAGTAATGTCTCAAACAATCTACGCTTTGATCGTTCCCTGGAAGACCAGTAGTAGTTTCCGCTGCACATCTGGTGGCATTCGCTAATCTGTGACTATCAGAGTGTTGATGAAACACAGAAATTGCATCGGGATTGAATGCAACAGTCACCATCCGCACTTTCCTCCATGGGAGTAATGTCTGAAACAGTCTACGCTTTGATCGTTCCCTGGAAGACCAGTAGTAGTTTCCAATGCACATCTGGTGGCATTCTGTAATCTGTGGACTATCAGAGTGTTGATGAAACACAGAAAATGCATCGGGATTGAATACAACAGTCACCATGCTCACTTTCCTCCATGGGAGTAATGTCTCAAAGAGTTTACGCTTTGATCGTTCCCTGGTAGACCAGTAGTAGTTTCCGATGCACATCTGGAGGCATTCAGTAATCGGTGGACTATCAGAGTGTTGTTGAAACACAGAAATTGCATCGGGATTGAATACAACAGTCACCATGCGCACATTCCTCCATAAAACTATTGTCTCAAGCAGTCTACGCTTTGATCGTTCCCTGGAAGACCAGTAGTAGATTCCGATGCACATCTGGACGCTTTCTGTAATCTGTGGACTATCAGAGTGTTGTTGAAACACAAAAATTGCATCGGGATTGAATACAACAGACTCCATCAACAGTTTTCTCCATTAGAGTAATGTCTCAAACAGTCTACACTTTGATCGTTCCCTGGAAGACCAGTAGTAGTTTCCGATGCACATCTGGTGGCATTCTGTAATCTGTGGCCTATCAGTGTGTTGATGAAACACAGAAATTGCATCGGGATTGAATACAACAGTCACCATCCGCACTTTCCTCCATGGGAGTAATGTCTGAAACAGTCTACGCATTGATCGTTCCCTGGAAGACCAGTAGTAGTTTCCGATGCACATCTGGTGGCATTCTGTAATCTGTGGACTATCAGAGTGTTGATGAAACACAGATATTGCATCGGGATTGAATATAACAGTCACCATGAGCACATTCCCCCCTTGGGAGTAATGTCTCTAAGAGTCTACGCTTTGATCGTTCCCTGGAAGACCAGTAGTAGTTTCCGATGCACATCTGGACGCTTTCTGAAATCTGTGGACTATCAGAGTGTTGATGAAACACAGAAAATGCATCGGGATTGAATACAACAGTCTCCATGCGCAGTTTCCTCCATGGGAGTAATGTCTCAAACAGTATACACTTTGATCGTTCCCTGGAACATCAGTAGTAGTTTCCGATACACATCTGGATGCTTTCTGTAATCTGTGGACTATCAGAGTGTTGATGAAACACAGAAATTGCATCGGGATTGAATGCAACAGTCACCATCCGCACTTTCCTCCATGGGAGTAATGTCTGAAACAGTCTACGCTTTGATCGTTCCCTGGAAGACCAGTAGTAGTTTCCAATGCACATCTGGTGGCATTCTGTAATCTGTGGACTATCAGAGTGTTGATGAAACACAGAAAATGCATCGGGATTGAATACAACAGTCACCATGCGCACTTTCCTCCATGGGAGTAATGTCTCAAAGAGTTTACGCTTTGATCGTTCCCTGGAAGACCAGTAGTAGTTTCCGATGCACATCTGGAGGCATTCAGTAATATGTGGACTATAAGAGTGTTGATGAAACACAGAAATTGCATCGGGATTGAATACAACAGTCACCATGCGCACATTCCTCCTTAAAACTATTGTCTCAAGCAGTCTACGCTTTGATCGTTCCCTGGTAGACCAGTAGTAGTTTCCGATGCACATCTGGACGCTTTCTGTAATCTGTGGACTATCAGAGTGTTGATGAAACACAAACATTGCATCGGGATTGAATACAACAGACTCCATCAACAGTTTCCTGCATGGGAGTAATGTCTCAAACAGTCTACACTTTGATCGTTCCCTGGAAGACCAGTAGTAGTTTTCCATGCACATCTGGAGGCATTCTGTAATCTGTGGACTATCAGAGTGTTGGTGAAACACAGAAATTGCATCGGGATTGAATACAACAGTCACCATGCGCACTTTCCTCCATAAAAGTAATGTCTCAAACAGTCTACGCTTTGATCGTTCCCTGGAAGACCAGTAGTAGTTTCCGATGCACATCTGGTGGCATTCTGTAATCTGTGGACTATCAGTGTGTTGATGAAACACAGAAATTGCATCGAGATTGAATACAACAGTCACCGTCCGCACTTTCCTCCATGGGAGTATTGTCTGAAACAGTCTACGCATTGATCGTTCTCTGGAAGACCAGTAGTAGTTTCCGATCCACATCTGGTGGCATTCTGTAATCTGTGGACTATCAGAGTGTTGATGAAACACAGAAAATGCAGCGGGATTGAATACAACAGTCACCATGCGCACTTTCCTCCATGGGAGTAATGTCTCAAAGAGTTTACGCTATGATCGTTCCCTGGAAGACCAGTAGTAGTTTCCGATGAACATCTGGAGGCATTCTGTAATCTGTGGACTATCAAAGTGTTGATGAAACACAGAAATTGCATCTGGATTGAATACAACAGTCACTATGCGCACTTTCCTCCACGGGAGGTATTTCTCAAACAGTCTACGCTTTGATCTTTCCCTGGAAGACCAGTAGTAGTTTCCGATGCACATCTGGTGCATTCTGTAATCTGTGGACTATCAGAGTGTTGATGAAACACAGAAATTGCATTGGGATTGAATACAACAGTCACGATGAGCAGTTTCCTCCATTGGGGTAATGTCTGAAACAGTCTACGCTTTCATCGTTTCCTGGAAGACCAGTAGTAGATTCCGATTTACATCTCGTGGCATTCTGTAATCTGTGGACTATCAGAGTGTTGATGAAACACAGAAGTTGCATCGGGATTGAATACAACAGTCACCCTGCGCACATTCCTCCATAAAACTAATGTCTCAAACAGTCTACGCTTTGATCGTTCCCTGGAAGACCAGTAGTAGTTTCCGATGCACATCTGGATGCTTTCTGCAATCTGTGGACTATCAGAGTGTTGATGAAACACAGAAATTGCATCGGGATTGAATACAACAGTCTCCATGAGCAGTTTCCTCCATGGGAGTGATGTCTCAAACAGTCTACGCTTTGATCGTTCCCTGGAAGACCAGTAGTAGTTTCCGATGCACATCTGGAGGCATTCTGTAATCTGTGGACTATCAAAGTGTTGATGAAACACAGAAATTGCATCTGGATTGAATACAACAGTCACCATGCGCACTTTCCTCCAGGGGAGGTATTTCTCAAACAGTCTACGCTTTGATCTTTCCCTGGAAGACCAGTAGTAGTTTCCGATGCACATCTGGAGGCATTCTGTAATCTGTGGACTATCAGAGTGTTGGTGAAACACAGAAATTGCATCGGGATTGAATACAAAAGTCACCATGCGCACTTTCCTCCATGGGAGTAATGTCTCAAAGAGTTTACGCTATGATCGTTCCCTGGAAGACCAGTAGTAGTTTCCGATGAACATCTGGAGGCATTCTGTAATCTGTGGACTATCAGAGTGTTGATGAAACACAGAAATTGCATTGGGATTGAATACAACAGTCACCATGAGCAGTTTCCTCCATGGGGGTAATGTCTGAAACAGTCTACGCTTTCATCGTTTCCTGGAAGACCAGTAGTAGTTTCCGATTTACATCTCGTGGCATTCTGTAATCTGTGGACTATCAGAGTGTTGATGAAACACAGAAGTTGCATCGGGATTGAATACAACAGTCACCATGCGCACATTCCTCCATAAAAGTATTGTCTCAAACAGTCTACGCTTTGATCGTTCCCTGGAAGACCAGTAGTAGTTTCCGATGCACATCTGGAAGCTTTCTTTAATCTGTGGACTATCAGAGTGTTGATGAAACACAGAAATTGCATCGGGATTGAATACAACAGTCACCATGCGCACATTCCACCATGGGAGTAATGTCTCAAACAGTCTACGCTTTGATCGTTCCCTGTAAGACCAGTAGTAGTTTCCGATGCACACCTTTTGGCATTCTGAAATCTGTGGACTATCAGAGTGTTGATGAAACTAAGAAATTGCATCGGGATTGAATACAACAGTCACCATGCGCACTTTCCTCCATGGGAGTAATGTCTCAAACAGTCTACGCTTTGATCGTTCCCTGGAAGGGCAGTAGTAGTTTCCGATGCACATCTGGTAGCGTTCTGTAATCTGTGGACTATCAGAGTGTTGATGAAACACAGAAATTGCATCGGCATTGAATGCAACAGTCACCATCCGTGCTTTCCTCCATGGGAGTAATGTCTGAAAGAGTTTACGCTTTGATCGTTCCCTGGAAGACCAGTAGTAGTTTTCGATGCACATCTGGGTGCTTTCTGTAATCTGTGGATTATCAGAGTGCTGATGAATCACACAAAATGCATCGGGATTGAATACAACATCCTCCATGCGCAGTTTCCTCCATGGGAGTTATGTCTCAAACAGTCTACACTTTGATCGTTCCCTGGAAGACCAGTAGTAGTTTCCGATGCACATCTGGATGCTTTCTGTAATCTGTGGATTATCAGAGTGTTGATGAAACACAGAAATTGCATCTTGATTGAATACAACAGTCTCCATGAGCAGTTTCCTCCATGGGAGTAATGTCTCAAACAGTCTACGATTTGATCGTTCCATGGAAGACCAGTAGTAGTTTCCGATGCACATCTGGAGACATTCGGTAATGTGTGGACTATCAGAGTGTTGATGAAACACAGAAATTGCATCGGGATTGGATGCAACAGTCACCATGCGCACTTTCCTCCATAAAAGTAATGTCTCAAACAGTCTACGCTTGGTCGTTCCCTGGAAGACCAGTAGTAGTTTCCGATGAACATCTGGAGGCATTCTGTAATCTGTGGACTATCAAAGTGTTGATGAAACACAGAAATTGCATCTGGATTGAATACAACAGTCACCATGCGCACTTTCCTCATCGGGAGGTATGTCTCAAAAAGTCTACGCTTTGATCGTTCCCTGGAAGACCAGTAGTAGTTTCCGATGCACATCTGGTGCATTCTGTAATCTGTGGACTATCAGAGTGTTGATGTAACACAGAAATTGCATTGAGATTGAATACAACAGTCACCTTGAGCACTTTCCTCCATGGGAGTAATGTCTCAAACAGTCTACGCTTTGATCGTTCCCTGGAAGACCAGTAGTAGTTTCCGATGCACATCTGGTGGCATTCTGTAATCTGTAGACTATCAGAGTGTTGATGAAACACAGAAATTGCATCGGGATTGAATACAACAGTCACCATGAGCACTTTCCCCCATGGGAGTAATGTCTCTAAGAGTCTACGCTTTGATTGTTCCCTGGAAGACCAGTAGTAGTTTTTGATGCACATCTGGGTGCTTTCTGTAATCTGTGGATTATCAGAGTGTTGATGAAACACACAAAATGCATCGGGATTGAATACAACATTCTCCATGCGCAGTTTCCTCCATGGGAGTTATGTCTCAAACAGTCTACGCTTTGATCGTTCCCTGGAAGACCAGTAGTAGTTTCCGATGCACATCTGGATGCTTTCTGTAATCTGTGGACTATCAGAGTGTTGATGAAACACAGAAATTGCATCGGGATTGAATACAACAGTCTCCATGAGCAGTTTCCTCCATGGGAGTAATGTCTCAAACAGTCTACGCTTTGATCGTTCCATGGAAGACCAGTAGTAGTTTCCGATGCACATCTGGAGACATTCTGTAATGTGTGGACTATCAGAGTGTTGATGAAACACAGAAATTGCATCGGGATTGGATACAACAGTCACCATGCGCACTTTCCTCCATAAAAGTAATGTCTCAAACAGTCTACGCTTGGTCGTTCCCTGGAGGACCAGTAGTAGTTTCCGATGAACATCTGGAGGCATTCTGTAATCTGTGGACTATCAAAGTGTTGATGAAACACAGAAATTGCATCTGGATTGAATACAACAGTCACCATGCGCACTTTCCTCTTCGGGAGGTATGTCTCAAAAAGTCTACGCTTTGATCGTTCCCTGGAAGACCAGTAGTAGTTTCCGATGCACATCTGGAGGCATTCAGTAATCTGTGGACTGTCAGAGTGTTGATGAAACACAGAAAATGCATCGGGATTGAATACAACAGTCACCATGCGCACTTTCCTCCATGGGAGTAATGTCTCAAATAGTTTACGCTTTGATCGTTCCCTGGAAGACCAGTAGTAGTTTCCGATGCACATCTGGAGGCATTCAGTAATCTGTGGACTATCAGAGTGTTGATGAAACACAGAAATTGCATCGGGATTGAATACAACAGTCACCATGCTCACATTCCTCCATAAAACTAATGTCTCAAAGAGTCTACGCTTTGATCGTTCCTTGGAAGACCAGTAGTAGTTTCCGATGCACATCTGGTGCATTCTGTAATCTGTGGACTATCACAGTGTTGATGTAACACAGAAATTGCATTGGGATTGAATACAACAGTCACCATGAGCACTTTCCTCCGTGGGGGTAATGTCTTAAACAGCCTACGCTTTCATCGTTTGCTGGAAGACCAGTAGTAGTTTCCGATTCACATCTCGTGGCATTCTGTAATCTGTGGACTATCAGAGTGTTGATGAAACACAGAAACTGCATCGGAATTGAATGCAATAGACACCATGCACACTTTCCTCCATTGGAGTAATGTCTCAAACAGTCTACGATTTGATCGTTCCCTGGAAGACCAGTAGTAGTTTCCGATGCACATCTTTTGGCATTCTGTAATCTGTAGACTATCAGAGTGTTGATGAAAAACAGAAATTGCATCGGGATTGAATACAACAGTCACCATGAGGACTTTCCCCCATGGGAGTAATGTCTCTAAGAGTCTACGCTTTGATCGTTCCCTGGAAGACCAGTAGTAGTTTTCGATGCACATCTGGGTGCTTTCTGTAATCTGTGGATTATCAGAGCGTTGATGAAACACACAAAATGCATCGGGATTGAATACAACATTCTCCATGCGCAGTTTCCTACAGGGGAGTTATGTCTCAAACAGTCTACGCTTTGATCGTTCCCTGGAAGACCAGTAGTAGTTTCCGTTGCACATCTGGATGCTTTCTGTAATCTGTGGACTATCAGAGTGTTGATGAAACACAGAAATTGCATCGGGATTGAATACAACAGTCTCCATGAGCAGTTTCCTCCATGGGAGTAATGTCTCAAACAGTCTACGCTTTGATCGTTCCATGGAAGACCAGTAGTAGTTTCCGTGCACATCTGGAGACATTCTGTAATGTGTGGACTATCAGAGTGTTGATGAAACACAGAAATTGCATCGGGGTTGGATACAACAGTCACCATTCGCACTTTCCTCCATAAAAGTAATGTCTCAAACAGTCTACGCTTGGTCGTTCCCTGGAACACCAGTAGTAGTTTCCGATGAACATCTGGAGGCATTCTGTAATCTGTGGACTATCAAAGTGTTGATGAAACACAGAAATTGCACCTGGATTGAATACAACAGTCACCATGCGCACTTTCCTCATCGGGAGGTATGTCTCAAAAAGTCTACGCTTTGATCGTTCCCTGGAAGACCAGTAGTAGTTTACGATGCACATCTGGACACTTTCTGTAATCTGTGGACTATCAGAGTGTTGATGAAACACAAAAATTGCATCGGGATTGAATACAACAGACTCCATTAACAGTTTCCTCCATTGAAGTAATGTCTCAAACAGTCTACGCTTTGATCGTTCCCTGGAGGACCAGTAGTAGTTTCCCATGCACATCTGGAGGCATTCTGTAATCTGTGGACTATCAGAGTGTTGGTGAAACACAGAAATAGCATCGGGATTGAATACAAGAGTCACCATGCGCACTTTCCTCCATGGAAGTAGTGTCTCAAACAGTCTACGCTTTGATCGTTCCCTGGAAGACCAGTAGTAGTTTCCGATGCACATCTGGAAGCTTTCTTTAATCTGTGGACTATCAGAGTGTTGATGAAACACAGAAAATGCATCGGGATTGAATACAACAGTCACCATGCGCACTTTCCTCCATGGGAGTAATGTCTCAAAGAGTTTACGCTTTGATCGTTCCCTGGAAGACCAGTACTAGTTTCCGATGCACATCTGGAGGCATTCACTAATCTGTGGACTATCAGAGTGTTGATGAAAGACAGAAATTGCATCGGGATTGAATACAACAGTCACCATGCTCACATTCCTCCATAAAACTAATGTCTCAAACAGTCTACGCTTTGAAGGTTCCCTGGAAGACCAGTAGTAGTTTCCGATGCACATCTGGACGCTTTCTGTAATCTGTGGACTGTCAGAGTGTTGGTGAAACACAAAAATTGCATCGGGATTGAATACTACAGTCACCATGCGCACTTTCCTCCATGGGAGTAATGTCTCAAACAGTCTACGCTTTGATCGTTCCATGGAAGACCAGTAGTAGTTTCCGATGCACATCTGGAGACATTCTGTAATGTGTGGACTATCAGAGTGTTGATGAAACACAGAAATTGCATCGGGATTGAATAAAACAGTCACCATGCGCACTTTCCTCCACGGGAGGTATGTCTCAAAAAGTCTACGCTTTGATCGTTCCCTGGAAGACCAGTAGTAGTTTCCGATGCACATCTGGTGCATTCTGTAATCTGTGGACTATTAGAGTGTTGATGAAACACAGAAATTGCATTGGGATTGAATACAACAGTCACCATGAGCAGTTTCCTCCATGGGAGTAATGTCTGAAACAGTCTACGCATTGATCGTTCCCTGGAAGACCAGTAGTTGTTTCCGATGCACATCTGGTGGCATTCTGCAATCTGTGGACTATCAGAGTGTTGATGAAACACAGAAAATGCATCGGGATGGAATACAACAGTCACCATGCGCACTTTCCTCCATAAAAGTAATGTCTCAAACAGTCTACGCTTTGATCGTTCCCTGGAAGACCAGTAGTAGTTTCCGATGAACATCTGGAGGCATTCTGTAATCTGTGGACTATCAGAGTGTTGATGAAACACTGAAATTGCATCGGGATTGAATACAACAGTCACCATTCGCACATTCCTCCATAAAAGTAATGTCTCAAACAGTCTACGCTTTGATCGTTCCCTGTAAGACCAGTAGTAGTTTCCGATGCACATCTGGAGGCATTCTGTAATCTGTGGACTATCAGAGTGTTGATGAAACTAAGAAATTGCATCGGGATTGAATACAACAGTCACCATGCGCACTTTCCTCCATGGGAGTAATGTCTCAAACGGTCTACGCATTGATCGTTCCCTGGAAGGGCAGTAGTAGTTTCCGATGCACATCTGGTGGCGTTCTGTAATCTGTGGACTATCAGAGTATTGATGAAACACAGAAATTGCATCGGGATTGAATGCAACAGTCACCATCCGCACTTTCCTCCATGGGAGTAATGTCTGAAACAGTTTATGCTTTGATCGTTCCCTGGAAGACCAGTAGTAGTTACCAATGCACATCTGGTGGCATTCTGTAATCTGTGGACTATCAGAGTGTTGATGATACACAGAAAATGCATCGGGATAGAATACAACAGTCACCATGCGCACTTTCCTCCATGGGAGTAATGTCTCAAAGAGTTTACGCTTTGCTCGTTCCCTGGAAGACCAGTAGTAGTTTCCGATGCAAATCTGGAGGCATTCAGTAATCTGTGGACTATCAGAGTGTTGATGAAACACAGAAATTGCATCGGGATTGAATACAACAGTCACCATGCACACATTCCCCCATAAAACTAATGTCTCAAACAGTCTACGCTTTGAAGGTTCCCTGGAAGACCAGTAGTAGTTTCCGATGCACATCTGGACGCTTTCTGTAATCTGTGGACTATCAGAGTGTTGATGAAACACAAAAATTGCATCGGGATTGAATACAACAGACTCCATGAACAGTTTCCTCCATGGGAGTAATGTCTCAAACAGTCTACGCTTTGATCGTTCCCTGGAAGACCAGTAGTAGTTTCCGATGCACATCTGGTGCATTCTGTAATCTGTGGACTATCAGAGTGTTGATGAAACACAGAAATTGCATCGGGATTGAATACAACAGTCACCATGGGCACTTTCCTCCATAAAAGTAATGTCTCAAACAGTCTACGTTTTAGATCGTTACCTGGAAGACCAGTACTAGTTTCCGATGCACATCTGGAGGCATTCTGTAATCTGTGGACTATCAGAGTGTTGATGAGACACAGAAATTGCATCGGGATTGAATACGACAGTCACCATCCGCACTTTCCTCCATGGGAGTAATGTCTGAAACAGTCTACGCTTTGATCGTTCCCTGGAAGACCAGTAGTAGTTTCCGATGAAGATCTGGAGGCATTCTGTAATCTGTGGACTATCAAAGTGTTGATGAAACTCAGAAATTGCACCTGGATTGAATACAACAGTCACCATGCGCACTTTCCTCATCGGGAGGTATGTCTCAAAAAGTCTACGCTTTGATCGTTCCCTGGAAGACCAGTAGTAGTTTCCGATGCACATCTGGACACTTTCTGTAATCTGTGGACTATCAGAGTGTTGATGAAACACAAAAATTGCATCGGGATTGAATACAACAGACTCCATAACAGTTTCCTCCATGGAAGTAATGTCTCAAACAGTCTACGCTTTGATCGTTCCCTGGAGGACCAGTAGTAGTTTCCCATGCACATCTGGAGGCATTCTGTAATCTGTGGACTATCAGAGTGTTGGTGAAACACAGAAATAGCATCGGGATTGAATACAAGAGTCACCATGCGCACTTTCCTCCATGGAAGTAATGTCTCAAACAGTCTACGCTTTGATCGTTCCCTGGAAGACCAGTAGTAGTTTCCGATGCACATCTGGACGCTTTCTGTAATCTGTGGACTGTCAGAGTGTTGGTGAAACACAAAAATTGCATCGGGATTGAATACTACAGTCACCATGCGCACTTTCCTCCATGGGAGTAATGTCTCAAAAAGTCTACGCTTTGATCGTTCCCTGGAAGACCAGTAGTAGTTTCCGATGCACATCTGGTGCATTCTGTAATCTGTGGACTATTAGAGTGTTGATGAAACACAGAAATTGCATTGGGATTGAATACAACAGTCACCATGAGCAGTTTCCTCCATGGGGGTAATGTCTGAAACAGTCTACGCTTTCATCGTTTCCTGGAAGACCAGTAGTAGTTTCCGATTTACATCTCGTGGCATTGTGTAATCTGTGGACTATCAGAGTGTTGATGAAACACAGAAGTTGCATCAGGATTGAATACAACAGTCACCATGCGCACATTCCTCCATAAAACTAATGTCTCAAACAGTCTACGCTTTGATCGTTCCCTGGAAGACCAATAGTAGTTTCCGATGCACATCTAGGTGCATTCTGTAATCTGTGGACTATCAGAGTGTTGATGAAACACAGAAATTGCATCGGGATTGAATACAACAGTCACCATCCGCACTTTCCTCCATGGGAGTAATGTCTGAAACAGTCTACGCATTGATCGTTCCCTGGAAGACCAGTAGTTGTTTCCGATGCACATCTGGTGGCATTCTGCAATCTGTGGACTATCAGAGTGTTGATGAAACACAGAAAATGCATCGGGATGGAATACAACAGTCACCATGCGCACTTTCCTCCATAAAAGTAATGTCTCAAACAGTCTACGCTTTGATCGTTCCCTGGAAGACCAGTAGTAGTTTCCGATGAACATCTGGAGGCATTCTGTAATCTGTGGACTATCAGAGTGTTGATGAAACACTGAAATTGCATCGGGATTGAATACAACAGTCACCATTCGCATATTCCTCCATAAATGTAATGTCTCAAACAGTCTACGCTTTGATCGTTCCCTGTAAGACCAGTAGTAGTTTCCGATGCACATCTGGAGGCATTCTGTAATCTGTGGACTATCAGAGTGTTGATGAAACTAAGAAATTGCATCGGGATTGAATACAACAGTCACCATGCGCACTTTCCTCCATGGGAGTAATGTCTCAAACGGTCTACGCATTGATCGTTCCCTGGAAGGGCAGTAGTAGTTTCCGATGCACATCTGGTGGCGTTCTGTAATCTGTGGACTATCAGAGTATTGATGAAACACAGAAATTGCATCGGGATTGAATGCAACAGTCACCATCCGCACTTTCCTCCATGGGAGTAATGTCTGAAACAGTCTATGCTTTGATCGTTCCCTGGAAGACCAGTAGTAGTTTCCAATGCACATCTGGTGGCATTCTGTAATCTGTGGACTATCAGAGTGTTGATGATACACAGAAAATGCATCGGGATAGAATACAACAGTCACCATGCGCACTTTCCTCCATGGGAGTAATGTCTCAAAGAGTTTACGCTTTGCTCGTTCCCTGGAAGACCAGTAGAGGTTTCCGATGCAAATCTGGAGGCATTCAGTAATCTGTGGACTATCAGAGTGTTGATGAAACACAGAAATTGCATCGGGATTGAATACAACAGTCACCATGCACACATTCCTCCATAAAACTAATGTCTCAAACAGTCTACGCTTTGAAGGTTCCCTGGAAGACCAGTAGTAGTTTCCGATGCACATCTGGACGCTTTCTGTAATCTGTGGACTATCAGAGTGTTGATGAAACACAAAAATTGCATCGGGATTGAATACAACAGACTCCATGAACAGTTCCCTCCATGGGAGTAATGTCTCAAACAGTCTACGCTTTGATCGTTCCCTGGAAGACCAGTAGTAGTTTCCGATGCACATCTGGTGCATTCTGTAATCTGTGGACTATCAGAGTGTTGATGAAACACAGAAATTGCATCGGGATTGAATACAACAGTCACCATGGGCACTTTCCTCCATAAAAGTAATGTCTCAAACAGTCTACGTTTTAGATCGTTACCTGGAAGACCAGTAGTAGTTTCCGATGCACATCTGGAGGCATTCTGTAATCTGTGGACTATCAGAGTGTTGATGAAACACAGAAATTGCATCGGGATTGAATACGACAGTCACCATCCGCACTTTCCTCCATGGGAGTAATGTCTGAAACAGTCTACGCATTGATCGTTCCCTGGAAGACCAGTAGTAGTTTCCGATGCACATCTGGTGGCATTCCGTAATCTGTGGACTATCAGAGTGTTGATGAAACACAGAAAATGCATCGGGATTGAATACAACAGTCACCATGCGCACTTTCCTCCATGGGAGTAATATCTCAAAGAGTTTACGATATGATCGTTCCCTGGAAGACCAGTAGTAGTCCGATGAACATCTGGAGGCATTCTGTAATCTGTGGACTATCAAAGTGTTGATGAAACACAGAAATTGCATCTGGATTGAATACAACAGTCACCATGCGCACATTCCTCCACGGGAGGTATGTCTCAAACAGTCTACGCTTTGATCGTTCTCTGGAAGACCAGTAGTAGTTTCCAATGAACATCTGGACGCTTTCTGTAATCTGTGGACTATCAGAGTGTTGATGAAACACAAAAATTGCATCGGGATTGAATACAACAGACTCAATGAACAGTTTCCTCCATGGGAGTAAAGTCTCAAACAGTCTACGCTTTGATCGTTCCCTGGAAGACCATTAGTAGTTTCCGATGCACATCCGGAGGCATTCTGTAATCTGTGGACTATCAGAGTGTTGATGACACTAAGAAATTGCATCGGGATTGAATACAACAGTCACCATGCGCACATTCCTCCATGGGAGTAATGTCTCAAACTGTCTACGCTTTGATCGTTCCCTGTAAGACCAGTAGTAGTTTCCGATGCACATCTGGAGGCATTCTGTAATCTGTGGACTATCAGAGTTTTGATGAAACTAAGAAATTGCATCGGGATTGAATACAACAGTCACCATGCGCACTTTCCTCCATGGGAGTAATGTCTCAAAGAGTTTACTTTTTGATCGTTCCCTGGAAGACCAGTAGTAGTTTCCGATGCACATCTGGAGGCATTCAGTAATCTGTGGACTATCAGAGTGTTGATGAAACACAGAAATTGCATCGGGATTGAATACTACAGTCACCATGCGCACATTCCTCCATGGGAGTAATGTCTCAAACTGTCTACGCTTTGATCGTTCCCTGTAAGACCAGTAGTAGTTTCCGATGCACATCTGGAGGCATTCTGTAATCTGTGGACTATGAGAGTGTTGATGACACTAAGAAATTGCATCGGGATTGAATACAACAGTCACCATAAGCACTTTCCTCCATGGGAGTAATGTCTCAAAGAGTTTACTTTTTGATCGTTCCCTGGAAGACCAGTAGTAGTTTCCGATGCACATCTGGACGCTTTCTGTAATCTGTGGACTACCAGAGTGTTGGAGAAACACAAAAATTGCATCGGGATTGAATACAACAGACTCCATGAACAGTTTCCTCCATGGGAGTAATGTCTCAAACAGTCAACGCTTTGATCGTTCCCTGGAAGACCAGTAGTAGTTTCCGTTGCACATCTGGATGCTTTCTGTAATCTGTGGACTATGAGAGTGTTGATGAAACTCAGAAAATGCATCGGGATTGAATACAACAGCCTCAATGCGCAGTTTTCTCCATGGGAGTAATGTCTCAAACAGTCTACGCTTTGATCGTTCCCTGGAAGACCAGTAGTAGTTCCCGATGCACATCTGGATGCTTTCTGTAATCTGTGGACTATCAGAGTGTTGATGAAACACAGAGATTGCATCGGGATTGAATACAACAGTCTCCATGAGCAGTTTCCTCCATGGGAGTAATGTCTCAAACAGTCTACACTTTGATCGTTCCCTGGAAGACCAATAGTAGTTTCTGATGCACATCTGGAGGCATTCTGTAATGTGTGGACTATCAGAGTGTTAATGAAACACAGAAATTGCATCGGGATTGAATGCAACAGTCACCAAACGCACTTTCCTCCATGGGAGTAATGTCTGAAGCAGTCTACGCTTTGATCGTTCCCTGGAAGACCAGTAGTAGTTTGCAATGCACATCTGGTGGCATTCTGTAATCTGTGGACTATCAGAGTGTTGATGAAACACAGAAAATGCATCGGGATTGAATACAACAGTCACCATGCGCACTTTCCTCCATGGGAGTAATGTCTCAAAGAGTTTACGCTTTGATCGTTCCCTGGAAGACCAGTAGTAGTTTCCGATGCACATCTGGAGGCATTCAGTAATCTGTGGACTATCAGAGTGTTGATGAAACAGAGAAATTGCATCGGAATTGAATACAACAGTCACCATGCGCACATTGATCCATAAAACTAATGTCTCAAAAAGTCTACGCTTTGATCGTTCCCTGGAAGACCAGTAGTAGCTTCCGATGCACATCTGGAGGCATTCTGTAATCTGTGGACTATCAGATTGTTGAAGAAACACAGAATATGCATCGGGATTGAATGCAACAGTCACCATGAGCACATTCCTCCATAAAAGTAATGTCTCAAGCAGTCTACGCTTTGATCGCTCCCTGGAAGACCAGTTGTAGTTTCCGATGCACATCTGGTGGCATTCTGTAATCTGTGGACTATCAGAGTGTTGATGAAACACAGAAATTACATCGGGATTGAATACAACAGTCACCATCCGCACTTTCCTCCATGGGAGTAATGTCTGAAACAGTCTACGCATTGATCGTTCCCTGGAATACCAGTAGTAGTTTCCGATGCACATCTGGTGGCATTCTGTAATCTGTGGACTATCAGAGTGTTGATGAAACACAGAAAATGCATCGGGATTGAATACGACAGTCACCATCCGCACTTTCCTCCATGGGAGTAATGTCTGAAACAGCCTACGCCTTGATCGTTCCCTGGAAGACCAGTAGTAGTTTCCGATGAACATCTGGAGGCATTCTGTAATCTGTGGACTATCAAAGTGTTGATGAAACACAGAAATTGCACCTGGATTGAATACAACAGTCACCATGGGCACTTTCCTCCATAAAAGTAATGTCTCAAACAGTCTACGTTTTAGATCGTTACCTGGAAGACCAGTAGTAGTTTCCGATGCACATCTGGAGGCATTCTGTAATCTGTGGACTATCAGAGTGTTGATGAGACACAGAAATTGCATCGGGATTGAATACGACAGTCACCATCCGCACTTTCCTCCATGGGAGTAATGTCTGAAACAGTCTCCGCTTTGATCGTTCCCTGGAAGACCAGTAGTAGTTTCCGATGAACATCTGGAGGCATTCTGTAATCTGTGGACTATCAAAGTGTTGATGAAACACAGAAATTGCACCTGGATTGAATACAACAGTCACCATGCGCACTTTCCTCATCGGGAGGTATGTCTCAAAAAGTCTACGCTTTGATCGTTCCCTGGAAGACCAGTAGTAGTTTCCGATGCACATCTGGACACTTTCTGTAATCTGTGGACTATCAGAGTGTTGATGAAACACAAAAATTGCATCGGGATTGAATACAACAGACTCCATTAACAGTTTCCTCCATGGAAGTAATGTCTCAAACAGTCTACGCTTTGATCGTTCCCTGGAGGACCAGTAGTAGTTTCCCATGCACATCTGGAGGCATTCTGTAATCTGTGGACTATCAGAGTGTTGGTGAAACACAGAAATAGCATCGGGATTGAATACAAGAGTCACCATGCGCACTTTCCTCCATGGAAGTAATGTCTCAAACAGTCTACGCTTTGATCGTTCCCTGGAAGACCAGTAGTAGTTTCCGATGCACATCTGGAAGCTTTCTTTAATCTGTGGACTATCAGAGTGTTGATGAAACACAGAAAATGCATCGGGATTGAATACAACAGTCACCATGCGCACTTTCCTCCATGGGAGTAATGTCTCAAAGAGTTTACGCTTTGATCGTTCCCTGGAAGACCAGTACTAGTTTCCGATGCACATCTGGAGGCATTCACTAATCTGTGGACTATCAGAGTGCTGATGAAACACAGAAATTGCATCGGGATTGAATACAACAGTCACCATGCTCACATTCCTCCATAAAACTAATGTCTCAAACAGTCTACGCTTTGAAGGTTCCCTGGAAGACAAGTAGTAGTTTCCGATGCACATCTGGACGCTTTCTGTAATCTGTGGACTGTCAGAGTGTTGGTGAAACACAAAAATTGCATCGGGATTGAATACTACAGTCACCATGCGCACTTTCCTCCATGGGAGTAATGTCTCAAACAGTCTACGCTTTGTTCGTTCCATGGAAGACCAGTAGTAGTTTCCGATGCACATCTGGAGCCATTCTGTAATGTGTGGACTATCAGAGTGTTGATGAAACACAGAAATTGCATCGGGATTGAATACAACAGTCACCATGCGCACTTTCCTCCACGGGAGGTATGTCTCAAAAAGTCTACGCTTTGATCGTTCCCTGGAAGACCAGTAGTAGTTTCCGATGCACATCTGGTGCATTCTGTAATCTGTGGACTATTAGAGTGTTGATGAAACACAGAAATTGCATTGGGATTGAATACAACAGTCACCATGAGCAGTTTCCTCCATGGGGGTAATGTCTGAAACAGTCTACGCTTTCATCGTTTCCTGGAAGACCAGTAGTAGTTTCCGATTTACATCTCGTGGCATTCTGTAATCTGTGGACTATCAGAGTGTTGATGAAACACAGAAGTTGCATCAGGATTGAATACAACAGTCACCATGCGCACATTCCTCCATAAAACTAATGTCTCAAACAGTCTACGCTTTGATCGTTCCCTGGAAGACCAATAGTAGTTTCCGATGCACATCTAGTGGCATTCTGTAATCTGTGGACTATCAGAGTGTTGATGAAACACAGAAATTGCATCGGGATTGAATACAACAGTCACCATCCGCACTTTCCTCCATGGGAGTAATGTCTGAAACAGTCTACGCATTGATCGTTCCCTGGAAGACCAGTAGTTGTTTCCGATGCACATCTTGTGGCATTCTGCAATCTGTGGACTATCAGAGTGTTGATGAAACACAGAAAATGCATCGGGATGGAATACAACAGTCACCATGCGCACTTTCCTCCATAAAAGTAATGTCTCAAACAGTCTACGCTTTGATCGTTCCCTGGAAGACCAGTAGTAGTTTCCGATGAACATCTGGAGGCATTCTGTAATCTGTGGACTATCAGAGTGTTGATGAAACACTGAAATTGCATCGGGATTGAATACAACAGTCACCATTCGCATATTCCTCCATAAAAGTAATGTCTCAAACAGTCTACGCTTTGATCGTTCCCTGTAAGACCAGTAGTAGTTTCCGATGCACATCTGGAGGCATTCTGTAATCTGTGGACTATCAGAGTGTTGATGAAACTAAGAAATTGCATCGGGATTGAATACAACAGTCACCATGCGCACTTTCCTCCATGGGAGTAATGTCGCAAACGGTCTACGCATTGATCGTTCCCTGGAAGGGCAGTAGTAGTTTCCGATGCACATCTGGTGGCGTTCTGTAATCTGTGGACTATCAGAGTATTGATGAAACACAGAAATTGCATCGGGATTGAATGCAACAGTCACCATCCGCACTTTCCTCCATGGGAGTAATGTCTGAAACAGTCTATGCTTTGATCGTTCCCTGGAAGACCAGTAGTAGTTTCCGATGCACATCTGGAGGCATTCTGTAATCTGTGGACTATCAGAGTGTTGATGAAACACAGAAATTGCATCGGGATTGAATACGACAGTCACCATCCGCACTTTCCTCCATGGGAGTAATGTCTGAAACAGTCTACGCATTGATCGTTCCCTGGAAGACCAGTAGTAGTTTCCGATGCACATCTGGTGGCATTCCGTAATCTGTGGACTATCAGGGTGTTGATGAAACACAGAAAATGCATCGGGATTGAATACAACAGTCACCATGCGCACTTTCCTCCATGGGAGTAATATCTCAAAGAGTTTACGATATGATCGTTAACTGGAAGACCAGTAGTAGTTTCCGATGAACATCTGGAGGCATTCTGTAATCTGTGGACTATCAAAGTGTTGATGAAACACAGAAATTGCATCTGGATTGAATACAACAGTCACCATGCGCACATTCCTCCACGGGAGGTATGTCTCAAACAGTCTACGCTTTGAACGTTCTCTGGAAGACCAGTAGTAGTTTCCAATGAACATCTGGACGCTTTCTGTAATCTGTGGACTATCAGAGTGTTGATGAAACACAAAAATTGCATCGGGATTGAATACAACAGACTCAATGAACAGTTTCCTCCATGGGAGTAAAGTCTCAAACAGTCTACGCTTTGATCGTTCCCTGGAGGACCAGTAGTAGTTTCCCATGCACATCTGGAGGCATTCTGTAATCTGTGTTGGTGAAACACAGAAATTGAATCGGGATTGAATACAACAGTCACCATGCGCACTTTCCTCCATAAAAGTAATGTCTCAAACAGTCTACGCTTTGATCGTTCCCTCGAAGACCAGTAGTAGTTTCCGATGCACATCTAGTTGCATTCTGTAATCTGTGGACTTTCGGAGTGTTGATGAAACACAGAAATAGCATCGGGATTGAATACTACAGTCACCATCCGCACTTTCCTCCATGGGAGTAATGTCTGAAACAGTCTACGCATTGATCGTTCCCCGGAAGACCAGTAGTAGTTTCCGATGCACATCTGGTGGCATTCTGTAATCTTTGGACTATCAGAGTGTTGATGAAACACAGAAAATGCATCGGGATTGAATACAACAGTCACCATGCGCACTTTTCTCCATGGGAGTAATGTCTCAAAGAGTTTACGCTTTGATCGTTCCCTGGAAGACCATTAGTAGTTTCCGATGCACATCCGGAGGCATTCTGTAATCTGTGGACTATCAGAGTGTTGATGACACTAAGAAATTGCATCGGGATTGAATACAACAGTCACCATGCGCACATTCCTCCATGGGAGTAATGTCTCAAACTGTCTACGCTTTGATCGTTCCCTGTAAGACCAGTAGTAGTTTCCGATGCACATCTGGAGGCATTCTGTAATCTGTGGACTATCAGAGTGTTGATGAAACTAAGAAATTGCATCGGGATTGAATACAACAGTCACCATGCGCACTTTCCTCCATGGGAGTAATGTCTCAAAGAGTTTACTTTTTGATCGTTCCCTGGAAGACCAGTAGTAGTTTCCGATGCACATCTGGAGGCATTCAGTAATCTGTGGACTATCAGTGTGTTGATGAAACACAGAAATTGCATCGGGATTGAATACTACAGTCACCATGCGCACATTCCTCCATGGGAGTAATGTCTCAAACTGTCTACGCTTTGATCGTTCCCTGTAAGACCAGTAGTAGTTTCCGATGCACATCTGGAGGCATTCTGTAATCTGTGGACTATGAAAGTGTTGATGACACTAAGAAATTGCATCGGGATTGAATACAACAGTCACCATAAGCACTTTCCTCCATGGGAGTAATGTCTCAAAGAGTTTACTTTTTGATCGTTCCCTGGAAGACCAGTAGTAGTTTCCGATGCACATCTGGACGCTTTCTGTAATCTTTGGACTACCAGAGTGTTGGAGAAACACAAAAATTGCATCGGGATTGAATACAACAGACTCCATGAACAGTTTCCTCCATGGGAGTAATGTCTCAAACAGTCAACGCTTTGATCGTTCCCTGGAAGACCAGTAGTAGTTTCCGTTGCACATCTGGATGCTTTCTGTAATCTGTGGACTATCAGAGTGTTGATGAAACACAGAAAATGCATCGGGATTGAATACAACAGTCTCAATGCGCAGTTTTCTCCATGGGAGTAATGTCTCAAACAGTCTACGCTTTGATCGTTCCCTGGAAGACCAGTAGTAGTTCCCGATGCACATCTGGATGCTTTCTGTAATCTGTGGACTATCAGAGTGTTGATGAAACACAGAGATTGCATCGGGATTGAATACAACAGTCTCCATGAGCAGTTTCCTCCATGGGAGTAATGTCTCAAACAGTCTACACTTTGATCGTTCCCTGGAAGACCAATAGTAGTTTCTGATGCACATCTGGAGGCATTCTGTAATGTGTGGACTATCAGAGTGTTAATGAAACACAGAAATTGCATCGGGATTGAATGCAACAGTCACCAACCGTACTTTCCTCCATGGGAGTAATGTCTGAAACAGTCTACGCTTTGATCGTTCCCTGGAAGACCAGTAGTAGTTTCCAATGCACATCTGGTGGCATTCTGTAATCTGTGGACTATCAGAGTGTTGATGAAACACAGAAAATGCATCGGGATTGAATACAACAGTCACCATGCGCACTTTCCTCCATGGGAGTAATGTCTCAAAGAGTTTACGCTTTGATCGTTCCCTGGAAGACCAGTAGTAGTTTCCGATGCACATCTGGAGGCATTCAGTAATCTGTGGACTATCAGAGTGTTGATGAAACAGAGAAATTGCATCGGAATTGAATACAACAGTCACCATGCGCACATTGATCCATAAAACTAATGTCTCAAAAAGTCTACGCTTTGATCGTTCCCTAGAAGACCAGTAGTAGCTCCGATGCACATCTGGCGGCATTCTGTAATCTGTGGACTATCAGATTGTTGAAGAAACACAGAATATGCATCGGGATTGAATGCAACAGTCACCATGAGCACATTCCTCCATAAAAGTAATGTCTCAAGCAGTCTACGCTTTGATCGCTCCCTGGAAGACCAGTTGTAGTTTCCGATGCACATCTGGTGGCATTCTGTAATCTGTGGACTATCAGAGTGTTGATGAAACACAGAAATTACATCGGGATTGAATACAACAGTCACCATCCGCACTTTCCTCCATGGGAGTAATGTCTGAAACAGTCTACGCATTGATCGTTCCCTGGAATACCAGTAGTAGTTTCCGATGCACATCTGGTGGCATTCTGTAATCTGTGGACTATCAGAGTGTTGATGAAACACAGAAAATGCATCGGGATTGAATACAACAGTCACCATGCGCACTTTCCTCCATGGAAGTAATGTCTAGAAGAGTTTACGCTATGATCGTTCAGTGGAAGACCAGTAGTAGTTTCCGATGAACATCTGGAGGCATTCTGTAATCTGTGGACTATCAAAGTGTTGATGAAACACAGAAATTGCATCGGGATTGGATACAACAGTCTCCATGCGCACTTTCCTGTACGGGAGTAATGTCTCAAACAATCTACGCTTTGATCGTTATCTGGAAGACCAGAAGTAGTTTCCGATGCACATCTGGTGGCATTCTGTAATCTGTAGACTATCAGAGTGTTGATGAAACACAGAAATTGCATCGGGATAGAATACAACAGTCACCATGAGCACTTTCCCCCATGGGAGTAATGTCTCTAAGAATCTACGCCTTGATCGTTCCCTGGAAGACCAGTAGTAGTTTCCGATGCACATCTGGATGCTTTCTGTAATCTGTGGACTATCAGAGTGTTGATGAAACACAGAAATTGCATCGGGATTGAATACAACAGTCTCCATGAGCAGTTTCCTCCATGGGAGTAATGTCTCAAACAGTCTACGCTTCGATCGTTCCCTGGAAGACCAGTAGTAGTTTCCGATGCACATCTGGAGGCATTCTGTAATCTATGGACTATCAGAGTGTTAATGAAGCACAGAAATTGCATCGGGATTGAATACAACAGTCACCATGCGCACTTTCCTCCATAAAAGTAATGTCTCAAACAGTCTACGCTTTGATCGTTCCCTGGAAGACCAGTAGTAGTATCCTCTGCACATCTGGTGGCATTCTGTAAACTGTGAACTATCAGAGTGTTGAAGAAACACAGAAGTTGCATCGGGATTGAATGCAACAGTCACCATCCGCACTTTCCTCCATGGGAGTAACGTCTGAAACAGTCTACGCTTTGATCGTTCCCTGGAATACCAGTAGTAGTTTCCAATGCACATCTGGTTGCATTCTGAAATCTGTGGACTATCAGAGTGTTGATGAAACACAGAAAATGCATCGGGATTCAATACAACAGCCTCCATGCGCACTTTCCTCCATGGGAGTAATGTCTCAAAGAGTTTACGCTTTGATCGTTCCCTGGAAGACCAGTAGTAGATTCCGATGCACATCTGGAGGCATTCTGTAATCTGTGGACTATCAGAGTGTTGATGAAACACAGAAGTTGCATCGGGATTGAATACAACAGTCACCATGCGCACATTCCTCCATAAAACTAATGTCTCAAACAGTCTACGCTTAGAACGTTCCCTGGAAGACCAGTAGTAGTTTCCGATGCACATCTGGACGCTTTCTGTAATCTGTGGACTATCAGAGTGTTGATGAAACACAAAAATTGCATCGGGATTAGATACAACAGACTCCATGCGCACTTTCCTCCATGGGAGTAATGTCTCAAAGAGTTTACGCTTTGATCGTTCCCTGGAAGACCAGTAGTAGTTTCCGATGCACATCTGGAGGCATTCTGTAATCTGTGGACTATCAGAGTGTTGATGAAACACAGAATTTGCTTCGGGATTGAATACAACAGTCATCATGCGCACATTCCTCCATAGAAGTAGTGTCTCAAACAGTCTACGCTTTGATCGTTCCCTGGAAAACCAGTAGTAGTTTCCGATGCACATCTGGTGGCATTCTGCAATCTGTGGTCCATCAGAGTGTTGATGAAACACAGAAATGGCATCGTGATTGAATAGAACAGTCATTACGCGCACATTCCTCCATAAAGTAATGTCTCAAACAGTCTACGCTTTGATCGTTCCCTGGAAGACTAGTAGTAGTTTCCGATGAACATCTGGAGGCATTCTGTAATCTGTGGACTATCAGAGTGTTGATGAAACACAGAAATTGCATCGGGATTGAATAGAACATTCACCATGCGCACTTTCATCCATGGGAGTAATATCTCTAACAGTCTACGCTTTGATCGTTCCCTGGAAGACCAGTAGTAGTTTCCTCTGCACATCTGGTGGCATTCTGCAATCTGTGGACTATCAGAGTGTTGATGAAACTAAGAAATAGCATCGGGATTGAATACATCAGTCACCATGCGCAATTTTTTCCATGGGATTAACGTCTTAAACAGTCTACGCTTTGATCTTTCCTTGGAAGACCAGTAGTAGTTTCCGATGCACATCTGAGGGCATTCTGTAATCTGTGGACTATCAGAGTGTTGATGAAACACAGAAATTGCATCGGGATTGAATACAACAGTCACCATGCGCACTTTCCTCCATGGGAGTAATGCCTCAAAGAGTTTACGCTTTGATCGTTTTCTGGAAGACCAGTAGTAGTTTCCGATGCACATCTGGAGGCATTCTGTAATCTATGGACTATCAGAGTGTTAATGAAGCACAGAAATTGCATCGGGATTGAATACAACAGTCACCATGCGCACTTTCCTCCATAAAAGTAATGTCTCAAACAGTCTACGCTTTGATCGTTCCCTGGAAGACCAGTAGCAGTATCCTCTGCACATCTGGTGGCATTCTGTAAACTGTGAACTATCAGAGTGTTGAAGAAACACAGAAGTTGCATCGGGATTGAATGCAACAGTCACCATCCGCACTTTCCTCCATGGGAGTAACGTCTGAAACAGTCTACGCTTTGATCGTTCCCTGGAATACCAGTAGTAGTTTCCAATGCACATCTGGTTGCATTCTGAAATCTGTGGACTATCAGAGTGTTGATGAAACACAGAAAATGCATCGGGATTCAATACAACAGCCTCCATGCGCACTTTCCTCCATGGGAGTAATGTCTCAAAGAGTTTACGCTTTGATCGTTCCCTGGAAGACCAGTAGTAGATTCCGATGCACATCTGGAGGCATTCTGTAATCTGTGGACTATCAGAGTGTTGATGAAACACAGAAGTTGCATCGGGATTGAATACAACAGTCACCATGCGCACTTTCCTCCATGGGAGTAATGTCTGAAACAGTCTACGCTTTGATCGTTCCCTGGAAGACCAGTAGTAGTTTCCAATGCACATCTGGTTGCATTCTGAAATCTGTGGACTATCAGAGTGTTGATGAAACACAGAAAATGCATCGGGATTGAATACAACAGTCTCCATGCGCACTTTCCTCAATGGAAGTAATGTCTCAAAGAGTTTACGCTTTGATCGTTCCCTGGAAGACCAGTAGTAGATTCCGATGCACATCTGGAGGCATTCTGTAATCTGTGGACTATCAGAGTGTTGATGAAACACAGAAATTACATCGGGATTGAATACAACAGTCACCATCCGCACTTTCCTCCATGGGAGTAATGTCTGAAACAGTCTACGCATTGATCGTTCCCTGGAATACCAGTAGTAGTTTCCGATGCACATCTGGAGGCATTCTGTAATCTGTGGACAATCAGAGTGTTGATGGAACACAGAAAATGCATCGGGATTGAATACAACAGTCACCATGCGCACTTTCCTCCATGGGAGTAATGTCTAGAAGAGTTTACGCTATGATCGTTCCCTGGAAGACCAGTAGTAGTTTCCGATGAACATCTGGAGGCATTCTGTAATCTGTGGACTATCAAAGTGTTGATGAAACACAGAAATTGCATCGGGATTGGATACAACAGTCACCATGCGCACTTTCCTGTACGGGAGTAATGTCTCAAACAATCTACGCTTTGATCGTTCCCTGGAAGACCAGTAGTAGTTTCCGATGCACATCTGGTGGCATTCTGTAATCTGTAGACTATCAGAGTGTTGATGAAACACAGAAATTGCATCGGGATAGAATATAACAGTCACCATGAGCACTTTCCCCCATGGGAGTAATGTCTCTAAGAGTCTACGCTTTGATCGTTCCCTGGAAGACCAGTAGTAGTTTCCGATGCACATGTGGATGCTTTCTGTAATCTGTGGACTATCAGAGTGTTGATGAAACATAGAAAAAGCATCGGGATTGAATACAACAGTCTCTATGCGCAGTTTCCTCCATGGGAGTAATGTCTCAAACTGTCCACGCTTTGATCGTTCCCTGGAAGACCAGTAGTAGTTTCCGATGCACATCTGGATGCTTTCTGTAATCTGTGGACTATCAGAGTGTTGATGAAACACCGAAATTGCATCGGCATTGAATACAACAGTCTCCATGAGCAGTTTCCTCCACGGGAGTAATGTCTCAAAGAGTCTACGCTTTGATCGTTCCCTGGAAGACCAGTAGTAGTTTCCGATGCACATCTGGATGCATTCTGTAATCTGGGGACTCTCAGAGTGTTAATGAAGCACAGAAATTGCATCGGGATTGAATACAACAGACACCATGCGCACTTTCCTCCATAAAAGTAATGTCTCAAACAGTCTACGCTTTGATCGTTCCCTGGAAGACCAGTAGTAGTTTCCTCTGCACATCTGGTGGCATTCTGTAATCTGTGGACTATCAGAGTGTTGATGAAACACAGAAATTGCATCGGGATTGAATGCAACAGTCACCATGCACACTTTCCTCCATGGGAGTAATGTCTCAAAGAGTTTACGCTTTGATCGTTCCCTGGAACACCAGTAGTAGATTCCGATGCACATCTGGACGCTTTCTGTAATCTGTGGACTATCAGAGTGTTGATGAAACACAAAAATTGCATCGGGATTGAATACAACAGACTCCATGAACAGTTTCTTCCATGGGAGTAATGTCTCAAACAGTCTACGCTTTGATCGTTCCCTTTAAGACCAGAAGTTGTTTCCCATGCGGATCTGGAGGCATTCTGTAGTCTGTGGACTATTAGAGTGTTGATGAAACACAGAAATTGCATAGGGATTGAATACAACAGTCACCATGCGCACTTTCCTCCATAAAAGTAATGTCTCAAACGGTCTACGCTTTGATCGTTCCCTGGAAGACCAGTAGTAGATTCCGATGCACATCTGGTGGCATTCTGTAATATGTGGACTATCAGAGGTTGATGAAACTAAGAAATAGCATCGGGATTGAATACATCAGTCACCATGCGCACTTTCCTCCATGGGATTAATGTCTCAAACAGTCTACGCTTTGATCGTTCCTTGGAAGACCAGTAGTAGTTTCCGATGCACATCTGAGGGCATTCTGTAATCTGTGGACTATCAGAGTGTTGATGAAACACAGAAAATGCATCGGGATTGAATACAACAGTCACCATGCGCACTTTCCTCCATGGGAGTAATGTCTCAAAGAGTTTACGCTTTGATCGTTCCCTGGAAGACCAGTAGTAGTTTCCGATGCACATCTGGAGGCATTCTTTAATCTGTGGACTATCAGAGTGTTGATGAAACACAGAATTTGCTTCGGGATTGAATACAAAAGTCATCATGCGCACATTCCTCCATAGAAGTAGTGTCTCAAACAGTCTACGCTTTGATCGTTCCCTGGAAGACCAGTAGTAGTTTCCGATCCACATCTGGAGGCATTCTGATATCTGTGGACTAACTGAGTGTTGATGAAACACAGAATTTGCATCGGGATTGAATACAACAGTCACCATGCGCACTTTCCTCCACTGGTGTAATTCTCAAACAGTCTACGCTTTGATCGTTCCCTGGAAGACCAGTAGTAGATTCCGATGCACATCTGGTGGCATTCTGTAATCTGTGGACTATCAGAGTGTTGATGAAACACAGAAAATGCATCGGGATTGAATACAACAGTCACCATGCACACTTTCCTCCATGGGAGTAATGTCTCAAACTGTTTACGCTATGATCGTTCCCTGGAAGACCAGTAGTAGTTTCGATGAACATCTGGAGGCATTTTGTAATCTGTGGACTATCAGAGTGTTGATGAAACACAGAAATTGCATCGGGATTGAATACAACAGTCACCATGCGCACTTTCCTCCATGGGAGTAATTCTCAAACAGTCTACGCTTTGATCGTTCCCTGGAAGACCAGTAGTAGTTTCGATGAACATCTGAGGGCATTCTGTAATCTGTGGACTATCAGAGTGTTGATGAAACACAGAAATTGTATCGGGATTGAATACAAAAGTCACCATGCGCACTTTCCTGTACGGAAGCAGTGTCTCAAAAAATCTACGCTTTGATCGTTCCCTGGAAGACCAGTAGTAGTTTCCGATGCACATCTGGTCGCATTCTGTAATGTGTAGACTATCAGAGTGTTGATGAAACACAGTAATTGCATCGGGATTGAATACAACAGTCACCATGCGCACTTTCCTCCATCGAAGTAATGTCTCTAACAGTCTAAGTTTTGATCGTACCCTGGAAGACGAGGAGTAGTCTCCGATGCACATCTGGTGGCATTCTGTAATCTGTAGACTATCAGAGTTTTGATAAAACATAGAAATTGCATTGGGATTGAATACAACAGTCACCATCCGCACTTTCCTCCATGGGAGTAATGTCTGAAACAGTCTACGCTTCCATCGTTCCCTGGAAGACCAGTAGTAGTTTCCGATCCACATCTCTTGGCATTCTGTAATCTGTGGACTATCAGAGTGTTGATGAATCACAGAAAATGCATCGGGACTGAATACAACAGTCATTACGCGCACATTCCTCCATAAAGTAATGTCTCAAACAGTCTACGCTTTGATCGTTCCCTGGAAGACTAGTAGTAGATTCCGATGAACATCTGGAGGCATTCTGTAATATGTAGACTATCAGAGTGTTGATGAAACACAGAAATTGCATCGGCATTGAATACAACAGTCACCATGCGCACATTCCTCCATAAAAGTAATGTCTCAAACAGTCAACGCTTTGATCGTTAACTGGAAGACCAGCAGTAGTTTCCGATGCACATCTGGAGGCATTCTGTAATCTGTGGACTATCAGAGGGTTGATGAAAGACAGAAAATGCATCGGGATTGAATACAACAGTCACCATGCTTACTTTCCTCCATGGACGTAATGTCACAAAGAGTTTACGTTCTGATCGTTCCCATGAAGACCAGTAGTAGTTTCCGATGCACATCTGGAGGCATTCTGTAATCTGTGGACTATCAGAGTGATGATGAAACACAGAAATTGCATCGGGATTGAATACAACAGTCACCATGCGCACTTTCCTCCATGGGAGTAATGTCTCAAAGAGTGTACCCTTTGATCCTTCCCTGGAAGACCAGTAGTAGTTTCCGATGCACATCTGGAGGCATTCTGTAATCTGTGGACTATGAGAGTGTTGATGAAACACAGAAATTGCATCGGGATTGAATACAAGAGTCATTACGCGCACATTCCTCTATAAAGTAATGTCTCAAACAGTCTACGCTTTGATCGTTCCCTGGAGGACTAGTAGTAGTTTCCGATGAACATCTGGAGGCATTCTGTAATCTGTGGACTATCAGAGTGTTGATGAAACAAAGAAATTGCATCGGGATTGAATACAACATTTACCATGCGCACTTTCCTCCAAGGGAGTAATATCTCTAACAGTCAACGCTTTGATCGTTCCCTTGAAGACCAGTAGTAGTTTCTTCTGCACATGTGGTGGCATTCTGTAATCTGTGGACTATCAGAGTGTTGATGAAACACAGAAATTGCATCGGGATTAAATGCAACAGTCACCATCCGCACTTTCCTCCATGGGTGTAATGTCTGAAACAGTCTACGATTTGATCGTTCCCTGGGAGACCAGTAGTAGTTTCCAATGCACATCTGGTTGCATTCTGAAATCTGTGGACTATCATAGTGTTGATGAAACACAGAAAATGCATCGGGATTGAATACAACAGTCTCCATGCGCACTTTCCTCCATGGGAGTAATGTCTCAAAGAGTTTACGCTTTGATCGTTCCCTGGAAGACCAGTAGTAGATTCCGATGCACATCTGGAGGCATTCTGTTATCTGTGGACTATCAGAGTGTTGATGAAACACAGAAATTGTATCGGGATTGAATACAAAAGTCACCATGCGAATTTTGCTGTACGGAAGCAATGTCTCAAACAATCTACGCTTTGATCGTTCCCTGGAAGACCAGTAGTAGTTTCCGATGCACATCTTTTCGCATTCTGTAATGTGTAGACTATCAGAGTGTTGATGAGACACAGTAATTGCATCGGGATTGAATACAACAGTCACCATGCGCACTTTCCTTCATCGAAGTAATGTCTCTAACAGTCTACGCTTTGATCGTACCCTGGAAGACGAGTAGTAGTCTCCGATGCACATCTGGAGGCATTCTGTAATCTGTGGACTATCACAGTGTTGATGAAACACAGAAATTGCTTCGAGATTGAATACAACAGTCATCATGCGCACATTCCTCCATAAAAGTAGTGTCTCAATCAGTCTACGCTTTGATCGTTCCCTGGTAGACCGGTTGTAGTTTCCGATGCGCATCTGCTGGCATTCTGTAATCTGTAGACTATCAGAGTTTTGATGAAACACAGAAATTGCATTGGGATTGAATACAACAGTCACCATCCGCACTTTCCTCCATGGGAGTAATGTCTGAAACAGTCTACGCTTCCATCGTTCCCTGGAAGACCAGTAGTAGTTTCCGATCCACATCTCTTGGCATTCTGTAATCTGTGGACTATCGGAGTGTTGATGAAACACATAAAATGCATCGGTGATTGAATACAACAGTCACCATGCGCACATCCCTCCATGGGAGTAATGTTTCAAGGAGTTTACGCTTTGATCGTTCCCTGGAAGACCAGTACCAGTTTCCGATGCACATCTGGAGGCATTCTGTAATATGTAGACTATCAGAGTGTTGATGAAACACAGAAATTGCATCGGGATTGAATACAACAGTCACCATGCGCACATTCCTCCATAAAAGTAATGTCTCAAACAGTCTACGCTTTGATCGTTAACTGGAAGACCAGCAGTAGTTTCCGATGCACATCTGGAGGCATTCTGTAACCTGTGGACTATCAGAGGGTTGATGAAAGACAGAAAATGCATCGGGATTGAATACAACAGTCACGATGCGCACTTTCCTCCATGGACGTAATGTCACAAAGAGTTTACGTTCTGATCGTTCCCATGAAGACCAGTAGTAGTTTCCGATGCACATCTGGAGGCATTCTGTAATCTGTGGACTATCAGAGTGATGATGAAACACAGAAATTGCATCGGGATTTTATACAACAGTCACCATGCGCACTTTCCTCCATGGGAGTAATGTCTCAAACAGTCTACGCTTTGATCGTTCCCTGGAAGACCAGTAGTAGTTTCCGATCCACATCTGGAGGCATTCTGATATCTGTGGACTAACTGAGTGTTGATGAAACACAGAAATTGCATCGGGATTGAATACAACAGTCACCATGCGCACTTTCCTCCACTGGTGTAATTCTCAAACAGTCTACGATTTGATCGTTCCCTGGAAGACCAGTAGTAGTTTCCGATGCACATCTGGTGGCATTCTGTAATCTGAGGACTATCAGAGTGTTGATGAAACACATAAAATGCATCGGGATTGTATACAACAGTCACCATGCACACTTTCCTCCATGGGAGTAATGTCTCAAACTGTTTACGCTATGATCGTTCCCTGGAAGACCAGTAGTAGTTTCGATGAACATCTGGAGGCATTCAGTAATCTGTGGACTATCAGAGTGTTGATGAAACACAGAAATTGCATCGGGATTGAATACAACAGTCACCATGCGCACTTTCCTCCATGGGAGTAATGTCTCAAAGAGTTTACGCTTTGATCGTTCCCTGGAAGAAAAGTAGTAGTTTCCGATGCACATCTGGAGGCATTCTGTTATCTGTGGACTATCAGAGTGTTGATGAAACACAGAAATTGTATCGGGATTTAATACAAAAGTCACCATGCGCACTTTCCTGTACGGAAGCAATGTCTCAAACAATCTACGCATTGATCGTTCCCTGGAAGACCAGTAGTAGTTTCCGATGCACATCTGGTCGCATTCTGTAATGTGTAGACTATCAGAGTGTTGATGAAACACAGTAATTGCATCGGGATTGAATACAACAGTCACCATGCGCACTTTCCTTCATCGAAGTAATGTCTCTAACAGTCTACGCTTTGATCGTACCCTGGAAGACGAGTAGTAGTCTCCGATGCACATCTGGAGGCATTCTGTAATCTGTGGACTATCACAGTGTTGATGAAACACAGAAATTGCATCGGGATTGAATACAACAGTCACCATGCGCACTTTCCTCCATGGGAGTAATGTCTCAAAGAGTGTACCCTTTGATCCTTCCCTGGAAGACCAGTAGTAGTTTCCGATGCACATCTGGAGGCATTCTGTAATCTGTGGACTATGAGAGTGTTGATGAAACACAGAAATTGCATCGGGATTGAATACAAGAGTCATTACGCGCACATTCCTCTATAAAGTAATGTCTCAAACAGTCTACGCTTTGATCGTTCCCTGGAGGACTAGTAGTAGTTTCCGATGAACATCTGGAGGCATTCTGTAATCTGTGGACTATCAGAGTGTTGATGAAACAAAGAAATTGCATCGGGATTGAATACAACATTTACCATGCGCACTTTCCTCCAAGGGAGTAATATCTCTAACAGTCAACGCTTTGATCGTTCCCTTGAAGACCAGTAGTAGTTTCCTCTGCACATCTGGTGGCATTCTGTAATCTGTGGACTATCAGAGTGTTGATGAAACACAGAAATTGCATCGGGATTGAATGCAACAGTCACCATGCACACTTTCCTCCATGGGAGTAATGTCTCAAAGAGTTTACGCTTTGATCGTTCCCTGGAACACCAGTAGTAGATTCCGATGCACATCTGGACGCTTTCTGTAATCTGTGGACTATCAGAGTGTTGATGAAACACAAAAATTGCATCGGGATTGAATACAACAGACTCCATGAACAGTTTCTTCCATGGGAGTAATGTCTCAAACAGTCTACGCTTTGATCGTTCCCTTTAAGACCAGAAGTTGTTTCCCATGCGGATCTGGAGGCATTCTGTAGTCTGTGGACTATTAGAGTGTTGATGAAACACAGAAATTGCATAGGGATTGAATACAACAGTCACCATGCGCACTTTCCTCCATAAAAGTAATGTCTCAAACGGTCTACGCTTTGATCGTTCCCTGGAAGACCAGTAGTAGATTCCGATGCACATCTGGTGGCATTCTGTAATATGTGGACTATCAGAGGTTGATGAAACTAAGAAATAGCATCGGGATTGAATACATCAGTCACCATGCGCACTTTCCTCCATGGGATTAATGTCTCAAACAGTCTACGCTTTGATCGTTCCTTGGAAGACCAGTAGTAGTTTCCGATGCACATCTGAGGGCATTCTGTAATCTGTGGACTATCAGAGTGTTGATGAAACACAGAAAATGCATCGGGATTGAATACAACAGTCACCATGCGCACTTTCCTCCATGGGAGTAATGTCTCAAAGAGTTTACGCTTTGATCGTTCCCTGGAAGACCAGTAGTAGTTTCCGATGCACATCTGGAGGCATTCTGTAATCTGTGGACTATCAGAGTGTTGATGAAACACAGAATTTGCTTCGGGATTGAATACAAAAGTCATCATGCGCACATTCCTCCATAGAAGTAGTGTCTCAAACAGTCTACGCTTTGATCGTTCCCTGGAAGACCAGTAGTAGTTTCCGATCCACATCTGGAGGCATTCTGATATCTGTGGACTAACTGAGTGTTGATGAAACACAGAATTTGCATCGGGATTGAATACAACAGTCACCATGCGCACTTTCCTCCACTGGTGTAATTCTCAAACAGTCTACGCTTTGATCGTTCCCTGGAAGACCAGTAGTAGATTCCGATGCACATCTGGTGGCATTCTGTAATCTGTGGACTATCAGAGTGTTGATGAAACACAGAAAATGCATCGGGATTGAATACAACAGTCACCATGCACACTTTCCTCCATGGGAGTAATGTCTCAAACTGTTTACGCTATGATCGTTCCCTGGAAGACCAGTAGTAGTTTCGATGAACATCTGGAGGCATTTTGTAATCTGTGGACTATCAGAGTGTTGATGAAACACAGAAATTGCATCGGGATTGAATACAACAGTCACCATGCGCACTTTCCTCCATGGGAGTAATTCTCAAACAGTCTACGCTTTGATCGTTCCCTGGAAGACCAGTAGTAGTTTCGATGAACATCTGAGGGCATTCTGTAATCTGTGGACTATCAGAGTGTTGATGAAACACAGAAATTGTATCGGGATTGAATACAAAAGTCACCATGCGCACTTTCCTGTACGGAAGCAGTGTCTCAAAAAATCTACGCTTTGATCGTTCCCTGGAAGACCAGTAGTAGTTTCCGATGCACATCTGGTCGCATTCTGTAATGTGTAGACTATCAGAGTGTTGATGAAACACAGTAATTGCATCGGGATTGAATACAACAGTCACCATGCGCACTTTCCTCCATCGAAGTAATGTCTCTAACAGTCTAAGTTTTGATCGTACCCTGGAAGACGAGGAGTAGTCTCCGATGCACATCTGGTGGCATTCTGTAATCTGTAGACTATCAGAGTTTTGATGAAACATAGAAATTGCATTGGGATTGAATACAACAGTCACCATCCGCACTTTCCTCCATGGGAGTAATGTCTGAAACAGTCTACGCTTCCATCGTTCCCTGGAAGACCAGTAGTAGTTTCCGATCCACATCTCTTGGCATTCTGTAATCTGTGGACTATCAGAGTGTTGATGAATCACAGAAAATGCATCGGGACTGAATACAACAGTCATTACGCGCACATTCCTCCATAAAGTAATGTCTCAAACAGTCTACGCTTTGATCGTTCCCTGGAAGACTAGTAGTAGATTCCGATGAACATCTGGAGGCATTCTGTAATATGTAGACTATCAGAGTGTTGATGAAACACAGAAATTGCATCGGCATTGAATACAACAGTCACCATGCGCACATTCCTCCATAAAAGTAATGTCTCAAACAGTCAACGCTTTGATCGTTAACTGGAAGACCAGCAGTAGTTTCCGATGCACATCTGGAGGCATTCTGTAATCTGTGGACTATCAGAGGGTTGATGAAAGACAGAAAATGCATCGGGATTGAATACAACAGTCACCATGCTTACTTTCCTCCATGGACGTAATGTCACAAAGAGTTTACGTTCTGATCGTTCCCATGAAGACCAGTAGTAGTTTCCGATGCACATCTGGAGGCATTCTGTAATCTGTGGACTATCAGAGTGATGATGAAACACAGAAATTGCATCGGGATTGAATACAACAGTCACCATGCGCACTTTCCTCCATGGGAGTAATGTCTCAAAGAGTGTACCCTTTGATCCTTCCCTGGAAGACCAGTAGTAGTTTCCGATGCACATCTGGAGGCATTCTGTAATCTGTGGACTATGAGAGTGTTGATGAAACACAGAAATTGCATCGGGATTGAATACAAGAGTCATTACGCGCACATTCCTCTATAAAGTAATGTCTCAAACAGTCTACGCTTTGATCGTTCCCTGGAGGACTAGTAGTAGTTTCCGATGAACATCTGGAGGCATTCTGTAATCTGTGGACTATCAGAGTGTTGATGAAACAAAGAAATTGCATCGGGATTGAATACAACATTTACCATGCGCACTTTCCTCCAAGGGAGTAATATCTCTAACAGTCAACGCTTTGATCGTTCCCTTGAAGACCAGTAGTAGTTTCTTCTGCACATGTGGTGGCATTCTGTAATCTGTGGACTATCAGAGTGTTGATGAAACACAGAAATTGCATCGGGATTAAATGCAACAGTCACCATCCGCACTTTCCTCCATGGGTGTAATGTCTGAAACAGTCTACGATTTGATCGTTCCCTGGGAGACCAGTAGTAGTTTCCAATGCACATCTGGTTGCATTCTGAAATCTGTGGACTATCATAGTGTTGATGAAACACAGAAAATGCATCGGGATTGAATACAACAGTCTCCATGCGCACTTTCCTCCATGGGAGTAATGTCTCAAAGAGTTTACGCTTTGATCGTTCCCTGGAAGACCAGTAGTAGATTCCGATGCACATCTGGAGGCATTCTGTTATCTGTGGACTATCAGAGTGTTGATGAAACACAGAAATTGTATCGGGATTGAATACAAAAGTCACCATGCGAATTTTGCTGTACGGAAGCAATGTCTCAAACAATCTACGCTTTGATCGTTCCCTGGAAGACCAGTAGTAGTTTCCGATGCACATCTTTTCGCATTCTGTAATGTGTAGACTATCAGAGTGTTGATGAGACACAGTAATTGCATCGGGATTGAATACAACAGTCACCATGCGCACTTTCCTTCATCGAAGTAATGTCTCTAACAGTCTACGCTTTGATCGTACCCTGGAAGACGAGTAGTAGTCTCCGATGCACATCTGGAGGCATTCTGTAATCTGTGGACTATCACAGTGTTGATGAAACACAGAAATTGCTTCGAGATTGAATACAACAGTCATCATGCGCACATTCCTCCATAAAAGTAGTGTCTCAATCAGTCTACGCTTTGATCGTTCCCTGGTAGACCGGTTGTAGTTTCCGATGCGCATCTGCTGGCATTCTGTAATCTGTAGACTATCAGAGTTTTGATGAAACACAGAAATTGCATTGGGATTGAATACAACAGTCACCATCCGCACTTTCCTCCATGGGAGTAATGTCTGAAACAGTCTACGCTTCCATCGTTCCCTGGAAGACCAGTAGTAGTTTCCGATCCACATCTCTTGGCATTCTGTAATCTGTGGACTATCGGAGTGTTGATGAAACACATAAAATGCATCGGTGATTGAATACAACAGTCACCATGCGCACATCCCTCCATGGGAGTAATGTTTCAAGGAGTTTACGCTTTGATCGTTCCCTGGAAGACCAGTACCAGTTTCCGATGCACATCTGGAGGCATTCTGTAATATGTAGACTATCAGAGTGTTGATGAAACACAGAAATTGCATCGGGATTGAATACAACAGTCACCATGCGCACATTCCTCCATAAAAGTAATGTCTCAAACAGTCTACGCTTTGATCGTTAACTGGAAGACCAGCAGTAGTTTCCGATGCACATCTGGAGGCATTCTGTAACCTGTGGACTATCAGAGGGTTGATGAAAGACAGAAAATGCATCGGGATTGAATACAACAGTCACGATGCGCACTTTCCTCCATGGACGTAATGTCACAAAGAGTTTACGTTCTGATCGTTCCCATGAAGACCAGTAGTAGTTTCCGATGCACATCTGGAGGCATTCTGTAATCTGTGGACTATCAGAGTGATGATGAAACACAGAAATTGCATCGGGATTTTATACAACAGTCACCATGCGCACTTTCCTCCATGGGAGTAATGTCTCAAACAGTCTACGCTTTGATCGTTCCCTGGAAGACCAGTAGTAGTTTCCGATCCACATCTGGAGGCATTCTGATATCTGTGGACTAACTGAGTGTTGATGAAACACAGAAATTGCATCGGGATTGAATACAACAGTCACCATGCGCACTTTCCTCCACTGGTGTAATTCTCAAACAGTCTACGATTTGATCGTTCCCTGGAAGACCAGTAGTAGTTTCCGATGCACATCTGGTGGCATTCTGTAATCTGAGGACTATCAGAGTGTTGATGAAACACATAAAATGCATCGGGATTGTATACAACAGTCACCATGCACACTTTCCTCCATGGGAGTAATGTCTCAAACTGTTTACGCTATGATCGTTCCCTGGAAGACCAGTAGTAGTTTCGATGAACATCTGGAGGCATTCAGTAATCTGTGGACTATCAGAGTGTTGATGAAACACAGAAATTGCATCGGGATTGAATACAACAGTCACCATGCGCACTTTCCTCCATGGGAGTAATGTCTCAAAGAGTTTACGCTTTGATCGTTCCCTGGAAGAAAAGTAGTAGTTTCCGATGCACATCTGGAGGCATTCTGTTATCTGTGGACTATCAGAGTGTTGATGAAACACAGAAATTGTATCGGGATTTAATACAAAAGTCACCATGCGCACTTTCCTGTACGGAAGCAATGTCTCAAACAATCTACGCATTGATCGTTCCCTGGAAGACCAGTAGTAGTTTCCGATGCACATCTGGTCGCATTCTGTAATGTGTAGACTATCAGAGTGTTGATGAAACACAGTAATTGCATCGGGATTGAATACAACAGTCACCATGCGCACTTTCCTTCATCGAAGTAATGTCTCTAACAGTCTACGCTTTGATCGTACCCTGGAAGACGAGTAGTAGTCTCCGATGCACATCTGGAGGCATTCTGTAATCTGTGGACTATCACAGTGTTGATGAAACACAGAAATTGCATCGGGATTGAATACAACAGTCACCATGCGCACTTTCCTCCATGGGAGTAATGTCTCAAAGAGTGTACCCTTTGATCCTTCCCTGGAAGACCAGTAGTAGTTTCCGATGCACATCTGGAGGCATTCTGTAATCTGTGGACTATGAGAGTGTTGATGAAACACAGAAATTGCATCGGGATTGAATACAAGAGTCATTACGCGCACATTCCTCTATAAAGTAATGTCTCAAACAGTCTACGCTTTGATCGTTCCCTGGAGGACTAGTAGTAGTTTCCGATGAACATCTGGAGGCATTCTGTAATCTGTGGACTATCAGAGTGTTGATGAAACAAAGAAATTGCATCGGGATTGAATACAACATTTACCATGCGCACTTTCCTCCAAGGGAGTAATATCTCTAACAGTCAACGCTTTGATCGTTCCCTTGAAGACCAGTAGTAGTTTCTTCTGCACATGTGGTGGCCTTCTGTAATCTGTGGACTATCAGAGTGTTGATGAAACACAGAAATTGCATCGGGATTAAATGCAACAGTCACCATCCGCACTTTCCTCCATGGGTGTAATGTCTGAAACAGTCTACGATTTGATCGTTCCCTGGGAGACCAGTAGTAGTTTCCAATGCACATCTGGTTGCATTCTGAAATCTGTGGACTATCATAGTGTTGATGAAACACAGAAAATGCATCGGGATTGAATACAACAGTCTCCATGCGCACTTTCCTCCATGGGAGTAATGTCTCAAAGAGTTTACGCTTTGATCGTTCCCTGGAAGACCAGTAGTAGATTCCGATGCACATCTGGAGGCATTCTGTTATCTGTGGACTATCAGAGTGTTGATGAAACACAGAAATTGTATCGGGATTGAATACAAAAGTCACCATGCGAATTTTGCTGTACGGAAGCAATGTCTCAAACAATCTACGCTTTGATCGTTCCCTGGAAGACCAGTAGTAGTTTCCGATGCACATCTTTTCGCATTCTGTAATGTGTAGACTATCAGAGTGTTGATGAGACACAGTAATTGCATCGGGATTGAATACAACAGTCACCATGCGCACTTTCCTTCATCGAAGTAATGTCTCTAACAGTCTACGCTTTGATCGTACCCTGGAAGACGAGTAGTAGTCTCCGATGCACATCTGGAGGCATTCTGTAATCTGTGGACTATCACAGTGTTGATGAAACACAGAAATTGCTTCGAGATTGAATACAACAGTCATCATGCGCACATTCCTCCATAAAAGTAGTGTCTCAAACAGTCTACGCTTTGATCGTTCCCTGGTAGACCGGTTGTAGTTTCCGATGCGCATCTGCTGGCATTCTGTAATCTGTAGACTATCAGAGTTTTGATGAAACACAGAAATTGCATTGGGATTGAATACAACAGTCACCATCCGCACTTTCCTCCATGGGAGTAATGTCTGAAACAGTCTACGCTTCCATCGTTCCCTGGAAGACCAGTAGTAGTTTCCGATCCACATCTCTTGGCATTCTGTAATCTGTGGACTATCGGAGTGTTGATGAAACACATAAAATGCATCGGTGATTGAATACAACAGTCACCATGCGCACATCCCTCCATGGGAGTAATGTTTCAAGGAGTTTACGCTTTGATCGTTCCCTGGAAGACCAGTACCAGTTTCCGATGCACATCTGGAGGCATTCTGTAATATGTAGACTATCAGAGTGTTGATGAAACACAGAAATTGCATCGGGATTGAATACAACAGTCACCATGCGCACATTCCTCCATAAAAGTAATGTCTCAAACAGTCTACGCTTTGATCGTTAACTGGAAGACCAGCAGTAGTTTCCGATGCACATCTGGAGGCATTCTGTAACCTGTGGACTATCAGAGGGTTGATGAAAGACAGAAAATGCATCGGGATTGAATACAACAGTCACGATGCGCACTTTCCTCCATGGACGTAATGTCACAAAGAGTTTACGTTCTGATCGTTCCCATGAAGACCAGTAGTAGTTTCCGATGCACATCTGGAGGCATTCTGTAATCTGTGGACTATCAGAGTGATGATGAAACACAGAAATTGCATCGGGATTTTATACAACAGTCACCATGCGCACTTTCCTCCATGGGAGTAATGTCTCAAACAGTCTACGCTTTGATCGTTCCCTGGAAGACCAGTAGTAGTTTCCGATCCACATCTGGAGGCATTCTGATATCTGTGGACTAACTGAGTGTTGATGAAACACAGAAATTGCATCGGGATTGAATACAACAGTCACCATGCGCACTTTCCTCCACTGGTGTAATTCTCAAACAGTCTACGATTTGATCGTTCCCTGGAAGACCAGTAGTAGTTTCCGATGCACATCTGGTGGCATTCTGTAATCTGAGGACTATCAGAGTGTTGATGAAACACATAAAATGCATCGGGATTGTATACAACAGTCACCATGCACACTTTCCTCCATGGGAGTAATGTCTCAAACTGTTTACGCTATGATCGTTCCCTGGAAGACCAGTAGTAGTTTCGATGAACATCTGGAGGCATTCAGTAATCTGTGGACTATCAGAGTGTTGATGAAACACAGAAATTGCATCGGGATTGAATACAACAGTCACCATGCGCACTTTCCTCCATGGGAGTAATGTCTCAAAGAGTTTACGCTTTGATCGTTCCCTGGAAGAAAAGTAGTAGTTTCCGATGCACATCTGGAGGCATTCTGTTATCTGTGGACTATCAGAGTGTTGATGAAACACAGAAATTGTATCGGGATTTAATACAAAAGTCACCATGCGCACTTTCCTGTACGGAAGCAATGTCTCAAACAATCTACGCATTGATCGTTCCCTGGAAGACCAGTAGTAGTTTCCGATGCACATCTGGTCGCATTCTGTAATGTGTAGACTATCAGAGTGTTGATGAAACACAGTAATTGCATCGGGATTGAATACAACAGTCACCATGCGCACTTTCCTCCATCGAAGTAATGTCTCTAACAGTCTACGCTTTGATCGTACCCTGGAAGACGAGTAGTAGTCTCCGATGCACATTTGGAGGCATTCTGTAATCTGTGGACTATCAGAGTGTTGATGAAACACAGAAATTGCTTCGAGATTGAATACAACAGTCATCGTGCGCACATTCCTCCATAAAAGTAGTGTCTCAAACAGTCTACGCTTTGATCGTTCCCTGGTAGACCAGTTGTAGTTTCCGATGCGCATCTGCTGGCATTCTGTAATCTGTAGACTATCAGAGTTTTGATGAAACACAGAAATTGCATTGGGATTGAATACAACAGTCACCATCCGCACTTTCCTCAATGGGAGTAATATCTGAAACAGTCTACGCTTCCATCGCTCCCTGGAAGACCAGTAGTAGTTTCCGATCCACATCTCTTGGCATTCTGTAATCTGTGGACTATCGGAGTGTTGATGAAACACATAAAATGCATCGGGATTGAATACAACAGTCACCATGCGCACTTCCCTCCATGGGAGAAATGTCTCAAGGAGTTTACGCTTTGATCGTTCCCTGGAAGACCAGTACCAGTTTCCGATGCACATCTGGAGGCATTCTGTAATATGTAGACTATCAGAGTGTTGATGAAACACAGAAATTGCATCGGGATTGAATACAACAGTCACCTTGCGCACATTCCTCCATAAAAGTAATGTCTCAAACAGTCTACGCTTTGATCGTTAACTGGAAGACCAGCAGTAGTTTCCGATGCACATCTGGAGGCATTCTGTAACCTGTGGACTATCAGAGGGTTGATGAAAGACAGAAAATGCATCGGGATTGAATACAACAGTCACGATGCGCACTTTCCTCCATGGACGTAATGTCACAAAGAGTTTACGTTCTGATCGTTCCCATGAAGACCAGTAGTAGTTTCCGATGCACATCTGGAGGCATTCTGTAGTCTGTGGACTATCAGAGTGATGATGAAACACAGAAATTGCATCGGGATTTTATACAACAGTCACCATGCGCACTTTCCTCCATGGGAGTAATGTCTCAAAGAGTGTACCCTTTGATCGTTCCCTGGAAGACCAGCAGTAGTTTCCGATGCACATCTGCAGGCATTCTGTAATCTGTGGACTATGAGAGTGTTGATGAATCACAGAAATTGCATCGGGATTGAATACAACTGTCACGATGCGCACTTTCCTCCATGGACGTAATGTCACAAAGAGTTTACGTTCTGATCGTTCCCTGGAAGCCTAGTAGTAGTTTTCGATGAACATCTGGAGGCATTCTGTAATCTGTGGACTATCAGAGTGTTGATGAAACACAGAAATTGCATCGGGATTAAATGCAACAGTCACCATCCGCACTTTCCTCCATGGGTGTAATGTCTGAAACAGTCTACGATTTGATCGTTCCCTGGGAGACCAGTAGTAGTTTCCAATGCACATCTGGTTGCATTCTGAAATCTGTGGACTATCAGAGTGTTGATGAAACACAGAAAATGCATCGGGATTGAATACAACAGTCTCCATGCGCACTTTCCTCCATGGGAGTAATGTCTCAAAGAGTTTACGCTTTGATCGTTCCCTGGAAGACCAGTAGTAGATTCCGATGCACATCTGGAGGCATTCTGTTATCTGTGGACTATCAGAGTGTTGATGAAACACAGAAATTGTATCGGGCCTGAATACAAAAGTCACCATGCGAATTTTGCTGTACGGAAGCAATGTCTCAAACAATCTACGCTTTGATCGTTCCCTGGAAGACCAGTAGTAGTTTCCGATGCACATCTGGTCGCATTCTGTAATGTGTAGACTATCAGAGTGTTGATGAGACACAGAAATTGCATCGGGATTGAATACAACAGTCACCATGCGCACTTTCCTCCATCGAAGTAATGTCTCTAACAGTCTACGCCTTGATCGTACCCTGGAAGACGAGTAGTAGTCTCCGATGCACATCTGGAGGCATTCTGTAATCTGTGGACTATCACAGTGTTGATGAAACACAGAAATTGCTTCGAGATTGAATACAACAGTCATCATGCGCACATTCCTCCATAAAAGTAGTGTCTCAAACAGTCTACGCTTTGATCGTTCCCTGGTAGACCGGTTGTAGTTTCCGATGCGCATCTGCTGGCATTCTGTAATCTGTAGACTATCAGAGTTTTGATGAAACACAGAAATTGCATTGGGATTGAATACAACAGTCACCATCCGCACTTTCCTCCATGGGAGTAATGTCTGAAACAGTCTACGCTTCCATCGTTCCCTGGAAGACCAGTAGTAGTTTCCGATCCACATCTCTTGGCATTCTGTAATCTGTGGACTATCGGAGTGTTGATGAAACACATAAAATGCATCGGTGATTGAATACAACAGTCACCATGCGCACTTCCCTCCATGGGAGTAATGTTTCAAGGAGTTTACGCTTTGATCGTTCCCTGGAAGACCAGTACCAGTTTCCGATGCACATGTGGAGGCATTCTGTAATATGTAGACTATCAGAGTGTTGATGAAACACAGAAATTGCATCGGGATTGAATACAACAGTCACCATGCGCACATTCCTCCATAAAAGTAATGTCTCAAACAGTCTACGCATTGATCGTTAACTGGAAGACCAGCAGTAGTTTCCGATGCACATCTGGAGGCATTCTGTAACCTGTGGACTATCAGAGGTTTGATGAAAGACAGAAAATGCATCGGGATTGAATACAACAGTCACGATGCGCACTTTCCTCCATGGACGTAATGTCACAAAGAGTTTACTTTCTGAACGTTCCCATGAAGACCAGTAGTAGTTTCCGATGCACATCTGGAGGCATTCTGTAATCTGTGGACTATCAGAGTGATGATGAAACACAGAAATTGCATCGGGATTTTATACAACAGTCACCATGCGCACTTTCCTCCATGGGAGTAATGTCTCAAACTGTTTACGCTATGATCGTTCCCTGGAAGACCAGTAGTAGTTTCGATTAACATCTGGAGACATTCTGTAATCTGTGGACTCTCAGAGTGTTGATGAAACACAGAAATTGCATCGGGATTGAATACAACACTCTCCATGCGCACTTTCCTCCATGGGAGTAATGTCTCAAACAGTCTACGCTTTGCTCGTTCCCTGGAAGACCAGTAGTAGTTTCCGATCCACATCTGGAGGCATTCTGATATCTGTGGACTAACTGAGTGTTGATGAAACACAGAAATTGCATCGGGATTGAATACAACAGTCACCATGCACACTTTCCTCCATGGGAGTAATGTCTCAAACTGTTTACGCTATGATCGTTCCCTGGAAGACCAGTAGTAGTTTCGATGAACATCTGGAGGCATTCTGTAATCTGTGGACTATCAGAGTGTTGATGAAACACAGAAATTGCATCGGGATTGAATACAACAGTCACCATGCGCACTTTCCTCCATGGGAGTAATGTGTCAAAGAGTTTACGCTTTGATCGTTCCCTGGAAGACCAGTAGTAGTTTCCGATGCACATCTGGAGGCATTCTGATATCTGTGGACTAACTGAGTGTTGATGAAACACAGAAATTGCATCGGGATTGAATACAACAGTCACCATGCACACTTTCCTCCATGGGAGTAATGTCTCAAACTGTTTACGCTATGATCGTTCCCTGGAAGACCAGTAGTAGTTTCGATGAACATCTGGAGGCATTCTGTAATCTGTGGACTATCAGAGTGTTGATGAAACACAGAAATTGCATCGGGATTGAATACAACAGTCACCATGCGCACTTTCCTCCATGGGAGTAATGTGTCAAAGAGTTTACGCTTTGATCGTTCCCTGGAAGACCAGTAGTAGTTTCCGATGCACATCTGGAGGCATTCTGTTATCTGTGGACTATCAGAGTGTTGATGAAACACAGAAATTGTATCGGGATTTAATACAAAAGTCACCATGCGCACTTTCCTGTACGGAAGCAATGTCTCAAACAATCTACGCATTGATCGTTCCCTGGTAGACCAGTTGTAGTTTCCGATGCGCATTTGCTGGCATTCTGTAATCTGTAGACTATCAGAGTTTTGATGAAACACAGAAATTGCATTGGGATTGAATACAACAGTCACCATCCGCACTTTCCTCAATGGGAGTAATATCTGAAACAGTCTACGCTTCCATCGTTCCCTGGGAGACCAGTAGTAGTTTCCGATCCACATCTCTTGGCATTCTGTAATCTGTGGACTATCGGAGTGTTGATGAAACACATAAAATGCATCGGGATTGAATACAACAGTCACCATGCGCACTTCCCTCCATGGGAGAAATGTCTCAAGGAGTTTACGCTTTGATCGTTCCCTGGAAGACCAGTACCAGTTTCCGATGCACATCTGGAGGCATTCTGTAATATGTAGACTATCAGAGTGTTGATGAAACACAGAAATTGCATCGGGATTGAATACAACAGTCTCGATGCGCACTTTCCTCCATGGTCGTAATGTCACAAAGAGTTTACGTTCTGATCGTTCCCTGGAAGACTAGTAGTAGTTTTCGATGAACATCTGGAGGCATTCTGTAATCTGTGGACTATCAGAGTGTTGATGAAACACAGAAATTGCATCGGGATTGAATACAACATTCACCATGCGCACTTCCCTCCATGGGAGTAATATCTCTAACAGTCTACGCTTTGATCGTTCCCTGGAAGACCAGTAGTAGTCTCCGGTGCACATCTGGAGGCATTCTGTAATCTGTGGACTATCAGAGTGCTGATGAAACACAGAAATTGCTTCGGGATTGAATACAACAGTCATCATGCGCACATTCCTCCATAAAAGTAGTGTCTCAAACAGTCTACGTTTTGATCGTTCCCTGGAAGACCAGAAGTAGTTTCCGATGCACATCTGGTGGCATTCTGTAATCTGTGGACTATCAGAGTTTTGGTGAAACACAGAAAATGCATCGGGATTGAATACAACAGTCACCATGCGCACTTCCCTCCATGGGAGTATGTCTCAAAGAGTTTATGTTTTGATCGTTCCCATGAAGACCAGTAGTAGTTTCCGATGCACATCTGGAGGCATTCTGTAATATGTAGATTATCAGAGTGTTGATGAAACACAGAAATTGCATCGGGATTGAATACAACAGTCACCATGCGCACTTTCCTCCATCGGAGTAATGTCTCTAACAGTCTACGCTTTGATCGTTCCCTCTAAGACGAGTAGTAGTCTCCGATGCACATCTGGAGGAATTCTGTAATCTGTGGACTATCAGAGTGTTGATGAAACACAGAAATTGCTTCGAGATTGAATACAACAGTCAGCATGCGCACATTCCTCCATAAAAGTAGTGTCTCAAACAGTCTACGCTTTGATCGTTCCCTGGATGACCAGATGTAGTTTCCGATGGACATCTGGTGGCATTCTGTAATCTGTGGACTATCAGAGGTTTGGTGAAACACAGAAATTGCATTGGGATTGAATACAACAGTCACCATCCGCACTTTCCTCCATGGGAGTAATGTCTGAAACAGTCTACGCTTCCATCGTTCCCTGGAATACCAGTAGTAGTTTCCGATCCACGTTTCTTGGCATTCTGTAATCTGTTGACTATCAGAGTGTTGATGAAACACAGAACATGCATCGGGATTGAATACAACAGTCACCATGCGCACTTTTCTCCACGGGGGTAATGTCTCAAAGAGTTTACGCTTTGATCGTTCCCTGGAAGACCAGTAGTAGTTTCCGATGCACATCTGGAGGCATTCTGTTATCTGTGGACTATCAGAGTGTTGATGAAACACAGAAATTGTATCGGGATTGATACAAAAGTCACCATGCGCATTTTGCTGTACGGAAGTAATGTATCAAACAATCTACGCTTTGATCGTTCCCTGGAAGACCAGTAGTAGTTTCCGATGCACATCTGGTGGCATTCTGTAATCTGTGGACAATCAGAGTGTTGATGAAACACAGAAATTGCATCGGGATTGAATACAACAGTCACCATGCGCACTTTCCTCCACGGGAGGTATGTCTCAAACAGTCTACGCTTTGATCGTTCCCGGGAAGACCAGTAGTAGTCTCCGATGCACATCTGGAGGCATTCTGTAATCTGTGGACTATCAGAGTGCTGATGAAACACAGAAATTGCTTCGGGATTGAATACAACAGTCATCATGCGCACATTCCTCCATAAAAGTAGTGTCTTAAACAGTCTACGCCTTGATCGTTCCCTAAAAGACGAGGAGTAGTCTCCGATGCACATCTGGTGGCATTCTGTAATCTGTAGACTATCAGAGTTTTGATGAAACACAGAAAATGCATCGGGATTGAATACAACAGTCACCATGCGCACTTCCCTCCATGGGAGTAATGTCTCAAAGAGTTTACGTTTTGATCGTTCCCATGAAGACCAGTAGTAGTTTCCGATGCACATCTTGTGGCATTCTGTAATCTGTGGACAATCAGAGTGTTGATGAAACACAGAAATTGCATCGGGATTGAATACAACAGTCACCATGCGCACTTTCCTCCACGGGAGGTATGTCTCAAACAGTCTACGCTTTGATCGTTCCCTGGAAGACCAGTAGTAGTTTCCGATGCACATCTGATGGCATTGTGTAAAATGTGGACTATCAGAGTTTTGATGAAACACAGAAAATGCAACGGGACTGAATACAACAGTCACCATGCGCACTTTCCTCCATGGGAGTAATTCTCAAGCAGTCTACGATTTGATCGTTCCCTGGAAGGCCAGTAGTGGTTTTCGATGCACATCTGGTGACATTCTGTAATCTTTAGACTATCAGAGTGTTGATGAAACACAGAAATTGCATCGGGATTGAATACAACACTCTCCATGCTCACTTTCCTCCATGGGAGTAATGTCTCAAACAGTCTACGCTTTGATCGTTCCCTGGAAGACCAGTAGTAGTTTCCAATCCACATCTGGATGCATCTGATATCTGCGGACTAACTGAGTGTTGAAGAAACACAGAAATTGCATCGGGATTGAATACCACAGTCACCATGCGCACTTTCCTCCATGGGAGTAATGTCTCAAAGAGTTTACGCTTTGATCGTTCCCTGGAAGACCAGTAGTAGTTTCCGATGCACATCTGGGGGCATTCTGTTATCTGTGGACTATCAGAGTGTTGATGAAACACAGAAATTGTATCGGGATTGATACAAAAGTCACCATGCGCATTTTGCTGTACGGAAGTAATGTCTCAAGCAATCTACGCTTTGATCGTTCCCTGGAAGACCAGTAGTAGTTTCCGATGCACATCTGGTCGCATTCTGTAATGTTTAGACTATCAGAGTGTTGATGAAACTCAGTAATTGCATCGGGATTGAATACAACAGTCACCATGCACACTTTCCTCCATCGGAGTAATGTCTCTAACAGTCTACGCTTTGATCATTAGCTGGAAGACCAGTAGTAGTTCCCGATGCACATCTGGAGGCATTCTGTAATCTGTGGACCATCAGAGTGTTGATGAAACACAGAAATTGCATCGGGATTGAATACAACTGTCACCATGCGCACTTTCCTCCATAGGAGTAATGTCTGAAACAGTCTACGGTTCCATCGTTTCCTGGAAGGCCAGTAGTAGTTTCCGTTGCACATCTGGAGGCATTCAGTAATATGTAGACTATCAGAGTGTTGATGAAACACAGAAATGGCATCGGGATTGAATACAACAGACACCATGCGCACATTCCTCCATAAAAGTAATATCTCAAACAGTCTACGCTTTGATCGTTCCCTGGAAGACCAGCAGTAGTTTCCGATGCACATCTGGAGGCATTCTGTAATCTGTGGACTATCAGAAGGTTGATGAAAGACAGAAAATGCATCGGGATTGAATACAACAGTCACGACGCGCACTTTCCTCCATGGGAGTAATGTCACAAAGAGTTTACGTTTTGATCGTTCCCATGAAGACCAGTAGTAGTTACCGATGCACATCTGGAGGCAAACTGTAATCTGTGGACTATGAGAGGTTTGATGAAACACAGAAATTGCATCGGGATTGAATACAACAGTCACCACGCGCACATTCCTCCATAAAAGTAATGTCTCAAACAGTCTACGCTTTGATCGTTCCCTGGAAGACTAGTAGTAGTTTCCGATGAACATCTGGAGGCATTCTGTTATCTGTGGACTATCAGAGTGTTGATGAAACACAGAAATTGCATCGGGATTGAATACAACAGTCACCATCCGCACTTTCCTCCATGGGAGTAATGTCTGAAACAGTCTACGCTTCCATCGTTCCCTGGAAGACCAGTAGTAGTTTCCGATCCACATCTCTTGGCATTCTGTAATCTGTGGACTATCAGAGTGTTGATGAAACACAGAAAATGCATCGGGATTGAATGCAACAGTCACCATGCGCACTTCCCTCCATGGGAGTAATGTCTCAAAGAGTTTACGCTTTGATCGTTCCCTGGATGACCAGTACCAGTTTCCGATGCACATCTGGAGGCATTCTGTAATATGTAGACTATCAGAGTGTTGATGAAACACAGAAAGTGCATCGGGATTGAATACAACAGTCACCATGCGCAGTTTCCTCCACAGGAGGTATGTCTCAAACAGTCTACGCTTTGATCGTTCCCTGGAAGACCAGTAGTAGTCTCCGATGCATATCTGGAGGCATTCTGTAATCTGTGGACTATCAGAGTGCTGATGAAACACAGTAATTGAATCGGGATAGAATACAACAGTCACCATGCGCACATTCCTCCATAAAAGTAATGTCTCAAGCAGTCTACGCTTTGATCGTTCCCTGGAAGACCAGTAGTAGTTCCCGATGCACATCTGGAGGCATTCTGTAATCTGTGGACCATCAGAGTGTTGATGAAACACAGAAATTGCATCGGGATTGAGTACAACAGTCACCATGCGCACTTTCCTCCATGGGAGTAATGTTTTAAACAGTCTACGCTTTGATCGTTCCCTGGAAGACCAGTAGTAGTTTCCGATGCACATCTGGAGGCACTCTGTAATCTGTGGACTATCAGAATGTTGATGAAACACAGAAATTGCATCGCAATTGAATACAACAGTCACCATGCGCACCTTCCTGTACGGGAGTAATGTCTCAAACAATCTACGCTTTGATCGTTCCCTGGAAGACCAGTAGTAGTTTCCGATGCACATCTGGTCGCATCCTGTAATGTGTAGACTATCAGAGTGTTAATGAAACACAGTAATTGCATCGGGATTGAATACAACAGTCACCATGCGCACTTTCCTCCATGGGAGTAATGTCTCTAACAGTCTACGCTTTGATCGTTCCCCGGAAGACCAGTAGTAGTCTCCGATGCACATCTGGTGGCATTCTGTAATCTGTGGACTATCAGAGTGTTGATGAAACACAGAAATTGCATCGGGATTGAATACAACAGTCTCCATGCGCACTTTCCTCCACAGGAGTTATGTCTCTAACAGTCTACGCTTTGATCGTTCCCTGGAAGACCAGTAGTAGTTTCCGATGCACATCTGGTGGCATTATGTAATCTGTGGACTATCAGAGTGTTGATGAAACACAGAAATTGCATCGGGATTGAGTACAACAGTCACCATCCGCACTTTCCTCCATGGGAGTAATGTCTGAAACAGTCTACGCTTCCATCGTTCCCTGGAAGACCAGTAGTAGTTTCCGATCCACATCTCTTGGCATTCTGTAATCTGTGGACTATCAGAGTGTTGATGAAACACAGAAAATGCATGAATAAAACAGTCACCATGCTAACTTCCCTCCATGGGAGTAATGTCTCAACGAGCTTACGCTTGGATCGTTCCCTGGAAGACCAGTAGTAGTTTCCCAAGCACATCTGGAGGCATTCTGTAATCTATGGACTAACTAAGTGTTGATGAAACACAGAAATTGCGTCGGGATTGAATACAACAGTCACCATGCGCACTTTCCTGTACGGGAGTAATGTCTCAAACAATCTACGCTTTGATCGTTCCCTGGAAGACCAGTAGTAGTTTCCGATGCACATCTGGTCGCATCCTGTAATGTGTAGACTATCAGAGTGTTGATGAAACACAGTAATTGCATCGGGATTGAATACAACCGTCACCATGCGCACTTTCCTCCATGGGAGTAATGTCTCTAACAGCCTTCGCTTTGATCGTTCCCTGGAAGACCAGTAGTAGTTTCCGATGCACATCTGGTGGCATTCTGTAATCTGTGGACTATCAGAGTGTTGATGAAACACAGAAATTGCATCGGGATTGAATACAACAGTCACCATGCGCACTTTCCTCCACGGGAGGTATGTCTCAAACAGTCTACGCTTTGATCGTACCCTGGAAGACCAGTAGTAGTCTCCGATGCATATCTGGAGGCATTCTGTAATCTGTGGACTATCAGAGTGCTGATGAAACACAGTAATTGCTTCGGGATTGAATACAACAGTCATCATGCGCACATTCCTCCATAAAAGTTGTGTCTCAAACAGTCTACGCTTTGATCGTTCCCAGGAAGACCAGTAGTAGTTCCCGATGCACATCTGGTGGCAATCTGTAATCTGTGGACTATCAGAGTTTTGATGAAACACAGTAATTTCATTGGTATTGAATACAACAGTCACCATCCGCACTTTCCTCCATGGGAGTAATGTCTGAAACAGTCTACACTTCCATCGTTCCCTGGAAGACCAGTAGTAGTTTCCGATCCACATCTCTTGGCATTCTGTAATCTGTGGACTATCAGAGTGTTGATGAAACACAGAAATTGCATCGGGATTGAATACAACAGTCACCATGCGCACTTTCCTCCACGTGAGGTAAGTCTCAAACAGTCTACGCTTTGATCGTTTCCTGGAAGACCAGCAGTAGTTTCCGATGCACATCTGGTGGCAATCTGTAATCTGTGGACTATCAGAGTTTTGATGAAACACAGTAATTTCATTGGTATTGAATACAACAGTCACCATCCGCACTTTCCTCCATGGGAGTAATGTCTCTAACAGCCTTCGCTTTGATCGTTCCCTGGAAGACCAGTAGTAGTTCCCGATGCACATCTATTGGCAATCTGTAATCTGTGGACTATCAGAGTTTTGATGAAACACAGTAGTTTCATTGGTATTGAATACAACAGTCACCATCCGCACTTTCCTCCATGGGAGTAATGTCTGAAACAGTCTACGCTTCCATCGTTCCCTGGAAGACCAGTACCAGTTTCCGATGCACATCTGGAGGCATTCTGTAATATATAGACTATCAGAGTGTTGATGAACCACAGAAATTGCATCGGGATTGAATACAACAGTCACCATGCGCACATTCCTCCATAAAAGTAATGTCTCAAACATTCTACGCTTTGATCGTTCCCTGGAAGACCAGCAGTAGTTTCCGATGCACATCTGGTGGCATTCTGTAATCTGTGGACTATCAGAGTGTTGATGAAACACAGAAATTGCATTGGGATTGATTACAACAGTCACCATCCGCACTTTCCTCCATGGGAGTAATGTCTGAAACAGTCTACGCTTTGATCGTTCCCTGGAAGACCAGTAGTAGTTTCCGATGCACATCTGGTGGCATTATGTAATCTGTGGACTATCAGAGTGTTGATGAAACACAGAAATTGCATCGGGATTGAGTACAACAGTCACCATGCGCACTTTCCTCCATGGGAGGTATGTCTCAAACAGTCTACGCTTTGATCGTTCCCTGGAAGACCAGTAGTAGTCTCCGATGCATATCTGGAGGCATTCTGTAATCTGTGGACTATCAGAGTGCTGATGAAACACAGTAATTGAATCGGGATTGAATACAACAGTCATCATGCGCACATTCCTCCATAAAAGTAGTGTCTCAAACAGTCTACGCTTTGATCGTTTCCTGGAAGACCAGTAGTAGTTTCCGATGCAAATCTGGTGGCATTCTGTAATCTGTGGACTATCAGAGTTTTGATGAAACACAGTAATTGCATTGGTATTGAATACAACAGTCACCATCCGCACTTTCCTCCATGGGAGTAATGTCTGAAACAGTCTACGCTTCCATCGTTCCCTGGAAGACCAGTAGTAGTTTCCGATCCACATCTCTTGGCATTCTGTAATCTGTAGACTATCAGAGTGTTGATGAAACACAGAAAATGCATGAATACAACAGTCACCATGCTAACTTCCCTCCATGGGAGTAATGTCTCAAAGAGTTTACGCTTGGATCGTTCCCTGGAAGACCAGTACCAGTTTCCGATGCATATCTGGAGGCATTCTGTAATATGTAGACTATCAGAGTGTTGATGAAACACAGAAATTACATCGGGATTGAATACAACAGTCACCATGCGCACATTCCTCCATAAAAGTGTTGTCTCAAACAGTCTACGCTTTCATCGTTCCTGGAAGACCAGTAGTAGTTTCCGATCCACACCACGTGGCATTCTGTAATCTGTGGACTGTCAGAGTGTTGATGAAACACAGAAAATGCATTGGGATTGAATAAAACAGTCACCATGCGCACTTTCCTCCATGGGAGTAATGTCTCAACGAGCTTACGCTTTGATCGTTCCCTGGAAGACCAGTAGCAGTTTCCGATGCACATCCGGAGGCATTCTGCAATCTGTGGACTATCAGAATGTTGATGAAACACAGAAGTTGCATCGGGATTGAATACAACAGTCACCATGCGCACTTTCCTGTACGGGAGTAATGTCTCAAACAATCTACGCTTTGATCGTTCCCTGGAAGACCAGTAGTAGTTTCCGATGCACATCTGGTCGCATCCTGTAATGTGTAGACTATCAGAGTGTTGATGAAACACAGTAATTGCATCGGGATTGAATACAACCGTCACCATGCGCACTTTCCTCCATGGGAGTAATGTCTCTAACAGCCTTCGCTTTGATCGTTCCCTGGAAGACCAGTAGTAGTTTCCGATGCACATCTGTTGGCACTCTGTAATCTCTGGACTATCAGAGTGTTGATGAAACACAGAAATTGCATCGGGATTGAATACAACAGTCACCATGCGCACTTTCCTCCACGGGAGGTATGTCTCAAACAGTCTACGCTTTGATCGTTCCCTGGAAGACCAGTAGTAGTCTCCGATGCATATCTGGAGGCATTCTGTAATCTGTGGACTATCAGAGTGCTGATGAAACACAGTAATTGCTTCGGGATTGAATACAACAGTCATCATGCACACATTCCTCCATAAAAGTTGTGTCTCAAACAGTCTACGCTTTGATCGTTCCCTGGAAGACCAGTAGTAGTTCCCGATGCACATCTGGTGGCAATCTGTAATCTGTGGACTATCAGAGTTTTGATGAAACACAGTAATTTCATTGGTATTGAATACAACAGTCACCATCCGCACTTTCCTCCATGGGAGTAATGTCTGAAACAGTCTACGCTTCCATCGTTCCCTGGAAGACCAGTAGTAGTTTCCGATCCACATCTCTTGGCATTCTGTAATCTGTGGACTATCAGAGTGTTGATGAAACACGGAAAATGCATCGGGATTGATTACAACAGTCACCATGCGCACTTCCCTCCATGGGAGTAATGTCTCAAAGAGTTTTCGCTTTGATCGTTCCCTGGAAGACCAGTACCAGTTTCCGATGCACATCTGGAGGCATTCTGTAATATGTAGACTATCAGAGTGTTGATGAAACACAGAAATTGCATCGGGATTGAATACAACAGTCACCATGAGCACATTCCTCCATAAAAGTAATGTCTCAAACAGTCTACGGTTTGATCGTTTCCTGGAAGACCAGCAGTAGTTTCCGATGCACATCTGGTGGCATTCCGTACCCTGTGGACTATCAGAGTGTTGATGAAACACAGAAATTGCATTGGGATTGAATACAACAGTCACCACCCGCACTTTCCTCCATGGGAGTAATGTCTGAAACAGTCTACGCTTTCATCGTTCCCTGGAAGACCAGTAGTAGTTTCCGATCCACACCTCGTGGCATTCTGTAATCTGTGGACTGTCAGAGTGTTGATGAAACAAAGAAAATGCATCGGGATTGAATACAACAGTCACCATGCGCACTTTCCTCAATGGGAGTAATGTCTCAACGAGTTTACGCTTTAATCGTTCCCTGGAAGACCAGTAGCAGTTTCCGATGCACATCTGGAGGCATTCTGTTATCTATGGACTATCAGAGTGTTGATGAAACACAGAAATTGCAATGGGATTGAATACAGCAGTCACCATGCGCACTTTCCTGTACGGGAGTAATGTCTCAAACAATCTACGCTTTGATCGTTCCCTGGAAGACCAGTAGTAGTTTCCGATGCACATCTGGTCGCATCCTGTAATGTGTATACTATCAGAGTGTTGATGAAACACAGTAATTGCATCAGGATTGAATACAACAGTCACCATGCGCACTTTCCTCCATGGGAGTAATGTCTCAAACAATCTACGCATTGATCGTTCCCTGGAAGACCAGTAGTAGTTTCCGATGCACATCTGGTCGCATTCTGTAATGTGTAGACTATCAGAGTGTTGATGAAACACAGTAATTGCATCGGGATTGAATACAACAGTCACCATGCGCACTTTCCTCCATGGGAGTAATGTCTCTTACAGTCTACGCTTTGATCGTTCCCTGGAAGAACAGTAGTAGTTTCCGATGCACATCTGATGGCATTCTGTAATCTGTGGACTATCAGAGTGCTCATGAAACACAGAAATTGCATCGGGATTGAATACAACAGTCACCATGCGCACTTTCCTGTACGGGAGTAATGTCTCAAACAATCTACGCTTTGATCGTTCCCTGGAAGACCAGTAGTAGTTTCCGATGCACATCTGGTCGCATCCTGTAATGTGTAGACTATCAGAGTGTTGATGAAACACAGTAATTGCATCGGGATTGAATACAACAGTAACCATGCGCACTTTCCTACATGGGAGTAATGTCTCAAACAATCTACGCATTGATCGTTCCCTGGAAGACCAGTAGTAGTTTCCGATGCACATCTGGTGGCATTCCGTACCCTGTGGACTATCAGAGTGTTGATGAAACACAGAAATTGCATTGGGATTGAATACAACAGTCACCACCCGCACTTTCCTCCATGGGATTAATGTCTGAAACAGTCTACGCTTTCATCGTTCCCTGGAAGACCAGTAGTAGTTTCCGATCCACACCTCGTGGCATTCTGTAATCTGTGGACTGTCAGAGTGTTGATGAAACAAAGAAAATGCATCGGGATTGAATACAACAGTCACCATGCGCACTTTCCTCAATGGGAGTAATGTCTCAACGAGTTTACGCTTTAATCGTTCCCTGGAAGACCAGTAGCAGTTTCCGATGCACATCTGGTGGCATTCTGTTATCTATGGACTATCAGAGTGTTGATGAAACACAGAAATTGCAATGGGATTGAATACAGCAGTCACCATGCGCACTTTCCTGTACGGGAGTAATGTCTCAAACAATCTACGCTTTGATCGTTCCCTGGAAGACCAGTAGTAGTTTCCGATGCACATCTGGTCGCATCCTGTAATGTGTAGACTATCAGAGTGTTGATGAAACACAGTAATTGCATCGGGATTGAATACAATAGTCACCATGCGCACTTTCCTCCATGGGAGTAATGTCTCAAACAATCTACGCATTGATCGTTCCCTGGAAGACCAGTAGTAGTTTCCGATGCACATCTGGTCGCATTCTGTAATGTGTAGACTATCAGAGTGTTGATGAAACACAGTAATTGCATCGGGATTGAATACAACAGTCACCATGCGCACTTTCCTCCATGGGAGTAATGTCTCTTACAGTCTACGCTTTGATCGTTCCCTGGAAGAACAGTAGTAGTTTCCGATGCACATCTGATGGCATTCTGTAATCTGTGGACTATCAGAGTGTTGATGAAACACAGAAATTACATCGGGATTGAGTACAACAGTCACCATGCGCACTTTCCTCCACGGGAGGTATGTCTCAAACAGTCTACGCTTTGATCGTTCCCTGGAAGACCAGTAGTAGTCTCCGATGCATATCTGGAGGCATTCTGTAATCTGTGGACTATCAGAGTGCTGATGAAACACAGTAATTGAATCGGGATTGAATACAACAGTCACCATGCGCACTTCCCTCAATGGGAGTAATGTCTCAAAGAGTTTACGCTTTGATCGTTCCCTGGATGACCAGTACCAGTTTCCGATGCACATGTGGAGGCATTCTGTAATCTGTGGACTATCAGTGTTTTGATGAAACACAGAAATTGCATTATGATTGAATACAACAGTCACCATCCGCACTTTCCTCCATGGGAGTAATGTCTGAAACAGTCTACGCTTCCATCGTTCCCTGGAAGACCAGTAGTAGTTTCCGATCCACATCTCTTGGCATTCTGTAATCTGTGGACTATCAGAGTGTTGATGAAACACAGAAAATGCATCGGGATTGAATACAACAGTCACCATGCTAACTTCCCTCCATGGGAGTAATGTCTCAAAGAGTTTACGCTTGGATCGTTCCCTGGAAGACCAGTACCAGTTTCCGATGCGTATCTGGAGGCATTCTGTAATATGTAGACTATCAGAGTGTTGATGAAACACAGAAATTGCATCGGGGTTGAATACAACAGTCACCATGCGCAGTTTCCTCCGCGGGAAGTATGTCTCAAACTGTCTACGCTTTGATCGTTCCCTGGAAGACCAGTAGTAGTCTCCGATGCATATCTGGAGGCATTCTGTAATCTGTAGACTATCAGAGTGCTCATGAAACACAGAAATTGCATCGGGATTGAATACAACAGTCACCATGCGCACTTTCCTGTACGGGAGTAATGTCTCAAACAATCTACGCTTTGATCGTTCCCTGGAAGACCAGTAGTAGTTTCCGATGCACATCTGGTCGCATCCTGTAATGTGTAGACTATCAGAGTGTTGATGAAACACAGTAATTGCATCGGGATTGAATACAACAGTAACCATGCGCACTTTCCTACATGGGAGTAATGTCTCAAACAATCTACGCATTGACCGTTCCCTGGAAGACCAGTAGTAGTTTCCGATGCACATCTGGTGGCATCCTGTAATGTGTGACTATCAGAGTGTTGATGAAACACAGTAATTGCATTGGGATTGAATACAACAGTCACCATCCGCACTTTCCTCCATGGGAGTAATGTCTCAAAGAGTTTACGCTTTGATCGTTCCCTGGAAGACCAGTAGCAGTTTCCGATGCACATCTGGAGGCATTTTGAAATCTGTGGAATATCAGAGTGTTGATGAAACACAGAAATTGCATCGATATTGAGTACAACAGTCACCATGCGCACATACTCCATAAAAGTAATGTCTCAAGCTGTCTACGCTTTGATCGTTCCCTGGAAGACCAGTAGTAGTTTCCGATGCACATCTGGAGGCATTCTGAAATCTGTGGACTATCAGAATGTTGATGAATCACAGAAATAGCATCGGGATTGAATACAACAGTCACCATGCGCACTTTCCTGTACGGGAGTAATGTCTCAAACAATCTACGCTTTGATCGTTCCCTGGAAGACCAGTACTACTTTCCGATGCACATCTGGTCGCATTCTGTAATGTGTAGACTATCAGAGTGTTGACGAAACACAGTAATTGCATCGGGATTGAATACAACAGTCACCATGCGCACTTTCCTCCATGGGAGTAATGTCTCAACGAGTTTACGCTTTGATCGTTCCCTGGAAGACCAGTAGCAGTTTCCGATGCAGATCTGGAGGCATTCTGAAATCTGTGGACTATCAGAGTGTTGATGAAACACAGTAATTGCATCGGGATTGAATACAACAGTGACCATGCGCACTTTCCTCCATGGGAGTAATGTCTCTAACAGTCTACGCTTTGATCGTTCCCTTGAAGACCAGTAGTAGTTTCCGATGCACATCTGGTGGCATTATGTAATGTGTGGACTATCAGAGTTTTCATGAAACACAGTAATTTCATTGGTATTGAATACAACAGTCACCATCCGCACTTTCCTCCATGGGAGTAATGTCTGAAACAGTCTACGCTTCCATCGTTCCCTGGAAGACCAGTAGTAGTTTCCGATCCACACCTCGTGGCATTCTGTAATCTGTGGACTGTCAGAGTGTTGATGAAACACAGAAAATGCATCGGGATTGAATACAACAGTCACCATGCGCACTTTCCTCAATGGGAGTAATGTCTCAACGAGTTTACGCTTTAATCGTTCCCTGGAAGACCAGTAGCAGTTTCCGATGCACATCTGGAAGCATTCTGTTATCTATGGACTATCACAGTGTTGATGAAACACAGAAATTGCAATGGGATTGAATACAGCAGTCACCATGCGCACTTTCCTGTACGGGAGTAATGTCTCAAACAATCTACGCTTTGATCGTTCCCTGGAAGACCAGTAGTAGTTTCCGATGCACATCTGGTCGCATTCTGTAATTTGTAGACTATCAGAGTGTTGATGAAACACAGTAATTGCATCGGGATTGAATACAACAGTCACCATGCGCACTTTCCTCCATGGGAGTAATGTCTCTTACAGTCTACGCTTTGATCGTTCCCTGGAAGAACAGTAGTAGTTTCCGATGCACATCTGATGGCATTCTGTAATCTGTGGACTATCAGAGTGTTGATGAAACACTGAAATTGCATCGGGATTGAGTACAACAGTCACCATGCGCACTTTCCTCCACGGGAGGTATGTCTCAAACAGTCTACGCTTTGATCGTTCCCTGGAAGAACAGTAGTAGTTTCCGATGCACATCTGATGGCATTCTGTAATCTGTGGACTATCAGAGTGCTGATGAAACACAGTAATTGAATCGGGATTGAATACAACAGTCATCATGCGCACATTCCTCCAAAAAAGTAGTGTCTCAAACAGTCTACTCTTTGATCGTTCCCTGGAAGACCAGTAGTAGTTTCCGATGCAAATCTGGTGGCATTCTGTAATCTATGGACTATCAGAGTTTTGATGAAACACAGTAATTGCATTTGTATTGAATACAACAGTCACCATGCGCACTTCCCTCAATGGGAGTAATGTCTCAAAGAGTTTACGCTTTGATCGTTCCCTGGATGACCAGTACCAGTTTCCGATGCACATGTGGAGGCATTCTGTAATCTGTGGACTATCAGTGTTTTGATGAAACACAGAAATTGCATTATGATTGAATACAACAGTCACCATCCGCTCTTTCCTCCATGGGAGTAATGTCTGAAACAGTCTACGCTTCCATCGTTCCCTGGAAGACCAGTAGTAGTTTCCGATCCACATCTCTTGGCATTCTGTAATCTGTGGACTATCAGAGTGTTGATAAAACACAGAAAATGCATCGGGATTGAATACAACAGTCACCATGCTAACTTCCCTCCATGGGAGTAATGTCTCAAAGAGTTTACGCTTGGATCGTTCCCTGGAAGACCAGTACCAGTTTCCGATGCGTATCTGGAGGCATTCTGTAATATGTAGACTATCAGAGTGTTGATGAAACACAGAAATTGCATCGGGATTGAATACAACAGTCACAATGCGCAGTTTCCTCCGCGGGAAGTATGTCTCAAACTGTCTACGCTTTGATCGTTCCCTGGAAGACCAGTAGTAGTCTCCGATGCATATCTGGAGGCATTCTGTTATCTGTAGACTATCAGAGTGCTGATGAAACACAGAAATTGCATCGGGATTGAATACAACAGTCACCATGCGCACTTTCCTGTACGGGAGTAATGTCTCAAACAATCTACACTTTGATCGTTCCCTGGAAGACCAGTAGTAGTTTCCGATGCACATCTGGTCGCATCCTGTAATGTGTAGACTATCAGAGTGTTGATGAAACACAGTAATTGCATCGGGATTGAATACAACAGTCACCATGTGCACTTTCCTCCATGGGAGTAATGTCTCAAACAATCTACGCATTGATCGTTCCCTGGAAGACCAGTAGTAGTTTCCGATGCACATCTGGTGGCATCCTGTAATGTGTGACTATCAGAGTGTTGATGAAACACAGTAATTGCATCGGGATTGAATACAACAGTCACCATGCGCACTTTCCTCCATGGGAGTAATGTCTCAAACAATCTACGCATTGATCGTTCCCTGGAAGACCAGTAGTAGTTTCCGATGCACATCTTGTGGCATTCTGTAATCTGTGGACTATCAGAGTTTTGATGAAACACAGCAATTGCATTGGGATTGAATACAACAGTCACCATCCGCACTTTCCTCCATGGGAGTAATGTCTAAAAGAGTTTACGCTTTGATCGTTCCCTGGAAGACCAGTTGCAGTTTCCGATGCACATCTGGAGGCATTTTGAAATCTGTGGAATATCAGAGTGTTGATGAAACACAGATATTGCATCGATATCGAGTACAACAGTCACCATGCGCACATACTCCATAAAAGTAATGTCTCAAGCTGTCTACGCTTTGATCGTTCCCTGGAAGACCAGTAGTAGTTTCCGATGCACATCTGGAGGCATTCTGTAATCTGTGGACTATCAGAATGTTGATGAATCACAGAAATAGCATCGGGATTGAATACAACAGTCACCATGCGCACTTTCCTGTACGGGAGTAATGTCTCAAACAATCTACGCTTTGATCGTTCCCTGGAAGACCAGTAGTACTTTCCGATGCACATCTGGTCGCATTCTGTAATGTGTAGACTATCAGAGTGTTGATGAAACACAGTAATTGCATCGGGATTGAATACAACAGTCACCATGCGCACTTTCCTCCATGGGAGTAATGTCTCAACGAGTTTACGCTTTGATCGTTCCCTGGAAGACCAGTAGCAGTTTCCGATGCAGATCTGGAGGCATTCTGAAATCTGTGGACTATCAGAGTGTTGATGAAACACAGTAATTGCATCGGGATTGAATACAACAGTGACCATGCGCACTTTCCTCCATGGGAGTAATGTCTCTAACAGTCTACGCTTTGATCGTTCCCTTGAAGACCAGTAGTAGTTTCCGATGCACATCTGGTGGCATTATGTAATGTGTGGACTATCAGAGTGTTGATGAAACACAGAAATTGCATCGGGATAGAATACAACAGTCACCATGCGCACTTTCCTACACGGGAGGTATGTCTCAAACAGTCTACGCTTTGATCGTTCCCTGGAAGACCATTAGTAGTCTCCGATGCATATCTGGAGGCATTCTGTAATCTGTGGATTATCAGAGTGCTGATGAAACACAGTAATTGCTTCGGGATTGAATACAACAGTCACCATGCGCACATTCCTCCATAAAAGTAATGTCTCAAACAGTCTACGGTTTGATCATTCCCTGGAAGACCAGCAGTAGTTTCCGATGCACATCTGGTGGCATTCTGTAATCTGTGGACTATCAGAGTGTTGATGAAACACAGAAATTGCATTGGGATTGAATACAACAGTCACCACCCGCACTTTCCTTCATGGGAGTAATGTCTGAAACAGTCTACGCTTTCATCATTCCCTGGAAGACCAGTAGTAGTTTCCGATCCACACCTCGTGGCATTCTGTAATCTGTGGACTGTCAGAGTGTTGATGAAACACAGAAAATGCATCGGGATTGAATACAACAGTCACCATGAGCACTTTCCTCCATGGGAGTAATGTATCTACGAGTTTACGCTTTGATCGTTTAATGGAAGACCAGTAGCAGTTTCCGATGCACATCTGGAGGCATTCTGAAATCTGTGGAATATCAGAGTGTTGATGAAACACAGAAATTGCATCGATATTGAATACAACAGTCACCATGCGCACTTTCCTGTACGGGAGTAATGTCTCAAACAATCTACGCTTTGATCGTTCCCTGGAAGACCACTAGTAGTTTCCGATGCACATCTGGTCGCATCCTGTAATGTGTAGACTATCAGAGTGTTGATGAAACACAGTAATTGCATCGGGATTGAATACAACAGTCACCATGCGCACTTTCCTCCATGGGAGTAATGTCTCTAACAGTCTACGCTTTGATCGTTCCCTGGAAGACCAATAGTAGTTTCCGATGCACATCTGTTGGCATTCTGTAATCTTTGGTCTATCAGAGTGTTGATGAAACACAGAAATTGCATCGGGATTGAATACAACAGTCTCCATGCGCACTTTCCTCCACGGGAGTTATGTCTCTAACAGTCTACGCTTTGATCGTTCCCTGGAAGAGATGTAGTAGTTTCCGATGCACATATGGTGGCATTATGTAATCTGTGGACTATCAGAGTGTTGATGAAACACAGAAATTGCATCGGGATTGAATACAACAGTCACCATGCGCACTTTCCTACACGGGAGGTATGTCTCAAACAGTCTACGCTTTGATCGTTCCCTGGAAGACCATTAGTTATCTCCGATGCATATCTGGAGGCATTCTGTAATCTGTGGATTATCAGAGTGCTGATGAAACACAGTAATTGCTTCGGGATTGAATACAACAGTCACCATGCGCACATTCCTCCATAAAAGTAATGTCTCAAACAGTCTACGCTTTGATCGTTCCCTGGAAGACCAGCAGTAGTTTCCGATGCACATCTGGTGGCATTCTGTAATGTGTGGACTATCAGAGTGTTGATGAAACACAGAAATTGCATTGGGATTGAATACAACAGTCACCACCCGCACTTTCCTTCATGGGAGTAATGTCTGAAACAGTCTACGCTTTCATCATTCCCTGGAAGATCAGTAGTAGTTTCCGATCCACACCTCGTGGCATTCTGTAATCTGTGGACTGTCAGAGTGTTGATGAAACACAGAAAATGCATCGGGATTGAATACAACAGTCACCATGAGCACTTTCCTCCATGGGAGTAATGTATCAACGAGTTTACGCTTTGATCGTTTAATGGAAGACCAGTAGCAGTTTCCGATGCACATCTGGAGGCATTCTGATATCTGTGGAATATCAGAGTGTTGATGAAACACAGAAATTGCATCGATATTGAATACAACAGTCACCATGCGCACTTTCCTGTACGGGAGTAATGTCTCAAACAATCTACGCTTTGATCGTTCCCTGGAAGACCACTAGTAGTTTCCGATGCACATCTGGTCGCATCCTGTAATGTGTAGACTATCAGAGTGTTGATGAAACACAGTAATTGCATCGGGATTGAATACAACAGTCACCATGCGCACTTTCCTCCATGGGAGTAATGTCTCTAACAGTCTACGCTTTGATCGTTCCCTGGAAGACCAGTAGTAGTTTCCGATGCACATCTGTTGGCATTCTGTAATCTTTGGTCTATCAGAGTGTTGATGAAACAAAGAAATTGCATCGGGATTGAATACAACAGTCTCCATGCGCACTTTCCTCCACGGGAGTTATGTCTCTAACAGTCTACGCTTTGATCGTTCCCTGGAAGACCTGTAGTAGTTTCCGATGCACATATGGTGGCATTATATAATCTGTGGACTATCAGAGTGTTGATGAAACACAGAAATTGCGTCGGGATTGAATACAACAGTCACCATGCGCACTTTCCTCCACGGGAGGTATGTCTCAAACAGTCTACGCTTTGATCGTTCCCTGGAAGACCAGTAGTAGTCTCCGATGCATATCTGGTGGCATTCTGTAATCTGTGGACTATCAGAGTTTTGATGAAACACAGTATTTGAATTGGTATTGAATACAACATTCACCATCCGCACTTTCCTCCATGGGAGTAATGTCTGAAACAGTCTACGGTTCCATCGTTCCCTGGAAGACCAGTAGTAGTTTCCGATCCACATCTCTTGGCATTCTGTAATCTGTGGACTATCAGAGTGTTGATGAAACACAGAAAATGCATCGGGATTGAATACAACAGTCACCATGCGCACTTCCCTCCATGGGAGTAATGTCTCAAAGAGTTTACGCTTTGATCGTTCCCTGGAAGACCAGTACCAGTTTCCGATGCACATCTGGAGGCATTCTGTAATATGTAGACTATCAGAGTGTTGATGAAACACAGAAATTGCATCGGGATTGAATTCAACAGTCACCTTGCGCACATTTCTCCATAAAAGTAATGTCTCAAACAGTCTACGCTTTGATCGTTCCCTGGAAGACCAGCAGTAGTTTCCGATGCACATCTGGTGGCATTCTGTACCCTGTGGACTATCAGAGTGTTGATGAAACACAGAAATTGCATTGGGATTGAATACAACAGTCACCACCCACACTTTCCTCCATGGGAGTAATGTCTGAAACAGTCTACGCTTTCATCGTTCCCTGGAAGACCAGTAGTAGTTTCCGATCCACACCTCGTGGCATTCTGTAATCTGCGGACTATCAGAGTGTTGATGAAACACAGAAAATGCATCGGGATTGAATACAACAGTCACCATGCGCACTTTCCTCCATGGGAGTAATGTCTCAACGGGTTTACGCGTTGATCGTTCCCTGGAAGACCAGTAGCAGTTTCCGTTCCACATCTGGAGGCATTCTGAAATCTGTGGAATATCAGAGTGTTGATGAAACACAGAAATTGCATCCATATTGAATGCAACAGTCACCATGCGCACATTACTCCATAAAAGTAATGTCTCAAGCAGTCTACGCTTTGATCGTTCCCTGGAAAACCAGTAGTAGTTCCCGATGCACATCTGGAGGCATTCTGTAATCTTTGGTCTATCAGAGTGTTGATGAAACACAGAAATTGCATCGGGATTGAATACAACAGTCTCCATGCGCAGTTTCCTCCACGGGAGTTATGTCTCAAACAGTCTACGCTTTGATCGTTCCCTGGGAGACCAGTAGTAGTCTCCGATGCATATCTGGAGGCATTCTGTAATCTGTGGACTATCAGAGTGCTGTTGAAACACAGTAATTGCTTCGGGATTGAATACAACAGTCATCATGCGCACATTATTCCATAAAAGTAGTGTCTCAAACAGTCTACGCTTTGATCGTTCCCTGGAAGACCAGTAGTAGTTTCCGATGCACATCTGGAGGCATTCTGTAATGTGTGGACTATCAGAGTGTTGATGAAACACAGAAATTGCATCGGGATTGAATACAACAGTCTCCATGCGCACTTTCCTCCATGGGAGTAATGTCTGAAACAGTCTACGCTTTCATCGTTCCCTGGAAGACCAGTAGTAGTTTCCGATCCACACCTCGTGGCATTCTGTAATCTGTGGACTATCAGAGTGTTGATGAAACACAGAAAATGCATCGGGATTGAATACAACAGTCACCATGCGCACTTCCCTCCATGGGAGTAATGTCTCAAAGAGTTTACGCTTTGATCGTTCCCTGGAAGACCAGTACCAGTTTCCGATGCACATCTGGAGGCATTCTGTAATATGTAGACTATCAGAGTGTTGATGAAACACAGAAATTGCATCGGGATTGAATTCAACAGTCACCTTGCGCACATTTCTCCATAAAAGTAATGTCTCAAACAGTCTACGCTTTGATCGTTCCCTGGAAGACCAGCAGTAGTTTCCGATGCACATCTGGTGGCATTCTGTACCCTGTGGACTATCAGAGTGTTGATGAAACACAGAAATTGCATTGGGATTGAATACAACAGTCACCACCCGCACTTTCCTCCATGGGAGTAATGTCTGAAACAGTCTACGCTTTCATCGTTCCCTGGAAGACCAGTAGTAGTTTCCGATCCACACCTCGTGGCATTCTGTAATCTGCGGACTATCAGAGTGTTGATGAAACACAGAAAATGCATCGGGATTGAATACAACAGTCACCATGCGCACTTTCCTCCATGGGAGTAATGTCTCAACGGGTTTACGCGTTGATCGTTCCCTGGAAGACCAGTAGCAGTTTCCGTTCCACATCTGGAGGCATTCTGAAATCTGTGGAATATCAGAGTGTTGATGAAACACAGAAATTGCATCCATATTGAATGCAACAGTCACCATGCGCACATTACTCCATAAAAGTAATGTCTCAAGCAGTCTACGCTTTGATCGTTCCCTGGAAAACCAGTAGTAGTTCCCGATGCACATCTGGAGGCATTCTGTAATCTTTGGTCTATCAGAGTGTTGATGAAACACAGAAATTGCATCGGGATTGAATACAACAGTCTCCATGCGCAGTTTCCTCCACGGGAGTTATGTCTCAAACAGTCTACGCTTTGATCGTTCCCTGGGAGACCAGTAGTAGTCTCCGATGCATATCTGGAGGCATTCTGTAATCTGTGGACTATCAGAGTGCTGTTGAAACACAGTAATTGCTTCGGGATTGAATACAACAGTCATCATGCGCACATTATTCCATAAAAGTAGTGTCTCAAACAGTCTACGCTTTGATCGTTCCCTGGAAGACCAGTAGTAGTTTCCGATGCACATCTGGAGGCATTCTGTAATGTGTGGACTATCAGAGTGTTGATGAAACACAGAAATTGCATCGGGATTGAATACAACAGTCTCCATGCGCACTTTCCTCCACGGGAGTTATGTCTCTAACAGTCTACGCTTTGATCGTTCCCTGGAAGACCAGTAGTAGTCTCCGATGCATATCTGGAGGCATTCTGTAATCTGTGGACTATCAGAGTGCTGATGAAACACAGAAATTGCTTCGGGATTGAATACAACAGTCATCATGCGCACATTCCTCCATAAAAGTAGTGTCTCGAACAGTCTGCGCTTTGATCGTTCCCTGGAAGACCAGTAGTAGTTTCCGATGCACATCTGGTGGCATTCTGTAATCTGTGGACTATCAGAGTTTTGATGAAACACAGAAATTGCATTGGGATTGAATACAACAGTCAACATCCGCACTTTCCTCCATGGGAGTAATGTCTCAACGAGTTTACGCTTTGATCGTTCCCTGGAAGATCAGTAGCAGTCTCCGATGCACATCTGGAGGCATTCTGAAATCTGTGGAATATCAGAGTGTTGATGAAACACAGAAATTGCATCGATATTGAATACAACAGTCACCATGCGCACATACTCCATAAAAGTAATGTCTCAAGCAGTCTACGCTTTGATCGTTCCCTGGAAGACCAGTAGTAGTTCCCGATGCACATCTGGAGGCATTCTGTAATCTGTGGCCCATCAGAGTGTTGATGAAACACAGAAATTGCATCGGGATTGAATACAACAGTCACCATTCGCACTTTCCTGTACGGGAGTAATGTCTCAAACAATCTACGCTTTGATCTTTCCCTGGAAGACCAGTAGTAGTTTCCGGTGCACATCTGGAGGCATTCTGTAATCTGTGGACTATCAGAATGTTGATGAAACACAGAAATTGCATCGGGATTGAATACATCAGTCACCATGCGCACTTTCCTCCATGGGAGTAATGTCTCTTACAGTCTACGCTTTGATCGTTCCCTGGAAGACCAGTAGTAGTTTCCGATCCACACCTCGTGGCATTCTGTAATCTGTGGACTGTCAGAGTGTTGATGAAACACAGAAAATGCATTGGGATTGAATACAACAGTCACCATGCGCACTTTCCTCCATGGGAGTAATGTCTCAACGAGTCTACGCTTTGATCGTTCCCTGGAAGATCAGTAGCAGTTTCCGATGCACATCTGGAGGCATTCTGAAATCTGTGGAATATCAGAGTGTTGATGAAACACAGAAATTGCATCGATATTGAATACAACAGTCACCATGCGCACATACTCCATAAAAGTAATGTCTCAAGCAGTCTACGCTTTGATCGTTCCCTGGAAGACCAGTAGTAGTTCCCGATGCACATCTGGAGGCATTCTGTAATCTGTGGCCCATCAGAGTGTTGATGAAACACAGAAATTGCATCGGGATTGAATACAACAGTCACCGTGCGCACTTTCCTGTACGGGAGTAATATCTCAAACAATCTACGCTTTGATCGTTCCCTGGAAGACCAGTAGTAGTTTCCGATGCACATCTGGAGGCATTCTGTAATCTGTGGACTATCAGAATGTTGATGAAACACAGAAATTGCATCGGGATTGAATACAACAGTCACCATGCGCACTTTCCTGTACGGGTGTAATGTCTCAAACAATCTACGCTTTGATCGTTCCCTGGAAGACCAGTAGTAGTTTCCGATGCACATCTGGTCGCATTCTGTAATGTGTAGACTATCAGAGTGTTGATGAGACACAGTAATTGCATCGGGATTGAATACAACAGTCACCATGCGCACTTTCCTCCATGGGAGTAATGTCTCTTACAGTCTACGCTTTGATCGTTCCCTGGAAGACCAGTAGTAGTTTTAGATGCACATCTGGTGGCATTCTGTAATCTGTGGACTATCAGAGTGTTGATGAAACACAGAAATTGCATCGGGATTGAATACAACAGTCTCCATGCGCACTTTCTTCCATGGGAGTTATGTCTCAAACAGTCTACGCTTTGATCATCCCTTGGAAAACCAGTAGTAGTTTCCGATGCACATCTGGTGGCATTCTGTAATCTGTGGACTATCAGAGTGTTGATGAAACACAGAAATTGCATTGGGATTGAATACAACAGTCACCATGGGCACATTCCTCCATGGGAGTAATGTCTCAACGAGTTTACGCTTTGATCGTTCCCTGTAAGACCAGTAGCAATTTCCGATGCACATCTGGGGGCATTCTGAAATCTGTGGACTATCAGTGTTGATGAAACACAGAAATTGCATCGATATTGAATACAACAGTCACCATGCGCACATTCCTCCATAAAAGTAATGTCTCAAGCAGTCTACGTTTTGATCGTTCCCTGGAAGACCAGTAGTAGTTCCCGATGCACATCTGGAGGCATTCTGTAATCTGTGGACCATCAGAGTGTTGATGAAACACAGAAATTGCATCGGGATTGAATACAACAGTCACCATGCGCACATTCCTGCATGGGAGTAATGTCTTAAACAGTCTACGGTTTGATCGTTCCCTGGAAGACCAGTAGTAGTTTCCGATGCACATCTGGAGGCATTCTGCAATCTGTGGACTATGAGAGTGTTGATGAAACACAGAAATTGCATTGGGATTGAATACAACAGTCACCATCCGCACTATCCTGCATGGGAGTAATGTCTGAAACAGTCTACGCTTTCATCGTTCCCTGGAAGACCAGTTGTAGTTTCCGATGCACATCTGGAGGCATTCTGAAATCTGTGGAATATCAGATTGTTGATGAAACACAGAAATTGCATCGATATAGAATACAACAGTCACCATGCGCACATTACTCCATAAAAGTAATGTCTCAAGCAGTCTTCGCTTTGATCGTTCCCTGGAAGACCTGTAGTAGTTCCCAATGCACATCTGGAGGCATTCTGTAATCTGTGGACCATCAGAGTGTTGATGAAACACAGAAATTGCATCGGGATTGAATACAACAGTCACCATGCGCACTTTCCTCCATAAGAGTAATGTCTTAAACAGTCTACTCTTTGATCGTTCCCTGGAAGACCAGTAGTAGTTTCCGATGCACATCTGGAGGCATTCTGTAATCTGGGGACTATCAGAATGTCGATGAAACACAGAAATTGCACCGGGATTGAATACAACAGTCACCATGCGCACTTTCCTCCATGGCAGTAATGTCTCAAAGAGTTTACGCTTTGATCGTTCCCTGGAAGACTAGTAGTAGTTTCCGATGCACATCTGGAGGCATTCTGTTATCTATGGACTATCAGAGTGTTGATGAAACACAGAAATTGCATCGGGATTGAATACAACAGTCACCATGCGCATTTTCCTGTACGGGAGTAATGTCTCAAACAGTCTACGCTTTGATCGTTCCCTGGAAGAACAGTAGTAGTTTCCGATGCACATCTGGTGGCATTCTGTAATCTGTGGACTATCAGAGTGTTGATGAAATACAGTAATTGCATCGGGATTGAATACAACCGTCACCATGCGCACTTTCCTCCATGGGAGTAATGTCTCTAACAGTCTACGCTTTGATCGTTCCCTGGAAGGCCAGTAGTACTTTCCGATGCACATCTGGTGGCATTCTGTAATCTGTGGACTATCAGAGTGTTGATGAAACACAGAAATTGCATCGGGATTGAATGCAACAGTTTCCATGCGCACTTTCCTCCACGGGAGTTAAGTCTCAAACAGTCTAGGCTTTAATCGTCCCTTGGAAGACCAGTAGTAGCTTCCGATACACATCTGGTGGCATTCTGTAATCTGTGGACCATCAGAGTGCTGATGAAACACTGAAATTGCATCGGGATTGAATACAACAGTCACCATGCGCACCTTCCTCCATGCAAGTAATGTCTCAAACCGTCTACGCTTTATCCGTTCCCTGGAAGACCAGGACTAGTTTCCGATGCACATCTGCAGGCATTCTGTAATCTGTGGAATATCAGAAAGTTGATGAAACACAGAAATTGCATCGGAATAGAATACAACAGTCACCATGCGCACTTTCCTCCATGGGAGTAATGTCTCAAAGAGTTTACGCTTTGATCGTTCCCTGGAAGATCAGTAGTAGTTTCCGTTGCACATCTGGAGGCATTCTGTTATCTGTGGACTATCAGAGTGTTGATGAAACACAGAAATTGCATCGGGATTGAATACAACAGTCACCATGCTCACTTTCCTTCATGAAAGTAATGTCTCAAACACTCTACGCTTTGATCGTTCCCTGGAAGACCAGTAGTAGTTTCCGATGCACATCTGGAGGCATTCTGTAATCAGTGGACTATCAGAGTGTTGATGAAACACGGAAATTGCATCCGGATTGAATACAACAGTCACCATGCGCACTTTCTTCCATGGGAGTAATGTCTCAAAGAGTCTACGATTTGATCGTTCCCAGGAAGACCAGTAGGAGTTTCCGATGCACATTTGGAGGCATTCAGTAATCTGTGGAGTATCAGAGTGTTGATGAAACACAGAAATTGTATCGGGATTGATTACAACAGTCACCATGCGCACTTTCCTCCATGGGAGTAATGTCTCAAACAGTCTATGCTTTGATCGTTCCCTGGAAGACCAGTAGTAGTTACCGATGCACATCTGGTGGCATTCTGTAATCTGTGAACTATCAGAGTGTTGATGAAACACAGAAATTGCATCGGGATTGAATACAACAGTCTCCATGCGCACTTTCCTCCACGGGAGTTATGTCCCAAACAGTCTACGCTTTGATCGTCCCTTGGAAGACCAGTAGTAGTTTCCGATGCACATCTGGTGGCATTCTGCAATCTGTGGACTATGAGGGTGTTGATGAAACACAGAAATTGCATTGGGATTGAACACAACAGTCACCATCCGCACTATCCTGCATGGGAGTAATGTCTGAAACAGTCTACGCTTTCATCGTTCCCTGGAAGACCAGTTGTAGTTTCCGATAAACACCTCGTGGCATTCTGTAATCTGTGGACTATCAGAGTGTTGATGAAACACAGGAATTGCATCGGAATTGAATACAACAGTCACCATGCGCACATTCCTCCATGGGAGTAATGTCTTAAACAGTCTACGCTTTGATCGTCCCTTGGAAGACCAGTAGTAGTTTCCGATGCACATCTGGTGGCATTCTGTAATCTGTGGACTATCAGAGTGTTGATGAAACACAGAAATTGCATTGAGATTGAATACAACAGTCACCATCCGCACTATCCTCCATGGGAGTAATGTCTGAAACAGTCTATGCTTTCATCGTTCCCTGGAAGACCAGTAGTAGTTTCCGATAAACACCTCGTGGCATTCTGCAATCTGTGGACTGTCAGAGTGTTGATGGAACACAGAAAACGCATCGGGATTGAATACAACAGTCACCATGCGCACTTTCCTCCATGGGAGTAATGTCTCAAAGAGTTTACACCTTGATCGTCCCTTGGAAGACCAGTACTAGTTTCCGATGCACATCTGGAGGCATTATGTAATCTGTGGACCATCAGAGTGTTGATGAAACACAGAAAATGCATCGGGATTGAATACAACAGTCACCATGCGCACCTTCCTCCATGGGAGTAATGTCTCAAACAGTCTACGCTTTATACGTTCCCTGGAAGACCAGTACTAGTTTCCGATGCACATCTGGAGGCATTCTGTAATCGGTGGACTATCAGAATGTTGATGAAACACAGAAATTGCATCGGGATAGAATACAACAGTCACCATGAGCACTTTCCTCCATGGGAGTAATGCTCAAAGAGTTTACGCTTTGATCGTTCCCTGGAAGACCAGTAGTAGTTTCCGATGCACATCTGGAGGCATTCTGTTATCTGTGGACTATCAGAGTGTTGATGAAACACAGAAATTGCATCGGGATTGAATACAACAGTCACCATGCTCACTTTCCTTCATGAAAGTAATGTCTCAAACACTATACGCTTTGATCGTTCCCTGGAAGACCAGTAGTAGTTTCCGATGCACATCTGGAGGCATTCTGTAATCTGTGGACTATCAGAGTGTTGATGAAACACGGAAATTGCATCCGGATTGAATACAACAGTCACCATGCGCACTTTCTTCCATGGGAGTAATGTCTCAAACAGTCTACGATTTGATCGTTCCCAGGAAGACCAGTAGTAGTTTCCGATGCACATTTGGAGGCATTCTGTAATCTGTGGAGTATCAGAGTGTTGATGAAACACAGAAAGTGCATCGGGATTGATTACAACAGTCACCATGCGCACTTTCCTCCATGGGAGTAATGTCTCAAACAGTCTATGCTTTGATCGTTCCCTGGAAGACCAGTAGTAGTTACCGATGCACATCTGGCGGCATTCTGTAATCTGTGGACTATCAGAGTGTTGATGAAACACAGAAATTCCATCGGGATTGAATACAACAGTCTCCAAGCGCACTTTCCTCCATGGGAGTTACGTCTCAAACAGTCTACGCTTTGATCGTCCCTTGGAAGACCAGTAGCAGTTTCCGATGCACATCTGGTGGCATTCTGTAATCTGTGGACTATCAGAGTGTTGATGAAACACAGAAATTGCATTGGGATGGAATACAACAGTCACCATCCGCACTATCCTCCATGGGAGTAATGTCTGAAACAGTCTACGCTTTCATCGTTCCCTGGAAGACCAGTAGTAGTTTCCGATGCACATCTGGAGGCATTCTGTTATCTGTGTACTATCAGAGTGTTGATGAAACACAGAAATTGCATCGGGACTGAATACAACAGTCACCATGCTCACTTACCTTCATGAAAGTAATGTCTCAAACAGTATACGCTTTGATCGTTCCCTGGAAGACCAGTAGTAGTTTTCGATGCACATCTGGAGGCATTCTGTAATCTGTGGACTATCAGAGTGTTGATGAAACACGGAAATTGCATCCGGATTGAATACAACAGACACCATGCGCACTTTCCTCCATGGGAGTAATGTCTCAAACAGTCTACGATTTGATCGTTCCCAGGAAGACCAGTAGTAGTTTCCGATGCACATTTGGAGGCATTCTGTAATCTGTGGAGTATCAGAGTGTTTATGAAACACAGAAATTGCATCGGGATTGATTACAACAGTCACCATGCGCACTTTCCTCCATGGGAGTAATGTCTCAAAACAGTCTATGCTTTGATCGTTCCCAGGAAGACCAGTAGTAGTTTCCGATGCACATTTGGAGGCATTCTGTAATCTATGGAGTATCAGAGTGTTGATGAAACACAGAAATTGCATCGGGATTGAATACAACAGTCTCCATGCGCACTTTCCTCCACAGGAGTTATGTCTCAAACAGTCTACGCTTTGATCGTCCCTTGGAAGACCAGTAGTAGTTTCCGATGCACATCTGGTGGCATTCTGTAATCTGTGGACTATCAGAGTGTTGATGAAACACAGAAATTGCATTGGGATTGAATACAACAGTCACCATCCGCAATATCCTCCATGGGAGTAATGTCTGAAACAGTCTATGCTTTCATCGTTCCCTGGAAGACCAGTTGTAGTTTCTGATAAACACCTCGTGGCATTCTGTAATCTGTGGACTATCAGAGTGTTGATGAAACACAGAAAATGCATCGGGATTGAATAGAACATTCACCATGCGCACTTTCCTCCATGGGTGTAATGTCTCAACGAGTTTACGCTTTGATCGTTCCCTGGAAGACCAGTAGCAGTTTCCGATGCACATCTGGAGGCATTCTGAAATCTGTGGAATATCAGGGTGTTGATGAAACACAGAAATTGCACCGATATTGAATACAACAGTCACCATGCGCACTTTACTCCATAAAAGTAATGTCTCAAGCAGTCTACGCTTTGATCGTTCCCTGGAAGACCTGTAGTAGTTCCCGATGCACATCTGGAGGCGTTCTGTAATCTGTGGACCATCAGAGTGTTGATGAAACACAGAAATTGCATCGGGATTGAATACAACAGTCACCATGCGCACTTTCCTCCATGGGAGTAATGTCTTAAACAGTCTACGCTTTGATCGTTCCCTGGAAGACCAGTAGTAGTTTCCGATGCACATCTGGAGGCATTCTGTTATCTGTGGACTATCAGAATGTTGATGAAACAATGAAAGTGCACCGGGATTGAATACAACAGTCACCATGCGCAGTTACCTCCATGGAAGTAATGTCTCAAAGAGTATACGCTTGGATCGTTCCCTGGAAGACCAGTAGTAGTTTCCGATGCACATCTGGAGGCATTCTGTTATCTATGGACTATCAGAGTGTTGATGAAACACAGAAATTGCATCGGGATTGAATAAAACAATCACCATGCGCACATTCCTCCATAAAAGTAATGTCTCAAACAGTCTACGCTTTGATCGTTTCCTGGAAGACCGGTAGTAGTTTCCGATGAACATCTGGAGGCATTCTGTAATTTGTGGACTATCAGAGTGCTGATGAAACACAGAAAATGCATCGGGATTGAATACAACAGTCTCCATGCGCACTTTCCTCCACGGGAGTTATGTCTCAAACGATCTAAGATTTGATCGTTCCCTGGAAGACCAGTAGTAGTTTCCGATGCACGTCCGGTGGTATTCTGTAATCTGTGGACTATCAAAGTGTTGATGAAACACAGAAATTGCCTCGGGATTGAATACAACAGTCACCATGCGCACTTTCCTCCTTGGGAATAATGTCTCAAACAGTCTACGCTTTGATAGTTCCCAGGAAGACCAGCAGTAGGTTCCGATGCACATCTGGAAGCATTCTGTAACCTGTGGACTATCAGAGTGTTGATGAAAGACAGAAAATGCATCGGGATTGAATACAACAGTCACGATGCGCAATTTCCTCCATGGAAGTAATGTCTCAAACTGTCTACGCTTTGATCGTTCCCTAGAAGACCAGTAGTAGTTCCCGATGCACATCTGGAGGCATTCTGTAATCTGTGGACTATTAGAGTGTTGATGAAACGCAGATATTGCATAGGGATTGAATACAACAGTCACCATGCGCACTTTCCTCCATGGGATTAATGTCTCAAACAGTCTACGATTTATCCGCTCCCTGGAAGACCAGTAGTAGTTTCCGATGCACATCTGGAGGCATTCTGTAATCTGTGGACTATTAGAATGTTGATGAAACACAGAAATTGCATCGAGATTGAAAACAACAGTCACCATGCGCACTTTCCTCCATGGGAGTAATGTCTCAAAGAGTTTACGATTTGATCGTTCGCTGGAAGACCAGTAGTAGTTTCCGATGCACATCTGGAGGCATTCTGTTATCTGTGGACTATCAGAGTGTTGATGAAACACAGAAATTGCATCGGGATTGAATACAACAGTAACCATGCGCACTTTCCTCCACGGAGTAACGTCTCAAACCATCTACGCTTTGATCGTTCCCTGGAAGACCAGTAGTAGTTTCCCATAAACACCTGGTGGCATTCTGTAATCTGTGGACTGTCAGAGTGTTGATGAAACACAGAAAATGCATCCGGATTGAATACAACACTCACCATGCGCACTTTCCTCCATGGGAGTAACGTATCAAAGAGTTTACGCTTTGATCGTCCCTTGGAAGACCAGTAGTAGTTTCCGATGCACATTTGGAGGCATTCTGTAATCTGTGGACCATCAGAGTGTTGTTGAAACACAGAAAATGCATCGGGATTGAATACAACAGTCACCATGCGCACTTTCCTCCATGGGAGTAATGTCTCAAACAGTCTACGCTTTATCCGTTCCCTGAAAGACCAGTAGTAGTTTCCGATGCACATCTGGAGGCATTCTGTAATCTGTGGACTATCAGAATGTTGATGAAACACAGAAATTGCATCGGGATTGAATACAACATTCACCATGCGCACTTTCCTCCATGGGAGTAATGTCTCAAAGAGTTTACGCTTTGATCGTTCCCTGGAAGACCAGTAGTAGTTTCCGATGCACATCTGGAGGCATTCTGTTATCTGTGGACTATCAGAGTGTTGATGAAACACAGAAATTGCATCGGGATTGAATACAACAGTCACCATGCGCACTTTCTTCCATGGGAGTAATGTCTCAAACAGTCTACGATTTGATCGTTCAGAGGAAGACCAGTAGTAGTTTCCGATGCACATTTGGAGGCATTCTGTTATCTGTGGAGTATCAGAGTGTTGATGAAACACAGAAATTGCATCGGGATTGAATACAGCAGTCACCATGCGCACTTTCCTCCATGGCAGTAATGTCTCAAACAGTCTAAACATTGATCGTTCTTTGGAAGACCAGTAGCAGTTTCCGATGCACGTCTGGTGGTATTCTGTAATCTGTGGACTATCAAAGTGTTGATGAAACACAGAAATTGCCTCGCGATTGAATACAACAGTCACCATGCGCACTTTCCTCCTTGGCAATAATGTCTCAAACAGTCTACGCTTTGATCGTTCCCAGGAAGACCAGCAGTAGGTTCCGATGCACATCTGGAAGCATTCTGTAACCTGTGGATTATCAGTGTGTTGACGAAAGACAGAAAATGCATCGGGATTGAATACAACAGTCACGATGCGCAATTTCCTCCATGGGAGTAATGTCTCAAACTGTCTACGCTTTGATCGTTCCCTAGAAGACCAGTAGTAGTTCCCGATGCACAACTGGTGGCATTCTGTAATCTGTGGACTATTAGAATGTTGATGAAACACAGAAATTGCATCGGAATGGAATACAACAGTCACCATGCGCACATTCCTCCATAAAAGTAATGTCTCAAACAGTCTACGCTTTGATCGTTCCCTGGAAGACCAGTAGTAGTTTCCGATGCACATATGGAGGTATTCTGTAATCTGTGGACTATCAGAGTGTTGATGAAACACAGAAATTGCATCGGGATTGAATACAACAGTCACCATGCGCACTTTCCTCCATGGCAGTAATGTCTCAAACAGTCTACGCTTTGATCGTTCCCTGGAAAACCAGTAGTAGTTTCCGATGCACATCTGGAGGCATTCTGTAATCTGTGGACTTTCAGGGTGTTGATGAAACACAGAAATTGCATCGGGATTGAATACAACAATCACCATGCGCACTTTCCTCCATGGGTGTAATGTCACAAACAGTCTACGCTTTGATCGTTCCCTGGAAGACAAGTAGTAGTTTCCGATGCACATCTGGAGGCATTCTGTAATCTGCGGAGTATCAGAGTGTTGATGAAACACTGAAATTACATCGGGATTGAGTATAACAGTCACCATGCGCACTTTCCTCCATGGGTGTAATGTCTCTAACAGTCTACGCTTTGATCGTTCCGTGGAAGACCAGTAGTAGTTACCGTTGCACATCTGGAGGCATTCTGTAATCTGTGGACTATCAGAGTGTTGATGAAACACAGAAATTGCATCGGGATTGAATACAACAGTCACCATGCGCACATTCCTCCATAAAAGTAATGTCTCAAACTGTCTACGCTTTGATCGTTTCCTGGAAGACCGGTAGTAGTTTCCGATGAACATCTGGAGGCATTCTGTAATTTGTGGACTATCAGAGTGCTGATGAAACACAGAAAATGCATCGGGATTGAATACAACAGTCACCATGCGCTCTTTCCTCCACGGGAGTTATGTCTCAAACAATCTAAGATTTGATCGTTCCCTGGAAGACCAGTAGTAGTTTCCGATGCACATCTGGTGGCATTCTGTAATGTGTACACCATCAAAGTGTTGATGAAACACAGTAATTGCATCGGGATTGAATACAACAGTCACCATTCGCACTTTCCTCCATGGGTGTAATGTCTCTAATAGTCTACGCTTTAATCGTTCCCTGGAAGACCAGTAGTAGTTTCCGATGCACGTCTGGTGGTATTCTGTAATCTGTGGACTATCAAAGTGTTGATGAAACACAGAAATTGCCTCGGGATTGAATACAACAGTCACCATGCGCACTTTCCTCCTTGGCAATAATGTCTCAAACAGTCTACGCTTTGATCGTTCCCAGGAAGACCAGCAGTAGGTTCCGATGCACATCTGGAAGCATTCTGTAACCTGTGGACTATCAGTGTGTTGACGAAAGACAGAAAATGCATCGGGATTGAATACAACAGTCACGATGCGCAATTTCCTCCATGGGAGTAACGTCTCAAACTGTCTACGCTTTGATCGTTCCCTAGAAGACCAGTAGTAGTTCCCGATGCACATCTGGTGGCATTCTGTAATCTGTGGACTATTAGAATGTTGATGAAACACAGAAATTGCATCGGGATGGAATACAACAGTCACCATGCGCACTTTCCTCCATGGGAGTAATGTCTCAAAGAGTTTACGCTTTGATCGTTCCCTGGAAGACCAGTAGTAGTTTCCGATGCACATCTGGAGGCATTCTGTTATCTGTGGAGTATCAGAGTGTTGATGAAACACAGAAATTGCATCGGAATTGAATATAACAGTCACCATGCGAACTTTCCTCCACGGGAGTAATGTCTCAAACCATCTACGCTTTGATCGTTCCCTGGAAGACCAGTAGTAGTTTCAGATGCACATCTGGTCGCATTCTGTAATGTGTAGACTATCAAAGTGTTGATGAAACACAGTAATTGCATCGGGATTGAATACAACCGTCACCATGCGCACTTTCCTCCATGTTTTTAATGTCTCTAACAGTCTACGCTTTGATCATTCCCTGGAAGGCCAGTAGTAGTTTCCGATGCACATCTGGAGGCATTCTGTAATCTGTGGAGTATCAGAGTGTTTATGAAACACAGAAATTGCATCGGGATTGAATACAACAATCACCATGCGCACATTCCTCCATAAAAGTAATGTCTCAAACAGTCTACGCTTTGATCGTTCCCTCGAAGACCAGTAGTAGTTTCCGATGCACATATGGAGGTATTCTGTAATCTGTGGACTATCAGAGTGTTGATGAAACACAGAAATTGCATCGGGATTGAATACAACAGTCACCATGCGCACTTTCCTCCATGGCAGTAATGTCTCAAACAGTCTACGCTTTGATCGTTCCCTGGAAGACCAGTAGTAGTTTCCGATGCACATCTGGAGGCATTCTGTAATCTGTGGACTTTCAGGGTGTTGATGAAACACAGAAATTGCATTGGGATTGAATACAACAATCACCATGCGCACTTTCCTAAATGGGTGTAATGTCACAAACAGTCTACGCTTTGATCGTTCCCTGGAAGACAAGTAGTAGTTTCCGATGCACATCTGGAGGCATTCTGTAATCTGCGGAGTATCAGAGTTTTGATGAAACACTGAAATTACATCGGGATTGAATATAACAGTCACCCTGCGCACTTTCCTCCATGGGAGTAATTCTCAAACAGTCTACGCTTTGATCGTTACCTGGAAGAGCAGTAGTAGTTTCCGATGCACATCTGATGGAATTCTGTAAACTGTGGACTATCAGAGTGTTGATGAAACACGGAAAATGCATCGGGATTGAATACAACAATCATCATGCGCACTTTCCTCCATGGGAATAATGTCTCAAACAGTCTACGCTTTGATCGTTCCCACGAAGACCAGTAGTAGGTTCCGATGCACATCTGGAGTCATTCTGTAACCTGTGGACTATCAGAGTGTTGATGAAAGACAGAAAATGCATCGGGATTGAATACAACAATCACGATGCGCAATTTCCTCCATGGGAGTAATGTCTCAAAGAGTATACGTTTTGATCGTTCCCTGGAAGACCAGTAGTAGTTTCCGATGTACATCTGGAGGCATTCTGTAATCTGTGGACTATCAGAGTGCTGATGAAACACAGTAATTGCTTTGGGATTGAATACAACAGTCATCGTACGCACATTCCTCCATAAAAGTAGTGTCTCAAACAGTCTACGCTTTGATCGTTCCCTGGAAGACCAGTAGTAGTTTCCGATGCACATCTGGTGGAATTCTGTAATCTGTGGACTATCAGAGTTTTGATGAAACACAGTAATTGCATTGGTATTGAATACAATAGTCACCATCCACACTTTCCTCCATGGGAGTAATGTCTGAAAGAGTCTACGACTCCATCGTCCCCCGGAAGACCAGTAGTAGTTTCCGATCCACATCTCTTGGTATTCTGTAATCGGTGGACTATCAGAGTGTTGATGAAACACAGAAAATGATTCGGGATTGAATACAACAGTCACCATGCGCACTTCCCTCCATGGGAGTAATGTTCAAAGAGTTTACGCTTTGATCGTTCCCTGGAAGACCAGTACCAGTTTCCGATGCACATCTGGAGGCATTCTGTAATATGTAGACTATCAGAGTGTTGATGGAACACAGAAATTGCATCGGGATTGAATACAAAAGTCACCATGTGCACATTCCTCCATAAAAGTAATGTCTCAAACAGTCTACGCTTTGATCGTTCCCTGGAAGACCAGCAGTAGTTTCCGATGCTCATCTGGTGGCATTGTGTAATCTGTGGACTATCAGAGTGTTGATGAAACACAGAAATTGCATTGGGATTGAATACAACAGTCACCATCCGCACTTTCCTCCATGGGAGTAATGTCTGAAACAGTCTACGCTTTCATCGTTCCCTGGAAGACCAGTAGTAGTTTCCGATCCACACCTCGTGGCATTCTGTAATCTGTGGACTGTCAGAGTGTTGATGAAACACAGAAAATGCATCGGGATTGAATACAACAGTCACCATGCGCACTTTCCTCCATGGGAGTAATGTCTCAACGAGTTTACGCTTCGATCGATCCCTGGAAGACCAGTAGCAGTTTCCGATGCACATCTGGACTCATTCTGAAATCTGTGGACTATCAGAGTGTTGATGAAACACAGAAATTGAATCGATATTGAATACAACAGTCACCATGCGCACATTACTCCATAAAAGTAATGTCTCAAGCAGTCTACTCTTTGATGGTTCCCTGGAAGACCAGTAGTAGTTCCCGATGCACATCTGGAGGCATTCTGTAATCTGTGGACTATCAGAGTGTTGATGAAACACAGAAAATGCATCGGGATTGAATACAACAGTCACCATGCGCACTTCCCTCCATGGGAGTAATGTCTCAAAGAGTTTACGCTCTAATCGTTCCCTGGAAGACCAGTACCAGTTTCCGATGCACATCTGGAGGCATTCTGTAATATGTAGACTATCAGAGTGTTGATGAACCACAGAAATTGCATCGGGATTGAATACAACAGTCACCATGCGCACATTCCTCCATAAAAGTAATGTCTCAAACATTCTACGCTTTGATCGTTCCCTGGAAGACCAGCAGTAGTTTCCGATGCACATCTGGTGGCATTCTATAATCTGTGGACTATCAGAGTGTTGATGAAACACAGAAATTGCATTGGGATTGAATACAACAGTCACCATCCGCACTTTCCTCCATGGGAGTAATGTCTGAAACAGTCTACGCTTTCATCGTTCCCTGGAAGACCAGTAGTAGTTTCCGATCCACACCTCGTAGCATTCTGTAATCTGTGGATTGTCAGAGTGTTGATGAAACACAGAAAATGCATTATGATTGAATACAACAGTCACCATGCGCACTTTCCTCCATGGGAGTAATGTCTCAACGAGTTTACGCTTTGATCGTTTCTTGGAAGACCAGTAGCAGTTTCCGATGCACATCTGGAGGCAATCTGAAATCTGTGGAATATCAGAGTGTTGATGAAACACAGAAATTGCATCGATATTGAATACAACAGTCACCTTGCGCACATACTCCATAGAAGAAATGTCTCAAGCAGTCTACGCTTTGATCGTTCCCTGGAAGACCAGTAGTAGTTGCCGATGCACATCTGGAGGCATTCTGTAATCTGTGGCCCATCAGAGTGTTGATGAAACACAGAAATTGCATCGGGATTGAATACAACAGTCACCATGCGCACTTTCCTGTACGAGAGTAATGTCTCAAACAATCTACGCTTTGATCGTTCCCTGGAAGACCAGTAGTAGTTTCCGATGCACATCTGGAGGCATATCTGTAATCTGTGGACTATCAGAATGTTGATGAAACACAGAAATTGCATCGGGATTGAACACAACAGTCACCATGCGCACTTTCCTCCATGGCAGTAATGTCTCAAAGAGTTTACGCTTTTAATCGTTCCCTGGAAGACCAGTAGTAGTTTCGATGCACATCTGGAGGCATTCTGTTATCTATGGACTATCAGAGTGTTGATGAAACACAGAAATTGCATCGGGATTGAATACAACAGTCACAATGCGCACTATCCTGTACGGGAGTAATATCTCAAACAATCTACGCTTTGATCGTTCCCTGGAAGACCAGTAGTAGTTTCCGATGCACATCTGGTCGCATTCTGTAATGTGTAGACTATCAGAGTGTTGATGAAACACAGAAATTGTATCGGGATTGATTACAACAGTCACCATGCGCACTATCCTGTACGGGAGTAATATCTGAAACAATCTACGATTTGATCGTTCCCTGGAAGACCAGTCGTAGTTTCCGATGCACATCTGGTCGCATTCTGTAATGTGTAGACTATCAGAGTGTTGATGAAACACAGAAATTGCATCGGGATTGATTACAACAGTCACCATGCGCACTTTCCTCCATGGCAGTAATGTCTCTGACCGTCTATGCTTTGATCATAACCTGGAAGACCAGTAGTAGTTACCGATGCACATCTGGAGGCATTCCGTAATCTGTGGACTATCAGAGTGTTGATGAAACACAGAAATTGCTTCGGGATTGAATACAACAGTCACCATGCGCACATTTCTCCATAAAAGTAATGTCTCAAACTGTCTACGCTTTGATCGTTTCCTGGAAGAGCGGTAGTAGTTTCCGATGAACATATGGAGGCATTCTGTAATTTGTGGACTATCAGAGTGCTGATGAAACACAGAAAATGCATCGGGATTGAATACAACAGTCACCATGCGCACTTTCCTCCACGGGAGTTATGTCTCAAACATTCTACGATTTGATCGTTCCCTGGAAGACCAGTAGTAGTTTCCGATGCACATCTGGTGGCTTTGTGTAACGTGTAGACCATCAAAGTGTTGATGAAACACAGTAATTGCATCGGGATTGAATACAACAGTCACCATTCGCACTTTCCTCCATGGGTGTAATTTCTCTAACAGTCTACGCTTTGATCGTTCCCTGGAAGACCAGTAGTAGTTTCCGATGCACATATGGAGGTATTCCGTAATCTGTGGACTATCAGAATGTTGATGAAAGACAGAAATTGCATCGGGATTGAATACAACAGTCACCATGCGCAATTTCCTCCATGGGAGTAATGTCTCAACGAGTTTACGTTTTGATCGTTCCCTGGAAGACCAGTAGCAGTTTCCGATGCACATCTGGAGGCATTCTGAAATCTGTGGACTATCAGAGTGTTGATGAAACACAGAAATTGCATCGATATTGAATACAACAGTCACCATGCGCACATTACTCCATAAAAGTAATGTCTCAAGCAGTCTACGCTTTGATCGTTCCCCGGAAGACCAGCAGTAGTTCCCGATGCACATATGGAGGCATTCTGTAATCTGTGGACCATCAGAGTGTTGATGAAACACAGAAATTGCATCGGGATTGAATACAACAGTCACCATGCGCACTTTCCTCCATGGGAGTAATAATTTAAACAGTCTACGCTTTGATCGTTCCCTGGAAGACCAGTAGTAGTTTCTGATGCACATCTGGAGGCAGTCTGTAATCTGTGGACTATCAGAATGTTTATGAAACACAGAAATTGCATCGGGATTTAATACAACAGTCACCATGCGCACTTTCCTCCATGGCAGTAATGTCTCAAAGAGTTTACGCTTTGATCGTTCCCTGGAAGACCAGTAGTTGTTTCCGATGCACATCCGGAGGCATTCTGTTATCTATGGACTATCAGAGTGTTGATGAAACACAGAAATTGCATCGGGATTGAATACAAGAGTCACCATGCGCACTTTCCTGTACGGGTGTAATATCTCAAACAATCTACGCTTTGATCGTTCCCTGGAAGGACTGTAGTAGTTTCCGATGCACATCAGGTCGCATTCTGTAATGTGTAGACTATCAGAATGTTGATGAAACACAGTAATTGCATCGGGATTGAATACAACAATCACCATGCGCACTTTCCTCCATGGGAGTAATGTCTCTAACAGTCTACGCTTTGATCGTTCCCTGGAACACCAGTAGTAGTTTCCGATGCACATATGGTGGCATTCTGTAATCTGTGGACTATCAGAGTGTTGATGAAACACAGAAATTGCATCGGGATTGAATACAACAGTCTCCAGGCGCCTTTTCCTCCACGGGAGTTATGTCTTAAACAGTCTACGCTTTGATCGTCCCTTGGAAGACCAGTAGCAGTTTCGATGCACATCTGGAGGCATTCTGTTATCTATGGACTATCAGAGTGTTGATGAAACACAGAAATTGCATCGGGATTGAATACAATAGTGACGATGCGCACTATCCTGTACGGGAGTAATATCTCAAACAATCTACGCTTTGATCGTTCCCTGGAAGACCAGTAGTAGTTTCCGATGCACATCTGGTCGCTTTCTGTAATGTGTAGACTATCAGAGTGTTGATGAAACACAGAAATTGCATCTGGATTGATTACAACAGTCACCATGCGCACTATCCTGTACGGAAGTAATATCTCAAACAATCTACGCTTTGATCGTTCCCTGGAAGACCAGTAGTAGTTTCCGATGCACATCTGGTCGCATTCTGTAATGTGTAGACTATCAGAGTGTTGATGAAACACAGAAATTGCATCGGGATTGATTACAACAGTCACCATGCGCACTTTCCTCCATGGGAGTAATGTCTCTAACCGTCTACGCTTTGATCATAACCTGGAAATCCAGTAGTAGTTACCGATGCACATCTGGAGGCATTCCGTAATCTGTGGACTATCAGAGTGTTGATGAAACACAGAAATTGCATCGGGATTGAATACAACAGTCACCATGCGCACAATCCTCCATAAAAGTAATGTCTCAAACTGTCTACGCTTTGATCGTTTCCTGGAAGAGCGGTAGTAGTTTCCGATGAACATATGGAGGCATTCTGTAATTTGTGGACTATCAGAGTGCTGATGAAACACAGAAAATGCATCGGGATTGAATACAACAGTCACCATGCGCACTTTCCTCCACGGGAGTTATGTCTCAAACATTCTACGATTTGATCGTTCCCTGGAAGACCAGTAGTAGTTTCCGATGCACATCTGGTGGCTTTGTGTAACGTGTAGACCATCAAAGTGTTGATGAAACACAGTAATAGCATCGGGATTGAATACAACAGTCACCATTCGCACTTTCCTCCATGGGTGTAATTTCTCTAACAGTCTACGCTTTGATCGTTCCCTGGAAGACCAGTAGTAGTTTCCGATGCACATCTGGAGTCATTCCGTAATCTGTGGACTATCAGAATGTTGATGAAAGACGGAAATTGCATCGTCATTGAATACAACAGTCACCATGCGCAATTTCCTCCATGGGAGTAATGTCTCAACGAGTTTACGTTTTGATCGTTCCCTGGAAGACCAGTAGCAGTTTCCGATGCACATCTGGAGGCATTCTGAAATCTGTGGACTATCAGAGTGTTGATGAAACACAGAAATTGCATCGATATTGAATACAACAGTCACCATGCGCACATTACTCCATAAAAGTAATGTCTCAAGCAGTCTACGCTTTGATCGTTCCCTGGAAGACCAGTAGTAGTTCCCGATGCACATCTGGAGGCATTCTGTAATCTGTGGACCATCAGAGTGTTGATGAAACACAGAAATTGCATCGGGATTGAATACAACAGTCACCATGCGCACTTTCCTCCATGGGAGTAATAATTTAAACAGTCTACGCTTTGATCGTTCCCTGGAAGACAAGTAGTAGCTTCCGATGCACATCTGGAGGCATTCTGTAATCTGTGGACTATCAGAATGTTTATGAAACACAGAAATTGCATCGGGATTTAATACAACATTCACCATGCGCACTTTCCTAAATGGCAGTAATGTCTCAAAGAGTTTACGCTTTGATCGTTCCCTGGAAGACCAGTAGTAGTTTCCGATGCACATCCGGAGGCATTCTGTTATCTATGGACTATCAGAGTGTTGATGAAACACAGAAATTGCATTGGGATTGAATACAAGAGTCACCATGCGCACTTTCCTGTACGGGTGTAATATCTCAAACAATCTACGCTTTGATCGTTCCCTGGAAGACCAGTAGTAGTTTCCGATGCACATCTGGTCGCATTGTGTAATGTGTAGACTATCAGAATGTTGATGAAACACAGTAATTGCATCGGGATTGAATACAACAATAACCATGCGAACTTTCCTCCATGGGAGTAATGTCTCTAACAGTCTACGCTTTGATCGTACCGTGTAAGACCAGTAGTAGTTTCCGATGCACATCTGGTGGCATTCTGTAGTCTGTGGACTATCAGAGTGTTGATGAAACACAGAAATTGCATCGGGATTGAATACAACAGTCTCCAGGCGCCTTTTCCTCCACGGGAGTTATGTCTCAAACAGTCTACGCTTTGATCGTCCCTTGGAAGACCAGTAGTAGTTTCCGATGCACAACTGGAGGCATTCTGTAAACTGTGGACTATCAGAGTGTTGATGAAACGCAGAAATTGCATCGGTTTTGATTACAACAGTCACCATGCGCACTTTCCTCCATGGGAGTAATGTCTCAAACAGTCTACGATTTTATCGTTCCCAGGAAGACCAGTAGTAGTTTCCGATACACATTTGGAGGCATTCTGTAATCTGTGGAGTATCAGAGTCTTGATGAAACGCAGAAATTGCATCGGGATTGAATACAACAGTCACCATGCGCACTTTCCTCCATGGGAGTAATGGCTCTAACCGTCTACGCTTTGATCATAACCTGGAAGACCAGTAGTAGTTACCGATGCACATCTGGAGGCATTCCGTAATCTGTGGACTATCAGAGTGTTGATGACACACAGAAATAGCATCGGGATTGAATACAACAGTCATCATGCACACTTTCCTCCATGGGAGTAATGTCTCAAACTGTCTACGCTTTGATCGTTTCCTGGAAGAGCGGTAGTAGTTTCCGATGCACATCTGGAGGCATTCTGTAATTTGTGGACTATCAGAGTGCTGATGAAACACAGAAAATGCATCGGGATTGAATACAACAGTCACTATGCGCACTTTCCTCCACAGGAGTTATGTCACAAACAATCTACGATTTGATCGTTCCCTGGAAGACCAGTAGTAGTTTCCGATGCACATCTGGTGTCATTCTGTAATGTGTAGACCATCAAAGTGTTGATGAAACACAGTAATTGCATCGGGATTGAATACAACAGTCACGATTCGCACTTTCCTCCATGGGAGTAATGTCTCTAACAGTCTACGCTTTGATCGTTCCCTGGAAGACCAGTAGTAGTTTCCGATGCACATCTGGTGGCATTCTGTAATCTGTGGACTATCAGAGGGTTGATGAAACACAGAAATTGCATCGGGATTGAATACAACAGTCTCCAGGCGCACTTTTCTCCACGGGAGTTATGTCTCAAACAGTCTACGCTTTGATCGTCCCTTGGAAGACCAGTAGTAGTTTCCGATGCACATCTGGTGGCATTCTGTAATCTGTGGACTATCAGAGTGTTGATGAAACACAGAAATTGCATTGCGATTGAATGCAACAGTCGCCATCCGCACTATCCTCCATGGGAGTAATGTCTGAAACAGTCTACGCTTTCATCGTTCCCTGGAAGACCAGTAGTAGTTTCCGATAAACACCTCGTGGCATTCTGTAATCTGTGGACTGTCAGAGTGTTGATGAAACACAGAAAATGCATCGGGATTGAATACAACAGTCATCATGCACACTTTCCTCCATGGGAGTAATGTCTCAAAGAGTTTACGTTTTTGATCGTCCCTTGGAAGACCAGTAGTAGTTTCGATGCACATCTGGAGGCATTCGGTTATTTATGGACTATCAGAGTGTTGATGAAACACAGAAATTGCATCGGGATTGAATACAATAGTCACGATGCGCACTATCCTGTACGGGAGTAATATCTCAAACAATCTACGCTTTGATCGTTCCCTGGAAGACCAGTAGTAGTTTCCGATGCACATCTGGTCGCATTCTGTAATGTGTAGACTATCAGAGTGTTGATGAAACACAGAAATTGCATCGGGATTGATTACAACAGTCACCATGCGCACTTTCCTCCATGGGAGTAATGTCTCAAACATTCTACGATTTGATCGTTCCCTGGAAGACCAGTAGTAGTTTCCGATGCACATCTGGTGGCTTTGTGTAACGTGTAGACCATCAAAGTGTTGATGAAACACAGTAATAGCATCGGGATTGAATACAACAGTCACCATTCGCACTTTCCTCCATGGGTGTAATTTCTCTAACAGTCTACGCTTTGATCTTTCCCTGGAAGACCAGTAGTAGTTTCCGATGCACATCTGGAGGCATTCCGTAATCTGTGTACTATCAGAATGTTGATGAAAGACAGAAATTGCATCGTCATTGAATACAACAGTCACCATGCTCAATTTCCTCCATGGGAGTAATGTCTCAACGAGTTTACGTTTTGATCGTTCCCTGGAAGACCAGTAGCAGTTTCCGATGCACGTCTGGAGGCATTCTGAAATCTGTGGACTATCAGAGTGTTGATGAAACACAGAAATTGCATCGATATTGATTACAACAGTCACCATGCGCACATTACTCCACAAAAGTAATGTCTCAAGCAGTCTACGCTTTGATCGTTCCCTGGAAGACCAGTAGTAGTTCCCGATGCACATCTGGAGGCATTCTGTAATCTGTGGACCATCAGAGTGTTGATGAAACACAGAAATTGCATCGGGATTGAATACAACAGTCACCATGCGCACTTTCCTCCATGGGAGTAATGGTTTCAACAGTCTACGCTTTGATCGTTCCCTGGAAGACCAGTAGTAGCTTCCGATGCACATCTGGAGGCATTCTGTAATCTGTGGACTATCAGAATGTTTATGAAACACAGAAATTGGATCGGGATTGAATACAACAGTCACCATGCGCACTTTCCTCGATGGCAGTAATGTCTCAAAGAGTTTACGCTTTGATCGTTCCCTGGAAGACCAGTAATAGTTTCCGATGCACATCCGGAGGCATTCTGTTATCTATGGACTATCAGAGTGTTGATGAAAAACAGAAATTGCATCGGGATTGAATACAAGAGTAACCATGCGCACTTTCCTGTACGGGAGTAATATCTCAAACAATCTACGCTTTGATCGTTACCTGGAAGACCAGTAGTAGTTTCCGATGCACATCTGGTCGCATTCTGTAATGTGTAGACTATCAGAATGTTGATGAAACACAGTAATTGCATCGGGATTGAATACAACACTCACCATGCGCACTTTCCTGTACGGGAGTAATGTCTCAAAGAGTTTACGCTTTGATCGTCCCTTGGAAGACCAGTAGTAGTTTCCGATGCACATCTGGAGGCATTCTGTTATCTGTGGACCATCAGAGTGTTGATGAAACACAGAAATTGCATCGGGATTGAATACAAGTCACCATGCGCACTTTCCTCCATGGGAGTAATGTCTCAAACAGTCTACGATTTGATCGTTCCCTGGAAGACCAATAGTAGGTTACGATGCACAACTGGAGGCATTCTGTAATCTGTGGACTATCAGAGTGTTGATGAAACACAGGAATTGCATCGGGATTGATTACAAGTCACCATGCGCACTTTCCTCCATGGGAGTAATGTCTCAAACAGCCTACGATTTGATCGTTCCCAGGAAGACCAGTAGTAGTTTCCGATACACATTTGGAGGCATTCTGTAATCTGTGGAGTATCAGAGTGTTGATGAAACACAGAAATTGCATCGGGATTGAATACAACAGTCACCATGCGCACTTTCCTCCATTGGAGAAATGTCTCTAACCGTCTACGCTTTTATCATAACCTGGAAGACCAGTAGTAGTTACCGATGCACATCCGGAGGCATTCTGTTATCTATGGACTATCAGAGTGTTGATGAAACACAGAAATTGCATCGGGATTGAATACAAGAGTCACCATGCGCACTTTCCTGTACGGGCGTAATATCTCAAACAATCTACGCTTTGATCGTTCCCTGGAAGACCAGTAGTAGTTTCCGATGCACATCTGGTCGCATTCTGTAATTTGTAGACTATCAGAATGTTGATGAAACACAGTAATTGCATCGGGATTGAATACAACAGTCACCATGCGCACTTTCCTCCATGGGAGTAATGTCTCTAACAGTCTACGCTTTGATCGTTCCCCGGAAGACCAGTAGTAGTTTCCGATGCACCTCTGGTGGCATTCAGTAATCTGTGGACTATCAGAGTGTTGATGAAACACAGAAATTGCATCGGGATTGAATACAACAGTCTCCAGGCGCCTTTTGCTCCACGGGAGTTATGTCTCAAACAGTCTACGCTTTGATCGTCCCTTGGAAGACCAGTAGTAGTTTCCGATGCACATCTGGTGGCATTCTGTAATCTGTGGACTATCAGAGTGTTGATGAAACGCAGAAATTGCATTGGGATTGAATACAACAGTCGCCATCCGCACTATCCTCCATGGGAGTAATGTCTGAAACAGTCTACGCTTTCATCGTTCCCTGGAAGACCAGTAGTAGTTTCCGATAAACACCTCGTGGCATTCTGTAATCTGTGGACTGTCAGAGTGTTGATGAAACACAGAAAATGCATCGGGATTGAATACAACTGTCATCATGCGCACTTTCCTCCATGGGAGTAATGTCTCAAAGAGTTTACGCTTTGATCTTCCCTTGGAAGACCAGTAGTAGTTTCCGATGCACAACTGGAGGCATTCTGTAAACTGTGGACTATCAGAGTGTTGATGAAACACAGAAATTGCATCGGGATTGATTACAACAGTCACCATGCGCACTTTATTCCATGGGAGTAATGTCTCAAACAGTCTACGATTTTATCGTTCCCAGGAAGACCAGTAGTAGTTTCCGATACAGATTTGGAGGCATTCTGTAATCTGTGGAGTATCAGAGTGTTGATGAAACACAGAAATTGCATCGGGATTGAATACAACAGTAACCATGCGCACTTTCCTCCATGGGAGTAATGTCTCTAACCGTCTACGCTTTGATCATAACCTGGAAGACCAGTAGTAGTTACCGATGCACATCTGGAGGCATTCCGTAATCTGTGGACTATCAGAGTGTTGATGAAACACAGAAATAGCATCGGGATTGAATACAACAGTCACCATGCGCACATTCCTCCATAAAAGTAATGTCTCAAACTGTCTACGCTTTGATCGTTTCCTGGAAGAGCGGTAGTAGTTTCCGATGAACATCTGGAGGCATTCTGTAATTTGTGGACTATCAGAGTGCTGATGAAACACAGAAAATGCATCGGGATTGAATACAACAGTCACTATGCGCACTTTCCTCCACGGGAGTTATGTCACAAACAATCTACGATTTGATCGTTCCCTGGAAGACCAGTAGTAGTTTCCGATGCACATCTGGTGTCATTCTGTAATGTGTAGACCATCAAAGTGTTGATGAAACACAGTAATTGCATCGGGATTGAATACAACAGTCACCATTCGCACTTTCCTCCATGGGAGTAATGTCTCTAACAGTCTACGCTTTGATCGTTCCCTGGAAGACCACTAGTAGTTTCCGATGCACATCTGGTGGCATTCTGTAATCTGTGGACTATCAGAGTGTTGATGAAACACAGAAATTGCATCGGGATTGAATACAACAGTCTCCAGGCGCACTTTTCTCCACGGGAGTTACGTCTCAAACAGTCTACGCTTTGATCGTCCCTTGGAAGACCAGTAGTAGTTTCCGATAAACACCTCGTGGCATTCTGTAATCTGTGGACTGTCAGAGTGTTGATGAAACACAGAAAATGCATCGGGATTGAATACAACAGTCATCATGCACACTTTCCTCCATGGGAGTAATGTCTCAAAGAGTTTACGTTTTTGATAGTCCCTTTTAAGACCAGTTGTAGTTTCGATGCACATCTGGAGGCATTCTGTTATCTATGGACTATCAGAGTGTTGATGAAACACAGAAATTGCATCGGGATTGAATACAATAGTCACGATGCGCACTATCCTGTACGGGAGTAATATCTCAAACAATCTACGCTTTGATCGTTCCCTGGAAGACCAGTAGTAGTTTCCGACGCACATCTGGGCGCATTCTGTAATGTGTAGACTATCAGAGTGTTGAAGAAACACAGAAATTGCATCGGGATTGATTACAACAGTCACCATGCGCACTATCCTGTACGGGAGTAATATCTCAAACAATCTATGCTTTGATCGTTCCCTGGAAGACCAGTAGTAGTTTCCGATGCACATCTGGTCAGATTCTGTAATGTGTAGACTATCAGAGTGTTGATGAAAAACAGAAATTGCATCGGGATTGATTACAACAGTCACCATGCGCACTTTCCTCCATGGGAGTAATGTCTCTAACCGTCTACGCTTTGATCATAACCTGGAAGACCAGTGGTAGTTACCGATGCACATCTGGAGGCATTCCGTAGTCTGTGGACTATCAGAGTGTTGATGAAACACAGAAATTGCATCGGGATTGAATACAACAGTCACCATGCGCACATTCCTCCATAAAAGTAATGTCTCAAACTCTCTACGCTTTGATCGTTTCCTGGAAGAGCGGTAGTAGTTTCCGATGAACATATGGAGGCATTCTGTAATTTGTGGACTATCAGAGTGCTGATGAAACACAGAAAATGCATCGGGATTGAATACAACAGTCACCATGCGCACATTCCTCCATAAAAGTAATGTCTCAAACTGTCTACGCTTTGATCGTTTCCTGGAAGAGCGGTAGTAGTTTCCGATGAACATATGGAGGCATTCTGAAATCTGTGGACTATCAGAGTGTTGATGAAACACAGAAATTGCATCGATATTGATTACAACAGTCACCATGCGCACATTACTCCATAAAAGTAATGTCTCAAGCAGTCTACGCTTTGATCGTTCCCTGGAAGACCAGTAGTAGTTCCCGATGCACATCTGGAGGCATTCTGTAATCTGTGCACCATCAGAGTGTTGATGAAACACAGAAATTGCATCGGGATTGAATACAACAGTCACCATGCGCACTTTCCTCCATGGGAGTAATGGTTTAAACAGTCTACGCTTTGATCGTTCCCTGTAAGGCCAGTAGTAGCTTCCGATGCACATCTGGAGGCATTCTGTAATCTGTGGACTATCAGAATGTTTATGAAACACAGAAATTGCATCGGGATTGAATACAACAGTCACCATGGGCACTTTCCTCGATGGCAGTAATGTCTCAAAGAGTTTACGCTTTGATCGTTCCCTGGAAGACCAGTAGTAGTTTCCGATGCACATCCGGAGGCATTCTGTTATCTATGGACTATCAGAGTGTTGATGAAAAACAGAAATTGCATCGGGATTGAATACAAGAGTCACCATGCGCACTTTCCTGTACGGGAGTAATATCTCAAACAATCTACGCTTTGATCGTTACCTGGAAGACCAGTAGTAGTTTCCGATGCACATCTGGTCGCATTCTGTAATGTGTAGACTATCAGAATGTTGATGAAACACAGTAATTGCATCGGGATTGAATACAACAGTCACCATGCGCACTTTCCTGTACGGGAGTAATGATTCAAAGAGTTTACGATTTGATCGTCCCTTGGAAGACCAGTAGTAGTTTCCGATGCACATCTGGAGGCATTCTGTTATCTGTGGACCATCAGAGTGTTGATGAAACACAGAAATTGCATCGGGATTGAATACAACAGCCACCATGCTCACTTTCCTTCATGAAAGTAATGTCTCAAACACTCTACGCTTTGATCGTTCCCTGGAAGACCAATAGTAGTTTACGATGCACAACTGGAGGCATTCTGTAATCTGTGGACTATCAGAGTGTTGATGAAACACAGAAATTGCATCGGGATTGATTACAACAGTCACCATGCGCACTTTCCTCCATGGGAGTAATGTCTCAAACAGTCTACGCTTCATCCGTTCCCTGGAAGACCAGTAGTAGTTTCCGATGCACATCTGGAGGCATTCTGTTATCTGTGGACTATCAGAGTGTTGATGAAACACAGAAATTGCATCGGGATTGAATACAACAGTCACCATGCTCACTTTCCATCATTATAAAGCAATGTCTCAAACACTCTACGATTTGATCGTTCCCTGGAAGACCAGTAGTAGTTTCTATTGCACATCTGGAGGACTTCTGTAATCTGTGGACTATCAGAGTGTTGATGAAACACGGAAATTGCATCCGGATTGAATACAACAGCCACCATGCGCTTTTTCTTCCATGGGAGTAATGTCTCAAACAGTCTACGATTTGATCGTTCCCAGGAAGACCAGTAGGAGTTTCCGATGCACATCTGGAGGCATTCTGTTATCTGTGGACCATCAGAGTGTTGATGAAACACAGAAATTGCATCGGGATTGAATACAACAGTCACCATGCGCACTCTCTTCCACGGGAGTAATGTCTCAAACCATCTATGCTTTGATCGTTCCCTGGAAGACCAGTAGTAGTTTCCGATGCACATCTGGTCGCATTCTGTAATGTGTAAACTATCAGAGTGTTGATGAAACACAGAAATTGCATCGGGATTGAATACAACAGTCACCATGCACACTTTCCTCCATGGGAGTAATGTCTCAAACAGTCTACGCTTTAACCGTTCCCTGGAAGACCAGTAGTAGTTTCCGATGCACATCTGGAGGCATTCTGTAATCTGTGGACTATTATAATGTTGATGAAACACAGAAATTGCATCGGGATTGAATACAACAGTCACCACGCGCACTTTTCTCAATGGGAGTAATGTCGAAAAGAGTTTACGCTTTGATCGTTCCCTGGATGACCAGTAGTAGTTTCCGATAAACACCTCGTGGCATTCTGTAATCTGTGGATTGTCAGAGTGTTGATGAAACACAGAAAAAGCATCGGGATTGAATACAACAGTCACCATGCGCACTTTCCTCCATGGGAGTAATGTCTCAAAGAGTTTACGTTTGATCGTCCCTTGGAAGACCAGTAGTAGTTTCCGATGCACATCTGGAGGCATTCTGTAATCTGTGGACCATCAGAGTGTTGATGAAACACAGAAAATGCATCGGGACTGAATACAACAGTCACCATGCGCACTTTCCTCCATGGGAGTAATGTCTCAAACAGTCTACGCTTCATCCGTTCCCTGGAAGACCAGTAGTAGTTTCCGATGCACATCTGGAGGCATTCTGTAATCTGTGGTCTATCAGAATGTTGATGAAACACAGAAATTGCATCGGGATTGAATACAACAGTCACCATGCGCACTTTCCTCCATGGGAGTAATGTCTCAAAGAGTTTACGCTTTGATCGTTCCCTGGAAGACCAGTAGTAGTTTCCGATGCACATCTGGAGGCATTCTGTTATCTGTGGACTATCAGAGTGTTGATGAAACACAGAAATTGCATCGGGATTGAATACAACAGTCACCATGCTCACTTTCCTTCATGAAAGTAATGTCTCAAACACTCTACGCTTTGATCGTTCCCTGGAAGACCAGTAGTAGTTTCCGATGCACATCTGGAGGCATTCTGTAATCTGTGGACTATCAGAGTGTTAATGAAACACAGAAATTGCATCGGGATTGATTACAACAGTCACCATGCGCACTTTCCTTCATGAAAGTAATGTCTCAAACACTCTACGCTTTGATCGTTCCATGGAAGACCAGTAGTAGTTTCCGATGCACATCTGGAGGCATTCTGTTATCTGTGGACTATCAGAGTGTTGATGAAACACAGAAATTGCATCGGGATTGAATACAATAGTCACCATGCTCACTTTCCATCATTAAAGCAATGTCTCAAACACTCTACGATTTGATCGTTCCCTGGAAGACCAGTAGTAATTTCCGATGCACATCTGGAGGAATTCTGTTATCTGTGGACTATCAGAGTGTTGATGAAACACGGAAATTGCATCGGGATTGAATACAACAGTCACCATGCGCACTTTCCTCCATGGGAGTAATGTCTCAAAGAGTTTACGCTTTGATCGTTCCCTGGAAGACCAGTAGTAGTTTCCGATGCACATCTGCAGGCATTCTGTTATCTGTGGACTATCAGAGTGTTGATGAAACACAGAAATTGCATCGGGATTGAATACAACAGTCACCATGCTCACTTTCCTTCATGAAAGTAATGTCTCAAACACTCTACGCTTTGATCGTTCCATGGAAGACCAGTAGTAGTTTCCGATGCACATCTGGAGGCATTCTGTAATCTGTGGACTATCAGAGTGTTGATGAAACACGGAAATTGCATCCGGATTGAATACAACAGTCACCATGCGCACTTTCCTCCATGGGAGTAATGTCTCAAACAGTCTACGCTTCATCCGTTCCCTGGAAGACCAGTGGTAGTTTCCGAGGCACATCTGGAGGCATTCTGTTATCTGTGGACTATCAGAGTGTTGATGAAACACGGAAATTGCAACCGGATTGAATACAACAGCCACCATGCGCTTTTTCTTCCATGGGAGTAATGTCTCAAACAGTCTACGATTTGATCGTTCCCAGGAAGACCAGTAGGAGTTTCCGATGCACATCTGGAGGCATTCTGTTATCTGTGGACCATCAGAGTGTTGATGAAACACAGAAATTGCATCGGGATTGAATACAACAGTCACCATGCGCACTCTCCTCCACGGGAGTAATGTCTCAAACCATCTATGCTTTGATCGTTCCCTGGAAGACCAGTAGTAGTTTCCGATGCACATCTGGTCGCATTCTGTAATGTGTAAACTATCAGAGTGTTGATGAAACACAGAAATTGCATCGGGATTGAATACAACAGTCACCATGCGCACTTTCCTCCATGGGAGTAATGTCTCAAACAGTCTACGCTTTATCCGTTCCCTGGAAGACCAGTAGTAGTTTCCGATGCACATCTGGAGGCATTCTGTAATCTGTGGACTATTATAATGTTGATGAAACACAGAAATTGCATCGGGATTGAATACAACAGTCACCACGCGCACTTTTCTCAATGGGAGTAATGTCGAAAAGAGTTTACGCTTTGATCGTTCCCTGGAAGACCAGTAGTAGTTTCCGATAAACACCTCGTGGCATTCTGTAATCTGTGGATTGTCAGAGTGTTGATGAAACACAGAAAAAGCATCGGGATTGAATACAACAGTCACCATGCGCACTTTCCTCCATGGGAGTAATGTCTCAAAGAGTTTACGCTTTGATCGTCCCTTGGAAGACCAGTAGTAGTTTCCGATGCACATCTGGAGGCATTCTGTAATCTGTGGACCATCAGAGTGTTGATGAAACACAGAAAATGCATCGGGATTGAATACAACAGTCACCATGCGCACTTTCCTCCATGGGAGTAATGTCTCAAACAGTCTACGTTTCATCCGTTCCCTGGAAGACCAGTAGTAGTTTCCGATGCACATCTGGAGGCATTCTGTAAACTGTGGACTATCAGAATGTTGATGAAACTCAGAAATTGCATCGGGATTGAATACAACAGTCACCATGCGCACTTTCCTCCATGGGAGTAATGTCTCAAAGAGTTTACGCTTTGATCGTTCCCTGGAAGACCAGTAGTAGTTTCCGATGCACATCTGGAGGCATTCTGTTATCTGTGGACTATCAGAGTGTTGATGAAACACAGAAATTGCATCGGGATTGAATACAACAGTCACCATGCTCACTTTCCTTCATGAAAGTAATGTCTCAAACACTCTACGCTTTGATCGTTCCCTGGAAGACCAGTAGTAGTTTCCGATGCACATCTGGAGGCATTCTGTAATCTGTGGACTATCAGAGTGTTGATGAAACACGGAAATTGCATCCGGATTGAATACAACAGTCACCATGCGCACTTTCTTCCATGGGAGTAATGTCTCAAACAGTCTACGATTTGATCGTTCCCAGGAAGACCAGTAGTAGTTTCCGATGCACATCTGGTGGCATTCTGTTATCTGTGGACTATCAGAGTGCTGATGAAACACAGAAATTGCATAGCGATTGAATACAACAGGCACCATGCTCACTTTCCTCCATGGGAGTTATGTCTGAAACAGTCTACGATTTCATCGTTCCCTGGAAGACCAGTAGTAGTTTCCGATAACCACCTCGTGGCATTCTGTAATCTGTGGACTGTCAGAGTGTTGATGACACACAGAAAATGCATCGGGATTGAATACAACAGTCACCATGCGCACTTTTCTCCATGGGAGTAATGTCTCAAAAAGTTTACGCTTTGATCGTCCCTTGGAAGACCAGTAGTAGTTTCCGATTCACATCTGGAGGCATTCTGTAATCTGTGGACGATCAGAGTGTTGATGAAACACAGAAAATGCATCGGGATTGAATACAACAGTCACCATGCGCACTTTCCTCCATGGGAGTAATGTCTCAAAGAGTATACGCTTTGATCGTCCCTTGGAAGACCAGTAGTAGTTTCCGATGCACATCTGGAGGCATTCTGTAATCTGTGGACCATCAGAGTGTTGATGAAACACAGAAAATGCATCGGGATTGAATACAACAGTCACCATGCGCACTTTCCTCCATGGGAGTAATGTCTCAAACAGTCTACGCTTTATCCGTTCCCTGGAAGACCAGTAGTAGTTTCCGATGCACATCTGGAGGCATTCTGTAATCTGTGGACTATCAGAATGTTGATGAAACACAGAAATTGCATCGGGATTGAATACAACATTCACCATGCGCACTTTCCTCCATGGGAGTAATGTCTCAAAGAGTTTACGCTTTGATCGTTCCCTGGAAGACCAGTAGTAGTTTCCAATGCACATCTGGAGGCATTCTGTTATCTGTGGACTATCAGAGTGTTGATGAAACACAGAAATTGCATCGGGATTGAATTCGACAGTCACCATGCTCACTTTCCTTCATGAAAGTAATGTCTCAAACACTCTACGCTTTGATCGTTCCCTGGAAGACCAGTAGTAGTTTCCGATGCACATCTGGAGGCATTCTGTAATCTGTGGACTATCAGAGTGTTGATGAAACACAGATATTGTATCGGGATTGAATACAACAGTCACCATGCGCACTTTCCTCCATGGGAATAATGTCTCAAAGAGTATACGCTTTGATCGTTCCCTGGAAGACCAGTAGTAGTTTCCGATGCACATCTGGAGGCATTCTGTTATCTGTGGACTATCAGAGTGCTGATGAAACACAGAAATTATATCGGGATTGAATACAACAGTCACCATGCTCACTTTCCTCCATGGGAGTTATGTCTGAAACAGTCTACGCTTTCATCGTTCCCTGGAAGACCAGTAGTAGTTTCCGATAAACACCTCGTGGCATTCTGTAATCTGTGGACTGTCAGAGTGTTGATTAAACACAGAAAATGCATCGGGATTGAATACAACAGTCACCATGCGCACTTTTCTCCATGGGAGTAATGTCTCAAAGAGTTTACGCTTTGATCGTCCCTTGGAAGACCAGTAGTAGTTTCCGATTCACATCTGGAGGCATTCTGTAATCTGTGGACCATCAGAGTGTTGATGAAACACAGAAAATGCATCGGGATTGAATACAACAGTCACCATGCACACTTTCCTCCATGGGAGTAATGTCTCAAAGAGTTTACGCTTTGATCGTCCCTTGAAAGACCAGTAGTAGTTTCCGATGCACATCTGGAGCCATTCTGTAATCTGTGGACCATCAGAGTGTTGATGAAACACAGAAAATGCATCGGGATTGAATACAACAGTCTCCATGCGCACTTTCCTCCATGGGAGTAATGTCTCAAACAGTCTACGCTTTATCCGTTCCCTGGAAGACCAGTAGTAGTTTCCGATGCACATCTGGAGGCATTCTGTAATCTGTGGACTATCAGAATGTTGATGAAACACAGAAATTGCATCGGGATTGAATACAACAGTCACCATGCGCACTTTCCTCCATGGGAGTAATGTCTCAAAGAGTTTACGTTTTGATCATTCCCTGGATGACAAGTAGTAGTTTCCGATGCACATTTGGAGGCATTCTGTAATCTGTGGAGTATCAGAGTGTTGATGAAACACAGAAATTGCATCGGGATTGATTACAACAGTCACCATCCGCACTATCTTCCATGGGAGTAATGTCTGAAACAGTCTACGCTTTCATCGTTCCCTGGAAGACCAGTAGTAGTTTCCGATAAACACCTCGTGGCATTCTGTAATCTGTGGACTGTCAGAGTGTTGATGAAACACAGAAAATGCATCGGGATTGAATACAACAGTCACCATGCGCACTTTCCTACATGGGAGCAATGTCTCAAAGAGTTTACGCTTTGATCGTCCCTTAAAAAACCAGTAGTAGTTTCCGATGCACATCTGGAGGCATTCTGTAATCTGTGGACCATCAGAGTGTTGATGAAACACAGAAAATGAATCGGGATTTAATACAACAGTCACCATGCGCACTGTCCTCCATGGGAGTAATGTCTCAAACAGTCTACGCTTCATCCGTTCCCTGGAAGACAAGTAGTAGTTTCCGATGCACATCTGGAGGCATTCTGTAATCTGTGGACTATCAGAATGTTGATGAAACACAGAAATTGCATCGGGATTGAATACAACAATCACCATGCGCACTTTCCTCCATGGGAATAATGTCTCAAAGAGTTTACGCTTTGATCGTTCCCTGGAAGACCAGTAGTAGTTTCCGATGCACATCTGGAGGCATTCTGTTATCTGTGGACTATCAGAGTGCTGATGAAACACAGAAATTGCATCGGGATTGAATACAACAGTCACCATGCTCACTTTCCTCCATGGGAGTTATGTCTGAAACAGTCTACGATTTCATCGTTCCCTGGAAGACCAGTAGTAGTTTCCGATAAACACCTCGTGGCATTCTGTAATCTGTGGACTGTCAGAGTGTTGATGAAACACAGAAAATGCATCGGGATTGAATACAACAGTCACCATGCGCACTTTTCTCCATGGGAGTAATGTCTCAAAGAGTTTACGCTTTGATCGTCTCTTGGAAGACCAGTAGTAGTTTCCGAATCACATCTGGAGGCATTCTGTAATCTGTGGACGATCACAGTGTTGATGAAACACAGAAAATGCATCGGGATTGAATACAACAGTCACCATGCGCACTTTCCTCCATGGGAGTAATGTCTCAAAGAGTATACGCTTTGATCGTCCCTTGGAAGACCAGTAGTAGTTTCCGATGCACATCTGGAGACATTCTGTAATCTGTGGACCATCAGAGTGTTGATGAAACACAGAAAATGCATCGGGATTGAATACAACAGTCACCATGCGCACTTTCCTCCATGGGAGTAATGTCTCAAAAAGTCTACGCTTTATCCGTTCCCTGGAAGACCAGTAGTAGTTTCCGATGCACATCTGGAGGCATTCTGTAATCTGTGGACTATCAGAATGTTGATGAAACACAGAAATTGCATCGGGATTGAATACAACAGTCACCATGCGCACTTTCTTAAATGGGAGTAATGTCTCAAACAGTCTACGATTTGATCGTTCCCTGGATGACCAGTAGTAGTTTCCGATTCACATCTGGAGGCATTCTGTAATCTGTGGACTATCAGAGTGTTGATGAAACACAGATATTGTATCGGGATTGAATACAACAGTCACCATGCGCACTTTCCTCCATGGGAATAATGTCTCAAAGAGTTTACGCTTTGTTCGTTCCCTGGAAGACCAGTAGTAGTTTCCGATGCACATCTGGAGGCATTCTGTTATCTGTGGACTATCAGAGTGCTGATGAAACACAGAAATTATATCGGGATTGAATACAACAGTCACCATGCTCACTTTCCTCCACGGGAGTTATGTCTGAAACAGTCTACGCTTTCATCGTTCCCTGGAAGACCAGTAGTAGTTTCCGATAAACACCTCGTGGCATTCTGTAATCTGTGGACTGTCAGAGTGTTGATTAAACACAGAAAATGCATCGGGATTGAATACAACAGTCCCCATGCGCACTTTTCTCCATGGGAGTAATGTCTCAAAGAGTTTAAGCTTTGATCGTCCCTTGGAAGACCAGTAGTAGTTTCCGATTCACATCTGGAGGCATTCTGTAATCTGTGTACCATCAGAGTGTTGATGAAACACAGAAAATGCATCGGGATTGAATACAACAGTCACCATGCGCACTTTCCTCCATGGGAGTAATGTCTCAAAGAGTTTACGCTTTGATCGTCCCTTGGAAGACCAGTAGTAGTTTCCGATGCACATCTGGAGGCATTCTGTAATCTGTGGACCATCAGAGTGTTGATGAAACACAGAAAATGCATCGGGATTTAATACAACAGTCACCATGCGCACTTTCCTCCATGGGAGTAATGTCTCAAACAGTCTACGCTTTATCCGTTCCCTGGAAGACCAGTAGTAGTTTCCGATGCACATCTGGAGGCATTCGGTAATCTGTGGACTATCAGAATGTTGTTGAAACACAGAAATTGCATCGGGATTGAATACAACAGTCACCATGCGCACTTTCCTCCATGGGAGTAATGTCTCAAAGAGTTTACGCTTTGATCGTTCCCTGGGAGACCAGTAGTAGTTTCCGATGCACATCTGGATTCATTCTGTAATCTGTGGTCTATCAGAGTTTTGATGAAACACAGAAATTGCATCTGGATTGAATACAACAGTCACCATGCGCACATTCCTTTATAAAAGTAATGTCTCAAACAGTCTACGCTTTGATCGTTTCCTGGAAGACCGGTAGTAGTTTTCGATGAACATCTGGAGGCATTCTGTAATTTGTGGACTATCAGAGTGCTGATGAAACACAGAAAATGCATCGGGATTGAATACAACAGTCACCATTCGCACTTTCCTCCATGGGTGTAATTTCTCTAACAGTCTACGCTTTGATCGTTCCCTGGAAGACCAGTAGTAGTTTCCGATGCACATCTGGAGGCATTCTGTTATCTGTGGACTATCAGAGTGTTGATGAAACACAGAAATTGCATCGGGATTGAATACAACAGTCACCATGCGCACTCTCCTCCACGGGAGTAATGTCTCAAACCATCTATGCTTTGATCGTTCCCTGGAAGACCAGTAGTAGTTTCCGATGCACATCTGGTCGCATTCTGTAATGTGTAGACTATCAGAGTGTTGATGAAACACAGAAATTGCATCGGGATTGAATACAACAGTCACCATGCGCACTTTCCTCCATGGGAGTAATGTCTCAAAGAATTTACGCTTTGATCGTCCCTTGGAAGACCAGTAGTAGTTTCCGATGCACATCTGGAGGCATTCTGTAATCTGTGGACCATCAGAGTGTTGATGAAACACAGAAAATGCATCGGGATTGAATACAACAGTCACCATGCTCACTTTCCTTCATGAAAGTAATGTCTGAAACACTCTACGCTTTGATCGTTCCCTGGAAGACCAATAGTAGTTTCCGATGCACAACTGGAGGCATTCTGTAATCTGTGGACTATCAGAGTGTTGATGTGACACAGAAACTGCATCGGGATTGATTACAACAGTCACCATGCGCATTTTCCTCCATGGGAGTAATGTCTCAAAGAGTCTACGATTTGATCGTTCCCAGGAAGACCAGTAGTAGTTTCCGATGCACATTTGGAGGCATTCTGTAATCTGTGGAGTATCAGTGTGTTGATGAAACACAGAAATTACATCGGGATTGATGACAACAGTCACCATGCGCACTTTCCTCCATGGGAGTAATGTCTGAAACAGTCTATGATTTTGATCGTTCCCTGGAAGACCAGTAGTAGTTACCGATGCACATCTGGAGGCAGTCTGTAATCTGTGGACCATCAGAGTGTTCATGAAACACAGAAATTGTATCGGGATTGAATACAACAGTCACAATGCGCACTTTTCTAAATGGGAGTAATGTTTCTAACCGTCTACGCTTTGATCATAACCTGGAAGACCAGTAGTAGTTACCGATGCACATCTGGAGGCATTCTGAAATCTGTGGACTATCAGAGTGTTGATGAAACACAGAAATTGCATCGGGATTGTATACAACAGTCACCAAGCGCACATTCCTCCATAAAAGTAATGTCTCAAACAGTCTACGCTTTGATCGTTTCCTGGAAGACCGGTAGTAGTTTCCGATGCACATCTGGTGGCATTCTGTAATGTGAAGACCATCAAAGTGTTGATGAAACACAGTAATTGCATCGGGATTGAATAAAACAGTCACCATTCGCACTTTCCTCCATGGGTGTAATTTCTCTAACAGTCTACGCTTTGATCGTTCCCTGGAAGACCAGTAGTAGTATCCGATGCACATCTGGAGGCATTCTGTAATCTGTGGACCATCAGAATGTTGATAAAAGACAGAAAGTGCATCGTCATTGAATACAACAGTCACCATGCGCAATTTCCTACATGGGAGTAATGTCTCAAAGAGTTTACGTTTTGATCTTTCCCTGGATGACAAGTAGTAGTTTCCGATGCACATCTGGAGGCATTCTGTTATCTGTGGACTATCAGAGTGTTGATGAAACACAGAAATTGCATAGGGATTGAATACAACAATCACCATGCGCACATTCCTCCATAAAAGTAATGTCTCAAACAGTCTACGCTTTGATCGTTCCCTGGAAGACCAGTAGTAGTTTCCGATGCACTTCTGGAGGCATTCTGTAATCTGTGGACTATCAGAATGTTGATGAAACACAGAAATTGCATCGGGATTGAATACAACAGTCACCATGCGCACTTCCCTCCATGGGAGTAATGTCTCAAAGAGTTTACGCTTTGATCGTTCCCTGGGAGACCAGTAGTAGTTTCCGATGCACATCTGGAGGCATTCTGTAATCTGTGGTCTATCAGAGTTTTGATGAAACACCGAAATTGCATCTGGATTGAATACAACAGTCACCATGCGCACATTCCTTTATAAAAGTAATGTCTCAAACAGTCTACGCTTTGATCGTTTCCTGGAAGACCGGTAGTAGTTTTCGATGAACATCTGGAGGCATTCTGTAATTTGTGGACTATCAGAGTGCTGATGAAACACAGAAAATGCATCGGGATTGAATACAACAGTCACCATTCGCACTTTCCTCCATGGGTGTAATTTCTCTAACAGTCTACGCTTTGATCGTTCCCTGGAAGACCAGTAGTAGTTTCCGATGCACATCTGGAGGCATTCTGTAATCTGTGGACTATCAGAATGTTGATGAAAGAACGAAATTGCATCGTCATTGAATACAACAGTCACCATGCGCAATTTCCTCCATGGGAGTAATGACTCAAAGAGTTTACGTTTTGATCTTTCCCTGGATGACTAGTAGTAGTTTCCGATGCACATCTGGAGGCATTCTGTTATCTGTGGACTATCAGAGTGTTGATGAAACACAGAAATTGCATCGGGATTGAATACAACAGTCACCATGCGCACATTCCTCCATAAAAGTAATGTCTCAAACAGTCTACGCTTTGATCGTTCCCTGGAAGACCAGTAGTAGTTTCCGATGCACTTCTGGAGGCATTCTGTAATCTGTGGACTATCAGAATGTTGATGAAACACAGAAATTGCATCGGGATTGAATACAACAGTCACCATGCGCACTTTCCTCCATGGGAGTAATGTCTCAAAGAGTTTACGCTTTGATCGTTCCCTGGAAGACCAGTAGTAGTTTCCGATGCACATCTGGAGGCATTCTGTTATCTGTGGACTATCAGATTGTTGATGAAACACAGATATTGCATCGGGATTGAATACAACAGTCACCATGCGCACTTTCCTTCATGAAAGTAATGTCTAAAACACTCTACGCTCTGATCGTTCCCTGGAAGACCATTAGTAGTTTCCGATGCACATCTGGAGGAATTCTGAAATCTGTGGTCTATCAGAGTGTTGATGAAACACGGAAATTGCATCCGGATTGAATACAAGTCACCATGCGCACTTTCTTCCATGGGAGTAATGTCTCAAACAGTATACGATTTGATCGTTCCCAGGAAGACCAGTAGTAGTTTCCGATGCACATCTGGAGGCATTCTGTTATCTGTGGACTATCAGAGTGTTGATGAAACACAGAAATTGCATCGGGATTGAATACAACAGTCACCATGCGCACTCTCCTCCACGGGAGTAATGTCTCAAACCATCTATGCTTTGATCGTTCCCTGGAAGACCAGTAGTAGTTTCCGATGCACTTCTGGAGGCATTCTGTAATCTGTGGACTATCAGAATGTTGATGAAACACAGAAATTGCATCGGGATTGAATACAACAGTCACCATTCGCACTTTCCTCCATGGGTGTAATTTCTCTAACAGTCTACGCTTTGATCGTTCCCTGGAAGACCAGTAGTAGTTTCTGATGCACATCTGGTCGCATTCTGTAATCTGTGGACTATTAGAATGTTGATGAAACACAGAAATTGCATCGGGATTGAATACAACAGTCACCACGCGCACTTTCCTCCATGAGAGTAATGTCTAAAAGAGTTTACGCTTTGATCGTTCCCTGGAAGACCAGTAGTAGTTTCCGATAAACACCTCGTGGCATTCTGTAATCTGTGGACTATCAGAGTGTTGATGAAACACAGAAAATGCATCGGGATTGAATACAACAGTCACCATGCGCACTTTCCTCCATGGGAGTAATGTCTCAAAGAATTTACGCTTTGATCGTCCCTTGGAAGACCAGTAGTAGTTTCCGATGCACATCTGGAGGCATTCTGTAATCTGTGGACCATCAGAGTGTTGATGAAACACAGAAAATGCATCGGGATTGAATACAACAGTCACCATGCTCACTTTCCTTCATGAAAGTAATGTCTGAAACACTCTACGCTTTGATCGTTCCCTGGAAGACCAATAGTAGTTTCCGATGCACAACTGGAGGCATTCTGTAATCTGTGGACTATCAGAGTGTTGATGTGACACAGAAATTACATCGGGATTGATTACAACAGTCACCATGCGCACTTTCCTCCATGGGAGTAATGTCTGAAACAGTCTATGATTTTGATCGTTCCCTGGAAGACCAGTAGTAGTTACCGATGCACATCTGGAGGCAGTCTGTAATCTGTGGACCATCAGAGTGTTCATGAAACACAGAAATTGTATCGGGATTGAATACAACAGTCACAATGCGCACTTTTCTCCATGGGAGTAATGTTTCTAACCGTCTACGCTTTGATCATAACCTGGAAGACCAGTAGTAGTTACCGATGCACATCTGGAGGCATTCTGAAATCTGTGGACTATCAGAGTGTTGATGAAACACAGAAATTGCATCGGGATTGAATACAACAGTCACCAAGCGCACATTCCTTCATAAAAGTAATGTCTCAAACAGTCTACGCTTTGATCGTTTCCTGGAAGACCGGTAGTAGTTTCCGATGCACATCTTTTGGCATTCTGTAATGTGAAGACCATCAAAGTGTTGATGAAACACAGTAATTGCATCGGGATTGAATAAAACAGTCACCATTCGCACTTTCCTCCATGGGTGTAATTTCTCTAACAGTCTACGCTTTGATCGTTCCCTGGAAGACCAGTAGTAGTTTCCGATGCACATCTGGAGGCATTCTGTAATCCGTGGACCATCAGAATGTTGATAAAAGACAGAAATTGCATCGTCATTGAATACAACAGTCACCATGCGCAATTTCCTACATGGGAGTAATGTCTCAAAGAGTTTACGTTTTGATCTTTCCCTGGATGACAAGTAGTAGTTTCCGATGCACATCTGGAGGCATTCTGTTATCTGTGGACTATCAGAGTGTTGATGAAACACAGAAATTGCATCGGGATTGAATACAACAGTCACCATGCGCACTCTGCTCCACGGGAGTAATGTCTCAAACCATCTATGCTTTGATCGTTCCCTGGAAGACTAGTAGTAGTTTCCGATGTACATCTGGTCGCATTCTGTAATGTGTAGACTATCAGAGTGTTGTTGAAAGACAGAAAATGCATCGGGATTGAATACAACAGTCACCATGCGCACTTTCCTCCATGGGAGTAATGTCTCAAACAATCTACGCTTTATCCGTTCCCTGGAAGACCAGTAGTAGTTTCCGATGCAGATCTGGAGGCATTCTGTTATCTGTGGACTATCAGATTGTTGATGAAACACAGAAATTGCATCGGGATTGAATACAACAGTCACCATGCGCACTTTCCTCCATGGGAGAAATGTCTCAAAGAATTTACGCTTTGATCGTCCCTTGGAAGACCAGTAGTAGTTTCCGATTCACATCTGGAGGCATTCTGTAATCTGTGGACCATCAGAGTGTTGATGAAACACAGAAAATTCATCGGGATTGAATACAACAGTCACCATGCGCACTTTCCTCCATTGGAGTAATGTCTCAAACAGTCTACGCTTTATTCGTTCCCTGGAAGACCAGTAGTAGTTTCCGATGCACATCTGGAGGCATTCTGTAATCTGTGGACTATCAGAATGTTGATGAAACACAGAAATTGCATCGGGATTGAATACAACAGTCACCATGCGCACTTTCCTCCATGGGAGAAATGTCTCGAAGAGTTTACGCTTTGATCGATCCCTGGAAGACCAGTAGTAGTTTCCGATACACATCTGGAGGCATTCTGTTATCTGTGGACTATCAGATTGTTGATGAAACACAGAAATTGCATCGGGATTGAATACAACAGTCACCATGCTCACTTTCCTTCATGAAAGAAATGTCTCAACCACTCTACGCTTTGATCGTTCCCTCGAAGACCAGTAGTAGTTTCCGATGCACATCTGGAAGCATTCTGTAATCTGTGGACTATCAGAGTGTTGATGAAACCCAGAAATTGCATCGGGATTGATTACAACAGTCACCATGCGCACTTTCCTCCATGGGAGTAATGTCTCTAACAGTCTACGATTTGATCGTTCCCAGGAAGACAAGTAGTAGTTTCCGATGCACATTTGGAGGCATTCTGTAATCTGTGGAGTATCAGAGTGTTGATGAAACACAGAAATTGCATCGGGATTGATTACAACAGTCACCATGCGCACTTTCCTCCATGGGAGTAATGTCTCAAACAGTCTATGCTTTGTTCGTTCCCTGGAAGACCAGTAGTAGTTACCGATGCACATCTGGAGGCATTCTGTAATCTGTGGACTATCAGAGTGTTGATGAAACACAGAAATTGTATCGGGATTGAATACAACAGTCACCATGCGCACTTTCCTCCATGGGAGTAATGTCTCTAACCGTCTACGCTTTGATCATAACCTGGAAGACCAGTAGTACTTACCGATGCACATCTGGTGGCATTCTGTAATATGTGGACTATCAGCTTTGCTTTGATCGTTCCCTGGAAGACCAGTAGTAGTTACCGATGCACATCTGGTGGCATTCTGTAATCTGTGGACTATCAGAGTGTTGATGAAACACAGAAACTGTATCGGGATTGAATACAACAGTCACCATGCGCACTCTCCTCCATGGGAGTAATGTCTCTAACCGTCTACGGTTTGATCATTACCTGGAAGACCAGTAGTAGTTACCGATGCACATCTGGAGGCATTCTGTAATCTGTGGACTATCAGAGTGTTGATGAAACACAGAAATTGCATCGGGATTGAATACAACAATCACCATGCGCACATTCCTCCATAAAAGTAATGTCTCAAACAGTCTACGCTTTGATCGTTTCCTGGAAGACCAGTAGTAGTTTCCGATGCACATCTGGAGGCATTCTGTAATCTGTGGACTATCAGAGTGCTGATGAAACACAGAAAATGCATCGGGATTGAATACAACAGTCACCATGTGCACTTTCCTACACGGGAGTCATGTCTCAAACAATCTACGATTTGATCGTTCCCTGGAAGACCAGTAGTAGTTTCCTATGCACATCTGGATGCTTTCTGTAATCTGTGGAATATCAGAATGTTGATGAAAGACAGAAATTGCATCGGGATTGAATACAACAGTCACCATGCGCACTTTCTTCCATGGGAGTAATGTCTCAAAGAGTTTACGTTTTGATCTTTCCCTGGATGACAAGTAGTACTTTCCGATGCACATCTGGAGGCATTCTCTTATCTGTGGACTATCAGAGTGTTGATCAAACACAGAAATTGCATCGGGATTGAATACAACAATCACCATGCGCACATTCCTCCATAAAAGTAATGTCTCAAACAGTCTACGCTTTGATCGTTTCCTGGAAGACCGGTAGTAGTTTTCGATGAACATCTGGAGGCATTCTGTAATTTGTGGACTATCAGAGTGCTGATGAAACACAGAAAATGCATCGGGATTGAATACCACAGTCACCATTCGCACTTTCCTCCATGGGTGTAATTTCTCTAACAGTCTACGCTTTGATCGTTCCCTGGAAGACCAGTAGTAGTTTCCGATGCACATCTGGAGGCATTCTGTAATCTGTGGACTATCAGAATGTTGATGAAAGAACGAAATTGCATCGTCATTGAATACAACAGTCACCATGCGCAATTTCCTCCATGGGAGTAATGACTCAAAGAGTTTACGTTTTGATCTTTCCCTGGATGACTAGTAGTAGTTTCCGATGCACATCTGGAGGCATTCTGTTATCTGTGGACTATCAGAGTGTTGATGAAACACAGAAATTGCATCGGGATTGAATACAACAGTCACCATGCGCACATTCCTCCATAAAAGTAATGTCTCAAACAGTCTACGCTTTGATCGTTCCCTGGAAGACCAGTAGTAGTTTCCGATGCACTTCTGGAGGCATTCTGTAATCTGTGGACTATCAGAATGTTGATGAAACACAGAAATTGCATCGGGATTGAATACAACAGTCACCATGCGCACTTTCCTCCATGGGAGTAATGTCTCAAAGAGTTTACGCTTTGATCGTTCCCTGGAAGACCAGTAGTAGTTTCCGATGCACATCTGGAGGCATTCTGTTATCTGTGGACTATCAGATTGTTGATGAAACACAGATATTGCATCGGGATTGAATACAACAGTCACCATGCGCACTTTCCTTCATGAAAGTAATGTCTAAAACACTCTACGCTCTGATCGTTCCCTGGAAGACCATTAGTAGTTTCCGATGCACATCTGGAGGAATTCTGAAATCTGTGGTCTATCAGAGTGTTGATGAAACACGGAAATTGCATCCGGATTGAATACAAGTCACCATGCGCACTTTCTTCCATGGGAGTAATGTCTCAAACAGTATACGATTTGATCGTTCCCAGGAAGACCAGTAGTAGTTTCCGATGCACATCTGGAGGCATTCTGTTATCTGTGGACTATCAGAGTGTTGATGAAACACAGAAATTGCATCGGGATTGAATACAACAGTCACCATGCGCACTCTCCTCCACGGGAGTAATGTCTCAAACCATCTATGCTTTGATCGTTCCCTGGAAGACCAGTAGTAGTTTCCGATGCACTTCTGGAGGCATTCTGTAATCTGTGGACTATCAGAATGTTGATGAAACACAGAAATTGCATCGGGATTGAATACAACAGTCACCATTCGCACTTTCCTCCATGGGTGTAATTTCTCTAACAGTCTACGCTTTGATCGTTCCCTGGAAGACCAGTAGTAGTTTCCGATGCACATCTGGTCGCATTCTGTAATCTGTGGACTATTAGAATGTTGATGAAACACAGAAATTGCATCGGGATTGAATACAACAGTCACCACGCGCACTTTCCTCCATGAGAGTAATGTCTAAAAGAGTTTACGCTTTGATCGTTCCCTGGAAGACCAGTAGTAGTTTCCGATAAACACCTCGTGGCATTCTGTAATCTGTGGACTATCAGAGTGTTGATGAAACACAGAAAATGCATCGGGATTGAATACAACAGTCACCATGCGCACTTTCCTCCATGGGAGTAATGTCTCAAAGAATTTACGCTTTGATCGTCCCTTGGAAGACCAGTAGTAGTTTCCGATGCACATCTGGAGGCATTCTGTAATCTGTGGACCATCAGAGTGTTGATGAAACACAGAAAATGCATCGGGATTGAATACAACAGTCACCATGCTCACTTTCCTTCATGAAAGTAATGTCTGAAACACTCTACGCTTTGATCGTTCCCTGGAAGACCAATAGTAGTTTCCGATGCACAACTGGAGGCATTCTGTAATCTGTGGACTATCAGAGTGTTGATGTGACACAGAAATTACATCGGGATTGATTACAACAGTCACCATGCGCACTTTCCTCCATGGGAGTAATGTCTGAAACAGTCTATGATTTTGATCGTTCCCTGGAAGACCAGTAGTAGTTACCGATGCACATCTGGAGGCAGTCTGTAATCTGTGGACCATCAGAGTGTTCATGAAACACAGAAATTGTATCGGGATTGAATACAACAGTCACAATGCGCACTTTTCTCCATGGGAGTAATGTTTCTAACCGTCTACGCTTTGATCATAACCTGGAAGACCAGTAGTAGTTACCGATGCACATCTGGAGGCATTCTGAAATCTGTGGACTATCAGAGTGTTGATGAAACACAGAAATTGCATCGGGATTGAATACAACAGTCACCAAGCGCACATTCCTCCATAAAAGTAATGTCTCAAACAGTCTACGCTTTGATCGTTTCCTGGAAGACCGGTAGTAGTTTCCGATGCACATCTTGTGGCATTCTGTAATGTGAAGACCATCAAAGTGTTGATGAAACACAGTAATTGCATCGGGATTGAATAAAACAGTCACCATTCGCACTTTCCTCCATGGGTGTAATTTCTCTAACAGTCTACGCTTTGATCGTTCCCTGGAAGACCAGTAGTAGTTTCCGATGCACATCTGGAGGCATTCTGTAATCCGTGGACCATCAGAATGTTGATAAAAGACAGAAATTGCATCGTCATTGAATACAACAGTCACCATGCGCAATTTCCTACATGGGAGTAATGTCTCAAAGAGTTTACGTTTTGATCTTTCCCTGGATGACAAGTAGTAGTTTCCGATGCACATCTGGAGGCATTCTGTTATCTGTGGACTATCAGAGTGTTGATGAAACACAGAAATTGCATCGGGATTGAATACAACAGTCACCATGCGCACTCTGCTCCACGGGAGTAATGTCTCAAACCATCTATGCTTTGATCGTTCCCTGGAAGACTAGTAGTAGTTTCCGATGTACATCTGGTCGCATTCTGTAATGTGTAGACTATCAGAGTGTTGTTGAAAGACAGAAAATGCATCGGGATTGAATACAACAGTCACCATGCGCACTTTCCTCCATGGGAGTAATGTCTCAAACAATCTACGCTTTATCCGTTCCCTGGAAGACCAGTAGTAGTTTCCGATGCAGATCTGGAGGCATTCTGTTATCTGTGGACTATCAGATTGTTGATGAAACACAGAAATTGCATCGGGATTGAATACAACAGTCACCATGCGCACTTTCCTCCATGGGAGAAATGTCTCAAAGAATTTACGCTTTGATCGTCCCTTGGAAGACCAGTAGTAGTTTCCGATTCACATCTGGAGGCATTCTGTAATCTGTGGACCATCAGAGTGTTGATGAAACACAGAAAATTCATCGGGATTGAATACAACAGTCACCATGCGCACTTTCCTCCATTGGAGTAATGTCTCAAACAGTCTACGCTTTATTCGTTCCCTGGAAGACCAGTAGTAGTTTCCGATGCACATCTGGAGGCATTCTGTAATCTGTGGACTATCAGAATGTTGATGAAACACAGAAATTGCATCGGGATTGAATACAACAGTCACCATGCGCACTTTCCTCCATGGGAGAAATGTCTCGAAGAGTTTACGCTTTGATCGATCCCTGGAAGACCAGTAGTAGTTTCCGATACACATCTGGAGGCATTCTGTTATCTGTGGACTATCAGATTGTTGATGAAACACAGAAATTGCATCGGGATTGAATACAACAGTCACCATGCTCACTTTCCTTCATGAAAGAAATGTCTCAACCACTCTACGCTTTGATCGTTCCCTCGAAGACCAGTAGTAGTTTCCGATGCACATCTGGAAGCATTCTGTAATCTGTGGACTATCAGAGTGTTGATGAAACCCAGAAATTGCATCGGGATTGATTACAACAGTCACCATGCGCACTTTCCTCCATGGGAGTAATGTCTCTAACAGTCTACGATTTGATCGTTCCCAGGAAGACAAGTAGTAGTTTCCGATGCACATTTGGAGGCATTCTGTAATCTGTGGAGTATCAGAGTGTTGATGAAACACAGAAATTGCATCGGGATTGATTACAACAGTCACCATGCGCACTTTCCTCCATGGGAGTAATGTCTCAAACAGTCTATGCTTTGTTCGTTCCCTGGAAGACCAGTAGTAGTTACCGATGCACATCTGGAGGCATTCTGTAATCTGTGGACTATCAGAGTGTTGATGAAACACAGAAATTGTATCGGGATTGAATACAACAGTCACCATGCGCACTTTCCTCCATGGGAGTAATGTCTCTAACCGTCTACGCTTTGATCATAACCTGGAAGACCAGTAGTACTTACCGATGCACATCTGGTGGCATTCTGTAATATGTGGACTATCAGCTTTGCTTTGATCGTTCCCTGGAAGACCAGTAGTAGTTACCGATGCACATCTGGTGGCATTCTGTAATCTGTGGACTATCAGAGTGTTGATGAAACACAGAAACTGTATCGGGATTGAATACAACAGTCACCATGCGCACTCTCCTCCATGGGAGTAATGTCTCTAACCGTCTACGGTTTGATCATTACCTGGAAGACCAGTAGTAGTTACCGATGCACATCTGGAGGCATTCTGTAATCTGTGGACTATCAGAGTGTTGATGAAACACAGAAATTGCATCGGGATTGAATACAACAATCACCATGCGCACATTCCTCCATAAAAGTAATGTCTCAAACAGTCTACGCTTTGATCGTTTCCTGGAAGACCAGTAGTAGTTTCCGATGCACATCTGGAGGCATTCTGTAATCTGTGGACTATCAGAGTGCTGATGAAACACAGAAAATGCATCGGGATTGAATACAACAGTCACCATGTGCACTTTCCTACACGGGAGTCATGTCTCAAACAATCTACGATTTGATCGTTCCCTGGAAGACCAGTAGTAGTTTCCTATGCACATCTGGATGCTTTCTGTAATCTGTGGAATATCAGAATGTTGATGAAAGACAGAAATTGCATCGGGATTGAATACAACAGTCACCATGCGCACTTTCTTCCATGGGAGTAATGTCTCAAAGAGTTTACGTTTTGATCTTTCCCTGGATGACAAGTAGTACTTTCCGATGCACATCTGGAGGCATTCTCTTATCTGTGGACTATCAGAGTGTTGATCAAACACAGAAATTGCATCGGGATTGAATACAACAATCACCATGCGCACATTCCTCCATAAAAGTAATGTCTCAAACAGTCTACGCTTTGATCGTTCCCTGGAAGACCGGCAGTAGGTTCCGATGCACATCTGGAAGCATTCTGTAACCTGTGGACTATCAGAGTGTTGATGAAAGACAGAAAATGCATCGGGATTGAATACAACAGTCACGATGCGCAATTTCCTCCATGGGAGTAATGTCTCAAACTGTCTACGCTTTGATCGTTCCCTGGAAGACCAGTAGTAGTTGCCGATGCACATCTGGAGGCATTCTGTAATCTGTGGACTATCAGAGTGTTGATGTAACACAGAAACTTGCTTCGGGATTGAATACAACAGTCACCATGCGCACTTTCCTCCATGGGAGTAATGTCTCAAACAGTCTACGCTTTATCCGTTCATTGGAAGACCAGTAGTAGATTCCGATGCACATCTTTAGGCATTCTGTAATCTGTGGACTATTAGAATGTTGATGAAACACAGAAATTGCATCGGGATTGAATACAACAGTCACCATGCGCACTTTCCTCCATGGGAATAATGTCTCAAAGAGTTTACGCTTTGATCGTTCCCTGGAAGACCAGTAGTAGTTTCTGATGCACATCTGGAGGCATTCTGTTATTTGTGGACTATCAGAGTGTTGATGAAACACAGAAATTGCATCGGGATTGAATACTACAGTCACCATGCGCACTTTCCTCCATGGGAGTAATTTCTCAAATCATCTACGCTTTGATCGTTCCCTGGAAGACCAGTAGTAGTTTCCGATGCACATCTGGTCGCATTCTGTAATGTGTAGACTATCAGAGTGTTGATGAAACACAGACATTGCATCGGGATTGAATACAACAGTCACCATGCGCACTTTCCTTCACGGGAGTTATGTCTGAAACAATCTACGATTGGTCGTTCCCTGGAAGACCAGTAGTAGTTTCCGATGCACATCTGGTGGCATTTTGTAATGTGTAGACTATCAAAGTGTTGATGAAACACAGTAATTGCATCGGGATTGAATACAACAGTCACCATGCACACTTTACTCCATGGGTGTAATGTCTGTAACGGTCTACGCTTTGATCGTTCCCTGGAAGACCAGTAGCAGTTTCCGATGCACATCTGGAGGCATTCTGTAATCTGTGGAGTATCGGAGTGTTGATGAAACACAGAAATTGCATCTGGATTGAATACAACAGTCACCATGCACACTTTCCTCCATGGGAGTAATGTCTAAAACAGTCTACGCTTTGATCGTCCCCTGGAAGACCAGTAGTAGTTTCCGATGCACATCTGGAGGCAGTCTGTTATCTGTGGACTATCAGAATTTTGATGAAACACAGAAATTGCATCGGGATTGAATACAACAGTCACCATGCGCACTCTCCTCCATGGGAGTAATGTCGCAAAGAGCTTACGCTTTGATCGTTCCCTGGATGACCAGTAGTAGTTTCCGATGCACATCTGGAGGCATTCTGTTATCTGTGGATTATCAGATTGTTGATGAAACACAGAAATTGCATCGGGATTCAATACAACAATCACCATGCGCACATTCCTCCATAAAAGTAATGTCTCAAACAGTCCACGATTTGATCGTTCCCTGGAAGACCAGTAGTAGTTTCCGATGCACATCTGGAGGCATTCTGTAATCCGTGGACTATCAGAGTTTTGATGAAACACAGAAATTGCATCGGGATTGAATACAACAGTCACCATGCGCACTTTCCTCCATGGCAGTAATGTCTCAAACAATCTACGCTTTGATCGTTCCCTGGAAGACCAGTAGTAGTTTCCGATGCACACCTGGAGGCATCCTGCAATCTGTGGAGTATCATAGTGTTGATGAAACACAGAAATTGCATCGGGATTGAATACAACAGTCACCATGCGCACTTTCCTCCATGGGAGTAATGTCTCAAACAGTCTAAGCTTTGATCGTCCTTTAGAGGACCAGTAGTAGTTTCCGATGCACGTCTGGTGGTATTCTGATATCTGCGGACCATCAAAGTGTTGATGAAACACAGAAATTGCATCGGGATTGAATACAACAGTCAAATGCGCACTTTCCTCCATGGGGGTAATGTCTCAAAGAGTCTACGCTTCATCCGTTCACTGGAAGACCAGTAGTAGTTTCCGATGCACATCTGGAGGCATTCTGTAATCTGTGGACTATTAGAATGTTGATGAACCACAGAAATTGCATCGGAATTGAATACAACAGTCACCATGCGCACTTTCCTCCATGGGAGTAATGACTCAAAGAGTTTACGCTTTGATCGTTCCCTGGAAGACCAGTAGTAGTTTCCGATGCACATCTGGAGGCATTCTGTAATCTGTGGGGTAGCTGAGTGTTGATGAAACACAGAAATTGCATCTGGATTGAATACAACAGTCACCATGCGCACTTTCCTCCATGGGAGTAATGTCTCAAACAGTCTACGCTTTGATCGTTCCCTGCATGACCAGTAGTAGTTTCCGATGCACATCTGAATGCATTCTGTTATCTGTGGACTATCAGAGTGTTGATGAAACACAGAAATTGCATCGGGATTGAATACAACAATCACCATGCGCAATTTCCTCCATGGGAATAATGTCTCAAACAGTCTACGCTTTGATCGTTCCCAGGAAGACCAGTAGTAGGTTCCGATGCACATCTGGAGGCATTCTGTAACCTGTGGACTATGAAAGTGTTGATGAAAGACAGAAAATGCATCGGGATTGAATACAACAGTCACGATGCGCAATTTCCTCCATGGGAGTAATGTCTCAAAGAGTTTACGTTTTGAACATTCCCTGGAAGACCAGTAGTAGTTTCCGATGCCCATCTGGAGGTATTCTGTAATCTGTGGTCTATCAGAGTGTTGATGAAACACAGAAATTGCATCGGGATTGAATACAACAATCACCATGCGCACTTTCCTCCATGGGAGTAATGTCTCAAACAGTCTACGCTTTGATCTTTCCCTGGAAGACAAGTAGTAGTTTCCGATGCACATCTGGAGGCATTCTGTAATCTGTGGAGTATCAGAGTGTTGATGAAACACTGAAATTACATCGGGATTGAATACAACAGTCACCATGCGCACTTTCCTCCATGGGGGTAATTCTAAAACAGTCTACGCTTTAATCGTTCCCTGGAAGACCAGTAGTAGTTTCCGATGCACATCTGATGGCATTCTGAAATCTGTGGACTATCAGAGTGTTGATGAAACACAGAAATTGCATCGGGATTGAATACAACAGTCATTATGCGCACATTCCACCATGTGAGTAATGTCTCAAAGAGTTTACGATTTGATCGTTCCCTGGAAGACCAGTAGTAGTTTCCGATGCACATCTGGAGGCATTTTGTTATCTGTGGACTATCAGAGTGTTGATGAAACACAGAAATTGCATCGGGATTGAATACACCAGTCACCATGCGCACTCTCTTCCACGGGAGTAATGTCTCAAACCATCTATGCTTTGATCGTTCCCTGGAAGACCAGTAGTAGTTTCCGATGCACATCTGGTCGCATTCTATAATGTGTAGACTATTAGTGTGTTGATGAAACACAGTAATTGCATCGGGATTGAATACAACAGTCAACATGCGCACATTCCTCCATAAAAGTAATGTCTCAAACAGTCTACGCCTTGATCATTTCCTGGAAGACCAGTAGTAGTTTCCGATGAACATCTGGAGGCATTCTGTAATTTGTGGACTATCAGAGTGATGATGAAACACAGAAATTGCATCGGGATTGAATACAACAGTCACCATGCGCACTTTCCTTCACAGGAGTTATGTCTGAAACAATCTACGATTGGTCGTTCCCTGGAAGCCCAGTAGTAGTTTCCGATGCACATCTGGTGGCATTTTGTAATGTGTAGACTATCAAAGTGTTGATGATACACAGTAATTGCATCGGGATTGAATACAACAGTCACCATGCGCACTTTCCTCCATGGGTGTAATGTCTGTAACAGTCTACGCTTTGATCGTTCCCTGGAAGGCCAGTAGTAGTTTCTGATGCACATCTGGAGGCATTCTGTAATCTGTGGAGCATCGGAGTGTTGATGAAACACAGAAATTGCATCTGGATTGAATACAACAGTCACCATGCGCACTTTCCTCCATGGGAGTAATGTCTAAAACAGTCTACGCTTTGATCGTTCCCTGGAAGACCAGTAGTAGTTTCCGATGCACATCTGGAGGCATTCTGTTATCTGTGGACTATCAGAATGTTGATGAAAGACAGAAATTGCATCGGGATTGAATACAACAGTCACCATGCGCACTTTCCTCCATGGGAGTAATGTCGCAAAGAGCTTACGCTTTGATCGTTCCCTGGATGACCAGTAGAAGTTTCCGATGCATATCTGGAGGCATTCTGTTATCTGTGGACTATCAGAGTGTTGATGAAACACAGAAATTGCATCGGGATTGAATACAACAATCACCATGCGCACATTCCTCCATAAAAGTAATGTCTCAAACAGTCCACGCTTTGATCGTTCCCTGGAAGACCACAAGTAGTTTCCGATGCACATCTGGAGGCATTCTGTAATTTGTGGACTATCAGAGTGTTGATGAAACACAGAAATTGCATCGGGATTGAATACAACAGTCACCATGCGCACTTTCCTTCACGGGAGTTATGTCTCATACAATGTACGATTTGATCGTTCCCTGGAAGACCAGTAGTACTTTCCGATGCACATCTGGTCGCATTCTGTAATGTGTAGACTATCAGAGTGTTGATGAAACACAGATATTGCATCGGGATTGAATACAACAGTCACCATGCGCACTTACCTTCACGGGAGTTATGTCTGAAACAATCTACGATTGGTCGTTCCCTGGAAGACCAGTAGTAGATTCCGATGCACATCTGGTGGCATTTTGTAATGTGTAGACTATCAAAGTGTTGATGAAACACAGTAATTGCATCGGGATTGAATACAACAGTCACCATGCACACTTTACTCCATGGGTGTAATGTCTGTAACAGTCTACGCTTTGATCGTTCCCTGGAAGACCAGTAGCAGTTTCCGATGCACATCTGGAGGCATTCTGTAATCTGTGGAGTATCGGAGTGTTGATGAAACACAGAAATTGCATCTGGATTGAATACAACAGTCACCATGCACACTTTCCTCCATGGGAGTAATGTCTAAAACAGTCTACGCTTTGATCGTCCCCTGGAAGACCAGTAGTAGTTTCGGATGCACATCTGGAGCCATTCTGTTATCTGTGGACTATCAGAATTTTTATGAAACACAGAAATTGCATCGGGATTGAATACAACAGTCACCATGCGCACTTTCCTCCCTGGGAGTAATGTCGCAAAGAGCTTACGCTTTGATCGTTCTCTGGATGACCAGTAGTAGTTTCCGATGCACATCTGGAGGCATTCTGTTATCTGTGGATTATCAGATTGTTGATGAAACACAGAAATTGCATCGGGATTGAATACAACAATCACCATGCGCACATTCCTCCATAAAATTAATGTCTCAAACAGTCCAAGATTTGATCGTTCCCTGGAAGACCAGTAGTAGTTTCCGATACACATCTGGAGGCATTCTGTTATCTGTGGACTGTCAAAGTGTTGATTAAACACAGAAATTGCGTCGGGATTGAATACAACAGTCACCACTCGCACTTCCCTCGATGGGAATAATGTCTCAAACAGTCTACGCTTTGATCGTTCCCACGAAGACCAGTAGTAGTTTCCGATGCACATCTGGAGGCATTCTGTTATCTGTGGACTATCAGAATTTTGATGAAACACTGAAATTGCATCGGGATTGAATACAACAGTCACCATGCGCACTTTCCTCCCTGGGAGTAATGTCGCAAAGAGCTTACGCTTTGATCGTTCCCTGGATGACCAGTAGTAGTTTCCGATGCACATCTGGAGGCATTCTGTTATCTGTGGATTATCAGATTGTTGATAAAACACAGAAATTGCATCGGGATTGAATACAACAATCACCATGCGCACATTCCTCCATAAAAGTAATGTCTCAAACAGTCCACGATTTGATCGTGGAAGACCAGTAGTAGTTTCCGATGCACATCTGGAGGCATTCTGTAATCTGTGGACTATCAGAGTTTTGATGAAACACAGAAATTGCATCGGGATTGAATACAACAGTCACCATGAGCACTTTCCTCCATGGCAGTAATGTCTCAAACAATCTACGCTTTGATCGTTCCCTGGAAGACCAGTAGTAGTTTCCGATGCACATCTGGAGGCATCCTGCAATCTGTGGAGTATCATAGTGTTGATGAAACACAGAAATTGCATCGGGATTGAATACAACAGTCACCATGCGCACTTTCCTCCATGGGAGTAATGTCTCAAACAATCTACGCTTTGATCGTTCCCACGAAGACCAGTAGTAGGTTCCGATGCACATCTGGAGTCATTCTGTAACTTGCGGACTATCAGAGTGTTGATTAAACACTGAAATTACATCGGGATTGAATACAACAGTCACCATGCGCACTTTCCTCCATGGGAGTAATTCTCAAACAGTCTACGCCGCGATCGTTCCCTGGATGACCAGTAGTAGTTTCCGATACACATCTCGTGGCATTCTGTAATCTGTGGACTTTCAGAGTGTTGATGAAAGACAGAAAATGCATCTGGATTGAATACAACAGTCACGATGCGCAATTTCCTCCATGGGAGGAATGTCTCAAATAGTCTACGCTTTGATTGTTCCCTGGAAGACCAGTAGTAGTTCCAGATGTACATCTGGAGGCATTCTGTAATCTGTGGACTATCAGAGTGTTGATGAAACACAGAAATTGCATCGGGATTGAATACAACAGTCACCATGCGCACTTTCCTCCATGGGGGTAATGTCTCAAAGAGTCTACGCTTCATCCGTTCACTGGAAGACCAGTAGTAGTTTCCGATGCACATCTGGAGGCATTCTGTAATCTGTGGACTATTAGAATGTTGATGAACCACAGAAATTGCATCGGAATTGAATACAACAGTCACCATGCGCACTTTCCTCCATGGGAGTAATGGCTCAAAGAGTTTACGCTTTGATCGTTCCCTGGAAGACCAGTAGTAGTTTCCGATGCACATCTGGAGGCATTCTGTAATCTGTGGAGTATCTGAGTGTTGATGAAACACAGAAATTGCATCTGGATTGAATACAACAGTCACCATGCGCACTTTCCTCCATGGGAGTAATGTCTCAAACAGTCTACGCTTTGATCGTTCCCTGCATGACCAGTAGTAGTTTCCGATGCACATCTGAATGCATTCTGTTATCTGTGGACTATCAGAGTGTTGATGAAACACAGAAATTGCATCGGGATTGAATACAACATTCACCATGCGCACTTTCCTCCATGGGAATAATGTCTCAAACAGTCTACGCTTTGATCGTTCCCAGGAAGACCAGTAGTAGGTTCCGATGCACATCTGGAGGCATTCTGTAACCTGTGGACTATGAAAGTGTTGATGAAAGACAGAAAATGCATCGGGATTGAATACAACAGTCACGATGCGCAATTTCCTCCATGGGAGTAATGTCTCAAAGAGTTTACGTTTTGAACGTTCCCTGGAAGACCAGTAGTAGTTTCCGATGCCCATCTGGAGGTATTCTGTAATCTGTGGTCTATCAGAGTGTTGATGAAACACAGAAATTGCATCGGGATTGAATACAACAATCACCATGCGCACTTTCCTCCATGGGGGTAATTCTCAAACAGTCTACACTTTAATCGTTCCCTGGAAGACCAGTAGTAGTTTCCGATGCACATCTGATGGCATTCTGAAATCTGTGGACTATCAGAGTGTTGATGAAACACAGAAATTGCATCGGGATTGAATACAACAGTCATTATGCGCACATTCCACCATGTGAGTAATGTCTCAAAGAGTTTACGATTTGATCGTTCCCTCGAAGACCAGTAGTAGTTTCCGATGCACATCTGGAAGCATTTTGTTATCTGTGGACTATCAGAGTGTTGATGAAACACAGAAATTGCATCGGGATTGAATACACCAGTCACCATGTGCACTCTCTTCCACGGGAGTAATGTCTCAAACCATCTATGCTTTGATCGTTCCCTGGAACACTAGTAGTAGTTTCCGATGCACATCTGGTCGCATTCTATAATGTGTAGACTATTAGTGTGTTGATGAAACACAGTAATTGCATCGGGATTGAATACAACAGTCAACATGCGCACATTCCTCCATAAAAGTAATGTCTCAAACAGTCTACGCCTTGATCATTTCCTGGAAGACCAGTAGTAGTTTCCGATGAACATCTGGAGGCATTCTGTAATTTGTGGACTATCAGAGTGATGATGAAACACAGAAATTGCATCGGGATTGAATACAACAGTCACCATGCGCACTTTCCTTCACAGGAGTTATGTCTGAAACAATCTACGATTGGTCGTTCCCTGGAAGCCCAGTAGTAGTTTCCGATGCACATCTGGAGGCATTTTGTAATGTGTAGACTATCAAAGTGTTGATGATACACAGTAATTGCATCGGGATTGAATACAACAGTCACCATGCGCACTTTCCTCCATGGGTGTAATGTCTCTAACAGTCTACGCTTTGATCGTTCCCTGGAAGGCCAGTAGTAGTTTCCGATGCACATCTGGAGGCATTCTGTAATCTGTGGAGCATCGGAGTGTTGATGAAACACAGAAATTGCATCTGGATTGAATACAACAGTCACCATGCGCACTTTCCTCCATGGGAGTAATGTCTAAAACAGTCTACGCTTTGATCGTTCCCTGGAAGACCAGTAGTAGTTTCCGATGCACATCTGGAGGCATTCTGTTATCTGTGGACTATCAGAATGTTGATGAAAGACAGAAATTGCATCGGGATTGAATACAACAGTCACCATGCGCACTTTCCTCCATGGGAGTAATGTCGCAAAGAGCTTACGCTTTGATCGTTCCCTGGATAACCAGTAGAAGTTTCCGATGCATATCTGGAGGCATTCTGTTATCTGTGGACTATCAGAGTGTTGTGAAACACAGAAATTGCATCGGGATTGAATACAACAATCACCATGCGCACATTCCTCCATAAAAGTAATGTCTGATACAGTCCACGCTTTGATCGTTCCCTGGAAGACCACAAGTAGTTTCCGATGCACATCTGGAGGCATTCTGTAATTTGTGGACTATCAGAGTGTTGATGAAACACAGAAATTGCATCGGGATTGAATACAACAGTCACCATGCGCACTTTCCTTCATGGGAGTTATGTCTCATACAATGTACGATTTGATCGTTCCCTGGAAGACCAGTAGCACTTTCCGATGCACATCTGGTCGCATTCTGTAATGTGTAGACTATCAGAGTGTTGATGAAACACAGAAATTGCATCGGGATTGAATACAACAGTCACCATGCGCACTTACCTTCCCGGGAGTTATGTCTGAAACAATCTACGATTGGTCGTTCCCTGGAAGACCAGTAGTAGTTTCCGATGCACATCTGGTGGCATTTTGTAATGTGTAGGCTATCAAAGTGTTGATGAAACACAGGAATTGCATCGGGATTGAATACAACAGTCACCATGCGCACTTTTTTCCATGGGTGTAATGTCTCTAACAGTCTACGCTTTGATCGTTCCCTGGAAGGCCAGTAGTAGTTTCCGATGCACATCTGGAGGCATTCTGTAATCTGTGGAGTATCGGAGTGTTGATGAAACACAGAAATTGCATCTGGATTGAATACAACAGTCACCATGTGCACTTTCCTCCATGGGAGTAATGTCTAAAACAGTCTACGCTTTGATCGTTCCCTGGAAGACCAGTAGTAGTTTCCGATGCACATCTGGAGGCATTCTGTTATCTGTGGACTATCAGAATGTTGATGAAAGACAGAAATTGCATCGGGATTGAATACAAAAGTCACCATGCGCACTTTCCTCCATGGGAGTAATGTCGCAAAGAGCTTACGCTTTGATCGTTCCCTGGATGACCAGTAGAAGTTTCCGATGCATATCTGGAGGCATTCTGTTATCTGTGGACTATCAGAGTGTTGATGAAACACAGAAATTGCATCGGGATTGAATACAACAATCACCATGCGCACATTCCTCCATAAAAGTAATGTCTCAAACAGTCCACGCTTTGATCGTTCCCTGGAAGACCACAAGTAGTTTCCGATGCACATCTGGAGGCATTCTGTAATTTGTGGACTATCAGAGTGTTGATGAAACACAGAAATTGCATCGGGATTGAATACAACAGTCACCATGCGCACTTTCCTTCACGGGAGTTATGTCTCATACAATGTACGATTTGATCGTTCCCTGGAAGACCAGTAGTACTTTCCGATGCACATCTGGTCGCATTCTGTAATGTGTAGACTATCAGAGTGTTGATGAAACACAGATATTGCATCGGGATTGAATACAACAGTCACCATGCGCACTTACCTTCACGGGAGTTATGTCTGAAACAATCTACGATTGGTCGTTCCCTGGAAGACCAGTAGTAGTTTCCGATGCACATCTGGTGGCATTTTGTAATGTGTAGACTATCAAAGTGTTGATGAAACACAGTAATTGCATCGGGATTGAATACAACAGTCACCATGCACACTTTACTCCATCGATGTAATGTCTGTAACAGTCTACGCTTTGATCGTTCCCTGGAAGACCAGTAGCAGTTTCCGATGCACATCTGGAGGCATTCTGTAATCTGTGGAGAATCGGAGTGTTGATGAAACACAGAAATTGCATCTGGATTGAATACAACAGTCACCATGCACACTTTCCTCCATGGGAGTAATGTCTAAAACAGTCTACGCTTTGATCGTCCCCTGGAAGACCAGTAGTAGTTTCCGATGCACATCTGGAGGCATTCTGTTATCTGTGGACTATCAGAATTTTGATGAAACACAGAAATTGCATCGGGATTGAATACAACAGTCACCATGCGCACTTTCCTCCCTGGGAGTAATGTCGCAAAGAGCTTACGCTTTGATCGTTCCCTGGATGACCAGTAGTAGTTTCCGATGCACATCTTAAGGCATTCTGTTATCTGTGGATTATCAGATTGTTGATGAAACACAGAAATTGCATCGGGATTGAATGCAACAATCACCATGCGCACATTCCTCCATAAAATTAATGTCTCAAACAGTCCACGATTTGATCGTTCCCTGGAAGACCAGTAGTAGTTTCCGATGCACATCTGGAGGCATTCTGTAATATGTGGACTATCAGAGTTTTGATGAAACACAGAAATTGCATCGGGATTGAATACAACAGTCACCATGCGCACTTTCCTCCATGGCAGTAATGTCTCAAACAATCTACGCTTTGATCGTTCCCTGGAAGACCAGTAGTAGTTTCCGATGCACATCTGGAGGCATCCTGCAATCTGTGGAGTATCATAGTGTTGATGAAACACAGAAATTGCATCGGGATTGAATACAACAGTCACCATGCGCACTTACCTTCACGGGAGTTATGTCTGAAACAATCTACGATTGGTCGTTCCCTGGAAGACCAGTAGTAGTTTCCGATGCACATCTGGTGGCATTTTGTAATGTGTAGGCTATCAAAGTGTTGATGAAACACAGGAATTGCATCGGGATTGAATACAACAGTCACCATGCGCACTTTCCTCCATGGGTGTAATGTCTCTAACAGTCTACGCTTTGATCGTTCCCTGGAAGACCAGTAGTAGTTTCCGATGCACATCTGGAGGTATCCTGCTATCGGTGGAGTATCATAGTGTTGATGAAACACAGAAATTGCATCCGGATTGAATACAACTCTCACCATGCGCACTTTCCTCCATGGGAGTAATGTCTCAAACAGTCTAAGCTTTGATCGTTCTTTGGAAGACCAGTAGTAGTTTCCGATGCACGTCTGGTGGTATTCTGATATCTGTGGACTAGCAAAGTGTTGATTAAACACAGAACTTGCGTCGGGATTGAATACAACAGTCACCACTCGCACTTCCCTCGATGGGAATAATGTCTCAAACAGTCTACGCTTTGATCGTTCCCACGAAGAACAGTAGTAGTTTCCGATGCACATCTGGAGGCATTCTGTTATCTGTGGACTATCAGAATTTTGATGAAACACTGAAATTGCATCGGGATTGAATACAACAGTCACCATGCGCACTTTCCTCCCTGGGAGTAATGTCGCAAAGAGCTTACGCTTTGATCGTTCCCTGGATGACCAGTAGTAGTTTCCGATGCACATCTGGAGGCATCCTGCAATCTGTGGAGTATCATAGTGTTGATGAAACACAGAAATTGCATCGGGATTGAATACAACAGTCACCATGCGCACTTTCCTCCATGGGAGTAATGTCTCAAGCAGTCTAAGCTTTGATCGATCTTTAGAAGACCAGTAGTAGTTTCCGATGCACGTCTGGTGGTATTCTGATATCTGTGGACCATCAAAGTGTTGATGAAACACAGAAATTGCATCGGGATTCAATACAACAGTCAAATGCGCACTTTCCTCGATGGGAATAATGTCTCAAACAGTCTACGCTTTGATCGTTCCCACGAAGACCAGTAGTAGGTTCCGATGCACATCTGGAGTCATTCTGTAACTTGCGGACTATCAGAGTGTTGATGAAAGACAGAAAATGCATCGGGATTGAATACAACAGTCACGATGCGCAATTTCCTCCATGGGAGTAATGTCCCAAAGAGTTTACGTTTTGATCGTTCCCTGGAAGACCAGTAGTAGTTTCCGATGCACATCTGGAGGCATTCTGTAATCTGTTGAATATCAGAGTGTTGATGACACACAGAAATTGCATCAGGATTGAATACAACGATCACCATGCGCACTTTCCTCCATAGGAGTAGTGTCCCAAACAGTCTACGCTTTGATCGTTCCCTGGAAGACCAGTAGTAGTTTCCGATGCACATCTGGAGGCATTCTGTAATCTGTGGACTATCAGAGTGTTGATGAAACACAGAAATTGCATCGGGATTGAATACAACAATCACCATGCGCACTTTCCTCCATGGGAGTAATGTCTCAAACAGTCTACGCTTTGATCGTTCCCTGGAAGACAAGTAGTACTTTCCGATGCACATCTGGAGGCATTCTTTAATCTGCGGAGTATCAGAGTGTTGATTAAACACTGAAATTACATCGGGATTGAATACAACAGTCACCATGCGCACTTTCCTCCATGGGAGTAATTCTCAAACAGTCTACGCCGCGATCGTTCCCTGGATGACCAGTAGTAGTTTCCGATACACATCTCGTGGCATTCTGTAATCTGTGGACTTTCAGAGTGTTGATGAAAGACAGAAAATGCATCTGGATTGAATACAACAGTCACGATGCGCAATTTCCTCCATGGGAGGAATGTCTCAAATAGTCTACGCTTTGATCGTTCCCTGGAAGACCAGTAGTAGTTCCAGATGTACATCTGGAGGCATTCTGTAATCTGTGGACTATCAGAGTGTTGATGAAACACAGAAATTGCATCGGGATTGAATACAACAGTCACCATGCGCACTTTCCTCCATGGGGGTAATGTCTCAAAGAGTCTACGCTTCATCCGTTCACTGGAAGACCAGTAGTAGTTTCCGATGCACATCTGGTGGCATTTTGTAATGTGTAGACTATCAAAGTGTTGAGATACACAGTAATTGCATCGGGATTAAATACAACAGTCACCATGCGCACTTTCCTCCATGGGTGTAATGTCTCTAACAGTCTACGCTTTCGTCGTTCCCTGGAAGGCCAGTAGTAGTTTCCGATGCACATCTGGAGGCATTCTGTAATCTGTGGAGCATCGGAGTGTTGATGAAACACAGAAATTGCATCTGGATTGAATACAACAGTCACCATGCGCACTTTCCTCCATGGGAGTAATGTCTAAAACAGTCTACGCTTTGATCGTTCCCTGGAAGACCAGTAGTAGTTTCCGATGCACATCTGGAGGCATTCTGTTATCTGTGGACTATCAGAATGTTGATGAAAGACAGAAATTGCATCGGGATTGAATACAACAGTCACCATGCGCACTTTCCTCCATGGGAGTAATGTCGCAAAGAGCTTACGCTTTGATCGTTCCCTGGATGACCAGTAGAAGTTTCCGATGCATATCTGGAGGCATTCTGTTATCTGTGGACTATCAGAGTGTTGATGAAACACAGAAATTGCATCGGGATTGAATACAACAATCACCATGCGCACATTCCTCCATAAAAGTAATGTCTCAAACAGTCCACGCTTTGATCGTTCCCTGGAAGACCAGAAGTAGTTTCCGATGCACATCTGGAGGCATTCTGTAATTTGTGGACTATCAGAGTGTTGATGAAACACAGAAATTGCATCGGGATTGAATACAACAGTCACCATGCGCACTTTCCTTCACGGGAATTATGGCTCATACAATGTACGGTTTGATCGTTCCCTGGAAGACCAGTAGTACTTTCCGATGCACATCTGGTCGCATTCTGTAATGTGTAGACTATCAGAGTGTTGATGAAACACAGAAATTGCATCGGGATTGAATACAACAGTCACCATGCGCACTTACCTTCACGGGAGTTATGTCTGAAACAATCTACGATTGGTCGTTCCCTGGAAGACCAGTAGTAGTTTCCGATGCACATCTGGTGGCATTTTGTAATGTGTAGGCTATCAAAGTGTTGATGAAACACAGGAATTGCATCGGGATTGAATACAACAGTCACCATGCGCACTTTCCTCCATGGGTTTAATGTCTCTAACAGTCTACGCTTTGATCGTTCCCTGGAAGACCAGTAGTAGTTTCCGATGCACATCTGGAGGCATCCTGCAATCTGTGGAGTATCATAGTGTTGATGAAACACAGAAATTGCATCCGGATTGAATACAACACTCACCATGCGCACTTTCCTCCATGGGAGTAATGTCTCAAACAGTCTAAGCTTTGATCGTTCTTTGGAAGACCAGTAGTAGTTTCCGATGCACGTCTGGTGGTATTCTGATATCTGGGGACTATCAAAGTGTTGATTAAACACAGAAATTGCGTCGGGATTGAATACAACAGTCACCACTCGCACTTCCCTCGATGGGAATAATGTCTCAAACAGTCTACGCTTTGATCGTTCCCACGAAGACCAGTAGTAGGTTCCGATGCACATCTGGAGTCATTCTGTAACTTGTGGTCTATCAGAGTGTTGATGCAAGACAGAAAATGCATCGGGATTGAATACAACAGTCACGATGCGCAATTTCCTCCATGGGAGTAATGTCTCAAAGAGTTTACGTTTTGATCGTTCCCTGGAAGACCAGTAGTAGTTTCCGATGCACATCTGGTGGCATTCTGTAATCTGTGGAATATCAGAGTGTTGATGACACACAGAAATTGCATCAGGATTGAATACAACAATCACCATGCGCACTTTCCTCCATAGGAGTAGTGTCCCAAACAGTCTACGCTTTGATCGTTCCCTGGTAGACAAGTAGTACTTTCCGATGCACATCTGGAGGCATTCTGTAATCTGCGGAGTATCAGAGTGTTGATTAAACACTGAAATTACATCGGGATTGAATACAACAGTCACCATGCGCACTTTCCTCCATGGGAGTAATTCTCAAACAGTCTACGCCGCGATCGTTCCCTGGAAGACCAGTAGTAGTTTCCGATGCACATCTGATGGCATTCTGTAAACTGTGGACTATCAGAGTGTTGATGAAACACAGAAATTGCATCGGGATTGAATACAACAGTCACCATGCGCACATTCTTCCACGGGAGGTATGTCTCAAACAGTCTACGCTTTGATCGATCCCTGGAAGACCAGTAGTAGTTTCCGATGCACATCTGGAGGCATTCTGTTATCTGTGGACTATCAGAGTGTTGATGAAACACAGAAATTGCATCGGGATTGAATACAACAATCACCATGCGCACATTCCTCCATAAAAGTAATGTCTCAAACAGTCCACGTTTTGATCGTTGCCTGGAAGACCAGTAGTAGTTTCCGATGCACATCTGGAGGCATTCTGTAATCTGTGGACTATCAGAGTTTTGATGAAACACAGAAAATGCATCGGGATTGAATACAACAGTCACCATGCGCACTTTCCTCCATGGCAGTAATGTCTCAAACAGTCTACGCTTTGATCGTTCCCTGGAAGACCAGTAGTAGTTTCCGATGCACATCTGGAGGCATCCTGCAATCTGTGGAGTATCATAGTGTTGATGAAACACAGAAATTGCATCCGGATTGAATACAACACTCACCATGCGCACTTTCCTCCATGGGAGTAATGTCTCAAACAGTCTAACCTTTGATCGTTCTTTGGAAGATCAGTAGTAGTTTCCGATGCACGTCTGGTGGTATTCTGATATCTGTGGACTATCAAAGTGTTGATGAAACACAGAAATTGCGTCGGGATTGAATACAACAGTCACCATTCGCACTTCCCTCGATGGGATAATGTCGCAAACAGTCTACTCTTTGATCGTTCCCACGAAGACCAGTAGTAGGTTCCGATGCACATCTGGAGTCATTCTGTAACTTGTGGACTATCAGAGTGTTGATGAAAGACAGAAAATGCATCGGGATTGAATACAACAGTCACGATGCGCAATTTCCTCCATGGGAGTAATGTCCCAAAGAGTTTACGTTTTGATCGTTCCCTGGAAGACCAGTAGTAGTTTCCGATGTACATCTGGTGGCATTCTGTAATCTGTGGAATATCAGAGTGTTGATGAAACACAGAAATTGCATCGGGATTGAATACAACAATCACCATGCGCACTTTCCTCCATGGGAGTAATGTCTCAAACCATCTATGCTTTGATCGTTCCCTGGAAGACCAGTAGTAGTTTCCGATGCACATCTGGTCGCATTCTGTAATGTGTAGACTATCAGTGTGGTGATGAAACACAGTAATTGCATCGGGATTGAATACAACAGTCGACATGCGCACATTCCTCCATAAAAGTAATGTCTCAAACAGTCTACGCCTTGATCATTTCCTGGAAGACCAGTAGTAGTTTCCGATGAACATCTGGAGGCATTCTGTAATTTGTGGACTATCAGAGTGTTGATGAAACACAGAAATTGCATCGGGATTGAATACAACAGTCACCATGCGCACTTTCCTTCACGGGAGTTATGTCTCAAACAATGTACGATTTGATCGTTCCCCCGAAGACCAGTAGTAGTTTCCGATGCACATCTGGTGGCATTCTGTATTGTGTAGACTATCAAAGTGTTGATGAAACACATGAATTGAATCAGGATTACATACAACAGTCACCATGCGCACTTTCCTCCATGGGTGTAATGTCTCTAACAGTATACGCTTTGATCGTTCCCTGGAAGACCAGTAGTAGTTTCCGATGCACATCTGGAGGCATTCTGTTATCTGTGGACTATTAGAATGTTGATGAAACACAGAGATTGCATCTGGATTGAATACAACAGTCACCATGCGCTCTTTCCTCCATGGGAGTAATTCTCAAACAGTCTACGCCGCGATCGTTCCCTGGAAGACCAGTAGTAGTTTCCGATGCACATCTGATGGCATTCTGTAAACTGTGGACTATCAGAGTGTTGGTGAAACACAGAAATTGCATCGGGATTGAATACAACAGTCACCATGCGCACTTTCTTCCACGGGAGGTATCTCTCAAACAGTCTACGCTTTGATCGTTCCCTGGAAGACCAGTAGTAGTTTCCGATGCACATCTGGTGGCATTCTGCAATCTGTGGACTATCAGAGTGTTGATGAAACACAGAAATTGCATCGGTATTGAATACAACAGTCACCTTCCGCCCTTTCCTCCTCGGAGGTAATGTCTGAAAGAGTCTACGCTTTGATCGTTCCCTGGAAGACCAGTAGTAGTTTCCGATACACATCTCGTGGCATTCTATAATGTGTAGACTATTAGTGTGTTGATGAAACACAGTAATTGCATCGGGATTGAATACAACAGTCACGATGCGCAATTTCCTCCATGGGAGGAATGTCTCAAACAGTCTACGCTTTGATCGTTCCCTGGAAGACCAGTAGTAGTTCCCGATGTACAACTGGAGGCATTCTGTAATCTGTGGAGTATCTGAGTGTTGATGAAACACAGAAATTGCATCTGGATTGAATACAACAGTCACCATGCGCACTTTCCTCCATGGGGGTAATGTCTCAAAGAGTCTACGCTTCATCCGTTCTCTGGAAGACCAGTAGTAGTTTCCGATGCACATCTGGAGGCATTCTGTAATCTGTGGACTATTAGAATTTTGATGAAACACAGAAATTGCATCGGGATTGAATACAACAGTCACCATGCGCACTTTCCTCCATGGGAGTAATGTCTCAAAGAGTTTACGCTTTGATCGTTCCCTGGAAGACCACTAGTAGTTTCCGATGCACATCTGGAGGCATTCTGTAATCTGTGGAGTATCTGAGTATTGATGAAACACAGAAATTGCATCGGGATTGAATACAACAGTCAACATGCGCACATTCCTCCATAAAAGTAATGTCTCAAACAGTCTACGCCTTGATCATTTCCTGGAAGACCAGTAGTAGTTTCCGATGAACATCTGGAGGCATTCTGTAATTTGTGGACTATCAGAGTGATGATGAAACACAGAAATTGCATCGGGATTGAATACAACAGTCACCATGCGCACTTTCCTTCACAGGAGTTATGTCTGAAACAATCTACGATTGGTCGTTCCCTGGAAGCCCAGTAGTAGTTTCCGATGCACATCTGGTGGCATTTTGTAATGTGTAGGCTATCAAAGTGTTGATGATACACAGTAATTGCATCGGGATTGAATACAACAGTCACCATGCGCACTTTCCTCCATGGGTGTAATGTCTCTAACAGTCTACGCTTTGATCGTTCCCTGGAAGGCCAGTAGTAGTTTCCGATGCACATCTGGAGGCATTCTGTAATCTGTGGAGCATCGGAGTGTTGATGAAACACAGAAATTGCATCTGGATTGAATACAACAGTCACCATGCGCACTTTCCTCCATGGGAGTAATGTCTAAAACAGTCTACGCTTTGATCGTTCCCTGGAAGACCAGTAGTAGTTTCCGATGCACATCTGGAGGCATTCTGTTATCTGTGGACTATCAGAATGTTGATGAAAGACAGAAATTGCATCGGGATTGAATACAACAGTCACCATGCGCACTTTCCTCCATGGGAGTAATGTCGCAAAGAGCTTACGCTTTGATCGTTCCCTGGATAACCAGTAGAAGTTTCCGATGCATATCTGGAGGCATTCTGTTATCTGTGGACTATCAGAGTGTTGTGAAACACAGAAATTGCATCGGGATTGAATACAACAATCACCATGCGCACATTCCTCCATAAAAGTACTGTCTCAAACAGTCCACGCTTTGATCGTTCCCTGGAAGACCACAAGTAGTTTCCGATGCACATCTGGAGGCATTTTGTAATGTGTAGGCTATCAAAGTGTTGATGAAACACAGGAATTGCATCGGGATTGAATACAACAGTCACCATGCGCACTTTCCTCCATGGGTGTAATGTCTCTAACAGTCTACGCTTTGATCGTTCCCTGGAAGGCCAGTAGTAGTTTCCGATGCACATCTGGAGGCATTCTGTAATCTGTGGAGTATCGGAGTGTTGATGAAACACAGAAATTGCATCTGGATTGAATACAACAGTCACCATGTGCACTTTCCTCCATGGGAGTAATGTCTAAAACAGTCTACGCTTTGATCGTTCCCTGGAAGACCAGTAGTAGTTTCCGATGCACATCTGGAGGCATTCTGTTATCTGTGGACTATCAGAATGTTGATGAAAGACAGAAATTGCATCGGGATTGAATACAACAGTCACCATGCGCACTTTCCTCCATGGGAGTAATGTAGCAAAGAGCTTACGCTTTGATCGTTCCCTGGAAGACCAGTAGAAGTTTCCGATGCATATCTGGAGGCATTCTGTTATCTGTGGACTATCAGAGTGTTGATGAAACACAGAAATTGCATCGGGATTGAATACAACAATCACCATGCGCACATTCCTCCATAAAAGTAATGTCTCAAACAGTCCACGCTTTGATCGTTCCCTGGAAGACCAGAAGTAGTTTCCGATGCACATCTGGAGGCATTCTGTAATTTGTTGACTATAAGAGTGTTGATGAAACACAGAAAAGGCATCGGGATTGAATACAACAGTCACCATGCGCACTTTCCTTCACGGGAATTATGTCTCATACAATGTACGGTTTGATCGTTCCCTGGAAGACCAGTAGTACTTTCCGATGCACATCTGGTCGCTTTCTGTAATGTGTAGACTATCAGAGTGTTGATGAAACACAGAAATTGCATCGGGATTGAATACAACAGTCACCATGCGCACTTACCTTCACGGGAGTTATGTCTGAAACAATCTACGATTGGTCGTTCCCTGGAAGACCAGTAGTAGTTTCCGATGCACATCTGGTGGCATTTTGTAATGTGTAGGCTATCAAAGTGTTGATGAAACACAGGAATTGCATCGGGATTGAATACAACAGTCACCATGCGCACTTTCCTCCATGGGTGTAATGTCTCTAACAGTTTACGCTTTGATCGTTCCCTGGAAGACCAGTAGTAGTTTCCGATGCACATATGGAGGCATCCTGCAATCTGTGGAGTATCATAGTGTTGATGAAACACAGAAATTGCATCCGGATTGAATACAACACTCACCATGCGCACTTTCCTCCATGGGAGTAATGTCTCAAACAGTCTAAGCTTTGATCGTTCTTTGGAAGACCAGTAGTAGTTTCCGATGCACGTCTGGTGGTATTCTTATATCTGTGGACTATCAAAGTGTTGATTAAACACAGAAATTGCGTCGGGATTGAATACAACAGTCACCACTCGCACTTCCCTCGATGGGAATAATGTCTCAAACAGTCTACGCTTTGATCGTTCCCACGAAGACCAGTAGTAGGTTCCGATGCACATCTGGAGTCATTCTGTAACTTGTGGACTATCAGAGTGTTGATGAAAGACAGAAAATGCATCGGGATTGAATACAACAGTCACGATGCGCAATTTCCTCCATGGGAGTAATGTCTCAAAGAGTTTACGTTTTGATCGTTCCCTGGAAGACCAGTAGTAGTTTCCGATGCACATCTGGTGGCATTCTGTAATCTGTGGAATATCAGAGTGTTGATGACACACAGAAATTGCATCAGGATTGAATACAACAATCACCATGCGCACTTTCCTCCATAGGAGTAGTGTCCCAAACAGTCTACGCTTTGATCGTTCCCTGGAAGACCAGTAGTAGTTTCCGATGCACATCTGGAGGCATTCTGTAATCTGTGGACTATCAGAATGTTGATGACACACAGAAATTGCATCGGGATTGAATACAACAATCACCATGCGCACTTTCCTCCATTGGAGTAATGTCTCAAACAGTCTACGCTTTGATCGTTCCCTGGTAGACAAGTAGTACTTTCCGATGCACATCTGGAGGCATTCTGTAATCTGCGGAGTATCAGAGTGTTGATTAAACACTGAAATTACATCGGGATTGAATACAACAGTCACCATGCGCACTTTCCTCCATGGGAGTAATTCTCAAACAGTCTACGCCGCGATCGTTCCCTGGAAGACCAGTAGTAGTTTCCGATGCACATCTGATGGCATTCTGTAAACTGTGGACTATCAGAGTGTTGATGAAACACAGAAATTGCATCGGGATTGAATACAACAGTCACCATGCGCACTTTCTTCCACGGGAGGTATGTCTCAAACAGTCTACGCTTTGATCGTTCCCTGGAAGACCAGTAGTAGTTTCCGATGCACATCTGGAGGCATTCTGTTATCTGTGGACTATCAGAGTGTTGATGAAACACAGAAATTGCATCGGGATTGAATACAACAATCACCATGCTCACATTCCTCCATAAAAGTAATGTCTCAAACAGTCCACGCTTTGATCGTTCCCTGGAAGACCAGTAGTAGTTTCCGATGCACATCTGGAGGCATTCTGTAATCTGTGGACTATCAGAGTTTTGATGAAACACAGAAAATGCATCGGGATTGATTACAACAGTCACCATGCGCACTTTCCTCCATGGCAGTAATGTCTCAAACAGTCTACGCTTTGATCATTCCCTGGAAGACCAGTAGTAGTTTCCGATGCACATCTGGAGGCATCCTGCAATCTGTGGAGTATCATAGTGTTGATGAAACACAGAAATTGCATCCGGATTGAATACAACAGTCACCATGCGCACTTTCCTCCATGGGAGTAATGTCTCAAACAGTCTAACCTTTGATCGTTCTTTGGAAGATCAGTAGTAGTTTCCGATGCACGTCTGGTGGTATTCTGATATCTGTGGACTATCAAAGTGTTGATGAAACACAGAAATTGCGTCGGGATTGAATACAACAGTCACCATTCGCACTTCCCTCGATGGGATAATGTCTCAAACAGTCTACTCTTTGATCGTTCCCACGAAGACCAGTAGTAGGTTCCGATGCACATCTGGAGTCATTCTGTAACTTGTGGACTATCAGAGTGTTGATGAAACACAGAAATTGCATCCGGATTGAATACAACAATCACCATGCGCACTTTCCTCCATAGGAGTAGTGTCCCAAACAGTCTACGCTTTGATCGTTCCCTGGAAGACCAGTAGTAGTTTCCGATGCACATCTGGAGGCATTCTGTAATCTGTGGACTATCAGAATGTTGATGAAACACAGAAATTGCATCGGGATTGAATACAACAATCACCATGCGCACATTCCTCCATTGGAGTAATGTCTCAAACAGTCTACGCTTTGATCGTTCCCTGGTAGACAAGTAGTACGTTCCGATGCACATCTGGAGGCATTCTGTAATCTGCGGAGTATCAGAGTGTTGATTAAACACTGAAATTACATCGGGATTGAATACAACAGTCACCATGCGCACTTTCCTCCATGGGAGTAATTCTCAAACAGTCTACGCCGCGATCGTTCCCTGGAAGACCAGTAGTAGTTTCCGATGCACATCTGATGGCATTCTGTAAACTGTTGATTATCAGAGTGTTGATGAAACACAGAAATTGCCTCGGGATTGAATACAACAGTCACCATGCGCACTTTCTTCCACGGGAGGTATGTCTCAAACAGTCTACGCTTTGATCGTTCCCTGGAAGACCAATAGTAGTTTCCGATGCACATCTGGTGGCATTCTGCAATCTGTGGACTATCAGAGTGTTGATGAAACACAGAAATTGCATCGGTATTGAATACAACAGTCACCTTCCGCACTTTCCTCCTCGGAGGTAATGTCTGAAAGAGTCTACGCTTTGATCGTTCCCTGGAAGACCAGTAGTAGTTTCCGATACACATCTCGTGGCATTCTGTAATCTGTGGACTTTCAGAGTGTTGATGAAAGAGAGAAAATGCATCGGGATTGAATACAACAGTCACGATGCGCAATTTCCTCCATGGGAGGAATGTCTCAAACAGTCTACGCTTTGATCGTTCCCTGGAAGACCAGTAGTAGTTCCCGATGTACATCTGGAGGCATTCTGTAATCTGTGGAGTATCTGAGTGTTGATGAAACACAGAAATTGCATCTGGATTGAATACAACAGTCACCATGCGCACTTTCCTCCATGGGGGTAATGTCTCAAAGAGTCTACGCTTCATCCGTTCTCTGGAAGACCAGTAGTAGTTTCCGATGCACATCTGGAGGCATTCTGTAATCTGTGGACTATTAGAATGTTGATGAAACACAGATATTGCATCGGGATTGAATACAACAGTCACCATGCGCACTTTCCTCCATGGGCGTAATGTCTCAAAGAGTTTACGCTTTGATCGTTCCCTGGAAGACCACTAGTAGTTTCCGATGCACATCTGGAGGCATTCTGTAATCTGTGGAGTGTCAGAGTGTTGATGAAACACAGAAAATGCATCGGGATTGAATACAACAGTCACGATGCGCAATTTCCTCCATGGGAGGAATGTCTCAAACAGTCTACGCTTTGATCGTTCCCTGGAAGACCAGTAGTAGTTCCCGATGTACATCTGGAGGCATTCTGTAATCTGTGGAGTATCTGAGTGTTGATGAAACACAGAAATTGCATCTGGATTGAATACAACAGTCACCATGCGCACTTTCCTCCATGGGGGTAATGTCTCAAAGAGTCTACGCTTCATCCGTTCTCTGGAAGACCAGTAGTAGTTTCCGATGCACATCTGGAGGCATTCTGTAATCTGTGGACTATTAGAATGTTGATGAAACACAGATATTGCATCGGGATTGAATACAACAGTCACCATGCGCACTTTCCTCCATGGCAGTAATGTCTCAAACAGTCTAACCTTTGATCGTTCCCTGGATGACCAGTAGTAGTTTCCGATGCACATCTGGATGCATTCTGTTATCTGTGGACTATCAGAGTGTTGATGAAACACAGAAATTGCATCGGGATTGAATACAACAATCACCATGCGCACTTTCCTCCATGGGAGAAATGTCTCAAACAGTCTACGCTTTGATCGTTCCCAGGAAGACCAGTAGTAGATTCCGATGCACATCTGGAGGCATTCTGTAACCTGTGGACTATGAAAGTGTTGATGAAAGACAGAAAATGCATCGGGATTGATTACAACAGTCACGATGCGCAATTTCCTCCATGGGAGTAGTGTCTCAAAGAGTTTACGTTTTGATCGTTCCCTGGAAGACCAGTAGTAGTTTCCGATGCCCATCTGGAGGCATTCTGTAATCTGTGGTCTATCAGAGTGTTGATGAAACACAGAAATTGCATCGGGATTGAATACAACAATAACCATGCGCACTTTCCTCCATGGGAGTAATGTCTCAAACAGTCTACGCTTTGATCTTTCCCTGGAAGACAAGTAGTAGTTTCCGATGCACATCTGGAGGCATTCTGTAATCTGTGGAGTATCAGAGTGTTGATGAAACACTGAAATTACATCGGGATTGAATACAACAGTCACCATGCGCACTTTCCTCCATGGGAGTAATTCTCAAACAGTCTACGCTTTAATCGTTCCCTGGAAGACCAGTAGTAGTTTCCGATGCACATCTGATGGCATTCTGAAATCTGTGGACTATCAGAGTGTTGATGAAACACAGAAATTGCATCGGGATGAATACAACAGTCACCATGCGCACTTTCTTCCATGGGAGTAATGTCTCAAACCATCTATGCTTTGATCGTTCCCTGGAAGACCAGTAGTAGTTTCCGATGCACATCTGGTCGCATTCTCTAATGTGTAGACTATCAGTGTGGTGATGAAACACAGTAATTGCATCGGGATTGAATACAACAGTCGACATGCGCACATTCCTCCATAAAAGTAATGTCTCAAACAGTCTACGCCTTGATCATTTCCTGGAAGACCAGTAGTAGTTTCCGTTGCACATCTGGTGGCATTTTGTAATGTGTAGGCTATCAAAGTGTTGATGAAACACAGGAATTGCATCGGGATTGAATACAACAGTCACCATGCGCACTTTCCTCCATGGGTGTAATGTCTCTAACAGTTTACGCTTTGATCGTTCCCTGGAAGACCAGTAGTAGTTTCCGATGCACATCTGGAGGCATCCTGCAATCTGTGGAGTATCATAGTGTTGATGAAACACAGAAATTGCATCCGGATTGAATACAACACTCACCATGCGCACTTTCCTCCATGGGAGTAATGTCTCAAACAGTCTAAGATTTGATCGTTCTTTGGAAGACCAGTAGTAGTTTCCGATGCACGTCTGGTGGTATTCTGATATCTGTGGACTATCAAAGTGTTGATTAAACACAGAAATTGCGTCGGGATTGAATACAACAGTCACCACTCGCACTTCCCTCGATGGGAATAATGTCTCAAACAGTCTACGCTTTGATCGTTCCCACGAAGACCAGTAGTAGGTTCCGATGCACATCTGGAGTCATTCTGTAACTTGTGGACTATCAGAGTGTTGATGAAAGACAGAAAATGCATCGGGATTGAATACAACAGTCACGATGCGCAATTTCCTCCATGGGAGTAATGTCTCAAAGAGTTTACGTTTTGATCGTTCCCTGGAAGACCAGTAGTAGTTTCCGATGCACATCTGGTGGCATTCTGTAATCTGTGGAATATCAGAGTGTTGATGACACACAGAAATTGCATCAGGATTGAATACAACAATCACCATGCGCACTTTCCTCCATAGGAGTAGTGTCCCAAACAGTCTACGCTTTGATCGTTCCCTGGAAGACCAGTAGTAGTTTCCGATGCACATCTGGAGGCATTCTGTAATCTGTGGACTATCAGAATGTTGATGAAACACAGAAATTGCATCGGGATTGAATACAACAATCACCATGCGCACTTTCCTCCATTGGAGTAATGTCTCAAACAGTCTACGCTTTGATCGTTCCCTGGTAGACAAGTAGTACTTTCCGATGCACATCTGGAGGCATTCTGTAATCTGCGGAGTATCAGAGTGTTGATTAAACACTGAAATTACATCGGGATTGAATACAACAGTCACCATGCGCACTTTCCTCCATGGGAGTAATTCTCAAACAGTCTACGCCGCGATCGTTCCCTGGAAGACCAGTAGTAGTTTCCGATGCACATCTGATGGCATTCTGTAAACTGTGGACTATCAGAGTGTTGATGAAACACAGAAATTGCATCGGGATTGAATACAACAGTCACCATGCGCACTTTCTTCCACGGGAGGTATGTCTCAAACAGTCTACGCTTTGATCGTTCCCTGGAAGACCAGTAGTAGTTTCCGATGCACATCTGGAGGCATTCTGTTATCTGTGGACTATCAGAGTGTTGATGAAACACAGAAATTGCATCGGGATTGAATACAACAATCACCATGCTCACATTCCTCCATAAAAGTAATGTCTCAAACAGTCCACGCTTTGATCGTTCCCTGGAAGACCAGTAGTAGTTTCCGATGCACATCTGGAGGCATTCTGTAATCTGTGGACTATCAGAGTTTTGATGAAACACAGAAAATGCATCGGGATTGATTACAACAGTCACCATGCGCACTTTCCTCCATGGCAGTAATGTCTCAAACAGTCTACGCTTTGATCATTCCCTGGAAGACCAGTAGTAGTTTCCGATGCACATCTGGAGGCATCCTGCAATCTGTGGAGTATCATAGTGTTGATGAAACACAGAAATTGCATCCGGATTGAATACAACAGTCACCATGCGCACTTTCCTCCATGGGAGTAATGTCTCAAACAGTCTAACCTTTGATCGTTCTTTGGAAGATCAGTAGTAGTTTCCGATGCACGTCTGGTGGTATTCTGATATCTGTGGACTATCAATGTGTTGATGAAACACAGAAATTGCGTCGGGATTGAATACAACAGTCACCATTCGCACTTCCCTCGATGGGATAATGTCTCAAACAGTCTACTCTTTGATCGTTCCCACGAAGACCAGTAGTAGGTTCCGATGCACATCTGGAGTCATTCTGTAACTTGTGGACTATCAGAGTGTTGATGAAAGACAGAAAATGCATCGGGATTGAATACAACAGTCACGATGCGCAATTTCCTCCATGGGAGTAATGTCCCAAAGAGTTTACGTTTTGATCGTTCCCTGGAAGACCAGTAGTAGTTTCCGATGCACATCTGGTGGCATTCTGTAATCTGTGGAATATCAGAGTGTTGATGACACACAGAAATTGCATCAGGATTGAATACAACAATCACCATGCGCACTTTCCTCCATAGGAGTAGTGTCCCAAACAGTCTACGCTTTGATCGTTCCCTGGAAGACCAGTAGTAGTTTCCGATGCACATCTGGAGGCATTCTGTAATCTGTGGACTATCAGAATGTTGATGAAACACAGAAATTGCATCGGGATTGAATACAACAATCACCATGCGCACATTCCTCCATTGGAGTAATGTCTCAAACAGTCTACGCTTTGATCGTTCCCTGGTAGACAAGTAGTACGTTCCGATGCACATCTGGAGGCATTCTGTAATCTGCGGAGTATCAGAGTGTTGATTAAACACTGAAATTACATCGGGATTGAATACAACAGTCACCATGCGCACTTTCCTCCATGGGAGTAATTCTCAAACAGTCTACGCCGCGATCGTTCCCTGGAAGACCAGTAGTAGTTTCCGATGCACATCTGATGGCATTCTGTAAACTGTTGACTATCAGAGTGTTGATGAAACACAGAAATTGCCTCGGGATTGAATACAACAGTCACCATGCGCACTTTCTTCCACGGGAGGTATGTCTCAAACAGTCTACGCTTTGATCGTTCCCTGGAAGACCAATAGTAGTTTCCGATGCACATCTGGTGGCATTCTGCAATCTGTGGACTATCAGAGTGTTGATGAAACACAGAAATTGCATCGGTATTGAATACAACAGTCACCTTCCGCACTTTCCTCCTCGGAGGTAATGTCTGAAAGAGTCTACGCTTTGATCGTTCCCTGGAAGACCAGTAGTAGTTTCCGATACACATCTCGTGGCATTCTGTAATCTGTGGACTTTCAGAGTGTTGATGAAAGAGAGAAAATGCATCGGGATTGAATACAACAGTCACGATGCGCAATTTCCTCCATGGGAGGAATGTCTCAAACAGTCTACGCTTTGATCGTTCCCTGGAAGACCAGTAGTAGTTCCCGATGTACATCTGGAGGCATTCTGTAATCTGTGGAGTATCTGAGTGTTGATGAAACACAGAAATTGCATCTGGATTGAATACAACAGTCACCATGCGCACTTTCCTCCATGGGGGTAATGTCTCAAAGAGTCTACGCTTCATCCGTTCTCTGGAAGACCAGTAGTAGTTTCCGATGCACATCTGGAGGCATTCTGTAATCTGTGGACTATTAGAATGTTGATGAAACACAGATATTGCATCGGGATTGAATACAACAATCACCATGCGCACTTTCCTCCATGGGCGTAATGTCTCAAAGAGTTTACGCTTTGATCGTTCCCTGGAAGACCACTAGTAGTTTCCGATGCACATCTGGAGGCATTCTGTAATCTGTGGAGTGTCAGAGTGTTGATGAAACACAGAAAATGCATCGGGATTGAATACAACAGTCACGATGCGCAATTTCCTCCATGGGAGGAATGTCTCAAACAGTCTACGCTTTGATCGTTCCCTGGAAGACCAGTAGTAGTTCCCGATGTACATCTGGAGGCATTCTGTAATCTGTGGAGTATCTGAGTGTTGATGAAACACAGAAATTGCATCTGGATTGAATACAACAGTCACCATGCGCACTTTCCTCCATGGGGGTAATGTCTCAAAGAGTCTACGCTTCATCCGTTCTCTGGAAGACCAGTAGTAGTTTCCGATGCACATCTGGAGGCATTCTGTAATCTGTGGACTATTAGAATGTTGATGAAACACAGATATTGCATCGGGATTGAATACAACAGTCACCATGCGCACTTTCCTCCATGGCAGTAATGTCTCAAACAGTCTAACCTTTGATCGTTCCCTGGATGACCAGTAGTAGTTTCCGATGCACATCTGGATGCATTCTGTTATCTGTGGACTATCAGAGTGTTGATGAAACACAGAAATTGCATCGGGATTGAATACAACAATCACCATGCGCACTTTCCTCCATGGGAGAAATGTCTCAAACAGTCTACGCTTTGATCGTTCCCAGGAAGACCAGTAGTAGATTCCGATGCACATCTGGAGGCATTCTGTAACCTGTGGACTATGAAAGTGTTGATGAAAGACAGAAAATGCATCGGGATTGATTACAACAGTCACGATGCGCAATTTCCTCCATGGGAGTAGTGTCTCAAAGAGTTTACGTTTTGATCGTTCCCTGGAAGACCAGTAGTAGTTTCCGATGCCCATCTGGAGGCATTCTGTAATCTGTGGTCTATCAGAGTGTTGATGAAACACAGAAATTGCATCGGGATTGAATACAACAATAACCATGCGCACTTTCCTCCATGGGAGTAATGTCTCAAACAGTCTACGCTTTGATCTTTCCCTGGAAGACAAGTAGTAGTTTGCGATGCACATCTGGAGGCATTCTGTAATCTGTGGAGTATCAGAGTGTTGATGAAACACTGAAATTACATCGGGATTGAATACAACAGTCACCATGCGCACTTTCCTCCATGGGAGTAATTCTCAAACAGTCTACGCTTTAATCGTTCCCTGGAAGACCAGTAGTAGTTTCCGATGCACATCTGATGGCATTCTGAAATCTGTGGACTATCAGAGTGTTGATGAAACACAGAAATTGCATCGGGATTGAATACAGCAGTCACCATGCGCACTTTCCTCCATGGGAGTAATGTCTCAAACCATCTATGCTTTGATCGTTCCCTGGAAGACCAGTAGTAGTTTCCGATGCACATCTGGTCGCATTCTGTAATGTGTAGACTATCAGTGTGGTGATGAAACACAGTAATTGCATCGGGATTGAATACAACAGTCGACATGCGCACATTCCTCCATAAAAGTAATGTCTCAAACAGTCTACGCCTTGATCATTTCCTGGAAGACCAGTAGTAGTTTCCGATGAACATCTGGAGGCATTCTGTAATTTGTGGACTATCAGAGTGTTGATGAAACACAGAAATTGCATCGGGATTGAATACAACAGTCACCATGCGCACTTTCCTTCACGGGAGTTATGTCTCAAACAATGTACGATTTGATCGTTCCCCCGAAGACCAGTAGTAGTTTCCGATGCACATCTGGTGGCATTCTGTATTGTGTAGACTATCAAAGTGTTGATGAAACACATGAATTGAATCAGGATTACATACAACAGTCACCATGCGCACTTTCCTCCATGGGTGTAATGTCTCTAACAGTATACGCTTTGATCGTTCCCTGGAAGACCAGTAGTAGTTTCCGATGCACATCTGGAGGCATTCTGTTGTCTGTGGACTATTAGAATGTTGATGAAACACAGAGATTGCATCTGGATTGAATACAACAGTCACCATGCGCTCTTTCCTCCATGGGAGTAATTCTCAAACAGTCTACGCCGCGATCGTTCCCTGGAAGACCAGTAGTAGTTTCCGATGCACATCTGATGGCATTCTGTAAACTGTGGACTATCAGAGTGTTGATGAAACACAGAAATTGCATCGGGATTGAATACAACAGTCACCATGCGCACTTTCTTCCACGGGAGGTATCTCTCAAACAGTCTACGCTTTGATCGTTCCCTGGAAGACCAGTAGTAGTTTCCGATGCACATCTGGTAGCATTCTGCAATCTGTGGACTATCAGAGTGTTGATGAATCACAGAAATTGCATCTATATTGAATACAACAGTCACCTTCCGCCCTTTCCTCCTCGGAGGTAATGTCTGAAAGAGTCTACGCTTTGATCGTTCCCTGGAAGACCAGTAGTAGTTTCCGATACACATCTCGTGGCACTCTGTTATCTGTGGACTTTCAGAGTGTTGATGAAAGAGAGAAAATGCATCGGGATTGAATACAACAGTCACGATGCGCAATTTCCTCCATGGGAGGAATGTCTCAAACAGTCTACGCTTTGATCGTTCCCTGGAAGACCAGTAGTAGTTCCCGATGTACATCTGGAGGCATTCTGTAATCTGTGCAGTATCTGAGTGTTGATGAAACACAGAAATTGCATCTGGATTGAATACAACAGTCACCATGCGCACTTTCCTCCATGGGGGTAATGTCTCAAAGAGTCTACGCTTCATCCGTTCTCTGGAAGACCAGTAGTAGTTTCAGATGCACATCTGGAGGCATTCTGTAATCTGTGGACTATTAGAATGTTGATAAAACACAGAAATTGCATCGGGATTGAATACAACAGTCACCATGCACACTTTCCTCCATGGGAGTAATGTCTCAAAGAGTTTACGCTTTGATCGTTCCCTGGAAGACCACTAGTAGTTTCCGATGCACATCTGGAGGCATTCTGTAATCTGTGGAGTATCTGAGTGTTGATGAAACACAGAAATTGCATCTGGATTGAATACAACAGTCACCATGCGCACTTTCCTCCATGGCAGAAATGTCTCAAACAGTCTACGCTTTGATCGTTCCCTGGATGACCAGTAGTAGTTTCCGATGCACATCTGGATGCATTCTGTTATCTGTGGACTATCAGAGTGTTGATGAAACACAGAAATTGCATCGGGATTGAATACAACAATCACCATGCGCACTTTCCTCCATGGGAATAATGTCTCAAACAGTCTACGCTTTGATCGTTCCCAGGAAGACCAGTAGTAGGTTCCGATGCACATCTGGAGGCATTCTGTAACCTGTGGACTATGAAAGTGTTGATGAAAGACGGAAAATGCATCGGGATTGATTACAACAGTCACGATGGGCAATTTCCTCCATGGGAGTAGTGTCTCAAAGAGTTTACGTTTTGATCGTTCCCTGGAAGACCAGTAGTAGTTTCCGATGCCCATCTGGAGGCATTCTGTAATCTGTGGTCTATCAGAGTGTTGATGAAACACAGAAATTGCATCGGGATTGAATACAACAATCACCATGCGCACTTTCCTCCATGGGAGTAATGTCTCAAACAGTCTACGCTTTGATCTTTCCCTGGAAGACAAGTAGTAGTTTCCGATGCACATCTGGAGGCATTCTGTAATCTGTGGAATATCAGAGTGTTGATGAAACACTGAAATTACATCGGGATTGAATGCAACAGTCACCATGCGCACTTTCCTCCATGGGAGTAATTCTCAAACAGTCTACGCTTTAAACGTTCCCTGGAAGACCAGTAGTAGTTTCCGATGCACATCTGATGGCATTCTGAAATCTGTGGACTATCAGAGTGTTGATGAAACACAGAAATTGCATCGGGATTGAATACAACAGTCACCATGCGCACTTTCCACCATGTGAGTAATGTCTCAAAGAGTTTACGATTTGATCGTACTCTGGAAGACCAGTAGTAGTTTCCGATGCACATCTGGAGGCATTCTGTTATCTGTGGACTATCAGAGTGTTGATGAAACACAGAAATTGCATCGGGATTGAATACAACAGACACCATGCGCACTCTCCTCCACGGGAGTAATGTCTCAAACCATCTATGCTTTGATCGTTCCCTGGAGGACCAGTAGTAGTTTCCGATGCACATCTGGTCGCATTCTGTAATGTGTAGACTATCAGTGTGGTGATGAAACACAGTAATTGCATCGGGATTGAATACAACAGTCGACATGCGCACATTCCTCCATAAAAGTAATGTCTCAAACAGTCTACGCCTTGATCATTTCCTGGAAGACCAGTAGTAGTTTCCGATGAACATCTGGAGGCATTCTGTAATTTGTGGACTATCAGAGTGTTGATGAAACACAGAAATTGCATCGGGATTGAATACAACAGTCACCATGCAAACTTTCCTTCACGGGAGTTATGTCTCAAACAATGTACGATTTGATCGTTCCCCCGAAGACCAGTAGTAGTTTCCGATGCACATCTGGTGGCATTCTGTAATGTGTAGACTATCAAAGTGTGGATGAAACACATGAATTGAATCAGGATTACATACAACAGTCACCATGCGCACTCTCCTCCATGGGTGTAATGTCTCTAACAGTATACGCTTTGATCGTTCCCTGGAAGACCAGTAGTAGTTTCCGATGCACATCTGGAGGCATTCTGTTATCTGTGGACTATTAGAATGTTGATGAAACACAGAAATTGCATCTGGATTGAATACAACAGTCACCATGCGCTCTTTCCTCCATGGGAGTAATGTCTCAAACAGTCTACGCTTTGATCGTTCCCTTTAAGACCAGTAGTAGTTTCCGATGCACATCTGGAGGCATTCTGTAATCTGTGGACTATCAGAATGTTGATGAAAGACAGAAATTGCATCGGGATTGAATACAACAGTCACCATGCGCACTTTCCTCCAAGGGAGTAATGTGTCAATAAGTTTACGCTTTGATCGTTCCCTGGATGACCAGTAGTAGTTTCCGATGCACATCTGGAGGCATTCTGTTATCTGTGGACTATCAGAGTGTTGATGAAACACAGAAATTGCATCGGGATTGAATACAACATTCACCATGCGCACATTCCTCCATAAGTAATGTCTCAAACAGTCTACGCTTTGATCGTTCCCTGGAAGCTCAGTAGTAGTTTCCGATGCACATCTCGAGGCATTCTGTAATCTGTGGATTATCAGAGTGTTGATGAAAAACAGAAATTGCATCGGGATTGAATACAACAGTCACCATGCGCAGTTTCCTCCATGGGAGTAATGTCTCAAGCAGTCTAAACTTTGATCGTTCTTTGGAGGACCAGTAGTAGTTTCCGATGCACGTCTGGTGGTATTCTGTAATCTGTGGACTATCAAAGTGTTGATGAAACACAGTAATTGCATCGGGATTAAATACAACAGTCACCATGCGCACTTTCCTCCATGGGAATAATGTCTCAAACAGTCTACGTTTTGATCGTTCCCAGGGAGACCAGTAGTAGGTTGCGATGCACATCTGGAGGCATTCTGTAACCTGTGGACTATCAGAGTGTTGATGAAAGACAGAAAATGCATCGGGATTGTATACAACAGTCACCATGTGCAATTTCCTCCATGGGAGTAATGTCTCAAAGAGTTTATGTTTTGATCGTTCCCTGGAAGACCAGTAGTAGTTCCCGATGCATATCTGGAGACATTCTGTAATCTGTGGACTATCAGAGTGTTGATGACACACAGAAATTGCATCAGGATTGAATACAACAATCACCATGCGCACTTTCCTCCATGGGAGTAATGTCCCAAACATTCTACGCTTTGATCGTTCCCTGGAAGACCAGTATTAGTTTCCGATGCACATCTGGAGGCATTCTGTAATCTGTGGACTATCAGAGTGTTGATGAAACACAGAAATTGCATCGGGATTGAATACAACAGTCACCATGCGCACTTTCCTCCATGGGGGTAATGTCTCAAAGAGTCTACGCTTCATCCGTTCTCTGGAAGACCAGTAGTAGTTTCCGATGCACATCTGGAGGCATTTTGTAGTCTGTGGACTATTAGAATGTTGATGAAACACAGAAATTGCATCGGGATTGAATACAACAGTCACCATGCGCACTTTCCTCCATGGGAGTAATGTCTCAAAGAGTTTACGCTTTGATCGTTCCCTGGAAGACCACTAGTAGTTTCCGATGCACATCTGGAGGCATTCTGTAATCTGTGGAGTATCTGAGTGTTGATGAAACACAGAAATTGCATCGGGATTGAATACAACAGACACCATGCGCACTCTCCTCCACGGGAGTAATGTCTCAAACCATCTATGCTTTGATCGTTCCCTGGAAGACCAGTAGTAGTTTCCGATGCACATCTGGTCGCATTCTGTAATGTGTAGACTATCAGTGTGGTGATGAAACACAGTAATTGCATCGGGATTGAATACAACAGTCGACATGCGCACATTCCTCCATAAAAGTAATGTCTCAAACAGTCTACGCCTTGATCATTTCCTGGAAGACCAGTAGTAGTTTCCGATGAACATCTGGAGGCATTCTGTAATTTGTGGACTATCAGAGTGTTGATGAAACACAGAAATTGCATCGGGATTGAATACAACAGTCACCATGCGCACTTTCCTTCACGGGAGTTATGTCTCAAACAATGGACGATTTGATCGTTCCCTGGAAGACCAGTAGTAGTTTCCGATGCACATCTGGTGGCATTCTGTAATGTGTAGACTATCAAAGTGTTGATGAAACACATGAATTGAATCAGGATTACATACAACAGTCACAATGCGCACTTTCCTCCATGGGTGTAATGTCTCTAACAGTATACGCTTTGATCGTTCCCTGGAAGACCAGTAGTAGTTTCCGATGCACATCTGGAGGCATTCTGTTATCTGTGGACTATTAGAATGTTGATGAAACACAGAAATTGCATCTGGATTGAATACAACAGTCACCATGCGCTCTTTCCTCCATGGGAGTAATGTCTCAAACAGTCTACGCTTTGATCGTTCCCTTTAAGACCAGTAGTAGTTTCCGATGCACATCTGGAGGCATTCTGTAATCTGTGGACTATCAGAATGTTGATGAAAGACAGAAATTGCATCGGGATTGAATACAACAGTCACCATGCGCACTTTCCTCCATGGGAGTAATGTCTCAATAAGTTTACGCTTTGATCGTTCCCTGGATGACCAGTAGTAGTTTCCGATGCACATCTGGAGGCATTCTGTTTTCTGTGGACTATCAGAGTGTTGATGAAACACAGAAATTGCATCGGGATTGAATACAACAGTCACCATGTGCAATTTCCTCCATGGGAGTAATGTCTCAATGAGTTTACGTTTTGATCGTTCCCTGGAAGACCAGTAGTAGTTTCCGATGCATATCTGGAGACATTCTGTAATCTGTGGACTATCAGAGTGTTGATGACACACAGAAATTGCATCAGGATTGAATACAACAATCACCATGCGCACTTTCCTCCATGGGAGTAATGTCCCAAACATTCTACGCTTTGATCGTTCCCTGGAAGACCAGTATTAGTTTCCGATGCACATCTGGAGGCATTCTGTAATCTGTGGACTATCAGAGTGTTGATGAAACACAGAAATTGCATCGGGATTGAATACAACAGTCACCATGCGCACTTTCCTCCATGGGGGTAATGTCTCAAAGAGTCTACGCTTCATCCGTTCTCTGGAAGACCAGTAGTAGTTTCCGATGCACATCTGGAGGCATTTTGTAGTCTGTGGACTATTAGAATGTTGATGAAACACAGAAATTGCATCGGGATTGAATACAACAGTCACCATGCGCACTTTCCTCCATGGGAGTAATGTCTCAATAAGTTTACGCTTTGATCGTTCCCTGGATGACCAGTAGTAGTTTCCGATGCACATCTGGAGGCATTCTGTTTTCTGTGGACTATCAGAGTGTTGATGAAACACAGAAATTGCATCGGGATTGAATACAACAGTCACCATGTGCAATTTCCTCCATGGGAGTAATGTCTCAATGAGTTTACGTTTTGATCGTTCATGGAAGACCAGTAGTAGTTTCCGATGCATATCTGGAGACATTCTGTAATCTGTGGACTATCAGAGTGTTGATGACACACAGAAATTGCATCAGGATTGAATACAACAATCACCATGCGCACTTTCCTCCATGGGAGTAATGTCTCAAACAGTCTACGCCTTGATCATTTCCTGGAAGACCAGTAGTAGTTTCCGATGAACATCTGGAGGCATTCTGTAATTTGTGGACTATCAGAGTGTTGATGAAACACAGAAATTGCATCGGGATTGAATACAACAGTCACCATGCGCACTTTCCTTCATGGGTGTAATGTCTCTAACAGTATACGCTTTGATCGTTCCCTGGAAGACCAGTAGTAGTTTCCGATGCACATCTGGAGGCATTCTGTTATCTGTGGACTATTAGAATGTTGATGAAACACAGAAATTGCATCGGGATTGAATACAACAGTCACCATGCGCTCTTTCCTCCATGGGAGTAATGTCTCAAACAGTCTACGCTTTGATCGTTCCCTTTAAGACCAGTAGTAGTTTCCGATGCACATCTGGAGGCATTCTGTAATCTGTGGACTATCAGAATGTTGATGAAAGACAGAAATTGCATCGGGATTGAATACAACAGTCACCATGCGCACTTTCCTCCATGGGAGTAATGTCTCAATAAGTTTACGCTTTGATCGTTCCCTGGATGACCAGTAGTAGTTTCCGATGCACATCTGGAGGCATTCTGTTTTCTGTGGACTATCAGAGTGTTGATGAAACACAGAAATTGCATCGGGATTGAATACAACATTCACCATGCGCACATTCCTCCATAAGTAATGTCTCAAACAGTCTACGCTTTGATCGTTCCCTGGAAGAACAGTAGTAGTTTCCGATGCACATCTCGAGGCATTCTGTAATCTGTGGATTATCAGAGTGTTGATGAAAAACAGAAATTGCATCGGGATTGAATACAACAGTCACCATGCGCAGTTTCCTCAATGGGAGTAATGTCTCAAGCAGTCTAAACTTTGATCGTTCTTTGGAGGACCAGTAGTAGTTTCCGATGCACGTCTGGTGGTATTCTGTAATCTGTGGACTATCAAAGTGTTGATGAAACACAGTAATTGCATCGGGATTAAATACAACAGTAACCATGCGCAATTTCCTCCATGGCAGTAATGTCTCAAAGAGTTTACGTTTTGATCGTTCCCTGGAAGACCAGTAGTAGTTTCCGATGCATATCTGGAGACATTCTGTAATCTGTGGACTATCAGAGTGTTGATGACACACAGAAATTGCATCAGGATTGAATACAACAATCACCATGCGCACTTTCCTCCATGGGAGTAATGTCCCAAACATTCTACGCTTTGATCGTTCCCTGGAAGACCGGTATTAGTTTCCGATGCACATCTGGAGGCATTCTGTAATCTGTGGACTATCAGAGTGTTGATGAAACACAGAAATTGCATCGGGATTGAATACAACAATCACGATGCGCACTTTCCTCCATGGGAGTAATGTCTCAAACTGTCTACGCTTTGATCGTTCCCTGGAAGACAAGTAGTAGTTTCCGATGCACATCTGGAGGCATTCTGTAATCTGTGGAGTATCAGAGTGTTGATGAAACACTGAAATTACATCGGGATTGAATACAACTGTCACCATGCGCACTTTCCTCCATGGGAGTAATTCTCAAACAGTCTACGCTTTGATAGTTCCCTGGAAGACCAGTAGTAGTTTCCGATGCACATCTGACGGCATTCTGTAATCTGTGGACTATCAGAGTGTTGATGAAACACAGAAATTGCATCGGGATTGAATACAACAGTCACCATGCGCACTTTCTTCCACGGGAGATATGTCTCAAACAGTCTACGCTTTTGATCGTCCCCTGGAAGACCAGTAGTAGTTTCCGATGCACATCTGGTGGCATTCTGTAATCTGTGGACTATCAGAGTGATGATGAAACACAGAAATTGCATCGGTATTGAATTAAACAGTCACCATCCACACTTTCCTCCATGGGAGTAATGTCTGAAAGAGTCTACGCTTTGATCGTTCCCTGGAAGACCAGTAGTAGTTTCCGATGATCATCTCGTGGCATTCTGTAATCTGTGGAGTATCAGAGTGTTGATGAGACACAGAAATTGCATCGGTATTGAAGACAACAGTCACAATCCGCACTTTCCTCCACGGTAGTAATGTCTCAAACAGTCTACGCTTTGATCGTTCCCTGGAAGACCATTAGTAGTTTCCGATGAACATCTGGCTGCATTCTGTAGTCTGTGGACTATCAGAGTGTTGATGAAACACAGAAATTGCATCGGGATTGAATATAACAGTCACCATGCGCACTTTCCTACACGGGAGGTATATCTCAAACAGTCTACGTTTTGATCGTTCACTGGAAGACCAGTAGTGGTTTCCGAAGCACATCTGGAGGCATTCTGTAATCTGAGGACTATCAGAGTGTTGATGAAACACAGAAATTGCACCGGGATTGAATACAACAGTCACCTTGCGCACTTTCCTCGGTGGGAATAATGTCTCAAACAGTTTACGCTTTGATCGTTCCCACGAAGACCAGTAGTAGGTTCCGATGCACATCTGGAGTCATTCTGTAACTTGTGGACTATCAGAGTGTTGATGAAAGACAGAAAATGCATCTGTATTGAATACAACAGTCACGATGCGCAATTTCCTCCATGGGAGTAATGTCTCAAAGAGTTTACGTTTTAATCGTTCCCTGGAAGACCAGTAGTAGTTTCCGATGCACATCTGGAGGCATCTGTAATCTGTGGAATATCAGAGTGTTTATGACACACAGAAATTGCATCAGGATTGAATACAACAATCACCATGCGCACTTTCCTCCATAGGAGTAATGTCCCAAACAGTCTACGCTTTGATCATTCCCTGGAAGACCAGTAGTAGTTTCCGAAGCACATCTGGAGGCATTCTGTAATCTGTGGACTATCAGAGTGTTGATGAAACACAGAAATTGCATCGGGATTGAATACAACAATCACCATGCGCACTTTCCTCCATGAGAGTAATGTCTCAAACAGTCTACGCTTTGATCGTTCCCTGGAAGACAAGTAGTAGTTTCCGAAGCACATCTGGAGGCATTCTGTAATCTGCGGAGTATCAGAGTGTTGATTAAACACTGAAATTACATCGTGATTGTATACAACAGTCACCATGCGCACTTTCCTAGATGGGAGTAATTCTCAAACGGTCTACGCCGCGATCGTTCCCTGGAAGACCAGTAGTAGTTTCCGATGCACATCTGATGGCATTCTGTAAACTGTGGACTATCAGAGTGTTGATGAAACACAGAAATTGCATCGGGATTGAATACAACAGTCTCCATGCGCACTTTCTTCCACGGGAGGTATGTCTCAAACAGTCTATGCTTTGATCGTTCCCTGGAAGACCAGTAGTATTTTCCGATGCACATCTGGTGGCATTCTGTAATCTGTGGACCATCAGAGTGTTGATGAAACACAGTAATTGCATCGGGATTGAATACAACAGTTACCATGCGCACTTTCCTCCATGGGAGTAATGTCTCTTACAGTCTACGCTTTGATCGTTCCCTGGAAGACCAGTAGTAGTTTCCGATGCACATCTGGTGGCATTCTGTAATCTGTGAACTATCAGAGTGTTGATGAAACACAGAAATTGCATCGGGATTGAATACAACAGTCACCTTTCGCACTTTCCTCCATGGAGGTAATGTCTGAAAGAGTCTACGCTTTGATCGTTCCCTGGAAGACAAGTAGTAGTTTCCGATGCACATCTGGAGGCATTCTGTAATCTGATGACTATCAGAGTGTTGATAAAACACAGAAATTGCATCGGGATTAAATACAACAGTCACCATGCGCACTTTCCTCCATGGGAGTAATGTCTCAAACAGTCAACGCTTTTTGATCGTTCCCTGGATGACCAGTAGTAGTTTCCGATGCACATCTGGATGCATTCTCTTATCTGTGGACTATCAGAGTGTTGATGAAACACAGATATTGCATCGGGATTGAATACAACAGTCACCATGCGCACTTTCCTCCATGGGAATAATGTCTCAAACAGTCTACGCTTTGATCGTTCCCAGGAAGACCAGTAGTAGGTTCCGATGCACATCTGGAGGCAATCTGTAACCTGTGTACTATGAGAGTGTTGATGAAAGACAGAAAATGCATCAGGATTGAATACAACAGTCACGATGCGCAATTTCCCATATGGGAGTAATGTCTCAAAGAGTTTACGTTTTGATCGTTCCCTGGAAGACCAGTAGTAGTTTCCGATGCCCATCTGGAGGCATTCTGTAATCTGTGGTCTATCAGAGTGTTGATGAAACACAGAAATTGCATCGGGATTGAATACAACAATCACCATGCGCACTTTCCTCCATGGGAGTAATGTCTCAAACAGACTACGCTTTGATCTTTCCCTGGAAGACAAGTAGTAGTTTCCGATGCACATCTGGAGGCATTCTGTAATCTGCGGAGTATCAGAGTGTTGATGAAACACTGAAATTACATCGGGATTGAATACAACAGTCACCATGCGCACTTTCCTCCGTGGAAGTAATTCTCAAACAGTCTACGCTTAAATCGTTCCCTGGAAGACCAGTAGTAGTTTCCAATGCACATCTGATGGCATTCTGTAATCTGTGGACTATCAGAGTGTTGATGAACCACAGAAATTGCATCGGGATTGAATACTACTGTCACCATGCGCACTTTCCACCATGTGAGTAATGTCTCAAAGAGTTTACGATTTGATCGTTCCCTGGAAGACCAGTAGTAGTATCCGATGCACATCTGGAGGCATTCTGTTATCTGTGGACTATCAGAGTGTTGATGAAACACAGCAATTGCATCTGGATTGAATACAACAGTCACCATGCGCACTCTCCTCCACGGGAGAAATGACTCAAACCATCTATGCTTTGATCGTTCCCTGGAAGACCAGTAGTAGTTTCCGATTCAAATCTGGTCGCATTTTGCAATGTGTAGACTATCAGTGTGTTGATGAAACACAGTAATTGCATCGGGATTGAATACAACAGTCACCATGCGCACATTCCTCCATAAAGGTAATGTCAGAACAGTCTACGGCTTGATCGTTTCCTGGAAGACCAGTAGTAGTTTCCGATGAACATCTGGAGGCATTCTGTAATTTGTGGACTATCAGAGTGTTGATGAAACACAGGAATTGCATCGGGATTGAATACAACACTCACCATGCGCACTTTCCTTCACGGGAGTTATGTCTCAAACAATGTACGATTTGATCGTTCCCTGGTAGACCAGTAGTAGTTTTCGATGCACATCTTGTGGCATTCTGTAATGTGTAGACTATCAAAGTGTTGATGAAACACTGTAATTGAATCAGGATTGAATACAACTGTCACCATGCGCACTTTCCTCCATGGGAGTAATGTCTCAAACAGTCTACGTTTTGATAGTTCCCTGGAAGACCAGTAGTAGCTTCCGATGCACATCTGGAGGCATTCTGTAATCTGTGGACTATCAGAATGTTGATGAAAGACAGAAATTGCATCGGGATTGAATACAACAGTCACCATGCGCACTTTCCTCCATGGGAGTAATGTCTCAATAAGTTTACGTTTTGATCGTTCCCTGGATGACCAGTAGTAGTTTCCGATGCACATCTGGAGGCATTCTGTTATCTGTGGACTATCAGAGTGTTGATGAAACACAGAAATTGCATCGGGATTGAATACAACAGTCATCATGCGCAGTTTCCTCCATGGGAGTAATGTCTCAAGCAGTCTAAACTTTGACCGTTCTTTGGAAGACCAGTAGTAGTTTCCGATGCACGTCTGGTGGTATTCTGTAATCTGTGGACTATCAAAGTGTTGATAAAACACAGAAATTGCATCGGGATTGAATACAACAATCACTATGCGCACTTTCCTCCATGGGAGTAATGTCCCAAACATTCTACGCATTGATCGTTCCCTGGAAGACCAGTATTAGTTTCCGATGCACATCTGGAGGCATTCTGTAATCTGTGGACTATCAGAGTGTTGATGAAACACAGAAATTGCATCGGGATTGAATACAACAATCACGATGCCCACTTTCCTCCATGGGAGTAATGTCTCAAACAGTCTACGCTTTGATCGTTCCCTGGAAGACCAGTAGTAGTTTCCAATGCACATCTCGAGGCATTCTGTAATCTGTGGACTATCAGAGAGTTGATGAAAAACAGAAATTGCATCGGGATTGAATACAACAGTCACCATGCGCATTTTCCTCCATGGGAATAATGTCTCAAACAGTCTACGTTTTGATCGTTCCCAGGGAGACCAGTAGTAGGTTCCGATGCACATCTGGAGGCATTCTGTAACCTGTGGACTATCAGAGTGTTGATGAAAGACAGAAAATGCATCGGGATTGAATACTACAGTCACCATGCGCAATTTCCTCCATGGGAGTAATGTCTCAAAGAGTTTACGTTTTGATCGTTCCCTGGAAGACCAGTAGTAGTTTCCGATGCAGATCTGGAGGCATTCTGTAATCTGTGGACTATCAGAGTGTTGATGAAACACAGAAATTGCATCGGGATTGAATACAACAATCACGATGCGCACTTTCCTCCATGGGAGTAATGTCTCAAACAGTCTACGTTTTGATCGTTCCCTGGAAGACAAGTAGTAGTTTCCGATGCACATCTGGAGGCATTCTGTAATCTGTGGAGTATCAGAGTGTTGATGAAACACAGAAATTGCATCGGGATTGAATATAACAGTCACCATGCGCACTTTCCTACACGGGAGGTATATCTCAAACAGTCTACGTTTTGATCGTTCACTGGAAGACCAGTAGTGGTTTCCGATGCACATCTGGAGGCATTCTGTAATCTGTGGACTATCAGAGTGTTGATGAAACACAGAAATTGCATCGGGATTGAATATAACAGTCACCATGCGCACTTTCCTACACGGGAGGTATATCTCAAACAGTCTACGTTTTGATCGTTCACTGGAAGACCAGTAGTGGTTTCCGATGCACATCTGCAGGCATTCTGTAATCTGAGGACTATGAGAGTGTTGATGAAACACAGAAATTGCATCGGGATCAAATACAATAGTCACCATGCGCACATTCCTCCATAAAAGTAATGTCTCAAACAGTCTACGCATTGATCGTTCCCTGGAAGACCATTAGTAGTTTCCGATGAACATCTGGCTGCATTCTGTAATCTGTGGACTATCAGAGTGTTGATGAAACACAGAAATTGCATCTGGATTGAATACAACAGTCACCATGCGCACTTTCCTCCATGGGAGTAATGTCCCAAACAGTCTACGCTTTGATCGTTCCCTGGAAGACCAGTAGTAGTTTCCGATGCACATCTGGAGGCATTCTGTAATCTGTGGACTATCAGAATGTTGATGAAAGACAGAAATTGCATCGGGATTGAATACAACAGTCACCATGCGCACTTTCCTCCATGGGAGTAATGTCTCAATAAGTTTACGTTTTGATCGTTCCCTGGATGACCAGTAGTAGTTTCCGATGCACATCTGGAGGCATTGTGTGATCTGTGGACTATCAGAGTGTTGATGAAACACAGAAATTGCATCGGGATTGAATACAACAGTCATCATGCGCAGTTTCCTCCATGGGAGTAATGTCTCAAGCAGTCTAAATTTGATCGTTCTTTGGAAGACCAGTAGTAGTTTCCGACGCACGTCTGGTGGTATTCTGTAATCTGTGGACTATCAAAGTGCTGATGAAACACAGAAATTGCATCGGGATTGAATACAACAATCACCATGCGCACTTTCCTCCATGGGAGTAATGTCCCAAACATTCTACGTTTTGTTCGTTCCCTGGAAGACCAGTATTAGTTTCCGATGCACGTCTGGTGGTAAACTGTAATCTGTGGACTATCAAAGTGTTGATGAAACACAGAAATTGCATCGGGATTGAATACAACAGTCACCATGCGCACTTTCCTCCATTGGAATAATGTCTCAAACAGTCTACGTTTTGATCGTTCCCAGGGAGAGCAGTAGTAGGTTCCGATGCATATCTGGAGGCATTCTGTAACCTGTGGACTATCAGAGTGTTGATGAAAGACAGAAAATGCATCGGGATTGAATACAAAAGTCACCATGCGCAATTTCCTCCATGGGAGTAATGTCTCAATGAGTTTACGTTTTGATCGTTCCCTGGAAGACCAGTAGTAGTTTCCGATGCAGATCTGGAGGCATTCTGTAATCTGTGGACTATCAGAGTGTTGATGGCACACAGAAATTGAATCAGGATTGAAAACAACAATCACCATGCGCACTTTCCTCCTTGGGAGTAATGTCCCAAACATTCTACGCTTTGATCGTTCCCTGGAAGACCAGTATAAGTTTCCGATGCACATCTGGAGGCATTCTGTAATCTGTGGACTATCAGAGTGTTGATGAAACACAGAAATTGCATCGGGATTGAATACAACAATCACGATGCGCACTTTCCTCCATGGGAGTAATGTCTCAAACAGTCTACGTTTTGATCGTTCACTGGAAGACCAGTAGTGGTTTCCGATGCACATCTGGAGGCATTCTGTAATCTGAGGACTATCAGGGTGTTGATGAAACACAGAAATTGCATCGGGATTGAATATAACAGTCACCATGCGCACTTTCCTACACGGGAGGTATATCTCAAACAGTCTACGTTTTGATCGTTCACTGGAAGACCAGTAGTGGTTCCCGATGCACATCTTGAGGCATTCTGTAATCTGAGGACAATCAGAGTGTTGATGAAACACAGAAATTGCATCGAGATCGAATACAACAGTCACCATGCGCACATTCCTCCATAAAAGTAATGTCTCAAACAGTCTACGCTTTCATCGTTCCCTGGAAGACCATTAGTAGTTTCCGATGAACATCTGGCTGCATTCTGTAATCTGTGGACTATCAGAGTGTTAATGAAACACAGAAATTGCATCGGGATTGAATATAACAGTCACCATGCGCACTTTCCTACACGGGAGGTATGTCTCAAACAGTCAACGCTTTGATCGTTCCCTGGAAGACCAGTAGTGGTTTCCGATGCACATCTGGAGGCATTCTGTAATCTGAGGACTATCAGAGTGTTGATGAAACACAGAGATTGCGTCGGGCTCGAATATAACAGTCACCATGCGCACATTCCTCAATAAAAGTAATGTCTCAAACAGTCTACGCTTTGATCGTCCCCTGGAAGACCAGTAGTAGTTTCCGATGCACATCTGGAGGCATTCTGTGATCTGTGGACTATCAGGTGTGTTGATGAAACACAGAAATTGCATCGGGGTTGAATACAACAGTCATCATGCGCAGTTTCCTCCATGGGAGTAATGTCTCAAACAGTCTATTCTTTGATCGTTCCCTGGAAGACAAGTAGTAGTTTCCGATGCACATCTGGAGACATTCTGTAATCTGTGGAGTATCAGAGTGTTGATGAAACACTGAAATTACATCGGGATTGAATACAACAGTCACCATGCGCACTTTCCTCCATGGGAGTAATTCTCAAACAGTCTACGCTTTGATCGTTCCCTATAAGACCAGTAGTAGTTTCCGATGCACATCTGATGGCATTCTGTAATCTGTGGACTATCAGAGTGTTGATGAAACACAGAAATTGCATAGGGATTGAATACAAGAGTCACCATGCGCACTTTCCTCCATGGGAGTAATGTCTCAAAGAGTTTACGCTTTGATCGTTCCCTGGATGACCAGTAGTAGTTTCCGATGCACATCTGGAGGCATTCTGTTATCTGTGGACTATTAGAGTGTTGATGAAACACAGAAATTGCATCGGGATTGAATACAACACTCACCATGCAAACTTTCCTCCACGGCAGTATTTTCTCAAACCATCTACGCTTTGATCGTTCCCTGGAAGACCAGTAGTAGTTTCCGATGCACATCTGGTCGCATTCTGTAATGTGTAGACTATCAGAGTGTTGATGAAACACAGTAATTGCATCGGGATTGAATACAACAGTCAACATGCACACATTCCTCCATAAAAGTAATGTCTCAAACAGTCTACGCTTTGATCGTTTCCTGGAAGACCAGTAGTAGTGTCCGATGAACATCTGGAGGCATTCTGTAATTTGTGGACTATCATAGTGTTGATGAAACACAGAAATTGCATCGGGATTGAATACAACAGTCACCATGCGCACTTTCCTTCACGGGAGTTATGTCTCAAACAATCTACGATCTGATCGTTCCCTGGAAGACCAGTAGTAGTTTCCGATGCACATCTGGTGGCATTCTGTAATGTGTAGACTATCAAAGTGTTGATAAAACACAGTAATTGCATCAGGATTGAATACAACAATCACCATGCGCACTTTCCTCCATGGGAGAAGTGTCTCAAAGAGTTTACGCTTTGATCGTTCCCTGGAAGACCAGTAGTAGTTTCCGATGCACATCTTGAGGCATTCTGTTATCTGTGGACTATTAGAGTGTTGATGAAACACAGAAATTGCATCGGGATTGAATACAACACTCACCATGCGCACTTTCCTCCACGGCAGTATTTTCTCAAACCATCTACGCTTTGATCGTTCCCTGGAAGACCAGTAGTAGTTTCCGATGCAATTTTGGTCGCATTCTGTAATGTGTAGACTATCAGAGTGTTGATGAAACACAGTAATTGCATCGGGATTGAATACAACAGTCACCATGCACACATTCCTCCATAAAAGTAATGTCTCAAACAGTCTACGCTTTCATCGTTTCCTGGAAGACCAGTAGTAGTGTCCGATGAACATCTGGAGGCATTCTGTAATCTGTGGACTATCAAAGTGTTGATGAAACACAGAAATTGCATCGCGATTGAATACAACAGTCACCATACGCACATTCCTCCATGGGAATAATGTCTCAAAAAGTCTACGCTTTGATCGTTCACAGGGAGACCAGTAGTGGGTTCCGATGCACATCTGGAGGCATTCTGTAACCTGTGGACTATCAGAGTGTTGATGAAAGACAGAAAATGCATCGGGATTGAATACAACAGTCACGATGCGCAATTACCTCCATGGGAGTAATGTCTCAAAGAGTTTACGCTTTGATCGTTCCCTGGAAGACCAGTAGTAGTTTCCGATGCACATCTGGATGCATTCTGTAATCTGTGGACTATCAGAGTGTTGATGACACACACAAATTGCATGAGGATTGAATACAACAATCACCATGCGCACTTTCCTCCATGGGAGAAATGTCCCAAACATTCTACGATTTGATCGTTCCCTGGAAGACCAGTAGTAGTTTCCGATGCACATCTGGAGGCATTCTGTAATCTGTGGACTATCAGAGTGTTGATGAAACACAGAAATAGCATCGGGATTGAATACAACAATCACCATGTGCACTTTCCTCCATGGGAGTAATGTGTCTAACAGTCTACGCTTTGATCGTTCCCTGGAAGACCAGTAGTAGTTTCCGATGCACATCTGAAGAAATTCTGTAATCTGTGGAGTATCAGAGTGTTGATGAAACACAGAAATTGCGTCTGGATTGAATACAACAGTCACCATGCGCACTTTCCTTCACGGGAGTTATGTCTCAAACAATCTACGATTTGATCGTTCCCTGGAAGACCAGTAGTAGTTACCGATGCACATCTGGTGGCATTCTGTAATGTGTAGACTATCAAAGTGTAGATAAAACACAGTAATTGCATCAGGATTGAATACAACAGTCACCATGCGCATTTTCCTCCATGGGAGTAATGTCTCAAAGAGTTTACGCTTTGATCGTTCCCTGGATGACCAGTAGTAGTTTCCGATGCACATCTGGTGGCATTCTGTGATCTGTGGACTATCAGAGTGTTGATGAAACACAGAAATTGCATCGGGATTGAATACAACAGTCATCATGAGCAGTTTCCTCCGTGGCAGTAATGTCTCAAACAGTCTACGCTTTGATCGTTCCCTGGAAGACCAGTAGTAGTTTCCGATGCACATCTGGAGTCATTCTGTAATCTGTGGAGTATTAGAGTGTTGATGAAACACTGAACGTGCATCGGGATGGATTAAAACTGTCACCATTCGCACTTTCGTCCATGGTAGTAATTCTCAAACAGTCTACGTTTTGATCGTTCCCTGGAAGACCAGTAGCAGTTTCCGATGCACATCAGGTGGCATTGTGTAATGTGTAGACCATCAAAGTGTTGATGAAACACAGTAATTGCATCGGGATTGAATACAAATGTCACCATGCGCACTTTTCTCCATGGGTGTAATGTCTCTAACAGTCTACGGTTTGATCGTTCCCTGGAAGACCAGTAGTGGTTTCCGATGCACATCTGGAGCCATTCTGTAATCTGTGGAGTATCAGAGTGTTGATGAAACACAGAAATTGCATCGGGATTGAATACAACAGTCACCATTCGCACTTTCCTCCATGGGAGTAATTCTCAAACAGTCTACGTTTTGATCGTTCCCTGGAAGACCAGTAGCAGTTTCCGATGCACATCTGGTGGCATTGTGTAATCTGTTTACTATCAGAGTGTTGATGACACACAGAAATGGCATCGGCATTGAATACAACAGTCACCTTGCGCACTTTCCTCCATGAGAGTAACTCTCAAACAGTCTATGCTTTGATCGTTCCCTGTAAGACCAGTAGTAGTTTCCGATGCACATCTCGAGGCATTCTGTAATCTGTGGACTATTAGAGTGTTGATGAAACAGAGAATTTGCATCGGGATTGAATACAACAGTCACCATGCGCACATTCCTCCATAAAAGTAATGTCTAAAACAGTCTACGCTTTGATCGTTCCCTGGAAGACCAGTAGTAGTTTCCGATGCACATGTGGAGGCATTCTGTTATCTGTGGACTATCAGAGTGTTGATGAAACACAGAAATAGCATCGGGATTGAATACAACAATCACCATGCGCACATTCCTCCATAAAAGCAATGTCTCAAACAGTCTACGCTTTGATCGTTCCCTGGACACCAGTAGTAGTCTCCGATGCACAACTGGAGGCATTCTGTAAACTGTGGACTATCAGAGTGTTGATGAAACACAGAAATTGCATCGGGATTGAATACAACAGTCACCATGCGCAGTTTCCTCTGTGGCAGTAATGTCTCAAACAGTCTACGCTTTGATCGTTCCCTGGAAGACCAGTAGTAGTTTCCGATGCACATCAGGAGGCATTCTGTAATCTGTGGAGTATCAGAGTGTTGACGAAACACAGAAATTGCATCGGGATTGAATATAACAGTCACCAAGCGCACTTTCCTCCATGGGAGTAATGTCTCAAACAGTCTATTCTTTGATCGTTCCCTGGAAGACAAGTAGTAGTTTCCGATGCACATCTGGAGGCATTCTGTAATCTGTGGAGTATCAGAGTGTTGATGAAACACTGAAATTACATCGGGATTGAATACAACAGTCACCATGCGCACTTTCCTCCATGGGAGTAATTCTCAAACAGTCTACGCTTTGATCGTTCCCTATAAGACCAGTAGTAGTTTCCGATGCACATCTGATGGCATTCTGTAATCTGTGGACTATCAGAGTGTTGATGAAACACAGTAATTGCATCGGGATTGAATACATCAGTCACCATGCACACTTTCCTCCATAAAAGTAATGTCTCAAACAGTCTACGCTTTGATCGTTTCCTGGAAGACCAGTAGTAGTGTCCGATGAACATCTGGAGGCATTCTGTAATTTGTGGACTATCATAGTGTTGATGAAACACAGAAATTGCATCGGGATTGAATACAACAGTCACCATGCGCACTTTCCTTCACGGGAGTTATGTCTCAAACAATCTACGATCTGATCGTTCCCTGGAAGACCAGTAGTAGTTTCCGATGCACATCTGGTGGCATTCAGTTATGTGTAGACTATCAAAGTGTTGATAAAACACAGTAATTGCATCAGGATTGAATACAACAGTCACCATGCGCACTTTCCTCCATGGGAGAAGTGTCTCAAAGAGTTTACGCTTTGATCGTTCCCTGGACGACCAGTAGTAGTTTCCGATGCACATCTTGAGGCATTCTGTTATCTGTGGACTATTAGAGTGTTGATGAAACACAGAAATTGCATCGGGATTGAATACAACACTCACCATGCGCACTTTCCTCCACGGCAGTATTTTCTCAAACCATCTACGCTTTGATCGTTCCCTGGAAGACCAGTAGTAGTTTCCGATGCACATCTGGAGGCATTCTGTAATGTGTAGACTATCAAAGTGTAGATAAAACACAGTAATTGCATCAGGATTGAATACAACAGTCACCATGCGCACTTTCCTCCATGGGAGTAATGTCTCAAAGAGTTTACGCTTTGATCGTTCCCTGGAAGACCAGTAGTAGTTTCCGATGCACATCTGGATGCATTCTGTAATCTGTGGACTATCAGAGTGTTGATGACACACAGAAATTGCATCAGGATTGAATACAACAATCACCATGCGCACTTACCTCCATGGGAGAAATGTCCCAAACATTCTACGATTTGATCGTTCCCTGGAAGAGCAGTAGTACTTTCCGATGCACATCTGGAGGCATTCTGTAATCTGTGGACTATGAGAGTGTTGATGAAACACAGATATAGCATCGGGATTGAATACAACAATCACCATGTGCACTTTCCTCCATGGGAGTAATGTCTCTAACAGTCTACGCTTTGATCGTTCCCTGGAAGACCAGTAGTAGTTTCCGATGCACATCTGAAGAAATTCTGTAATCTGTGGAGTATCAGAGTGTTGATGAAACACAGAAATTGCGTCTGGATTGAATACAACAGTCACCATGCGCACTTTCCTTCATGGGAGTTATGTCTCAAACAATCTACGCTTTGATCGTTCCCTGGAAGACCAGTAGTAGTTTCCGATGCACATCTGGAGGCATTCTGTGATCTGTGGACTATCAGAGTGTTGATGAAACACAGAAATTGCATCGGGATTGAATACAACAGTCATCATGCGCAGTTTCCTCCGTGGCAGTAATGTCTCAAACAGTCTACGCTTTGATCGTTCCCTGGAAGACCAGTAGTAGTTTCCGATGCACATCAGGAGGCATTCTGTAATCTGTGGAGTATCAGAGTGTTGACGAAACACAGAAATTGCATCGGGATTGAATATAACAGTCACCAAGCGCACTTTCCTCCATGGGAGTAATGTCTCAAACAGTCTATTCTTTGATCGTTCCCTGGAAGACAAGTAGTAGTTTCCGATGCACATCTGGAGGCATTCTGTATTCTGTGGACTATCAGAGTGTTCATGACACACAGAATTGGCATCGGCATTGAATACAACAGTCACCATGCGCACTTTCCTCCATGGGAGTAACTCTCAAACAGTCTATGCTTTGATCGTTCCCTGTAAGACCAGTAGTAGTTTCCGAAGCACATGTGGAGGCATTCTGTTATCTGTGGACTATCAGAGTGTTGATGAAACACAGAAATAGCATCGGGATTGAATACAACAATCACCATGCGCACATTCCTCCATAAAAGCAATGTCTGAAACAGTCTACGCTTTGATCGTTCCCTGGACACCAGTAGTAGTCTCCGATACACAACTGGAGGCATTCTGTAATCTGTGGACTATCGGAGTGTTGATGAAACACAGAAATTGCATCGGGATTGAATACAACAGTCACCATGCGCAGTTTCCTCTGTGGCAGTAATGTCTCAAACAGTCTACGCTTTGATCGTTCCCTGGAAGACCAGTAGTAGATTCCGATGCACATCAGGAGGCATTCTGTAATCTGTGGAGTATCAGAGTGTTGACGAAACACAGAAATTGCATCGGGATTGAATATAACAGTCACCAAGCGCACTTTCCTCCATGGGAGTAATGTCTCAAACAGTCTATTCTTTGATCGTTCCCTGGAAGACAAGTAGTAGTTTCCGATGCACATCTGGAGGCATTCTGTATTCTGTGGAGTATCAGAGTGTTGATGAAACACTGAAATTACATCGGGATTGAATACAACAGTCACCATGCGCACTTTCCTCCATGGGAGTAATTCTCAAACAGTCTACGCTTTGATCGTTCCCTATAAGACCAGTAGTAGTTTCCGATGCACATCTGATGGCATTCTGTAATCTGTGGACTATCAGAGTGTTGATGAAACACAGAAATTGCATAGGGATTGAATACAAGAGTCACCATGCGCACTTTCCTCCATGGGAGTAATGTCTCAAAGAGTTTACGCTTTGATCGTTCCCTGGAAGACCAGTAGTAGTTTCCGATGCACATCTGGAGGCATTCTGTTATCTGTGGACTATTAGAGTGTTGATGAAACACAGAAATTGCATCGGGATTGAATACAACACTCACCATGCGCACTTTCCTCCACGGCAGTATTTTCTCAAACCATCTACGCTTTGATCGTTCCCTGGAAGACCAGTAGTAGTTTCCGATGCACATCTGGTCGCATTCTGTAATGTTAGACTATCAGAGTGTTGATGAAACACAGTAATTGCATCGGGATTGAATACAACAGTCACCATGCACACATTCCTCCATAAAAGTAATGTCTCAAACAGTCTACGCTTTGATCGTTTCCTGGAAGACCAGTAGTAGTGTCCGATGAACATCTGGAGGCATTCTGTAATTTGTGGACTATCATAGTGTTGATGAAACACAGAAATTGCATCGGGATTGAATACAACAGTCACCATGCGCACTTTCCTTCACGGGAGTTATGTCTCAAACAATCTACGATCTGATCGTTCCCTGGAAGACCAGTAGTAGTTTCCGATGCACATCTGGTGGCATTCTGTAATGTGTAGACTATCAAAGTGTTGATAAAACACAGTTATTGCATTAGGATTGAATACAACAGTCACCATGCGCACTTTCCTCCACGGCAGTATTTTCTCAAACCATCTACGCTTTGATCGTTCCCTGGAAGACCAGTAGTAGTTTCCGATGCACATCTGGAGGCATTCTGTAATGTGTAGACTATCAAAGTGTAGATAAAACACAGTAATTGCATCAGGATTGAATACAACAGTCACCATGCGCACTTTCCTCCATGGGAGTAATGTCTCAAAGAGTTTACGCTTTGATCGTTCCCTGGAAGACCAGTAGTAGTTTCCGATGCACATCTGGATGCATTCTGTAATCTGTGGACTATCAGAGTGTTGATGACACACAGAAATTGCATCAGGATTGAATACAACAATCACCATGCGCACTTTCCTCCATGGGAGAAATGTCCCAAACATTCTACGATTTGATCGTTCCCTGGAAGACCAGTAGTAGTTTCCGATGCACATCTGGAGGCATTCTGTAATCTGTGGACTATCAGAGTGTTGATGAAACACAGAAATAGCATCGGGATTGAATACAACAATCACCATGTGCACTTTCCTCCATGGGAGTAATGTCTCTAACAGTCTACGCTTTGATCGTTCCGTGGAAGACCAGTAGTAGTTTCCGATGCACATCTGAAGAAATTCTGTAATCTGTGGAGTATCAGAGTGTTGATGAAACACAGAAATTGCGTCTGGATTGAATACAACAGTCACCATGCGCACTTTCCTTCACGGGAGTTATGTCTCAAACAATCTACGATTTGATCGTTCCCTGGAAGACCAGTGGCAGTTACCGATGCACATCTGGTGGCATTCTGTAATGTGTAGACTATCAAAGTGTATATAAAACACAGAAATTGCATCAGGATTGAATACAACAGTCACCATGCGCACTTTCCTCCATGGGAGTAATGTCTCAAAGAGTTTACGCTTTGATCGTTCCCTGGAAGACCAGTAGTAGTTTCCGATGCACATCTGGAGGCATTCTGTAATCTGTGGACTATCAGAATGTTGATGAAAGACAGAAATTGCATCGGGATTGAATACAACAGTCACCATGCACACATTCCTCCATATAAGTAATGTCTCAAACAGTCTACGCCTTGATTGTTTCCTGGAAGACCAGTAGTAGTGTCCGATGAACATCTGGAGGCATTCTGAAATCTGTGGACTAACTGAGTGTTGATGAAACACAGACATTGTATCGGGATTGATTACAACAGTCACCATGCGCACTTTCCTCCATGGGAGTAATGTCTCAAACAGTCTACGCTTTGATCGTTCTCTGGAAGACCAGTACTACATTCCGATGCACACCTGGAGGCATTCTGTTATCTGTGGACTATCAGAGTGTTGATGAAACACAGAAATTGCATCGGGATTGAATACAACAGTCACCATGCGCACTTTCCTCCATGGGTGTAATGTCTCTAACAGTCTACGGTTTGATCGTTCCCTGGAAGACCAGTAGTAGTTTCCGATGCACATCTGGAGGCATTCTGTAATCTGTGGAGTATCAGAGTGTTGATGAAACACAGAAATTGCATCGGGATTGAATACAACAGTCACCAATCGCACTTTCCTCCATGGGAGTAATTCTCAAACAGTCTACGTTTTGATCGTTCCCTGGAAGACCAGTAGCAGTTTCCGATGCACATCTGGTGGCATTGTGTAATCTGTGGACTATCAGAGTGTTGATGACACACAGAAATGGCATCGGCATTGAATACAACAGTCACCATGCGCACTTTCCTCCATGGGAGTAACTCTCAAACAGTCTATGCTTTGATCGTTCTTTGTAAGACCAGTAGTAGTTTCCGATGCACATCTCGAGGCATTCTGTAATCTGTGGACTATCAGAGTGTTGATGAAACACAAAAATTGCATCGGGATTGAATACAACAGACTCCATGAACAGTTTCCTCCATGGGAGTAATGTCTCAAACAGTCTACGCTTTGATCGTTCCCTGGAAACCAGTAGTAGTTTCCGATGCACAACTGGAGGCATTCTGTAATCTGTGGACTATCAGAGTGTTGATGAAACACAGAAATTGCATCGGGATTGAATACAACAGTCACCATGCGCAGTTTCCTCCGTGGCAGTAATGTCTCAAACAGTCTACGCTTTGATCGTTCCCTGGAAGACCAGTAGTAGTTTCCGATGCACATCAGGAGGTATTCTGTAATCTGTGGAGTATCAGAGTGGTGATGAAACACAGAAATTGCATCGGGATTGAATATAACAGTCACCAAGCGCACTTTCCTCCATGGGAGTAATGTCCCAAACATTCTACGCTTTGATCGTTCCCTGGAAGACCAGTAGTAGTTTCCGATGCACATCTGGAGGCATTCTGTAATCTGTGGACTATCAGAGTGTTGATGAAACACATAAATTGCATCGGGATTGAATACAACAATCACCATGCGCACTTTCCTCCATGGGAGTAATGTCTCAAACAGTCTATTCTTTGATCGTTCCCTGGAAGACAAGTAGTAGTTTCCGATGCACATCTGGAGGCATTCTGTAATCTGTGGACTATCAGAGTGTTGATGAAAGACAGAAAATGCATCGGGATTGAATACAACAGTCACGATGCGCAATTACCTCCATGGGAGTAATGTCTCAAAGATTTTACGCTTTGATCGTTCCCTGGAAGACCAGTAGTAGTTTCCGATGCACATCTGGATGCATTCTGTAATCTGTGGACTATCAGAGTGTTGATGACACACAGAAATTGCATCAGGATTGAATACAACAATCACCATGCCCACTTTCCTCCATGGGAGAAATGTCCAAAACATTCAACGATTTGATCGTTCCCTGGAAGACCAGTAGTAGTTTCCGATGCACATCTGGAGGCATTCTGTAATCTGTGGACTATCAGAGTGTTGATGAAACACAGAAATAGCATCAGGATTGAATACAACAATCACCATGTGCACTTTCCTCCATGGGAGTAATGTCTCTAACAATCTACGCTTTGATCGTTCCCTGGAAGACCAGTAGTAGTTTCCGATGCACATCTGAAGAAATTCTGTAATCTGTGGTGTATCAGAGTGTTGATGAAACACAGAAATTGCGTCTGGATTGAATACAACAGTCACCATGCGCACTTTCCTTCACGGGAGTTATGTCTCAAACAATCTACGATTTGATCGTTCCCTGGAAGACCAGTAGTAGTTACCGATGCACATCTGGTGGCATTCTGTAATGTGTAGACTATCAAAGTGTAGATAAAACACAGTAATTGCATCAGGATTGAATACAACAGTCACCATGTGCACTTTCCTCCATGGGAGTAATGTCTCAAAGAGTTTACGCTTTGATCGTTCCCTGGAAGACCAGTAGTAGTTTCCGATGCACATCTGGAGGCATTCTGTAATCTGTGGACTATCAGAATGTTGATGAAAGACAGAAATTGCATCGGGATTGAATACAACAGTCACCATGCAAACTTTCCTCCATGGGAATAATGTCTCAAACAGTCTACGCTTTGATCGTTCCCTGGAAGACCAGTAGTAGTTTCCGATGCACATCTGGAGGCATTCTGTTATCTGTGGACTATCAGAGTGTTGATGAAACACAGAAATTGCATCGGGATTGAATACAACAGTCACCATGCACACATTCCTCCATATAAGTAATGTCTCAAACAGTCTACGCTTTGATCGTTTCCTGGAAGACCAGTAGTAGTGTCCGATGAACATCTGGAGGCATTCTGAAATCTGAGGACTAACTGAGTGTTGATGAAACACAGACATTGTATCGGGATTGAATACAACAGTCACCATGCGCACTTTCCTCCATGGGAGTAATGTCTCAAACAGTCTACGCTTTGATCGTTCTCTGGAAGACCAGTACTACATTCCGATGCACACCTGGAGGCATTCTGTTATCTGTGGACTATCAGAGTGTTGATGAAACACAGAAATTGCATCGGGATTGAATACAACAGTCACCATGCGCACTTTCCTCCATGGGAGTAACTCTCAAACAGTCTATGCTTTGATCGTTCCCTGTAAGACCAGTAGTAGTTTCCGATGCACATCTCGAGGCATTCTGTAATCTGTGGACTATTAGAGTGTTGATGAAACAGAGAATTTGCATCGGGATTGAATACAACAGTCACCATGCGCACAGTCCTCCATAAAAGTAATGTCTAAAACAGTCTACGCTTTGATCGTTCCCTGGAAGACCAGTAGTAGTTTCCGATGCACATCTGGAGGCATTCTGTTATCTGTGGACTATCAGAGTGTTGATGAAACACAGAAATAGCATCGGGATTGAATACAACAATCACCATGCGCACATTCCTCCATAAAAGCAATGTCCCAAACAGTCTACGCTTTGATCGTTCCCTGGACACCAGTAGTAGTTTCCGATGCACAACTGGAGGCATTCTGTAATCTGTGGACTATCAGAGTGTTGATGAAACACAGAAATTGCATCGGGATTGAATACAACAGTCACCATGCGCAGTTTCCTCCGTGGCAGTAATGTCTCAAACAGTCTACGCTTTGATCGTTCCCTGGAAGACCAGTAGTAGTTTCCGATGCACATCAGGAGGCATTCTGTAATCTGTGGAGTATCAGAGTGTTGATGAAACACAGATATTGCATCGGGATTGAATATAAGAGTCACCAAGCGCACTTTCCTCCATAGGAGTAATGTCCCAAACATTCTACGCTTTGATCGTTCCCTGGAAGACCAGTAGTAGTTTCCGATGCACATCTGGAGGCATTCTGTAATCTGTGGACTATCAGAGTGTTGATGAAACACATAAATTGCATCGGGATTGAATACAACAATCACCATGCGCACTTTCCTCCATGGGAGTAATGTCTCAAACAGTCTATTCTTTGATCGTTCCCTGGAAGACAAGTAGTAGTTTCCGATGCACATCTGGAGGCATTCTGTAATCTGTGGAGTATCAGAGTGTTGATGAAACACTGAAATTACATCGGGATTGAATACAACAGTCACCATGCGCACTTTCCTCCATGGGAGTAATTCTCAAACAGTCTACGCTTTGATCGTTCCCTATAAGACCAATAGTGGTTTCCGATGCACATCTGATGGCATTCTGTAATCTGTGGACTATCAGAGTGTTGATGAAACACAGAAATTGCATAGGGATTGAATACAACAGTCTCCATGCGCACTTCCCTCCATGGGAGTAATGTCTCAAAGAGTATACGCTTTGATAGTTCCCTGCAAGACCAGTAGTAGTTTCCGATGCACATCTGGAGGCATTCTGTTATCTGTGGACTATTAGAGTGTTGATGAAACACAGAAATTGCATCGGGATTGAATACAACACTCACAATGCGCACTTTCCTCCTCGGCAGTATTTTCTCAAACCATCTACGCTTTGATCGTTCCCTGGAAGACCAGTAGTAGTTTCCGATGCACATCTGATCGCATTCTGTAATGTGTAGACTATCAGAGTGTTGATGAAACACAGTAATTGCATCGGGATTGAATACAACAGTCACCATGCACACATTCCTCCATAAAAGTAATGTTTCAAACAGTCTACGCTTTGATCGTTTCCTGGAAGACCAGTAGTAGTGTCCGATGAACATCTGGAGGCATTCTGTAATTTGTGGACTATCAGAGTGTTGATGAAACACAGAAATTGCATCGGGATTGAATACAACAGTCACCATGCGCACTTACCTTCACGGGAGTTATGTCTCAAACAATCTACGATTTGATCGTTCCCTGGAAGACCAGTAGTAGTTTCCGATGCACATCTGGTGGCATTCTGTAATGTGTAGACTATCAAAGTGTTGATAAAACACAGTAATTGCATCAGGATTCAATACAACAGTCACCATGCGCACTTTCCTCCATGGGAGTAATGTCTCTAACAGTCTACGCTTTGATCGTTCTATGGAAGACCAGTAGTAGTTTCCGATGCACATCTGGAGGCATTCTGTAATCTGTGGAGTATCAGAGTGTTGATGAAACACAGAAATTGCATCTGGATTGAATACAACAGTCACCATGCGCACTTTCCTTCACGGGAGTTATGTCTCAAACAATCTACGATTTGATCGTTCCCTGGAAGACCAGTAGTAGTTTCCGATGCACATCTGGTGGCATTCTGTAATGTGTAGACTTTCAAAGTGTTGATAAAACACAGTAATTGCATCAGGATTGAATACAACAGTCACCATGCGCACTTTCCTCCATGGGAGAAGTGTCTCAAAGAGATTACGCTTTGATCGTTCCCTGGAAGACCAGTAGTAGTTTCCGATGCACATCTGGAGGCATTCTGTAATCTGTGGACTATCAGAATGTTGATGAAAGAGAGAAATTGCATCGGGATTGAATACAACAGTCACCATGCACACTTTCCTCCATGGGAGTAATGTCTCAAACAGTCTACGTTTTGATCGTTCCCTGGAAGACCAGTAGTAGTTTCCGATGCACATCTGGAGGCATTCTGTTATCTGTGGACTATCAAAGTGTTGATGAAACACAGAAATTGCATCGCGATTGAATACAACAGTCACCATACGCACTTTCCTCCATGGGAATAATGTCTCAAAAGGTCTATGCTTTCATCGTTCCCAGGGTGACCAGTAGTAGGTTCCGATGCACATCTGGAGGCATTCTGTAACCTGTGGACTATCAGAGTATTGATGAAAGACAGAAAATGCATCGGGATTGAATACAACAGTCACGATGCGCAATTACCTCCATGGGAGTAATGTCTCAAAGAGTTTACGCTTTGATCGTTCCATGGAAGACCAGTAGTAGTTTCCGATGCACATCTGGATGCATTCTGTAATCTGTGGACTATCAGAGTGTTGATGACACACAGAAATTGCATCAGGATTGAATACAACAATCACCATGCGCACTTTCCTCCATGGGAGTAATGTCCCAAACATTCTACATTTTGATCGTTCCCTGGAAGACCAGTAGTAGTTTCCAATGCACATCTGGAGGCATTCTGTAATCTGTGGACTATCAGAGTGTTGATGAAACACAGAAATAGCATCGGCATTGAATACAACAATCACCATGTGCACTTTCCTCCATGGGAGTAATGTCTCTAACAGTCTACGCTTTGATCGTTCCCTGGAAAACCAGTAGTAGTTTCCGATGCACAACTGGAGAAATTCTGTAATCTGTGGAGTATCAGAGTGTTGATGAAACACAGAAATTGCGTCTGGATTGAATACAACAGTCACCAAGCGCACTTTCCTTCACGGGAGTTATGTCTCTAACAATCTACAATTTGATCGTTCCCTGGAAGACCAGTAGTAGTTTCCGATGCACATCTGGTGGCGTTCTGTAATGTGTAAACTATCAAAGTGTTGATAAAACACAGTAATTGCATCAGGATTGAATACAACAGTCACCATGCGCACTTTCCTCCATGGGAGTAGTGTCTCAAAGAGTTTACGCTTTGATCGTTCCCTGGAAGACCAGTAGTAGTTTCCGATGCACATCTGGAGGCATTCTGTAATCTGTGGACTATCAGAATGTTGATGAAAGACAGAAATTGCATCGGGATTGAATGCAACAGTCACCATGCACACTTTCCTCCATGGGAGTAATGTCTCAAACAGTCTACGCTTTGATCGTTCCCTGGAAGACCAGTAGTAGTTTCCGATGCACATCTGGAGGCATTCTGTTATCTGTGGACTATCAGAGTGTTGATGAAACACAGAAATTGCATCGGGATTGAATACAACAGTCACCATGCACACATTCCTCCATATAAGTAATGTCTCAAACAGTCTACGCTTTGATCGTTTCCTGGAAGACCAGTAGTAGTGTCCGATGAACATCTGGAGGCATTCTGAAATCTGTGGACTAACTGAGTGTTGATGAAACACAGACATTGTATCGGGATTGAATACAACAGTCACCATGCGCACTTTCCTCCATGGGAGTAATGTCTCAAACAGTCTACGCTTTGATCGTTCTCTGGAAGACCAGTACTACATTCCGATGCACACCTGGAGGCATTCTGTTATCTGTGGACTATCAGAGTGTTGATGAAACACAGAAATTGCATCGGGATTGAATACAACAGTCACCATGCGCACTTTTCTCCATGGGTGTAATGTCTCTAACAGTCTACGGTTTGATCGTTCCCTGGAAGACCAGTAGTAGTTTCCGATGCACATCTGGAGGCATTCTGTAATCTGTGGAGTATCAGAGTGTTGATGAAACACAGAAATTGCATCGGGATTGAATACAACAGTCACCATTCGCACTTTCCTCCATGGGAGTAATTCTCAAACAGTCTACGTTTTGATCGTTCCCTGGAAGACCAGTAGCAGTTTCCGATGCACATCTGGTGGCATTGTGTAATCTGTGGACTATCAGAGTGTTGATGACACACAGAAATGGCATCGGCATTGAATACAACAGTCACCATGCGCACTTTCCTCCATGGGAGTAACTCTCAAACGGTCTATGATTTGATCGTTCCCTGTAAGACCAGTAGTAGTTTCCGATGCACATCTCGAGGCATTCTGTAATCTGTGGACTATTAGAGTGTTGATGAAACAGAGAACTTGCATCGGGATTGAATACAACAGTCACCATGCGCACATTCCTCCATAAAAGTAATGTCTAAAACAGTCTACGCTTTGATCGTTCCCTGGAAGACCAGTAGTAGTTTCCGATGCACATCTGGAGGCATTCTGTTATCTGTGGACTATCAGAGTGTTGATGAAACACAGAAATAGCATCGGGATTGAATACAACAATCACCATGCGCACATTCCTCCATAAAAGCAATGTCTCAAACAGTGTACGCTTTGATCGTTCCCTGGACACCAGTAGTAGTTTCCGATGCACAACTGGAGGCATTCTGTAATCTGTGGAGTATCAGAGTGTTGATGAAACACAGGAATTGCATCGGGAATGAATACAACAGTCACCATGCGCAGTTTCCCACGTGGCAGTAATGTCTCAAACAGTCTACGCTTTGATCATTCCCTGGAAGACCAGTAGTAGTTTCCGATGCACATCAGGAGGCATTCTTTAATCTGTGGAGTATCAGAGTGTTGATGAAACACAAATATTGCATCGGGATTGAATATAACAGTCACCCAGCGCACTTTCCTCCATGGGACTAATGTCCCAAACATTCTACGCTTTGATCGTTCCCTGGAAGACCAGTAGTAGTTTCCGATGCACATCTGGAGGCATTCTGTAATCTGTGGACTATCAGAGTGTTGATGAAACACATAAATTGCATCGGGATTGAATACAACAATCACCATGCGCACTTTCCTCCATGGGAGTAATGTCTCAAACAGTCTATTCTTTGATCGTTCCCTGGAAGACAAGTAGTAGTTTCCAATGCACATCTGGACGCATTCTGTAATCTGTGGAGTATCAGAGTGTTGATGAAACACTGAAATTACATCGGGATTGAATACAACAGTCACCATGCGCACTTTTCTCCATGGGAGTAATTCTCAAACAGTCTACGCTTTGATCGTTCCCTATAAGACCAGTAGTAGTTTCCGATGCACATCTGATGGCATTCTGTAATCTGTGGACTATCAGAGTGTTGATGAAACACAGAAATTGCATAGGGATTGAATACAACAGTCACCATGCGCACTTTCCTATATGGGAGTAATGTCTCAAAGAGTTTACGCTTTGATAGTTCCCTGGAAGACCAGTAGTAGTTTCCGATGCACATCTTGAGGCATTCTGTTATCTGTGGACTATTAGAGTGTTGATGAAACACAGAAATTGCATCGGGATTGAATACAACAGTCACCATGCGCACTTTCCTTCACGGGAGTTATGTCTCAAACAATCTACGATTCGATCGTTCCCTGGAAGACCAGTAGTAGTTTCCGATGCACATCTGGTGGCATTCTGTAATGTGTAGACTATCAAAGTGTTGATAAAACACAGTAATTGCATCAAGATTCAATACAACAGTCACCATGTGCACTTTCCTCCATGGGAGTAATGTCTCTAACAGTCTACGCTTTGATCGTTCCCCGGAAGACCAGTAGTAGTTTCCGATGCACATCTGGAGGCATTCTGTAATCTGTGGAGTATCAGAGTGTTGATGAAACACAGAAATTGCATCTGGATTGAATACAACAGTCACCATGCGCACTTTCCTTCACTGGAGATATGTCTTAAACAATCTACGATTTGATCGTTCCCTGGAAGACCAGTAGTAGTTTCTGATGCACATCTGGTGGCATTCTGTAATGTGTAGACTTTCGAAGTGTTGATAAAACACAGTAATTGCATCAGGATTGAATACAACAGTCACCATGCGCACTTTCCTCCATGGGAGAAGTGTCTCAAAGAGTTTACGCTTTGATCGTTCCCTGGAAGACCAGTAGTAGTTTCCGATGCACATCTTGAGGCATTCTGTTATCTGTGGACTATTAGAGTGTTGATGAAACACAGAAATTGCATCGGGATTGAATACAACACTCACCATGCGCACTTTCCTCCACGGCAGTATTTTCTCAAACCATCTACGCTTTGATCGTTCCCTGGAAGACCAGTAGTAGTTTCCGATGCACATCTGGTCGCATTCTGTAATGTGTAGACTATCAGAGTGTTGATGAAACACAGTATTTGCATCGGGATTGAATACAACAGTCACCATGCACACATTCCTCCATAAAAGTAATGTCTCAAACAGTCTACGCTTTGATCGTTTCCTGGAAGACCAGTAGTAGTGTCCGATGAACATCTGGAGGCATTCTGTAATCTGTGGACTATCAAAGTGTTGATGAAACACAGAAATTGCATCGCGATTGAATACAACAGTCACCATACGCACTTTCCTCCATGGGAATAATGTCTCAAAGAGTCTACGCTTTGATCGTTCCCAGGGAGACCAGTAGTAGGTTCCGATGCACATCTGGAGGCATTCTGTAACCTGTGGACTATCAGAGTGTTGATGAAAGACAGAAAATGCATCGGGATTGAATACAAGAGTCACGATGCGCAATTACCTCCATGGGAGTAATGTCTCAAAGAGTTTACGCTTTGATCGTTCCCTGGAAGACCAGTAGTAGTTTCCGATGCACATCTGGATGCATTCTGTAATCTGTGGACTATCAGAGTGTTGATGACACACAGAAATTGCATCAGGATTGAATACAACAATCACCATGCGCACTTTCCTCCTTGGGAGTAATGTCCCAAACATTCTACCTTTTGATCGTTCCCTGGAAGACCAGTAGTAGTTTCCGATGCACATCTGGTGGCATTCTGTAATGTGTAGACTTTCAAAGTGTTGATAAAACACAGTAATTGCATCAGGATTGAATACAACAGTCACCATGCGCACTTTCCTCCATGGGAGAAGTGTCTCAAAGAGTTTACGCTTTGATCGTTCCCTGGAAGACCAGTAGTAGTTTCCGATGCACATCTTGAGGCATTCTGTTATCTGTGGACTATTAGAGTGTTGATGAAACACAGAAATTGCATCGGGATTGAATACAACACTCACCATGCGCACTTTCCTCCACGGCAGTATTTTCTCAAACCATCTACGCTTTGATCGTTCCCTGGAAGACCAGTAGTATTTTCCGATGCACATCTGGTCGCATTCTGTAATGTGTAGACTATCAGAGTGTTCATGAAACACAGTAATTGCATCGGGATTGAATACAACTGCCACCATGCACACATTCCTCCATAAAAGTAATGTCTCAAACAGTCTACGCTTTGATCGTTTCCTGGAAGACTAGTAGTAGTGTCCGATGAACATCTGGAGGCATTCAGTAATCTGTGGACTATCAAAGTGTTGATGAAGCACAGAAATTGCATCGCGATTGAATACAACAGTCTTCATACGCACTTTCCTCCATGGGAATAATGTCTCAAAGAGTCTACGCTTTGATCGTTCCCAGGGAGACCAGTAGTAGGTTCCGATGCACATCTGGAGGCATTCTGTAACCTGTGGACTATCAGAGTGTTGATGAAAGACAGAAAATGCATCAGGATTGAATACAACGGTCACCATGCGCAATTACCTCCATGGGAGTAATGTCTCAAAGAGTTTACGCTTTGATCGTTCCCTGGAAGACCAGTAGTAGTTTCCGATGCACATCTGGATGCATTCTGTAATCTGTGGACTATCACAGTGTTGATGACACACAGAAATTGCATCAGGATTGAATACAACAATCACCATGTTCACTTTCCTCCATGGGAGTAATGTCCCAAACATTCTACCTTTTGATCGTTCCCTGGAAGACCAGTAGTAGTTTCCGATGCACATCTGGAGGCATTCTGTAATCTGTGGACTATCAGAGTGTTGATGAAACACAGAAATAGCATCGGGATTGAATACAACAATCACCATGTGCACTTTCCTCCATGGGAGTAATGTCTCTAACAGTCTATGCTTTGATCGTTTTCTGGAAGACCAATAGTAGTTTCCGATGCACATCTGGAGAAATTCTGTAATCTGCGGAGTATCAGAGTGTTGATGAAACACAGAAATTGCATCTGGATTGAATACAACAGTCACCATGCGCACTTTCCTTCACGGGAGTTATGTCTCAAACAATCTACGATTTGATCGTTCCCTGGAAGACCAGTAGTAGTTTCCGATGCACATCTGGTGGCATTCTGTAATGTGTAGACTATCAAAGTGTTGATAAAACACAGTAATTGCATCAGGATTGAATACAACAGTCACCATGCGCACTTTCCTCCATGGGAGTAATGTCTCAAAGAGTTTACGCTTTGATAGTTCCCTGGAAGACCAGTAGTAGTTTCCGATGCACATCTGGAGGCATTCTGTTATCTGTGGACTATTAGAGTGTTGATGAAACACAGAAATTGCATCGGGATTGAATACAACACTCACCATGCGCACTTTCCTCCACGGCAGTATTTTCTCAAACCATCTATTCTTTGATCGTTCCCTGGAAGACCAGTAGTAGTTTCCGATGCACATCTGATCGCATTCTGTAATGTGTAGACTATCAGAGTGTTGATGAAACACAGTAATTGCATCGGGATTGAATACAACAGTCACCATGCACACATTCCTCCATAAAAGTAAAGTCTCAAACAGTCTACGCTTTGATCGTTTCCTGAAAGACCAGTAGTAGTGTCCGATGAACATCTGGAGGCATTCTATAATTTGTGGACTATCAGAGTGTTGATGAAACACAGAAATTGCATCGGGATTGAATACAACAGTCACCATGCGCACTTTCCTTCACGGGAGTTATGTCTCAAACAATCTACGATTTGATCGTTCCCTGGAAGACCAGTAGTAGTTTCCGATGCACATCTGGTGGCATTCTGTAATGTGTAGACTATCAAAGTGTTGATAAAACACAGTAATTGCATCAGGATTCAATACAACAGTAACCATGCGCACTTTCCTCCATGGGAGTAATGTCCCTAACAGTCTACGCTTTGATCGTTCCCTGGAAGACCAGTAGTAGTTTCCGATGCACATCTGGAGGCATTCTGTAATCTGTGGAGTATCAGAGTGTTGATGAAACACAGAAATTGCATCTGGATTGAATACATCAGTCACCATGCGCACTTTCCTTCACGGGAGTTATGTCTCAAACAATCTACGATTTGATCGTTCCCTGGAAGACCAGTAGTAGTTTCCGATGCACATCTGGTGGCATTCTGTAATGTGTAGACTTTCAAAGTGTTGATAACACACAGTAATTGCATCAGGCTTGAATACAACAGTCACCATGCGCACTTTCCTCCATGGGAGAAGTGTCTCAAAGAGTTTACGTTTTTGATCGTTCCCTGGAAGACCAGTAGTAGTTTCCGATGCACATCTGGAACCATTCTGTAATCTGTGGACTATCAGAATGTTGATGAAAGACAGAAATTGCATCGGGATTGAATACAACAGTCACCATGCAAACTTTCCTCCATGGGAGTAATGTCTCAAACAGTCTACGCTTTGATCGTTCCCTGGAAGACCAGTAGTAGCTTCCGATGCACATCTGGAGGCATTCTGTTATCTGTGGACTATCAAAGTGTTGATGAAACACAGAAATTGCATCGCGATTGAATACAACAGTCACCATACGCACTTTCCTCCATGGGAATAATGTCTCAAAAAGTCTACGCTTTGATCGTTCCCAGGGAGACCAGTAGTAGGTTCCGATGCACATCTGGAGGCATTCTGTAACCTGTGGACTATCAGAGTGTTGATGAAAGACAGAAAATGCATCGGGATTGAATACAACAGTCACGATGCGCAATTACCTCCATGGGAGTAATGTCTCAAAGAGTTTACGCTTTGATCGTTCCCTGGAAGACCCGTAGTAGTTTCCGATGCACATCTGGATGCATTCTGTAATCTTTGGACTATCAGAGTGTTGATGACACACAGAAATTGCATCAGGATTGAATACAACAATCACCATGCGCACTTTCCTCCATGGGAGTAATGTCCCAAATATTCTACGATTTGATCGTTCCCTGGAAGACCAGTAGTAGTTTCCGATGCACATCTGGAGGCATTCTGTAATCTGTGGACTATCAGAGTGTTGATGAAACACAGAAATAGCATCGGGATTGAATACAACAATCACCATGTGCACTTTCCTCCATGGGAGTAATGTCTCTAACAGTCTACGCTTTGATCGTTCTCTGGAAGACCAGTAGTAGTTTCCGATGCACATCTGGAGAAATTCTGTAATCTGTGGAGTATCAGAGTGTTGATGAAACACAGAAATTGCGTCTGGATTGAATACAACAGTCACCATGCGCACTTTCCTTCATGGGAGTTATGTCTCAAACAGTCTAGAATTTGATCGTTCCCTGGAAGACCAGTAGTAGCTTCCGATGCACATCTGGTGGCATTCTGTAATGTGTAGACTATCAAAGTGTTGATAAACACAGTAATTGCATCAGGATTGAATACAACAGTCACCATGCGCACTTTCTTCCATGGGAGTAATGTCTCAAAGAGTTTACGCTTTGATCGTTCCCTGGAAGACCAGTAGTAGTTTCCGATGCACATCTGGAGGCATTCTGTAATCTGTGGACTATCAGAATGTTGATGAAAGACAGAAATTGCATCGGGATTGAATACAACAGTCACCATGCACACTTTCCTCCATGGGAGTAATGTCTCAAACAGTCTACGCTTTGATCGTTCCCTGGAAGACCAGTAGTAGTTCCCGATGCACATCTGGAGGCATTCTGTTAACTGTGGACTATCAGAGTGTTGATGAAACACAGAAATTGCATCGGGATTGAATACAACAGTCACCATGCGCACATTCCTCCATATAAGTAATGTCTCAAACAGTCTACGCTTTGATCGTTTCCTGGAAGACCAGTAGTAGTGTCCGATGAACATCTGTAGGCATTCTGAAATCTGTGGACTAACTGAGTGTTGATGAAACACAGACATTGTATCGGGATTGAATACAACAGTCACCATGCGCACTTTCCTCCATGGGAGTAATGTCTCAAACAGTCTACGCTTTGATCGTTCTCTGGAAGACCAGTACTACATTCCGATGCACACCTGGAGGCATTCTGTTATCTGTGGACTATCAGAGTGTTGATGAAACACAGAAATTGCATCGGGATTGAATACAACAGTCACCATGCGCACTTTCGTCCATGGGTGTAATGTCTCTAACAGTCTACGGTTTGATCGTTCCCTGGAAGACCAGTAGTAGTTTCCGATGCACATCTTGAGGCATTCTGTTATCTGTGGACTATTAGAGTGTTGATGAAACACAGAAATTGCATCGGGATTGAATACAACAGTCACCATGCGCACTTTCCTTCACGGGAGTTATGTCTCAAACAATCTACGATTCGATCGTTCCCTGGAAGACCAGTAGTAGTTTCCGATGCACATCTGGTGGCATTCTGTAATGTGTAGACTATCAAAGTGTTGATAAAACACAGTAATTGCATCAAGATTCAATACAACAGTCACCATGTGCACTTTCCTCCATGGGAGTAATGTCTCTAACAGTCTACGCTTTGATCGTTCCCCGGAAGACCAGTAGTAGTTTCCGATGCACATCTGGAGGCATTCTGTAATCTGTGGAGTATCAGAGTGTTGATGAAACACAGAAATTGCATCTGGATTGAATACAACAGTCACCATGCGCACTTTCCTTCACGGGAGATATGTCTTAAACAATCTACGATTTGATCGTTCCCTGGAAGACCAGTAGTAGTTTCTGATGCACATCTGGTGGCATTCTGTAATGTGTAGACTTTCGAAGTGTTGATAAAACACAGTAATTGCATCAGGATTGAATACAACAGTCACCATGCGCACTTTCCTCCATGGGAGAAGTGTCTCAAAGAGTTTACGCTTTGATCGTTCCCTGGAAGACCAGTAGTAGTTTCCGATGCACATCTTGAGGCATTCTGTTATCTGTGGACTATTAGAGTGTTGATGAAACACAGAAATTGCATCGGGATTGAATACAACACTTACCATGCGCACTTTCCTCCACGGCAGTATTTTCTCAAACCATCTACGCTTTGATCGTTCCCTGGAAGACCAGTAGTAGTTTCCGATGCACATCTGGTCGCATTCTGTAATGTGTAGACTATCAGAGTGTTGATGAAACACAGTATTTGCATCGGGATTGAATACGAAAGTCACCATGCACACATTCCTCCATAAAAGTAATGTCTCAAACAGTCTACGCTTTGATCGTTTCCTGGAAGACCAGTAGTAGTGTCCGATGAACATCTGGAGGCATTCTGTAATCTGTGGACTATCAAAGTGTTGATGAAACACAGAAATTGCATCGCGATTGAATACAACAGTCACCATACGCACTTTCCTCCATGGGAATAATGTCTCAAAGAGTCTACGCTTTGATCGTTCCCAGGGAGACCAGTAGTAGGTTCCGATGCACATCTGGAGGCATTCTGTAACCTGTGGACTATCAGAGTGTTGATGAAAGACAGAAAATGCATCGCGATTGAATACAAGAGTCACGATGCGCAATTACCTCCATGGGAGTAATGTCTCAAAGAGTTTACGCTTTGATCGTTCCCTGGAAGACCAGTAGTAGTTTCCGATGCACATCTGGATGCATTCTGTAATCTGTGGACTATCAGAGTGTTGATGACACACAGAAATTGCATCAGGATTGAATACAACAATCACCATGCGCACTTTCCTCCTTGGGAGTAATGTCCCAAACATTCTACCTTTTGATCGTTCCCTGGAAGACCAGTAGTAGTTTCCGATGCACATCTGGTGGCATTCTGTAATGTGTAGACTTTCAAAGTGTTGATAAAACACAGTAATTGCATCAGGATTGAATACAACAGTCACCATGCGCACTTTCCTCCATGGGAGAAGTGTCTCAAAGAGTTTACGCTTTGATCGTTCCCTGGAAGACCAGTAGTAGTTTCCGATGCACATCTTGAGGCATTCTGTTATCTGTGGACTATTAGAGTGTTGATGAAACACAGAAATTGCATCGGGATTGAATACAACACTCACCATGCGCACTTTCCTCCACGGCAGTATTTTCTCAAACCATCTACGCTTTGATCGTTCCCTGGAAGACCAGTAGTATTTTCCGATGCACATCTGGTCGCATTCTGTAATGTGTAGACTATCAGAGTGTTCATGAAACACAGTAATTGCATCGGGATTGAATACAACTGCCACCATGCACACATTCCTCCATAAAAGTAATGTCTCAAACAGTCTACGCTTTGATCGTTTCCTGGAAGACTAGTAGTAGTGTCCGATGAACATCTGGAGGCATTCAGTAATCTGTGGACTATCAAAGTGTTGATGAAGCACAGAAATTGCATCGCGATTGAATACAACAGTCTTCATACGCACTTTCCTCCATGGGAATAATGTCTCAAAGAGTCTACGCTTTGATCGTTCCCAGGGAGACCAGTAGTAGGTTCCGATGCACATCTGGAGGCATTCTGTAACCTGTGGACTATCAGAGTGTTGATGAAAGACAGAAAATGCATCAGGATTGAATACAACGGTCACCATGCGCAATTACCTCCATGGGAGTAATGTCTCAAAGAGTTTACGCTTTGATCGTTCCCTGGAAGACCAGTAGTAGTTTCCGATGCACATCTGGATGCATTCTGTAATCTGTGGACTATCACAGTGTTGATGACACACAGAAATTGCATCAGGATTGAATACAACAATCACCATGTTCACTTTCCTCCATGGGAGTAATGTCCCAAACATTCTACCTTTTGATCGTTCCCTGGAAGACCAGTAGTAGTTTCCGATGCACATCTGGAGGCATTCTGTAATCTGTGGACTATCAGAGTGTTGATGAAACACAGAAATAGCATCGGGATTGAATACAACAATCACCATGTGTACTTTCCTCCATGGGAGTAATGTCTCTAACAGTCTATGCTTTGATCGTTTTCTGGAAGACCAATAGTAGTTTCCGATGCACATCTGGAGAAATTCTGTAATCTGCGGAGTATCAGAGTGTTGATGAAACACAGAAATTGCATCTGGATTGAATACAACAGTCACCATGCGCACTTTCCTTCACGGGAGTTATGTCTCAAACAATCTACGATTTGATCGTTCCCTGGAAGACCAGTAGTAGTTTCCGATGCACATCTGGTGGCATTCTGTAATGTGTAGACTATCAAAGTGTTGATAAAACACAGTAATTGCATCAGGATTGAATACAACAGTCACCATGCGCACTTTCCTCCATGGGAGTAATGTCTCAAAGAGTTTACGCTTTGATAGTTCCCTGGAAGACCAGTAGTAGTTTCCGATGCACATCTGGAGGCATTCTGTTATCTGTGGACTATTAGAGTGTTGATGAAACACAGAAATTGCATCGGGATTGAATACAACACTCACCATGCGCACTTTCCTCCACGGCAGTATTTTCTCAAACCATCTATTCTTTGATCGTTCCCTGGAAGACCAGTAGTAGTTTCCGATGCACATCTGATCGCATTCTGTAATGTGTAGACTATCAGAGTGTTGATGAAACACAGTAATTGCATCGGGATTGAATACAACAGTCACCATGCACACATTCCTCCATAAAAGTAAAGTCTCAAACAGTCTACGCTTTGATCGTTTCCTGAAAGACCAGTAGTAGTGTCCGATGAACATCTGGAGGCATTCTATAATTTGTGGACTATCAGAGTGTTGATGAAACACAGAAATTGCATCGGGATTGAATACAACAGTCACCATGCGCACTTTCCTTCACGGGAGTTATGTCTCAAACAATCTACGATTTGATCGTTCCCTGGAAGACCAGTAGTAGTTTCCGATGCACATCTGGTGGCATTCTGTAATGTGTAGACTATCAAAGTGTTGATAAAACACAGTAATTGCATCAGGATTCAATACAACAGTAACCATGCGCACTTTCCTCCATGGGAGTAATGTCCCTAACAGTCTACGCTTTGATCGTTCCCTGGAAGACCAGTAGTAGTTTCCGATGCACATCTGGAGGCATTCTGTAATCTGTGGAGTATCAGAGTGTTGATGAAACACAGAAATTGCATCTGGATTGAATACATCAGTCACCATGCGCACTTTCCTTCACGGGAGTTATGTCTCAAACAATCTACGATTTGATCGTTCCCTGGAAGACCAGTAGTAGTTTCCGATGCACATCTGGTGGCATTCTGTAATGTGTAGACTTTCAAAGTGTTGATAACACACAGTAATTGCATCAGGCTTGAATACAACAGTCACCATGCGCACTTTCCTCCATGGGAGAAGTGTCTCAAAGAGTTTACGTTTTTGATCGTTCCCTGGAAGACCAGTAGTAGTTTCCGATGCACATCTGGAACCATTCTGTAATCTGTGGACTATCAGAATGTTGATGAAAGACAGAAATTGCATCGGGATTGAATACAACAGTCACCATGCAAACTTTCCTCCATGGGAGTAATGTCTCAAACAGTCTACGCTTTGATCGTTCCCTGGAAGACCAGTAGTAGCTTCCGATGCACATCTGGAGGCATTCTGTTATCTGTGGACTATCAAAGTGTTGATGAAACACAGAAATTGCATCGCGATTGAATACAACAGTCACCATACGCACTTTCCTCCATGGGAATAATGTCTCAAAAAGTCTACGCTTTGATCGTTCCCAGGGAGACCAGTAGTAGGTTCCGATGCACATCTGGAGGCATTCTGTAACCTGTGGACTATCAGAGTGTTGATGAAAGACAGAAAATGCATCGGGATTGAATACAACAGTCACGATGCGCAATTACCTCCATGGGAGTAATGTCTCAAAGAGTTTACGCTTTGATCGTTCCCTGGAAGACCCGTAGTAGTTTCCGATGCACATCTGGATGCATTCTGTAATCTTTGGACTATCAGAGTGTTGATGACACACAGAAATTGCATCAGGATTGAATACAACAATCACCATGCGCACTTTCCTCCATGGGAGTAATGTCCCAAATATTCTACGATTTGATCGTTCCCTGGAAGACCAGTAGTAGTTTCCGATGCACATCTGGAGGCATTCTGTAATCTGTGGACTATCAGAGTGTTGATGAAACACAGAAATAGCATCGGGATTGAATACAACAATCACCATGTGCACTTTCCTCCATGGGAGTAATGTCTCTAACAGTCTACGCTTTGATCGTTCTCTGGAAGACCAGTAGTAGTTTCCGATGCACATCTGGAGAAATTCTGTAATCTGTGGAGTATCAGAGTGTTGATGAAACACAGAAATTGCGTCTGGATTGAATACAACAGTCACCATGCGCACTTTCCTTCATGGGAGTTATGTCTCAAACAGTCTAGAATTTGATCGTTCCCTGGAAGACCAGTAGTAGCTTCCGATGCACATCTGGTGGCATTCTGTAATGTGTAGACTATCAAAGTGTTGATAAACACAGTAATTGCATCAGGATTGAATACAACAGTCACCATGCGCACTTTCTTCCATGGGAGTAATGTCTCAAAGAGTTTACGCTTTGATCGTTCCCTGGAAGACCAGTAGTAGTTTCCGATGCACATCTGGAGGCATTCTGTAATCTGTGGACTATCAGAATGTTGATGAAAGACAGAAATTGCATCGGGATTGAATACAACAGTCACCATGCACACTTTCCTCCATGGGAGTAATGTCTCAAACAGTCTACGCTTTGATCGTTCCCTGGAAGACCAGTAGTAGTTCCCGATGCACATCTGGAGGCATTCTGTTAACTGTGGACTATCAGAGTGTTGATGAAACACAGAAATTGCATCGGGATTGAATACAACAGTCACCATGCGCACATTCCTCCATATAAGTAATGTCTCAAACAGTCTACGCTTTGATCGTTTCCTGGAAGACCAGTAGTAGTGTCCGATGAACATCTGTAGGCATTCTGAAATCTGTGGACTAACTGAGTGTTGATGAAACACAGACATTGTATCGGGATTGAATACAACAGTCACCATGCGCACTTTCCTCCATGGGAGTAATGTCTCAAACAGTCTACGCTTTGATCGTTCTCTGGAAGACCAGTACTACATTCCGATGCACACCTGGAGGCATTCTGTTATCTGTGGACTATCAGAGTGTTGATGAAACACAGAAATTGCATCGGGATTGAATACAACAGTCACCATGCGCACTTTCGTCCATGGGTGTAATGTCTCTAACAGTCTACGGTTTGATCGTTCCCTGGAAGACCAGTAGTAGTTTCCGATGCACATCTGGAGGCATTCTGTAATCTGTGGAGTATCAGAGTGTTGATGAAACACAGAAATTGCATCGGGATTCAATACAACAGTCACCATTCGCACTTTCCTCCATGGGAGTACTTCTCAAACAGTCTACGTTTTGATCGTTCCCTGGAAGACCAGTAGTAGTTTCCGATGCACATCTGGTGGCATTCTGTAATGTGTAGACTATCAAAGTGTTGATAAAACACAGTAATTGCATCAGGATTGAATACAACAGTCACCATGCGCACTTTCCTCCATGGGAGTAATGTCTCAAAGAGTTTACGCTTTGATCGTTCCCTGGAAGACCAGTAGTAGTTTCCGATGCACATCTGGAGGCATTCTGTTATCTGTGGACTATTAGAGTATTGATGAAACACAGAAATTGCATCGGGATTGAATACAACACTCACCATGCTCACATTCCTCCACGGCAGTATTTTCTCAAACCATCTACGCTTTGATCGTTCCCTGGAAGACCAGTAGTAGTTTCCGATGCACATCTTTTCGCATTCTGTAATGTGTAGACTATCAGAGTGTTGATGAAACACAGTAATTGCATCGGGATTGAATACAACAGTCAAAATGCACACATTCCTCCACAAATGTAATGTCTCAAACAGTCTACGTTTTTATCGTTTCCTGGAAGACCAGTAGTAGTGTCCGATGAACATCTGGAGGCATTCTGTAATTTGTGGACTATCAGAGTGTTGATGAAACACAGAAATTGCATCGGGATTGAATACAACAGTCACCATGCGCACTTTCCTTCACGGGAGTTATGTCTCAAACAATCTACGATTTGATCGTTCCCTGGAAGAACAGTAGTAGTTTCCGATGCACATCTGGTGGCATTCTGTAATGTGTAGACTATCAAAGTGTTGATAAAACACAGTAATTGCATCAGGATTGAATACAACAGTCACCATGCGCACTTTCCTCCATGGGAGTAATGTCTCAAGCAGTCTACGCTTTGATCGTTCCCTGGAAGACCAGTAGTAGTTTCCGATGCACATCTGGACGTTTTCTGTAATCTGTGGACTATCAGAGTGTTGGAGAAACACAAAAATTGCATCGGGATTGAATACAACAGACTCCATGAACAGTTTCCTCCATGGGAGTAATGTCTCAAACAGTCTACGCTTTGATCGTTGACTGGAAGACCAGTAGTAGTTTCCGTTGCACATCTGGATGCTTTCTGTAATCTGTGGACTATCAGAGTGTTGATGAAACACAGAAAATGCATCGGGATTGAATACAACAGCCTCAATGCGCAGTTTCCTCCATGGGAGTAATGTCTCAAACAGTCTACGCTTTGAGCGTTCCCTGGAAGACCAGTAGTAGTTTCCGATGCACATCTGGATGCTTTCTGTAATCTGTGGACTATCAGAGTGTTGATGAAACACAGAGATTGCATCGGGATTGAATGCAACTGTCACCATCCGCACTTTCCTCCATGGGAGTAATGTCTAAAACAGTCTACGCTTTGATCGTTCCCTGGAAGACCAGTAGTAGTTTCCAATGCACATCTGGTGGCATTCTGTAATCTGTGGACTATCGGAGTGTTGATGAAACACAGAAATTGCATCGGGATTGAATGCAACAGTCACCATCCGCACTTTCCTCCATGGGAGTAATGTCTGAAACAGACTACGCATTGATCGTTCCCTGGAATACCAGTAGTAGTTTCCGATGCACATCTGGTGGCATTCTGTAATCTGTGGACTATCAGAGTGTTGATGAATCACAGAAAATGCATCGGGATTGAATACAACAGTCACCATGAGCACTTTCCTCCATAGGAGTAATGTCTAGAAGAGTTTACGGTATGATCGTTCCCTGGAAGACCAGTAGTAGTTTCCGATGAACATCTGGAGGCATTCTGTAATCTGTGGACTATCAAAGTGTTGATGAAACACAGTATTTGCATCGGGATTGAATACAAGTCACCATGCGCACTTTCCTCCATGGGAGTAATGTCTCTAAGAGTCTACGCTTTGATCGTTCCCTGGAAGACCAGTAGTAGTTTCCGATGCACATCTGGATGCTTTCTGTAATCTGTGGACTATCAGAGTGTTGATGAAACACAGAAATTGCATCGGGATTGAATACAACAGTCTCCATGAGCAGTTTCCTCCATGGGAGTAATGTCTCAAACAGTCTACGCTTTGATCGTTCCCTGGAAGACCAGTAGTAGTTTCCGATGCACATCTGGCGGCATTCTGTAATCTATGGACAATCAGAGTGTTAATGAAGCACAGAAATTACATCGGGATTGAATACAACAGTCACCATGCGCACTTTCCTCCATAAAAGTAATGTCTCAAACAGTCTACGCTTTGATCGTTCCCTGGAAGACCAGTAGTAGTTTCCTCTGCACATCTGGTGGCATTCTGTAATCTGTGGACTATCAGAGTGTTGATGAAACACAGAAATTGCATCGGGATTGAATGCAACAGTCACCATCCTCTCTTTCCTCCATGGGAGTAATGTCTGAAACAGTCTACGCTTTGATCGTTCCCTGGAAGACCAGAAGTAGTTTCCCATGCGGATCTGGAGGCATTCTGTAATCTGTGGACTATCAGAGTGTTGATGAAACACAGAAATTGCATCGGGATTGAATACAACAGTCATTACGCGCACATTCCTCCATAAAGTAATGTCTCAAAGAGTCTACGCTTTGATCGTTCCCTGGAAGACTAGTAGTAGTTTCCGATGAACATCTGGAGGCATTCTGTAATCTGTGGACTATCAGAGTGTTGATGAAACACAGAAATTGCATCGGGATTGAATACAACATTCACCATGCGCACTTTCCTCCATGGGATTAATATCTCTAACAGTCTACGCTTTGATCGTTCCCTGGAAGACCAGTAGTAGTTTCCTCTGCACATCTGGTGGCATTCTGTAATCTGTGGACTATCAGAGTGTTGCAGAAACACAGAAATTGCATCGGGATTGAATACAACAGTCACCATCCGCACTTTCCTCCATGGCAGTAATGTCTGAAACAGTCTACGCTTTGATCGTTTCCTGGAAGACCAGTAGTAGTTTCCAATGCACATCTGGTTGCATTCTGAAATCTGTGGACTATCAGAGTGTTGATCAAACACAGAAAATGCATCGGGATTGAATACAACAGTCTCCATGCGCACTTTCCTCCATGGGAGTAATGTCTCAAAGAGTTTACGCTTTGATCGTTCCCTGGAAGACCAGTAGTAGATTTCGATGCACATCTGGAGGAATTCTGTAATCTGTGGACTATCAGAGTGTTGATGAAACACAGAAGTTGCATCGGGATTGAATACAACAGTCACCATGCGCACATTCCTCCATAAAACTAATGTCTCAAACAGTCTACGCTTAGATCGTTCCCTGGAAAACCAGTAGTAGTTTCCGATGCACATCTGGACGCTTTCTGTAATCTGTGGACTATCAGAGTGTTGATGAAACACAAAAATTGCATCGGGATTGAATACAACAGACTCCATGAACAGTTTCCTCCATGGGAGTATTGTCTCAAACAGTCTACGCTTTCATCGTTCCTTGGAAGACCAGTAGTAGTTTCCGATGCACATCTGAGGGCATTCTGTAATCTGTGGACTATCAGAGTGTTGATGAAACACAGAAATTGCATCGGGATTGAATGCAACAGTCACCATGCGCACTTTCCTCCATGGGAGTAATGTCTCAAAGAGTTTACGCTTTGATCGATCCCTGGAAGACCAGTAGTAGTTTCCGATGCACATCTAGAGGCATTCTGTAATCTGTGGACTATCAGAGTGTTGATGAAACACAGAATTTGCTTCGGGATTGAATACAACAGTCATCATGCGCACATTCCTCCATAGAAGTAGTGTCTCAAACAGTCTCCGCTTTGATCGTTCCCTGGAAGACCAGTAGTAGTTTCCGATGCACATCTGGTGGCATTCTGTAATCAGTGGACCATCAGAGTGTTGATGAAACACAGAAATGGCATCGTGATTGAATACAACAGTCATCATGCGCACATTCCTCCATAAAGTAATGTCTCAAACAGTCTACGCTTTGATCGTTTCCTGGAAGACTAGTAGTAGTTTCCGATGAACATCTGGAGGCATTCTGTAATCTGTGGACTATCAGAGTGTTGATGAAACACAGAAATTGCATCGGGATTGAATACAACATTCACCATGCCCACTTTCCTCCATGGGAGTAATATCTCTAACAGTCTACGCTTTGATCGTTCCCTGGAAGACCAGTAGTAGTTTCCGATGCACATCTGGAGGCATTCTGTAATCTGTGGACTATCAGAGTGTTGATGAAACACAGAAATAGCATCGGGATTGAATACAACAATCACCATGAGCACTTTCCTCCATGGGAGTAATGTCTCTAACAGTCTATGCTTTGATCGTTCCCTGGAAGACCAGTAGTAGTTTCCGATGCACATCTGGAGAAATTCTGTAATCTGTGGAGTATCAGAGTGTTGATGAAACACAGAAATTGCATCTGGATTGAATACAACAGTCACCATGCGCACTTTCCTTCACGGGAGTTATGTCTCAAACAATCTACGATTTGATCGTTCCCTGGAAAACCAGTAGTAGTTTCCGATGCACATCTGGTGGCATTCTGTAATGTGTAGACTATCAAAGTGTTGGTAAAACACAGTAATTGCATCAGGATTCAATACAACAGTAACCATGCGCACTTTCCTCCATGGGAGTAATGTCCCTAACAGTCTACGCTTTGATCGTTCCCTGGAAGACCAGTAGTAGTTTCCGATGCACATCTGGAGGCATTCTGTAATCTGTGGAGTATCAGAGTGTTGATGAAACACAGAAATTGCATCTGGATTGAATACATCAGTCACCATGCGCACTTTCCTTCACGGGAGTTATTTCTCAAACAATCTTCGATTTGATCGTTCCCTGGAAGACCAGTAGTAGTTTCCGATGCACATCTGGTGGCATTCTGTAATGTGTAGACTTTCAAAGTGTTGATAACACACAGTAATTGCATCAGGATTGAATACAACAGTCACAATGCGCACTTTCCTCCATGGGAGAAGTGTCTCAAAGAGTTTACGCTTTGATCGTTCCCTGGAAGACCAGTAGTAGTTTCCGATGCACATCTGGAACCATTCTGTAATCTGTGGACTATCAGAATGTTGATGAAAGACAGAAATTGCATCGGGATTGAATATAACAGTCACCATGCAAACTTTCCTCCATGGGAGTAATGTCTCAAACAGTCTACGCTTTGATCGTTCCCTGGAAGACCAGTAGTAGCTTCCGATGCACATCTGGAGGCATTCTATTATCTGTGGACTATCAAAGTGTTGATGAAACACAGAAATTGCATCGCGATTGAATACAACAGTCACCATACGCACTTTCCTCCATGGGAATAATGTCTCAAAAAGTCTACGCTTTGATCGTTCCCAGGGAGGCCAGTAGTAGGTTCCGATGCACATCTGGAGGCATTCTGTAACCTGTGGACTATCAGAGTGTTGATGAAAGACAGAAAATGCATCGGGATTGAATACAACAGTCACGATGCGCAATTACCTCCATGGGAGTAATGTCTCAAAGAGTTTACGCTTTGATCGTTCCCTGGAAGACCCGTAGTAGTTTCCGATGCACATCTGGATGCATTCTGTAATCTGTGGACTATCAGAGTGTTGATGACACACAGAAATTGCATCAGGATTGAATACAACAATCACCATGCGCACTTTCCTCCATGGGAGTAATGTCCCAAACATTCTACGATTTGATCGTTCCCTGGAAGACCAGTAGTAGTTTCCGATGCACATCTGGAGGCATTCTTTAATCTGTGGACTATCAGAGTGTTGATGAAACACAGAAATAGCATCGGGATTGAATACAACAATCACCATGTGCACTTTCCTCCATGGGAGTAATGTCTCTAACAGTCTACGCTTTGATCGTTCTCTGGAAGACCAGTAGTAGTTTCCGATGCACATCTGGAGAAATTCTGTAATCTGTGGAGTTTCAGAGTGTTGATGAAACACAGAAATTGCGTCTGGATTGAATACAACAGTCACCATGCGCACTTTCCTTCATGGGAGTTATGTCTCAAACAGTCTACAATTTGATCGTTCCCTGGAAGACCAGTAGTAGTTTCTGATGCACATCTGGTGGCATTCTGTAATGTGTAGACTATCGAAGTGTTGATAAAACACAGTAATTGCATCAGGATTGAATACAACAGTCACCATGCGCACTTTCCTCCATGGGAGTAATGTCTCAAAGAGTTTACGCTTTGATCGTTCCCTGGAAGACCAGTAGTAGTTTCCGATGCACATCTGGAGGCATTCTGTAATCTGTGGCCTATCAGAATGTTGATGAAAGACAGAAATTGCATCGGGATTGAATACAACAGTCACCATGCACACTTTCCTCCATGGGAGTAATGTCTCAAACAGTCTACGCTTTGATCGTTCCCTGGAAGACCAGTAGTAGTTTCCGATGCACATCTGGAGGCATTCTGTTAACTGTGGACTATCAGAGTGTTGATGAAACACAGAAATTGCATCGGGATTGAATACAACAGTCACCATGCGCACATTCCTCCATATAAGTAATGTCTCAAACAGTCTACGCTTTGATCGTTTCCTGGAAGACCAGTAGTAGTGTCCGATGAACATCTGTAGGCATTCTGAAATCTGTGGACTAACTGAGTGTTGATGAAACACAGACATTGTATCGGGATTGAATACAACAGTCACCATGCGCACTTTCCTCCATGGGAGTAATGTCTCAAACAGTCTACGCTTTGATCGTTCTCTGGAAGACCAGTACTACATTCCGATGCACACCTGGAGGCATTCTGTTATCTGTGGACTATCAGAGTGTTGATGAAACACAGAAATTGCATCGGGATTGAATACAACAGTCACCATGCGCACTTTCCTCCATGGGTGTAATGTCTCTAACAGTCTACGGTTTCATCGTTCCCTGGAAGACCAGTAGTAGTTTCCGATCCACATCTGGAGGCATTCTGTAATCTGTGGGGTATCAGAGTGTTGATGAAACACAGAAATTGCATCGGGATTCAATACAACAGTCACCATTCGCACTTTCCTCCATGGGAGTAATTCTCAAACAGTCTACGTTTTGATCGTTCAATGGAAGACCAGTAGTAGTTTCCGATGCACATCTGGTGGCATTCTGTAATGTGTAGACTATCAAAGTGTTGATAAAACACAGTAATTGCATCAGGATTGAATACAACTGTCACCATGCGCACTTTCCTCCATGGGAGTAATGTCTCAAAGAGTTTACGCTTTGATCGTTCCCTGGAAGACCAGTAGTAGTTTCCGATGCACATCTGGAGGCATTCTGTTATATGTGGACTATTAGAGTATTGATGAAACACAGAAATTGCATCGGGATTGAATACAACACTCACCATGCTCACATTCCTCCACGGCAGTATTTTCTCAAACCATCTACGCTTTGATCGTTCCCTGGAAGACCAGTAGTAGTTTCCGATGCACATCTGGACGTTTTCTGTAATCTGTGGACTATCAGAGTGTTGGAGAAACACAAAAATTGCATCGGGATTGAATACAACAGTCTCCATGAACAGTTTCCCCCATGGGAGTAATGTCTCAAACAGTCTACGCTTTGATCGTTGACTGGAAGACCAGTAGTAGTTTCCGTTGCACATCTGGATGCTTTCTGTAATCTGTGGACTATCACAGTGTTGATGAAACACAGAAAATGCATCGGGATTGAATACAACAGCCTCAATGCGCAGTTTCCTCCATGGGAGTAATGTCTCAAACAGTCTACGCTTTGAGCGTTCCCTGGAAGACCAGTAGTAGTTTCCGATGCACATCTGGATGCTTTCTGTAATCTGTGGACTATCAGAGTGTTGATGAAACACAGAGATTGCATCGGGATTGAATGCAACTGTCACCATCCGCACTTTCCTCCATGGGAGTAATGTCTAAAACAGTCTACGCTTTGATCGTTCCCTGGAAGACCAGTAGTAGTTTCCAATGCACATCTGGTGGCATTCTGTAATCTGTGGACTTTTAGAGTGTTGATGAAACACAGAAATTGCATCGGGATTGAATGCAACAGTCACCATCCGCACTTTCCTCCATGGGAGTAATGTCTGAAACAGACTACGCATTGATCGTTCCCTGGAATACCAGTAGTAGTTTCCGATGCACATCTGGTGGCATTCTGTAATCTGTGGACTATCAGAGTGTTGATGAATCACAGAAAATGCATCGGGATTGAATACAACAGTCACCATGAGCACTTTCCTCCATGGGAGTAATGTCTAGAAGAGTTTACGGTATGATCGTTCCCTGGAAGACCAGTAGTAGTTTCCGATGAACATCTGGAGGCATTCTGTAATCTGTGGACTATCAAAGTGTTGATGAAACACAGTATTTGCATCGGGATTGAATACAAGTCACCATGCGCACTTTCCTCCATGGGAGTAATGTCTCTAAGAGTCTACGCTTTGATCGTTCCCTGGAAGACCAGTAGTAGTTTCCGATGCACATCTGGATGCGTTCTGTAATCTGTGGACTATCAGAGTGTTGATGAAACACAGAAATTGCATCGGGATTGAATACAACAGTCTCCATGAGCAGTTTCCTCCATGGGAGTAATGTCTCAAACAGTCTACGATTTGATCGTTCCCTGGAAGACCAGTAGTAGTTTCCGATGCACATCTGGCGGCATTCTGTAATCTATGGACAATCAGAGTGTTAATGAAGCACAGAAATTACATCGGGATTGAATACAACAGTCACCATGCGCACTTTCCTCCATAAAAGTAATGTCTCAAACAGTCTACGCTTTGATCGTTCCCTGGAAGACCAGTAGTAGTTTCCTCTGCACATCTGGTGGCATTCTGTAATCTGTGGACTATCAGAGTGTTGATGAAACACAGAAATTGCATCGGGATTGAATGCAACAGTCACCATCCGCTCTTTCCTCCATGGGAGTAATGTCTGAAACAGTCTACGCTTTGATCGTTCCCTGGAAGACCAGAAGTAGTTTCCCATGCGGATCTGGAGGCATTCTAAAAATCTGTGGACTATCAGAGTGTTGACGAAACACAGAAATTGCATCGGGATTGAATACAACAGTCATTACGCGCACATTCCTCCATAAAGTAATGTCTCAAAGAGTCTACGCTTTGATCGTACCCTGGAAGACTAGTAGTAGTTTCCGATGAACATCTGGAGGCATTCTGTAATCTGTGGACTATCAGAGTGTTGATGAAACACACAAATTGCATCGGGATTAAATACAACATTCACCATGCGCACTTTCCTCCATGGGAGTAATATCTCTAACAGTCTACGCTTTGATCGTTCCCTGGAAGACCAGTAGTAGTTTCCTCTGCACATCTGGTGGCATTCTGTAATCTGTGGACTATCAGAGTGTTGCAGAAACACAGAAATTGCATCGGGATTGAATACAACAGTCACCATCCGCACTTTCCTCCATGGCAGTAATGTCTGAAACAGTCTACGCTTTGATCGTTTCCTGGAAGACCAGTAGTAGTTTCCGATGCACATCTGGTGGCATTCTGTAATGTGTAGACTATCAAAGTGTTGATAAAACACAGTAATTGCATCAGGATTGAATACAACAGTCACCATGCGCACTTTCCTCCATGGGAGTAATGTCTCAAAGAGTTTACGCTTTGATCGTTCCCTGGAAGACCAGTAGTAGTTTCCGATGCACATCTGGAGGCATTCTGTAATCTGTGGACTATCAGAATGTTGATGAAAGACAGAAATTGCATCGGGATTGAATACAACAGTCACCATGCACACTTTCCTCCATGGGAGTAATGTCTCAAACAGTCTACGCTTTGATCGTTCCCTGGAAGACCAGTAGTAGTTTCCGATGCACATCTGGAGGCATTCTGTTAACTGTGGACTATCAGAGTGTTGATGAAACACAGAAATTGCATCGGGATTGAATACAACAGTCACCATGCGCACATTCCTCCATATAAGTAATGTCTCAAACAGTCTACGCTTTGATCGTTTCCTGGAAGACCAGTAGTAGTGTCCGATGAACATCTGTAGGCATTCTGAAATCTGTGGACTAACTGAGTGTTGATGAAACACAGACATTGTATCGGGATTGAATACAACAGTCACCATGCGCACTTTCCTCCATGGGAGTAATGTCTCAAACAGTCTACGCTTTGATCGTTCTCTGGAAGACCAGTACTACATTCCGATGCACACCTGGAGGCATTCTGTTATCTGTGGACTATCAGAGTGTTGATGAAACACAGAAATTGCATCGGGATTGAATACAACAGTCACCATGCGCACTTTCCTCCATGGGTGTAATGTCTCTAACAGTCTACGGTTTCATCGTTCCCTGGAAGACCAGTAGTAGTTTCCGATCCACATCTGGAGGCATTCTGTAATCTGTGGGGTATCAGAGTGTTGATGAAACACAGAAATTGCATCGGGATTCAATACAACAGTCACCATTCGCACTTTCCTCCATGGGAGTAATTCTCAAACAGTCTACGTTTTGATCGTTCCCTGGAAGACCAGTAGTAGTTTCCGATGCACATCTGGTGGCATTCTGTAATGTGTAGACTATCAAAGTGTTGATAAAACACAGTAATTGCATCAGGATTGAATACAACAGTCACCATGCGCACTTTCCTCCATGGGAGTAATGTCTCAAAGAGTTTACGCTTTGATCGTTCCCTGGAAGACCAGTAGTAGTTTCCGATGCACATCTGGAGGCATTCTGTTATCTGTGGACTATTAGAGTATTGATGAAACACAGAAATTGCATCGGGATTGAATACAACACTCACCATGCTCACATTCCTCCACGGCAGTATTTTCTCAAACCATCTACGCTTTGATCGTTCCCTGGAAGACCAGTAGTAGTTTCCGATGCACATCTTTTCGCATTCTGTAATGTGTAGACTATCAGAGTGTTGATGAAACACAGTAATTGCATCGGGATTGAATACAACAGTCACCATGCACACATTCCTCCACAAATGTAATGTCTCAAACAGTCTACGTTTTTATCGTTTCCTGGAAGACCAGTAGTAGTGTCCGATGAACATCTGGAGGCATTCTGTAATTTGTGGACTATCAGAGTGTTGATGAAACACAGAAATTGCATCGGGATTGAATACAACAGTCACCATGCGCACTTTCCTTCACGGGAGTTATGTCTCAAACAATCTACGATTTGATCGTTCAATGGAAGAACAGAAGTAGTTTCCGATGCACATCTGGTGGCATTCTGTAATGTGTAGACTATCAAAGTGTTGATAAAACACAGTAATTGCATCAGGATTGAATACAACAGTCACCATGCGCACTTTCCTCCATGGGAGTAATGTCTCAAGCAGTCTACGCTTTGATCGTTCCCTGGAAGACCAGTAGTAGTTTCCGATGCACATCTGGACGTTTTCTGTAATCTGTGGACTATCAGAGTGTTGGAGAAACACAAAAATTGCATCGGGATTGAATACAACAGTCTCCATGAACAGTTTCCTCCATGGGAGTAATGTCTCAAACAGTCTACGCTTTGATCGTTGACTGGAAGACCAGTAGTAGTTTCCGTTGCACATCTGGATGCTTTCTGTAATCTGTGGCCTATCAGAGTGTTGATGAAACACAGAAAATGCATCGGGATTGAATACAACAGCCTCAATGCGCAGTTTCCTCCATATGAGTAATGTCTCAAACAGTCTACGCTTTGAGCGTTCCCTGGAAGACCAGTAGTAGTTTCCGATGCACATCTGGATGCTTTCTGTAATCTGTGGACTATCAGAGTGTTGATGAAACACAGAGATTGCATCGGGATTGAATGCAACTGTCACCATCCGCACTTTCCTCCATGGGAGTAATGTCTAAAACAGTCTACGCTTTGATCGTTCCCTGGAAGACCAGTAGTAGTTTCCAATGCACATCTGGTGGCATTCTGTAATCTGTGGACTATCAGAGTGTTGATGAAACACAGAAATTGCATCGGGATTGAATGCAACAGTCACCATCCGCACTTTCCTCCATGGGAGTAATGTCTGAAACAGACTACGCATTGATCGTTCCCTGGAATACCAGTAGTAGTTTCCGATGCACATCTGGTGGCATTCTGTAATCTGTGGACTATCAGAGTGTTGATGAATCACAGAAAATGCATCGGGATTGAATACAACAGTCACCATGAGCACTTTCCTCCATGGGAGTAATGTCTAGAAGAGTTTACGGTATGATCGTTCCCTGGAAGACCAGTAGTAGTTTCCGATGAACATCTGGAGGCATTCTGTAATCTGTGGACTATCAAAGTGTTGATGAAACACAGTATTTGCATCGGGATTGAATACAAGTCACAATGCGCACTTTCCTCCATGGGAGTAATGTCTCTAAGAGTCTACGCTTTGATCGTTCCCTGGAAGACCAGTAGTAGTTTCCGATGCACATCTGGATGCTTTCTGTAATCTGTGGACTATCAGAGTGTTGATGAAACACAGAAATTGCATCGGGATTGAATACAACAGTCTCCATGAGCAGTTTCCTCCATGGGAGTAATGTCTCAAACAGTCTACGCTTTGATCGTTCCCTGGAAGACCAGTAGTAGTTTCCGATGCACATCTGGCGGCATTCTGTAATCTATGGACAATCAGAGTGTTAATGAAGCACAGAAATTACATCGGGATTGAATACAACAGTCACCATGCGCACTTTCCTCCATAAAAGTAATGTCTCAAACAGTCTACGCTTTGATCGTTCCCTGGAAGACCAGTAGTAGTTTCCTCTGCACAACTGGTGGCATTCTGTAATCTGTGGACTATCAGAGTGTTGATGAAACACAGAAATTGCATCGGGATTGAATGCAACAGTCACCATCCGCTCTTTCCTCCATGGGAGTAATGTCTGAAACAGTCTACGCTTTGATCGTTCCCTGGAAGACCAGAAGTAGTTTCCCATGCGGATCTGGAGGCATTCTGTAATCTGTGGACTATCACAGTGTTGATGAAACACAGAAATTGCATCGGGATTGAATACAACAGTCATTACGCGCACATTCCTCCATAAAGTAATGTCTCAAAGAGTCTACGCTTTGATCGTTCCCTGGAAGACTAGTAGTAGTTTCCGATGAACATCTGGAGGCATTCTGTAATCTGTGGACTATCAGAGTGTTGATGAAACACAGAAATTGCATCGGGATTAAATACAACATTCACCATGCGCACTTTCCTCCATGGGAGTAATATCTCTAACAGTCTACGCTTTGATCGTTCCCTGGAAGACCAGTAGTAGTTTCCTCTGCACATCTGGTGGCATTCTGTAATCTGTGGACTATCAGAGTGTTGCAGAAACACAGAAATTGCATCGGGATTGAATACAACAGTCACCATCCGCACTTTCCTCCATGGCAGTAATGTCTGAAACAGTCTACGCTTTGATCGTTTCCTGGAAGACCAGTAGTAGTTTCCAATGCACATCTGGTTGCATTCTGAAATCTGTGGACTATCAGAGTGTTGATCAAACACAGAAAATGCATCGGGATTGAATACAACAGTCTCCATGCGCACTTTCCTCCATGGGAGTAATGTCTCAAAGAGTTTACGCTTTGATCGTTCCCTGGAAGACCAGTAGTAGATTCCGATGCACATCTGGAGGAATTCTGTAATCTGTGGACTATCAGAGTGTTGATGAAACACAGAAGTTGCATCGGGATTGAATACAACAGTCACCATGCGCACATTCCTCCATAAAACTAATGTCTCAAACAGTCTACGCTTAGATCGTTCCCTGGAAAACCAGTAGTAGTTTCCGATGCACATCTGGACGCTTTCTGTAATCTGTGGACTATCAGAGTGTTGATGAAACACAAAAATTGCATCGGGATTGAATACAACAGACTCCATGAACAGTTTCCTCCATGGGAGTAATGTCTCAAACAGTCTACGCTTTGATCGTTCCTTGGAAGACCAGTAGTAGTTTCCGATGCACATCTGAGGGCATTCTGTAATCTGTGGACTATCAGAGTGTTGATGAAACACAGAAATTGCATCGGGATTGAATACAACAGTCACCATGCGCACTTTCCTCCATGGGAGTAATGTCTCAAAGAGTTTACGCTTTGATCGATCCCTGGAAGACCAGTAGTAGTTTCCGATGCACATCTAGAGGCATTCTGTAATCTGTGGACTATCAGAGTGTTGATGAAACACAGAATTTGCTTCGGGATTGAATACAACAGTCATCATGCGCACATTCCTCCATAGAAGTAGTGTCTCAAACAGTCTCCGCTTTGATCGTTCCCTGGAAGACCAGTAGTAGTTTCCGATGCACATCTGGTGGCATTCTGTTATCAGTGGACCATCAGAGTGTTGATGAAACACAGAAATGGCATCGTGATTGAATACAACAGTCATCATGCGCACATTCCTCCATAAAGTAATGTCTCAAACAGTCTACGCTTTGATCGTTCCCTGGAAGACTAGTAGTAGTTTCCGATGAACATCTGGAGGCATTCTGTAATCTGTGGACTATCAGAGTGTTGATGAAACACAGAAATTGCATCGGGATTGAATACAACATTCACCATGCCCACTTTCCTCCATGGGAGTAATATCTCTAACAGTCTACGCTTTGATCGTTCCCTGGAAGACCAGTAGTAGTTTCCTCTGCACATCTGGTGGCATTCTGTAATCTGTGGACTCTCAGAGTGTTGATGATACACAGAAATTGCATGGGGATTGAATGCAACAGTCACCACCCGCACTTTCCTCCATGGGAGTAATGTCTGAAATAGTCTACGCTTTGATCGTTCCCTGGAAGACCAGTAGTAGTTTCCAATGCACATCTGGTTGCATTCTGAAATCTGTGGACTATCAGAGTGTTGATGAAACACAGAAAATGCATCGGGATTGAATACAACAGTCTCCATGCGCACTTTTCTCCATGGGAGTAATGACTCAAAGAGTTTACGCTTTGATTGTTCCCTGGAAGACCAGTAGTAGATTCCGATGCACATCTGGAGGCATTCTGTAATCTGTGGACTATCAGAGTGTTGATGAAACACAGAAGGTGCATCGGGATTGAATACAACAGTCACCATGCGCACATTCCTCCATAAAACTAATGTCTCAAACAGTCTACGCTTAGATCGTTCCCTGGAAGACCAGTAGTAGTTTCCCATGCACATCTGGACGCTTTCTGTAATCTGTGGACTATCAGAGTGTTGATGAAACACAAAAATTGCATCGGGATTGAATACAACAGACTCCATGAACAGTTTCCTCCATGGGAGTAATGTTTCAAACAGTCTACGCTTTGATCGTTCCCTGGAAGACCAGAAGTAGTTTCCCATGCGGATCTGGAGGCATTCTGTAATCTGTGGACTATCAGAGTGTTGATGAAACACAGAAATTGCATCGGGATTGAATACAACAGTCACCATGCGCACTTTCCTCCATAAAAGTAATGTCTCAAACAGTCTACGCTTTGAACGTTCCCTGGAAGACCAGTAGTAGTTTCCGATGCACATCTGGTGGCATTCTGTAATCTGTGGACTATCAGAGTGTTGATGAAACTAAGAAATAGCATCGGGATTGAATACATCAGTCACCATGCGCACTTTCCTCCATGGGATTAATGTCTCAAAGAGTCTACGCTTTGATCGTTCCTTGGAAGACCAGTAGTAGTTTCCGATGCACATCTGAGGGCATTCTGTAATCTGTGGACTATCAGAGTGTTGATGAAACACAGAAATTGCATCGGGATTCAATACAACAGTCACCATGCGCACTTTCCTCCATGGGAGTAATGTCTCAAAGAGTTTACGCTTTGTTCGTTCCCTGGAAGACCAGTAGTAGTTTCCGATGCACATCTGGAGGCATTCTGTAATCTGTGGACTATCAGAGTGTTGATGAAACACAGAATTTGCTTCGGGATTGAATACAACAGTCATCATGCGCACATTCCTCCATAGAAGTAGTGTCTCAAACAGTCTACGCTTTGATCGTTCCCTGGAAGACCAGTAGTAGTTTCCGCTGCACATCTGGTGGCATTCTGTAATCTGTGGACCATCAGAGTGTTGATGAAACACAGAAATGGCGTCGTGATTGAATACAACAGTCACCATGCGCACATTCCTCCATAAAACTAATGTCTCAAACAGTCTACGCTTAGATCGTTCCCTGGAAGACCAGTTGTAGTTTCCGATGCACATCTGGTGGCATTCTGTAATCTGTGGACTATCAAAGTGTTGATGAAACACAGAAATTGCATCGGGATTGGATACAACAGTCACCATGCGCACTTTCCTCTATGGGAGTAAAGTCTAGAAGAGATTACGCAATGATCGTTCCCTGGAAGACCAGTAGTAGATTCCGATGAACATCTGGAGGCATTCTGTAATCTGTGGACTATCAAAGTGTTGATGAAACACAGAAATTGCATCGGGATTGGATACAACAGTCACCATGCGCACTTTCCTGTACGGGAGTAATGTCTCAAACAATCTACGCTTTGATCGTTCCCTGGAAGACCAGTAGTAGTTTCCGATGCACATCTGGTGGCATTCTGTAATCTGCAGACTATCAGAGTGTTGATGAAACACAGAAATTGCATCGGGATAGAATACAACAGTCACCATGAGCACTTTCCCCCATGGGAGTAATGTCTCAAATACTCTACGTTTTGATCGTTCCCTGGAAGACCAGTAGTAGTTTCCGATGCACATCTGGATGCTTTCTGTAATCTGTGGACTATCAGAGTGTTGATGAAACACAGAAAAAGCATCGGGATTGAATACAACAGTCTCCATGCGCAGTTTCCTCCATGGGAGTAATGTCTCAAACTGTCCACGCTTTGATCGTTCCCTGGAAGACCAGTAGTAGTTTCCGATGCACATCTGGATGCTTCCTGTAATCTGTGGACTATCAGAGTGATGATGAAACACAGAAATTGCATCGGGATTGAATACAACAGTCTCCATGAGCAGTTTCCTCCATGGGAGTAATGTCTCAAACAGTCTACGCTTTGATCGTTCCCTGGAAGACCAGTAGTAGTTTCCGATGCACATCTGGATGCATTCTGTAATCTGGGGACTATCAGAGTGTTAATGAAGCACAGAAATTGCATCGGGATGGAATACAACAGTCACCATGCGCACTTTCCTCCATGGGAGCAATGTCTGAAACAGTCTACGCATTGATCGTTCCCTGGAATACCAGTAGTAGTTTCCGATGCACATCTGGTGGCATTCTGTAATCTGTGGACTATCAGAGTGTTAATGAAACACAGAAAATGCATCGGGATTGAATACAACCGTCACCATGCGCACTTTCCTCTATGGGAGTAATGTCTAGAAGAGTTTACGCTATGATCGTTCCCTCGAAGACCAGTAGTAGGTTCCGATGAACATCTGGAGGCATTCTGTAATCTGTGGACTATCAAAGTGTTGATGAAACACAGAAATTGCATCGGGATTGAATGCAACAGTCACCATCCACACTTTCCTCCATGGGAGTAATGTCTGAAACAGTCTACGCTTTGATCGTTCCCTGGAAGACCAGTAGTAGTTTCCGATGCACATCTGGATGCTTTCTGTAATCTGTGGACTATCAGAGTGATGATGAAACACAGAAATTGCATCGGGATTGAATACAACAGTCTCCATGAGCAGTTTCCTCCATGGGAGTAATGTCTCAAACAGTCTACGCTTTGACCGTTCCCTGGAAGACCAGTAGTAGTTTCCGATGCACATCTGGATGCATTCTGTAATCTGGGGACTATCAGAGTGTTAATGAAGCACAGAAATTGCATCGGGATTGAATACAACAGTCACCATGCGCACATTCCTCCATAAAAGTAATGTCTCAAACAGTCTACGCTTTGATCGTTCCCTGGAAGACCAGTAGTAGTTTCCTCTGCAAATCTGGTGGCATTCTGTAATCTGTGGACTATCAGAGTGTTGATGAAACACAGAAATTGCATCGGGATTGAATGCAACAGTCACCATCCACACTTTCCTCCATGGGAGTAATGTCTGAAACAGTCTACGCTTTGATCGTTCCCTGGAAGACCAGTAGTAGTTTCCAATGCACATCTGTTTACATTCTGAAATCTGTGGACTATCAGAGTGTTGATTAAACACAGAAAATGCAACGGGATTGAATACAACAGTCTCCATGCGCACTTTCCTCTATGGGAGTAATGTCTCAAAGAGTTTACGCTTTGATCGTTCCCTTGAAGACCAGTAGTAGATTCCGATGCACATCTGGACGCGATTTCTGTAATCTGTGGACTATCAGAGTGTTGATGAAACATAAAAATTGCATCGGGATTGAATACAACAGACTCCATGAAGAGTTTCCTCCATGGGAGTAATGTCTCAAACAGTCTACGCTTTGATCGTTCCCTGGAAGACCAGTAGTAGTTTCCGATGCACATCTGGTGGCATTCTGTAGTCTGTGGACTATCAGAGTGTTGATGAAACACAGAAATTGCATCGGGATTGAATACAACAGTCACCATACGCATTTTCCTCCATGGCAGTAATGTCTCAAACAGTCTACACTTGATCGTTCCTTGGAAGACCAGTAGTAGTTTCCGATGCACATCTGAGGGCATTCTGTAATCTGTGGACCATCAGAGTGTTGATGACACACAGAAATTGCATCGGGATTGAATACAACAGTCACCATGCGCACTTTCCTCCATGGGAGTAATGTCTGAAAGAGTTTACGCTTTGATCGTTCCCTGGAAGACCAGTAGTAGTTTCCGATGCACATCTGGAGGCATTCTGTAATCTGTAAACTATCAGAGTGTTGATGAAACACAGAATTTGCTTCGGGATTGAATACAACAGTCATCATGCGCACATTCCTCCATAGAAGTAGTGTCTCAAACAGTCTACGCTTTGATAGTTCCCTGGAAGACCAGTAGTAGTTTCCGATCCACATCTGGAGGCATTCTGATATCTGTGGACTAACTGAGTGTTGATGAAACACAGAATTTCCATCGGGATTGAATACAACAGTCACCGTTCGCACTTTCCTCCACTGGTGTAATTCCCAAACAGTCTACGCTTTGATCGTTCCCTGGAAGATCAGTAGTAGATTCCGATGCACATATGGTGGCATCCTGTAATCTGTGGACTATCAGAGTGTTGATGAAACACAGAAAATGCATCGGGATTGAATACAACAGTCACCATGCACACTTTCCTCCATGGGAGTAATGTCTCAAACTGTTTACGCTATGATCGTTCCCTGGAAGACCAGTAGTAGTTTCGATGAACATCTGGAGGCATTCTGTAATCTGTGGACTATCAGAGTGTTGATGAAACACAGAAATTGCATCGGGATTGAATACAACAGTCACCATGCGCACTTTCCTCCATGGGAGTAATGTCTCAAAGAGTTTACGCTTTGATCGTTCCCTGGAAGACTAGTAGTAGTCACCGATGCACATCTGGAGGCATTCTGTTATCTGTGGACTATCAGAGTGTTGATGAAACACAGAAATTGCATCGGGATTGAATACAACAGTCACCATGCGCACTTTCCTCCATGGGAGTAATGTCTCAAAGAGTTTACGCTTTGATCGTTCCCTGGAAGACCTGTAGTAGTTTCCGATGCACATCTGGAGGCATTCTGTAATCTGTGGACTATCAGAGTGTTGATGAAACACAGAATTTGCTTCGGGATTGAATACAACAGTCATCATGCGCACATTCCTCCATAGAAGTAGTGTCTCAAACAGTCTACTCTTTGATCGTTCCCTGGAAGACCAGTTGTAGTTTCCGATCCACATCTGGAGGTATTCTGATATCTGTGGACTAACTGAGTGTTGATGAAACACAGAATTTCCATCGGGATTGAATACAACAGTCACCGTTCGCACTTTCCTCCACTGGTGTAATTCTCAAACAGTCTACGCTTTGATCGTTCCCTTGAAGATCAGTAGTAGATTCCGATGCACATCTGGTGGCATTCTGTAATCTGTGGACTATCAGAGTGTTGATGAAATACAGAAAATGCATCGGGATTGAATACAACAGTCACCATGCGCACTTTCCTCCATGGGAGTAATGTCTCAAAGAGTTTACGCTTTGATCGTTCCCTGGAAGACCAGTAGTAGTTTCCGATGCACATCTGGAGGCATTCTGTTATCTGTGGACTATCAGAGTGTTGATGAAACACAGAAATTGTATCGGGATTGAATACAAAAGTCACCATGCGCACTTTCCTGTACGGAAGCAATGTCTCAAACAATCTACGCTTTGATCGTACCCTGGAAGACGAGTAGTAGTCTCCGATGCACATCTGGAGGCATTCTGTAATCTGTGGACTATCAGAGTGTTGATGAAACACAGAAATTGCTTCGAGATTGAATACAACAGTCATCATGCGCACATTCCTCCTTAAAAGTAGTGTCTCAAATAGTCTATGCTTAGATCGTTCCCTGGAAGACCAGTTGTAGTTTCCGATGCACAACTGGTGGCATTCTGTAATCTGTAGACTATCAGAGTTTTGATGAAACACAGAAATTGCATTGGGATTGAATACAACAGTCACCATCCGCACTTTCCTCCATGGGAGTAATGTCTGAAACAGTCTACGCTTCCATCGTTCCCTGGAAGACCAGTAGTAGTTTCCGATCCACTTCTCTTGGCATTCTGTAATCTGTGGACTATCAGAGTGTTGATGAAACACAGAAAATGCATCGGGATTGAATACAACAGTCACCATGCGCACTTCCCTCCATGGGAGTAATGTCTCAAGGAGTTTACGTTCTGATCGTTCCCATGAAGACCAGTAGTAGTTTCCGATGCACATCTGGAGGCATTCTGTAATCTGTGGACTATCAGAGTGATGATGAAACACAGAAATTGCATCGGGATTGAATACAACAGTCACCATGCGCACTTTCCTCCATGGGAGTAATGTCTCAAAGAGTGTACCCTTTGATCGTTCCCTGGAAGACCAGTAGTAGTTTCCGATGCACATCTGGAGGCATTCTGTAATCTGTGGACTATGAGAGTGTTGATGAAACACAGAAATTGCATCGGGATTGAATACAACATTCATTACGTGCACATTCCTCCATAACGTAATGTCTCAAACAGTCTACGCTTTGATCGTTCCCTGGAAGACCAGTAGTAGTTTCCGATGAACATCTGGAGGCATTCTGTAATCTGTGGACTATCAGAGTGTTGATGAAACACAGAAATTGCATCGGGATTGAATACAACAGTCACCATGCGCACTTTCCTCCATGGGAGTAATGTCTCAAAGAGTTTACGCTTTGATCGATCCCTGGAAGACCAGTAGTAGTTTCCGATGCACATCTAGAGGCATTCTGTAATCTGTGGACTATCAGAGTGTTGATGAAACACAGAATTTGCTTCGGGATTGAATACAACAGTCATCATGCGCACATTCCTCCATAGAAGTAGTGTCTCAAACAGTCTCCGCTTTGATCGTTCCCTGGAAGACCAGTAGTAGTTTCCGATGCACATCTGGTGGCATTCTGTTATCAGTGGACCATCAGAGTGTTGATGAAACACAGAAATGGCATCGTGATTGAATACAACAGTCATCATGCGCACATTCCTCCATAAAGTAATGTCTCAAACAGTCTACGCTTTGATCGTTCCCTGGAAGACTAGTAGTAGTTTCCGATGAACATCTGGAGGCATTCTGTAATCTGTGGACTATCAGAGTGTTGATGAAACACAGAAATTGCATCGGGATTGAATACAACAGTCACCATCCGCACTTTCCTCCATGGCAGTAATGTCTGAAACAGTCTACGCTTTGATCGTTTCCTGGAAGACCAGTAGTAGTTTCCAATGCACATCTGGTTGCATTCTGAAATCTGTGGACTATCAGAGTGTTGATCAAACACAGAAAATGCATCGGGATTGAATACAACAGTCTCCATGCGCACTTTCCTCCATGGGAGTAATGTCTCAAAGAGTTTACGCTTTGATCGTTCCCTGGAAGACCAGTAGTAGATTCCGATGCACATCTGGAGGAATTCTGTAATCTGTGGACTATCAGAGTGTTGATGAAACACAGAAGTTGCATCGGGATTGAATACAACAGTCACCATGCGCACATTCCTCCATAAAACTAATGTCTCAAACAGTCTACGCTTAGATCGTTCCCTGGAAAACCAGTAGTAGTTTCCGATGCACATCTGGACGCTTTCTGTAATCTGTGGACTATCAGAGTGTTGATGAAACACAAAAATTGCATCGGGATTGAATACAACAGACTCCATGAACAGTTTCCTCCATGGGAGTAATGTCTCAAACAGTCTACGCTTTGATCGTTCCTTGGAAGACCAGTAGTAGTTTCCGATGCACATCTGAGGGCATTCTGTAATCTGTGGACTATCAGAGTGTTGATGAAACACAGAAATTGCATCGGGATTGAATACAACAGTCACCATGCGCACTTTCCTCCATGGGAGTAATGTCTCAAAGAGTTTACGCTTTGATCGATCCCTGGAAGACCAGTAGTAGTTTCCGATGCACATCTAGAGGCATTCTGTAATCTGTGGACTATCAGAGTGTTGATGAAACACAGAATTTGCTTCGGGATTGAATACAACAGTCATCATGCGCACATTCCTCCATAGAAGTAGTGTCTCAAACAGTCTCCGCTTTGATCGTTCCCTGGAAGACCAGTAGTAGTTTCCGATGCACATCTGGTGGCATTCTGTTATCAGTGGACCATCAGAGTGTTGATGAAACACAGAAATGGCATCGTGATTGAATACAACAGTCATCATGCGCACATTCCTCCATAAAGTAATGTCTCAAACAGTCTACGCTTTGATCGTTCCCTGGAAGACTAGTAGTAGTTTCCGATGAACATCTGGAGGCATTCTGTAATCTGTGGAATATCAGAGTGTTGATGAAACACAGAAATTGCATCGGGATTGAATACAACATTCACCATGCCCACTTTCCTCCATGGGAGTAATATCTCTAACAGTCTACGCTTTGATCGTTCCCTGGAAGACCAGTAGTAGTTTCCTCTGCACATCTGGTGGCATTCTGTAATCTGTGGACTCTCAGAGTGTTGATGATACACAGAAATTGCATGGGGATTGAATGCAACAGTCACCACCCGCACTTTCCTCCATGGGAGTAATGTCTGAAATAGTCTACGCTTTGATCGTTCCCTGGAAGACCAGTAGTAGTTTCCAATGCACATCTGGTTGCATTCTGAAATCTGTGGACTATCAGAGTGTTGATGAAACACAGAAAATGCATCGGGATTGAATACAACAGTCTCCATGCGCACTTTTCTCCATGGGAGTAATGACTCAAAGAGTTTACGCTTTGATTGTTCCCTGGAAGACCAGTAGTAGATTCCGATGCACATCTGGAGGCATTCTGTAATCTGTGGACTATCAGAGTGTTGATGAAACACAGAAGTTGCATCGGGATTGAATACAACAGTCACCATGCGCACATTCCTCCATAAAACTAATGTCTCAAACAGTCTACGCTTAGATCGTTCCCTGGAAGACCAGTAGTAGTTTCCCATGCACATCTGGACGCTTTCTGTAATCTGTGGACTATCAGAGTGTTGATGAAACACAAAAATTGCATCGGGATTGAATACAACAGACTCCATGAACAGTTTCCTCCATGGGAGTAATGTTTCAAACAGTCTACGCTTTGATCGTTCCCTGGAAGACCAGAAGTAGTTTCCCATGCGGATCTGGAGGCATTCTGTAATCTGTGGACTATCAGAGTGTTGATGAAACACAGAAATTGCATCGGGATTGAATACAACAGTCACCATGCGCACTTTCCTCCATAAAAGTAATGTCTCAAACAGTCTACGCTTTGATCGTTCCCTGGAAGACCAGTAGTAGTTTCCGATGCACATCTGGTGGCATTCTGTAATCTGTGGACTATCAGAGTGTTGATGAAACTAAGAAATAGCATCGGGATTGAATACATCAGTCACCATGCGCACTTTCCTCCATGGGATTAATGTCTCAAAGAGTCTACGCTTTGATCGTTCCTTGGAAGACCAGTAGTAGTTTCCGATGCACATCTGAGGGCATTCTGTAATCTGTGGACTATCAGAGTGTTGATGAAACACAGAAATTGCATCGGGATTCAATACAACAGTCACCATGCGCACTTTCCTCCATGGGAGTAATGTCTCAAAGAGTTTACGCTTTGTTCGTTCCCTGGAAGACCAGTAGTAGTTTCCGATGCACATCTGGAGGCATTCTGTAATCTGTGGACTATCAGAGTGTTGATGAAACACAGAATTTGCTTCGGGATTGAATACAACAGTCATCATGCGCACATTCCTCCATAGAAGTAGTGTCTCAAACAGTCTACGCTTTGATCGTTCCCTGGAAGACCAGTAGTAGTTTCCGCTGCACATCTGGTGGCATTCTGTAATCTGTGGACCATCAGAGTGTTGATGAAACACAGAGATGGCGTCGTGATTGAATACAACAGTCACCATGCGCACATTCCTCCATAAAACTTATGTCTCAAACAGTCTACGCTTAGATCGTTCCCTGGAAGACCAGTTGTAGTTTCCGATGCACATCTGGTGGCATTCTGTAATCTGTGGACTATCAAAGTGTTGATGAAACACAGAAATTGCATCGGGATTGGATACAACAGTCACCATGCGCACTTTCCTCTATGGGAGTAAAGTCTAGAAGAGATTACGCAATGATCGTTCCCTGGAAGACCAGTAGTAGATTCCGATGAACATCTGGAGGCATTCTGTAATCTGTGGACTATCAAAGTGTTGATGAAACACAGAAATTTCATCGGGATTGGATACAACAGTCACCATGCGCACTTTCCTGTACGGGAGTAATGTCTCAAACAATCTACGCTTTGATCGTTCCCTGGAAGACCAGTAGTAGTTTCCGATGCACATCTGGTGGCATTCTGTAATCTGCAGACTATCAGAGTGTTGATGAAACACAGAAATTGCATCGGGATAGAATACAACAGTCACCATGAGCACTTTCCCCCATGGGAGTAATGTCTCAAATACTCTACGTTTTGATCGTTCCCTGGAAGACCAGTAGTAGTTTCCGATGCACATCTGGATGCTTTCTGTAATCTGTGGACTATCAGAGTGTTGATGAAACACAGAAAAAGCATCGGGATTGAATACAACAGTCTCCATGCGCAGTTTCCTCCATGGGAGTAATGTCTCAAACTGTCCACGCTTTGATCGTTCCCTGGAAGACCAGTAGTAGTTTCCGATGCACATCTGGATGCTTCCTGTAATCTGTGGACTATCAGAGTGATGATGAAACACAGAAATTGCATCGGGATTGAATACAACAGTCTCCATGAGCAGTTTCCTCCATGGGAGTAATGTCTCAAACAGTCTACGCTTTGATCGTTCCCTGGAAGACCAGTAGTAGTTTCCGATGCACATCTGGATGCATTCTGTAATCTGGGGACTATCAGAGTGTTAATGAAGCACAGAAATTGCATCGGGATGGAATACAACAGTCACCATGCGCACTTTCCTCCATGGGAGCAATGTCTGAAACAGTCTACGCATTGATCGTTCCCTGGAATACCAGTAGTAGTTTCCGATGCACATCTGGTGGCATTCTGTAATCTGTGGACTATCAGAGTGTTAATGAAACACAGAAAATGCATCGGGATTGAATACAACCGTCACCATGCGCACTTTCCTCTATGGGAGTAATGTCTAGAAGAGTTTACGCTATGATCGTTCCCTCGAAGACCAGTAGTAGGTTCCGATGAACATCTGGAGGCATTCTGTAATCTGTGGACTATCAAAGTGTTGATGAAACACAGAAATTGCATCGGGATTGAATGCAACAGTCACCATCCACACTTTCCTCCATGGGAGTAATGTCTGAAACAGTCTACGCTTTGATCGTTCCCTGGAAGACCAGTAGTAGTTTCCGATGCACATCTGGATGCTTTCTGTAATCTGTGGACTATCAGAGTGATGATGAAACACAGAAATTGCATCGGGATTGAATACAACAGTCTCCATGAGCAGTTTCCTCCATGGGAGTAATGTCTCAAACAGTCTACGCTTTGACCGTTCCCTGGAAGACCAGTAGTAGTTTCCGATGCACATCTGGATGCATTCTGTAATCTGGGGACTATCAGAGTGTTAATGAAGCACAGAAATTGCATCGGGATTGAATACAACAGTCACCATGCGCACATTCCTCCATAAAAGTAATGTCTCAAACAGTCTACGCTTTGATCGTTCCCTGGAAGACCAGTAGTAGTTTCCTCTGCAAATCTGGTGGCATTCTGTAATCTGTGGACTATCAGAGTGTTGATGAAACACAGAAATTGCATCGGGATTGAATGCAACAGTCACCATCCACACTTTCCTCCATGGGAGTAATGTCTGAAACAGTCTACGCTTTGATCGTTCCCTGGAAGACCAGTAGTAGTTTCCAATGCACATCTGTTTACATTCTGAAATCTGTGGACTATCAGAGTGTTGATTAAACACAGAAAATGCAACGGGATTGAATACAACAGTCTCCATGCGCACTTTCCTCTATGGGAGTAATGTCTCAAAGAGTTTACGCTTTGATCGTTCCCTTGAAGACCAGTAGTAGATTCCGATGCACATCTGGACGCGATTTCTGTAATCTGTGGACTATCAGAGTGTTGATGAAACATAAAAATTGCATCGGGATTGAATACAACAGACTCCATGAAGAGTTTCCTCCATGGGAGTAATGTCTCAAACAGTCTACGCTTTGATCGTTCCCTGGAAGACCAGTAGTAGTTTCCGATGCACATCTGGTGGCATTCTGTAGTCTGTGGACTATCAGAGTGTTGATGAAACACAGAAATTGCATCGGGATTGAATACAACAGTCACCATACGCATTTTCCTCCATGGCAGTAATGTCTCAAACAGTCTACGTTTGATCGTTCCTTGGAAGACCAGTAGTAGTTTCCGATGCACATCTGAGGGCATTCTGTAATCTGTGGACCATCAGAGTGTTGATGACACACAGAAATTGCATCGGGATTGAATACAACAGTCACCATGCGCACTTTCCTCCATGGGAGTAATGTCTGAAAGAGTTTACGCTTTGATCGTTCCCTGGAAGACCAGTAGTAGTTTCCGATGCACATCTGGAGGCATTCTGTAATCTGTAAACTATCAGAGTGTTGATGAAACACAGAATTTGCTTCGGGATTGAATACAACAGTCATCATGCGCACATTCCTCCATAGAAGTAGTGTCTCAAACAGTCTACGCTTTGATAGTTCCCTGGAAGACCAGTAGTAGTTTCCGATCCACATCTGGAGGCATTCTGATATCTGTGGACTAACTGAGTGTTGATGAAACACAGAATTTCCATCGGGATTGAATACAACAGTCACCGTTCGCACTTTCCTCCGCTGGTGTAATTCCCAAACAGTCTACGCTTTGATCGTTCCCTGGAAGATCAGTAGTAGATTCCGATGCACATATGGTGGCATTCTGTAATCTGTGGACTATCAGAGTGTTGATGAAACACAGAAAATGCATCGGGATTGAATACAACAGTCACCATGCACACTTTCCTCCATGGGAGTAATGTCTCAAACTGTTTACGCTATGATCGTTCCCTGGAAGACCAGTAGTAGTTTCGATGAACATCTGGAGGCATTCTGTAATCTGTGGACTATCAGAGTGTTGATGAAACACAGAAATTGCATCGGGATTGAATACAACAGTCACCATGCGCACTTTCCTCCATGGGAGTAATGTCTCAAAGAGTTTACGCTTTGATCGTTCCCTGGAAGACTAGTAGTAGTCTCCGATGCACATCTGGAGGCATTCTGTTATCTGTGGACTATCAGAGTGTTGATGAAACACAGAAATTGCATCGGGATTGAATACAACAGTCACCATGCGCACTTTCCTCCATGGGAGTAATGTCTCAAAGAGTTTACGCTTTGATCGTTCCCTGGAAGACCTGTAGTAGTTTCCGATGCACATCTGGAGGCATTCTGTAATCTGTGGACTATCAGAGTGTTGATGAAACACAGAATTTGCTTCGGGATTGAATACAACAGTCATCATGCGCACATTCCTCCATAGAAGTAGTGTCTCAAACAGTCTACTCTTTGATCGTTCCCTGGAAGACCAGTTGTAGTTTCCGATCCACATCTGGAGGTATTCTGATATCTGTGGACTAACTGAGTGTTGATGAAACACAGAATTTCCATCGGGATTGAATACAACAGTCACCATTCGCACTTTCCTCCACTGGTGTAATTCTCAAACAGTCTACGCTTTGATCGTTCCCTTGAAGATCAGTAGTAGATTCCGATGCACATCTGGTGGCATTCTGTAATCTGTGGACTATCAGAGTGTTGATGAAATACAGAAAATGCATCGGGATTGAATACAACAGTCACCATGCGCACTTTCCTCCATGGGAGTAATGTCTCAAAGAGTTTACGCTTTGATCGTTCCCTGGAAGACCAGTAGTAGTTTCCGATGCACATCTGGAGGCATTCTGTTATCTGTGGACTATCAGAGTGTTGATGAAACACAGAAATTGTATCGGGATTGAATACAAAAGTCACCATGCGCACTTTCCTGTACGGAAGCAATGTCTCAAACAATCTACGCTTTGATCGTACCCTGGAAGACGAGTAGTAGTCTCCGATGCACATCTGGAGGCATTCTGTAATCTGTGGACTATCAGAGTGTTGATGAAACACAGAAATTGCTTCGAGATTGAATACAACAGTCATCATGCGCACATTCCTCCTTAAAAGTAGTGTCTCAAATAGTCTATGCTTAGATCGTTCCCTGGAAGACCAGTTGTAGTTTCCGATGCACATCTGGTGGCATTCTGTAATCTGTAGACTATCAGAGTTTTGATGAAACACAGAAATTGCATTGGGATTGAATACAACAGTCACCATCCGCACTTTCCTCCATGGGAGTAATGTCTGAAACAGTCTACGCTTCCATCGTTCCCTGGAAGACCAGTAGTAGTTTCCGATCCACTTCTCTTGGCATTCTGTAATCTGTGGACTATCAGAGTGTTGATGAAACACAGAAAATGCATCGGGATTGAATACAACAGTCACCATGCGCACTTCCCTCCATGGGAGTAATGTCTCAAGGAGTTTACGTTCTGATCGTTCCCATGAAGACCAGTAGTAGTTTCCGATGCACATCTGGAGGCATTCTGTAATCTGTGGACTATCAGAGTGATGATGAAACACAGAAATTGCATCGGGATTGAATACAACAGTCACCATGCGCACTTTCCTCCATGGGAGTAATGTCTCAAAGAGTGTACCCTTTGATCGTTCCCTGGAAGACCAGTAGTAGTTTCCGATGCACATCTGGAGGCATTCTGTAATCTGTGGACTATGAGAGTGTTGATGAAACACAGAAATTGCATCGGGATTGAGTACAACATTCATTACGTGCACATTCCTCCATAACGTAATGTCTCAAACAGTCTACGCTTTGATCGTTCCCTGGAAGACCAGTAGTAGTTTCCGATGAACATCTGGAGGCATTCTGTAATCTGTGGACTATCAGAGTGTTGATGAAACACAGAAAATGCATCGGGATTGAATACAACAGTCACCATGCGCACTTCCCTCCATGGGAGTAATGTCTCAAGGAGTTTACGCTTTGATCGTTCCCTGGAAGACCAGTACCAGTTTCCGATGCACATCTGGAGGCATTCTGTAATATGTAGACTATCAGAGTGTTGATGAAACACAGAAATTGCATCGGCATTGAATACAACAGTCATCATGCGCACATTCCTCCATAAAAGTATGTCTCAAACAGTCTACGCTTTGATCGTTAACCGGAAGACCAGCAGTAGTTTCCGATGCACATCTGGAGGCATTCTGTAATCAGTGGACTATCAGAGGGTTGATGAAAGACAGAAAATGCATCGGGATTGAATACAACAGTCACGATGCACACTTTCCTCCATGGACGTAATGTCACAAAGAGTTTACGTTCTGATCGTTCCCATGAAGACCAGTAGTAGTTTCCGATGCACATCTGGAGGCATTCTGTAATCTGTGGACTATCAGAGTGATGATGAAACACAGAAATTGCATCGGGATTGAATACAACAGTCACCATGCGCACTTTCCTCCATGGGAGTAATGTCTCAAAGAGTGTACCCTTTGATCGTTCCCTGGAAGACCAGTAGTAGTTTCCGATGCACATCTGGAGGCATTCTGTAATCTGTGGACTATCAGAGTGTTGATGAAACACAGAAATTGCATCGGGATTGAATACAACAGTCATTACGCGCACATTCCTCCATAAAGTAATGTCTCAAACAGTCTACGCTTTGATCGTTCCCTGGAAGACCAGTAGTAGTTTCCGATGAACATCTGGAGGCATTCTGTAATCTGTGGACTATCAGAGTGTTGATGAAACACAGAAAATGCATCGGGATTGAATACAACAGTCACCATGCGCACTTCCCTCCATGGGAGTAATGTCTCAAGGAGTTTACGCTTTGATCGTTCCCTGGAAGACCGGTACCAGTTTCCGATGCACATCTGGAGGCATTCTGAAATATGTAGACTATCAGAGTTTTGATGAAACACAGAAATTGCATCGGCATTGAATACAACAGTCACCTTGCGCACATTCCTCCATAAAAGTATGTCTCAAACAGTCTACGCTTTGATCGTTAACTGGAAGACCAGCAGTAGTTTCCGATGCACATCTGGAGGCATTCTGTAATCAGTGGACTATCAGAGGGTTGATGAAAGACAGAAAATGCATCGGGATTGAATACAACAGTCAGGATGCGCACTTTCCTCCATGGACGTAATGTCACAAAGAGTTTACGATCTGATCGTTCCCATGAAGACCAGTAGTAGTTTCCGATGCTTATCTGGAGGCATTCTGTAATCTCTGGACTATCAGAGTGTTGATGAAACACAGAATTTGCTTCGGGATTGAATACAACAGTCATCATGCGCACATTCCTCCATAGAAGTAGTGTCTCAAACAGTCTACTCTTTGATCGTTCCCTGGAAGACCAGTTGTAGTTTCCGATCCACATCTGGAGGTATTCTGATATCTGTGGACTAACTGAGTGTTGATGAAACACAGAATTTCCATCGGGATTGAATACAACAGTCACCGTTCGCACTTTCCTCCACTGGTGTAATTCTCAAACAGTCTACGCTTTGATCGTTCCCTTGAAGATCAGTAGTAGATTCCGATGCACATCTGGTGGCATTCTGTAATCTGTGGACTATCAGAGTGTTGATGAAATACAGAAAATGCATCGGGATTGAATACAACAGTCACCATGCGCACTTTCCTCCATGGGAGTAATGTCTCAAAGAGTTTACGCTTTGATCGTTCCCTGGAAGACCAGTAGTAGTTTCCGATGCACATCTGGAGGCATTCTGTTATCTGTGGACTATCAGAGTGTTGATGAAACACAGAAATTGTATCGGGATTGAATACAAGAGTCACCATGCGCACTTTCCTGTACGGAAGCAATGTCTCAAACAATCTACGCTTTGATCGTACCCTGGAAGACGAGTAGTAGTCTCCGATGCACATCTGGAGGCATTCTGTAATCTGTGGACTATCAGAGTGTTGATGAAACACAGAAATTGCTTCGAGATTGAATACAACAGTCATCATGCGCACATTCCTCCTTAAAAGTAGTGTCTCAAATAGTCTATGCTTAGATCGTTCCCTGGAAGACCAGTTGTAGTTTCCGATGCACATCTGGTGGCATTCTGTAATCTGTAGACTATCAGAGTTTTGATGAAACACAGAAATTGCATTGGGATTGAATACAACAGTCACCATCCGCACTTTCCTCCATGGGAGTAATGTCTGAAACAGTCTACGCTTCCATCGTTCCCTGGAAGACCAGTAGTAGTTTCCGATCCACTTCTCTTGGCATTCTGTAATCTGTGGACTATCAGAGTGTTGATGAAACACAGAAAATGCATCGGGATTGAATACAACAGTCACCATGCGCACTTCCCTCCATGGGAGTAATGTCTCAAGGAGTTTACGTTCTGATCGTTCCCATGAAGACCAGTAGTAGTTTCCGATGCACATCTGGAGGCATTCTGTAATCTGTGGACTATCAGAGTGATGATGAAACACAGAAATTGCATCGGGATTGAATACAACAGTCACCATGCGCACTTTCCTCCATGGGAGTAATGTCTCAAAGAGTGTACCCTTTGATCGTTCCCTGGAAGACCAGTAGTAGTTTCCGATGCACATCTGGAGGCATTCTGTAATCTGTGGACTATGAGAGTGTTGATGAAACACAGAAATTGCATCGGGATTGAGTACAACATTCATTACGTGCACATTCCTCCATAACGTAATGTCTCAAACAGTCTACGCTTTGATCGTTCCCTGGAAGACCAGTAGTAGTTTCCGATGAACATCTGGAGGCATTCTGTAATCTGTGGACTATCAGAGTGTTGATGAAACACAGAAAATGCATCGGGATTGAATACAACAGTCACCATGCGCACTTCCCTCCATGGGAGTAATGTCTCAAGGAGTTTACGCTTTGATCGTTCCCTGGAAGACCAGTACCAGTTTCCGATGCACATCTGGAGGCATTCTGTAATATGTAGACTATCAGAGTGTTGATGAAACACAGAAATTGCATCGGCATTGAATACAACAGTCATCATGCGCACATTCCTCCATAAAAGTATGTCTCAAACAGTCTACGCTTTGATCGTTAACCGGAAGACCAGCAGTAGTTTCCGATGCACATCTGGAGGCATTCTGTAATCAGTGGACTATCAGAGGGTTGATGAAAGACAGAAAATGCATCGGGATTGAATACAACAGTCACGATGCACACTTTCCTCCATGGACGTAATGTCACAAAGAGTTTACGTTCTGATCGTTCCCATGAAGACCAGTAGTAGTTTCCGATGCACATCTGGAGGCATTCTGTAATCTGTGGACTATCAGAGTGATGATGAAACACAGAAATTGCATCGGGATTGAATACAACAGTCACCATGCGCACTTTCCTCCATGGGAGTAATGTCTCAAAGAGTGTACCCTTTGATCGTTCCCTGGAAGACCAGTAGTAGTTTCCGATGCACATCTGGAGGCATTCTGTAATCTGTGGACTATCAGAGTGTTGATGAAACACAGAAATTGCATCGGGATTGAATACAACAGTCATTACGCGCACATTCCTCCATAAAGTAATGTCTCAAACAGTCTACGCTTTGATCGTTCCCTGGAAGACCAGTAGTAGTTTCCGATGAACATCTGGAGGCATTCTGTAATCTGTGGACTATCAGAGTGTTGATGAAACACAGAAAATGCATCGGGATTGAATACAACAGTCACCATGCGCACTTCCCTCCATGGGAGTAATGTCTCAAGGAGTTTACGCTTTGATCGTTCCCTGGAAGACCGGTACCAGTTTCCGATGCACATCTGGAGGCATTCTGAAATATGTAGACTATCAGAGTTTTGATGAAACACAGAAATTGCATCGGCATTGAATACAACAGTCACCTTGCGCACATTCCTCCATAAAAGTATGTCTCAAACAGTCTACGCTTTGATCGTTAACTGGAAGACCAGCAGTAGTTTCCGATGCACATCTGGAGGCATTCTGTAATCAGTGGACTATCAGAGGGTTGATGAAAGACAGAAAATGCATCGGGATTGAATACAACAGTCAGGATGCGCACTTTCCTCCATGGACGTAATGTCACAAAGAGTTTACGATCTGATCGTTCCCATGAAGACCAGTAGTAGTTTCCGATGCTTATCTGGAGGCATTCTGTAATCTCTGGACTATCAGAGTGATGATGAAACACAGAAATTGCATCGGGATTGAATACAACAGTCACCATGCGCACTTTCCTCCATGGGAGTAATGTCTCAAAGAGTGTACCCTTTGATTGTTCCCTGGAAGACCAGTAGTAGTTTCCGATGCACATCTGGAGGCATTCTGTAATCTGTGGACTATGAGAGTGTTGATGAAACACAGAAATTGCATCGGGATTGAATACAACAGTCATTACGCGCACATTCCTCCATAAAGTAATGTCTCAAACAGTCTACGCTTTGATCGTTCCCTGGAAGACCAGTAGTAGTTTCCAATGCACATCTGGTTGCATTCTGAAATCTGTGGACTATCAGAGTGTTGATGAAACACAGAAAATGCATCGGGATTGAATACAACAGTCTCCATGCGCACTTTCCTCCATGGGAGTAATGTCTCAAACTGTTTACGCTATGATCGTTCCCTGGAAGACCAGTAGTAGTTTCGATGAACATCTGGAGGCATTCTGTAATCTGTGGACTATCAGAGTGTTGATGAAACACAGAAACTGCATCGGGATTGAATACAACAGTCACCACGCGCACTTTCCTCCATGGGAGTAATGTCTCAAAGAGTTTACGCATTGATCGTTCCCTGGAAGACCAGTAGTAGTTTCCGATGCACATCTGGAGGCATTCTGTTATCTGTGGACTATCAGAGTGTTGATGAAACACAGAAATTGTATCGGGATTGAATACATAAGTCACCATGCGCACTTTCCTGTACGGAAGCAATGTCTCAAACAATCTACGCTTTGATCGTTCCCTGGAAGACCAGTAGTAGTTTCCGATGCACATCTGGTGGCATTCTGTAATCCGTAGACAATCAGAGTTTTGATGAAACACAGAAATTGCATCGGGATTGAATACAACACTCTCCATGCGCACTTTCCTCCATGGGGGTAATGTCTCAAACAGTATACACTTCCATCGTTCCCTTGAAGACCAGTAGTAGTTTCCTCTGCACATCTGGTGACATTCTGTAATCTGTGGAATATCAGAGTGTTGATGAAACACAGACATTGCATCGGGATTGAATGCAACAGTCACCATCCGCACTTTCCTCCCTTGGAGTAATGTCTGAAACAGTCTACGCTTTGATCGTTCCATGGAAGACCAGTAGTAGATTCCGATGCACATATGGAGGCATTCTGTAATCTGTGGACTATCAGAGTTTTGATGAAACACAGAAGATGCATCGGGATTGAATACAACAGTCACCATGCGCACATTCCTCCATAAAACTAATGTCTGAAACAGTCTGCGCTTAGATCGTTCCCTGGAAGACCAGTAGTAGTTTCCGATGCACATCTGGACGCTTTCTGTAATCTGTGGACTATCAGAGTGTTGATGAAACACAAAAATTGCATCGGGATTGAATACAACAGACTCCATGAACAGTTTCCTCCATGGGACTAATGTCTCAAACAGTCTACGCTTTGATCGTTCCCTGGAAGACCAGAAGTAGTTTCCCATGCGGATCTGGAGGCATTCTGTAATCTGTGGACTATCAGAGTGCTGATGAAACACAGAAATAGCATCGGGATTGAATACAACAGTCACCATGCGCACTTTCCTCCATAAAAGTAATGTCTCAAACAGTCTACGCTTTGATCGTTCCCTGGAAGGCCAGTAGTGGTTTCCGATGCACATCTGGTGACATTCTGTAATCTGTAGACTATCAGACTGTTGATGAAACACAGAAATTGCATCGGGATTGAATACAACACACTCCATGCGCACTTTCCTCCATGGGAGTAATGTCTCAAACAGTCTACGCTTTGATCGATCCCTGGAAGACCAGTAGTAGTTTCCGATCCACATCTGGAGGCATTCTGATATCTGTGGACTAACTGAGTGTTGATGAAACACAGAAATTGCATCTGGATTGAATACAACAGTCACCATACGCACTTTCCTCCACTGGTGTAATTCTCAAACAGTCTACGTTTGATCGTTCCCTGGAAGACCACTAGTAGATGCCGATGCATATCTGGTGGCATTCTGTAATCTGAGGACTATCAGAGTGTTGATGAAACACAGAAAATGCATCGGGATTGAATACAACAGTCACCATGCACACTTTCCTCCATGGGAGTAATGTCTCATACTGTTTACGTTATGATCGTTCCCTGGAAGACCAGTAGTAGTTTCGATGAACATCTGGAGGCAGTCTGTAATCTGTGGACTATCAGAGTGTTGATGAAACACAGAAATTGCATCGGGATTGAATACAACAGTCACCATGCGCACTTTCCTCCATGGGAGTAATGTCTCAAAGAGTTTACGCTTTGATCGTTCCCTGGAAGACCAGTAGTAGTTTCCGATGCACATCTGGAGGCATTCTGTAATCTGTGGACTATCAGAGTGTTGATGAAACACAGAACGTGCATCGGGATTGAATACAACAGTCACCATGCGCACTTTCCTCCATGGGAGTAATGTCTCAAAGAGTTTATGCTTTGATCGTTCCCTGGAAGACCAGTACCAGTTTCCGATGCACATCTGGAGGCATTCTGTAATATGTAGACTATCAGAGTGTTGATGAAACACAGAAATTGCATCGGGATTGAATACAGCAGTCACCATGCGCACATTCCTCCATAAAAGTAATGTCTCAAACAGTCTACGTTTTGATCGTTCCCGGGAAGACCAGTAGTAGTCTCCGATGCACATCTGGAGGCATTCTGTAATCTGTGGACTATCAGAGTGCTGATGAAACACAGAAATTGCTTCGATATTGAATACAACAGTCATCATGCGCACATTCCTCCATAAAAGTAGTGTCTCAAACAGTCTACGCCTTGATCGTTCCCTGGCAGACCAGTAGTAGTTTCCGATGCACACCAGGTGGCATTGTGTAATCTGTGGACTATCAGAGTTTTGATGAAACACAGAAAATGCATCGGGACTGAATACATCAGTCACCATGCGCACTTTCCTCCATTTGAGTAATTCTCAAGCAGTCTACGCTTTGATCGTTCCCTGGAAGGCCAGTAGTGGTTTCGGATGCACATCTGGTGACATTCTGTAATCTGTAGACTATCAGAGTGTTGATGAAACACAGAAATTGCATCGGGATTGAATACAACACTCTCAATGCTCACTTTCCTCCATGGGAGTAATGTCTCAAACAGTCTACGCTTTGATCGTTCCCTGGAAGACCAGTAGTAGTTTCCAATCCACATCTGGAGGCATTCTGATATCTGCGGACTAACTGAGTGTTGATGAAACACAGAAATTGCATCGGGATTGAATACCACAGTCACCCTGCGCACTTTCCTCCATGGGAGTAATGTCTCAATGAGTTTACGCTTTGATCGTTCCCTGGAAGACCAGTAGTAGTTTCCGATGCACATCTGGAGGCATTCTGTTATCTGTGGACTATCAGAGTGTTGATGAAACACAGAAATTGTATCGGGATTGATACAAAAGTCACCATGCGCATTTTGCTGTTCGGAAGTAATGTCTCAAACAATCTACGCTTTGATCGTTCCCAGGAAGACCAGTACTAGTTTCCGATGCACATCTGGTCGCATTCTGTAATGTGTAGACTATCAGAGTGTTGATGAAACTCTGTAATTGCATCGGGATTGAATACAACAGTCACCATGCGCACTTTCCTCCACTGGTGTAACTTTCAAACAGTCTACGCTTTGATCGTTCCCTGGAAGACCAGTAGTAGATTCCGATGCACATCTGGTGGCATTCTGTAATCTGTGGACTATCAGAGTGTTGATGAAAAACAGAAAATGCATCGGGATTGAATACAACAGTCACCATGCACACTTTCCTCCATGGGAGTAATGTCTCAAACTGTTTACGCTATGATCGTTCACTGGAAGACCAGTAGTAGTTTCCGATGCACATCTGTAGGCATTCTGTAATCTGTGGACTATCAGAGTGTTGATGAAACACAGAAATTGCATCGGGATTGAATACATCAGTCACCATGCGCACTTTCCTCCATGGGATTAACGTCTCAAACAGTCTACGCTTTGATCGTTCCTTGGAAGACCAGTAGTAGTTTCCGATGCACATCTGAGGGCATTCTGTAATCTGTGGACTATCAGAGTGTTGATGAAACACAGAAATTGCATCGGGATTGAATACAACAGTCACCATGCGCACTTTCCTCCATAGAAGTAGTGTCTCAAACAGTCTACGCTTTGATCGTTCCCTGGAAGAGCAGTAGTAGTTTCCGATGCACATCTGGTGGCATTCTGTAATCTGTGGACTATCAGAGTGTTGATGAAACTAAGAAATAGCATCGGGATTGAATACATCAGTCACCATGCGCACTTTCCTCCATGGGATTAATGTCTCAAACAGTCTACGCTTTGATCGTTCCTTGGAAGACCAGTAGTAGTTTCCGATGCACATCTGAGGGCATTCTGTAATCTGTGGACTATCAGAGTGTTGATGAAACACAGAAATTGCATCGGGATTGATTACAACAGTCACCATGCGCACTTTCCTCCATGGGAGTAATGTCTCAAAGAGTTTACGCTTTGATCGTTCCCTGGAAGACCAGTACTAGTTTCCAATGCACATCTCTAGGCATTCTGTAATCTGTGGACTATCAGAGTGTTGATGAAACACAGAAGTTGCATCGGGATTGAATACAACAGTCACCATGCGCACATTCCTCCATAAAACTAATGTCTCAAACAGTCTACGCTTAGATCGTTCCCTGGAAGACCAGTAGTAGTTTCCGATGCACATCTGGACGCTTTCTGTAATCTGTGGACTATCAGAGTGTTGATGAAACACAAAAATTGCATCGGGATTGAATACAACAGACTCCATGAACAGTTTCCTACATGGGAGTAATGTCTCAAACATTCTACGCTTTGATCGTTCCCTGGAAGACCAGAAGTAGTTTCCCATGCGGATCTGGAGGCATTCTGTAATCTGTGGACTATCAGAGTGTTGATGAAACACAGAAATTGCATCGGGATTGAATAAAACAGTCACCATGCGCACTTTCCTCCATAAAAGTAATGTCTCAAACAGTCTACGCTTTGATCGTTCCCTGGAAGACCAGTAGTAGTTTCCGATGCACATCTGGTGGCATTCTGTAATCTGTGGACTATCAGAGTCTTGATGAAACTAAGAAATAGCATCGGGATTGAATACATCAGTCACCATGCGCACTTTCCTCCATGGGATTAATGTCTCAAACAGTCTACGCTTTGATCGTTCCTTGGAAGACCAGTAGTAATTTCCGGTGCACATCTGGGGCTTTCTGTTATGTGTGGACTATCAGAGTGTTAATGAAACACAGAAATTGCATCGGGATTGAATACAACAGTCACCATGCGCACTTTCCTCCCTGGCAGTAGTGTCTCCAACAGTTTACGCTTTGATCGTTCCCTGGAAGGCCAGTAATAGTTTCCGATGCACATCTGGTGGCATTCTGTAATCTGTGGACCATCAGAGTGTTGATGAAACACAGAAATTGCATCGGGATTGAATACAACAGTCACCATGCGCACTTTCCTCCATAGAAGTAGTGTCTCAAACAGTCTACGCCTTGATCGTTCCCTGGAAGACCAGTAGTAGTTTCCGATGCACATCTGGTGGCATTCTGTAATCTGTGGACCATCAGAGTGTTGAAGAAACACAGAAATGGCATAGTGATTGAATACAACAGTCATCATGCGCACATTCCTCCATAAAGTAATGTCTCAAACAGTCTACGCTTTGATCGTTCCCTGGAAGACTAGTAGTAGTTTCCGATGAACATCTGGAGGCATTCTGTAATCTGTGGACTATCAGAGTGTTGATGAAACACAGAAATTGCATCGGGATTGAATACAACATTCACCATGCGCACTTTCCTCCATGGGAGTAATATCTCTAACAGTCTACGCTTTGATCGTTCCCTGGAAGACCAGTACTAGTTTCCGATGCACATCTGGAGGCATTCTGTAATCTGTGGACTATCAGAGTGTTGATGAAACACAGAATATGCTTCGGGATTGAATACAACAGTCATCATGCGCACATTCCTCCATAGAAGTAGTGTCTCAAACAGTCTACGCTTTGATCGTTCCCTGGAAGACCAGTAATAGTTTCCGATGCACATCTGGTGGCATTCTGTAATCTGTGCACCATCAGAGTGTTGATGAAACACAGAAATGGCATCGTGATTGAATACAACAGTCACCATGCGCACATTCCTCCATAAAACTAATGTCTCAAACAGTCTACGCTTTGATCGTTCCCTGGGAGACTAGTAGTAGTTTCCGATGAATTTCTGGAGGCATTCTGTAATCTGTGGACTATCAGAGTGTTAATGAAACACAGAAATTGCATCGGGATTGAATACAACATTCACCATGCGCACTTTCCTCCATGGGAGTAATATCTCTAACAGTCTACGATTTGATCGTTCCCTGGAAGACCAGTAGTAGTTTCCTCTGCACCTCTGGTGGCATTCTGTAATCTGTGGACTATCAGAGTGTTGATGATACACAGAAATTGCATCGGGATTGAATGCAACAGTCACCACCCGCACATTCCTCCATGGGAGTAATGTCTGAAACAGTGTACGCTTTGATCGTTCCCTGGAAGACCAGTAGTAGTTTCCAATGCACATCTGGTTGCATTCTGAAATCTGTGGACTATCAGAGTGTTGATGAAACACAGAAAATGCATCGGGATTGAATACAACAGACTCCATGCGCACTTTCCTCCATGGGAGTAATGTCTCAAAGAGTTTACGCTTTGATCGTTCCCTGGAAGACCAGTAGTAGATTCCGATGCACATCTGGAGGCATTCTGTAATCTGTGGACTATCAGAGTGTTGATGAAACACAGAAGTTGCATCGGGATTGAATACAACAGTCACCATGCGCACATTCCTCCATAAAACTAATGTCTCAAACAGTCTACGCTTTGATCGTTCCTTGGAAGACCAGTAGTAGTTTCCGATGCACATCTGAGGGCATTCTGTAATCTGTGGACTATCAGAGTGTTGATGAAACACAGAAATTGCATCGGGATTGAATACAACAGTCACCATGCGCACTTTCCTCCATAGAAGTAGTGTCTCAAACAGTCTACGCTTTGATCGTTCCCTGGAAGAGCAGTAGTAGTTTCCGATGCACATCTGGTGGCATTCTGTAATCTGTGGACCATCAGAGTGTTGATGAAACACAGAAATGGCATAGTGATTGAATACAACATTCACCATGCGCACTTTCCTCCATGGGAGTAATATCTCTAACAGTCTACGCTTTGATCGTTCCCTGGAAGACCAGTAGTAGTTTCCTCTGCACATCTGGTGGCATTCTGTAATCTGTGTACTATCAGAGTGTTGCAGAAACACAGAAATTGCATCGGGATTGAATGCAACAATCACCATCCGCACTTTCCTCCATGGGAGTAATGTCTGAAACAGTCTACGCTTTGATCGTTTCCTGGAAGACCAGTAGTAGTTTCCAATGCACATCTGGTTGCATTCTGAAATCTGTGGACTATCAGAGTGTTGATCAAACACAGAAAATGCATCGGGATTGAATACAACTGTCTCCATGCGCAGTTTCCTCCATGGGAGTAATGTCTCAAACAGTCTACGCTTTGATCGTTCCCTGGAAGACCAGTACTAGATTCCGATGCACATCTGGAGGCATTCTGTAATCTGTGGACTATCAGAGTGTTGATGAAACACAGAAGTTGCATCGGGATTGAATACAACAGTCACCATGCGCACATTCCTCCATAAAACTAATGTCTCAAACAGTCTACGCTTAGATCGTTCCCTGGAAGACCAGTAGTAGTTTCCGATGCACATCTGGACGCTTTCTGTAATCTGTGGACTATCAGAGTGTTGATGAAACACAAAAATTGCATCGGGATTGAATACAACAGACTCCATGAACAGTTTCCTCCATGGGAGTAATGTCTCAAACATTCTACGCTTTGATCGTTCCCTGGAAGACCAGAAGTAGTTTCCCATGCGGATCTGGAGGCATTCTGTAATCTGTGGACTATCAGAGTGTTGATGAAACACAGAAATTGCATCGGTATTGAATAAAACAGTTACCATGCGCACTTTCCTCCATAAAAGTAATGTCTCAAACAGTCTACGCTTTGATCGTTCCCTGGAAGACCAGTAGTAGTTTCCGATGCACATCTGGTGGCATTCTGTAATCTGTGGACTATCAGAGTGTTGATGAAACTAAGAAATAGCATCGGGATTGAATACATCAGTCACCATGCGCACTTTCCTCCATGGGATTAATGTCTCAAACAGTCTACGCTTTGATCGTTCCTTGGAAGACCAGTAGTAGTTTCCGATGCACATCTGAGGGCATTCTGTAATCTGTGGACTATAAGGGTGTTGATGAAACACAGAAATTGCATCGGGATTGATTACAACAGTCACCATGCGCACTTTCCTCCATGGCAGTAATGTCTCAAAGAGTTTACGCTTTGATCGTTCCCTGGAAGACCAGTACTAGTTTCCGATGCACATCTGGAGGCATTCTTTAATCTGTGGACTATCAGAGTGTTGATGAAACACAGAATATGCTTCGGGATTGAATACAACAGTCATCATGCGCACATTCCTCCATAGAAGTAGTGTCTCAAACAGTCTACGCTTTGATCGTTCCCTGGAAGACCAGTAATAGTTTCCGATGCACATCTGGTGGCACTCTGTAATCTGTGGACCATCAGAGTGTTGATGAAACACAGAAATGGCATCGTGATTGAATACAACAGTCACCATGCGCACATTCCTCCATAAAACTAATGTCTCAAACAGTCTACGCTTTGATCGTTCCCTGGAAGACTAGTAGTAGTTTCCGATGAACTTCTGGAGGCATTCTGTAATCTGTGGACTATCAGAGTGTTGATGAAACACAGAAATTGCATCGGGATTGAATACATCAGTCAACATGCGCACTTTCCTCCATGGGATTAACGTCTCAAACAGTCTACGCTTTGATCGTTCCTTGGAAGACCAGTAGTAGTTTCCGATGCACATCTGAGGGCATTCTGTAATCTGTGGACTATCAGAGTGTTGATGAAACACAGAAATTGCATCGGGATTGAATACAACAGTCACCATGCGCACTTTCCTCCATAGAAGTAGTGTCTCAAACAGTCTACGCTTTGATCGTTCCCTGGAAGACCAGTAGTAGTTTCCGATGCACATCTGGTGGCATTCTGTAATCTGTGGACCATCAGAGTGTTGATGAAACACAGAAATGGCATAGTGATTGAATACAACAGTCATCATGCGCACATTCCTCCATAAAGTAATGTCTCAAACAGTCTACGCTTTGATCGTTCCCTGGAAGACTAGTAGTAGTTTCCGATGAACATCTGGAGGCATTCTGTAATCTGTGGACTATCAGAGTGTTGATGAAACACAGAAATTGCATCGGGATTGAATACAACATTCACCATGCGCACTTTCCTCCATGGGAGTAATATCTATAACAGTCTACGCTTTGATCGTTCCCTGGAAGACCAGTAGTAGTTTCCTCTGCACATCTGGTGGCATTCTGTAATCTGTGGACTATCAGAGTGTTGATCATACACAGAAATTGCATCGGGATTGAATGCAACAGTCACCACCCGCACTTTCCTCCATGGGAGTAATGTCTGAAACAGTGTACGCTTTGATCGTTCCCTGGAAGACCAGTAGTAGTTTCCAATGCACATCTGGTTGCATTCAGAAATCTGTGGACTATCAGAGTGTTGATGAAACACAGAAAATGCATCGGGATTGAATACAACATACTCCATGCGCACTTTCCTCCATGGGAGTAATGTCTCAAAGAGTTTACGCTTTGATCGTTCCCTGGAAGACCAGTAGTAGATTCCGATGCACATCTGGAGGCATTCTGTAATCTGTGGACTATCAGAGTGTTGATGAAACACAGAAGTTGCATCGGGATTGAATACAACAGACTCCATGAACAGTTTCCTCCATGGGAGTAATGTCTCAAACAGTCTACGCTTTGATCGTTCCCTGGAAGACCAGAAGGAGTTTCCCATGTGGATCTGGAGGCATTCTGTAATCTGTGGACTATCAGAGTGTTGATGAAACACAGAAATTGCATCGGGATTGAATACATCAGTCACCATGCGCACTTACCTCCATGGGATTAATGTCTCAAACAGTCTACGCTTTGATCGTTCCTTGGAATACCAGTAGTAGTTTCCGATGCACATCTGAGGGCATTCTGTAATCTGTGGACTATCAGAGTGTTGATGAAACACAGAATGTGCTTCGGGATTGAATACAACAGTCGTCATGCGCACATTCCTCCATAGAAGTAGTGTCTCGAACAGTCTACGCTTTGATCGTTCCCTGGAAGACCAGTAGTAGTTTCCGCTGCACATCTGGAGGTATTCTGTAATCTGTGGACTATCAGAGTGTTGATGAAACACAGAAAAAGCATCGGGATTGAATACAACAGTCTCCATGCGCAGTTTCCTCCATGGGAGTAATGTCTCAAACTGTCCACGCTTTGATCGTTCCCTGGAAGACCAGTAGTAGTTTCCGATGCACATCTGGATGCTTTCTGTAATCTGTGGACTATCAGAGTGATGATGAAACACAGAAATTGCATCGGGATTGAATACAACAGTCTCCATGAGCAGTTTCCTCCATGGGAGTAATGTCTCAAACAGTCTACGCTTTGATCGTTCCCTGGAAGACCAGTAGTAGTTTCCGATGCACATCTGGATGCATTCTGTAATCTGTGGACTATCAGAGTGTTAATGAAACACAGAAAATGCATCGGGATTGAATACAACCGTCACCATGCGCACTTTACTCTATGGGAGTAATGTCTAGAAGAGTTTACGCTATGATCGTTCTCTGGAAGACCAGTAGTAGTTTCCGATGAACATCTGGAGGCATTCTGTAATCTGTGGACTATCAAAGTGTTGATGAAACACAGAAATTGCATCGGGATTGGATGCAACAGTCACCATGCGCACTTTCCTGTACGGGAGTAATGTCTCAAACAATCTACGCTTTGATCGTTCCCTGGAAGACCAGTAGTAGTTTCCGATGCACATCTGGTGGCATTCTGTAATCTGTAGACTATCAGAGTGTTGATGAAACACAGAAATTGCATCGGGATAGAATACAACAGTCACCATGAGCACTTTCCCCCATGGGAGTAATGTCTCTAAGAGTCTACGCTTTGATCGTTCCCTGGAAGACCAGTAGTAGTTTCCGATGCACATCTGGATGCTTTCTGTAATCTGTGGACTATCAGAGTGTTGATGAAACACAGAAAAAGCATCGGGATTGAATACAACAGTCTCCATGCGCAGTTTCCTCCATGGGAGTAATGTCTCAAACTGTCCACGTTTTGATCGTTCCCTGGAAGACCAGTAGTAGTTTCCGATGCACATCTGGATGCTTTCTGTAATCTGTGGACTATCAGAGTGATGATGAAACACAGATATTGTATCGGGATTGAATGCAACAGTCTCCATGAGCAGTTTCCTCCATGGGAGTAATGTCTCAAACAGTCTACGCTTTGATCGTTCCCTGGAAGACCAGTAGTAGTTTCCGATGCACATCTGGATGCATTCTGTAATCTGGGGACTATCAGAGTGTTAATGAAGCACAGAAATTACATCGGGATTGAATACAACAGTCACCATGCGCACTTTCCTCCATATAAGTAATGTCTCAAACAGTCTACGCTTTGATCGTTCCCTGGAAGACCAGTAGTAGTTTCCTCTGCACATCTGGTGGCATTCTGTAATCTGTGGACTATCAGAGTGTTGATGAAACACAGATATTGCATCGGGATTGAATGCAACGGTCACCATCCGCACTTTCCTCCATGGGAGTAATGTCTCAAACAGTCTACGCTTTGATCGTTCCCTGGAAGACCAGTAGTAGTTTCCAATGCACATCTGGATGCATTCTGAAATCTGTGGACTATCAGAGTGTTGATGAAACACAGAAAATGCATCGGGATTGAATACAACAGTCTCCATGCGCACTTTCCTCTATGGGAGTAATGTCTCAAAGAGTTTACGCTTTGATCGTTCCCGGGAAGACCAGTAGTAGATTCCGATGCACATCTGGACGCTTTCTGTAATCTGTGGACTATCAGAGTGTTGATGAAACATAAAAATTGCATCGGGATTGAATACAACAGACTCCATGAACAGTTTCCTCCATGGGAGTAATGTCTCAAACAGTCTACGCTTTGATCGTTCCCTGGAAGACCAGTAGTAGTTTCCGATGCACATCTGGATGCATTCTGTAATCTGGGGACTATCAGAGTGTTAATGAAGCACAGAAATTGCATCGGGATTGAATACAACAGTCACCATGCGCACTTTCCTCCATAAAAGTAATGTCTCAAACAGTCTACGCTTTGATCGTTCCCTGGAAGACCAGTAGTAGTTTCCTCTGCACATCTGGTGGCATTCTGTAATCTGTGGACTATCAGAGTGTTGATGAAACACAGAATTTGCTTTGGGATTGAATACAACAGTCATCATGCGCACATTCCTCCATAGAAGTAGTGTCTCAAACAGTCTACGCTTTGATCGTTCCCTGGAAGACCAGTAGTAGTTTCCGATCCACATCTGGAGGCATTCTGATATCTGTGGACTAACTGAGTGTTGATGAAACACAGAATTTGCAACGGGATTGAATACAACAGTCACCGTTCGCACTTTCCTCCACTGGTGTAATTCTCAAACAGTCTACGCTTTGATCGTTCCCTGGAAGACCAGTAGTAGATTCCGATGCACATCTGGTTGCATTCTGAAATCTGTGGACTATCAGAGTGTTGATGAAACACAGAAAATGCATCGGGATTGAATACAACAGTCTCCATGCGCACTTTCCTCCATGGGAGTAATGTCTCAAACTGTTTACGCTATGATCGTTCCCTGGAAGACCAGTAGTAGTTTCGATGAACATCTGGAGGCATTCTGTAATCTGTGGACTATCAGAGTGTTGATGAAACACAGAAATTGCATCGGGATTGAATACAACAGTCACCATGCGCACTTTCCTCCATGGGAGTAATGTCTCAAAGAGTTTACGCTTTGATCGTTCCCTGGAAGACCAGTAGTAGTTTCCGATGCACATCTGGAGGCATTCTGTTATCTGTGGACTATCAGAGTGTTGATGAAACACAGAAATTGTATCGGGATTGAATACATAAGTCACCATGCGCACTTTCCTGTACGGAAGCAATGTCTCAAACAATCTACGCTTTGATCGTTCCCTGGAAGACCAGTAGTAGTTTCCGATGCACATCTGGTAGCATTCTGTAATGTGTAGACTATCAGAGTGTTGATGAAACACAGTAATTGCATCGGGATTGAATACAACAGTCACCATGCGCACTTTCCTCCATCGAAGTAATGTCTCTAACAGTCTACGCGTTGATCGTACCCTGGAAGAGAGTAGTACTCTCCGATGCACATCTGGAGGCATTCTGTAATCTGTGGACTATCAGAGAGTTGATGAAACACAGAAATTGCTTCGAGATTGAATCCAACAGTCATCATGCGCACATTCCTCCATAAAAGTAGTGTCTCAAACAGTCTACGCTTTGATCGTTCCCTGGAAGACCAGTTGTAGTTTCCGATGCACATCTGGTGGCATTCTGTAATCTGTAGACTATCAGAGTTCTGATAAAACACAGAAATTGCATTGGGATTAAATACAACAGTCACCATCCGCACTTTCCTCCATGGGAGTAATGTCTGAAACAGTATACGCTTCCATCGTTCCCTGGAAGACCAGTAGTAGTTTCCGATCCACATCTTTTGGCATTCTGTAATCTGTGGACTATCAGAGTGTTGATGAAACACAGAAAATGCATCGGGATTGAATACAACAGTCACCATGCGCACTTCCCTCCTTGGGAGTAATGTCTCAAGGAGTTTACGCTTTGATCGTTCCCTGGAAGACCAGTACCAGTTTCTGATGCACATCTGGAGGCATTCTGTAATATGTAGACTATCAGAGTGTTGATGAAACACAGAAATTGCATCGGCATTGAATACAACAGTCACCTTGCGCACATTCCTCCATAAAAGTAATGTCTCAAACAGTCTACGCTTTGATCGTTAACAGGAAGACCAGCAGTAGTTTCCGATGCACATCTGGAGGCATTCTGTAATCTGTGGACTATCAGAGGGTTGGTGAAAGACAGAAAATGCATCGGGATTGAATACAACAGTCACGATGCGCACTTTCCTCCATGGTCGTAATGTCACAAAGAGTTTACGTTCTTATCGTTCCCATGAAGACCAGTAGTAGTTTCCGATGCACATCTGGAGGCATTCTGTAATCTGTGGACTTGCAGAGTGATGATGAAACACAGAATTTGCATCGGGATTGAATACAATAGTCACCATGCGCACTTTCCTCCATGGGAGTAATGTCTCAAAGAGTGTACCCTTTGATCGTTCCCTGGAAGACCAGTAGTAGTTTCCGATGCACATCTGGAGGCATTCTGTAATCTGTGGACTATGAGAGTGTTGATGAAACACAGAAACTGCATCGTTATTGAATACAACAGTCATTACGCGCACATTCCTCCATAAAGTAATGTCTCAAACAGTCTACGCTTTGATCGTTCCCTGGAAGACTAGTAGTAGTTTCCGATGAACATCTGGAGGCATTCTGTAATCTGTGGACTATCAGAGTGTTGATGAAACAAAGAAATTGCATCGGGATTGAATACAACATTCACCATGCGCACTTTCCTCCATGGGAGTAATATCTCTAACACTCAACGCTTTGATCGTTCCCTTGAAGACCAGTAGTAGTTTCCTCTGCACATCTGGTGGCATTCTGTAATCTGTGGACTATCAGAGTGTAGATGAAACACAGAAATTGCATCGGGATTGAATGCAACAGTCACCATCCGCACTTTCCTCCACGGGAGTAATGTCTGAAACAGTCTACGCTTTGATCGTTCCCTGGAAGACCAGTAGTAGCTTCCGATGCACATCTGGAGGCATTCTGTAATCTGTGGACTATCAGAGTGTTGATGAAACACAGAAGTTGCATCGGGATTGAATACAACAGTCACCATGCGCACATTCCTCCATAAAACTAATGTCTCAAACAGTCTGCGCTTAGATCGTTCCCTGGAAGACCAGTAGTAGTTTCCGATGCACATCTGGACGCTTTCTGTAATCTGTGGACTATCAGAGTGTTGATGAAACACAAAAATTGCATCGGGATTGAATACAACAGTCTCCATGAACAGTTTCCTCCATGGGAGTAATGTCTCAAACAGTCTACGCTTTGATCGTTCCCTGGAAGACCAGAAGTAGTTTCCCATGCGGATCTGGAGGCATTCTGTAATCTGTGGACTATCAGAGTGTTGATGAAACACAGAAAATGCATCGGGATTGAATACAACAGTCACCATGCGCACTTCCCTCCATGGGAGTAATGTCTCAAGGAGTTTACGCTTTGTTCGTTCCCTGGAAGACCAGTACCAGTTTCCGATGCACATCTGGAGGCATTCTGTAATATGTATACTATCAGAGTGTTGATGAAACACAGAAATTGCATCGGCATTGAATACAACAGTCACCTTGCGCACATTCCTCCATAAAAGTATTGTCTCAAACAATCTACGCTTTGATCGTTAACTGGAAGACCAGCAGTAGTTTCCGATGCACATCTGGAGGCATTCTGTAATCTGTGGACTATCAGAGGGTTGGTGAAAGACAGAAAATGCATCGGGATTGAATACAACAGTCACGATGCGCACTTTCCTCCATGGACGTAATGTCACAAAGAGTTTACGTTCTTATCGTTCCCATGAAGACCAGTAGTAGTATCCGATGCACATCTGGAGGCATTCTGTAATCTGTGGACTATCAGAGTGATGATGAAACACAGAATTTGCATCGGGAATGAATACAACAGTCACCATGCGCACTTTCCTCCATGGGAGTAATGTCTCAAAGAGTGTACCCTTTGATCGTTCCCTGGAAGACCAGTAGTAGTTTCCGATGCACATCTGGAGGCATTCTGTAATCTGTGGACTATGAGAGTGTTGATGAAACACAGAAATTGCATCGTTATTGAATACAACAGTCATTACGCGCACATTCCTCCATAAAGTAATGTCTCAAACAGTCTACGCTTTGATCGTTCCCTGGAAGACTAGTAGTAGTTTCCGATGAACATCTGGAGGCATTCTGTAATCTGTGGACTATCAGAGTGTTGATGAAACAAAGAAATTGCATCGGGATTGAATACAACATTCACCATGCGCACTTTCCTCCATGGGAGTAATATCTCTAACACTCAACGCTTTGATCGTTCCCTTGAAGACCAGTAGTAGTTTCCTCTGCACATCTGGTGGCATTCTGTAATCTGTGGACTATCAGAGTGTAGATGAAACACAGAAATTGCATCGGGATTGAATGCAACAGTCACCATCCGCACTTTCCTCCATGGGAGTAATGTCTGAAACAGTCTACGCTTTGATCGTTCCCTGGAAGACCAGTAGTAGCTTCCGATGCACATCTGGAGGCATTCTGTAATCTGTGGACTATCAGAGTGTTGATGAAACACAGAAGTTGCATCGGGATTGAATACAACAGTCACCATGCGCACATTCCTCCATAAAACTAATGTCTCAAACAGTCTGCGCTTAGATCGTTCCCTGGAAGACCAGTAGTATTTTCCGATGCACATCTGGACGCTTTCTGTAATCTGTGGACTATCAGAGTGTTAATGAAACACAAAAATTGCATCGGGATTGAATACAACAGACTCCATGAACAGTTTCCTCCATGGGAGTAATGTCTCAAACAGTCTACGCTTTGATCGTTCCCTGGAAGACCAGAAGTAGTTTCCCATGCGGATCTGGAGGCATTCTGTAATCTGTGGACTATCAGAGTGCTGATGAAACACAGAAATTGCATCGGGATTGAATACAACAGTCACCATGCGCACTTTCCTCCATAAAAGTAATGTCTCAAACAGTCTACGCTTTGATCGTTCCCTGGAAGGCCAGTAGTGGTTTCCGATGCACATCTGGTGACATTCTGTAATCTGTAGACTATCAGACTGTTGATGAAACACAGAAATTGCATCGGGATTGAATACAACACTCTCCATGCGCACTTTCCTCCATGGGAGTAATGTCTCAAACAGTCTACGCTTTGATCGTTCCCTGGAAGACCAGTAGTAGTTTCCGATCCACATCTGGAGGCATTCTGATATCTGTGGACTAACTGAGTGTTGATGAAACACAGAAATTGCATCGGGATTGAATACAACAGTCACCATGCGCACTTTCCTCCACTGGTGTAATTCTCAAACAGTCTACGTTTGATCGTTCCCTGGAAGACCACTAGTAGATTCCGATGCACATCTGGTGGCATTCTGTAATCTGAGGACTATCAGAGTGTTGATGAAACACAGAAAATGCATCGGGATTGAATACAACAGTCACCATGCACACTTTCCTCCATGGGAGTAATGTCTCATACTGTTTACGCTATGATCGTTCCCTGGAAGACCAGTAGTAGTTTCGATGAACATCTGGAGGCATTCTGTAATCTGTGGACTATCAGAGTGTTGATGAAACACAGAAATTGCATCGGGATTGAATACAACAGTCACCATGCGCACTTTCCTCCATGGGAGTAATGTCTCAAAGAGATTACGCTTTGATCGTTCCCTGGAAGACCAGTAGTAGTTTCCGATGCACATCTGGAGGCATTCTGTAATCTGTGGACTATCAGAGTGTTGATGAAACACAGAATATGCTTCGGGATTGAATACAACAGTCATCATGCGCACATTCCTCCATAGAAGTAGTGTCTCAAACAGTCTACGCTTTGATCGTTCCCTGGAAGACCAGTAATAGTTTCCGATGCACATCTGGTGGCATTCTGTAATCTGTGGACCATCAGAGTGTTGATGAAACACAGAAATGGCATCGTGATTGAATACAACAGTCACCATGCGCACATTCCTCCATAAAACTAATGTCATAAACAGTCTACGCTTTGATCGTTCCCTGGAAGACTTGTAGTAGTTTCCGATGAACTTCTGGAGGCATTCTGTAATCTGTGGACTATCAGAGTGTTGATGAAACACAGAAATTGCATCGGGATTGAATACATCAGTCAACATGTGCACTTTCCTCCATGGGATTAACGTCTCAAACAGTCTACGCTTTGATCGTTCCTTGGAAGACCAGTAGTAGTTTCCGATGCACATCTGAGGGCATTCTTTAATCTGTGGACTATCAGAGTGTTGATGAAACACAGAAATTGCATCGGGATTGAATACAACAGTCACCATGCGCACTTTCCCCCATAGAAGTAGTGTCTCAAACAGTCTACGCTTTGATCGTTCCCTGGAAGACCAGTAGTAGTTTCCGATGCACATCTGGTGGCATTCTGTAATCTGTGGACCATCAGAGTGTTGATGAAACACAGAAATGGCATAGTGATTGAATACAACAGTCATCATGCGCACATTCCTCCATAAAGTAATGTCTCAAACAGTCTACGCTTTGATCGTTCCCTGGAAGACTAGTAGTAGTTTCCGATGAACATCTGGAGGCATTCTGTAATCTGTGGACTATCAGAGTGTTGATGAAACACAGAAATTGCATCGGGATTGAATACAACATTCACCATGCGCACTTTCCTCCATGGGAGTAATATCTCTAACAGTCTACGCTTTGATCGTTCCCTGGAAGACCAGTAGTAGTTTCCTCTGCACATCTGGTGGCATTCTGTAATCTGTGGACTATCAGAGTGTTGATGATACACAGAAATTGCATCGGGATTGAATGCAACAGTCACCACCCGCACTTTCCTCCATGGGAGTAATGTCTGAAACAGTGTACGCTTTGATCGTTCCCTGGAAGACCAGTAGTAGTTTCCGATGCACATCTGGACGCTTTCTGTAATCTGTGGACTATCAGAGTGTTGATGAAACACAAAAATTGCATCGGGATTGAATACAACAGACTCCATGAACAGTTTCCTCCATGGGAGTAATGTCTCAAACAGTCTACGCTTTGATCGTTCCCTGGAAGACCAGAAGTAGTTTCCCATGCGGATCTGGAGGCATTCTGTAATCTGTGGACTATCAGAGTGTTGATGAAACACAGAAATTGCATCGGGATTGAATACATCAGTCACCATGCGCACTTACCTCCATGGGATTAATGTCTCAAACAGTCTACGCTTTGATCGTTCCTTGGAATACCAGTAGTAGTTTCCGATGCACATCTGAGGGCATTCTGTAATCTGTGGACTATCAGAGTGTTGATGAAACACAGAAATTGCATCGGGATTGAATACAACAGTCACCATGCGCACTTTCCTCCATGGGAGTAATGTCTCAAAGAGTTTACGCTTTGATCGTTCCCTGGAAGGCCAGTAGTAGTTTCCGATGCACATCTGGAGGCATTCTGTAATCTGTGGACTATCAGAGTGTTGATGAAACACAGAATTTGCTTCGGGATTGAATACAACAGTCGTCATGCGCACATTCCTCCATAGAAGTAGTGTCTCGAACAGTCTACGCTTTGATCGTTCCCTGTAAGACCAGTAGTAGTTTCCGCTGCACATCTGGAGGTATTCTGTAATCTGTGGACTATCAGAGTGTTGATGAAACACAGAAAAAGCATCGGGATTGAATACAACAGTCTCCATGCGCAGTTTCCTCCATGGGAGTAATGTCTCAAACTGTCCACGCTTTGATCGTTCCCTGGAAGACCAGTAGTAGTTTCCGATGAACATCTGGAAGCATTCTGTAATCTGTGGACTATCAAAGTGTTGATGAAACACAGAAATTGCATCGGGATTGGATGCAACAGTCACCATGCGCACTTTCCTGTACGGGAGTAATGTCTCAAACAATCTACGCTTTGATCGTTCCCTGGAAGACCAGTAGTAGTTTCCGATGCACATCTGGTGGCATTCTGTAATCTGTAGACTATCAGAGTGTTGATGAAACACAGAAATTGCATCGGGATAGAATACAACAGTCACCATGAGCACTTTCCCCCATGGGAGTAATGTGTCTAAGAGTCTACGCTTTGATCGTTCCCTGGAAGACCAGTAGTAGTTTCCGATGCACATCTGGATGCTTTCTGTAATCTGTGGACTATCAGAGTGTTGATGAAACACAGAAAAAGCATCGGGATTGAATACAACAGTCTCCATGCGCAGTTTCCTCCATGGGAGTAATGTCTCAAACTGTCTACGTTTTGATCGTTCCCTGGAAGACCAGTAGTAGTTTCCGATGCACATCTGGATGCTTTCTGTAATCTGTGGACTATCAGAGTGATGATGAAACACAGAAATTGTATCGGGATTGAATGCAACAGTCTCCATGAGCAGTTTCCTCCATGGGAGTAATGTCTCAAACAGTCTACGCTTTGATCGTTCCCTGGAAGACCAGTAGTAGTTTCCGATGCACATCTGGATGCATTCTGTAATCTGGGGACTATCAGAGTGTTAATGAAGCACAGAAATTACATCGGGATTGAATACAACAGTCACCATGCGCACTTTCCTCCATAAAAGTAATGTCTCAAACAGTCTACGCTTTGATCGTTCCCTGGAAGACCAGTAGTAGTTTCCTCTGCACATCTGGTGGCATTCTGTAATCTGTGGACTATCAGAGTGTTGATGAAACACAGAAATTGCATCGGGATTGAATGCAACAGTCACCATCCGCACTTTCCTCCATGGGAATAATGTCTCAAACAGTCTACGCTTTGATCGTTCCCTGGAAGACCAGTAGTAGTTTCCAATGCACATCTGGTTGCATTCTGAAATCTGTGGACTATCAGAGTGTTGATGAAACACAGAAAATGCATCGTGATTGAATACAACAGTCTCCATGCGCACTTTCCTCTATGGGAGTAATGTCTCAAGGAGTTTACGCTTTGATCGTTCCCGGGAAGACCAGTAGTAGATTCCGATGCACATCTGGACGCTTTCTGTAATCTGTGGACTATCAGAGTGTTGATGAAACATAAAAATTGCATCGGGATTGAATACAACAGACTCCATGAACAGTTTCCTCCATGGGAGTAATGTCTCAAACAGTCTACGCTTTGATCGTTCCCTGGAAGACCAGTAGTAGTTTCCGATGCACATCTGGATGCATTCTGTAATCTGGGGACTATAAGAGTGTTAATGAAGCACAGAAATTGCATCGGGATTGAATACAACAGTCACCATGCGCACTTTCCTCCATAAAAGTAATGTCTCAAACAGTCTACGCTTTGATCGTTCCCTGGAAGACCAGTAGTAGTTTCCTCTGCACATCTGGTGGCATTCTGTAATCTGTGGACTATCAGAGTGTTGATGAAACACAGAAATTGCTTTGGGATTGAATGCAACAGTCACCATCCGCACTTTCCTCCATGGGAGTAATGTCTGAAACTGTCTACGCTTTGATCGTTCCCTGGAAGACCAGTAGTAGTTTCCGATGCACATCTGGAGGCATTCTGTAATCTGTGGACTATCAGAGTGTTGATGAAACACAGAATTTGCTTCGGGATTGAATACAACAGTCATCATGCGCACATTCCTCCATAGAAGTAGTGTCTCAAACAGTCTACGCTTTGATCGTTCCCTGGAAGACCAGTAGTAGTTTCCGATCCACATCTGGAGGCATTCTGATATCTGTGGACTAACTGAGTGTTGATGAAACACAGAATTTGCAACGGGATTGAATACAACAGTCACCGTTCGCACTTTCCTCCACTGGTGTAATTCTCAAACAGTCTACGTTTTTTGATCGTTCCCTGGAAGACCAGTAGTAGATTCCGATGCACATCTGGTTGCATTCTGAAATCTGTGGACTATCAGAGTGTTGATGAAACACAGAAAATGCATCGGGATTGAATACAACAGTCTCCATGCGCACTTTCCTCCATGGGAGTAATGTCTCAAACTGTTTACGCTATGATCGTTCCCTGGAAGACCAGTAGTAGTTTCGATGAACATCTGGAGGCATTCTGTAATCTGTGGACTATCAGAGTGTTGATGAAACACAGAAATTGCATCGGGATTGAATACAACAGTCACCATGCGCACTTTCCTCCATGGGAGTAATGTCTCAAAGAGTTTACGCTTTGATCGTTCCCTGGAAGACCAGTAGTAGTTTCCGATGCACATCTGGAGTCATTCTGTTATCTGTGGACTATCAGAGTGTTGATGAAACACAGAAATTGTATCGGGATTGAATACATAAGTCACCATGCGCACTTTCCTGTACGGAAGCAATGTCTCAAACAATCTACGCTTTGATCGTTCCCTGGAAGACCAGTAGTAGTTTCCGATGCACATCTGGTAGCATTCTGTAATGTGTAGACTATCAGAGTGTTGATGAAACACAGTAATTGCATCGGGATTGAATACAACAGTCACCATGCGCACTTTCCTCCATCGAAGTAATGTCTCTAACAGTCTACGCGTTGATCGTACCCTGGAAGAGAGTAGTACTCTCCGATGCACATCTGGAGGCATTCTGTAATCTGTGGACTATCAGAGAGTTGATGAAACACAGAAATTGCTTCGAGATTGAATCCAACAGTCATCATGCGCACATTCCTCCATAAAACTAATGTCTCAAACAGTCTGCGCTTAGATCGTTCCCTGGAAGACCAGTAGTAGTTTCCGATGCACATCTGGACGCTTTCTGTAATCTGTGGACTATCAGAGTGTTGATGAAACACAAAAATTGCATCGGGATTGAATACAACAGACTCCATGAACAGTTTCCTCCATGGGAGTAATGTCTCAAACAGTCTACGCTTTGATCGTTCCCTGGAAGACCAGAAGTAGTTTCCCATGCGGATCTGGAGGCATTCTGTAATCTGTGGACTATCAGAGTGTTGATGAAACACAGAAAATGCATCGGGATTGAATACAACAGTCACCATGCGCACTTCCCTCCATGGGAGTAATGTCTCAAGGAGTTTACGCTTTGATCGTTCCCTGGAAGACCAGTACCAGTTTCCGATGCACATCTGGAGGCATTCTGTAATATGTATACTATCAGAGTGTTGATGAAACACAGAAATTGCATCGGCATTGAATACAACAGTCACCTTGCGCACATTCCTCCATAAAAGTATTGTCTCAAACAATCTACGCTTTGATCGTTAACTGGAAGACCAGCAGTAGTTTCCGATGCACATCTGGAGGCATTCTGTAATCTGTGGACTATCAGAGGGTTGGTGAAAGACAGAAAATGCATCGGGATTGAATACAACAGTCACGATGCGCACTTTCCTCCATGGACGTAATGTCACAAAGAGTTTAGGTTCTTATCGTTCCCATGAAGACCAGTAGTAGTATCCGATGCACATCTGGAGGCATTCTGTAATCTGTGGACTATCAGAGTGATGATGAAACACAGAATTTGCATCGGGAATGAATACAACAGTCACCATGCGCACTTTCCTCCTTGGGAGTAATGTCTCAAAGAGTGTACCCTTTGATCGTTCCCTGGAAGACCAGTAGTAGTTTCCGATGCACATCTGGAGGCATTCTGTAATCTGTGGACTATGAGAGTGTTGATGAAACACAGAAATTGCATCGTTATTGAATACAACAGTCATTACGCGCACATTCCTCCATAAAGTAATGTCTCAAACAGTCTACGCTTTGATCGTTCCTTGGAAGACTAGTAGTAGTTTCCGATGAACATCTGGAGGCATTCTGTAATCTGTGGACTATCAGAGTGTTGATGAAACAAAGAAATTGCATCGGGATTGAATACAACATTCACCATGCGCACTTTCCTCCATGGGAGTAATATCTCTAACACTCAACGCTTTGATCGTTCCCTTGAAGACCAGTAGTAGTTTCCTCTGCACATCTGGTGGCATTCTGTAATCTGTGGACTATCAGAGTGTAGATGAAACACAGAAATTGCATCGGGATTGAATGCAACAGTCACCATCCGCACTTTCCTCCATGGGAGTAATGTCTGAAACAGTCTACGCTTTGATCGTTCCCTGGAAGACCAGTAGTAGCTTCCGATGCACATCTGGAGGCATTCTGTAATCTGTGGACTATCAGAGTGTTGATGAAACACAGAAGTTGCATCGGGATTGAATACAACAGTCACCATGCGCACATTCCTCCATAAAACTAATGTCTCAAACAGTCTGCGCTTAGATCGATCCCTGGAAGACCAGTAGTATTTTCCGATGCACATCTGGACGCTTTCTGTAATCTGTGGACTATCAGAGTGTTAATGAAACACAAAAATTGCATCGGGATTGAATACAACAGACTCCATGAACAGTTTCCTCCATGGGAGTAATGTCTCAAACAGTCTACGCTTTGATCGTTCCCTGGAAGACCAGAAGTAGTTTCCCATGCGGATCTGGAGGCATTCTGTAATCTGTGGACTATCAGAGTGCTGATGAAACACAGAAATTGCATCGGGATTGAATACAACAGTCACCATGCGCACTTTCCTCCATAAAAGTAATGTCTCAAACAGTCTACGCTTTGATCGTTCCCTGGAAGGCCAGTAGTGGTTTCCGATGCACATCTGGTGACATTCTGTAATCTGTAGACTATCAGACTGTTGATGAAACACAGAAATTGCATCGGGATTGAATACAACACTCTCCATGCGCACTTTCCTCCATGGGAGTAATGTCTCAAACAGTCTACGCTTTGATCGTTCCCTGGAAGACCAGTAGTAGTTTCCGATCCACATCTGGAGGCATTCTGATATCTGTGGACTAACTGAGTGTTGATGAAACACAGAAATTGCATCGGGATTGAATACAACAGTCACCATGCGCACTTTCCTCCACTGGTGTAATTCTCAAACAGTCTACGTTTGATCGTTCCCTGGAAGACCACTAGTAGATTCCGATGCACATCTGGTGGCATTCTGTAATCTGAGGACTATCAGAGTGTTGATGAAACACAGAAAATGCATCGGGATTGAATACAACACTCACCATGCACACTTTCCTCCATGGGAGTAATGTCTCATACTGTTTACGCTATGATCGTTCCCTGGAAGACCAGTAGTAGTTTCGATGAACATCTGGAGGCATTCTGTAATCTGTGGACTATCAGAGTGTTGATGAAACACAGAAATTGCATCGGGATTGAATACAACAGTCACCATGCGCACTTTCCTCCATGGGAGTAATGTCTCAAAGAGATTACGCTTTGATCGTTCCCTGGAAGACCAGTAGTAGTTTCCGATGCACATCTGGAGGCATTCTGTAATCTGTGGACTATCAGAGTGTTGATGAAACACAGAATATGCTTCGGGATTGAATACAACAGTCATCATGCGCACATTCCTCCATAGAAGTAGTGTCTCAAACAGTCTACGCTTTGATCGTTCCCTGGAAGACCAGTAATAGTTTCCGATGCACATCTGGTGGCATTCTGTAATCTGTGGACCATCAGAGTGTTGATGAAACACAGAAATGGCATCGTGATTGAATACAACAGTCACCATGCGCACATTCCTCCATAAAACTAATGTCTCAAACAGTCTACGCTTTGATCGTTCCCTGGAAGACTAGTAGTAGTTTCCGATGCACATCTGGTGGCATTCTGTAATCTGTAGACTATCAGAGTGTTGATGAAACACAGAAATTGCATCGGGATAGAATACAACAGTCACCATGAGCACTTTCCCCCATGGGAGTAATGTGTCTAAAAGTCTACGCTTTGATCGTTCCCTGGAAGACCAGTAGTAGTTTCCGATGCACATCTGGATGCTTTCTGTAATCTGTGGACTATCAGAGTGTTGATGAAACACAGAAAAAGCATCGGGATTGAATACAACAGTCTCCATGCGCAGTTTCCTCCATGGGAGTAATGTCTCAAACTGTCTACGTTTTGATCGTTCCCTGGAAGACCAGTAGTAGTTTCCGATGCACATCTGGATGCTTTCTGTAATCTGTGGACTATCAGAGTGATGATGAAACACAGAAATTGTATCGGGATTGAATGCAACAGTCTCCATGAGCAGTTTCCTCCACGGGAGTAATGTCTCAAACAGTCTACGCTTTGATCGTTCCCTGGAAGACCAGTAGTAGTTTCCGATGCACATCTGGATGCATTCTGTAATCTGGGGACTATCAGAGTGTTAATGAAGCACAGAAATTACATCGGGATTGAATACAACAGTCACCATGCGCACTTTCCTCCATAAAAGTAATGTCTCAAACAGTCTACGCTTTGATCGTTCCCTGGAAGACCAGTAGTAGTTTCCTCTGCACATCTGGTGGCATTCTGTAATCTGTGGACTATCAGAGTGTTGATGAAACACAGAAATTGCATCGGGATTGAATGCAACAGTCACCATCCGCACTTTCCTCCATGGGAATAATGTCTCAAACAGTCTACGCTTTGATCGTTCCCTGGAAGACCAGTAGTAGTTTCCAATGCACATCTGGTTGCATTCTGAAATCTGTGACTATCAGAGTGTTGATGAAACACAGAAAATGCATCGTGATTGAATACAACAGTCTCCATGCGCACTTTCCTCTATGGGAGTAATGTCTCAAAGAGTTTACGCTTTGATCGTTCCCGGGAAGACCAGTAGTAGATTCCGATGCACATCTGGACGCTTTCTGTAATCTGTGGACTATCAGAGTGTTGATGAAACATAAAAATTGCATCGGGATTGAATACAACAGACTCCATGAACAGTTTCCTCCATGGGAGTAATGTCTCAAACAGTCTACGCTTTGATCGTTCCCTGGAAGACCAGTAGTAGTTTCCGATGCACATCTGGATGCATTCTGTAATCTGGGGACTATAAGAGTGTTAATGAAGCACAGAAATTGCATCGGGATTGAATACAACAGTCACCATGCGCACTTTCCTCCATAAAAGTAATGTCTCAAACAGTCTACGCTTTGATCGTTCCCTGGAAGACCAGTAGTAGTTTCCTCTGCACATCTGGTGGCATTCTGTAATCTGTGGACTATCAGAGTGTTGATGAAACACAGAAATTGCTTTGGGATTGAATGCAACAGTCACCATCCGCACTTTCCTCCATGGGAGTAATGTCTGAAACTGTCTACGCTTTGATCGTTCCCTGGAAGACCAGTAGTAGTTTCCGATGCACATCTGGAGGCATTCTGTAATCTGTGGACTATCAGAGTGTTGATGAAACACAGAATTTGCTTCGGGATTGAATACAACAGTCATCATGCGCACATTCCTCCATAGAAGTAGTGTCTCAAACAGTCTACGCTTTGATCGTTCCCTGGAAGACCAGTAGTAGTTTCCGATCCACATCTGGAGGCATTCTGATATCTGTGGACTAACTGAGTGTTGATGAAACACAGAATTTGCAACGGGATTGAATACAACAGTCACCGTTCGCACTTTCCTCCACTGGTGTAATTCTCAAACAGTCTACGTTTTTTGATCGTTCCCTGGAAGACCAGTAGTAGATTCCGATGCACATCTGGTTGCATTCTGAAATCTGTGGACTATCAGAGTGTTGATGAAACACAGAAAATGCATCGGGATTGAATACAACAGTCTCCATGCGCACTTTCCTCCATGGGAGTAATGTCTCAAACTGTTTACGCTATGATCGTTCCCTGGAAGACCAGTAGTAGTTTCGATGAACATCTGGAGGCATTCTGTAATCTGTGGACTATCAGAGTGTTGATGAAACACAGAAATTGCATCGGGATTGAATACAACAGTCACCATGCGCACTTTCCTCCATGGGAGTAATGTCTCAAAGAGTTTACGCTTTGATCGTTCCCTGGAAGACCAGTAGTAGTTTCCGATGCACATCTGGAGTCATTCTGTTATCTGTGGACTATCAGAGTGTTGATGAAACACAGAAATTGTATCGGGATTGAATACATAAGTCACCATGCGCACTTTCCTGTACGGAAGCAATGTCTCAAACAATCTACGCTTTGATCGTTCCCTGGAAGACCAGTAGTAGTTTCCGATGCACATCTGGTAGCATTCTGTAATGTGTAGACTATCAGAGTGTTGATGAAACACAGTAATTGCATCGGGATTGAATACAACAGTCACCATGCGCACTTTCCTCCATCGAAGTAATGTCTCTAACAGTCTACGCGTTGATCGTACCCTGGAAGAGAGTAGTACTCTCCGATGCACATCTGGAGGCATTCTGTAATCTGTGGACTATCAGAGAGTTGATGAAACACAGAAATTGCTTCGAGATTGAATCCAACAGTCATCATGCGCACATTCCTCCATAAAACTAATGTCTCAAACAGTCTGCGCTTAGATCGTTCCCTGGAAGACCAGTAGTAGTTTCCGATGCACATCTGGACGCTTTCTGTAATCTGTGGACTATCAGAGTGTTGATGAAACACAAAAATTGCATCGGGATTGAATACAACAGACTCCATGAACAGTTTCCTCCATGGGAGTAATGTCTCAAACAGTCTACGCTTTGATCGTTCCCTGGAAGACCAGAAGTAGTTTCCCATGCGGATCTGGAGGCATTCTGTAATCTGTGGACTATCAGAGTGTTGATGAAACACAGAAAATGCATCGGGATTGAATACAACAGTCACCATGCGCACTTCCCTCCATGGGAGTAATGTCTCAAGGAGTTTACGCTTTGATCGTTCCCTGGAAGACCAGTACCAGTTTCCGATGCACATCTGGAGGCATTCTGTAATATGTATACTATCAGAGTGTTGATGAAACACAGAAATTGCATCGGCATTGAATACAACAGTCACCTTGCGCACATTCCTCCATAAAAGTATTGTCTCAAACAATCTACGCTTTGATCGTTAACTGGAAGACCAGCAGTAGTTTCCGATGCACATCTGGAGGCATTCTGTAATCTGTGGACTATCAGAGGGTTGGTGAAAGACAGAAAATGCATCGGGATTGAATACAACAGTCACGATGCGCACTTTCCTCCATGGACGTAATGTCACAAAGAGTTTACGTTCTTATCGTTCCCATGAAGACCAGTAGTAGTATCCGATGCACATCTGGAGGCATTCTGTAATCTGTGGACTATCAGAGTGATGATGAAACACAGAATTTGCATCGGGAATGAATACAACAGTCACCATGCGCACTTTCCTCCATGGGAGTAATGTCTCAAAGAGTGTACCCTTTGATCGTTCCCTGGAAGACCAGTAGTAGTTTCCGATGCACATCTGGAGGCATTCTGTAATCTGTGGACTATGAGAGTGTTGATGAAACACAGAAATTGCATCGTTATTGAATACAACAGTCATTACGCGCACATTCCTCCATAAAGTAATGTCTCAAACAGTCTACGCTTTGATCGTTCCCTGGAAGACTAGTAGTAGTTTCCGATGAACATCTGGAGGCATTCTGTAATCTGTGGACTATCAGAGTGTTGATGAAACAAAGAAATTGCATCGGGATTGAATACAACATTCACCATGCGCACTTTCCTCCATGGGAGTAATATCTCTAACACTCAACGCTTTGATCGTTCCCTTGAAGACCAGTAGTAGTTTCCTCTGCACATCTGGTGGCATTCTGTAATCTGTGGACTATCAGAGTGTAGATGAAACACAGAAATTGCATCGGGATTGAATGCAACAGTCACCATCCGCACTTTCCTCCATGGGAGTAATGTCTGAAACAGTCTACGCTTTGATCGTTCCCTGGAAGACCAGTAGTAGCTTCCGATGCACATCTGGAGGCATTCTGTAATCTGTGGACTATCAGAGTGTTGATGAAACACAGAAGTTGCATCGGGATTGAATACAACAGTCACCATGCGCACATTCCTCCATAAAACTAATGTCTCAAACAGTCTGCGCTTAGATCGTTCCCTGGAAGACCAGTAGTATTTTCCGATGCACATCTGGACGCTTTCTGTAATCTGTGGACTATCAGAGTGTTAATGAAACACAAAAATTGCATCGGGATTGAATACAACAGACTCCATGAACAGTTTCCTCCATGGGAGTAATGTCTCAAACAGTCTACGCTTTGATCGTTCCCTGGAAGACCAGAAGTAGTTTCCCATGCGGATCTGGAGGCATTCTGTAATCTGTGGACTATCAGAGTGCTGATGAAACACAGAAATTGCATCGGGATTGAATACAACAGTCACCATGCGCACTTTCCTCCATAAAAGTAATGTCTCAAACAGTCTACGCTTTGATCGTTCCCTGGAAGGCCAGTAGTGGTTTCCGATGCACATCTGGTGACATTCTGTAATCTGTAGACTATCAGACTGTTGATGAAACACAGAAATTGCATCGGGATTGAATACAACACTCTCCATGCGCACTTTCCTCCATGGGAGTAATGTCTCAAACAGTCTACGCTTTGATCGTTCCCTGGAAGACCAGTAGTAGTTTCCGATCCACATCTGGAGGCATTCTGATATCTGTGGACTAACTGAGTGTTGATGAAACACAGAAATTGCATCGGGATTGAATACAACAGTCACCATGCGCACTTTCCTCCACTGGTGTAATTCTCAAACAGTCTACGTTTGATCGTTCCCTGGAAGACCACTAGTAGATTCCGATGCACATCTGGTGGCATTCTGTAATCTGAGGACTATCAGAGTGTTGATGAAACACAGAAAATGCATCGGGATTGAATACAACAGTCACCATGCACACTTTCCTCCATGGGAGTAATGTCTCATACTGTTTACGCTATGATCGTTCCCTGGAAGACCAGTAGTAGTTTCGATGAACATCTGGAGGCACTCTGTAATCTGTGGACTATCAGAGTGTTGATGAAACACAGAAATTGCATCGGGATTGAATACAACAGTCACCATGCGCACTTTCCTCCATGGGAGTAATGTCTCAAAGAGATTACGCTTTGATCGTTCCCTGGAAGACCAGTAGTAGTTTCCGATGCACATCTGGAGGCATTCTGTAATCTGTGGACTATCAGAGTGTTGATGAAACACAGAATATGCTTCGGGATTGAATACAACAGTCATCATGCGCACATTCCTCCATAGAAGTAGTGTCTCAAACAGTCTACGCTTTGATCGTTCCCTGGAAGACCAGTAATAGTTTCCGATGCACATCTGGTGGCATTCTGTAATCTGTGGACCATCAGAGTGTTGATGAAACACAGAAATGGCATCGTGATTGAATACAACAGTCACCATGCGCACATTCCTCCATAAAACTAATGTCTCAAACAGTCTACGCTTTGATCGTTCCCTGGAAGACTAGTAGTAGTTTCCGATGAACTTCTGGAGGCATTCTGTAATCTGTGGACTATCAGAGTGTTGATGAAACACAGAAATTGCATCGGGATTGAATACATCAGTCAACATGCGCACTTTCCTCCATGGGATTAACGTCTCAAACAGTCTACGCTTTGATCGTTCCTTGGAAGACCAGTAGTAGTTTCCGATGCACATCTGAGGGCATTCTTTAATCTGTGGACTATCAGAGTGTTGATGAAACACAGAAATTGCATCGGGATTGAATACAACAGTCACCATGCGCACTTTCCCCCATAGAAGTAGTGTCTCAAACAGTCTACGCTTTGATCGTTCCCTGGAAGACCAGTAGTAGTTTCCGATGCACATCTGGTGGCATTCTGTAATCTGTGGACCATCAGAGTGTTGATGAAACACAGAAATGGCATAGTGATTGAATACAACAGTCATCATGCGCACATTCCTCCATAAAGTAATGTCTCAAACAGTCTACGCTTTGATCGTTCCCTGGAAGACTAGTAGTAGTTTCCGATGAACATCTGGAGGCATTCTGTAATCTGTGGACTATCAGAGTGTTGATGAAACACAGAAATTGCATCGGGATTGAATACAACATTCACCATGCGCACTTTCCTCCATGGGAGTAATATCTCTAACAGTCTACGCTTTGATCGTTCCCTGGAAGACCAGTAGTAGTTTCCTCTGCACATCTGGTGGCATTCTGTAATCTGTGGACTATCAGAGTGTTGATGATACACAGAAATTGCATCGGGATTGAATGCAACAGTCACCACCCGCACTTTCCTCCATGGGAGTAATGTCTGAAACAGTGTACGCTTTGATCGTTCCCTGGAAGACCAGTAGTAGTTTCCGATGCACATCTGGACGCTTTCTGTAATCTGTGGACTATCAGAGTGTTGATGAAACACAAAAATTGCATCGGGATTGAATACAACAGACTCCATGAACAGTTTCCTCCATGGGAGTAATGTCTCAAACAGTCTACGCTTTGATCGTTCCCTGGAAGACCAGAAGTAGTTTCCCATGCGGATCTGGAGGCATTCTGTAATCTGTGGACTATCAGAGTGTTGATGAAACACAGAAATTGCATCGGGATTGAATACATCAGTCACCATGCGCACTTACCTCCATGGGATTAATGTCTCAAACAGTCTACGCTTTGATCGTTCCTTGGAATACCAGTAGTAGTTTCCGATGCACATCTGAGGGCATTCTGTAATCTGTGGACTATCAGAGTGTTGATGAAACACAGAAATTGCATCGGGATTGAATACAACAGTCACCATGCGCACTTTCCTCCATGGGAGTAATGTCTCAAAGAGTTTACGCTTTGATCGTTCCCTGGAAGGCCAGTAGTAGTTTCCGATGCACATCTGGAGGCATTCTGTAATCTGTGGACTATCAGAGTGTTGATGAAACACAGAATTTGCTTCGGGATTGAATACAACAGTCGTCATGCGCACATTCCTCCATAGAAGTAGTGTCTCGAACAGTCTACGCTTTGATCGTTCCCTGTAAGACCAGCAGTAGTTTCCGCTGCACATCTGGAGGTATTCTGTAATCTGTGGACTATCAGAGTGTTGATGAAACACAGAAAAAGCATCGGGATTGAATACAACAGTCTCAATGCGCAGTTTCCTCCATGGGAGTAATGTCTCAAACTGTCCACGCTTTGATCGTTCCCTGGAAGACCAGTAGTAGTTTCCGATGAACATCTGGAAGCATTCTGTAATCTGTGGACTATCAAAGTGTTGATGAAACACAGAAATTGCATCGGGATTGGATGCAACAGTCACCATGCGCACTTTCCTGTACGGGAGTAATGTCTCAAACAATCTACGCTTTGATCGTTCCCTGGAAGACCAGTAGTAGTTTCCGATGCACATCTGGTGGCATTCTGTAATCTGTAGACTATCAGAGTGTTGATGAAACACAGAAATTGCATCGGGATAGAATACAACAGTCACCATGAGCACTTTCCCCCATGGGAGTAATGTGTCTAAGAGTCTACGCTTTGATCGTTCCCTGGAAGACCAGTAGTAGTTTCCGATGCACATCTGGATGCTTTCTGTAATCTGTGGACTATCAGAGTGTTGATGAAACACAGAAAAAGCATCGGGATTGAATACAACAGTCTCCATGCGCAGTTTCCTCCATGGGAGTAATGTCTCAAACTGTCTACGTTTTGATCGTTCCCTGGAAGACCAGTAGTAGTTTCCGATGCACATCTGGATGCTTTCTGTAATCTGTGGACTATCAGAGTGATGATGAAACACAGAAATTGTATCGGGATTGAATGCAACAGTCTCCATGAGCAGTTTCCTCCATGGGAGTAATGTCTCAAACAGTCTACGCTTTGATCGTTCCCTGGAAGTCCAGTAGTAGTTTCCGATGCACATCTGGATGCATTCTGTAATCTGGGGACTATCAGAGTGTTAATGAAGCACAGAAATTACATCGGGATTGAATACAACAGTCACCATGCGCACTTTCCTCCATAAAAGTAATGTCTCAAACAGTCTACGCTTTGATCGTTCCCTGGAAGACCAGTAGTAGTTTCCTCTGCACATCTGGTGGCATTCTGTAATCTGTGGACTATCAGAGTGTTGATGAAACACAGAAATTGCATCGGGATTGAATGCAACAGTCACCATCCGCACTTTCCTCCATGGGAATAATGTCTCAAACAGTCTACGCTTTGATCGTTCCCTGGAAGACCAGTAGTAGTTTCCAATGCACATCTGGTTGCATTCTGAAATCTGTGGACTATCAGAGTGTTGATGAAACACAGAAAATGCATCGTGATTGAATACAACAGTCTCCATGCGCACTTTCCTCTATGGGAGTAATGTCTCAAAGAGTTTACGCTTTGATCGTTCCCGGGAAGACCAGTAGTAGATTCCGATGCACATCTGGACGCTTTCTGTAATCTGTGGACTATCAGAGTGTTGATGAAACATAAAAATTGCATCGGGATTGAATACAACAGACTCCATGAACAGTTTCCTCCATGGGAGTAATGTCTCAAACAGTCTACGCTTTGATCGTTCCCTGGAAGACCAGTAGTAGTTTCCGATGCACATCTGGATGCATTCTGTAATCTGGGGACTATAAGAGTGTTAATGAAGCACAGAAATTGCATCGGGATTGAATACAACAGTCACCATGCGCACTTTCCTCCATAAAAGTAATGTCTCAAACAGTCTACGCTTTGATCGTTCCCTGGAAGACCAGTAGTAGTTTCCTCTGCACATCTGGTTGCATTCTGTAATCTGTGGACTATCAGAGTGTTGATGAAACACAGAAATTGCTTTGGGATTGAATGCAACAGTCACCATCCGCACTTTCCTCCATGGGAGTAATGTCTGAAACTGTCTACGCTTTGATCGTTCCCTGGAAGACCAGTAGTAGTTTCCGATGCACATCTGGAGGCATTCTGTAATCTGTGGACTATCAGAGTGTTGATGAAACACAGAATTTGCTTCGGGATTGAATACAACAGTCATCATGCGCACATTCCTCCATAGAAGTAGTGTCTCAAACAGTCTACGCTTTGATCGTTCCCTGGAAGACCAGTAGTAGTTTCCCATCCACATCTGGAGGCATTCTGATATCTGTGGACTAACTGAGTGTTGATGAAACACAGAATTTGCAACGGGATTGAATACAACAGTCACCGTTCGCACTTTCCTCCACTGGTGTAATTCTCAAACAGTCTACGTTTTTTGATCGTTCCCTGGAAGACCAGTAGTAGATTCCGATGCACATCTGGTTGCATTCTGAAATCTGTGGACTATCAGAGTGTTGATGAAACACAGAAAATGCATCGGGATTGAATACAACAGTCTCCATGCGCACTTTCCTCCATGGGAGTAATGTCTCAAACTGTTTACGCTATGATCGTTCCCTGGAAGACCAGTAGTAGTTTCGATGAACATCTGGAGGCATTCTGTAATCTATGGACTATCAGAGTGTTGATGAAACACAGAAATTGCATCGGGATTGAATACAACAGTCACCATGCGCACTTTCCTCCATGGGAGTAATGTCTCAAAGAGTTTACGCTTTGATCGTTCCCTGGAAGACCAGTAGTAGTTTCCGATGCACATCTGGAGTCATTCTGTTATCTGTGGACTATCAGAGTGTTGATGAAACACAGAAATTGTATCGGGATTGAATACATAAGTCACCATGCGCACTTTCCTGTACGGAAGCAATGTCTCAAACAATCTACGCTTTGATCGTTTCCTGGAAGACCAGTAGTAGTTTCCGATGCACATCTGGTAGCATTCTGTAATGTGTAGACTATCAGAGTGTTGATGAAACACAGTAATTGCATCGGGATTGAATACAACAGTCACCATGCGCACTTTCCTCCATCGAAGTAATGTCTCTAACAGTCTACGCGTTGATCGTACCCTGGAAGAGAGTAGTACTCTCCGATGCACATCTGGAGGCATTCTGTAATCTGTGGACTATCAGAGAGTTGATGAAACACAGAAATTGCTTCGAGATTGAATCCAACAGTCATCATGCGCACATTCCTCCATAAAAGTAGTGTCTCAAACAGTCTACGCTTTGATCGTTCCCTGGAAGACCAGTTGTAGTTTCCGATGCACATCTGGTGGCATTCTGTAATCTGTAGACTATCAGAGTTCTGATAAAACACAGAAATTGCATTGGGATTGAATACAACAGTCACCATCCGCACTTTCCTCCATGGGAGTAATGTCTGAAACAGTATACGCTTCCATCGTTCCCTGGAAGACCAGTAGTAGTTTCCGATCCACATCTCTTGGCATTCTGTAATCTGTGGACTATCAGAGTGTTGATGAAACACAGAAAATGCATCGGGATTGAATACAACAGTCACCATGCGCACTTCCCTCCATGGGAGTAATGTCTCAAGGAGTTTACGCTTTGATCGTTCCCTGGAAGACCAGTACCAGTTTCCGATGCACATCTGGAGGCATTCTGTAATATGTAGACTATCAGAGTGTTGATGAAACACAGAAATTGCATCGGCATTGAATACAACAGTCACCTTGCGCACATTCCTCCATAAAAGTAATGTCTCAAACAGTCTATGCTTTGATCGTTAACAGGAAGACCAGCAGTAGTTTCCGATGCACATCTGGAGGCATTCTGTAATCTGTGGACTATCAGAGGGTTGGTGAAAGACAGAAAATGCATCGGGATTGAATACAACAGTCACGATGCGCACTTTCCTCCATGGTCGTAATGTCACAAAGAGTTTACGTTCTTATCGTTCCCATGAAGACCAGTAGTAGTTTCCGATGCACATCTGGAGGCATTCTGTAATCTGTGGACTTGCAGAGTGATGATGAAACACAGAATTTGCATCGGGATTGAATACAACAGTCACCATGCGCACTTTCCTCCATGGGAGTAATGTCACAAAGAGTGTACCCTTTGATCGTTCCCTGGAAGACCAGTAGTAGTTTCCGATGCACATCTGGAGGCATTCTGTAATCTGTGGACTATGAGAGTGTTGATGAAACACAGAAATTGCATCGTTATTGAATACAACAGTCATTACGCGCACATTCCTCCATAAAGTAATGTCTCAAACAGTCTACGCTTTGATCGTTCCCTGGAAGACTAGTAGTAGTTTCCGATGAACATCTGGAGGCATTCTGTAATCTGTGGACTATCAGAGTGTTGATGAAACAAAGAAATTGCATCGGGATTGAATACAACATTCACCATGCGCACTTTCCTCCATGGGAGTAATATCTCTAACACTCAACGCTTTGATCGTTCCCTTGAAGACCAGTAGTAGTTTCCTCTGCACATCTGGTGGCATTCTGTAATCTGTGGACTATCAGAGTGTAGATGAAACACAGAAATTGCATCGGGATTGAATGCAACAGTCACCATCCGCACTTTCCTCCACGGGAGTAATGTCTGAAACAGTCTACGCTTTGATCGTTCCCTGGAAGACCAGTAGTAGCTTCCGATGCTCATCTGGAGGCATTCTGTAATCTGTGGACTATCAGAGTGTTGATGAAACACAGAAGTTGCATCGGGATTGAATACAACGGTCACCATGCGCACATTCCTCCATAAAACTAATGTCTCAAACAGTCTGCGCTTAGATCGTTCCCTGGAAGACCAGTTGTAGTTTCCGATGCACATCTGGACGCTTTCTGTAATCTGTGGACTATCAGAGTGTTGATGAAACACAAAAATTGCATCGGGATTGAATACAACAGACTCCATGAACAGTTTCCTCCATGGGAGTAATGTCTCAAACAGTCTACGCTTTGATCGTTCCCTGGAAGACCAGAAGTAGTTTCCCATGCGGATCTGGAGGCATTCTGTAATCTGTGGACTATCAGAGTGTTGATGAAACACAGAAAATGCATCGGGATTGAATACAACAGTCACCATGCGCACTTCCCTCCATGGGAGTAATGTCTCAAGGAGTTTACGCTTTGATCGTTCCCTGGAAGACCAGTACCAGTTTCCGATGCACATCTGGAGGCATTCTGTAATATGTATACTATCAGAGTGTTGATGAAACACAGAAATTGCATCGGCATTGAATACAACAGTCACCTTGCGCACATTCCTCCATAAAAGTAATGTCTCAAACAATCTACGCTTTGATCGTTAACTGGAAGATCAGCAGTAGTTTCCGATGCACATCTGGAGGCATTCTGTAATCTGTGGACTATCAGAGGGTTGGTGAAAGACAGAAAATGCATCGGGATTGAATACAACAGTCACGATGCGCACTTTCCTCCATGGACGTAATGTCACAAAGAGTTTACGTTCTTATCGTTCCTATGAAGACCAGTAGTAGTATCCGATGCACATCTGGAGACATTCTGTAATCTGTGGACTATCAGAGTGATGATGAAACACAGAATTTGCATTGGGATTGAATACAACAGTCACCATGCGCACTTTCCTCCATGGGAGTAATGTCTCAAAGAGTGTACCCTTTGATCGGTCCCTGGAAGACCAGTAGTAGTTTCCGATGCACATCTGGAGGCATTCTGTAATCTGTGGACTATGAGAGTGTTGATGAAACACAGAAATTGCATCGTTATTGAATACAACAGTCATTACGCGCACATTCCTGCATAAAGTAATGTCTCAAACAGTCTACTCTTTGATCGTTCCCTGGAAGACTAGTAGTAGTTTCCGATGAACATCTGGAGGCATTCTGTAATCTGTGGACTATCAGAGTGTTGATGAAACAAAGAAATTGCATCGGGATTGAATGCAACAGTCACCATCCACACTTTCCTCCATGGGAGTAATGTCTCATACTGTTTACGCTATGATCGTTCCCTGGAAGACCAGTAGTAGTTTCGATGAACATCTGGAGGCATTCTGTAATATGTATACTATCAGAGTGTTGATGAAACACAGAAATTGCATCGGGATTGAATACAACAGTCACCATGCGCACATTCCTCCATAAAACTAATGTCTCAAACAGTCTACGCTTTGATCGTTCCCTGGAAGACCAGTAGTAGCTTCCGATGCACATCTGGAGGCATTCTGTAATCTGTGGACTATCAGAGTGTTGATGAAACACAGAAGTTGCATCGGGATTGAATACAACAGTCACCATGCGCACATTCCTCCATAAAACTAATGTCTCAAACAGTCTGCGCTTAGATCGTTCCCTGGAAGGCCAGTAGTGGTTTCCGATGCACATCTGGTGACATTCTGTAATCTGTAGACTATCAGACTGTTGATGAAACAGAGAAATTGCATCGGGATTGAATACAACACTCTCCATGCGCACTTTCCTCCATGGGAGTAATGTCTCAAACAGTCTACGCTTTGATCGTTCCCTGGAAGACCAGTAGTAGTTTCCGATCCACATCTGGAGGCATTCTGATATCTGTGGACTAACTGAGTGTTGATGAAACACAGAAATTGCATCGGGATTGAATACAACAGTCACCATGCGCACTTTCCTCCACTGGTGTAATTCTCAAACAGTCTACGTTTGATCGTTCCCTGGAAGACCACTAGTAGATTCCGATGCACATCTGGTGGCATTCTGTAATCTGAGGACTATCAGAGTGTTGATGAAACACAGAAAATGCATCGGGATTGAATACAACAGTCACCATGCACACTTTCCTCCATGGGAGTAATGTCTCATACTGTTTACGCTATGATCGTTCCCTGGAAGACCAGTAGTAGTTTCGATGAACATCTGGAGGCATTCTGTAATCTGTGGACTATCAGAGTGTTGATGAAACACAGAAATTGCATCGGGATTGAATACAACAGTCACCATGCGCACTTTCCTCCATGGGAGTAATGTCTCAAAGAGATTACGCTTTGATCGTTCCCTGGAAGACCAGTAGTAGTTTCCGATGCACATCTGGAGGCATTCTGTTATCTGTGGACTATCAGAGTGTTGATGAAACCCAGAAATTGTATCGGGATTGAATACAAAAGTCACCATGCGCACTTTCCTGTACGGAAGCAATGTCTCAAACAATCTACGCTTTGATCGTTTCCTGGAAGACCAGTAGTAGTTTCCGATGCACATCTGGTCGCATTCTGTAATGTGTAGACTATCAGAGTGTTGATGAAACAACGTAATTGCATCGGGATTGAATACAACAGTCACCATGCGCACTTTCCTCCATGGGAGTAATGTCTCAAGGAGTTTACGCTTTGATCCTTCCCTGGAAGACCAGTACCAGTTTCCGATGCACATCTGGAGGCATTCTGTAATATGTAGACTATCAGAGTGTTGATGAAACACAGAAATTGCATCGGCATTGAATACAACAGTCACCTTGCGCACATTCCTCCATAAAAGTAATGTCTCAAACAGTCTACGCTTTGATCGTTAACTGGAAGACGAGCAGTAGTTTCCGATGCACATCTGGAGGCATTCTGTAATCTGTGGACTATCAGAGGGTTGATGAAAGACAGAAAATGCATCGGGATTGAATACTACAGTCACGATGCGCACTTTCCTCCATGGACGTAATGTCACAAAGAGTTTACGTTCTGATCGTTCCCATGAGGACCAGTAGTAGTTTCCGATGCACATCTGGAGGCATTCTGTAATCTGTGGACTATGAGAGTGTTGATGAAACACAGAAATTGCATCGGGATTGAATACAACAGTCATTACGCGCACATTCCTCCATAAAGTAATGTCTCAAACAGTCTACGCTTTGATCGTTCCCTGGAAGACTAGTAGTAGTTTCCGATGATCATCTGGAGGCATTCTGTAATCTGTGGACTATCAGAGTGTTGATGAAACACAGAAATTGCATCGGGAGTGAATACAACATTCACCATGCGCACTTTCCTCCATGGGAGAAATATCTCTAACAGTCTACGCTTTGATCGTTCCCTGGAAGACCAGTAGTAGTCTCCGATGTACATCTGGAGGCATTCTGTAATCTGTGGACTATCAGAGTGCTGATGAAACACAGAAATTGCTTCTGGATTGAATACAACAGTCATCATGCGCACATTCCTCCATAAAAGTAGTGTCTCAAACAGTCTACGTTTTGATCGTTCCCTGGAAGACCAGAAGTAGTTTCCGATGCGCATCTGGTGGCATTCTGTAATCTGTGGACTATCAGAGTTTCGATGAAGCACAGAAATTGCATTGGGATTGAATACAACAGTCACCATCCGCACTTCCCTCCATGGGAGTAATGTCTCAAAGAGTTTACGTTTTGATCGTTCATATGAAGACCAGTAGTAGTTTCCGATGCACATCTGGAGGCATTCTGTAATATGTAGATTATCAGAGTGTTGATGAAACACAGAAATTGCATCGGGATTGAATACAACAGTCACCATGCGCACTTTCCTCCATCGGAGTAATGTCTCTAACAGTCTACGCTTTGATCGTTCCCTTTAAGACGAGTAGTAGTCTCCGATGCACATCTGGAGGAATTCTGTAATCTGTGGACTATCAGAGTGTTGATGAAACACAGAAATTGCTTCGAGATTGAATACAACAGTCAGCATGCGCACATTCCTCCATAAAAGTAGTGTCTCAAACAGTCTACGCTTTGATCGTTCCCTGGATGACCAGATGTAGTTTCCGATGGACTTCTGGTGGCATTCTGTAATCTGTGGACTATCAGAGTTTTGGTGAAACACAGAAATTGCATTGGGATTGTATACAACAGTCACCATCCGCACTTTCCTCCATGGGAGTAATGTCTGAAACAGTCTACGCTTCCATCCTTCCCTGGAATTCCAGTAGTAGTTTCCGATCCACGTCTCTTGGCATTCTGTAATCTGTGGACTATCAGAGTGTTGATGAAACACAGAACATGCATCGGGATTGAATACAACAGTCACCATGCGCACTTCCCTCCATGGGAGTAATGTCTCAAAGAGTTTATGCTTTGATCGTTCCCTGGAAGACCAGTACCAGTTTCCGATGCACATCTGGAGGCATTCTGTAATATGTAGACTATCAGAGTGTTGATGAAACACAGAAATTGCATCGGGATTGAATACAACAGTCACCATGCGCACATTCCTCCATAAAAGTAATGTCTCAAACAGTCTACGCTTTGATCGTTCCCGGGAAGACCAGTAGTAGTCTCCGATGCACATCTGGAGGCCTTCTGTAATCTGTGGACTATCAGCGTGCTGATGAAACACAGAAATTGCTTCGATATTGAATACAACAGTCATCATGCGCACATTCCTCCATAAAAGTAGTGTCTCAAACAGTCTACGCCTTGATCGTTCCCTGGCAGACCAGTAGTAGTTTCCGATGCACACCTGGTGGCATTCTGTAATCTGTGGACTATCAGAGTGCTGATGAAACACAGAAATTGCTTCGGGATTGAATACAACAGTCATCATGCGCACATTCCTCCATAAAAGTAGTGTCTCAAACAGTCTACGTTTTAATCGTTCCCTGGAAGACCAGAAGTAGTTTCCGATGCGCATCTGGTGGCATTCTGTAATCTGTGGACTATCAGAGTTTTGATGAAACACAGAAAATGCATCGGGATTGAATACAACAGTCACCATGCGCACTTCCCTCCATGGGAGTAATGTCTCAAAGAGTTTACGTTTTGATCGTTCATATGAAGACCAGTAGTAGTTTCCGATGCACATCTGGAGGCATTCTGTAATATGTAGATTATCAGAGTGTTGATGAAACACAGAAATTGCATCGGGATTGAATACAACAGTCACCATGCGCACTTTCCTCCATCGGAGTAATGTCTCTAACAGTCTACGCTTTGATCGTTCCCTTTAAGACGAGTAGTAGTCTCCGATGCACATCTGGAGGAATTCTGTAATCTGTGGACTATCAGAGTGTTGATGAAACACAGAAATTGCTTCGAGATTGAATACAACAGTCAACATGCGCACATTCCTCCATAAAAGTAGTGTCTCAAACAGTCTACGCTTTGATCGTTCCCTGGATGACCAGATGTAGTTTCCGATGGACTTCTGGTGGCATTCTGTAATCTGTGGACTATCAGAGTTTTGGTGAAACACAGAAATTGCATTGGGATTGTATACAACAGTCACCATCCGCACTTTCCTCCATGGGAGTAATGTCTCAAAGAGTTTATGCTTTGATCGTTCCCTGGAAGACCAGTACCAGTTTCCGATGCACATCTGGAGGCATTCTGTAATATGTAGACTATCAGAGTGTTGATGAAACACAGAAATTGCATCGGGATTGAATACAACAGTCACCATGCGCACATTCCTCCATAAAAGTAATGTCTCAAACAGTCTACGCTTTGATCGTTCCCGGGAAGACCAGTAGTAGTCTCCGATGCACATCTGGAGGCCTTCTGTAATCTGTGGACTATCAGCGTGCTGATGAAACACAGAAATTGCTTCGATATTGAATACAACAGTCATCATGCGCACATTCCTCCATAAAAGTAGTGTCTCAAACAGTCTACGCCTTGATCGTTCCCTGGCAGACCAGTAGTAGTTTCCGATGCACACCTGGTGGCATTGTGTAATCTGTGGACTATCGGAGTTTTGATGAAACACAGAAAATGCATCGGGACTGAATACAAAAGTCACCATGCGCACTTTCCTGTACGGAAGCAATGTCTCAAACAATCTACGCTTTGATCGTTTCCTGGAAGACCAGTAGTAGTTTCCGATGCACATCTGGTCGCATTCTGTAGTGTGTAGACTATCAGAGTGTTGATGAAACAACGTAATTGCATCGGGATTGAATACAACAGTCACCATGCGCACTTTCCTCCATCGAAGAAATGTCTCTAACAGTCTACGCTTTGATCGTACCCTGGAAGACGAATAGTAGTCTCCGATGCACATCTGGAGGCATTCTGTAATCTGTGGACTATCAGAGTGTTGATGAAACACAGAAATTGCATCGGGATTGAATACAACATTCACCATGCGCACTTTCCTCCATGGGAGAAATATCTCTAACAGTCTACGCTTTGATCGTTCCCTGGAAGACCAGTAGTAGTCTCCGATGTACATCTGGAGGCATTCTGTAATCTGTGGACTATCCGAGTGCTGATGAAACACAGAAATTGCTTCGGGATTGAATACAACAGTCATCATGCGCACATTCCTCCATAAAAGTAGTGTCTCAAACAGTCTACGTTTTGATCGTTCCCTGGAAGACCAGAAGTAGTTTCCGATGCGCATCTGGTGGCATTCTGTAATCTGTGGACTATCAGAGTTTTGATGAAACACAGAAAATGCATCGGGATTGAATACAACAGTCACCATGCGCACTTCCCTAGATGGGAGTAATGTCTCAAAGAGTTTACGTTTTGATCGTTCATATGAAGACCAGTAGTAGTTTCCGATGCACATCTGGAGGCATTCTGTAATATGTAGATTATCAGAGTGTTGATGAAACACAGAAATTGCATCGGGATTGAATACAACAGTAACCATGCGCACTTTCCTCCATCGGAGTAATGTCTCTAACAGTCTACGCTTTGATCGTTCCCTTTAAGACGAGTAGTAGTCTCCGATGCACATCTGGAGGAATTCTGTAATCTGTGGACTATCAGAGTGTTGATGAAACACAGAAATTGCTTCGAGATTGAATACAACAGTCAGCATGCGCACATTCCTCCAAAAAAGTAGTGTCTCAAACAGTCTACGCTTTGATCGTTCCCTGGATGACCAGATGTAGTTTCCGATGGACTTCTGGTGGCATTCTGTAATCTGTGGACTATCAGAGTTTTGGTGAAACACAGAAATTGCATTGGGATTGTATACAACAGTCACCATCCGCACTTTCCTCCATGGGAGTAATGTCTGAAACAGTCTACGCTTCCATCGTTCCCTGGAATACCAGTAGTAGTTTCCGATCCACGTCTCTTGGCATTCTGTAATCTGTGGACTATCAGAGTGTTGATGAAACACAGAACATGCATCGGGATTGAATACAACAGTCACCATGCGCACTTCCCTCCATGGGAGTAATGTCTCAAAGAGTTTATGCTTTGATCGTTCCCTGGAAGACCAGTACCAGTTTCCGATGCACATCTGGAGGCATTCTGTAATATGTAGACTATCAGAGTGTTGATGAAACACAGAAATTGCATCGGGATTGAATACAACAGTCACCATGCGCACATTCCTCCATAAAAGTAATGTCTCAAACAGTCTACGCTTTGATCGTTCTCTGGAAGACCAGTAGTAGTCTCCGATGCACATCTGGAGGCATTCTGTAATCTGTGGACTATCAGCGTGCTGATGAAACACAGAAATTGCTTCGATATTGAATACAACAGTCATCATGCGCACATTCCTCCATAAAAGTAGTGTCTCAAACAGTCTACGCCTTGATCGTTCCCTGGCAGACCAGTAGTAATTCCCGATGCACACCTGGAGGCATTCTGTAATCTGTGGACCATCAGAGTGTTGATGAAACACAGAAATTGCATCGGGATTGAATACAACAGTCACCATGCGCACTTTCCTCCATGGGAGTAATGTCTGAAACAGTCTACGGTTCCATCGTTTTCTGGAAGGCCAGTAGTAGTTTCCGTTGCACATCTGGAGGCATTCTGTAATATGTAGACTATCAGAGTGTTGATGAAACACAGAAATTGCATCGGGATTGAATACAACAGTCACCATGCGCACTTCTCTCCATGGGAGTAATGTCTCAAAAAGTTTACGCTTTGATCGTTCCCTGGAAGACCAGTAGTAGTTTCCGATGCACATCTGGAGGCATTCTGTAATATGTAGACTATCAGAGTGTTGATGAAACACAGAAATTGCATCGGGATTGAATACAACAGTCACCATGAGCACATTCCTCCATAAAAGTAATGTCTCAAACAGTCTACGCTTTGATCGTTCCCTGGAAGACCAGCAGTAGTTTCCGATGCACATCTGGTTCAATTCTCTAATCTGTGGACTATCAGAGTGCTGATGAAACACAGATATTGCTTCGGGATTGAATACAACAGTCACCATGCGCACTTTCCTCCATGGGAGTAATGTCTCAACGAGTTTACGCTTTGATCGTTCCCTGGAAGACCAGTAGCAGTTTCCAATGCACATCCGGAGGCATTCTGAAATCTGTGGACTATCAGAGTTTTGATGAAACACAGAAGTTGCATCGATATTGAATACAACAGCCACCATGCGCACATTCCTCCATAAAAGTAATGTCTCAAGCAGTCTACGCTTTGTTCGTTCCCTGGAAGACCAGTATTAGTTCCCGATGCACATCTGGAGGCATTCTGTAATCTGTGGACCATCAGAGTGTTGATGAAACACAGAAATTGCATCGGGATTGAATACAAAAGTCACCATGCGCACTTTCCTCCATGGGAGTAATGTCTTAAACAGTCTACGCTTTGATCGTTCCCTGGAAGACCAGTAGTAGTTTCCGATGCACATCTGGAGGCATTCTGTAATCTGTGGACTATCAGAATGTTGATGAAACACAGAAATTGCATCGGGATTGAATACAACAGTCACCATGCATACTTTCCTCCATGGCAGTAATGTCTCAAAGTGTTTACGCTTTCATCGATCCCTGGAAGACCAGTAGTAGTTTCCGATGCGCATCTGGAGGCATTCTGTTATCTATGGACTATCAGAGTGTTGATGAAACACAGAAATTGCATCGGGGTTGAACACAACAGTCACCATGCGCGATTTCCTCCATGGGAGTAATGTCTCTAACAGTCTACGCTTTGATCGTTCCCTGGAAGACCAGTAGTAGTTTCCGATGCACATCTGGTGGCATTCTGTAATCTGTGGACTATCAGAGTGTTGATGAAACACAGAAATTGCATCGGGATTGAATACAACAGTCTCCATGCGCACTTTCCTCCACGGGAGTTATGTCTCTAACAGTCTACGCTTTGATCGTTCCCTGGAAGACCAGTAGTAGTTTCCGATGCACATCTGGTGGCATTATGTAATCTGTGGACTATCAGAGTGTTGATGAAACACAGAAATTGCATCGGGATTGAATACAACAGTCACCCTGCGCACTTTCCTCCACGGGAGGTATGTCTCAAACAGTCTACGCTTTGATCGTTCCCTGGAAGACCAGTAGTAGTCTCCGATGCATATCTGGAGGCATTCTGTAATCTGTGGACTATCAGAGTGCTGATGAAACACAGTAATTGCTTCGGGATTGAATACAACAGTCATCATGCGCACATTCCTCCATAAAAGTTGTGTCTCAAACAGTCTACGCTTTGATCGTTCCCTGGAAGACCAGTAGTAGTTTCCGATGCACATCTGGTGGCAATCTGTAATCTGTGGACTATCAGAGTTTTGATGAAACACAGTAATTGCATTGGTATTGAATACAACAGTCACCATCCGCACTTTCCTCCATGGGAGTAATGTCTGAAACAGTCTACGCTTCCATCGTTCCCTGGAAGACCAGTAGTAGTTTCCGATCCACATCTCTTGGCATTCTGTAATCTGTGGACTATCAGAGAGTTGATGAAACACAGAAAATGCATCGGGATTGAATACAACAGTCACCATGCGCACTTCCCTCCATGGAAGTAATGTCTCAAAGAGTTTACGCTTTGATCGTTCCCTGGAAGACCAGTACCAGTTTCCGATGCACATCTGGAGGCATTCTGTAATATGTAGACTATCAGAGTGTTGATGAAACACAGAAATTGCATCGGGATTGAATACAACAGTCACCATGAGCACATTCCTCCATAAAAGTAATGTTTCAAACAGTCTACGCTTTGATCGTTCCCTGGAAGACCAGCAGTAGTTTCCGATGCACATCTGGTTCAATTCTGTATTCTGTGGACTATCAGAGTGTTGATGAAACACAGAAATTGCATTGGGATTGAATACAACATTCACCATGCGCACTTTCCTGTACGGGAGTAATGTCTCAAACAATCTACGCTTTGATCGTTCCCTGGAAGACCAGTAGTAGTTTCCGATGCACATCTGGTCGCATCCTGTAATGTGTAGACTATCAGAGTGTTGATGAAACACAGTAATTGCATCGGGATTGAATACAACAGTCACCATGCGCACTTTCCTCCATGGGAGTAATGTCTCAAACAATCTACACATTGATCGTTCCCTGGAAGACCAGTAGTAGTTTCCGATGCACATCTGGTCGCATTCTGTAATGTGTAGACTATCAGAGTGTTGATGAAACAGAGTAATTGCATCGGGATTGAATACAACAGTCACCATGCGCACTTTCCTCCATGGGAGTAATGTCTCTTACAGTCTACGCTTTGATCGTTCCCTGGAAGAACAGTAGTAGTTTCCTATGCACATCTGATGGCATTCTGTAATCTGTGGACTATCAGAGTGTTGATGAAACACAGAAATTGCATCGGGATTTAATACAACAGTCACCATGCGCAGTTTCCTCCACGGGAGGTATGTCTCAAACAGTCTACGCTTTGATCGTTCCCTGGAAGACCAGTAGTAGTCTCCGATGCATATCTGGAGGCATTCTGTAATCTGTGGACTATCAGAGTGCTGATGAAACACAGTAATTGCTTCGGGATTGAATACAACAGTCATCATGCGCACATTCCTCCATAAAAGTAGTGTCTCAAACAGTCTACGCTTTGATCGTTCCCTGCAAGACCAGTAGTAGTTTCCGATGCACATCTGGTGGCATTCTGTAATCTGTGGACTATCAGAGTTTTGATAAAACACAGTAATTGCATTGGTATTGAATACAACAGTCACCATCCGCTTTTTCCTCCATGGGAGTAATGTCTGAAACAGTCTACGCTTCCATCGTTCCCTGGAAGACCAGTAGTAGTTTCCGATCCACATCTCTTGGCATTCTGTAATCTGTGGACTATCAGAGTGTTGATGAAACACAGAAAATGCATCGGGATTGAATACAACAGTCACCATGCTCACTTCCCTCCATGGGAGTAATGTCTCAAAAAGTTTACGCTTTGATCGTTCCCTGGAAGACCAGTAGTAGTTTCCGATGCACATCTGGAGGCATTCTGTAATATGTAGACTATCAGAGTGTTGATGAAACACAGAAATTGCATCGGGATTGAATACAACAGTCACCATGAGCACATTCCTCCATAAAAGTAATGTCTCAAACGGTCTACGCTTTGATCGTTCCCTGGAAGACCAGCAGTAGTTTCCGATGCACATCTGGTTCAATTCTCTAATCTGTGGACTATCAGAGTGCTGATGAAACACAGATATTGCTTCGGGATTGAATACAACAGTCATCATGCGCACATTCCTGCATAAAAGTAGTGTCTCAAACAGTCTGCGCTTTGATCGTTCCCTGGAAGACCAGTAGCAGTTTCCGATGTACATCTGGAGGCATTCTGAAATCTGTGGAATATCAGAGTGTTGATGAAACACAGAAATTGCATCGATATTGAATACAACAGTCACCTTGCGCACATACTCCATAAAAGTAATGTCTCAAGCAGTCTACGCTTTGATCGTTCCCTGGAAGACCAGCAGTAGTTTCCGATGCACATCTGGTTCAATTCTCTAATCTGTGGACTATCAGAGTTTTGATGAACACAGAAATTGCATTGGGATTGAATACAACAGTCACCATCCGCACTTTCCTCCATGGGAGTAATGTCTGAAACAGTCTACGCTTCCATCGTTCCCTGGAAGACCAGTAGTAGTTTCCGATCCACATCTCTTATCATTCAGTAATCTGTGGACTATCAGAGTGTTGATGAAACACAGAAAATGCATCGGGATTGAATACAACAGTCACCATGCGCACTTCCCTCCATGGGAGTAATGTCTCAAAGAGTTTACGCTTTGATCGTTCCCTCTAAGACCAGTAGCAGTTTCCGATGTACATCTGGAGGCATTCTGAAATCTGTGGAATATCAGAGTGTTGATGAAACACAGAAATTGCATCGATATTGAATACAACAGTCACCTTGCGCACATACTCCATAAAAGTAATGTCTCAAGCAGTCTACGCTTTGATCGTTCCCTGGAAGACCAGTAGTAGTTCCCGATGCACATCAGGAGGCATTCTGTAATCTGTGGCCCATCAGAGTGTTGATGAAACACAGAAATTGCATCGGGATTGAATACATCAGTCACCATGCGCACTTTCCTCCATGGGAGTAATGTCTTAAACAGTCTACGCTTTCATCGTTCCCTGGAAGACCAGTAGTAGTTTCCGATGCACATCTGGAGGTATTCTGTAATCTGTGGACTATCAGAATGTTGATGAATCACAGAAATTGCACCGGGATTGAATACAACAGTCACCATGCGCACTTTCCTGTACGGGAGTAATGTCTCAAACAATCTACGCTTTGATCGTTCCCTGGAAGACCAGTAGTAGTTTCCGATGCACATCTGTTCGCATTCTGTAATGTGTAGACTATCAGAGTGTTGATGAAACACAGTAATTGCATCGGGATTGAATACAACAGTCACCATGCGTACTTTCCTCCATGGGGGTAATGTCTCAACGACTTTACGCTTTGATCGTTCCCTGGAAGACCAGTAGCAGTTTCCGATGCACATCTGGAGGCATTCTGAAATCTGTGGACTATCAGAGTGTTGATGAAACACAGAAATTGCATCGATATTGAATACAACAGTCACCATGCGCACATTCCCCCATAAAAGTAATGTCTCAAGCAGTCTACGCTTTGATCGTTCCCTGGATGACCAGTAATAGTTCCCGATGCACATCTGGAGGCATTCTGTAATCTGTGGACCATCAGAGTGTTGATGAAACACAGAAATTGCATCGGGATTGAATACAACAGTCACCATGCGCACTTTCCTCCATGGGAGTAATGTCTTAAACAGTCTACGCATTGATCGTTCCCTGGAAGACCAGTAGTAGTTTCCGATGCACATGTGGAGGCATTCTGTAATCTGTGGACTATCAGAATGTTGATGAAACACAGAAATTGCATCGGGATTGAATACAACAGTCACCATGCGCACTTTCCTCCATGGCAGTAGTGTCTCAAAGAGTTTACGCTTTGATCGTTCCCTGGAAGACCAGTAGAAGTTTCCGATGCACATCTGGAGGCATTCTGTTATCTATGGACTATCAGAGTGTTGATGAAACACAGAAATTGCATCGGGATTGAATACAACAGTCACCAGGCGCACTTTCCTGTACGGGAGTAATGTCTCAAACAATCTAATTTTTGATCGTTCCCTGGAAGACCAGTAGTAGTTTCCGATGCACATCTGGTGGCATTATGTAATGTGTGGACTATCTGAGTGTTGATGAAACACAGAAATTGCATCGGGATAGAATACAACAGTCACCATGCGCACTTTCCTACACGGGAGGTATGTCTCAAACAGTCTACGCTTTGATCGTTCCCTGGATGACCAGTAGTAGTCTCCGATGCATACCTCGAGGCATTCTGTAATCTGTGGACTATCAGAGTGCTGATGAAACACAGTAATTGCTTCGGGATTGAATACAACAGTCACCATGGGCACATTCCTCCATAAAAGTAATGTCTCAAACAGTCTACGCTTTGATCGTTCCCTGGAAGACCAGCAGTAGTTTCCAATGCACATCTGGTGGCATTCTGTAATCTGTGGACTATCAGAGTGTTGATGAAACACAGAAATTGCATTGGGATAGAATACAACAGTCACCATCCGCACTTTCATCCAAGGGAGTAATGTCTGAAACAGTCTACGCTTTCATCGCTCCCTGGAAGACCAGTAGTAGTTTCCGATCCACACCACGTGGCATTCTGTAATCTGTGGACTGTCAGAGTGTTGATGAAACACAGAAAATGCATCGGGATTGAATACAACAGTCACCATGCGCACTTTCCTCCATGGGAGTAATGTCTCAACGAGTTTACGCTTTGATCGTTCCCTGGAAGACCAGTAGCAGTTTCCGATGCACATCCGGAGGCATTCTGAAATCTGTGGACTATCAGAGTGTTGATGAAACACAGAAATTGCATCGGGATTGAATACAAAAGTCATCATGCGCACTTTCCTCCATGGGAGTAATGTCTTAAACAGTCTACGCTTTGATCGTTCCCTGGAAGACCAGTAGTAGTTTCCGATGCACATCTGGAGGCATTCTGTAATCTGTGGACTATCAGAATGTTGATGATACACAGAAATTGCATCGGGATTGAATACAACAGTCAACATGCGCACTTTCCTCAATGGCAGTAATGTCTCTAAGTGTTTACGCTTTGATCGATCCCTGGAAGACCAGTAGTAGTTTCCGATGCACATCTGGAGGCATTCTGTTATCTATGGACTATCAGAGTGTTGATGAAACACAGAAATTGCATCGGGATAGAATACAACAGTCACCATGCGCACTTTCCTGTACGGGAGTAATGTCTCAAACAATTTACGCTTTGATCGTTCCCTGGAAGACCAGTAGTAGTTTCCGATGCACATCTGGTCGCATCCTGTAATGTGTAGACTATCAGAGTGTTGATGAAACACAGTTATTGCATCGGGATTGAATACCACAGTCACCATGCGCACTTTCCTCCATGGGAGTAATGTCTCTAACAGTCTACGCTTTGATCGTTCCCTGGAAGACCAGTAGTAGTTTCCGATGCACATCTGGTGGCATTCTGTAATCTGTGGACTATCAGAGTGTTGATGAAACACAGAAATTGCATCGGGATTGAATACAACAGTCTCCATGCGCACTTTCCTCCACGGGAGTTATGTCTCTAACAGTCTACGTTTTTGATCGTTCTCTGGAAGACCAGTAGTAGTTTCTGATGCACATCTGGTGGCATTATGTAATCTGTGGACTATCAGAGTGTTGATGAAACACAGAAATTGCATCGGGATTGAATACAACAGACACCATGAGCACATTCCTCCATAAAAGTAATGTCTCAAACAGTCTACGCTTTGATCGTTCCCTGGAAGACCAGCAATAGTTTCCGATGCACATCTGGTTCAATTCTGTATTCTGTGGACTATCAGAGTGTTGATGAAACACAGAAATTGCATTGGGATTAAATACAACATTCACCATGCGCGCTTTCCTGTACGGGAGTAATGTCTCAAACATCTACGCTTTGATCGTTCCCTGGAAGACCAGTAGTAGTTTCCGATGCACATCAGGTCGCATCCTGTAATGTGTAGACTATCAGAGTGTTGATGAAACACAGTAATTGCATCGGGATTGAATACAACAATCACCATGCGCACTTTCCTCCATGGGAGTAATGTCTCAAACAATCTACGCATTGATCGTTCCCTGGAAGACCAGTAGTAGTTTCCGATGCACATCTGGTCGCATTGTGTAATGTGTAGACTATCAGAGTGTTGATAAAACAGAGTAATTGCATCGGGATTGAATACAACAGTCACCATGCGCACTTTCCTCCATGGGAGTAATGTCTCTTACAGTCTACGCTTTGATCGTTCCCTGGAAGAACAGTAGTAGTTTCCGATGCACATCTGATGGCATTCTGTAATCTGTGGACTATCAGAGTGTTGATGAAACACAGAAATTGCATCGGGATTGAATACAACAGTCACCATGCGCAGTTTCCTCCACGGGAGGTATGTCTCAAACAGTCTACGCTTTGATCGTTCCGTGGAAGACCAGTAGTAGTCTCCGATGCATATCTGGAGGCATTCTGTAATCTGTGGACTATCAGAGTGCTGATGAAACACAGATATTGCTTCGGGATTGAATACAACAGTCATCATGCGCACATTCCTCCATAAAAGTAGACTGTTTCAGACATTACTCCCATGGAGGAAAGTGCGGATGGTGACTGTTGTATTGAATCCCAATGCAATTTCTGTGTTCATCAAAACTCTGATAGTCCACAGATTACAGAATGCCACCAAATGTGCCTCGGAAACTACTACTGGTCTTCCAGGGAACGATCAAAGCGCAGACTATTTGAGACACTACTTTTATGGAGGAATGTGCGCATGATGACTGTTGTATTCAATCCCGAAGCAATATCTGTGTTTCATCAGCACTCTGATAGTCCACAGATTACAGAATGCCTCCAGATATGCATCGGAGACTACTACTGGTCTTCCACGGAACGATCAAAGCGTAGACTGTTTGAGACATACCTCCCGTGGAGGAAACTGCGCATGGTGACTGTTGTATTCAATCCCGATGCAATTTCTGTGTTTCATCAACACTCTGATAGTCCACAGATTACAGAATGCCATCAGATGTGCATCGGAAACTACTACTGTTCTTCCAGGGAACGATCAAAGCGTAGACTGTAAGAGACATTACTCCCATGGAGGAAAGTGCGCATGGTGACTGTTGTATTCAATCCCGATGCAATTACTCTGTTTTATCAACACTCTGATAGTCTACACATTACACAATGCGACCAGATGTGCATCGGAAACTACTACTGGTCTTCCAGGGAACGATCAATGCGTAGATTGTTTGAGACATTACTCCCATGGAGGAAAGTGCGCATGGTGACTGTTGTATTCAATCCCGATGCAATTACTGTGTTTCATCAACACTCTGATAGTCTACACATTACAGGATGCGACCTGATGTGCATCGGAAACTACTACTGGTCTTCCAGGGAACGATCAAAGCGTAGATGTTTGAGACATTACTCCCGTACAGGAAAGTGCGCATGGTGAATGTTGTATTTAATCCCAATGCAATTTCTGTGTTTCATCAACACTCTGATAGTCCACAGAATACAGAATTGAACCAGATGTGCATCGGAAACTATTGCTGGTCTTCCAGGGAACGATCAAAGCGTAGACTGTTTGAGACATTACTTTTATGGAGGAATGTGCTCATGGTGTCTGTTGTATTCAATCCCGATGCAATTTCTGTGTTTCATCAACACTCTGATAGTCCACAGATTTCAGAATGCCTCCAGATGTGCATCGGAAACTGCTACTGGTCTTCCAGGGAACGATCAAAGCGTAAAGTCGTTGAGACATTACTCCCATGGAGGAAAGTACGCATGGTGACTGTTGTATTCAATCCCGATGCAATTACTGTGTTTCATCAACACTCTGATAGTCTACACATTACAGAATGCGAACAGATGTGCATCGGAAACTACTACTGGTCTTCCAGGGAACGATCAAAGCGTAGATTGTTTGAGACATTACTCCCGTACAGGAAAGTGCGCATGGTGACTGTTGTATTCAATCCCGGTGCAATTTCTGTGATTCATCAACATTCTGATAGTCCACAGATTACAGAATGCCTCCAGATGTGCATCGGAAACTACTACTGGTCTTCCAGGGAACGATGAAAGCGTAGACTGTTTAAGACATTACTCCCATGGAGGAAAGTGCGCATGGTGACTGATGTATTCAATCCCGATGCAATTTCTGTGTTTCATCAACACTCGGATGGGCCACAGATTACAGAATGCCTCCTGATGTGCATCGGGAACTACTACTGGTCTTCCAGGGAACGATCAAAGCGTAGACTGCTTGAGACATTACTTTTATGGAGTATGTGCGCATGGTGACTGTTGTATTCAATATCGATGCAATTTCTGTGTTTCATCAACACTCTGATATTCCACAGATTTCAGAATGCCTCCAGATGTACATCGGAAACTGCTACTGGTCTTAGAGGGAACGATCAAAGCGTAAACTCTTTGAGACATTACTCCCATGGAGGGAAGTTCGCATGGTGACTGTTGTATTCAATCCCGATGCATTTTCTGTGTTTCATCAACACTCTGATAGTCCACAGATTACTGAATGATAAGAGATGTGGATCGGAAACTACTACTGGTCTTCCAGGGAACGATGGAAACGTAGACTGTTTCAGACATTACTCCCATGGAGGAAAGTGCGGATGGTGACTGTTGTATTCAATCCCAATGCAATTTCTGTGTTCATCAAAACTCTGATAGTCCACAGATTACAGAATGCCACCAAATGTGCATCGGAAACTACTACTGGTCTTCCAGGGAACGATCAAAGCGCAGAATGTTTGAGACACTACTTTTATGGAGGAATGTGCGCATGATGACTGTTGTATTCAATCCCGAAGCAATATCTGTGTTTCATCAGCACTCTGATAGTCCACAGATTACAGAATTGAACCTGATGTGCATCGAAAACTACTGCTGGTCTTCCAGGGAACGATCAAAGCGTAGACTGTTTGAGACATTACTTTTATGGAGGAATGTGCTCATGGTGACTGTTGTATTCAATCCCGATGCAATTTCTGTGTTTCATCAACACTCTGATAGTCTACGTATTACAGAATGCCTCCAGATGTGCATCGGAAACTACTACTGGTCTTCCAGGGAACGATCAAAGCGTAAACTCTTTGAGACATTACTCCCATGGAGGGAAGTGAGCATGGTGACTGTTCTATTCAATCCCGATGCATTTTCTGTGTTTCATCAACACTCTGATAGTCCACAGATTACAGAATGCCAAGAGATGTGGATCGGAAACTACTACTGGTCTTCCAGGGAACTATGGAAGCGTAGACTGTTTCAGACATTACTCCCATGGAGGAAAGTGCGGATGGTGACTGTTGTATTCAATACCAATGCAATTACTGTGTTTCATCAAAACTCTGATAGTCCACAGATTACAGAATGCCACCAGATGTGCATCGGAAACTACTACTAGTCTTCCAGGGAACGATCAAAGCGTAGACTGTTTGAGACACTACTTTTATGGAGGAATGTGCGCATGATGACTGTTGTATTCAATCCCGAAGCAATTACTGTGTTTCATCAGCACTCTGATAGTCCACAGATTACAGAATGCCTCCAGATATGCATCGGAGACTACTACTGGTCTTCCACGGAACGATCAAAGCGTAGACTGTTTGAGACATACCTCCCGTGGAGGAAACTGCGCATGGTGACTGTTGTATTCAATCCCGATGCATTTTCTGTGTTTCATCAACACTCTGATAGTCCACAGATTACTGAATGATAAGAGATGTGGATCGGAAACTACTACTGGTCTTCCAGGGAACGATGGAAGCGTAGACTGTTTCAGACATTACTCCCATGGAGGAAAGTGCGGATGGTGAGTGTTGTATTCAATCCCAATGCAATTTCTGTGTTCATCAAAACTCTGATAGTCCACAGATTACAGAATGCCACCAAATGTGCCTCGGAAACTACTACTGGTCTTCCAGGGAACGATCAAAGCGCAGACTATTTGAGACACACAGTCTACCTGGAAGACCAGTAGTAGTTTCCGATCCACATCTCTTATCATTCAGTAATCTGTGGACTATCAGAGTGTTGATGAAACACAGAAAATGCATCGGGATTGAATACAACAGACACCATGCGCACTTCCCTCCATGGGAGTAATGTCTCAAAGAGTTTACGCTTTGATCGATCCCTCTAAGACCAGTAGCAGTTTCCGATGTACATCTGGAGGCATTCTGAAATCTGTGGAATATCAGAGTGTTGATGAAACACAGAAATTGCATCGATATTGAATACAACAGTCACCATGCGCACATACTCCATAAAAGTAATGTCTCAAGCAGTCTACGCTTTGATCGTTCCCTGGAAGACCAGTAGTAGTTCCCGATGCACATCAGGAGGCATTCTGTAATCTGTGGCCCATCCGAGTGTTGATGAAACACAGAAATTGCATCGGGATTGAATACATCAGTCACCATGCGCACTTTCCTCCATGGGAGTAATGTCTTAAACAGTCTACGCTTTCATCGTTCCCTGGAAGACCAGTAGTAGTTTCCGATGCACATCTGGAGGCATTCTGTAATCTGTGGACTATCAGAGTGTTGATGAAACACAGAAATTGCATCGGGATTGAATACAACAGTCACCATGCGCAGTTTCCTCCACGGGAGGTATGTCTCAAACAGTCTACGCTTTGATCGTTCCGTGGAACACCAGTAGTAGTCTCCGATGCATATCTGGAGGCATTCTGTAATCTGTGGACTATCAGAGTGCTGATGAAACACAGTAATTGCTTCGGGATTGAATACAACAGTCATCATGCGCACATTCCTCCATAAAAGTAGTGTCTCAAACAGTCTACGCTTTGATCGTTCCCTGGAAGACTAGTAGTAGTTTCCGATGCACATCTGGTGGCATTCTGTAATCTGTGGACTATCAGAGTTTTGATGAAACACAGTAATTGCATTGGTATTGAATACAACAGTCACCATCCGCACTTTCCTCCATGGGAGTAATGTCTGAAACAGTCTACGCTTCCATAGTTCCCTGGAAGACCAGTAGTAGTTTCCGATCCACATCTCTTGGCATTCTGTAATCTGTGGACTATCAGAGTGTTGATGAAACACAGAAAATGCATCGGGATTGAATAGAACAGTCACCATGCTCACTTCCCTCCATGGGAGTAATGTCTCAAAGAGTTTACGCTTTGATCGTTCCCTGGAAGACCAGTAGTAGTTTCCGATGCACATCTGGAGGCATTCTGTAATATGTAGACTATCAGAGTGTTGATGAAACACAGAAATTGCATCGGGATTGAATACAACAGTCACCATGTGCACATTCCTCCATAAAAGTAATGTCTCAAACAGTCTACGCTTTGATCGTTCCCTGGAAGACCAGCAGTAGTTTTCGATGCACATCAGGTTCAATTCTGTAATCTGTGGACTATCAGAGTGCTGATGAAACACAGATATTGCTTCGGGATTGAATACAACAGTCATCATGCGCACATTCCTCCATAAAAGTAGTGTCTCAAACAGTCTGCGCTTTGATCGTTCCCTGGAAGACCAGTAGTAGTTTCCGATGCACATTTAGTGGCATTCTGTAATCTGTGGACTATCAGAGTTTTGATGAACACAGAAATTGCATTGGGATTGAATACAACAGTCACCATCCGCACTTTCCTCCATGGGAGTAATGTCTGAAACAGTCTACGTTTCCATCGTTCCCTGGAAGACCAGTAGTAGTTTCCGATCCACATCTCTTATCATTCAGTAATCTGTGGACTATCAGAGTGTTGATGAAACACAGAAAATGCATCGGGATTGAATACAACAGTCACCATGCGAACTTCCCTCCATGGGAGTAATGTCTCAAAGAGTTTACGCTTTGATCGTTCCCTCTAAGACCAGTAGCAGTTTCCGATGTACATCTGGAGGCATTCTGAAATCTGTGGAATATCAGAGTGTTGATGAAACACAGAAATTGCATCGATATTGAATACAACAGTCACCATGCGCACATACTCCATAAAAGTAATGTCTCAAGCAGTCTACGCTTTGATCGTTCCCTGGAAGACCAGTAGTAGTTCCCGATGCACATCAGGAGGCATTCTGTAATCTGTGGCCCATCCGAGTGTTGATGAAACACAGAAATTGCATCGGGATTGAATACATCAGTCACCATGCGCACTTTCCTCCATGGGAGTAATGTCTTAAACAGTCTACGCTTTCATCGTTCCCTGGAAGACCAGTAGTAGTTTCCGATGCACATCTGGAGGCATTCTGTAATCTGTGGACTATCAGAATGTTGATGAATCACAGAAATTGCACCGGGATTGAATACAACAGTCACCATGCGCACTTTCCTGTACGGGAGTAATGTCTCAAACAATCTACGCTTTGATCGTTCCCTGGAAGACCAGTAGTAGTTTCCGATGCACATCTGTTCGCATTCTGTAATGTGTAGACTATCAGAGTGTTGATGAAACACAGTAATTGCATCGGGATTGAATACAACAGTCACCATGCGTACTTTCCTCCATGGGAGTAATGTCTCAACGACTTTACGCTTTGATCGTTCCCTGGAAGACCAGTAGCAGTTTCCGATGCACATCTGGAGGCATTCTGAAATCTGTGGACTATCAGAGTGTTGATGAAACACAGAAATTGCATCGATATTGAATACAACAGTCACCATGCGCACATTCCCCCATAAAAGTAATGTCTCAAGCAGTCTACGCTTTTATCGTTCCCTGGATGACCAGTAATAGTTCCCGATGCACATCTGGAGGCATTCTGTAATCTGTGGACCATCAGAGTGTTGATGAAACACAGAAATTGCATCGGGATTGAATACAACAGTCACCATGCGCACTTTCCTCCATGGCAGTAATGTCTCAAAGAGTTTACGCTTTGATCGTTCCCTGGAAGACCAGTAGTAGTTTCCGATGCACATCTGGAGGCATTCTGTTATCTATGGACTATCAGAGTGTTGATGAAACACAGAAATTGCATCGGGATTGAATACAACAGTCACCAGGCGCACTTTCCTGTACGGGAGTAATGTCTCAAACAATCTAATCTTTGATCGTTCCCTGGAAGACCAGTAGTAGTTTCCGATGCACATCTGGTGGCATTATGTAATGTTTGGACTATCAGAGTGTTGATGAAACACAGAGATTGCATCGGGATAGAATACAACAGTCACCATGCGCACTTTCCTACACGGGAGGTATGTCTCAAACAGTCTACGCTTTGATCGTTCCCTGGATGACCAGTAGTAGTCTCCGATGCATACCTCGAGGCATTCTGTAATCTGTGGACTATCAGAGTGCTGATGAAACACAGTAATTGCTTCGGGATTGAATACAACAGTCACCATGGGCACATTCCTCCATAAAAGTAATGTCTCAAACAGTCTACGCTTTGATCGTTCCCTGGAAGACCAGCAGTAGTTTCCAATGCACATCTGGTGGCATTCTGTAATCTGTGGACTATCAGAGTGTTGATGAAACACAGAAATTGCATTGGGATAGAATACAACAGTCACCATCCACACTTTCCTCCAAGGGAGTAATGTCTGAAACAGTCTACGCTTTCATCGCTCCCTGGAAGACCAGTAGTAGTTTCCGATCCACACCACGTGGCATTCTGTAATCTGTGGACTGTCAGAGTGTTGATGAAACACAGAAAATGCATCGGGATTGAATACAACAGTCACCATGCGCACTTTCCTCCATGGGAGTAATGTCTCAACGAGTTTACGCTTTGATCGTTCCCTTGAAGACCAGTAGCAGTTTCCGAAGCACATCCGGAGGCATTCTGAAATCTGTGGACTATCAGAGTGTTGATGAAACACAGAAATTGCATCGGGATTGAATACAAAAGTCACCATGCGCACTTTCCTCCATGGGAGTAATGTCTTAAACAGTCTACGCTTTGATCTTTCCCTGGAAGACCAGTAGTAGTTTCCGATGCACATCTGGAGGCATTCTGTAATCTGTGGACTATCAGAATGTTGATGAAACACAGAAATTGCATCGGGATTGAATACAACAGTCACCATGCGCACTTTCCTCAATGGCAGTAATGTCTCTAAGTGTTTACGCTTTGATCGATCCCTGGAAGACCAGTAGTAGTTTCCGATGCACATCTGGAGGCATTCTGTTATCTATGGACTATCAGAGTGTTGATGAAACACAGAAATTGCATCGGGATTGAATACAACAGTCACCATGCGCACTTTCCTGTACGGGAGTAATGTCTCAAACAATTTACGCTTTGATCGTTCCCTGGAAGACCAGTAGTAGTTTCCGATGCACATCTGGTCGCTTCCTGTAATGTGTAGACTATCAGAGTGTTGATGAAACACAGTTATTGCATCGGGATTGAATACAACAGTCACCATGCGCACTTTCCTCCATGGGAGTAATGTCTCTAACAGTCTACGCTTTGATCGTTCCCTGGAAGACCAGTAGTAGTTTCCGATGCACATCTGGTGGCATTCTGTAATCTGTGGACTATCAGAGTGTTGATAAAACATAGATATTGCATCGGGATTGAATACAACAGTCTCCATGCGCACTTTCCTCCACGGGAGTTATGTCTCTAACAGTCTACGCTTTGATCGTTCTCTGGAAGACCAGTAGTAGTTTCTGTTGCACATCTGGTGGCATTATGTAATCTGTGGACTATCAGAGTGTTGATGAAACACAGAAATTGCATCGGGATTGAATACAACAGTCACCATGCGCACTTTCCTCCACGGGAGGTATGTCTCAAACAGTCTACGCTTTGATCGTTCCCTGGAAGACCAGTAGTAGTTTCCGATGCACATCTGGAGGCATTCTGTAATCTGTGGACTATCAGAATGTTGATGAAACACAGAAATTGCATCGTGATTGAATACAACAGTCACCATGCGCACTTTCCTCAATGGCAGTAATGTCTCTAAGTGTTTACGCTTTGATCGATCCCTGGAAGACCAGTAGTAGTTTCCGATGCACATCTGGAGGCATTCTGTTATCTATGGACTATCAGAGTGTTGATGAAACACAGAAATTGCATCGGGATTGAATACAACAGTCACCATGCGCACTTTCCTGTACGGGAGTAATGTCTCAAACAATTTACGCTTTGATCGTTCCCTGGAAGACCAGTAGTAGTTTCCGATGCACATCTGGTCGCATCCTGTAATGTGTAGACTATCAGAGTGTTGATGAAACACAGTAATTGCATCGGGATTCAATACAACAGTCACCATGCGCACTTTCCTCCATGGGAGTAATGTCTCTAACAGTCAACGCTTTGATCGTTCCCTGGAAGACCAGTAGTAGTTTCCGATGCACATCTGGTGGCATTCTGTAATCTGTGGACTATCAGAGTGTTGATGAAACACAGAAATTGCATCGGGATTGAATACAACAGTCTCCATGCGCACTTTCCTCCACGGGAGTTATGTCTCTAACAGTCTACGCTTTGATCGTTCTCTGGAAGACCAGTAGTAGTTTCCGATGCACATCTGGTGGCATTATGTAATCTGTGGACTATCAGAGTGTTGATGAAACACAGAAATTGCATCGGGATTGAATACAACTGTCACCATGAGCACATTCCTCCATAAAAGTAATGTCTCAAACAGTCTACGCTTTGATCGTTCTCTGGAAGACCAATAGTAGTTTCCGATTCAGAACTGGAGGCATTCTGTAATCTGTGGACTATCAGAGTGTTGATGTAACACAGAAATTGCATTGGGATTGAATACAACAGTCACCACCCGCACTTTCCTCCATGGGAGTAATGTCTGAAACAGTCTACGCTTTCATCGTTCCCTGGAAGACCAGTAGTGGTTTCCGATCCAAACCTCGTGGCATTCTGCAATCTGTGGACTGTCAGAGTGTTGATGAAACACAGAAAATGCATCGGGATTGAATACACCAGTCACCATGCGCACTTACCTCCATGGGAGTAATGTCTCAACGAGTTTACGCTTTGATCGTTCCCTGGAAGACCAGTAGCAGTTTCCGATGCACATCTGGTGGCATTCTGTAATCTGTGGACTATCAGAGTGTTGATGAAACACAGAAATTGCATCGGGATTGAATACAACAGTCTCCATGCGCACTTTCCTCCATGGGAGTTATGTCTCTAACAGTCTACGCTTTGATCGTTCCCTGGAAGACCAGTAGTAGTTTCCGATGCACATCTGGTGGCATTATGTAATCTGTGGACTATCAGAGTGTTGATGAAACACAGAAATTGCATCGGGATTGAATACAACAGTCACCATGCGCACTTTTCTCCACGGGAGGTATGTCTCAAACAGTCTACGCTTTGATCGTTCCCTGGAAGACCAGTAGTAGTCTCCGATGCATATCTGGAGGCATTCTGTAATCTGTGGACTATCAGAGTGCTGATGAAACACAGTAATTGCTTCGGGATTGAATACAACAGTCATCATGAGCACATTCCTCCATAAAAGTAGTGTCTCAAACAGTCTACGCTTTGATCGTTCCCTGGAAGGCCAGTAGTAGTTTCCGATGCACATCTGGTGGCATTCTGTAATCTGTGGACTATCAGAGTTTTGATGAAACACAGTAATTGCATTGGTATTGAATACAACAGTCACCATCCGCACTTTCCTCCATGGGAGTAATGTCTGAAACAGTCTACGCTTCCATCGTTCCCTGGAAGACCAGTAGTAGTTTCCGATCCACATCTCTTGGCATTCTGTAATCTGTGGACTATCAGAGTGTTGATGAAACACACAAAATGCATCGGGATTGAATACAACAGTCACCATGCGCACTTCCCTCCATGGGAGTAATGTCCCAAAGAGTTTACGCTTTGATCGTTCCCTAGAAGACCAGTACCAGTTTCCGATGCACATCTGGAGGCATTCTGTAACATGTAGACTATCAGAGTGTTGATGAAACACAGAAATTGCATCGGGATTGAATACAACTGTCACCATGAGCACATTCCTCCATAAAAGTAATGTCTCAAACAGTCTACGCTTTGATCGTTCCCTGGAAGACCAGCAGTAGTTTCCGATGCACATCTGGTTCAATTCTGTAATCTGTGGACTATCAGAGTGTTGATGTAACACAGAAATTGCATTGGGATTGAATACAATAGTCACCACCAGCACTTTCCTCCATGGGAGTAATGTCTGAAAAAGTCTACGCTTTCATCGTTCCCTGGAAGACCAGTAGTGGTTTCCGATCCACACCTCGTGGCATTCTGTAATCTGTGGACTGTCAGAGTGTTAATGAAACACAGAAAATGCATCGGGATTGAATACAACAGTCACCATGCGCACTTTCCTCCATGGGAGTAATGTCTCAACGAGTTTACGCTTTGATCGTTCCCTGGAAGACCAGTAGCAGTTTCCGATGCACATCTGGAGGCATTCTGTTATCTATGGACTATCAGAGTGTTGATGAAACACAGAAATTGCATTGGGATTGAATACAACAGTCACCATGCGCACTTTCCTGTACGGGAGTAATGTCTCAAACAATCTACTATTTGATCGTTCACTGGAAGACCAGCAGTAGTTTCCGATGCACATCTGGTCGCATCCTGTAATGTGTAGACTATCAGAGTGTTGATGAAACACAGTAATTGCATCGGGATTGAATACAACAGTCACCATGCGCACTTTCCTCCATGGGAGTAATGTCTCAAACAACCTACGCATTGATCGTTCCCTGGAAGACCAGTAGTAGTTTCCGATGCACACCTGGTCGCATTCTGTAATGTGTAGACAATCAGAGTGTTGATGAAACACAGTAATTGCATCGGGATTGAATACAACAGTCACCATGCGCACTTTCCTCCATGGGAGTAATGTCTCTTACAGTCTACGCTTTGATCGTTCCCTGGAAGAACAGTAGTAGTTTCCGATGCACATCTGATGGCATTCTGTAATCTGTGGACTATCAGAGTGTTGATGAAACACAGAAATTGCATCGGGATAGAATACAACAGTCACCATGCGCAGTTTCCTCCACGGGAGGTATGTCTCAAACAGTCTACGCTTTGATCGTTCCCTGGAAGACCAGTAGCAGTTTCCGATGCACATCTGGAGGCATTCTGAAATCTGTGGAATATCAGAGTGTTGATGAAACACAGAAATTGCATCGGGATTGAATACAACAGTCACCATGCGCACATACTCCATAAAAGTAATGTCTCAAGCAGTCTACGCTTTGATCGTCCCCTGGAAGACCAGTAGTAGTTCCCGATGCACATCTGGAGGCATTCTGTAATCTGTGGCCCATCAGAGTGTTGATGAAACACAGAAATTTCATCGGGATTGAATACATCAGTCACCATGCGTACTTTCCTCCATGGCAGTAATGTCTTAAACAGTCTACGCTTTGATCGTTCCCTGGAAGACCAGTAGTAGTTTCCGATGCACATCTGGAGGCATTCTGTAATCTGTGGACTGTAAGAATGTTGATGAATCACAGAAATTGCACCGGGATTGAATAAAACAGTCACCATGCGCACTTTCCTGTACGGGAGTAATGTCTCAAACAATCTACGCTTTGATCGTTCCCTGGAAGACCAGTAGTAGTTTCCGATGCACATCTGGTCGCATTCTGTAATGTGTAGACTATCAGAGTGTTGATGAAACACAGTAATTGCATCGGGATTGAATACAACAGTCACCATGCGCACTTACCCTCCATGGGAGTAATGTCTGAAACAGTCTACGCTTCCATCGTTCCCTGGAAGACCAGTAGTAGTTTCCGATCCACATCTCTTGGCATTCTGTAATCTGCGGACTATCAGAGTGTTGATGAAACACAGAAAATGCATCGTAATTGAATACAACAGTCACCATGCGCACTTCCCTCCATGTGAGTAATGTCTCAAAGAGTTTACGCTTTGATCGTTCCCTGGAAGACCAGTACCAGTTTCCGATGCACATCTGGAGGCATTCTGTAACATGTAGACTATCAGAGTGTTGATGAAAAACAGAAATTGCATCGGGATTGAATACAACTGTCACCATGAGCACATTCCTCCATAAAAGTAATGTCTCAAACAGTCTACGCTTTGATCGTTCTCTGGAAGACCAATAGTAATTTCCGATTCAGAACTGGAGGCATTCTGTAATCTGTGGACTATCAGAGTGTTGATGTAACACAGAAATTGCATTGGGATTGAATACAACAGTCACCACCCGCACTTTCCTCCATGGGAGTAATGTCTGAAACAGTCCACGCTTTCATCGTTCCCTGGAAGACCAGTAGTGGTTTCCGATCCAAACCTCGTGGCATTCTGCAATCTGTGGACTGTCAGAGTGTTGATGAAACACAGAAAATGCATCGGGATTGAATACACCAGTCACCATGCGCACTTACCTCCATGGGAGTAATGTCTCAACGAGTTTACGCTTTGATCGTTCCCTGGAAGACCAGTAGCAGTTTCCGATGCACATCTGGTGGCATTCTGTAATCTGTGGACTATCAGAGTGTTGATGAAACACAGAAATTGCATCGGGATTGAATACAACAGTCTCCATGCGCACTTTCCTCCATGGGAGTTATGTCTCTAACAGTCTACGCTTTGATCGTTCCCTGGAAGACCAGTAGTAGTTTCCGATCCACATCTCTTGGCATTCTGCAATCTGTGGACTATCAGAGTGTTGATGAAACACGGAAATTGCAGTGGGATTGAATACAACAGTCACCATGCGCACTTTCCTGTACGGGAGTAATGTCTCAAACAATCTACTATTTGATCGTTCACTGGAAGACCAGCAGTAGTTTCCGATGCACATCTGGTCGCATCCTGTAATGTGTAGACAATCAGAGTGTTGATGAAACACAGTAATTGCATCGGGATTGAATACAACAGTCACCATGCGCACTTTCCTCCATGGGAGTAATGTCTCTTACAGTCTACGCTTTGATCGTTCCCTGGAAGAACAGTAGTAGTTTCCGATGCACATCTGATGGCATTCTGTAATCTGTGGACTATCAGAGTGTTGATGAAACACAGAAATTGCATCGGGATAGAATACAACAGTCACCATGCGCAGTTTCCTCCACGGGAGGTATGTCTCAAACAGTCTACGCTTTGATCGTTCCCTGGAAGACCAGTAGCAGTTTCCGATGCACATCTGGAGGCATTCTGAAATCTGTGGAATATCAGAGTGTTGATGAAACACAGAAATTGCATCGGGATTGAATACAACAGTCACCATGCGCACATACTCCATAAAAGTAATGTCTCAAGCAGTCTACGCTTTGATCGTCCCCTGGAAGACCAGTAGTAGTTCCCGATGCACATCTGGAGGCATTCTGTAATCTGTGGCCCATCAGAGTGTTGATGAAACACAGAAATTGCATCGGGATTGAATACATCAGTCACCATGCGTACTTTCCTCCATGGCAGTAATGTCTTAAACAGTCTACGCTTTGATCGTTCCCTGGAAGACCAGTAGTAGTTTCCGATGCACATCTGGAGGCATTCTGTAATCTGTGGACTGTAAGAATGTTGATGAATCACAGAAATTGCACCGGGATTGAATAAAACAGTCACCATGCGCACTTTCCTGTACGGGAGTAATGTCTCAAACAATCTACGCTTTGATCGTTCCCTGGAAGACCAGTAGTAGTTTCCGATGCACATCTGGTCGTATTCTGTAATGTGTAGACTATCAGAGTGTTGATGAAACACAGTAATTGCATCGGGATTGAATACAACAATCACCATGCGCACTTACCCTCCATGGGAGTAATGTCTCAACGAGTTTACGCTTTTATCGTTCCCTGGAAGACCAGTAGCAGTTTCCGATGCACATCTGGAGGCATTCTGAATTCTGTGGAATATCAGAGTGTTGATGAAACACAGAAATTGCATCGGGATTGAATACAACAGTCACCATGCGCACATACTCCATAAAAGTAATGTCTCAAGCAGTCTACGCCTTGATCGTCCCCTGGAAGACCAGTAGTAGTTCCCGATGCACATCTGGAGGCATTCTGTAATCTGTGGACCATCAGAGTGTTGATGAAACACAGAAATTGCATCGGGATTGAATACATCAGTCACCATGCGTACTTTCCTCCATGGCAGTAATGTCTTAAACAGTCTACGCTTTGATCGTTCCCTGGAAGACCAGCAGTAGTTTCCGATGCAAATCTGGTCGCATCCTGTAATGTGTAGACTATCAGAGTGTTGATGAAACACAGTAGTTGCATCGGGATTGAATACAACAGTCACCATGCGCACTTTCCTCCATGGGAGTAATGTCTCAAACAATCTACGCATTGATCGTTCCCTGGAAGACCAGTAGTAGTTTCCGATGCACATCTGGTCGCATTCTGTAATGTGTAGACAATCAGAGTGTTGATGAAACACAGTAATTGCATCGGGATTGAATACAACAGTCACCATGCGCACTTTCCTCCATGGGAGTAATGTCTCTTACAGTCTACGCTTTGATCGTTCCCTGGAAGAACAGTAGTAGTTTCCGATGCACATCTGATGGCATTCTGTAATCTGTGGACTATCAGAGTGTTGATGAAACACAGAAATTGCATCGGGATAGAATACAACAGTCACCATGCGCAGTTTCCTCCACGGGAGGTATGTTTCAAACAGTCTACGCTTTGATCGTTCCCTGGAAGACCAGTAGTAGTCTCCGATGCATATCTGGAGGCATTCTGTAATCTGTGGACTATCAGAGTGCTGATGAAACACAGAAATTGCTTCGGGATTGAATACAACAGCATCATGCGCACATTCCTCCATAATAGTAGTGTCTCAAACAATCTGCGCTTTGATCGTTCCCTGGAAGACCAGTAGTAGTTTCCGATGCACATCTGGTGGCATTCTGTAATCTGTGGACTATCAGAGTTTTGATGAAACACAGAAATTGCATTGGGATTGAATACAACAGTCACCATGCGCACATACTCCATAAAAGTAATGTCTCAAGCAGTCTACGCTTTGATCGTCCCCTGGAAGACCAGTAGTAGTTCCCGATGCACATCTGGAGGCATTCTGTAATCTGTGGCCCATCAGAGTGTTGATGAAACACAGAAATTGCATCGGGATTGAATACATCAGTCACCATGCGTACTTTCCTCCATGGCAGTAATGTCTTAAACAGTCTACGCTTTGATCGTTCCCTGGAAGACCAGTAGTAGTTTCCGATGCACATCTGGAGGCATTCTGTAATCTGTGGACTGTCAGAATGTTGATGAATCACAGAAATTGCACCGGGATTGAATACAACAGTCACCATGCGCACTTTCCTGTACGGGAGTAATGTCTCAAACAATCTACGCTTTGATCGTTCCCTGGAAGACCAGTAGTAGTTTCCGATGCACATCTGGTCGCATTCTGTAATGTGTAGACTATCAGAGTGTTGATGAAACACAGTAATTGCATCGGGATTGAATACAACAGTCACCATGCGCACTTACCCTCCATGGGAGTAATGTCTCAACGAGTTTACGCTTTTATCGTTCCCTGGAAGACCAGTAGCAGTTTCCGATGCACATCTGGAGGCATTCTGAAATCTGTGGACTATCAGAGTGTTGATGAAACACAGAAATTGCATCGATATTGAATACAACAGTCACCATGCGCACATTCCTCCATGGGAGTAATGTCTTAAACAGTCTACGCTTTGATCGTTCCCTGGAAGACCAGTAGTAGTTTCCGATGCACATCTGGAGGCATTCTGTAATCTGTGGACTGTCAGAATGTTGATGAATCACAGAAATTGCACCGGGATTGAATACAACAGTCACCATGCGCACTTTCCTGTACGGGAGTAATGTCTCAAACAATCTACGCTTTGATCGTTCCCTGGAAGACCAGTAGTAGTTTCCGATGCACATCTGGTCGCATTCTGTAATGTGTAGACTATCAGAGTGTTGATGAAACACAGTAATTGCATCGGGATTGAATACAACAGTCACCATGCGCACTTACCCTCCATGGGAGTAATGTCTCAACGAGTTTACGCTTTTATCGTTCCCTGGAAGACCAGTAGCAGTTTCCGATGCACATCTGGAGGCATTCTGAAATCTGTGGACTATCAGAGTGTTGATGAAACACAGAAATTGCATCGATATTGAATACAACAGTCACCATGCGCACATTACTCCATGGGAGTAATGTCTTAAACAGTCTACGCTTTGATCGTTCCCTGGAAGACCAGTAGTAGTTTCCGATGCACATCTGGTGGCATTCTGTAATCTGTGGACTATCAGAGTTTTGATGAAACACAGAAATTGCATTGGGATTGAATACAACAGTCACCATCCGCACTTTCCTCCATGGGAGTAATGTCTGATACAGTCTTCGCTTCCATCGCTCCCTGGAAGACCAGTAGTAGTTTCCGATCCACATCTCTTGGCATTCTGTAATCTGTGGACTATCAGAGTGTTGATGAAACACAGAAAATGCATCGGGATTGAATACAACAGTCACCATGCGCACTTCCCCCCATGGGAGTAATGTCTCAAAGAGTTTACGCTTTGATCGTTCCCTGGAAGACCGGTAGCAGTTTCCGATGCACATCTGGAGGCATTCTGAAATCTGTGGAATATCAGAGTGTTGATGAAACACAGAAATTCCATCGGGATTGAATACAACAGTCACCATGCGCACATACTCCATAAAAGTAATGTCTCAAGCAGTCTACGCTTTGATCGTCCCCTGGAAGACCAGTAGTAGTTCCCGATGCACATCTGGAGGCATTCTGTAATCTGTGGCCCATCAGAGTGTTGATGAAACACAGAAATTGCATCGGGATTGAATACATCAGTCACCATGCGCACTTTCCTCCATGGCAGTAATGTCTTAAACAGTCTACGCTTTGATCGTTCCCTGGAAGACCAGTAGTAGTTTCCGATGCACATCTGGAGGCATTCTGTAATCTGTGGACTGTCAGAATGTTGATGAATCACAGAAATTGCACCGGGATTGAATACAACAGTCACCATGCGCACTTTCCTGTACGGGAGTAATGTCTCAAACAATCTACGCTTTGATCGTTCCCTGGAAAACCAGTAGTAGTTTCCGATGCACATCTGGTCGCATTCTGTAATGTGTAGACTATCAGAGTGTTGATGAAACACAGTAATTGCATCGGGATTGAATACAACAGTCACCATGTGCACTTACCCTCCATGGGAGTAATGTCTCAACGAGTTTACGCTTTTATCGTTCCCTGGAAGACCAGTAGCAGTTTCCGATGCACATCTGGAGGCATTCTGAAATCTGTGGACTATCAGAGTGTTGATGAAACACAGAAATTGCATCGATATTGAATACAACAGTCACCATGCGCACATTCCTCCATGGGAGTAATGTCATAAACAGTCTACGCTTTGATCGTTCCCTGGAAGACCAGTAGTAGTTTCCGATGCACATCAGGAGGCATTCTGTAATCTGTGGACTATCAGAATGTTGATGAAACACAGATATTGCATCGGGATTGAATACAACAGTCACCATGCGGACTTTTCTCCATGGCAGTAAAGTCTCAAAGAGTTTACGCTTTGGTCGTTCCCTGGAAGACCAGTAGTAGTTTCCGATGCACATCTCTTGGCATTCTGTAATCTGTGGACTATCAGAGTGTTGATGAAACACAGAAATTACATCGGGATTGAATACAACAGTCACCATGCGCACTTTCCTGTACGGGAGTAATGTCTCAAACAATCTACGCTTTGATCGTTCCCTGGAAGACCAGTAGTAGTCTCCGATGCATACCTGGAGGCATTCTGTAATCTGTGGACTATCGGAGTGCTGATGAAACACAGTAATTGCTTCGGGATTGAATACAACAGTCACCATGCGCACATTCCTCCATAAAAGTAATGCCTCAAACAGTCTACGCTTTGATCGTTCCCTGGAAGACCAGCAGTAGTTTCCGATGCACATCTGGTGGCACTCTGTAATCTGTGGACTATCAGAGTGTTGATGAAACACAGAAATTGCATTGGGATTGAATACAACAGTCACCACCCGCACTTTCCTCCATGGGAGTAATGTCTGAAACAGTCTACGCTTTCACCGTTCCCTGGAAGACCAGTAGTAGTTTCCGATCCACACCTCCTGGCATTCAGTAATCTGTGGACTGTCAGAGTGTTGATGAAACACAGAAAATGCATCGGGATTGAATACAACAGTCACCATGCGCACTTTCCTGTACGGGAGTAATGTCACAAACAATTTACGCTTTGATCGTTCCCTGGAAGACCAGTAGTAGTTTCCGATGCACATCTGGTAGCATCCTGTAATGTGTAGACTATCAGAGTGTTGATGAAACACAGTAATTGCATCGGGATTGAATACAACAGTCACCATGCGCACTTTCCTCCATGGGAGTAATGTCTCTAACAGTCTACGCTTTGATCGTTCCCTGGAAGACCAGTAGTAGTTTCCGATGCACATCTGGTGGCATTCTGTAATCTGTGGACTATCAGAGTGTTGATGAAACACAGAAATTGCATCGGGGTTGAATACAACAGTCTCCATGCGCACTTTCCTCCACGGGAGTTATGTCTCTAACAGTCTACGCTTTGATCGTTCCCTGGAAGACCAGTAGTAGTTTCCGATGCACATCTGGTGGCATTATGTAATCTGTGGACTATCAGAGTGTTGATGAAACACAGAAATTGCATCGGGATTGAATACAACAGTCACCATGCGCACTTTCCTCCATGGGAGTAATGTCTCAAACAGTCTACGCTTTGATCGTTCCCTGGGAGACCAGTAGTAGTCTCCGATGCATATCTGGAGGCATTCTGTAATCTGTGGACTATCAGAGTGCTGATGAAACACAGTAATTGCTTCGGGATTGAATACAACAGTCATCTTGCGCACATTCCTCCATAAAAGTAGTGTCTCAAACAGTCTACGCTTTGATCGTTTCCTGGAAGACCAGTATTAGTTTCCGATGCACATCTGGTGGAATTCTGTAATCTGTGGACTATCAGAGTTTTGATGAAACACAGTAATTGCATTGGTATTGAATACAACAGTCACCATCAGCACTTTCCTCCATGGGAGTAATGTCTGAAACAGTCTACGCTTCCATCGTTCCCTGGAAGACCAGTAGTAGTTTCCGATCCACATCTCTTGGCATTCTGTAATCTGTGGACTATCAGAGTGTTGATGAAACACAAAAAATGCATCGGGATTGAATACAACGGTCACCATGCGCACTTCCCTCCATGGGAGTAATGTCTCAAAGAGTTTACGCTTTGATCGTTCCCTGGAAGACCAGTACCAGTTTCCGATGCACATCTGGAGGCATTCTGTAATATGTAGACTATCAGAGTGTTGATGAAACACAGAAATTGCATCGGGATTGAATACAACAGTCACCATGAGCACATTCCTCCATAAAAGTAATGTCTCAAACAGTCTACGCTTTGATCGTTCCCTGGAAGACCAGCAGTAGTTTCCGATGCACATCTGGTTCAATTCTGTAATCTGTGGACTATCAGCGTGTTGATGAAACACAGAAATTGCATTGGGATTGAATACAACAGTCACCACCCGCACTTTCCTCCATGGGAGTAATGTCTGAAACAGTCTACGCTTTCATCGATCCCTGGAAGACTAGTAGTAGTTTCCGATCCACACCTCGTGGCATTCTGTAATCTGTGGACTGTCAGAGTGTTGATGAAACACAGAAAATGCATCGGGATTGAATACAACAGTCACCATGCGCACTTTCCTCCATGGGAGTAATGTCTCAACGAGTTTACGCTTTGATCGTTTCCTGGAAGACCAGTAGTAGTTTCCGATGCACATCTGGTCGCATCCTGTAATGTGTAGACTATCAGAGTGTTGTTGAAACACAGTAATTGCATCGGGATTGAATACAACAGTCACCATGCGCACTTTCCTCCATGGGAGTAATGTCTCAAACAATCTACGCATTGATCGTTCCCTGGAAGACCAGTAGTAGTTTCCGATGCACATCTGGTCGCATTCTGTAATGTGTAGACTATCAGAGTGTTGATGAAACACAGTAATTGCATCGGGATTGAATACAACAGTCACCATGCGCACTTTCCTCCATGGGAGTAATGTCTCTTACAGTCTACGCTTTGATCGTTCCCTGGAAGACCAGTAGTAGTTTCCGATGCACATCTGATGGCATTCTGTAATCTGTGGACTATCAGGGTGTTGATGAAACACAGAAATTGCATCGGGTTTGAATACAACAGTCACCATGCGCAGTTTCCTCCACGGGAGGTATGTCTCAAACAGTCTACGCTTTGATCGTTCCCTGGAAGACCAGTACTAGTCTCCGATGCATATCTGGAGGCATTCTGTAATCTGTGGGCTATCAGAGTGCTGATGAAACACAGAAATTGCTTCGGGATTGAATACAACAGTCATCATGCGCACATTCCTCCATAAAAGTAGTGTCTCAAACAGTCTGCGTTTTGATCGTTCCCTGGAAGACCAGTAGTAGTTTCCGATGCACATCTGGTGGCATTCTGTAATCTGTGGACTATCAGAGTTTTGATGAAACACAGAAATTGCATTGGGATTGAATACAACAGTCACCATCCGCACTTTCCTCCATAGGAGTAATGTCTGATACAGTCTACGGTTCCATCGTTCCCTGGAAGACCAGTAGTAGTTTCCGATCCACATCTCTTGGCATTCTGTAATCTGTGGACTATCAGAGTGTTGATGAAACACAGTAATTGCTTCGGGATTGAATACAACAGTCACCATGCGCACATTCCTCCATAAAAGTAATGCCTCAAACAGTCTACGCTTTGATCGTTCCCTGGAAGACCAGCAGTAGTTTCCGATGCACATCTGGTGGCATTCTGTAATCTGTGGACTATCAGAGTGCTGATGAAACACAGTAATTGCTTCGGGATTGAATACAACAGTCACCATGCGCACATTCCTCCATAAAAGTAATGCCTCAAACAGTCTACCCTTTGATCGTTCCCTGGAAGACCAGCAGTAGTTTCCGATGCACATCTGGTGGCATTCTGTAATCTGTGGACTATCAGAGTGTTGATGAAAAACAGAAATTGCATTGGGATTGAATACAACAGTCACCACGCGCACTTTCCTCCATGGGAGTAAGGTCTGAAACAGTCTACGCTTTCACCGTTCCCTGGAAGACCAGTAGTAGTTTCCGATCCACACCTCCTGGCATTCAGTAATCTGTGGACTGTCAGAGTGTTGATGAAACACAGAAAATGCATCGGGATTGAATACAACAGTCACCATGCGCACTTTCCTGTACGGGAGTAATGTCTCAAACAATTTACGCTTTGATCGTTCCCTGGAAGACCAGTAGTAGTTTCCGATACACATCTGGTCGCATCCTGTAATGTGTAGACTATCAGAGTTTTGATGAAACACAGTAATTGCATCGGGATTGAATACAACGGTCACCATGCGCACTTTCCTCCATGGGAGTAATGTCTCTAACAGTCTACGCTTTGATCGATCCCTGGAAGACCAGTAGTAGTTTCCGATGCACATCTGGTGGCATTCTGTAATCTGTGGACTATCAGATTGTTGATGAAACACAGAAATTGCATCGGGATTGATTACAACAGTCTCCATGCGCACTTTCCTCCACGGGAGTTATGTCTCTAACAGTCTACGCTTTGATCGTTCCCTGGAAGACCAGTAGTAGTTTCCGATGCACATCTGGTGGCATTATGTAATCTGTGGACTATCAGAGTGTTGATGAAACACAGAAATTGCATCGAGATTGAATACAACAGTCACCATGCGCACTTTCCTCCATGGGAGTAATGTCTCAAACAGTCTACGCTTTGATCGTTCCCTGGAAGACCAGTAGTAGTCTCCGATGCATATCTGGAGGCATTCTGTAATCTGTGGACTATCAGAGTGCTGATGAAACACAGTAATTGCTTCGGGACTGAATACAACAGTCATCTTGCGCACATTCCTCCATAAAAGTAGTGTCTCAAACAGTCTACGCTTTGATCGTTTCCTGGAAGACCAGTAGTAGTTTCCGATGCACATCTGGTGGCATTCTGTAATCTGTGGACTATCAGAGTTTTGATGAAACACAGTAATTGCATTGGTATTGAATACAACAGTCACCATCCGCACTTTCCTCCATGGGAGTAATGTCTGAAACAGTCAACGCTTCCATCGTTCCCTGGAAGACCAGTAGTAGTTTCCGATCCACATCTCTTGGCATTCTGTAATCTGTGGACTATCAGAGTGTTGATGAAACACAAAAAATGCATCGGGATTGAATACAACAGTCACCATGCGCACTTCCCTCCATGGGAGTAATGTCTCAAAGAGTTTACGCTTTGATCGTTCCCTGGAAGACCAGTACCAGTTTCCGATGCACATCTGGAAGCATTCTGTAATATGTAGACTATCAGAGTGTTGATGAAACACAGATATTGCATCGGGATTGAATACAACAGTCACCATGAGCACATTCCTCCATAAAAGTAATGTCTCAAACAGTCTACGTTTTGATCGTTCCCTGGAAGACCAGTAGTAGTTTCCGAAGCACATCTGGTTCAATTCTGTAATCTGTGGACTATCAGCGTGTTGATGAAACACAGAAATTGCATTGGGATTGAATACAACAGTCACCACCCGCACTTTCCTCCATGGGAGTAATGTCTCTTACAGTCTACGCTTTGATCGTTCCCTGGAAGACCAGTAGTAGTTTCCGATGCACATCTGATGGCATTCTGTAATCTGTGGACTATCAGAGTGTTGATGAAACACAGAAGATGCATCGGGATTGAATACAACAGTCACCATGCGCAGTTTCCTGCACGGGAGGTATGTCTCAAACAGTCTACGCTTGGATCGTTCCCTGGAAGACCAGTAGTAGTCTCCGATGCATATCTGGAGGCATTCTGTAATCTGTGGACTATCAGAGTGCTGATGAAACACAGAAATTGCATCGATATTGAATACAACAGTCACCATGCGCACATACTCCATAAAAGTAATGTCTCAAGCAGTCTACGCTTTGATCGTTCCCTGGAAGACTAGTAGTAGTTCCCGATGCACATCTGGAGGAATTCTGTAATCTGTGGCCCATCAGAGTGTTGATGAAACACAGAAATTGCATCGGGATTGAATACATCAGTCACCATGCGCACTTTCCTCCATGGGAGTAATGTCTTAAACAGTCTACGCTTTGATCGTTCCCTGGAAGACCAGTAGTAGTTTCCGATGCACATCTGGAGGCATTCTGTAATCTGTGGACTATCAGAGTGTTAATGAAACACAGAAATTGCATCGATATTGAATACAACAGTCACCATGCGCACTTTCCTCCATGGGAGTAATGTCTCAACGAGTTTACGCTTTGATCGTTCCCTGGAAGACTAGTAGCAGTTTCCGATGCACATCTGGAGGCATTCTGAAATCTGTGGACTATCAGAGTGTTAATGAAACACAGAAATTGCATCGATATTGAATACAACAGTCACCATGCGCACATTCCTCCATAAAAGTAATGTCTCAAGCAGTCTACGCTTTGATCGTTCCCTGGAAGACCAGTAGTAGTTCCCGATGCACATCTGGTCGCATTCTGTAATGTGTAGACTATCAGAGTGTTGATGAAACACAGAAATTGCATCGGGATTGAATACAACAGTCACCATGCGCACTTTCCTCCATGGGAGTAATGTCTCAACGAGTTTACGCTTTGATCGTTCCCTGGAAGACCAGTAGCAGTTTCCGATGCACATCTGGAGGCATTCTGAAATCTGTGGACTATCAGAGTGTTAAAGAAACACAGAAATTGCTTCGATATTGAATACAACAGTCACCATGCGCACTTTCCTCCATGGGAGTAATGTCTCAACGAGTTTACGCTTTGATCGTTCCCTGGAAGACTAGTAGCAGTTTCCGATGCACATCTGGAGGCATTCTGAAATCTGTGGACTATCAGAGTGTTAATGAAACACAGAAATTGCATCGATATTGAATACAACAGTCACCATGCGCACATTCCTCCATAAAAGTAATGTCTCAAGCAGTCTACGCTTTGATCGTTCCCTGGAAGACCAGTAGTAGTTCCCAATGCACATCTGGTCGCATTCTGTAATGTGTAGACTATCAGAGTGTTGATGAAACACAGAAATTGCATCGGGATTGAATACAACAGTCACCATGCGCACTTTCCTCCATGGGAGTAATGTCTCAACGAGTTTACGCTTTGATCGTTCCCTGGAAGTCCAGTAGCAGTTTCCGATGCACATCTGGAGGCATTCTGAAATCTGTGGACTATCAGAGTGTTAATGAAACACAGAAATTGCATCGATATTGAATACAACAGTCACCATGCGCACATTCCTCCATAAAAGTAATGTCTCAAGCAGTCTACGCTTTGATCGTTCCCTGGAAGACCAGTAGTAGTTCCCGATGCACATCTGGTCGCATTCTGTAATGTGTAGACTATCAGAGTGTTGATGAAACACAGAAATTGCATCGGGATTGAATACAACAGTCACCATGCGCACTTTCCTCCATGGGAGTAATGTCTCAACGAGTTTACGCTTTGATCGTTCCCTGGAAGACCAGTAGCAGTTTCCGATGCACATCTGGAGGCATTCTGAAATCTGTGGACTATCAGAGTGTTAAAGAAACACAGAAATTGCTTCGATATTGAATACAACAGTCACCATGCGCACATTCCTCCATAAAAGAAATGTCTCAAGCAGTCGTCGTTTTGATCGTTCCCTGGAAGACCAGTAGTAGTTTCCGATGCACATCTGGAGGCATTCTGTAATCTGTGGACTATCAGAATGTTGATGAAACACAGAAATTCCATCGGGATTGAATACAACAGTCACCATGCGCACTTTCCTCCATGGCAGTAATGTCTCAAAGAGTTTACGCTTTGATCGTTCCCTGGAAGACCAGTAGTAGTTTCCGATGCACATCTCGTCGCATGCTGTAATGTGTAGACTATCAGAGTGTTGATGAAACACAGTAATTGCATAGGGATTGAATACAACAGTGACCATACGCACTTTCCTCCATGGGAGTAATGTCTCTAACAGTCTACGATTTGATCGTTCCCTTCAAGGCCAGTAGTAGTTTCCGATGCACATCTGGTGGCATTATGTAATGTGCGGACTATCAGAGTGTTGATGAAACACAGAAATTGCATCGGGATAGAATACAACAGTCACCATGCGCACTTTCCTACACGGGAGGTATGTCTCAAACAGTCTACGCTTTGATCGTTCCTTGGAAGACCAGTAGTAGTCTCCGATGCATACCTGGAGCCATTCTGTAATCTGTGGACTATCAGAGTGCTGATGAAACACAGTAATTGCTTCGGGATTGAATACAACAGTCACCATGCGCACATTCCTCCATAAAAGTAATGTCTCAAAGAGTTTACGCTTTGATCGTTCCCTGGATGACGAGCAGTAGTTTCCGATGCACATCTGGTGGCATTCTGTAATCTGTGGACTATCAGAGTGTTAATGAAACACAGAAATTGTATTGGGATTGAATACGACAGTCACCACCCGCACTTTCCTCCATGGGAGTAATGTCTGAAACAGTCTACGCTTTCATCGTTCCCTGGAAGACCAGTAGTAGTTTCCGATCCACACCTCCTGGCATTCTGTAATCTGTGGACTGTCAGAGTGTTGATGAAACACAGAAAATGCATCGGGATTGAATACAACAGTCACCATGAGCACTTTCCTCCATGGGAGTAATGTATCAACGAGTTTACGCTTTGATCGTTTCCTGGAAGACCAGTAGCAGTTTCCGATGCACATCTGGAGGCATTCTGAAATCTGTAGTCTATCAGAGTGTTGATGAAACACAGAAATTGCATCGGGATTGAATACAACAGTCACCATGCGCACTTTCCTGTACGGGAGTAATGTCTCAAACAATCTACGCTTTGATCGTTCCCTGGAAGACCAGTAGTAGTTTCCGATACCATCTGGTCGCATCCTGTAATGTGTAGACTATCAGAGTTTTGATGAAACACAGTAATAGCATCGGGATTGAATACAACAGTCACCATGCGCACTTTCCTCCATGGGAGTAATGTCTCTAACAATCTACACTTTGATCGTTCCCTGGAAGACCAGTAGTAGTTTCCGATGCACATCTGTTGGCATTCTGTAATCTGTAGTCTATCAGAGTGTTGATGAAACACAGAAATTGCATCGGGATTGAATACAACAGTCTCCATGCGCACTTTCCTCCACGGGAGTTATGTCTCTAACAGTCTATGCTTTGATCGTTCCCTGGAAGACCAGTAGTAGTTTCCGATGGACATCTGGTGGCATTATGTAATCTGTGGACTATCAGAGTGTTGATAAAACAGAGAAATTGAATCGGGATTGAATACAACAATCACCATGCGCACTTTCCTCCACGGGAGGTATGTCTCAAACAGTCTACGCTTTGATCGTTCCCTGGAAGATCAGTAGTAGTCTCCGATGCATGTCTGGAGGCATTCTGTAATCTGTGGACTATCAGAGTGCTGATGAAACACAGCAATTGCTTCGGGATTGAATACAACAGTCATCATGCGCACATTCCTCCATAAAAGTAGTGTCTCAAACAGTCTACGCTTTGATCGTTCCCTGGAAGACGAGTAGTAGTTTCCGATGCACATCTGGTGGCATTCTGTAATCTGTGTACTATCAGAGTTTTGATGAAACACAGTAATTGCATTAGTATTGAATACAACAGTCACCATCCGCACTTTCCTCCATGGGAGTAATGTCTGAAACAGTCTACGCTTCAATCGTTCCCTGGAAGACCAGCAGTAGTTTCCGATCCACACCAAATGGCATTCTGTAATCTGTGGACTGTCAGAGTGTTGATGAAACACAGAAAATGCATTGGGATTGAATACAACAGTCACCATGCGCACTTTCCTCCATGGGAGTAATTTCTCAACGAGTTTACGCTTTGATCGTTCCCTGGAAGACCAGTAGCAGTTCCCGATGCACATCTGGAGGCATTCTGAAATCTGTGGAATATCAGAGTGTTGATGAAACACAGAAATTGCATCGATATTGAATACAACAGTCACCATGCGCACATACTCCATAAAATAATGTCTCAAGCAGTCTACGCTATGATCGTTCCCTGAAAGACCAGTAGTAGTTCCCGATGCACATCTGGAGGCATTCTGTAATCTGTGGCCCATCAGAGTGTTGATGAAACACAGAAATTGCATCGGGATTGAATACAACAGTCACCATGCGCACTTTCCTCCATGGGAGTAATGTCTTAAACAGTCTACGCTTTGATCGTTCCCTGGAAGACCAGTAGTAGTTTCCGATGCACATCTGGAGGCATTCTGTAATATGTGGCCTATCAGAATGTTGATGAAACACAGAAATTGCATCGGGATTGAATACAACAGTCACCAAGAGCACTTTCCTGTACGGGAGTAGTGTCTCAAACAATCTACGCTTTGATCGTTCCCTGGAAGAATAGTAGTAGTTTCCGATGCACATCTGGTCGCATTCTGTAATGTGTAGACTATCAGAGTGTTGATGAAACACAGTAATTGCATCGGGATTGAATACAACAGTCACCATGCGCACTTTCCTCCATGGGAGTAATGTCTCTTACAGTCTACGCTTTGATCGTTCCCTGGAAGACCAGTAGTAATTTCCGATGCACATCTGATGGCATTCTGTAATCTGTGGACTATCAGGGTGTTGATGAAACACAGAAATTGCATCGCTTTTGAATACAACAGTCACCATGCGCAGTTTCCTCCACGGGAGGTATGTCTCAAACAGTCTACGCTTTGATCGTTCCCTGGAAGACCATTAGTAGTCTCCGATGCATATCTGGAGGCATTCTGTAATCTGTGGACTATCAGAGTGCTGATGAAACACAGAAATTGCTTCGGGATTGAATACAACAGTCATCATGCGCACATTCCTCCATAAAAGTAGTGTCTCAAACAGTCTTCGTTTTGATCGTTCCCTGGAAGACCAGTAGTAGTTTCCGATGCACATCTGGTGGCATTCTGTAATCTGTGGACTATCAGAGTTTTGATGAAACACAGAAAATGCATCGGGATTGAATACAACAGTCACCATGCGCACTTCCCTCCATGGGAGTAATGTCTCAAAGAGTTTACGGTTTGATCGTTCCCTGGAAGACCAGTACCAGTTTCCGATGCACATCTGGAGTCATTCTGTAATATGTAGACTATCAGAGTGTTGATGAAACACAGAAATTGCATCGGGATTGAATACAACAGTCACCAGGCGCACATTCCTCCATAAAAGTAATGTCTCAACCAGTCTACGCTTCAATCGTTCCCTGGAAGACCAGTAGTAGTTTCCGATCCACACCATGTGGCATTCTGTAATCTGTGGACTGTCAGAGTGTTGATGAAACACAGAAAATGCATTGGGATTGAATACAACAGTCACCATGCGCACTTTCCTCCATGGGAGTAATTTCTCAACGAGTTTACGCTTTGATCGTTCCCTGGAAGACCAGTAGCAGTTTCCGATGCACATCAGGAGGCATTCTGAAATCTGTGGAATATCAGAGTGTTGATGAAACACAGAAATTGCATCGATATTGAATACAACAGTCACCATGCGCAAATACTCCATAAAAGCAGTCTAAGCTTTGATCGTTCCCTGAAAGACCAGTAGTAGTTCCCGATGCACATCTGGAGGCATTCTGTAATCTGTGGCCCATCAGAGTGTTGATGAAACACAGAAATTGCGTCGGGATTGAATACAACAGTCACCATGCGCACTTTCCTGTACGGGAGTAATGTCTCAAACAATCTACGCTTTGATCGTTCCCTGGAAGACCAGTAGTAGTTTCCGATGCAAATCTGGAGGCATTCTGTAATCTGTGGACTATCAGAATGTTGATGAAACACAGAAATTGCATCGGGATTGAATACAACAGTCACCATGCGCACTTTCCTGTACGGGAGTAATGTCTCAAACAATCTACGCTTTGATCGTTCCCTGGAAGACCAGTAGTAGTTTACGATGCACATCTGGTCGCATTTTGTAATGTGTGGACTATCAGAGTGTTGATGAAACACAGTAATTGCATCGGGATTGAATACAACAGTCACCATGCGCACTTTCCTCCATGGGAGTAATGTCTCTTACAGTCTACGCTTTGATCGTTCCCTGGAAGACCAGTAGTAGTTTACGATGCACATCTGGTGACATTCTGAAATCTGTGGACTATCAGAGTGTTGATGAAACACAGAAATTGCATCGATATTGAATACAACAGTCACCATGCGCACATTCCTCCATAAAAGTAATGTCTCAAGCAGTCTACGCTTTGATTGTTCCCTAGAGGACCAGTAGTAGTTCCCGCATCACATCTGGAGGCATTCTGTAATCTGTGCACCATCAGAGTGTTGATGAAACACAGAAATTGCATCGGGATTGAATACAACAGTCACCATGCGCACTTTCCTACATGGGAGTAATGTCTTAAACAGTCTACGCATTGATCGTTCCCTGGAAGACCAGTAGTAGTCTCCGATGCATATCTGGAGGCATTCTGTAATCTGTGGACTATCAGAGTCCTGATGAAACACAGTAATTGCTTCGGGATTGAATACAACAGTCATCATGCGCACATTCCTCCATAAAAGTAGTGTCTCAAACAGTCTACGCTTTGATCGTTCCCTGGAAGACCAGTAGTAGTTTCCGATGCACATCTGGTGGCATTCTGTAATCTGTGGACTATCAGAGTTTTGATGAAACACAGTAATTGCATTGGTATTGAATACAACAGTCACCATCCTCACTTTCCTCCATGGGAGTAATGTCTGAAACAGTCTACGCTTCCATCGTTCCCTGGAAGACCAGTAGTAGTTTCCGATGCACATCTCGTCGCATTCTGTAATCTGTGGACTATCAGAGTGTTGATGAAACACAGAAAATGCATCGGGATTGAATACAACAGTCACCATGTGCACTTCCCTCCATGGGAGTAATGTCTCAAAGAGTTTACGCTTTGATCGTTCCCTGGAAGACCAGTACCAGTTTCCGATGCACATCTGGAGGCATTCTGTAATATGTAGACTATCAGAGTGCTGATGAAACACAGAAATTGCTTCGGGATTGAATACAACAGTCACCATGCGCACATTCCTCCATAAAAGTAATGTCTCAAAGAGTTTACGCTTTGATCGTTCCCTGGAAGACGAGCAGTAGTTTCCGATGCACATCTGGTGGCATTCTGTAATCTGTGGACTATCAGAGTGTTAATGAAACACAGAAATTGTATTGAGATTGAATACGACAGTCACCACCCGCACTTTCCTCCATGGGAGTAATGTCTGAAACAGTCTACGCTTTCATCGTTCCCTGGAAGACCAGTAGTAGTTTCCGATCCACACCTCCTGGCATTCTGTAATCTGTGGACTGTCAGAGTGTTGATGAAACACAGAAAATGCATCGGGATTGAATACAACAGTCACCATGAGCACTTTCCTCCATGGGAGTAATGTATCAACGAGTTTACGCTTTGATCGTTTCCTGGAAGACCAGTAGCAGTTTCCGATGCACATCTGGAGGCATTCTGAAATCTGTGGAATATCAGAGTGTTGATGAAACACAGAAATTGCATCGATATTGAATACAACAGTCACCATGCGCACTTTCCTGTACGGGAGTAATGTCTCAAACAATCAACGCTTTGATCGTTCCCTGGAAGACCAGTAGTAGTTTCCGATACCATCTGGTCGCATCCTGTAATGTGTAGACTATCAGAGTTTTGATGAAACACAGTAATTGCATCGGGATTGAATACAACAGTCACCATGCGCACTTTCCTCCATGGGAGTAATGTCTCTAACAATCTACGCTTTGATCGTTCCCTGGAAGACCAGTAGTAGTTTCCGATGCACATCTGTTGGCATTCTGTAATCTGTGGTCTATCAGAGTGTTGATGAAACACAGAAATTGCATCGGGATTGAATACAACAGTCTCCATGCGCACTTTCCTCCACGGGAGTTATGTCTCTAACAGTCTATGCTTTGATCGTTCCCTGGAAGACCAGTAGTAGTTTCCGATGGACATCTGGTGGCATTATGTAATCCGTGGACTATCAGAGTGTTGATGAAACAGAGAAATTGCATCGGGATTGAATACAACAGTCACCATGCGCACTTTCCTCCACGAGAGGTATGTCTCAAACAGTCTACGCTTTGATCGTTCCCTGGAAGACCAGTAGTAGTCTCCGATGCATATCTGGAGGCATTCTGTAATCTGTGGACTATCAGAGTGCTGATGAAACACAGTAATTGCTTCGGGATTGAATACAACAGTCATCATGCGCACATTCCTCCATAAAAGTAGTGTCTCAAACAGTCTACGCTTTGATCGTTCCCTGGAAGACCAGTAGTAGTTTCCGATGCACATCTGGTGGCATTCTGTAATCTGTGTACTATCAGAGTTTTGATGAAACACAGTAATTGCATTAGTATTGAATACAACAGTCACCATCCGCACTTTCCTCCATGGGAGTAATGTCTGAAACAGTCTACGCTTCCATCGTTCCCTGGAAGACCAGTAGTAGTTTCCGATGCACATCTCGTCGCATTCTGTAAACTGTGGACTATCAGAGTGTTGATGAAACACAGAAAATGCATCGGGATTGAATACAACAGTCACCATGCGCACTTCCCTCCATGGGAGTAATGTCTCAAAAAGTTTGCGCTTTGATCGTTCCCTGGAAGACCAGTACCAGTTTCCGATGCACATCTGGAGGCATTCTGTAATATGTAGACTATCAGAGTGTTGATGAAACACAGATATTGCATCGGGATATAATTCAACAGTCACCATGCGCACATTCCTCCATAAAAGTAATGTCTCAAACAGTCTACGCTTTGATCGTTCAATGGAAGACCAGCAGTAGTTTCCGATGCACATCTGGTGGCATTCTGTAATCTGTGGACTATCACAGTGTTGATGAAACACAGAAATTGCATCGGGATTGAATACAACAGTCACCATGCGCATTTTCCTCCATGGGAGTAATGTCTTAAACAGGCTACGCTTTGATCGTTCCCTGGAAGACCAGTAGTAGTTTCCGATGCACATCTGGAGGCATTCTGTAATATGTGGCCTATCAGAATGTTGATGAAACACAGAAATTGCATCGGGATTGAATACAACAGTCACCATGAGCACTTTCCTGTACGGGAGTAATGTCTCAAACAATCTACGCTTTGATCGTTCCCTGGAAGACCAGTAGTAATTTCCGATGCACATCTGATGGCATTCTGTAATCTGTGGACTATCAGGGTGTTGATGAAACACAGAAATTGCATCGGGTTTGAATACAACAGTCACCATGCGCAGTTTCCTCCACGGGAGGTATGTCTCAAACAGTCTACGCTTTGATCGTTCCCTGGAAGACCAGTAGTAGTCTCCGATGCATATCTGGAGGCATTCTGTAATCTGTGGACTATCAGAGTGCTGATGAAACACAGAAATTGCTTCGGGATTGAATACAACAGTCATCATGCGCACATTCCTCCATAAAAGTAGTGTCTCAAACAGTCTTCGTTTTGATCGTTCCCTGGAAGACCAGTAGTAGTTTCCGATGCACATCTGGTGGCATTCTGTAATCTGTGGACTATCAGAGTTTTGATGAAACACAGTAATTGCATTGGGATTGAATACAACAGTCACCATCCGCACTTTCCTCCATGGGAGTAATGTCTGATACAGTCTACGGTTCCATCGTTCCCTGGAAGACCAGTAGTAGTTTCCGATCCACATCTCTTGGCATTCTGTAATCTGTGGACTATCAGAGTGTTGATGAAACACAGAAAATGCATCGGGATTGAATACAACAGTCACCATGCGCACTTCCCTCCATGGGAGTAATGTCTCAAAGAGTTTACGGTTTGATCGTTCCCTGGAAGACCAGTACCAGTTTCCGATGCACATCTGGAGTCATTCTGTAATATGTAGACTATCAGAGTGTTGATGAAACACAGAAATTGCATCGGGATTGAATACAACAGTCACCATGCGCACATTCCTCCATAAAAGTAATGTCTCAACCAGTCTACGCTTTGAACGTTCCCTGGAAGACCAGCAGTAGTTTCCGATGCACATCTGGTAGCATTCTGTAATCTGTGGACTATCAGAGTGTTGATGAAACACAGAAATTGCATTGGGATTGAATACAACAGTCACCATCCGCACTTTCCTCCATGGGAGTAATGTCTGCAACAGTCTACGCTTCAATCGTTCCCTGGAAGACCAGTAGTAGTTTCCGATCCACACCATGTGGCATTCTGTAATCTGTGGACTGTCAGAGTGTTGATGAAACACAGAAAATGCATTGGAATTGAATACAACAGTCACCATGCGCACTTTCCTCCATGGGAGTAATTTCTCAACGAGTTTACGCTTTGATCGTTCCCTGGAAGACCAGTAGCAGTTTCCGATGCACATCTGGAGGCATTCTGAAATCTGTGGAATATCAGTGTGTTGATGAAACACAGAAATTGCATCGATATTGAATACAACAGTCACCATGCGCACATACTCCATAAAAGTAATGTCTCAAGCAGTCTACGCTTTGATCGTTCCCTGAAAGACCAGTAGTAGTTCCCGATGCACATCTGGAGGCATTCTGTAATCTGTGGCCCATCAGAGTGTTGATGAAACACAGAAATTGCGTCGGGATTGAATACAACAGTCACCATGCGCACTTTCCTGTACGGGAGTAATGTCTCAAACAATCTACGCTTTGATCGTTCCCTGGAAGACCAGTAGCAGTTTCCGATGCAAATCTGGAGGCATTCTGTGATCTGTGGACTATCAGAATGTTGATGAAACACAGAAATTGCATCGGGATTGAATACAACAGTCACCATGCGCACTTTCCTGTACGGGAGTAATGTCTCAAACAATCTACGCTTTGATCGTTCCCTGGAAGACCAGTAGTAGTTTCCGATGCACATCTGATCGCATTTTGTAATGTGTAGACTATCAGAGTGTTGATGAAACACAGTAATTGCATCGGGATTGAATACAACAGTCACCATGCGCACTTTCCTCCATGGGAGTAATGTCTCTTACAGTCTACGCTTTGATCGTTCCCTGGAAGACCAGTAGTAGTTTCCGATGCACATCTGGTGGCATTCTGTAATCTGTGAACTATCAGAGTGTTGATGAAACACAGAAATTGCATCGGGATTGAATACAACAGTCTCCATGCGCACTTTCTTCCACAGGAGTTATGTCTCAAACAGTCTACGCTTTGATCGTCCCTTGGAAAACCAGTAGTAGTTTCCGATGCACATCTGGTGGCATTCTGTAATCTGTGGACTATCAGAGTGTTGATGAAACACAGATATTGCATTGGGATAGAATACAACAGTCACCATGCGCACTTTCCTCCATGGGAGTAATGTCTCAACGAGTTTACGCTTTGATCGTTCCCTGGAAGACCAGTAGCAATTTCCGATGCACATCTGGAGGCATTCTGAAATCTGTGGACTATCAGAGTGTTGATGAAACACAGAAATTGCATCGATATTGAATACAACAGTCACCATGCGCACATTCCTCCATAAAAGTAATGTCTCAAGCAGTCTACGCTTTGATCGTTCCCTAGAGGACCAGTAGTAGTTCCCGCATCACATCTGGAGGCATTCTGTAATCTGTGGACCGTCAGAGTGTTGATGAAACACAGAAATTGCATCGGGATTGAATACAACAGTCACCATGCGCACTTTCCTACATGGGGGTAATGTCTTAAACAGTCTACGCATTGATCGTTCTCTGGAAGACCAGTAGTAGTCTCCGATGCATATCTGGAGGCATTCTGTAATCTGTGGACTATCAGAGTGCTGATGAAACACAGTAATTGCTTCGGGATTGAATACAACAGTCATCATGCGCACATTCCTCCATAAAAGTAGTGTCTCAAACAGTCTACGCTTTGATCGTTAACTGGAAGACCAGTAGTAGTTTCCGATGCACATCTGGTGGCATTCTGTAATCTGTGGACTATCAGAGTTTTGATGAAACACAGAAATTGCATTGGGATTGAATACAACAGTCACCATCCGCACTTTCCTCCATGGGAGTAATGTCTGAAACAGTCTACGGTTCCATCGTTCCCTGGAAGACCAGTAGTAGTTTCCGATCCACATCTCTTGGCATTCTGTAATCTGTGGACTATCAGAGTGTTGATGAAACACAGAAAATGCATCGGGATTGAATACAACAGTCACCATGCGCACTTCCCTCCATGAGAGTAATGTCTCAAAGAGTTTACGCTTTGATCGTTCACTGGATAACCAGTACCAGTTTCCGATGCATATCTGGAGGCATTCTGTAATATGTAGACTATCAGAGTGTTGATGAAACACAGAAATTGCATCTGGATTGAATACATCAGTCACCAGGCGCACATTCCTCCATAAAAGTAATGTCTCAACCAGTCTACGCTTTGAACGTTCCCTGGAAGACCAGCAGTAGTTTCCGATGCACATCTGGTGGCATTCTGTAATCTGTGGACTATCAGAGTGTTGATGAAACACAGAAATTGCATTGGGATTGAATACAACAGTCACCATCCGCACTTTCCTCCATGGGAGTAATGTCTGCAACAGTCTACGCTTCAATCGTTCCCTGGAAGACCAGTAGTAGTTTCCGATCCACACCATGTGGCATTCTGTAATCTGTGGACTGTCAGAGTGTTGATGAAACACAGAAAATGCATTGGGATTGAATACAACAGTCACCATGCGCACTTTCCTCCATGGGAGTAATTTCTCAACGAGTTTACGCTTTGATCGTTCCCTGGAAGACCAGTAGCAGTTTCCGATGCACATCAGGAGGCATTCTGAAATCTGTGGAATATCAGAGTGTTGATGAAACACAGAAATTGCATCGATATTGAATACAACAGTCACCATGCGCAAATACTCCATAAAAGCAGTCTACGCTTTGATCGTTCCCTGAAAGACCAGTAGTAGTTCCCGATGCACATCTGGAGGCATTCTGTAATCTGTGGCCCATCAGAGTGTTGATGAAACACAGAAATTGCGTCGGGATTGAATACAACAGTCACCATGCGCACTTTCCTGTACGGGAGTAATGTCTCAAACAATCTACGCTTTGATCGTTCCCTGGAAGACCAGTAGTAGTTTCCGATGCAAATCTGGAGGCATTCTGTAATCTGTGGACTATCAGAATGTTGATGAAACACAGAAATTGCATCGGGATTGAATACAACAGTCACCATGTGCACTTCCCTCCATGGGAGTAATGTCTCAAAGAGTTTACGCTTTGATCGTTCCCTGGAAGACCAGTACCAGTTTCCGATGCACATCTGGAGGCATTCTGTAATATGTAAACTATCAGAGTGCTGATGAAACACAGAAATTGCTTCGGGATTGAATACAACAGTCACCATGCGCACATTCCTCCATAAAAGTAATGTCTCAAAGAGTTTACGCTTTGATCGTTCCCTGGAAGACGAGCAGTAGTTTCCGATGCACATCTGGTTTCATTCTGTAATCTGTGGACTATCAGAGTGTTAATGAAACACAGAAATTGTATTGGGATTGAATACGACAGTCACCACCCGCACTTTCCTCCATGGGAGTAATGTCTGAAACAGTCTACGCTTTCATCGTTCCCTGGAAGACCAGTAGTAGTTTCCGATCCACACCTCCTGGCATTCTGTAATCTGTGGACTGTCAGAGTGTTGATGAAACACAGAAAATGCATCGGGATTGAATACAACAGTCACCATGAGCACTTTCCTCCATGGGAGTAATGTATCAACGAGTTTACGCTTTGATCGTTTCCTGGAAGACCAGTAGCAGTTTCCGATGCACATCTGGAGGCATTCTGAAATCTGTGCAATATCAGAGTGTTGATGAAACACAGAAATTGCATCGATATTGAATACAACAGTCACCATGCGCACTTTCCTGTACGGGAGTAATGTCTCAAACAATCAACGCTTTGATCGTTCCCTGGAGACCAGTAGTAGTTTCCGATACCATCTGGTCGCATCCTGTAATGTGTAGACTATCAGAGTTTTGATGAAACACAGTAATTGCATCGGGATTGAATACAACAGTCACCATGCGCACTTTCCTCCATGGGAGTAATGTCTCAAACAGTCTACGCTTTGATCGTTCCCTGGAAGACCAGTAGTAGTCTCCGATGCATATCTGGAGGCATTCTGTAATCTGTGGACTATCAGAGTGCTGATGAAACACAGTAATTGCTTCGGGATTGAATACAACAGTCATCATGCGCACATTCCTCCATAAAAGTAGTGTCTCAAACAGTCTACGCTTTGATCGTTCCCTGGAAGACCAGTAGTAGTTTCCGATGCACATCTGGTGGGATTCTGTAATCTGTGTACTATCAGAGTTTTGATGAAACACAGTAATTGCATTAGTATTGAATACAACAGTCACCATCCGCACTTTCCTCCATGGGAGTAATGTCTGAAACAGTCTACGCTTCCATCGTTCCCTGGAAGACCAGTAGTAGTTTCCGATGCACATCTCGTCGCATTCTGTAATCTGTGGACTATCAGAGTGTTGATGAAACACAGAAAATGCATCGGGATTGAATACAACAGTCACCATGCGCACTTCCCTCCATGGGAGTAATGTCTCAAAAAGTTTGCGCTTTGATCGTTCCCTGGAAGACCAGTACCAGTTTCCGATGCACATCTGGAGGCATTCTGTAATATGTAGACTATCAGAGTGTTGATGAAACACAGAAATTGCATCGGGATATAATTCAACAGTCACCATGCGCACATTCCTCCATAAAAGTAATGTCTCAAACAGTCTACGCTTTGATCGTTCAATGGAAGACCAGCAGTAGTTTCCGATGCACATCTGGTGGCATTCTGTAATCTGTGGACTATCAGAGTTTTGATGAAACACAGAAATTGCATTGGGATTGAATACAACAGTCACCATCCGCACTTTCCTCCATGGGAGTAATGTCTGATACAGTCTACGGTTCCATCGTTCCCTGGAAGACCAGTAGTAGTTTCCGATCCACATCTCTTGGCATTCTGTAATCTGTGGACTATCAGAGTGTTGATGAAACACAGAAAATGCATCGGGATTGAATAAAACAGTCACCATGCGCACTTCCCTCCATGGGAGTAATGTCTCAAAGAGTTTACGGTTTGATCGTTCCCTGGAAGACCAGTACCAGTTTCCGATGCACATCTGGAGTCATTCTGTAATATGTAGACTATCAGAGTGTTGATGAAACACAGAAATTGCATCGGGATTGAATACAACAGTCACCATGCGCACATTCCTCCATAAAAGTAATGTCTCAACCAGTCTACGCTTCGAACGTTCCCTGGAAAACCAGCAGTAGTTTCCGATGCACATCTGGTGGCATTCTGTAATCTGTGGACTATCACAGTGTTGATGAAACACAGAAATTGCATCGGGATTGAATACAACAGTCACCATGCGCACTTTCCTCCATGGGAGTAATGTCTTAAACAGTCTACGCTTTGATCGTTCCCTGGAAGACCAGTAGTAGTTTCCGATGCACATCTGGAGGCATTCTGTAATATGTGGCCTATCAGAATGTTGATGAAACACAGAAATTGCATCGGGATTGAATACAACAGTCACCATGAGCACTTTCCTGTACGGGAGTAATGTCTCAAACAATCTACGCTTTGATCGTTCCCTGGAAGACCAGTAGTAGTTTCCGATGCACATCTGGTCGCATTCTGTAATGTGTAGACTATCAGAGTGTTGATGAAACACAGTAATTGCACCGGGATTGAATACAACAGTCACCATGCGCACTTTCCTCCATGGGAGTAATGTCTCTTACAGTCTACGCTATGATCGTTCCCTGGAAGACCAGTAGTAATTTCCGATGCACATCTGATGGCATTCTGTAATCTGTGGACTATCAGGGTGTTGATGAAACACAGAAATTGCATCGGGTTTGAATACAACAGTCACCATGCGCAGTTTCCTCCACGGGAGGTATGTCTCAAACAGTCTACGCTTTGATCGTTCCCTGGAAGACCAGTACTAGTCTCCGATGCATATCTGGAGGCATTCTGTAATCTGTGGACTATCAGAGTGCTGATGAAACACAGAAATTGCTTCGGGATTGAATACAACAGTCATCATGCGCACATTCCTCCATAAAAGTAGTGTCTCAAACAGTCTTCGTTTTGATCGTTCCCTGGAAGACCAGTAGTAGTTTCCGATGCACATCTGGTGGCATTCTGTAATCTGTGGACTATCAGAGTTTTGATGAAACACAAAAATTGCATTGGGATTGAATACAACAGTCACCATCCGCACTTTCCTCCATGGGAGTAATGTCTGATACAGTCTACGGTTCCATCGTTCCCTGGAAGAAAAGTAGTAGTTTCCGATCCACATCTCTTGGCATTCTGTAATCTGTGGACTATCAGAGTGTTGATGAAACACAGAAAATGCATCGGGATTGAATAAAACAGTCACCATGCGCACTTCCCTCCATGGGAGTAATGTCTCAAAGAGTTTACGGTTTGATCGTTCCCTGGAAGACCAGTACCAGTTTCCGATGCACATCTGGAGTCATTCTGTAATATGTAGACTATCAGAGTGTTGATGAAACACAGAAATTGCATCGGGATTGAATACAACAGTCACCATGCGCACATTCCTCCATAAAAGTAATGTCTCAACCAGTCTACGCTTCGAACGTTCCCTGGAAGACCAGCAGTAGTTTCCGATGCACATCTGGTGGCATTCTGTAATCTGTGGACTATCAGAGTGTTGATGAAACACAGAAATTGCATTGGGATTGAATACAACAGTCACCATCCGCACTTTCCTCCATGGGAGTAATGTCTGCAACAGTCTACGCTTCAATCGTTCCCTGGAAGACCAGTAGTAGTTTCCGATCCACACCATGTGGCATTCTGTAATCTGTGGACTGTCAGAGTGTTGATGAAACACAGAAAATGCATTGGGATTGAATACAACAGCCACCATGCGCACTTTCCTCCATGGGAGTAATTTCTCAACGAGTTTACGCTTTGATCGTTCCCTGGAAGACCAGTAGCAGTTTCCGATACACATCTGGAGGCATTCTGAAATCTGTGGAATATCAGTGTGTTGATGAAACACAGAAATTGCATCGATATTGAATACAACAGTCACCATGCGCACATACTCCATAAAAGTAATGTCTCAAGCAGTCTACGCTTTGATCGTTCCCTGAAAGACCAGTAGTAGTTCCCGATGCACATCTGGAGGCATTCTGTAATCTGTGGCCCATCAGAGTGTTGATGAAACACAGAAATTGCATCGGGATTGAATACAACAGTCTCCATGCGCACTTTCTTCCACAGGAGTTATGTCTCAAACAGTCTACGCTTTGATCGTCCCTTGGAAAACCAGTAGTAGTTTCCGATGCACATCTGGTGGCATTCTGTAATCTGTGGACTATCAGAGTGTTGATGAAACACAGATATTGCATTGGGATAGAATACAACAGTCACCATGCGCACTTTCCTCCATGGGAGTAATGTCTCAACGAGTTTACGCTTTGATCGTTCCCTGGAAGACCAGTAGCAATTTCCGATGCACATCTGGAGGCATTCTGAAATCTGTGGACTATCAGAGTGTTGATGAATCACAGAAATTGCATCGATATTGAATACAACAGTCACCATGCGCACATTCCTCCATAAAAGTAATGTCTCAAGCAGTCTACGCTTTGATCGTTCCCTAGAGGACCAGTAGTAGTTCCCGCATCACATCTGGAGGCATTCTGTAATCTGTGGACCGTCAGAGTGTTGATGAAACACAGAAATTGCATCGGGATAGAATACAACAGTCACCATGCGCACTTTCCTACATGGGAGTAATGTCTTAAACAGTCTACGCATTGATCGTTCCCTGGAAGACCAGTAGTAGTCTCCGATGCATATCTGGAGGCATTCTGTAATCTGTGGACTATCAGAGTGCTGATGAAACACAGTAATTGCTTCGGGATTGAATACAACAGTCATCATGCGCACATTCCTCCATAAAAGTAGTGTCTCAAACAGTCTACGCTTTGATCGTTAACTGGAAGACCAGTAGTAGTTTCCGATGCACATCTGGTGGCATTCTGTAATCTGTGGACTATCAGAGTTTTGATGAAACACAGTAATTGCATTGGTATTGAATACAACAGTCACCATCCTCAGTTTCCTCCATGGGTGTAATGTCTGAAACAGTCTACGCTTCCATCGTTCCCTGGAAGACCAGTAGTAGTTTCCGATGAACATCTCGTCGCATTCTGTAATCTGTGGACTATCAGAGTGTTGACGAAACACAGAAAATGCATCGGGATTGAATACAACAGTCACCATGTGCACTTCCCTCCATGGGAGTAATGTCTCAAAGAGTTTACGCTTTGATCGTTCCCTGGATAACCAGTACCAGTTTCCGATGCACATCTGGAGGCATTCTGTAATATGTAGACTATCAGAGTGCTGATGAAACACAGAAATTGCTTCGGGATTGAATACAACAGTCATCATGCGCACATTCCTCCATAAAATTAGTGTCTCAAACAGTCTGCGCTTTGATCGTTCCCTGGATGACCAGTAGTAGTTTCCGATGCACATCTGGTGGCATTCTGTAATCTGTGGACTATCAGAGTTTTGATGAAACACAGAAATTGCATTAGGATTGAATACAACAGTCACCATCCGCACTTTCCTCCATGGGAGTAATGTCTGAAACAGTCTACGGTTCCATCGTTCCCTGGAAGACCAGTAGTAGTTTCCGATCCACATCTCTTGGCATTCTGTAATCTGAGGACTATCAGAGTGTTGATGAAACACAGAAAATGCATCGGGATTGAATACAACAGTCACCATGCGCACTTCCCTCCATGAGAGTAATTTCTCAAAGAGTTTACGCTTTGATCGTTCACTGGATAACCAGTACCAGTTTCCGATGCACATCTGGAGGCATTCTGTAATATGTAGACTATCAGAGTGTTGATGAAACACAGAAATTGCATCGGGATTGAATACAACAGTCACCATGCGCACATTCCTGCATAAAAGTAATGTCTCAAACAGTCTACGCTTTGAACGTTCCCTGGAAGACCAGCAGTAGTTTCCGATGCACATCTGGTGGCATTTTGTTAATCTGTGGACTATCAGAGTGTTGATGAAACACAGATATTGCATTGGGATTGAATACAACAGTCGCCATCCGCACTTTCCTCCATGGGAGTAATGTCTGAAACAGTCTACGCTTTCATCGTTCCCTGGAAAACCAGTAGTAGTTTCCGATCCACACCTCGTGGCATTCTGTAATCTGTGGACTATCAGAGTGTTGATGAAACACAGAAAATGCATTGGGATTGAATACAACAGTCAACATGCGCACTTTCCTCCATGGGAGTAATTTCTCAACTAGTTTACGCTTTGATCGTTCCCTGGAAGACCAGTACCAGTTTCCGATGCACATCTGGTCGCATTCTGTAATGTGTAGACTATCAGAGTGTTGATGAAACACAGTAATTGCATCGGGATTGAATACAACAGTCACCATGCGCACTTTCCTCCATGGGAGTAATGTCTCTTACAGTCTAAGCTTTGATCGTTGCCTGGAAGACCAGTAGTAGTTTCCGATGCACATCTGGTTTCATTCTGTAATCTGTGAACTATCAGAGTGTTGATGAAACACAGAAATTGCATCGGGATTGAATACAACAGTCTCCATGCGCACTTTCTTCCACAGGAGTTATGTCTCTAACAGTCTACGCTTTGATCGTCCCTTGGAAAACCAGTAGTAGTTTCCGATGCACATCTGGTGGCATTCTGTAATCTGTGGACTATCAGAGTGTTGATGAAACACAGAAATTGCATTGGGATTGAATACAACAGTCACCATGCGCACTTTCCTCCATGGGAGTAATGTCTCAACGAGTTTACGCTTTGATCGTTCCCTGGAAGACCAGTAGCAATTTCCGATGCACATCTGGAGGCATTCTGAAATCTGTGGACTATCAGAGTGTTGATGAAACACAGAAATTGCATCGATATTGAATACAACAGTCACCATGCGCACATTCCTCCATAAAAGTAATGTCTCAAGCAGTCTACGCTTTGATCGTTCCCTAGAAGACCAGTAGTAGTTCCCGAATCACATCTGGAGGCATTCTGTAATCTGTGGATTATCAGAGTGTTGATGAAACACAGAAATTGCATCGGGATTGAATACAACAGTCACCATGCGCACTTTCCTACATGGGAGTAATGTATCAAAGAGTTTACGCTTTGATCGTTCCCTGGAAGACCAGTAGTAGTTTCCGATGCACATCTGGAATCATTCTGTTATCTATGGACTATCAGAGTGTTGATGAAACACAGAAATTGCATCGGGATTGAATACAACAGTCACCATGCGAAGTTTCCTGTACGGGAGTAATGTCTCAAACAATCTACGCTTTGATCGTTCCCTGGAAGACCAGTAGTAGTTTCCGATGCACATCTGGTCGCATTCTGTAATGTGTAGACTATCAGAGTGTTGATGAAACACAGTAATTGCATCGGGATTGAATACAACCGTCACCATGCGCACTTTCCTCCATGGGAGTAATGTCTCTAACAGTCTACACTTTGATCGTTTCCTGGAAGACCAGTAGTAGTTTCCGATGCACATCTGGTGGCATTCTGTAATCTGTGGACTATCAGAGTGTTGATGAAACACAGAAATTGCATCGGGATTGAATACAACAGTTTCCATGCGCACTTTCCTATACGGGAGTTATGTCTCAAACAGTCTACGCTTTGATCGTCCCTTGGAAGACCAGTAGTAGTTTCCGATGCACATCTGGTGGCATTCTGTAATCTGTGGACTATCAGAGTGTTGATGAAACACAGAAATTGCATTGGGATTGAATACAACAGTCACCATCCGCACTATCCTCCATGGGAGTAATGTCTGAAACAGTCTACGCCTCCATCGTTCCCTGGAAGACCAGTAGTAGTTTCCGATAAACACCTCGTGGCATTCTGTAACCTGTGGACTATCAGGGTGTTGATGAAACACAGAAAACGCATCGGGATTGAATACAACAGTCACCATGCTCACTTTCCTCCATGGGAGTAATGTCTCAAAGAGTTTACACTTTGATCGTCACTTGGAAGACCAGTACTAGTTTCCGATGCACATCTGGAGGCATTCTGTCATCTGTGGACCATCAGAGTGTTGATGAAACACAGAAAATGCATCGGGATTGAATAGAACAGTCACCATGCGCACCTTCCTGTACGGGAGTAATGTCTCAAACAATCTACGCTTTGATCGTTCCCTGGAAGACCAGTAGTAGTTTCCGATGCACATCTGGTCGCATTCTGTAATGTGTAGACTATCAGAGTGTAGATGAAACACAGTAATTGCATCGGGATTGAATACAACAGTGACCATGCGCTCTTTCCTCCATTGGAGTAATGTCTCTAACAGTCTACGCTTTGATCGTTCCCTGGAAGGCCAGTAATAGTTTCCGATGCACATCTGGTGGCATTATGTAATGTGTGGACTATCAGAGTGTTGATGAAACACAGAAATTGCATCGGGATAGAATTCAACAGTCACCATGCGCACTTTCCTGCACGGGAGGTATGTCTCAAACAGTCTACGCTTTGATCGTTCCCTGGAAGACCAGTAGTAGTCTCCGATGCATATCTGGAGCCATTCTGTAATCTGTGGACTATCAGAGTGCTGATGAAACTCAGTAATTGCTTCGGGATTGAATACAACAGTCACCATGCGCACATTCCTCCATAAAAGTAATGTCTCAAACAGTCTACGCATTGATCGTTCCCTGGAAGACCAGCAGTAGTTTCCGATTCACATCTGATGGCATTCTGTAATCTGTGGACTATCAGAGTGATGATGAAACACAGAAAATGCATTGGGAGTGAATACAACAATCACCACCCGCACTTTCCACCATGGGAGTAATGTCTGAAACAGTTTACGCTTTCATCGTTCCCAGGAAGACCAGTAGTAGTTTCCGATCCACACCTCGTGGCATTCTGTAATCTGTGGACTGTCAGAGTGTTGATGAAACACAGAAAATGCATCGGGATTGAATACAACAGTCACCATGAGCACTTTCCTCCATGGGAGTAATGTATCAATGAGTTTACGCTTTGATCGTTCCTTGGAAGACCAGTAGCAGCTTCCGATGCACATCTGGAGGCATTCTGAAATCTGTGGAATATCAGAGTGTTGATGAAACACAGAAATTGCATCGATATAGAATACAACAGTCACCATGCGCACATTACTCCATAAAAGTAATGTCTCAAGCAGTCTACGCTTTGATCGTTCCTGGAAGACCTGTAGTAGTTCCCGATGCACATCTGGAGGCATTCTGTAATCTGTGGACCATCGGAGTGTTGATGAAACACAGAAATTGCATCGGGATTGAATACAACAGTCACCATGCCCACTTTCCTCCATGGGAGTAATGTCTTAAACAGTCTACGCTTTGATCGTTCCCTGGAAGTTCAGTAGTAGTTTCCGATGCACATCTGGAGGCATTCTGTAATCTGTGGACTATCAGAATGTTGACGAAACACAGAAATTGCACCGGGATTGAATACAACAGTCACCATGCGCACTTTCCTCCATGGCAGTAATGTCTCAAAGAGTTTACGCTTTGATCGTTCCCTGGAATACCAGTAGTAGTTTCCGATGCACATCTGGAGGCATTCTGTTATCTATGGACTATCAGAGTGTTGATGAAACACAGAAATTGCATCGGGATTGAATACAACAGTCACCATGCGCACTTTCGTCTACGGGAGTAATGTCTCAAACAATCTACGCTTTGATCGTTCCCTGGAAGACCAGTAGTAGTTTCCGATGCACATCTGGTCGCATTCTGTAATGTGTAGACTATCAGAGTGTTGATGAAACACAGAAATTGCATCGGGATTGGATACAACAGTCACCATGCGCACTTTCCTCCATGGGAGTAATGTCTCAAAGAGTTTACGTTTTGATCTTTCCCTGGGTGACAAGTAGTAGTTTCCGATGCACATCTGGAGGCATTCTGTTATCTGTGGACTATCAGATTGTTGATGAAACACACAAATTGCATCGGGATTGAATACAACAGTCACCATGCTCACTTTCCTTAATGAAAGTAATGTCTCAAACACTATGCGCTTTGATCGTTCCCTGGAAGACCAGTTGTAGTTTCCGATGCACATCTGGTGTCATTCTGTAATCTGTGGACTATCAGACTGATGATGAAACACAGAAATTGCATTGGGAGTGAATACAACAATCACCACCCGCACTTTCCTCCATGGGAGTAATGTCTGAAACAGTCTACGCTTTCATCGTTCCCTGGAAGACCAGTAGTAGTTTCCGATAAACACCTCGTGGCATTCTGTAATTTGTGGACTGTCAGAGTGTTGATGAAACACAGAAAACGCATCGGGATTGAATACAACAGTCACCATGAGCACTTTCCTCCATGGGAGTAATGTATCAACGAGTTTACGCTTTGATCGTTCCCTGGAAGATCAGTAGCAGCTTCCGATGCACATCTGGAGGCATTCTGAAATCTGTGGAATATCAGAGAGTTGATGAAACACAGAAATTGCATCTATATAGAATACAACAGTCACTATGCGCACATTACTCCATAAAAGTAATGTCACAAGCAGTCTACGCTTTGATCGTTCCCTGGAAGACCTGTAGTAGTTCCCGATGCACATCTGGAGGCATTCTGTAATCTGTGGACCATCAGAGTGTTGATGAAACACAGAAATTGCATGGGGATTGAATACAACAGTAACCATGCGCACTTTCCTCCATGGGAAGAATGTCTTAAACAGTCTACGCTTTGATCGTTCCCTGGAAGTTCAGTAGTGGTTTCCGATGCACATCTGGAGGCATTCTGTAATCTGTGGACTATCAGAATGTTGATGAAACACAGAAATTGCACCGGGATTGAATACAACAGTCACCATGCGCACTTTCCTCCATGGCAGTAATGTCTCAAAGAGTTTACGCTTTGATCGTTCCCTGGAATACCAGTAGTAGTGTCCGATGCACATCTGGAGGCATTCTGTTATCTTTGGTCTATCAGAGTGTTGATGAAACACAGAAATTGCATCGGGATTGAATACAACAGTCACCATGCGCACATTCGTGTACGGGAGTAATGTCTCAAACAATCTACGCTTTGATCGTTTCCTGGAAGACCAGTAGTAGTTTCCGATGCACATCTGGTCGCATTCTGTAATGTGTAGACTATCAGAGTGTTGATGAAACACAGTAATTGCATCGGGATTGAATACAACCCTCACCATGCGCACTTTCCTCCATCGGAGTAATGTCTCTAACAGTCTACGCTTTGATCGTTCCCTGGAAGACCAGTAGTAGTTTTCGATGCATATCTGGTTGCATTCTGTAATCTGTGGACTATCAGAGTGTTGATGAAACACAGAAATTGCATCGGGATTGAATACAACAGTTTCCATGCGCACTTTCCTCCACGGGAGTTATGTCTCAAACAGTCTACGCTTTGATCGTCCCTTGGAAGACCAGTAGTAGTTTCCGATGCACATCTGTTGGCATTCTGTAATCTGTGGACTATCAGAGTGTTGATGAAGCACAGAAATTGCATTGGGATTGAATACAACAGTCACCATCCGCACTATCCTCCATGGGAGTAATGTCTGAAACAGTCTACGCTTTCATCGTTCATTGGAAGACCAGTAGTAGTTTCCGATAAACACCTCGTGGCATTCTGTAATTTGTGGACTGTCAGAGTGTTGATGAAACACAGAAAACGCATCGGGATTGAATACAACAGTCACCATGCGCATTTTCCTCCATGGGAGTAATGCCTCAAAGAGTTTACACTTTGATCGTCCCTTGGAAGACCAGTACTAGTTTCCGATGCACTTCTGGAGGCATTCTGTAATCTGTGGACCATCAGAGTGTTGATGAAACACAGAAAATGCTTCGGGATTGAATACAACAGTCACCATGCCCAACATCCTCCATGGGGGTAATGTCTCAAACAGTCTACGATTTATCCGTTCCCTGGAAGACCAGTACTAGTTTCCGATGCACATCTGGAGGCATTCTGATATCTGTGGACTATCAGAGTGTTGATGAAACACAGAAATTGCATCGGGATTGAATACAACAGTCACCATGCTCACTTTCCTTCATGAAAGTAATGTCTCAAACACTATACGCTTTGATCGTTCCCTGGAAGACCAGTAGTAGTTTCCGATGCACATCTGGAGGCATTCTGTAAACTGTGGACTATCAGAGTGTTGATGAAACACGGAAATTGCATCCGGATTGAATACAACAGTCACCATGCGCACTTTCTTCCATTAGAGTAATGTCTCAAACAGTCTACGATTTGATCGTTCCCAGGAAGACCAGTAGTAGTTTCCGATGCACATTTGGAGGCATTCTGAAATCTGTGGAATATCAGGGTGCTGATGAAACACAGAAATTGCACCGATATTGAATACAACAGTCACCATGCGCACATTACTCCATAAAAGTAATGTCTCAAGCAGTCTACGCTTTGATCGTTCCCTGGAAGACCTGTAGTAGTTCCCGATGCACATCTGGAGGCATTCTGTAATCTGTGGACCATCAGAGTGTTGATGAAACACAGAAATAGCATCGGAATTGAATACAACAGTCACCATGCGCACTTTCCTCCATGGGAGTAATGTCTCAAAGAGTTTACGCTTTGATCGTTCCCTGGAAGACCAGTAGTAGTTTCCGATGCACATCTGGAGGCTTTCTGTTATCAGTGGACTATCAGAGTGTTGATGAAACACAGAAATTGCATCGGGATTGACTACAACAGTCACCATGCTCACTTACCGTCATGAAAGTAATGCCTCAACCACTATACGCTTTGATCGTTCCCTGGAAGACCAGTAGTAGTTTCCGATGCACATCTGGAGGCATTCTGTAATCTGTGGACTATCAGAGTGTTGACGAAACACGGAAATTGCATCCGGATTGAATACAGCAGTCACCATGCGCACTTTCTTCCATGGGAGTAATGTCTCAAACAGTCTACGATTTGATCGTTCCCAGGAAGACCAGTAGTAGTTTCCGATGCTCATTTGGAGGCATTCTGTAATCTGTGGAGTATCAGAGTGTTTATGAAACACAGAAATTGCATCGGGATTGATTACAACAGTCACCATGCGCACTTTCCTCCATGGGAGTAATGTCTCAAAACAGTCTATGCTTTGATCGTTCCCTGTAAGACCAGTAGTAGTTACCGATGCACATCTGGTGGCATTCTGTAATCTGTGGTCTATCAGAGTGTGATTAAAAACAGAAATTGCATCGGGATTGAATACAACAGTCTCCATGCGCACATTACTCCATAAAAGTAATGTCTCAAGCAGTCTACGCTTTGAACGTTCCCTGGAAGACCTGTAGTAGATCCCGATGCACATCTGGAGGCATTCTGTAACCTGTGGTCCATCAGAGTGTTGATGAAACACAGAAATAGCATCGGAATTGAATACAACAGTCACCATGCGCACTTTCCTCCATGGGAGTAATGTCTTAAACAGTCTACGCTTTGATCGTCCTTGGAAGACCAGTAGTAGTTTCCGATGCACATCTGGAGGCATTCTGTTATCTGTGGACTATCAGAGTGTTGATGAAACACAGAAATTGCATCGGGATTGAATACAACAGTCACCTTGCTCACTTTTCTTAATGAAAGTAATGTCTCAAACACTATACGTTTGATCGTTCCCTGGAAGACCAGTAGTAGTTTCCGATGCACATCTGGTGTCATTCTGTAATCTGTGGACTATCAGAGTGATGATGAAACACAGAAATTGCATTGGGAGTGAATACAATAATCACCACCCGCACTTTCCTCCATGGGAGTAATGTCTGAAACAGTCTACGCTTTCATCGTTCCCTGGAAGACCAGTAGTAGTTTCCGATCCACACCTCGTGGCATTCTGTAATCTGTGGACTGTCAGAGTGTTGATGAAACACAGAAAATGCATCGGGATTGAATACAACAGTCACCATGAGCACTTTCCTCCATGGGAGTAATGTATCAACGAGTTTACGCTTTGATCGTTCCCTGGAAGACCAGTAGCAGCTTCCGATGCACATCTGGAGGCATTCTGAAATCTGTGGAATATCAGAGTGTTGATGAAACACAGAAATTGCATCGATATAGAATACAACAGTCACCATGCGCACATTACTCCATAAAAGTAATGTCACAAGCAGTCTACGCTTTGATCGTTCCCTGGAAGACCTGTAGTAGTTCCCGATGCACATCTGGAGGCATTCTGTAATCTGTGGACCATCAGAGTGTTGATGAAACACAGAAATTGCATCGGGATTGAATACAACAGTCACCATGCGCACTTTCCTCCATGGGAGTAATGTCTTAAACAGTCTACGCTTTGATCGTTCCCTGGAAGTTCAGTAGTGGTTTCCGATGCACATCTGGAGGCATTCTGTAATCTGTGGACTATCAGAATGTTGATGAAACACAGAAATTGCACCGGGATTGAATACAACAGTCACCATGCGCACTTTCCTCCATGGCAGTAATGTCTCAAAGAGTTTACGCTTTGATCGTTCCCTGGAATACCAGTAGTAGTGTCCGATGCACATCTGGAGGCATTCTGCTATCTATGGACTATCAGAGTGTTGATGAAACACAGAAATTGCATCGGGATTGAATACAACAGTCACCATGCGCACTTTCGTGTACGGGAGTAATGTCTCAAACAATCTACGCTTTGATCGTTTCCTGGAAGACCAATAGTAGTTTCCGATGCACATCTGTTCGCATTCTGTAATGTGTAGACTATCAGAGTGTTGATGAAACACAGTAATCGCATCGGGATTGAATACAACCCTCAGCATGCGCACTTTCCTCCATCGGAGTAATGTCTTTAACAGTCTACGCTGTGATCGTTCCCTGGAAGACCAGTAGTAGTTTCCGATGCATATCTGGTTGCATTCTGTAATCTGTGGACTATCAGAGTGTTGATGAAACACAGAAATTGCATTGGGATTGAATACAACAGTCACCATCCGCACTATCCTACATGGGAGTAATGTCTGAAACAGTCTACGCTTTCATCGTTCCCTGGAAGACCAGTAGTAGTTTCTGATAAACACCTCGTGGTATTCTGTAATTTGTGGACTGTCAGAGTGTTGATGAAACACAGAAAACGCATCGGGATTGAATACAACATTCACCATGCGCACTTTCCTCCATGGGAGTAATGTCTCAAAGAGTTTACACTTTGATCGTCCCTTGGAAGACCAGTACTAGTTTCCGATGCACATCTGGAGGCATTCTGTAATCTGTGGACCATCAGAGTGTTGATGAAACACAGAAAATGCATCGGGATTGAATACAACAGTCACCATGCGCACCTTCCTCCATGGGGGTAATGTCTCAAACAGTCTACGATTTATCCGTTCCCTGGAAGACCAGTACTAGTTTCCGATGCACATCTGGAGGCATTCTGTTATCTGTGGACTATCAGAGTGTTGATGAAACACAGAAATTGCATCGGGATTGAATACAACAGTCACCATGCTCACTTTCCTTCATGAATGTAATGTCTCAAACACTATACGCTTTGATCGTTCCCTGGAAGACCAGTAGTAGTTTCCGATGCACATCTGGAGGCATTCTGTAATCTGTGGACTATCAGAGTGTTGATGAAACACGGAAATTGCATCCGGATTGAATACAACAGTCACCATGCGCACTTTCTTCCATTAGAGTAATGTCTCAAACAGTCTACGATTTGATCGTTCCCAGGAAGACCAGTAGTAGTTTCCGATGCACATTTGGAGGCATTCTGAAATCTGTGGAATATCAGGGTGTTGATGAAACACAGAAATTGCACCGATATTGAATAGAACAGTCACCATGCGCACATTACTCCATAAAAGTAATGTCTCAAGCAGTCTACGCTTTGATCGTTCCCTGGAAGACCTGTAGTAGTTCCCGATGCACATCTGGAGGCATTCTGTAATCTGTGGACCATCAGAGTGTTGATGAAACACAGAAATAGCATCGGAATTGAATACAACAGTCACCATGCGCACTTTCCTTCATGGGAGTAATGTCTCAAAGTGTTTACGCTTTGATCGTTCCCTGGAAGACCAGTAGTAGTTTCCGATGCACATCTGGAGGCATTCTGTAATCTGTGGAGTATCAGAGTGTTTATGAAACACAGAAATTGCATCGGGATTGATTACAACAGTCACCATGCGCACTTTCCTCCATGGGAGTAATGTCTCAAAACAGTCTATGCTTTGATCGTTCCCTGGAAAACCAGTAGTAGTTACCGATGCACATCTGGTGGCATTCTGTAATCTGTGGTCTATCAGAGTGTTGATGAAACACAGAAATTGCATCGGGATTGAATACAACAGTCTCCATGCGCACATTACTCCATAAAAGTAATGTCTCAAGCAGTCTACGCTTTGATCGTTCCCTGGAAGACCTGTAGTAGTTCCCGATGCACATCTGGAGGCATTCTGTAATCTGTGGACCATCAGAGTGTTGATGAAACAGAGAAATAGCATCGGAATTGAATCCAACAGTCACCATGCGCACTTTCCTCCATGGGAGTAATGTCTTAAACAGTCTACGCTTTGATCGTCCTTGGAAGACCAGTAGTAGTTTCCGATGCACATCTGGTGGCATTCTGTAATCTGTGGACTATCAGAGTGTTGATGAAACACAGAAATTGCATTGGGATTGAATACAACAGTCACCATCCGCACTATCCTCCATGGGAGTAATGTCTGAAACAGTCTACGCTTTCATCGTTCCCTGGAAGACCAGTAGTAGTTTCCGATAAACACCTCGTGGCATTCTGTAATCTGTGGATTGTCAGAGTGTTGATGAAACACAGAATACGCATCGGGATTGAATACAACAGTCACCATGCGCACTTTCCTCCATGGGAGTAATGTCTCAAAGAGATTACACTTTGATCGTCCCTTGGAAGACCAGTACTAGTTTCCGATGCACATCTGGAGGCATTATGTAATCTGTGGACCATCAGAGTGTTGATGAAACACAGAAAATGCATCGGGATTGATACAACAGTCACCATGCGCACCTTCCTCCATGGGAGTAATGTCTCAAACAGTCTACGCTTTATCCGTTCCCTGGAAGACCAGTACTAGTTTCCGATGCACATCTGGAGGCATTCTGTAATCTGTGGACTATCAGAATGTTGATGAAACACAGAAATTGCATCGGGATAGAATACAACAGTCACCATGCGCACTTTCCTCCATGGGAGTAATGTCTCAAAGAGTTTACGCTTTGATCGTTCCCTGGAAGACCTGTAGTAGTTTCCGATGCACATCTGGTTGCATTCTGTTATCTGTGGACTATCAGAGTGTTGATGAAACACAGAAATTGCAACGGGATTGAATACAACAGTCACCATGCTCACTTACCTTCATGAAAGTAATGTCTCAATCACTATACGCTTTGATCGTTCCCTGGAAGACCAGTAGTAGTTTCCGATGCACATCTGGAGGCATTCTGTAATCTGTGGACTATCTGAATGTTGATGAAACACAGAAATTGCATCGGGATAGAATACAACAGTCACCATGCGCACTTTCTTCCATGGGAGTAATGTCTCAAACAGTCTACGATTTGATCGTTCCCAGGAAGACCAGTAGTAGTTTCCGATGCACATTTGGAGGCATTCTGTAATCTGTGGAGTATCAGAGTGTTTATGAGACACAGAAATTGCATCGGGATTGATTACAACAGTCACCATGCGCACTTTCCTCCATGGGAGTAATGTCTCAAAACAGTCTATGCTTTGATCGTTCCCTGGAAGACCAGTAGTTGTTACAGATGCACATCTGGTGGCATTCTGTAATCTGTGGTCTATCAGAGTGTTGATGAAACACAGAAATTGCATTGGGATTGAATACAACAGTCACCATCCGCACTATCCTCCACGGGAGTAATGTCTGAAACAGTCTACGCTATCATCGTTCCCTGGAACACCAGTTGTAGTTTCCGATAAACACCTCGTGGCATTCTGTAATCTGTGGACTATCAGAGTGTTGATGAAACACAGAAAATGCATCGGGATTGAATACAACAGTCACCATGCGCACTTTCCTCCATGGGAGTAATGTCTCAACGAGTTTACGCTTTGATCGTTCCCTGGAAGACCAGTAGCAGTTTCCGATGCACATCTGGAGGCATTCTGAAATCAGTATAATATCAGGGTGTTGATGAAACACAGAAATTGCACCGATATTGAATACAACAGTCACCATGCGCACATTACTCCATAAAAGTAATGTCTCAAGCAGTCTACGCTTTGATCGTTCCCTGGAAGACCTGTAGTAGTTCCCGATGCACATCTGGAGGCATTCTGTAATCTGTGGACCATCAGAGTGTTAATGAAACACAGAAATTGCATCGGGATTGAATACAACAGTCACCATGCGCACTTTCCTCCATGGGAGTAATGTCTTAAACAGTCTACGCTTTGATCGTTCCCTGGAAGACCAGTAGTAGTTTCCGATGCACATCTGAAGGCATTCTGTAATCTGTGGACTATCAGAATGTTGATGAAAAAGAGAAATTGCACCGGGATTGAATACAACAGTCACCATGCGCAGTTTCCTCCATGGCAGTAATGTCTCAAAGAGTTTACGCTTTGATCGTTCCCTGGAAGACCAGTAGTAGTTTCCGATGCACATCTGGAGGCATTCTGTTATCTATGGACTATCAGAGTGTTGATGAAACACAGAAATTGCATCGGGATTGAATACAACAGTCACCATGCGCACTTTCCTACACGGGAGGTATGTCTCAAACAGTCTACGCTTTGATCGTTCCTTGGAAGACCAGTAGTAGTCTCCGATGCATACCTGGAGGCATTCTGTAATCTGTGGACTATCAGAGTGCTGATGAAACACAGTAATTGCTTCGGGATTGAATACAACAGTCACCATGCGCACTTTCGTGTACGGGAGTAATGTCTCAAACAATCTACGCTTTGATCGTTCCCTGGAAGACCAGTAGTAGTTTCTGATGCACATCTGGTCGCATTCTGTAATGTGTAGACTATCAGAGTGTTGATGAAACACAGTAATTGCATCGGGATTGAATACAACAGTCACCATGCGCACTTTCCTCCATGGGAGTAATGTCTCTAACAGTCTACGCTTTGATCGTTCCCTGGAAGACCAGTAGTAGTTTCCGATGCACATCTGGTGGCATTCTGTAATCTGTGGACTATCAGAGTGTTTATGAAACACAGATATTGCATCGGGATTGAATACAACAGTATCCATGCGCACTTTCCTCCATGGGAGTAATGTCTCAAAACAGTCTATGCTTTGATCGTTCCCTGGAAGACCAGTAGTAGTTACCGATGCACATCTGGTGGCATTCTGTAATCTGTGGTCTATCAGAGTGTTGATGAAACACAGAAATTGCATCGGGATTGAATACAACAGTCACCATGCGCACTTTCCTCCACGGGAGTTATGTCTCAAACAGTCTACGATTTGATCGTCCCTTGGAAGACCAGTAGTAGTTTCCGATGCACATCTGGTGGCATTCTGTAATCTGTGGACTATCAGAGTGTTGATGAAACACAGAAATTGCAATGGGATTGAATACAACAGTCACCATTCGCACTTTCCTCCATGGGTGTAATGTCTCTAACAGTCTACGCTTTGATCGTTCCCTGGAAGACCAGTAGTAGTTACCGTTGCACATCTGGAGGCATTCTGTAATCTGTGGACTATCAGAGTGTTGATGAAACACAGAAATTGCATCGGGATTGAATACAACAGTCACCATGCGCACATTCCTCCATAAAAGTAATGTCTCAAACTGTCTACGCTTTGATCGTTTCCTGGAAGACCGGTAGTAGTTTCCGATGAACATCTGGAGGCATTCAGTAATTTGTGGACTATCAGAGTGCTGATGAAACACAGAAAATGCGTCGGGATTGAATACAACAGTCACCATGCGCACTTTCCTCCACGGGAGTTATGTCTCAAACAATCTAAGATTTGATCGTTCCCTGGAAGACCAGGAGTAGTTTCCGATGCACATCTAGTGGCATTCTGTAATGTGTAGACCATCAAAGTGTTGATGAAACACAGTAATTGCATCGGGATCGAATACAACAGTCACCATTCGCACTTTCCTCCGTGGGTGTAACGTCTCTAACAGTCTACGCTTTGATCGTTCCCTGGAAGACCAGTAGTAGTTTCCGATGCACATGTTTAGGCATTCTGTAATCTGTGGACTATCAGAATGTTGATGAAAGACAGAAATTTCATCGGAATTGAATACAACAGTCACCATGCGCACTTCCCTCCATGGGAGTAATGTCTCAAAGAGTTTACGTTTTGATCTTTCCCTGGGTGACAAGTAGTAGTTTCCGATGCACATCTGGAGGCATTCTGTTATCTGTGGACTATCAGATTGTTGATGAAACACACAAATAGCATCGGGATTGAATACAACAATCACCATGCGCACATTCCTCCATAAAAGTAATGTCTCAAACAGTCTACGCTTTGATCGTTCCCTGGAAGACCAGTAGTAGTTTCCGATGCACATCTGGAGGCATTCTGTAATCTGTGGACTATCAGAGTGTTGATGAAACACAGAAATTGCATTGGGATTGAATACAACAGTCACCATGCGCACTTTCCTCCATGGCAGTAATGTCTCAAACAGTCTACGCTTTGATCGTTCCCTGGAAGACCAGTTGTAGGTTCTGATGCACATCTGGAGGCATTCTGTAATCTGTGGAGTATCAGAGTGTTGGTGAAACATAGAAATTGCATCGGGATTGAATACAACAGTCACCATGAGCACTTTCCTCCATGGGAGTAATGTCTCAAACAGTCTACGCTTTGATAGTTCCCAGGAAGACCATCAGTAGGTTCCGATGCACATCTGGAAGCATTCTGTAACCTGTGGACTATCAGAGTGTTGATGAAAGACAGAAAATGCATCGGGATTGAATACAACAGTCACGATGCGCAATTTCCTCTATGAAAGTAATGTCTCAAACTGTCTACGCTTTGATCGTTCCCTAGAATACCAGTAGTAGTTCCCGATGCACATCTGGAGGCATTCTGTAATCTGTGGACTATTAGAGTGTTGATGAAACACAGAAAATGCATCGGGATTGAATACAACAGTCATCATGCGCACTTTCCTCCATGGGAGTAATGTCTCAACGAGTTTACGCTTTGATCGTTCCCTGGAAGACCAGTGGCAGTTTCCGATGCACATCTGGAGGCATTCTGAAATCTGTATAATATCAGGGTGTTGATGAAACACAGAAATTGCACCGATATTGAATACAACAGTCACCATGCGCACATTACTCCATAAAAGTAATGTCTCAAGCAGTCTACGTTTTGATCGTTCCCTGGAAGACCTGTAGTAGTTCCCGATGCACATCTGGAGGCATTCTGTAATCTGTGGACCATCAGAGTGTTGATGAAACACAGAAATTGCATCGGGATTGAATACAACAGTCACCATGCGCACATTCCTCCATAAAAGTAATGTCTCAAACTGTCTACGCTTTGATCGTTTCCTGGAAGACCGGTAGTAGTTTCCGATGAACATCTGGAGGCATTCAGTAATTTGTGGACTATCAGAGTGCTGATGAAACACAGAAATTGCATCGGGATTGATTAAAACAATCACCATGCGCACTTTCCTGTACGGGAGTAATGTCTCAAACAATCTACGCTTTGATCGTTCCCTGGAAGACCAGTAATAGTTTCTGATGCACATCTGGTCGCATTCTGTAATGTGTAGACTATCAGAGTGTTGATGAAACACAGTAATTGCATCGGGATTGAATACAACAGTCACCATTCGCACTTTCCTCCATGGGTGTAATGTCTCTAACAGTCTACGCTTTGATCGTTCCCTGGGAGACCAGTAGTAGTTTCCGATGCACATATTTAGGCATTTTGTAATCTGTGGACTATCAGAATGTTGATGAAAGACAGAAATTGCATCGGGATTGAATACAACAGTCACCATGCGCACTTTCCTCCATGGGAGTAATGTCTCAAAGAGTTTACGTTTTGATCTTTCCCTGGGTGACAAGTAGTAGTTTCCGATGCACATCTGGAGGCATTCTGTTATCTGTGGACTATCAGATTGTTGATGAAACACACAAATTGCATCGGGATTGAATACAACAATCATCATGCGCACATTCCTCCATAAAAGTAATGTCTCAAACAGTCTACGCTTTGATCGTTCCCTGGAAGACCAGTAGTAGTTTCCGATGCACATCTGGAGGCATTCTGTAATCTGTGTAGTATCAGAGTGTTGGTGAAACATAGAAATTGCATCGGGATTGAATACAACAGTCACCATGAGCACTTTCCTCCATAGGAGTAATGTCTCAAACAGTCTAAACTTTGATCGTTCTTTGGAAGACCAGTAGTAGTTTCCGATGCATGTCCGGTGGTATTCAGTAATCTGTGTACTATCAAAGTTTTGATGAAACACAGAAATTGCCTCGGGATTGAATACAACAGTCACCATGCGCACTTTCCTATTTGGGAATAATGTCACAAACAGTCTACGTTTTGATAGTTCCCAGGAAGACCAGCAGTAGGTTCCGATGCACATCTGGAAGCATTCTGTAACCTGTGGACTATCAGAGTGTTGATGAAAGAAAGAAAATGCATCGGGATTGAATACAACAGTCACGATGCGCAATTTCCTCCATGGAAGTAATGTCTCAAACTGTCTACGCTTTGATCGTTCCCTAGAAGACCAGTAGTAGTTCCCGATGCACATCTGGAGGCATTCTGTAAACTGTGGACTATTAGAGTGTTGATGAAACACAGATATTGCATCGGGATTGAATACAACAGTCACAATGCGCACTTTCCTTTATGGGAGTAATGTCTCAAACAGTCTACGATTTATCCGTTCCCTGGAAGACCAGTAGTAGATTCCGATGCACATCTGGAGGCATTCTGTAATCTGTGGACTATTAGAATGTTGATAAAACACAGAAATTGCATCGGGATTGAATACAAAAGTCACCATGCGCACTTTCCTCCATGGGAGTAATGTCTCAAAGAGTTTAGGATTTGATCGTTCGCTGGAAGACCAGTAGTAGTTTCCGATGCACATCTGGAGGCATTCTGTTATCTGTGGACTATCAGAGTGTTGATGAAACACAGAAATTGCATCGGGATTGAATACAACAGTCACCATGCGCACTTTCTTCCATGGGAGTAACGTCTCAAACAGTCTACGATTTGATCGTTCAGAGGAAGACCATTAGTAGTTTCCGATGCACATTTGGAGGCAATCTGTAATCTGTGGAGTATCAGAGTGTTGATGAAACACAGAAATTGCATCGGGAATGAATACAACAGTCACCATGCGCACTTTCCTCCATGGCAGTAATGTCTCAAACAGTCTAAACCTTGATCGTTCTTTGGAAGACCAGTAGTAGTTTCCGATGCACGTCTGGTGGTATTCTGTAATCTGTGGACTATCAAAGTGTTGATGAAACACAGAAATTGACTCGGGATTGAATACAACAGTCACCATGCGCACTTTCTTCCATGGGAGTAACGTCTCAAACAGTCTACGATTTGATCGTTCAGAGGAAGACCAGTAGTAGTTTCCGATGCACATTTGGAGGCATTCTGTAATCTGTGGTCAATCGGAGTGTTGATGAAACACAGAAATTGCATCGGGATTGAATACAACAGTCGCCATGCGCACTTTCCTCCATGGGAGTAATGTCTCAAACAGTCTACGCTTTATCCGTTCCCTGGAAGACCAGTAGTAGTTTCCGATGCACATCTGGAGGCATTCTGTAATCTGTGTACTATTAGAATGTTGATGAAACACAGAAATTGCATCGTGATGGAATACAACAGTCACCATGCGCACTTTCCTCCATGGTAGTAATGTCTCAAAGAGTTTACGCTTTGATCGTTCCCTGGAAGACCAGTAGTAGTTTCCGATGCACATCTGGAGGCATTCTGTTATCTGTGGAGTATCAGAGTGTTGATGAAACACAGAAATTGCATCGGGATTGAATACAACAGTCACCATGCGCACTTTCCTCCACGGGAGTAATGTCTCAAACCATCTACGCTTTGATCGTTCACTGGAAGACCAGTAGTAGTTTCAGATGCACATCTGGTCGCATTCTGTAATATGTAGACTATCAGAGTGTTGATGAAACACAGAAATTGCATCGGGATTGAATACAACTGTCACCATGCGCACTTTCCTTCACGGGAGTTATGTCTCAAACAATCTACGATTTGATCGTTCCCTGGAAGACCAGTAGTAGTTTCCGATGCACATCTGGTGGCATTCTGTAATGTGTAGACTATCAAAGTGTTGATGAAACACAGTAATTGCATCGGGATTGAATACAACAGTCACCATGCGCACTTTCCTCCATGGGAGTAATGTCTCAAAGAGTCTAACCTTTGATCGTTCTTTGGAATACTAGTAGTAGTTTCCGATGCACGTCTGGTGGCATTCTGATATCGGTGGACTATCAAATTGTTGATGAAACACAGAAATTGCATCGGGATTGAATACAACAGTCACCATGCGCACTATCCTCGATGGGAATAATGTCTCAAACAGTCTACGCTTTGATCGTTCCCTGGAAGACCAGTAGTAGTTTCCGATGCACATCTGGTGGCATTCTGTAATATGTAGACTATCAGAGTGTTGATGAAACACAGAAATTGCATCGGGATTGAATACAACAGTCACCTTGCGCACATTCCTCCATAAAAGTAATGTCTCAAACAGTCTACGCTTCGATCGTTCCCTGGAAGACCAGCAGTAGTTTCCGATGCTCATCTGGTGGCAATCTGTAATCTGTGGACTATCAGAGTTTTGATGAAACACAGTAATTGCATTGGTATTGAATACAACAGTCACCATCCGCACTTTCCTCCATGGGAGTAATGTCTGAAACAGTCTACGCCTCCATCGTTCCCCGGAAGACCAGTAGTAGTTTCCGATCCACATCTCTTGGCATTCTGTAATCGGTGGACTATCAGAGTGTTGATGAAACACAGAAAATGCATCGGGATTGAATACAACAGTCACCATGCGCACTTCCCTACATGGGAGTAATGTCTCAAAGAGTTTACGCTTTGATCGTTCCCTGGAAGACCAGTACCAGTCTCCGATGCACATCAGGAGGCATTCTGTAATATGTAGACTATCAGAGTGTTGATTAAACACAGAAATTGCATCGGGATTGAATACAACAGTCACCTTGCGCACATTCCTCCATAAAAATAATGTCTCAAACAGGCTACGCTTTGATCGTTCCCTGGAAGACCAGCAGTAATTTCCGATGCTCATCTGGTGGCATTCTGTAATCTGTGGACTATCAGAGTGTTGATGAAACACAGAAATTGCATTGGGATTGAATACAACAGTCACCATCCGCACTTTCCTCCATGGGAGTAATGTCTGAAACAGAATACGCTTTCATCGTTCCCTGGAAGACCAGTACTAGTTTCCGATCCACACCTCGTGGCATTCTGTAATCTGTGGACTGTCAGAGTGTTGATGAAACACAGAAAATGCATCGGGATTGAATACAACAGTCAAAATGCGCACTTTCCTCCATGGGAGTAATGTCTCAACGAGTTTACGCTTCGATCGTTCCCTGGAAGACCAGTAGCAGTTCCCGATGCACATCTGGAGGCGTTCTAAAATCTGTGGACTATCAGAGTGTTGATGAAACACAGAAATTGCATCGATATTGAATACAACAGTCACCATGCGCACATTACTCCATAAAAGGAATGTCTCTAGCAGTCTACGCTTTGATGGTTCCCTGGAAGACCAGTAGTAGTTCCCGATGCACATCTGGAGGCATTCTGTAATCTGTGGACCATCAGAGTGTTGATGAAACACAGAAATTGCATTGGGATTGAATACAACAGTCACCATGCGCACTTTCCTCCATGGGAGTAATGTCTTAAACAGTCTACGCTTTGATCGTTCCCTGGAAGACTAGTAGTTGTTTCCGATGCACATCTGGAGGCATTCTGTAATCTGTGGACTATCAGAGTGTTGATGAAACACCGAAAATGCATCGGGATTGAATACAACAATCACCATGCGCACTTTCCTCCATGGGAATAATGTCTCAAACAGTCTACGCTTTGATCGTTCCCACGAAGACCAGTAGTAGATTCCGATGCACATCTGGAGTCATTCTGTAACCTGTGGACTATCAGAGTGTTGATGAAAGACAGAAAATGCATCGGGATTGAATACAACAGTCACGATGCGCAATTTCCTCCATGGTAGTAATGTCTCGAAGAGTATATGTTTTGATCGTTCCCTGGAAGACCAGTAGTAGTTTGCGATGCACATCTGGAGGTATTCTGAAATCTGTGGACTATCAGAGTGTTGATGAAACACAGAAATTGCATCGATATTGAATACAACAGTCACCATGCGCACTTTCCTGTACGGGAGTAATATCTCAAACAATCTACGGTTTGATCGTTCCCTGGAAGACCAGTAGTAGTTTCCGATGCACATCTGGTCGCTTTCTGTAATGTGTAGACTATCAGAGTGTTGACGAAACACAGTAATTGCATCGGGATTGAATACAACAGTCACCATGCGCACTTTCCTCCATGGGAATAATGTCTCTAACAGTCTACGCTTTCATCGTTCCCTGGAAGACCAGTAGGAGTTTCCGATGCACATCTGGTGGCATTCTGTAATCTGTGGACTATCAGCGTGTTGATGAAACACAGAAATTGCATCGGGATTGAATACAACAGTCTCTAGGCGGACTTTCCTCCACGGGAGTTACGTCTCAAACAATCTACGCTTTGATCGTTCCTTGGAAGACCAGTAGTAGTTTCCGACGCACATCTGTTGGCATTCTGTAATCTGTGGACTATCAGAGTGTTGATGAAACACAGAAATTGCATTGGAATTGAATACAACAGTCGCCATCCGCACTATCCTCCATGGGAGTAATGTCTCAAACAGTCTACGCTTTATCCGATCCCTGGAAGACCAATAGTAGTTTCCGATGCACATCTGGAGGCATTCTGTAATCCGTGGACTATCAGAGTGTTGATGAAACACAGAAATTGCATCGGGATTGATTACAACAGTCACCATGCGCACTTTCCTCCATGGGAGTAATGTCTCAAACAGTCTACGATTTGATCGTTCCCAGGAAGACCAGTAGTAGTTTCCGATGCACATTTGGAGGCATTCTGTAATCTGTGGAGTATCAGAGTGTTGATGAAACACAGAAATTGCATCGATATTGAATACAACAGTCACCATGCGCACTTTCCTCCATGGGAGTAAAGTCTCAAACAGTCTATGCTTTGATCGTTCCCTGGAAGACCAGTAGTAGTTACCGATGCACATCTGGAGGCATTCTGTAATCTGTGGACTATCAGAGTGTTGATGAAACACAGAAATTGTATCGGGATTGAATACAACAGTCACCATGCGCAATTTCCTCCATGGGAGTAATGTCTCTAACCGTCTACGCTTTGATCATAACCTGGAAGACCAGTAGTAGTTACCGATGCACATCTGGAGGCATTCCGTAATCTGTGGACTATCAGAGTGTTGATGAATCACAGAAATTGCATCGGGATTGAATACAACAGTCACCATGCGCACATTCCTCCATAAAAGTAATGTCTCAAACTGACTACGCTTTGATCGTTTCCTCGAAGAGCGGTAGTAGTTTCCGATGAACATCTGGAGGCATTCTGTAATTTGTGGACTATCAGAGTGCTGATGAAACACAGAAAATGCATCGGGATTGAATACAACAGTCACCATGCGCACTTTCCTCCACGGGATTTATGTCTCAAATATTCTACGATTTGATCGTTCCCTGGAAGACCAGTAGTAGTTTCCGATGCATATCTGGTGGCATTCTGTAACGTGTAGACCATCAAAGTGTTGATGAAACACAGTAATTGCATCGGGATTGAATACAACAGTCACCATTCGCACTTTCCTCCATGGGTGTAATTTCTCTAACAGTCTACGCTTTGATCGTTCCCTGGAAGACCAGTAGTAGTTTCCGATGCACTTCTGGAGGCATTCCGTAATCTGTGGACTATCAGAATGTTGATGAAAGACAGAAATTGCATCGTCATTGAATACAACAGTCACCATACGCAATTTCCTCCATGGGAGTAATGCTTAACGAGTTTACGTTTTGATCGTTCCCTGGAAGACCAGTAGCAGTTTCCGATGCACATCTGGTGGCATTCTGTAATCTGTGGACTATCAGAGTGTTGATGAAACACAGAAATTGCATTGGGATTGAATACAACAGTCGCCATCCGCCCTATCATCCATGGGAGTAATGTCTGAAACAGTCTACGCTTTCATCGTTCCCTGGAAGACCAGTAGTAGTTTCCGATAAACACCTCGTGGCATTCTGTAATCAGTGGACTATCAGAGTATTGATGAAACACAGAAAATGCATCGGGATTGAATACAACAGTCACCATGCCGACTTTCCACCATGGGAGTAATGTCTCAAAGAGTTTACGCTTTGATCGTCCCTTGGAAGACCAGTAGTAGTTTCCGATGCACATCTGGAGGCATTCTGTTGTCTGTGGACCATCAGAGTGTTGATGAAACACAGAAATTGCATCGGGATTGAATACAACAGTCACCATGCTCACTTTCCTTCATGAAAGTAATGTCTCAAACACTCTACGCTTTGATCGTTCCCTGGAAGACCAATAGTAGTTTCCGATGCACAACTGGAGGCATTCTGTAATCTGTGGACTATCAGAGTGTTGATGAAACACAGAAATTGCATCGGGATTGATTACAACAGTCACCATGCGCACTTTCCTCCATGGGAGTAATGTCTCAAACAGTCTACGTTTTGATCGTTCCCAGGAAGACCAGTAGTAGTTTCCGATTCACATTTGGAGGCATTCTGTAATCTGTGGAGTATCAGAGTGTTGATGAAACACAGAAATTGCATCGGGATTGATTACAACAGTCACCATGCGTACTTTCCTCCATGGGAGTAATGTCTCAAACAGTCTCTGCTTTGATCGTTCCCTGGAAGACCAGTAGTAGTTACCGATGCACATCTGGAGGCATTCTGTAATCAGTGGACTATCAGAGTGTTGATGAAAGACAGAAATTGTATCGGGATTGAATACAACAGTCACCATGCGCACTTTCCTCCATGGGAGTAATGTCTCAAAACGTCTACGCTTTGATCATAACCTGGAAGACCAGTAGTAGTTACCGATGCACATCTGGAGCCATTCTGTAATCTGTGGACTATCAGAGTGTTGATGAAACACAGAAATTGCATCGGGATTGAATACAACAGTCACCATGCGCACATTCCTCCATAAAAGTAATGTCTCAAACAGTCTACGTTTTGATCGTTTCCTGGAAGACCGGTAGTAGTATCCGATGAACATCTGGAGGCATTCTGTAATTTGTGGACTATCAGAGTGCTGATGAAACACAGAAAATGCATCGGGATTGAATACAACAGTCACTATGCGCACTTTCCTCCACGGGAGTTATGTCTTAAACAATCTACGATTTGATCGTTCCCTGGAAGACCAGTAGTAGCTTCCGATGCACATCCGGAGGCATTCTGAAATCTGTGGACTATCAAAATGTTGATGAAACACAGAAATTGCATCGGGATTGAATACAACAGTCACCATGCGCACTTTCCTCCATGGGAGTAATGTCTCAAAGAGTTTACGCTTTGATCGTTCCCTTGAAGACCAGTAGTAGTTTCCGATGCACATCTGGAGGCATTCTGTTATCTGTGGACTATCAGAGTGTTGATGAAACACAGAAATTGCATCGGGATTGAATACAACAGTCACCATGCTCACTTTCCTTCATTATAGTAATGTCTCTAACACTCTACGTTTTGATCGTTCCCTGGAAGACCAGTAGTAGTTTCCGATGCACATCTGGAGGAATTCTGTAATCTGTGGACTATCAGAGTGTTGATGAATCACGGAAATTGCATCCGGATTGAATACAACAGTCACCATGCGCACTTTCTTCCATGGGAGTAATGTCTCAAACAGTCTACGATTTGATCGTTCCCAGGAAGACCAGTAGTAGTTTGCGATGCACATCTGGAGGCATTCTGTTATCTGTGGACTATCACAGTGTTGATGAAACACAGAAATTGCATCGCGATTGAATACAACAGTCACCATGTGCACTCTCCTCCACGGGAGTAATTTCTCAAAACATCTATGCTTTGATCGTTCCCTGGAAGACCAGTAGCAGTTTCCGGTGAACACCTGGTCGCATTCTGTAATGTGTAGACTATCAGAGTGTTGATGAAACACAGAAATTGCATCGGGATTGAATACAACAGTCACCATGCGCACTTTCCTCCATGGGAGTAATGTCTCAAAGAGTTTACGCTTTGATCGTCCCTTGGAAGACCAGTAGTAGTTTCCGATGCACATCTGGAGGCATTCTGTTGTCTGTGGACCATCAGAGTGTTGATGAAACATAGAAAATGCATCGGGATTGAATACAACAGTCACCATGCGCACTTTCCTCCATGGGAGTAATGTCTCAAACAGCCTACGCTTCATCCGTTCCCTGGAAGACCAGTAGTAGTTTCCGATGCACATCTGGAGGCATTCTGTAATCTGTGGACTATCAGAATGTTGATGAAACACAGAAAATGCATCGGGATTGAATACAACAGTCTCCATGCGCACTTTCCTCCATGGGAGTAATGTCTCAAAGAGTTTACGCTTTGATCGTTCCCTTGAAGACCAGCATTAGTTTCCGATGCACATCTGGAGGCATTCAGTTATCTGTGGACTATCAGAGAGTTGATGAAACACAGAAATTGCATCGGGATTGAATACAACAGTCACCATGCTCACTTTCCTTCATTAAAGTAATGTCACAAACACTCTACGTTTTGATCGTTCCCTGGAAGACCAGTAGTAGTTTCCGATGCACATCTGGAGGAATTCTGTAATCTGTGGACTGTCAGAGTGTTGATGAAACACAGAAAATGCATCGGGATTGAATACAACAGTCACCATGCGCACTTTTCTCCATGGGAGTAATGTCTCAAAGAGTTTACGCTTTGATCGTCACTTGGAAGACCAGTAGTAGTTTCCGTTTCACATCTGGAGGCATTCTGTAATCTGTGGACCATCAGAGTGTTGATGAAACACAGAAAATGCATCGGGATTGAATACAACAGTCACCATGCGCACTTTCCTCCATGGGAGTAATGTCTCAAACAGTCTACGCTTTATCCGTTCCCTGGAAGAACAGTAGTAGTTTCCGATGCACATCTGGAGGCATTCTGTAATCTGTGGACTATCAGAATGATGATGAAACACAGAAATTGCATCGGAATTGAATACAACAGTCACCATGCGCACTTTCCTCCATGGGAGAAATGTCTCGAAGAGTTTACGCTTTGATCGTTCCCTGGAAGACCAGTAGTAGTTTCCGATGCTCATCTGGAGGCATTCTGTTATCTGTGGACTATCAGAGTGTTGATGAAACACAGAAATTGCATCGGGATTGAATACAACAGTCACCATGCTCACTTTCCTTCATGAAAGTAATGTCTCATACACTCTACGCTTTGATCGTTCTCTGGAAGACCAATAGTAGTTTCCGATGCACTACTGGAGGCATTCTGTAATCTGTGGACTATCAGAGTGTTGATGAAACACAGAAATTGCATCGGGATTGATTACAACAGTCACCATGCGCACTTTCCTCCATGGGAGTAATGTCTCAAACAGTCTACGATTTGATCGTTCCCAGGAAGACCAGTAGTAGTTTCCGATGCACATCTGGAGGAATTCTGTAATCTGTGGACTATCAGAGTGTTGATGAATCACGGAAATTGCATCCGGATTGAATACAACAGTCACCATGCGCCCTTTCTTTCATGGGAGTAATGTCTCAAACAGTCTACGATTTGATCGTTCCCAGGAAGACCAGTAGTAGTTGGCGATGCACATCTGGAGGCATTCTGTTATCTGTGGACTATCAGAGTGTTGATGAAACACAGAAATTGCATCGGGATTGAATACAACAGTCACCATGTGCACTCTCCTCCATGGGAGTAATGTCTCAAACCATCTATGCTTTGATCGTTCCCTGGAAGACCAGTAGTAGTTTCCGATGAACACCTGGTCGCATTCTGTAATGTGTAGACTATCAGAGTGTTGATGAAACACAGAAATTGCATCGGGATTGAATACAACAGTCACCATGCGCACTTTCCTCCATGGGAGTAATGTCTCAAAGAGTTTACGCTTTGATCGTTCCCTGGAAGACCAGTAGTGGTTTCCGATGCACATCTGGAGGCATTCTGTTATCTGTGGACTATCAGAGTGTTGATGAAACACAGAAAATGCATCGGGATGGAATACAACAGTCACCATGCGCACTTTCCTACATGGGAGTAATGTCTCAAAGAGTTTACGCTTTGATCGTCCCTTAAAAAACCAGTAGTAGTTTCCGATGCACATCTGGAGGCATTCTGTAATCTGTGGACCATCAGAGTGTTGATGAAACACAGAAAATGCATCGGGATTGAATACAACAGTCACCATGCGCACTTTCCTCCATGGGAGTAATGTCTCAAACAGTCTACGCTTCATCCGTTCCCTGCAAGACCAGTAGTAGTTTCCGATGCACATCTGGAGGCATTCTGTAATCTGTGGACTATCAGAATGTTGATGAAACACAGAAATTGCTTCGGGATTGAATACAACAGTCACCATGCGCACTTTCCTCCATGGGAGTAATGTCTCAAAGAGTTTACGCTTTGATCGTTCCCTGGAAGACCAGTAGTAGTTTCCGATGCACATCTGGAGGCATTCTGTTATCTGTGGACTATCAGAGTGTTGATGAAACACAGAAATTGCAGCGGGATTGAATACAACAGTCACCATGCTCACTTTCCTCCATGGGAGTAATGTCTGAAACAGTCTACGTTTTCATCGATCCCTGGAAGACCAGTAGTAGTTTCCGATAGACACCTCGTGGCATTCTGTAATCTGTGGACTGTCAGAGTGTTGATGAAACACAGAAAATGCATCGGGATTGAATACAACAGTCACCATGCGCACTTTTCTCCATGGGAGTAATGTCTCAAAGAGTTTACGCTTTGATCGTCACTTGGAAGACCAGTAGTAGTTTCCGAATCACATCTGGAGGCATTCTGTAATCTGTGGACCATCAGAGTGTTGATGAAACACAGAAAATGCATCGGGATTGAATACAACAGTCACCATGCTCACTTTCCTTCATGAAAGTAATGTCTCATACACTCTACGCTTTGATCGTTCTCTGGAAGACCAATAGTAGTTTCCGACGCACAACTGGAGGCATTCTGTAATCTGTGGACTATCAGAGTGTTGACGAAACACAGAAATTGCATCGGGATTGATTACAACAGTCACCATGCGCACTTTCCTCCATGGGAGTAATGTCTCAAACAGTCTACGATTTGATCGTTCCCAGGAATACCTGTAGTAGTTTCCGATGCACATTTGGAGGCATTCTGTAATCTGTGGAGTATCAGAGTGTTGAAGAAACACAGAAATTGCATCGGGATTGATTACAACAGTCACCATGCGCACTTTCCTCCATGGGAGTAATGTCTCAAACAGTCTATGCTTGGATCGTTCCCTGGAAGACCACTAGTAGTTACCGATGCACATGTGGAGGCATTCTGTAATCTGTGGACTATCAGAGTGTTGATAAAACACAGATATTGTATCGGGATTGAATACAACAGTCACCATGAGCACTTTCCTCCATGGGAGTAATGTCTCTAACCGTCTACGCTTTGATCATAACCTGGAAGACCAGTAGTAGTTACCGATGCACATCTGGAGCCATTCTGTAATCTGTGGACTATCAGAGTGTTGATGAAACACAGAAATTGCATCTGCATTGAATACAACAGTCACCATGCGCACATTCCTCCATAAAAGTAATGTCTCAAACAGTATACGCTTTGATCGTTTCCTGGCAGACCGGTAGTAGTTTCCGATGAACATCTGGAGGCATTCTGTAATTTGTGGACTATCAGAGTGCTGATGAAACACAGAAAATGCATCGGGATTGAATACAACAGTCACCACTCGCACTTTCCTCCATGGGTGTAATTTCTCTAACAGTCTACGCTTTGATCGTTCCCTGGAAGACCAGTAGTAGTTTCCGATGCACATCTGGAGGCATTCTGTAACCTGTGGACTATCAGAATGTTGATGAAAGACAGAAATTGCATCGTCATTGAATACAACAGTCACCATGCGCACTTTCCTCCATGGGAGTAATGTCTCAAAGAGTTTACGTTTTGATCTTTCCCTGGATGACAAGTAGTAGTTTCCGATGCACATCTGGAGGCATTCTGTTATCTGTGGACTATCAGAATGTTGATGAAACACAGAAATTGCATCGGGATTGAATACAACAGTCACCATGCGCACTTTCCTCCATGGGAGTAATGTCTCAAAGAGTTTACGCTTTGATCGTTCCCTGGAAGACCAGTAGTAGTTTCCGATGCACATCTGGAGGCATTCTGTTATCTGTGGACTATCAGAGTGTTGATGAAACTCAGAAATTGCATCGGGATTGAATACAACAGTCACCATGCTCACTTTCCTTCATGAAAGTAATGTCTCAAACACTCTACGCTTTGATCGTTCCCTGGAAGACCATTAGTAGTTTCCGATGCACATCTGGAGCAATTCTGTAATCTGTGGTCTATCAGAGTGTTGATGAAACACGGAAATTGCATCCGGATTGAATACAACAGTCACCACGCGCACTTTCTTCCATGGGAGTAATGTCTCAAACAGACTACGATTTGATCGTTCCCAGGAAGACCAGTAGTAGTTTCCGATGCACATCTGGAGGCATTCTGTTATCTGTGGACTATCAGAGTGTTGATGAAACACAGAAATGGCATTGGGATTGAATACAACAGTCACCATGCGCACTCTCCTCCACGGGAGTAATGTCTCAAACCATCTATGCTTTGATCGTTCCCTGGAAGACCAGTAGTAGTTTCCGATGCACATCTGGTCGCATTCTGTAATGTGTAGACTATCAGAGTGTTGATGAAACACAGAAATTGCATCGGGATTGAATACAACAGTCACCATGCGCACTTTCCTCCATGGGAGTAATGTCTCAAAGAGTTAACGCTTTGATCGTTCCCTGGAAGACCAGTAGTAGTTTCCGATAAACACCTCGTGGCATTCTGTAATCTGTGGATTGTCAGAGTGTTGATGAAACACAGAAAATGCATCGGGATTGAATACAACAGTCACCATGCGCACTTTTCTCCATGGGAGTAATGTCTCAAAGAGTTTACGCTTTGATCGTCCCTTGGAAGACCAGTAGTAGTTTCCGATTCACATCTGGAGGCATTCTGTAATCTGTGGACCATCAGAGTGTTGATGAAACACAAAAAATCCATCGGGATTGAATACAACAGTCACCATGCGCACTTTCCTCCATGGGAGTAATGTCTCAAACAGTCTACGCTTTATCCGTTCCCTGGAAGAACAGTAGTAGTTTTCGATGGACATCTGGAGGCGTTCTGTAATCTGTGGACTATCAGAATGTTGATGAAACACAGAAATTGCATCGGAATTGAATACAACAGTCACCATGCGCACTTTCCTCCATGGGAGAAATGTCTCGAAGAGTTTACGCTTTGATCGTTCCCTGGAGGACCAGTAGTAGTTTCCGATGCTCATCTGGAGGCATTCTGTTATCTGTGGACTATCAGAGTGTTGATGAAACACAGAAATTGCATCGGGATTGAATACAACAGTCACCATGCTCACTTTCCTTCATGAAAGTAATGTCTCAAACACTCTACGCTTTGATCGTTCCCTGGAAGACCAATAGTAGTTTCCGATGCACAACTGGAGGCATTCTGTAATCTGTGGACTATCAGAGTGTTGATGAAACACGGAAATTGCATCGGGATTGAATACAACAGTCACCATGCGCACTTTCCTCCATGGGAGTAATGTCTCAAACAGTCTACGATTTGATCGTTCCCAGGAAGACCAGTAGTAGTTTCCGATGCACATTTCGAGGCATTCTGTAATCTGTGGACAATCAGAGTGTTGATGAAACACAGAAATTGCATCGGGATTGATTACAACAGTCACCATGCGCACTTTCCTCCATGGGAGTAATGTCTCAAACAGTCTATGCTTAGATCGTTCCCTGGAAGACCAGTAGTAGTTACCGATGCACATCTGGAGGCATTCTGTAATCTGTGGACTATCAGAGTGTTGATGAAACACAGATATTGTATCGGGATTGAATACAACAGTCACCATGCGCACTTTCCTCCATGGGAGTAATGTCCCTAACCGTCTACGCTTTGATCATAACCTGGAAGACCAGTAGTAGTTACCGATGCACATCTGGAGCCATTCTGTAATCTGTGGACTATCAGAGTGTTGATTAAACACAGAAATTGCATCTGGATTGAATACAACAGTCACCATGCGCACATTCCTCCATAAAAGTAATGTCTCAAACAGTCTACGCTTTGATCGTTTCCTGGAAGACCGGTAGTAGTTTCCGATGAACATCTGGAGGCATTCTGTAATTTGTGGACTATCAGAGTGCTGATGAAACACAGATAATGCATCGATATTGAATACAACAGTCACCATTCGCACTTTCCTCCATAGGTGTAATTTCTCTAACAGTCTACGCTTTGATCGTTCCCTGGAAGACCAGTAGTAGTTTCCGATGCACATCTGGAGGCATTCTGTAATCTGTGGACTATCAGAATGTTGATGAAAGACAGAAATTGCATCGTCATTGAATACAACAGTCACCATGCGCACTTTCCTCCATGGGAGTAATGTCTCAAAGAGTTTACGTTTGGATCTTTCCCTGGATGACAAGTAGTAGTTTCCGATGCACATCTGGAGGCATTCTGTTATCTGTGGACTATCAGAATGTTGATGAAACACAGAAATTGCATCGGGATTGAATACAACAGTCACCATGCGCACTTTCCTCCATGGGAGTAATGTCTCAAAGAGTTTACGCTTTGATCGTTCCCTGGAAGACCAGTAGTAGTTTCCGATGCACATCTGGAGGCATTCTGTTATCTGTGGACTATCAGAGTGTTGATGAAACACAGAAATTGCATCGGGATTGAATACAACAGTCACCATGCTCACTTTCCTTCATGAAAGTAATGTCTCAAACACTCTACGCTTTGATCGTTCCCTGGAAGACCATTAGTAGTTTCCGATGCACAGCTGGAGGAATTCTGTAATCTGTGGTCTATCAGAGTGTTGATGAAACACGGAAATTGCATCCGGATTGAATACAACAGTCACCACGCGCACTTTCTTCCATGGGAGTAATGTCTCAAACAGTCTACGATTCGATCGTTCCCAGGAAGACCAGTAGTAGTTTCCGATGCACATCTGGAGGCATTCAGTTATCTGTGGACCATCAGAGTGTTGATGAAACACAGAAATTCCATCGGGATTGAATACAACAGTCACCATACTCACTTTCCTTCATGAAAGTAATGTCTCTTACACTCTACGCTTTGATCGTTCCCTGGAAGACCAATAGTAGTTTCCGATGCACATATGGTCGCATTCTGTAATGTGTAGACTATCAGAGTGTTGATGAAACACAGAAATTGCATCGGGATTGAATACAACAGTCACCATGCGCACTTTCCTCCATGGGAGTAATGTCTCAAACAGTCTACGCTTTATCCGTTCCCTGGAAGACCAGTAGTAGTTTCCGATGCACATCTGGAGGCATTCTGTAATCTGTGGACTATTAGAGTGTTGATGAAACACAGAAATTGCATCAGGATTGATTACAACAGTCACCATGCGCACTTTCCTCCATGGGAGTAATGTCTCAAACAGTCTATGCTTTGATCGTTCCCTGGAAGACCAGTAGTAGTTACCGATGCACATCTGGAGGCATTCTGTAATCTGTGGACTATCAGAGTGTTGATGAAACACAGATATTGTATCGGGATTGAATACAACAGTCACCATGCGCACTTTCCTCCATGGGAGTAATGTCCCTAACCGTTTCCGCTTTGATCATAACCTGGAAGACCAGTAGTAGTTACCGATGCACATCTGGAGCCATTCTGTAATCTGTGGACTATCAGAGTGTTGATGAAACACAGAAATTGCATCTGGATTGAATACAACAGTCACCATGCGCACATTCCTCCATAAAAGTAATGTCTCAAACAGTCTACGCTTTGATCGTTTCCTGGAAGACCGGTAGTAGTTTCCGATGCACATATGGTCGCATTCTGTAATGTGTAGACTATCAGAGTGTTGATGAAACACAGAAATTGCATCGGGATTGAATACAACAGTCACCATGCTCACTTTCCTCCATGGGAGTAATGTCTCAAACAGTCTACGCTTTGATCGTTTCCTGGAAGACCATTAGTAGTTTCCGATGCACATCTGGAGGCATTCTGTAATCTGTGGACTATTAGAATGTTGATGAAACACAGAAATTGCATCGGGATTGAATACAACAGTCACCACGCGCACTTTCCTCCATAAGAGTAATGTCCCAAAGAGTTTACGCTTTGATCGTCCCTTGGAACACCAGTAGTAGTTTCCGATGCACATCTGGAGGCATTCTGTAATCTGTGGACCATCAGAGTGTTGATGAAACACAGAAAATGCATCGGGATTGAATACAACAGTCACCATGCGCACTTTCCTCCATGGGAGTAATGTCTCAAACAGTCTACGCTTTATCCGTTCCCTGGAAGACCAGTAGTAGTTTCCGATGCACATCTGGAGGCATTCTGTACTCTGTGGACTATCAGAATGTTGATGAAACACATAAATTGCATCGGGATTGAATACAACAGTCACCATGCGCACTTTCCTCCATGGGAGTAATGTCTCAAACAGTCTACGCTTTATCCGTTCCCTGGAAGACCAGTAGTAGTTCCCGATGCACATCTTTAGGCATTCTGTAATCTGTGGACTATCAGAATGTTGATGAAACACAGAAATTGCATCGGAATTGAATACAACAGTCACCATGCGCACTTTCCTCCATGGGAGAAATGTCTCGAAGAGTTTACGTTTTGATCGTTCCCTGGAAGACCAGTAGTAGTTTCCGATGCTCATCTGGAGGCATTCTGTTATCTGTGGACTATCAGAGTGTTGATGAAACACAGAAATTGCATCGGGATTGAATTCAACAGTCACCATGCTCACTTTCCTTCATGAAAGTAATGTCTCAAACACTCTACGCTTTGATCGTTCCCTGGAAGACCAGTAGTAGTTTCCGATGCACATCTGGAGGCATTCTGTAATCTGTGGACTATCAGAGTGTTGATGAAACACGGAAATTGCATCCGGATTGAATACAACAGTCACCATGCGCACTTTCTTAAATGGGAGTAATGTCTCAAACAGTCTACGATTTGATCGTTCCCTGGTTGACCAGTAGTAGTTTCCGATTCACATCTGGAGGCATTCTGTTATCTGTGGACCATCAGAGTGTTGATGAAACACAGAAAATGCATCGGGATTGAATACAACAGTCACCATGCGCACTTTCCTCCATGGGAGTAATGTCTCAAACAGTCTACGCTTTATCCGTTCCCTGGAAGACCAGTAGTAGTTTCCGATGCACATCTGGAGGCATTCTGTAATCTGTGGACTATCAGAATGTTGATGAAACACAGAAATTGCATCGGAATTGAATACAACAGTCAACATGCGCACTTTCCTCCATGGGAGAAATGTCTCGAAGAGTTTACGCTTTGATCGTTCCCTGGAAGACCAGTAGTAGTTTCCGATGCTCATCTGGAGGCATTCTGTTATCTGTGGACTATCAGAGTGTTGATGAAACACAGAAATAGCATCGGGATTGATTACAACAGTCACCATGCGCACTTTCCTCCATGGGAGTAATGTCTCAAACAGTCTATGCTTTGATCGTTCCAAGGAAGACCAGTAGTAGTAACCGATGCACATCTGGAGGCATTCTGTAATCTGTGGACTATCAGAGTGTTCATGAAACACAGAAATTGTATCGGGATTGAATACAACAGTCACAATGCGCACTTTCCTCCATGGGAGTAATGTCTCTAACCGTCTACGCTTTGATCATAACCTGGGAGACCAGTAGTAGTTACCGATGCACATCTGGAGGCATTCTGTAATCTGTGGACTATCAGAGTGTTGATGAAACACAGAAATTGCATCGGGATTGAATACAACAGTCACCATGCGCACATTCCTCCATAAAACTAATGTCTCAAACAGTCTATGCTTTGATCGTTTCCTGGAAGACCGGTAGTAGTTTCCGGTGCACATCTGGTGGCATTCTGTAATGTGTAGACCATCAAAGTGTTGATGAAACACAGTAATTGCATCGGGATTGAATACAACAGTCACCATTCGCACTTTCCTCCATGGGTGTAATTTCTCTAACAGTCTACGCTTTGATCGTTCCCTGGAAGACCAGTAGTAGTTTCCGATGCACATCTGGAGGCATTCTGTAATCTGTGGACCATCAGAATGTTGATGAAAGACAGAAATTGCATCGTCATTGAATACAACAGTCACCATGCGCAATTTCCTCCATGGGAGTAATGTCTCAAAGAGTTTACGCTTTGATCTTTCCCTGGATGACAAGTAGTAGTTTCCGATGCAGATCTGGAGGCATTCTGTTATCTGTGGACTATCAGAGTGTTGATGAAACACAGAAATTGCATCGGGATTGAATACAACAATCACCTTGCGCACATTCCTCGATAAAAGTAATGTCTCAAACAGTCTACGCTTTGATCGTTCCCTGGAAGACTAGTAGTAGTTTCCGATGCACTTCTGGAGGCATTCTGTAATCTGTGGACTATCAGAATGTTGATGAAACACAGAAATTGCATCGGGATTGAATACAACAGTCACCATGAGCACTTTCCTCCATGGGAGTAATGTCTCAAAGAGTTTACGCTTTGATCGTTCCCTGGAAGACCATTAGTAGTTTCCGATGCACAGCTGGAGGAATTCTGTAATCTGTGGTCTATCAGAGTGTTGATGAAACACGGAAATTGCATCCGGATTGAATACAACAGTCACCACGCGCACTTTCTTCCATGGGAGTAATGTCTCAAACAGTCTACGATTCGATCGTTCCCAGGAAGACCAGTAGTAGTTTCCGATGCACATCTGGAGGCATTCAGTTATCTGTGGACCATCAGAGTGTTGATGAAACACAGAAATTCCATCGGGATTGAATACAACAGTCACCATACTCACTTTCCTTCATGAAAGTAATGTCTCTTACACTCTACGCTTTGATCGTTCCCTGGAAGACCAATAGTAGTTTCCGATGCACATATGGTCGCATTCTGTAATGTGTAGACTATCAGAGTGTTGATGAAACACAGAAATTGCATCGGGATTGAATACAACAGTCACCATGCGCACTTTCCTCCATGGGAGTAATGTCTCAAACAGTCTACGCTTTATCCGTTCCCTGGAAGACCAGTAGTAGTTTCCGATGCACATCTGGAGGCATTCTGTAATCTGTGGACTATTAGAGTGTTGATGAAACACAGAAATTGCATCAGGATTGATTACAACAGTCACCATGCGCACTTTCCTCCATGGGAGTAATGTCTCAAACAGTCTATGCTTTGATCGTTCCCTGGAAGACCAGTAGTAGTTACCGATGCACATCTGGAGGCATTCTGTAATCTGTGGACTATCAGAGTGTTGATGAAACACAGATATTGTATCGGGATTGAATACAACAGTCACCATGCGCACTTTCCTCCATGGGAGTAATGTCCCTAACCGTTTCCGCTTTGATCATAACCTGGAAGACCAGTAGTAGTTACCGATGCACATCTGGAGCCATTCTGTAATCTGTGGACTATCAGAGTGTTGATGAAACACAGAAATTGCATCTGGATTGAATACAACAGTCACCATGCGCACATTCCTCCATAAAAGTAATGTCTCAAACAGTCTACGCTTTGATCGTTTCCTGGAAGACCGGTAGTAGTTTCCGATGCACATATGGTCGCATTCTGTAATGTGTAGACTATCAGAGTGTTGATGAAACACAGAAATTGCATCGGGATTGAATACAACAGTCACCATGCTCACTTTCCTCCATGGGAGTAATGTCTCAAACAGTCTACGCTTTGATCGTTTCCTGGAAGACCATTAGTAGTTTCCGATGCACATCTGGAGGCATTCTGTAATCTGTGGACTATTAGAATGTTGATGAAACACAGAAATTGCATCGGGATTGAATACAACAGTCACCACGCGCACTTTCCTCCATAAGAGTAATGTCCCAAAGAGTTTACGCTTTGATCGTCCCTTGGAACACCAGTAGTAGTTTCCGATGCACATCTGGAGGCATTCTGTAATCTGTGGACCATCAGAGTGTTGATGAAACACAGAAAATGCATCGGGATTGAATACAACAGTCACCATGCGCACTTTCCTCCATGGGAGTAATGTCTCAAACAGTCTACGCTTTATCCGTTCCCTGGAAGACCAGTAGTAGTTTCCGATGCACATCTGGAGGCATTCTGTACTCTGTGGACTATCAGAATGTTGATGAAACACATAAATTGCATCGGGATTGAATACAACAGTCACCATGCGCACTTTCCTCCATGGGAGTAATGTCTCAAACAGTCTACGCTTTATCCGTTCCCTGGAAGACCAGTAGTAGTTCCCGATGCACATCTTTAGGCATTCTGTAATCTGTGGACTATCAGAATGTTGATGAAACACAGAAATTGCATCGGAATTGAATACAACAGTCACCATGCGCACTTTCCTCCATGGGAGAAATGTCTCGAAGAGTTTACGTTTTGATCGTTCCCTGGAAGACCAGTAGTAGTTTCCGATGCTCATCTGGAGGCATTCTGTTATCTGTGGACTATCAGAGTGTTGATGAAACACAGAAATTGCATCGGGATTGAATTCAACAGTCACCATGCTCACTTTCCTTCATGAAAGTAATGTCTCAAACACTCTACGCTTTGATCGTTCCCTGGAAGACCAGTAGTAGTTTCCGATGCACATCTGGAGGCATTCTGTAATCTGTGGACTATCAGAGTGTTGATGAAACACGGAAATTGCATCCGGATTGAATACAACAGTCACCATGCGCACTTTCTTAAATGGGAGTAATGTCTCAAACAGTCTACGATTTGATCGTTCCCTGGTTGACCAGTAGTAGTTTCCGATTCACATCTGGAGGCATTCTGTTATCTGTGGACCATCAGAGTGTTGATGAAACACAGAAAATGCATCGGGATTGAATACAACAGTCACCATGCGCACTTTCCTCCATGGGAGTAATGTCTCAAACAGTCTACGCTTTATCCGTTCCCTGGAAGACCAGTAGTAGTTTCCGATGCACATCTGGAGGCATTCTGTAATCTGTGGACTATCAGAATGTTGATGAAACACAGAAATTGCATCGGAATTGAATACAACAGTCAACATGCGCACTTTCCTCCATGGGAGAAATGTCTCGAAGAGTTTACGCTTTGATCGTTCCCTGGAAGACCAGTAGTAGTTTCCGATGCTCATCTGGAGGCATTCTGTTATCTGTGGACTATCAGAGTGTTGATGAAACACAGAAATAGCATCGGGATTGATTACAACAGTCACCATGCGCACTTTCCTCCATGGGAGTAATGTCTCAAACAGTCTATGCTTTGATCGTTCCAAGGAAGACCAGTAGTAGTAACCGATGCACATCTGGAGGCATTCTGTAATCTGTGGACTATCAGAGTGTTCATGAAACACAGAAATTGTATCGGGATTGAATACAACAGTCACAATGCGCACTTTCCTCCATGGGAGTAATGTCTCTAACCGTCTACGCTTTGATCATAACCTGGGAGACCAGTAGTAGTTACCGATGCACATCTGGAGGCATTCTGTAATCTGTGGACTATCAGAGTGTTGATGAAACACAGAAATTGCATCGGGATTGAATACAACAGTCACCATGCGCACATTCCTCCATAAAACTAATGTCTCAAACAGTCTATGCTTTGATCGTTTCCTGGAAGACCGGTAGTAGTTTCCGGTGCACATCTGGTGGCATTCTGTAATGTGTAGACCATCAAAGTGTTGATGAAACACAGTAATTGCATCGGGATTGAATACAACAGTCACCATTCGCACTTTCCTCCATGGGTGTAATTTCTCTAACAGTCTACGCTTTGATCGTTCCCTGGAAGACCAGTAGTAGTTTCCGATGCACATCTGGAGGCATTCTGTAATCTGTGGACCATCAGAATGTTGATGAAAGACAGAAATTGCATCGTCATTGAATACAACAGTCACCATGCGCAATTTCCTCCATGGGAGTAATGTCTCAAAGAGTTTACGCTTTGATCTTTCCCTGGATGACAAGTAGTAGTTTCCGATGCAGATCTGGAGGCATTCTGTTATCTGTGGACTATCAGAGTGTTGATGAAACACAGAAATTGCATCGGGATTGAATACAACAATCACCTTGCGCACATTCCTCGATAAAAGTAATGTCTCAAACAGTCTACGCTTTGATCGTTCCCTGGAAGACTAGTAGTAGTTTCCGATGCACTTCTGGAGGCATTCTGTAATCTGTGGACTATCAGAATGTTGATGAAACACAGAAATTGCATCGGGATTGAATACAACAGTCACCATGCGCACTTTCCTCCATGGGAGTAATGTCTCAAAGAGTTTACGCTTTGATAGTTCCCTGGATGACCAGTAGTAGTTTCCGATGCACATCTGGAGACATTCTGTTATCTGTGGACTATCGGAGTGTTGATGAAACACAGAAATTGCATCGTGATTGAATACAACAGTCACCATGAGCACTCTGCTCCATGGGAGTAATGTCTCAAACCATCTATGCTTTGATCGTTCCCTGGAAGACCAGTAGTAGTTTCCGATGCACATCTGGTCGCATTCTGTAATGTGTAGACTATCAGAGTGTTGATGAAACACAGAAATTGCATCGGGATTGAATACAACAGTCACCATGCGCACCTTCCTCCATGGGAGTAATGTCTCAAACAGTCTACGCTTTATCCGTTCACTGGAAGACCAGTAGTAGTTTCCGATGCACATCTGGAGGCATTCTGTAATCTGTGTACTATTAGAATGTTGATGAAACACAGAAATTGCATCGGGATTGAATACAACAGTCACCACGCGCACTTTCCTCCACGGGAGTTATATCTCAAACAGTCTACGCTTTGATCGTCCCTTGGAAGACCAGTAGTGGTTTCCGATGCACATCTGGTGGCATTCTGTAATCTGTGGACTATCAGAGTGTTGATGAAACACAGAAATTGCATTGGGATTGAATACAACAGTCACCATCCACACTATCCTCCATGTTAGTAATGTCTGAAACAGTCCACGCTTTCATCGTTCCCTGGAAGACCAGTAGTAGTTTCCGATAAACACCTCTTGGCATTCTTTAATCTGTGGACTGTCAGAGTGTTGATGAAACACAGAAAATGCATCGGGATTGAATACAACAGTCACCATGCGCACTTTCCTCCATGGGAGAAATGTCTCAAAGAATTTACGCTTTGATCGTCCCTTGGTAGACCAGTAATAGTTTCCGATTCACATCTGGAGGCATTCTGTAATCTGTGGACCATCAGAGTGTTGATGAAACACAGAAAATGCATCGGGATTGAATACAACAGTCACCATGCGCACTTTCCTCCATGGGAGTAATGTCTCAAACAGTCTACGCTTTATCCGTTTCCTGGAAGACCAGTAGTAGTTTCCGATGGACATCTGGAGGCATTCTGTAATCTGTGGACTATCAGAATGTTGATGAAACACAGAAATTGCATCGGGATTGAATACAACAGTCTCCATGCGCACTTTCCTCCATGGGAGAAATGTCTCGAAGAGTTTACGCTTTGATCGATCCCTGAAAGACCAGTAGTAGTTTCCGATGCACATCTGGAGGCATTCTGTTATCTGTGGACTATCAGAGTGTTGATGAAACGCAGAAATTGCATCGGGATTGAATACAACAGTCACCATGCTCACTTTCCTTCATGAAAGTAATGTCTCAACCACTCTACGCTTTGATCGTTCCCTGGAAGACCAGTAGTAGTTTCCGATGCACATCTGGAGGCATTCTGTAATCTGTGGACTATCAGAGTGTTGATGAAACACAGAAATTGCATCGGGATTGATTACAACATTCACCATGCGCACTTTCCTCTATGGGAGTAATGTCTCAAACAGTCTACGATTTGATCGTTCCCAGGAAGACCAGTAGTAGTTTCCGATGAACATTTGGAGGCATTCTGTAATCTGTGGAGTATCAGAGTGTTGATGAAACACAGAAAATGAATCGGGATTCATTACAACAGTCACCATGCGCACTTTCCTCCATGGGAGAAATGTCTCAAACAGTCTACGCTTTATCCGTTCCCTGGAAGACCAGTAGTAGTTTCCGATGCACATCTGGAGGCATTCTGTAATCTGTGGATTATCAGAATGTTGATGAAACACAGAAATTGCATCGGAATTGAATACAACAGTCAACATGCGCACTTTCCTCCATGGGAGAAATGTCTCGAAGAGTTTACGCTTTGATCGTTCCCTGGAAGACCAGTAGTGGTTTCCGATGCTCATCTGGAGGCATTCTGTTATCTGTGGACTATCAGAGTGTTGATGAAACACAGAAATTGCATCGGGATTGATTACAACAGTCACCATGCGCACTTTCCTCCATGGGAGTAATGTCTCAAACAGTCTATGCTTTGATCGTTCCCTGGAAGACCAGTAGTAGTCACCGATGCACATCTGGAGGCATTCTGTAATCTGTGGACTATCAGAGTGTTCATGAAACACAGAAATTGTATCGGGATTGAATACAACAGTCACAATGCGCACTTTCCTCCATGGGAGTAATGTCTCTAACCGTCTACGCTTTGATCATAACCTGGAAGACCAGTAGTAGTTACCGATGCACATCTGGAGGCATTCTGTAATCTGTGGACTATCAGAGTGTTGATGAAACACAGAAATTGCATCGGGATTGAATACAACAGTCACCATGCGCACATTCCTCCATAAAACTAATGTCTCAAACAGTCTATGCTTTGATCGTTTCCTGGAAGACCGGTAGTAGTTTCCGGTGCACATCTGGTGGCATTCTGTAATGTGTAGACCATCAAAGTGTTGATGAAACACAGTAATTGCATCGGGATTGAATACAACAGTCACCATTCGCAATATCCTCCATGGGTGTAATTTCTCTAACAGTCTACGCTTTGATCGTTCCCTGGAAGACCAGTAGTAGTTTACGATGCACATCTGGAGGCATTCTGTAATCTGTGGACCATCAGAATGTTGATGAAAGTCAGAAATTGCATCGTCATTGAATACAACAGTCACCATGCGCAATTTCCTCCATGGGAGTAATGTCTCAAAGAGTTTACGCTTTGATCTTTCCCTGGATGACAAGTAGTAGTTTCCGATGCAGATCTGGAGGCATTCTGTTATCAGTGGACTATCAGAGTGTTGATGAAACACAGAAATTGCATCGGGATTGAATACAACAATCACCTTGCGCACATTCCTCCATAAAAGTAATGTCTCAAACAGTCTACGCTTTGATCGTTCCCTGGAAGACTAGTAGTAGTTTCCGATGCACTTCTGGAGGCATTCTGTAATCTGTGGACTATCAGAATGTTGATGAAACACAGAAATTGCATCGGGATTGAATACAACAGTCACCATGCGCACTTTCCTCCATGGGAGTAATGTCTCAAAGTGTTTACGCTTTGATAGTTCCCTGGAAGACCAGTAGTAGTTTCCGATGCACATCTGGAGACATTCTGTTATCTGTGGACTATCAGAGTGTTGATGAAACACAGAAATTGCATCGGGATTGAATACAACAGTCACCATGCGCACTCTGCTCCACGGGAGTAATGTCTCAAACCATCTATGCTTTGATCGTTCCCTGGAAGACCAGTAGTAGTTTCCGATGCACATCTGGTCGCATTCTGTAATGTGTAGACTATCAGAGTGTTGATGAAACACAGAAATTGCATCGGGATTGAATACAACAGTCACCATGCGCACCTTCCTCCATGGGAGTTATGTCTCAAACAGTCTACGCTTTATCCGTTCACTGGAAGACCAGTAGTAGTTTCCGATGCACATCTGGAGGCATTCTGTAATCTGTGTACTATTAGAATGTTGATGAAACACAGAAATTGCATCGGGATTGAATACAACAGTCACCACGCGCACTTTCCTCCACGGGAGTTATATCTCAAACAGTCTACGCTTTGATCGTCCCTTGGAAGACCAGTAGTGGTTTCCGATGCACATCTGGTGGCATTCTGTAATCTGTGGACTATCAGAGTGTTGATGAAACACAGAAATTGCATTGGGATTGAATACAACAGTCACCATCCGCACTATCCTCCATGTTAGTAATGTCTGAAACAGTCCACGCTTTCATCGTTCTCTGGAAGACCAGTAGTAGTTTCCGATAAACACCTCTTGGCATTCTTTAATCTGTGGACTGTCAGAGTGTTGATGAAACACAGAAAATGCATCGGGATTGAATACAACAGTCACCATGCGCACTTTCCTCCATGGGAGAAATGTCTCAAAGAATTTACGCTTTGATCGTCCCTTGGTAGACCAGTAGTAGTTTCCGATTCACATCTGGAGGCATTCTGTAATCTGTGGACCATCAGAGTGTTGATGAAACACAGAAAATGCATCGGGATTGAATACAACAGTCACCATGCGCACTTTCCTCCATGGGAGTAATGTCTCAAACAGTCTACGCTTTATCCGTTTCCTGGAAGACCAGTAGTAGTTTCCGATGGACATCTGGAGGCATTCTGTAATCTGTGGACTATCAGAATGTTGATGAAACACAGAAATTGCATCGGGATTGAATACAACAGTGTCCATGCGCACTTTCCTCCATGGGAGAAATGTCTCGAAGAGTTTACGCTTTGATCGATCCCTGGAAGACCAGTAGTAGTTTCCGATGCACATCTGGAGGCATTCTGTTATCTGTGGACTATCAGAGTGTTGATGAGACACAGAAATTGCATCGGGATTGAATACAACAGTCACCATGCTCACTTTCCTTCATGAAAGTAATGTCTCAACCACTCTACGCTTTGATCGTTCCCTGGAAGACCAGTAGTAGTTTCCAATGCACATCTGGAGGCATTCTGTAATCTGTGGACCATCAGAATGTTGATGAAAGACAGAAATTGCATCGTCATTGAATACAACAGTCACCATGCGCAATTTCCTCCATGGGAGTAATGTCTCAAAGAGTTTACGCTTTGATCTTTCCCTGGATGACAAGTAGTAGTTTCCGATGCAGATCTGGAGGCATTCTGTTATCTGTGGACTATCAGAGTGTTGATGAAACACAGAAATTGCATCGGGATTGAATACAACAATCACCTTGCGCACATTCCTCCATAAAAGTAATGTCTCAAACAGTCTACGCTTTGATCGTTCCCTGGAAGACTAGTAGTAGTTTCCGATGCACTTCTGTAGGCATTCTGTAATCTGTGGACTATCAGAATGTTGATGAAACACAGAAATTGTATCGGGATTGAATACAACAGTCACAATGCGCACTTTCCTCCATGGGAGTAATGTCTCTAACCGTCTACGCTTTGATCATAACCTGGAAGACCAGTAGTAGTTACCGATGCACATCTGGAGGCATTCTGTAATCTGTGGACTATCAGAGTGTTGATGAAACACAGAAATTGCATCGGGATTGAATACAACAGTCACCATGCGCACATTCCTCCATAAAACTAATGTCTCAAACAGTCTATGCTTTGATCGTTTCCTGGAAGACCGGTAGTAGTTTCCGGTGCACATCTGGTGGCATTCTGTAATGTGTAGACCATCAAAGTGTTGATGAAACACAGTAATTGCATCGGGATTGAATACAACAGTCACCATTCGCACTTTCCTCCATGGGTGTAATTTCTCTAACAGTCTACGATTTGATCGTTCCCTGGAAGACCAGTAGTAGTTTACGATGCACATCTGGAGGCATTCTGTAATCTGTGGACCATCAGAATGTTGATGAAAGACAGAAATTGCATCGGGATTGAATACAACAGTCACCATGCGCACTTTCCTCCATGGGAGAAATGTCTCAAAGAATTTACGCTTTGATCGTCCCTTGGTAGACCAGTAGTAGTTTCCGATTCACATCTGGAGGCATTCTGTAATCTGTGGACCATCAGAGTGTTGATGAAACACAGAAAATGCATCGGGATTGAATACAACAGTCACCATGCGCACTTTCCTCCATGGGAGTAATGTCTCAAACAGTCTACGCTTTATCCGTTTCCTGGAAGACCAGTAGTAGTTTCCGATGGACATCTGGAGGCATTCTGTAATCTGTGGACTATCAGAATTTGATGAAACACAGAAATTGCATCGGGATTGAATACAACAGTCTCCATGCGCACTTTCCTCCATGGGAGAAATGTCTCGAAGAGTTTACGCTTTGATCGATCCCTGGAAGACCAGTAGTAGTTTCCGATGCACATCTGGAGGCATTCTGTTATCTGTGGACTATCAGAGTGTTGATGAAACACAGAAATTGCATCGGGATTGAATACAACAGTCACCATGCTCACTTTCCTTCATGAAAGTAATGTCTCAACCACTCTACGTTTTGATCGTTCCCTGGAAGACCAGTAGTAGTTTCCAATGCACATCTGGAGGCATTCTGTAATCTGTGGACCATCAGAATGTTGATGAAAGACAGAAATTGAATCGTCATTGAATACAACAGTCACCATGCGCAATTTCCTCCATGGGAGTAATGTCTCAAAGAGTTTACGCTTTGATCTTTCCCTGGATGACAAGTAGTAGTTTCCGATGCACATCTGGAGGAATTCTGTAATCTGTGGACTATCAGAGTGTTGATGAAACACGGAAATTGCATCCGGATTGAATACAACGGTCACCATGCGCACTTTCTTCCATGGGAGTAATGTCTCAAAGAGTCTACGATTTGATCGTTCCCAGGAAGACCAGTAGTAGTTTCCGATACACATCTGTAGGCATTCTGTTAACTGTGGACTATCAGAGTGTTGATGAAACACAGAAATTGCATCGGGATTGAATACAACAGTCACCATGCGCATTCTCCTCCACGGGAGTAATGTCTCAAACCATCTATGCTTTGATCGTTCCCTGGAAGACCAGTAGTAGTTTCCGATGCACATCTGGTCGCATTCTGTAATGTGTAGACTATCAGAGTGTTGATGAAACACAGAAATTGCATCGGGATTGAATACAACAGTCACCATGCGCACTTTCCTCCACGGGAGTAATGTCTCAAACCATCTATGCTTTGATCGTTCCCTGGAAGACCAGTAGTAGTTTCTGATAAACACCTCGTGGTATTCTGTAATCTGTGGACTGTCAGAGTGTTGATGAAACACAGAAAATGCATCGGGATTGAATACAACAGTCACCATGCGCACTTTCCTCCATGGGAGTAATGTCTCAAAGAGTTTACGCTCTGATCGTCCCTTGGAAGACCAGTAGTAGTTTTCGATGCACATCTGGAGGCATTCTGTAATCTGTGGACCATCGGAGTGTTGATGAAACACAGAAAATGCATCGGGAATGAATACAACAGTCACCATGCGCACTTTCCTCCATGGGAGTAATGTCTCAAACTGTCTACGCTTTATCCGTTCCCTGGAAGACCAGTAGTAGTTTCCGATGCACATCTGGAGGCATTCTGTAATCTGTGGACTATCAGAATGTTGATGAAACACAGAAATTGCATCGGGATTGAATACAACAGTCACCATGCGCACTTTCCTCCATGGGAGTAATGTCTCAAAGAGTTTACGCTTTGATCGTTCCCTGGAAGACCAGTAGTAGTTTCCGATGCACATCTGGAGGCATTCTGTTATCTGTGGACTATCAGAGTGTTGATGAAACACAGAAATTGCATCGGGATTGAATACAACAGTCACCATGCTCACTTTCCTTCATGAAAGTAATGTCTCAAACACTCTACGGTTTGATCGTTCCCTGGAAGACCAGTAGTAGTTTCCGATGCACATCTGGAGGCATTCTGTAATCTGTGGACTATCGGAGTGTTGATGAAACACGGAAATTGCATCCGGATTGAATACAACAGTCACCATGCGCACTTTCTTCCATGGGAGTAATGTCTCAAACAGTCTACGATTTGATCGTTCCCAGGAAGACCAGTAGTAGTTTCCGATGCACATTTGGAGGCATTCTGTAATCTGTGGAGTATCAGAGTGTTGATGAAACACAGAAAATGCATCGGGATTGATTACAACAGTCACCATGCGCACTTTCCTCCATGGGAGTAATGTCTCAAACGGTCTATGCTTTGATCGTTCCCTGGAAGACCAGTAGTAGTTACCGATGCACACCTGGTGGCATTCTGTAATCTGTGGACAATCAGAGTGTTGATGAAACACTGAAATTGTATCGGGATTGAATACAACAGTCACCATGCGCACTCTCCTCCATGGGAGTAATGTCTCTAACCGTCTACGGTTTGATCATTACCTGGAAGACCAGTAGTAGTTACCGATGCACATCTGGAGGCATTCTGTAATCTGTGGACTATGAGAGTGTTGATGAAACACAGAAATTGCATCGGGATTGGATACAACAATCACCATGCGCACATTCCTCCATAAAAGTAATGTCTCAAACAGTCTACGCTTTGATCGTTCCCTGGAAGACCAGTAGTAGGTTCCGATGCACATCTGGTGGTATTCTGTAATCTGTGGACTATCAAAGTGTTGATGAAACACAGAAATTGCCTCGGGATTGAATACAACAGTCAGCATGCGCACTTTCCTCCTTGGGAATAATGTCTTAAACGGTCTACGCTTTGATCGTTCCCAGGAAGACCAGCAGTAGGTTCCGATGCATATCTGGAAGCATTCTGTGACCTGTGGACTATCAGAGTGTTGATGAAAGACAGAAAATGCATCGGGATTGAACACAACAGTCACGATGCGCAATTTCCTCCATGGGAGTAATGTCTCAAACTGTCTACGCTTTGATCGTTCCCTAAAAGACCAGTAGTAGTTCCCGATGCACATCTGGAGGCATTCTGTAATCTGTGGACTATCAGAGTGTTGCTGTAACACAGAAACTTGCTTCGGGATTGAATACAACAGTCACCATGCGCACTTTCCTCCATGGGAGTAATGTCTCAAACAGTCTACGCTTTATCCGTTCATTGGAAGACCAGTAGTAGATTCCGATGCACATCTGGAGGCATTCTGTAATCTGTGGACTATTAGAATGTTGATGAAACACAGAAATTGCATCGGGATTGAATACAACAGTCACCATGCGCACTTTCCTCCATGGGAATAATGTCTCAAAGAGTTTGCGCTTTGATCGTTCCCTGGAAGACCAGTAGTAGTTTCTGATGCACATCTGGAGGCATTCTGTAATTTGTGGACTATCAGAGTGTTGATGAAACACAGAAATTGCATCGGGATTGAATACAACAGTCACCATGCGCACTTTCCTCCACGGGAGTAATGTCTCAAACAATCTACGCTGTGATCGTTCCCTGGAAGACCAGTAGTAGTTTCCGATGCACATCTGGTCGCATTCTGTAATGTGTAGACTATCAGAGTGTTGATGAAACACAGATTTTGCATCGGGATTGAATACAACGGTCACCATGCGCACTTCCCTTCACAGTAGTTATGTCTGAAACAATCTACGATTGGTCGTTCCCTGAAAGACCAGTAGGAGCTTCCGATGCACATCTGGTGGCATTTTGTAATGTGTAGACTATCAAAGTGTTGATGAAACACAGTAATTGCATTGGGATTGAATACAACAGTCACCATGCGCACTTTACTCCATGGGTGTAATGTCTGTAACAGTCTACGCTTTGATCGTTCCCTGGAAGACCAGTAGTAGTTTCCGATGCACATTTGGAGGCATTCTGTAATCTGTGAAGTATCGGAGTGTTGATGAAACACAGAAATTGCATCTGGATTGAATACAACAGTCACCATGCGCACTTTCCTCCATGGGAGTAATGTCTAAAACAGTCTACGCTTTGATCGTTCCCTGGAAGACCAGTAGTAGTTTCCGATGCACATCTGGAGGCATTCTGTAATCTGTGGACTATCAGAATTTTGATGAAACACAGAAATTGCATCGGGATTGAATACAACAGTCACCATGCGCACTTTCCTCCATGGGAGTAACGTCTCAAACAGTCTACGCTTTGATCGTTCCCTGGAAGACCAGTAGTAGTTTCCGATGCACATCTGGAGGCATCCTGCAATCTGTGGAGTATCATAGTGTTGATGAAACACAGAAATTGCATCGGGATTGAATACAACAGTCACCATGCGCACTTTCCTCCATGGGAGTAATGTCTCAAACAGTCTAAGCTTTGATCGTTCTTTAGAAGACCAGTAGTAGTTTCCGATGCACGTCTGGTGGTATTCCGATATCTGTGGACTATCAAAGTGTTGATGAAACACAGAAATTGCATCGGGATTGAATACAACAGTCACCATGCGCACTTTCCTCGATGGGAATAATGTCTCAAACAGGCTACGCTTTGATCGTTCCCACGAAGACCAGTAGTAGGTTCCGATGCACATCTGGAGTCATTCTGTAACTTGTGGACTATCAGAGTGTTGATGAAAGACAGAAAATGCATCGGGATTGAATACAACAGTCACGATGCGCAATTTCCTCCATGGGAGTAATGACTCAAAGAGTTTACGTTTTGATCGTTCCCTGGAAGACCAGTAGTAGTTTCCGATGCACATCTGGATGCATTCTGTAATCTGTGGAATATCAGAGTGTTGATGACACACAGAAATTGCATCAGGATTGAATACAACGATCACCATGCGCACTTTCCTCCATAGGAGTAGTGTCCCAAACAGTCTACGCTTTGATCGTTCCCTGGAAGACCAGTAGTAGTTTCCGATGCACATCTGGAGGCATTCTGTAATCTGTGGACTATCAGAGTGTTGATGAAACACAGAAATTGCATCGGGATTGAATACAACAATCACCATGCGCACTTACCTCCATGGGAGTAATGTCTCAAACAGTCTACGCTTTGATCGTTCCCTGGAAGACAAGTAGTAGTTTCCGATGCACATCTGGAGTCATTCTGTAACTTGTGGACTATCAGAGTGTTGATGAAAGACAGAAAATGCATCGGGATTGAATACAACAGTCACCATGCGCACTTTCTTCCACGGGAGGTATGTCTCAAACAGTCTACGCTTTGATCGTTCCCTGGAAGACCAGTAGTAGTTTCCGATGCACATCTGGTGGCATTCTGTAATCTGTGGACAATCAGAGTGTTGATGAAACACAGAAATTGCATCGGGATTGAATACAACAGTCACCATGCGCACTTTCTTCCACGGGAGGTATGTCTCAAACAGTCTACGCTTTGATCGTTCCCTGGAAGACCAGTAGTAGTTTCCGATGCACATCTGGTGGCATTCTGTAATCTGTGGACTATCAGAGTGTTGATGAAACACAGAAATTGCATCGGTATTGAATACAACAGTCACCTTCCGCACTTTCCTCCATGGGGGTAATGTCTGAAAGAGTCTACGCTTTGATCGTACCCTGGAAGACCAGTAGTAGCTTCCGATACACATCTCGTGGCATTCTGTAATCTGTGGACTTTCAGAGTGTTGATGAAAGACAGAAAATGCATCGGGATTGAATACAACAGTCACGATGCCCAATTTCCTCCATGGGAGGAATGTCCCAAATAGTCTACGCTTTGATCGTTCCCTGGAAGACCAGTAGTAGTTCCCGATGTACATCTGGAGGCATTCTGTAAACTGTGGACTATCAGAGTGTTGATGAAACACAGAAATTGCATAGGGATTGAATACAACAGTCGCCATGCGCACTTTCCTCCATGGGGGTAATGTCTCAAAGAATCTACGCTTCATCCGTTCACTGGAAGACCAGTAGTAGTTTCCGATGCACATCTGGAGGCATTCTGTAATCTGTGGACTATTAGAATGTTGATGAAACACATAAATTGCATCGGGATTGAATACAACAGTCACCATACGCACTTTCCTCCATGGGAGTAATGTCTCAAAGAGTTTACGCTTTGATCGTTCCCTGGAAGACCAGTAGTAGTTTCCGATGCACATCTGGAGGCATTCTGTAATCTGTGGAGTATCTGAGTGTTGATGAAACACAGAAATTGCATCTGGATTGAATACAACAGTCACCATGCGCACTTTCCTCCATGGGAGTAATGTCTCAAGCAGTCTACGCTTTCATCGTTCACTCGATAACCAGTAGTAGTTTCCGATGCACATCTGAATGCATTCTGTTATCTGTGGACTATCAGAGTGTTGATGAAACACAGAAATTGCATCGGGATTGAATACAACAATCACCATGCGCACTTTCCTCCATGGGAATAATGTCTCAAACAGTCTACGCTTTGATCGTTCCCAGGAAGACCAGCAGTAGGTTCCGATGCACATCTGGAGGCATTCTGTAACCTGTGGACTATGAAAGTGTTGATGAAAGACAGAAAATGCATCGGGATTGAATACAACAGTCACGATGCGCAATTTTCTCCATGGGAGTAATGTCTCAAAGAGTTTACGTTTTGATCGTTCCCTGGAGGACCAGTAGTAGTTTCCGATGCCCATCTGGAGGTATTCTGTAATCTGTGGTCTATCAGAGTGTTGATGAAACACAGAAATTGCATCGGGATTGAATACAACAATCACCATGCGCACTTTCCTCCATGGGAGTAATGTCTCAAACAGTCTACGCTTTGCTCTTTCCCTGGAAGACAAGTAGTAGTTTCCGATGCACATCTGGAGGCATTCTGTAATCTGTGGAGTATCAGAGTGTTGATGAAACACTGAAATTACATCGGGATTGAATACAACAGTCACCATGCGCACTTTCCTCCATAGGGGTAATTCTCAAACAGTCTACGCTTTAATCATTCCCTGGAACACCAGTAGTATTTTCCGATGCTCATCTGATGGCATTCTGAAATCTGTGGACTATCAGAGTGTTGATGAAAGACAGAAATTGCATCGGGATTGAATACAACATTCACCATGCGCACTTTCCACCATGTGAGTAATGTCTCAAAGAGTTTACGATTTGATCGTTCCCTGGAAGACCAGTAGTAGTTTCCGATGCACATCTGGAGGCATTCTGTTAACTGTGGACTATCAGAGTGTTGATGAAACACAGAAATTGCATCGGGATTGAATACAACAGTCACCATGCGCACTCTCCTCCACGGGAGTAATGTCTCAAACCATCTATGCTTTGATCGTTCCCTGGAAGACCAATAGTAGTTTCCGATGCACATCTGGTCGCATTCTATAATGTGTAGACTATCAGTGTGTTGATGAAACACAGTAATTGCATCGGGATTGAATACAACAGTCAACATGCGCACATTCCTCCATAAAAGTAATGTCTCAAACTGTCTACGCCTTGATCATTTCCTGGAAGACCAGTAGTAGTTTCCGATGAACATCTGGAGGCATTCTGTAATTTGTGAACTATCAGAGTGTTGATGAAACACAGAAATTGCATCAGGATTGAATACAATGATCACCATGCGCACTTTCCTCCATAGGAGTAGTGTCCCAAACAGTCTACGCTTTGATCGTTCCCTGGAAGACCAGTAGTAGATTCCGATGCACATCTGGAGGCATTCTGTAATCTGTGGACTATCAGAGTGTTGATGAAACACAGAAATTGCATCGGGATTGAATACAACAATCACCATGCGCACTTTCCTCCATGGGAGTAATGTCTCAAACAGTCTACGCTTTGATCGTTCCCTGGAAGACAAGTAGTAGTTTCCGATGCACATCTGATGGCATTCTGTAAACTGTGGACTATCAGAGTGTTGATGAAACACAGAAGTTGCATCAGGATTGAATACAACAGTCACCATGCGCACATTCTTCCACGGGAGGTATGTCTCAAACAGTCTACGCTTTGATCGTTCCCTGGAAGACCAGTAGTAGTTTCCGATGCACATCTGGTGGCATTCTGTAATCTGTGGACTATCAGAGTGTTGATGAAACACAGAAATTGCATCGGTATTGAATACAACAGTCACCTTCCGCACTTTCCTCCATGGAGGTAATGTCTGAAAGAGTCTACGCTTTGAACGTACCCTGGAAGACCAGTAATAGTTTCCGATACACATCTCGTGGCATTCTGTAATCTGTGGACTTTCAGAGTGTTGATGAAAGACAGAAAATGCATCGGGATTGAATACAACAGTCACGATGCGCAATTTCCTCCATGGGAGGAATGTCCCAAATAGTCTACGCTTTGATCGTTCCCTGGAAGACCAGTAGTAGTTCCCGATGTACATCTGGAGGCATTCTGTAATCTGTGGACTATCAGAGTGTTGATGAAACATAGAAATGGCATCGGGATTGAATACAACAGTCGCCATGCGCACTTTCCTCCATGGGGGTAATGTCTCAAAGAATCTACGCTTCATCCGTTCACTGGAAGACCAGTAGTAGTTTCCGATGCACATCTGGAGGCATTCTGTAATCTGTGGACTATTAGAATGTTGATGAAACCCAGAAATTGCATCGGGATTGAATACAACAGTCACCATGCGCACTTTCCTCCATGGGAGTAATGTCTCAAAGAGTTTACGCTTTGATCGTTCCCTGGAAGACCAGTAGTAGTTTCCGATGCACATCTGGAGGCATTCTGTAATCTGTGGAGTATCTGAGTGTTGATGAAACACAGAAATTGCATCTGGATTGAATACAACAGTCACCATGCGCACTTTCCTCCATGGGAGTAGTGTCTCAAGCAGTCTACGCTTTCATCGTTCCCTGGATGACCAGTAGTAGTTTCCGATGCACATCTGAATGCATTCTGTTATCTGTGGACTATCAGAGTGTTGATGAAAGACAGAAATTGCATCGGGATTGAATACAACAGTCACCATGCGCACTTTCCTCCATGGGAGTAATGTCGCAAAGAGCTTACGCTTTGATCGTACCCTGGATGACCAGTAGTAGTTTCCGATGCACATCTGAAGGCATTCTGTTATCTGTGGACTATCAGAGTGTTGATGAAACACAGAAATTGCATCGGGATTGAATACAACAATCACCATGCGCACATTCCTCCATAAAAGTAATGTCTCAAACAGTCCACGCTTTGATCGTTCCCTGGAAGACCAGAAGTAGTTTCCGATGCACATCTGGAGGCATTCTGTAATTTGTGGACTATCAGTATGTTGATGAAACACAGAAATTGCGTCGGGATTGAATACAACAGTCACCATTCACACTTTCCTTCACGGGAGTTATGTCTCATACAATGTACGATTTGATCGTTCCCTGGAAGACCAGTAGTAGTTTCCGATGCACATCTGGTCGCATTCTGTAATTTGTAGACTATCAGTGTGTTGATGAAACACAGTAATTGCATCGGGATTGAATACAACAGTCAACATGCGCACATTCCTCCATAAAAGTAATGTCTCAAACAGTCTACGCCTTGATCTTTTCCTGGAAGACCAGTAGTAGTTTCCGATGAACATCTGGAGGCATTCTGTAATTTGTGAACTATCAGAGTGTTGATGAAACACAGAAATTGCATCAGGATTGAATACAACGATCACCATGCGCACTTTCCTCCATAGGAGTAGTGTCCCAAACAGTCTACGCTTTGATCGTTCCCTGGAAGACCAGTAGTAGATTCCGATGCACATCTGGAGGCATTCTGTAATCTGTGGACTATCAGAGTGTTGATGAAACACAGAAATTGCATCGGGATAGAATACAACAATCACCATGCGCACTTTCCTCCATGGGAGTAATGTCTCAAACAGTCTACGCTTTGATCGTTCCCTGGAATACAAGTAGTAGTTTCCGATGCACATCTGATGGCATTCTGTAAACTGTGGACTATCACAGTGTTGATGAAACACAGAAATTGCATCGGGATTGAATACAACAGTCACCATGCGCACTTTCTTCCACGGGAGGTATGTCTCAAACAGTCTACGCTTTGATCGTTCCCTGGAAGACCAGTAGTAGTTTCCGATGCACATCTGATGGCATTCTGTAATCTGTGGACTATCAGAGTGTTGATGAAACACAGAAATTGCATCGGTATTGAATACAACAGTCACCTTCCGCACTTTCCTCCATGGAGGTAATGTCTGAAAGAGTCTACGCTTTGATCGTACCCTGGAAGACCAGTAGTAGTTTCCGATACACATCTTGTGGCATTCTGTAATCTGTGGACTTTCAGAGTGTTGATGAAAGACAGAAAATGCATCGGGATTGAATACAACAGTCACGATGTGCAATTTCCTCCATGGGAGGAATGTCCCAAATAGTCTACGCTTTGATCGTTCCCTGGAAGACCAGTAGTAGTTCCCGATGTACATCTGGAGGCATTCTGTAATCTGTGGACTATCAGAGTGTTGATTAAACACAGAAATTGCATCGGGATTGAATACAACAGTCGCCATGCGCACTTTCCTCCATGGGGGTAATGTCTCAAAGAATCTACGCTTCATCCGTTCACTGGAAGACCAGTAGTAGTTTCCGATGCACATCTGGAGGCATTCTGTAATCTGTGGACTATTAGAATGTTGATGAAACACAGAAATTGCATCGGGATTGAATACAACAGTCACCATGCGCACTTTCCTCCATGGGAGTAATGTCTCAAAGAGTTTACGCTTTGATCGTTCCCTGGAAGACCAGTAGTAGTTTCCGATGCACATCTGGAGGCATTCTGTTTTCTGTGGACTATCAGAGTGTTGATGAAACACAGAAATTGCATTCGGATTGAATACAACAATCACCATGCGCACATTCCTCCATAAAAGTAATGTCTCAAACAGTCCACGCTTTGATCGTTCCCTGGAAGACCAGAAGTAGTTTCCGATGCACATCTTTAGGCATTCTGTAATTTGTGGACTATCAGAATGTTGATGAAACACAGAAATTGCATCGGGATTGAATACAACAATCACAATGCGCACTTTCCTTCACGGGAGTTATGTCTCATACAATGTACGATTTGATCGTTCCCTGGAAGACCAGTAGTAGTTTCCGATGCACATCTGGTCGCATTCTGTAATGTGTAGACTATCAGAGTGTTGATGAAACACAGAAATTGCATCGGGATTGAATACAACCGTCACCATGCGCACTTACCTTCACGGGAGTTATGTCTGAAACAATCTACGATTGGATGTTCCCTGGAAGACCAGTAGTAGCTTCCGATGCACATCTGGTGGCATTTTGTAATGTGTAGACTATCAAAGTGTTGATGAAACACAGTAATTGCATCGGGATTGAATACAACAGTCACCATGCGCACTTTCCTTCATGGGTTTAATGTCTCTAACAGTCTACGCTTTGATCGTTCCCTGGAAGACCAGTAGTAGTTTCCGATGCACATCTGGAGGCATTCTGTAATCTGTGGGGTATTGGAGTGTTGATGAAACACAGAAATTGCATCTGGATTAAATACAACAGTCACCATGCGCACTTTCCTCCATGGGAGTAATGTCTAAAACAGTCTACGCTTTGATCGTTCCCTGGAAGACCAGTAGTAGTTTCCGATGCACATCTGGAGGCATTCTGTTATCTGTTTACTATCAGAATGTTGATGAAAGACAGAAATTGCATCGGGATTGGATACAACAGTCAACATTCGCACTTTCCTCCATGGGAGTAATGTCGCAAAGAGCTTACGCTTTGATCGTTCCCTGGATGACCAGTAGTAGTTTCCGATGCACATCTGGAGGCATTCTGTTTTCTGTGGACTATCAGAGTGTTGATGAAACACAGAAATTGCATTCGGATTGAATACAACAATCACCATGCGCACATTCCTCCATAAAAGAAATGTCTCAAACAGTCCACGCTTTGATCGTTCCCTGGAAGACCAGTAGTAGTTTCCGATGCACATCTGGAGGCATTCTGTAATCTGTGGACTATCAGAGTTTTGATGAAACACAGAAATTGCATCGGGATTGAATACAACAGTCACCATGCGCACTTTCCTCCATGGCAGTAATGTCTCAAACAGTCTACGCTTTGATCGTTCCCTGGAAGACCAGTAGTAGTTTCCGATGGACATCTGGAGGCATCCTTCAATCTGTGGAGTATCATAGTGTTGATGAAACACAGAAATTGCATCGGGATTGAATACAACAGTCACCATGCGCACTTTCCTCCATGGGAGTAATGTCTCAAACAGTCTAAGCTTTGATAGTTCTTTGGAAGACCAGTAGTAGTTTCCGATGCACGTCTGGTGGTATTCTGATATCTGTGGACTATCAAAGTGTTGATGAAACACAGAAATTGCATCGGGATTGAATACAACAGTCACCATGCGCACTTCCCTCGATGGGAATAATGTCTCAAAGAGTCAACGCTTTGATCGTTCCCACGAAGACCAGTTGTAGGTTCCGATGGACATCTGGAGTCATTCTGTAACTTGTGGACTATCAGCGTGTTGATGAAACACAGAAATTGCATCGGGATTGAATACAACAATCACCATGCGCACTTTCCTCCATGGGAGTAATGTCTCAAACAGTCTACGCTTTGATCGTTCCCTGGAAGACAAGTAGTACTTTCCGATGCATATCTGGAGGCATTCTGTAATCTGCGGATTATCAGAGTGTTGATTAAACACTGAAATTACATCGGGATTGAATACAACAGTCACCATGCGCACTTTTCCTCCATGGGAGTAATTCTCAAACAGTCTACGCCGCGATCGTTCCCTGATAGACCAGTAGTAGTTTCCGAAGCACATCTGATGGCATTCTGTAAACTGTGGTCTATCAGAGTGTTGATGAAACACAGAAATTGCATCGGGATTGAATACAACAGCCACCATGCGCACTCTCCTCCACAGGAGTAATGTCTCAAACCATCTATGCTTTGATCGTTCCCTGGAAGACCAGTAGTAGTTTCCGATGCACATCTGGTCGCATTCTGTAATGTGTAGACTACCAGTGTGTTGATGAAACACAGTAATTGCATCGGGATTGAATACAACAGTCGACATTCGCACATTCCTCAATAAAAGTAATGTCTCAAACAGTGTACGCCTTGATCATTTCCTGGAAGACCAGTAGTAGGTTCCGATTTACATCAGGAGGCATTCTGTAATTTTTGGACTATCAGAGTGTTGATGAAACACAGAAATTGCATCGGGATAGAATACAACAGTCACCATGCGCACTTTCCTCCATGGGAGTAATGTCTCAAAGAGTCTACGCTTTGATCGTTCCCTGGAAGACCAGTAGTAGTTTCCGATGCACATCTGGAGGCATTCTGTAATCTGTGGACTATCAGAATGTTGATGAAAGACAGAAATTGCATCGGGATTGAATACAACAGTCACCATGCGCACTTTCCTCCATGGGAGTAATGTCTCAATAAGTTTTCGCTTTGATCGTTCCCTGGATGACCAGTAGTAGTTTCCGATGCACATCTGGAGGCATTCTGTTATCTGTGGACTATCAGAGTGTTGATGAAACACAGAAATTGCATCGGGATTGAATACAACAATCACCATGCGCACATTCCTCCATAAGTAATGTCTCAAACTGTCTACGCTTTGATCGTTACCTGGAAGACCAGTAGTAGTTTCCGATGCACATCTCGAGGCATTCTGTAATCTGTGGATTATCAGAGTGTTGATGAAAAACAGAAATTGCATCGGGATTGAATACAACAGTCACCATGCGCAGTTTCCTCCATGGGAGTAATGTCTCAAGCAGTCTAATCTTTGATCGTTCTTTGGAAGACCAGTAGTAGTTTCCGATGCACGTCTGGTGGTATTCTGTAATCTGTGGACTATCAAAGTGTTGATGAAACACAGAAATTGCATCGGGATTGAATACAACAGTCACCATGCGCACTTTCCTCCATGGGAATAATGTCTCAAACAGTCTACGTTTTGATCGTTCCCAGGGAGACCAGTAGTAGGTTCCGATGCACATCTGGAGGCATTCTGTAACCTGTGGACTATCAGAGTGTTGATGAAGGACAGAAAATGCATCGGGATTGAATACAACAGTCACCATGCGCAATTTCCTCCATGGGAGTAATGTCTCAAAGAGTTTACGTTTTGATCGTTCCCTGGAACACCAGTAGTAGTTTCCGATGCATATCTGGAGACATTCTGTAATCTGTGGACTATCAGAGTGTTGATGACACACAGAACTTGCATCAGGATAGAATACAACAATCACCATGCGCACTTTCCTCCATGGGAGTAATGTCCCAAACATGCTACGCTTTGATCGTTCCCTGGAAGACCAGTATTAGTTTCCGTTGCACATCTGGAGGCATTCTGTAATCTGTGGACTATCAGAGTGTTGATGAAACACAGAAATTGCATCGGGATTGAATACAACAATCACGATGCGCACTTTCCTCCATGGGAGTAATGTCTCAAAGAGTTTACGTTTTGATCGTTCCCTGGAAGACCAGTAGTAGTTTCCGATGCACATCTGGAGGCATTCTGTAATCTGTGGAATATCAGAGTGTTGATGACACACAGAAATTGCATCAGGATTGAATACAACAGTCACCATGCGCACTTTCCTCCATAGGAGGAATGTCCCAAACAGTCTACGCTTTGATCATTCCCTGGAAGACCAGTAGTAGTTTCCGATGCACATCTGGAGGCATTCTGTAATCTGTGGACTATCAGAGTGTTGATGAAACACTGAAATTACATCGGGATTGAGTACAACAGTCACCATGCGCACTTTCCTCCATGGGAGTAATTCTCAAACAGTCTACGCCCTGATCGTTCCCTGGAAGACCAGTAGTAGTTTCCGATGCACATCTGATGGCATTCTGCAAACTGTGGACTATCAGAGTGTTGATGAAACACAGAAATTGCATCGGGATTGAATACAACAATCACCATGCGCACTTTCTTCCACGGGAGGTATGTCTCAAACAGACTACGCTTTGATCGTTCCCTGGAAGACCAGTAGTAGTTTCCGATGCACATCTGGTGGCATTCTTTAATCTGTGGACTATCAGAGTGTTGATGAAACACAGAAATTGCATCGGGATCGAATACAACAGTCACCATGCGCACACTCCTCCATAAAAGTAATGTCTCAAACAGTCTACGCTTTGATCGTTCCCTGGAAGACCATTAGTAGTTTCCGATGAACATCTGGCTGCATTCTGTAATCTGTGGACTATCAGAGTGTTGATGAAACACAGAAATTGCATCGGGATTGTATATAACAGTCACCATGCGCACTTTCCTACACGGGAGGTATATCTCAAACAGCCTACGTTTTGATCGTTCACTGGAAGACCAGTAGTGGTTTCCGATGCACATCTGGAGGCATTCTGTAATCTGAGGACTATCAGAGTGTTGATGAAACACAGAAATTGCATCGGGATCGAATACAACAGTCACCATGCGCACATTCCTCCATAAAAGTAATGTCTCAAACAATCTACGCTTTGATCGTTTCCTGGAAGATCAGTAGTAGTTTCCGATGCACATCTGGTGGCATTCTGTAATGTGTAGACCATCAAAGTGTTGATGAAACACAGTAATTGCATCGGGATTGAATACAAATTTCACCGTGCACACTTTCCTCCATGGGTGTAATGTCTCTAACAGTCTACGCTTTGATCGTTCCCTGGAAGACCAGTAGTAGTTTCCGATGCACATCTGGAGGCATTCTGTAATCTGTGGAGTATCAGAGTGTTGATGAAATACAGCAATTGCATCGGGATTGAATACAACAGTCACCATTCGCACTTTCCTCCATGGGAGTAATTCTCAAACAGTCTACGTTTTGATCGTTCCCTGGAAGACCAGTAGCAGTTTCCGATGCACATCTGGTGGCATTGTGTAATCTGTGGACTATCAGAGTGTTGATGACACACATAAATTGCATCGGGATTGAATACAACAGTCACCATGTGCACTATCCTCCACGGGAGGTATGTCTCAAACAGTCTACGCTTTGATTGTTCCCTGGAAGACCAGTAGTAGTTTCCGATGCACATCTCGATTCATTCTGTAATCTGTGGACTAACGGAGTGTTGATGAAACACTGAAATTGTATCGGGATTGAATACAACAGTCACCATGCGCAGTTTCCTCCATGGGAGTAATGTCTCAAACAGTCTAAACTTTGATCGTTCTTTGGAAGACCAGTTGTAGTTTCCGATGCACGTCTGGTGGTATTCTGTAATCTGTGGACTATCAAAGTGTTGATGAAACACAGAAATTGCATCGGGATTGAATACAACAGTCACCATGCGCAGTTCCCTCCATGGGAATAATGTCTCAGTCTGTCTACGCTTTGATCGTTCCCAGGGAGACCAGTAGTAGTTTCCGATGCACATCTGGAGGCATTCTGTAATCTGTGGACTATCAGAGTGTTGATGAAAGACAGAAAATGCATCGGGATTGAATACAACAGTCACGATGCGCAATTTCCTCCATGGGAGTAATGTCTCAAAGAGTTTACGTTTTGATCGTTCCCTGGAAGACCAGTAGTAGTTTCCGATGCACATCTGGAGGCATTCTGTAATCTGTGGACTATCAGAGTGTTGATGACACACAGAAATTGCATCAGGATTGAATACAACAATCACCATGCGCACTTTCCTCCATGTGAGTAATGTCCCGAACATTCTACGCTTTGATCGTTCCCTGGAAGACCAGTATTAGTTTCCGATGCACATCTGAAGGCATTCTGTAATCTGTGGACTATCAGAGTGTTGATGAAACACAGAAATTGCATCGGGATTGAGTACAACAATCACAATGCGCACTTTCCTCCATGGGAGTAATGTCTCAAACAGTCTACGCTTTGATCGTTCCCTGGAAGACAAGAAGTAGTTTCCGATGCACATCTGGAGGAATTCTGTAATCTGTGGAGTATCAGAGTGTTGATGAAACACTGAAATTACATCGGGATTGAATACAACAGTCACCATGCGCACTTTCCTCCATTGGAGTAATTCTCAAAGAGTCTACGCTTTGATCGTTCCCTGGAAGACCAATAGTAGTTTCCGATGCACATCTGATGGCATTCTGTAATCTGTAGACTATCAGAGTGTTGAAGAAACACAGAAATTGCATCGGGATTGAATACAACAGTCACCATGCGCACTTTCTTCCACGGGAGATATGTCTCAAACAGTCTACGCTTTTGATCGTTCCCTGGAAGACCAGTAGTAGTTTCCGATGCACATCTCGTGGCATTCCGTAATCTGTGGAGTTTCAGAGTGTTGATGAGACACAGAAATTGCATCGGGATTGAATACAACAGTCACAATCCACACTTTCCTCCACGGTAGTGATGTCTCAAACAGTCTACGATTTGATCGTTCCCTGGAAGTCCATTAGTAGTTTCCGATGAACATCTGGCGGCATTCTGTAATCTGTGGACTATCAGAGTGTTGATGAAACACAGAAATTGCATCGGGATTGAATATAACAGTCACCATGCGCACTTTCCTACACGGGAGGTATGTCTCAGACAGTCTACGCTTTGATCGTTCCCTGGAAGACCAGTAGTGGTTTCCGATGCACATCTGGAGGCATTCTGTAATCTGAGGACTATCACAGTGTTGATGAAACACAGAGATTGCGTCGGGATCGAATACAACAGTCACCATGTGCACATTCCTCAATAAAAGTAATGTCTCAAACAGTCTACGCTTTGATCGTTCCCTGGAAGACCAGTAGTAGTTTCCGATGCACATCTGGTGGCATTCTGTGATGTGTAGACCATCAAAGTGTTGATGAAACACAGTAATTGCATCGGGATTGAATACAAATGTCACCATGCGCACTTTCCTCCATGGGTGTAATGTCTCTAACAGTCTACGCTTTGATCGTTCCCTGGAAGACCAGTAGAAGTTTCCGATGCACATCTGGAGGCATTCTGTAATCTGTGGAGTATCAGAGTGTTGATGAAACACAGAAATTGCATCGGGATTGAATACAACAGTCACCATGCGCATTTTCCTCCATTGGAGTAATGTCTCAAACAGTCTACGCTTTGATCGTTCCCTGGAAGACCAGTAGTAGTTTCCGATGCACATCTGGAGTCATTCTGTAATCTGTGGAGTATTAGAGTGTTGATGAAACACAGAACTTGCATCGGGATGGAATACAACAGTCACCATTCGCACATTCCTACATGGGAGTATTTCACAAATAGTCTACGTTTTGATCGTTCCCTGGAAGACCAGTAGCAGTTTCCGTTGCACATCAGGTGGCATTGTGTAATCTGTGGACTATCAGAGTGTTGATGACACACAGAAATTGCATCGGGATTGAATACAACAGTCACCATGCGCACTATCCTCCACAGGAGGTATGTCTCAAACAGTCTACGCTCTGATCGTTCCCTAGAAGACCAGTAGTAGTTTCCGATGCACATCTAGAGGCATTCTGTAATCTGTGGACTATCAAAGTGTTGATGAAACACAGAAATTGCATCGGGATTGAATACAACAGTCACCATGCGCAGTTCCCTCCATGGGAATAATGTCTCAGTCTGTCTACGCTTTGATCGTTCCCAGGGAGACCAGTAGTAGTTTCCGATGCACATCTGGAGGCATTCTGTAATCTGTGGACTATCAGAGTGTTGATGAAAGACAGAAAATGCATCGGGATTGAATACAACAGTCACGATGCGCAATTTCCTCCATGGGAGTAATGTCTCAAAGAGTTTACGTTTTGATCGTTCCCTGGAAGACCAGTAGTAGTTTCCGATGCACATCTGGAGGCATTCTGTAATCTGTGGACTATCAGAGTGTTGATGACACACAGAAATTGCATCAGGATTGAATACAACAATCACCATGCGCACTTTCCTCCATGTGAGTAATGTCCCGAACATTCTACGCTTTGATCGTTCCCTGGAAGACCAGTATTAGTTTCCGATGCACATCTGAAGGCATTCTGTAATCTGTGGACTATCAGAGTGTTGATGAAACACAGAAATTGCATCGGGATTGAGTACAACAATCACAATGCGCACTTTCCTCCATGGGAGTAATGTCTCAAACAGTCTACGCTTTGATCGTTCCCTGGAAGACAAGAAGTAGTTTCCGATGCACATCTGGAGGAATTCTGTAATCTGTGGAGTATCAGAGTGTTGATGAAACACTGAAATTACATCGGGATTGAATACAACAGTCACCATGCGCACTTTCCTCCATTGGAGTAATTCTCAAAGAGTCTACGCTTTGATCGTTCCCTGGAAGACCAATAGTAGTTTCCGATGCACATCTGATGGCATTCTGTAATCTGTAGACTATCAGAGTGTTGAAGAAACACAGAAATTGCATCGGGATTGAATACAACAGTCACCATGCGCACTTTCTTCCACGGGAGATATGTCTCAAACAGTCTACGCTTTTGATCGTTCCCTGGAAGACCAGTAGTAGTTTCCGATGCACATCTCGTGGCATTCCGTAATCTGTGGAGTTTCAGAGTGTTGATGAGACACAGAAATTGCATCGGGATTGAATACAACAGTCACAATCCACACTTTCCTCCACGGTAGTGATGTCTCAAACAGTCTACGATTTGATCGTTCCCTGGAAGTCCATTAGTAGTTTCCGATGAACATCTGGCGGCATTCTGTAATCTGTGGACTATCAGAGTGTTGATGAAATACAGAAATTGCATCGGGATTGAATATAACAGTCACCATGCGCACTTTCCTACACGGGAGGTATGTCTCAGACAGTCTACGCTTTGATCGTTCCCTGGAAGACCAGTAGTGGTTTCCGATGCACATCTGGAGGCATTCTGTAATCTGAGGACTATCACAGTGTTGATGAAACACAGAGATTGCGTCGGGATCGAATACAACAGTCACCATGTGCACATTCCTCAATAAAAGTAATGTCTCAAACAGTCTACGCTTTGATCGTTCCCTGGAAGACCAGTAGTAGTTTCCGATGCACATCTGGTGGCATTCTGTGATGTGTAGACCATCAAAGTGTTGATGAAACACAGTAATTGCATCGGGATTGAATACAAATGTCACCATGCGCACTTTCCTCCATGGGTGTAATGTCTCTAACAGTCTACGCTTTGATCGTTCCCTGGAAGACCAGTAGAAGTTTCCGATGCACATCTGGAGGCATTCTGTAATCTGTGGAGTATCAGAGTGTTGATGAAACACAGAAATTGCATCGGGATTGAATACAACAGTCACCATGCGCATTTTCCTCCATTGGAGTAATGTCTCAAACAGTCTACGCTTTGATCGTTCCCTGGAAGACCAGTAGTAGTTTCCGATGCACATCTGGAGTCATTCTGTAATCTGTGGAGTATTAGAGTGTTGATGAAACACAGAACTTGCATCGGGTTGGAATACAACAGTCACCATTCGCACATTCCTACATGGGAGTATTTCACAAATAGTCTACGTTTTGATCGTTCCCTGGAAGACCAGTAGCAGTTTCCGTTGCACATCAGGTGGCATTGTGTAATCTGTGGACTATCAGAGTGTTGATGACACACAGAAATTGCATCGGGATTGAATACAACAGTCACCATGCGCACTATCCTCCACAGGAGGTATGTCTCAAACAGTCTACGCTCTGATCGTTCCCTAGAAGACCAGTAGTCGATTCCGATGAACATCTGGTGGCATTCTGTAATCTGTGGCCTATGAGAGTGTTGATGAAACACAGAAACTTCATCGGGATTGAATACAACAGTCACCATGCGCACTTTCCTCCATGAGAGTAATTCTCAAACGGTCTATGCTTTGATCGTTCCCTGTAAGACCAGTAGTAGTTTCCGATGCACATCTCGAGGCATTCTGTAATCTGTGGACTATTAGAGTGTTGATGAAACACAGAAATAGCATCGGGATTGAATACAACAGTCACCATGCGCACATTCCTCCATAAAAGTAATGTCTCAAACAGTCTACGCTTTGATCGTTCCCTGGAAGACCAGTAGTAGTTTCCGATGCACATCTGGAGGCATTCTGTAATCTGTAGACTATCAGAGTGTTGATGAAACACAGAAATTGCATCGGGATTGAATACAACAGTCACCATTCGCACTCTCATCCATGGGAGTAATTCTCAAACAGTCTACGTTTTGATCGTTCCCTGGAAGACCAGTAGCAGTTTCCGATGCACATCTGGTGGCATTGTGTAATCTGTGGACTATCAGAGTGTTGATGCCACACAGAAATGGCATCAGCATTGAATACAACAGTCACCATGCGCACTTTCCTCCATGGGAGTAACTCTCAAACAGTGTATGCTTTGATCGTTCCCTGTAAGACCAGTAGTAGTTTTCGATGCACATCTCGAGGCATTCTGTAATCTGTGGACTATTAGAGTGTTGATGAAACAGAGAATTTGCATCGGGATTGAATACAACAGTCACCATGCGCACATTCCTCCATAAAAGTAATGTCTAAAACAGTCTACGCTTTGATCGTTCCCTGGAAGACCAGTAGTAGTTTCCGATGCACATCTGGAGGCATTCTGTTATCTGTGGACTATCAGAGTGTTGATGAAACACAGAAATAGCATCGGGATTGAATACAACAATCACCATGCGCACATTCCTCCATAAAAGCAATGTCTCAAACAGTCTACGCTTTGATCGTTCCCTGGACACCAGTAGTAGTTTCCGATGCACAACTGGAGGCATTCTGTAATCTGTGGACTATCAGAGTGTTGATGAAACACAGAAATTGCATCGGGATTGAATACAACAGTCACCATGCGCAGTTTCCTCCGTGGCAGTAATGTCTCAAACAGTCTACGCTTTGATCGTTCCCTGGAAGACCAGTAGTAGTTTCCGATGCACATCAGGAGGCATTCTGTAATCTGTGGAGTATCAGAGTGTTGATGAAACACAGAAATTGCATCGGGATTGAATATAACAGTCACCAAGCGCACTTTCCTCCATGGGAGTAATGTCCCAAACATTCTACCCTTTGATCGTTCCCTGGAAGACCAGTAGTAGTTTCCGATGCACATCTGTAGGCATTCTGTAATCTGTGGACTGTCAGAGTGTTGATGAAACACATAAATTGCATCGGGATTGAATACAACAATCACCATGCGCACTTTCCTCCATGGGAGTAATGTCTCAAACAGTCTATTCTTTGATCGTTCCCTGGAAGACAAGTAGTAGTTTCCGATGCACATCTGGAGGCATTCTGTAATCTGTGGAGTATCAGAGTGTTGATGAAACACTGAAATTACATCGGGATTGAATACAACAGTCACCATGCGCACTTTCCTCCATGGGAGTAATTCTCAAGCAGTCTACGCTTTGATCGTTCCCTATAAGACCAGTAGTAGTTTCCGATGCACATCTGATGGCATTCTGTAATCTGTGGACTATCAGAGTGTTGATGAAACACAGAAATTGCATAGGGATTGAATACAACAGTCACCATGCGCACTTTCCTCCATGGGAGTAATGTCTCAAAGAGTTTACGCTTTGATCGTTCCCTGGAAGACCAGTAGTAGTTTCCGACGCACATCTGGAGGCATTCTGTTATCTGTGGACTATTAGAGTGTTGATGAAACACAGAAATTGCATCGGGATTGAATACAACACTCACCATGCGCACTTTCCTCCACGGCAGTATTTTCTCAAACATTCTACGCTTTGATCGTTCCCTGGAAGACCAGTAGTAGTTTCCGATGCACATCATGAGGCATTCTGTTATCTGTGGACTATTAGAGTGTTGATGAAACACAGAAATTGCATCGGGATTGAATACAACACTCACCATGCGCACTTTCCTCCACGGCAGTATTTTCTCAAACCATCTACGCTTTGATCGTTCCCTGGAAGACCAGTAGTAGTTTCCGATGCATATCTGGTCGCATTCTGTAATGTGTAGACTATCAGAGTGTTGATGAAACACAGTAATTGCATCGGGATTGAATACAACAGTCACCATGCACACATTCCTCCATAAAAGTAATGTCTCAAACAGTCTACGCTTTGATCGTTTCCTGCAAGACCAGTAGTAGTGTCCGATGAACATCTGGAGGCATTCTGTAATTTGTGGACTATCAGAGTGTTGATGAAACACAGAAATTGCATCGGGATTGAATACAACAGTCACCATACGCACTTTCCTCCATGGGAGTAATGTCTCAGTATGTTAACGCTTTGATCGTTCCCTGGATGACCAGTAGTAGTTTCCGTTGCAAATCTGGAGGCATTCTGTTATCTCTGGACTATCAGAGTGTTGATGAAACACAGAAATTGCATCGGAATTGAATACAACAATCACCATACGCACATTCCTCCATAAAAGTAATGTCTCAAACAGTCTACGCTTTGATCGTTCCCTGGAAGACCAGTAATAGTTTCCGATGCACATCGGGAGGCATTCTGTAATCTGTTAACTATAAGAGTGTTGATGAAACACAGAAATTGCATCGGGATTGGATACAACAGTCTCCATGCGCAGTTTCCTCCATGAAAGTAATGTCTGAAACAGTCTACGCTTTGTTCGTTCCCTGGAAGACAAGTAGTAGTTTCCGATGCACATCTGGAGGCATTCTGTAATCTGTGGAGTATCAGAGTGCTGATAAAACACAGGAATTGCATCGGGATTGAATAAAACAGTCACCATGCGCACTTTCCTCCATGGGAGTAATGTCTCAAACAGTCTAAACTTTGATCGTTCTTTGGAAGACCAGTAGTAGTTTCCGATGCACGTCTGGTGGTATTCTGTAATTTGTGGACTATCAAAGTGTTGATGAAACACAGAAATTGCATCGCGATTGAATACAACAGTCACCATACGCACTTTCCTCCATGGGAATAATGTCTCAAAGAATCTACGCTTTGATCGTTCCCAGGGAGACCAGTAGTAGGTTCCGATGCAGATCTGGAGGCATTCTGTAACCTGTGGACTATCAGAGTGTTGATGAAAGACAGAAAATGCATCGGGATTGAATACAACAGTCACGATGCGCAATTACCACCATGGGAGTAATGTCTCAAAGAGTTTACGCTTTGATCGTTCCCTGGAAGACCAGTAGTAGTTTCCGATGCACATCTGGATGCATTCTGTAATCTGTGGACTATCAGAGTGTTGATGACACACAGAAATTGCATCAGGATTGAATACAACAATCACCATGCGCACTTTCCTCCATGGGAGTAATGTCCCAAACATTCTACGATTTGGTCGTTCACTGGAAGACCAGTAGTAGTTTCCGATGCACATCTGGAGGCATTCTGTAATCTGTGGACTATCAGATTGTTGATGAAACATAGAAATAGCATCGGGATTGAATACAACAATAACCATGTGCACTTTCCTCCATGGGAGTAATGTCTCTAACAGTCTACGCTTTGATCGTTCCCTGGAAGACCAGTAGTAGTTTCCGATGCACATCTGGAGGCATTCTGTAATCTGTGGAGTATCAGAGTGTTGATGAAACACAGAAATTGCATCTGGATTGAATACAACAGTCACCATGCGCACTTCCCTTCACGGGAGTTATGTCTCAAACATTCTACGATTTGATCGTTCCCTGGAAGACCAGTAGTAGTTTCCGATGCACATCTGGTGGCATTCTGTAATGTGTAGACTTTCAAAGTGTTGATAAAATACAGTAATTGCATCAGGATTGAATACAACAGTCACCATGCGCACTTTCCTCCATGGGAGTAATGTCCCAAACATTCTACGATTTGGTCGTTCACTGGAAGACCAGTAGTAGTTTCCGATGCACTTCTGGTGGCTTTCTGTAATGTGTAGACTATCAAAGTGTTGATAAAACACAGTAATTGCATCAGGATTGAATACAACAGTCACCATGCGCACTTTCCTCCATGGGAGTAATGTCTCAAAGAGTTTACGCTTTGATCGTTCCCTGGAAGACCAGTAGTAGTTTCCGATGCACATCTGGAGGCATTCTGTTATCTGTGGACCATTAGAGTATTGATGAAACACAGAAATTGCATCGGGATTGAATACAACACTCATCATGCGCACATTCCTCCACGGCAGTATTTTCTCAAACCATCCACGCTTTGATCGTTCCCTGGAAGACCAGTAGTAGTTTCCCATGCACATCTGGTCGCATTCTGTAATGTGTAGACTATCAGAGTGTAGATGAAACACAGTAATTGCATCGGGATTGAATACAACAGTCACCATGCACACATTCCTCCATAAAAGTAATGTCTCAAACAGTCTACGCTTTGATCGTTCCCTGGAAGACCAGTAGTAGCGTCCGATGAACATCTGGAGGCATTCTGTAATTTGTGGACTATCAGAGTGTTGATGAAACACAGAAATTGCATCGGGATTGAATACAACAGTCACCATGCACACATTCCTCCATAAAAGTAATGTCTCAAGCAGTCTACGCTTTGATCGTTTCCTGGAAGACCAGTAGTAGTGTCCGATGAACATCTGGAGGCATTCTGTAATTTGTGGACTATCAGAGTGTTGATGAAACACAGAGATTGCATCGGGATTGAATACAACAGTTACCATGCGCACTTTCCTTCACGGGAGTTATGTCTCAAACAATCTACGATTTGATCGTTCCCTATAAGACCAGTAGTAGTTTCCGATGCACATCTGGTGGCATTCTGTAATGTGTAGACTATCAAAGTGTTGATAAAACACAGTAATTGCATCAGGATTGAATACAACAATCACCATGCGCACTTTCCTCCATGGGAGTAATGCCTCAAACATTCTACGCTTTGATCGTTCCCTGGAAGACCAGTAGTGGTTTCCGATTCACATCTGGAGGTACTCTGTAATCTGTGGACTATCAGAATGTTGATGAAAGACAGAAATTGCATCGGGATTGAATACAACAGTCACCATGCGCACTGTCCTCCATGGGGGTAATGTCTCAGTAAGTTTACACTTTCATCGTTCCCTGGATGACCAGTAGTAGGTTCCGATGCACATCTGGAGGCATTGTGTTATATGTGGACTATCAGAGTGTTGATGAAACACAGAAATTGCAACGGAATTGAATACAACAATCACCATACGCACATTCCTCCATAAAAGTAATGTCTCAAACAGTCTACGATTTGATCGTTCCCTGGAAGACCAGTAGTAGTTTCCGATGCACATCGGGAGGCATTCTGTAATCTGTTAACTATAAGAGTGTTGATGAAACACAGAAATTGCATCGGGATTGGATACAACAGTCTCCATACGCAGTTTCCTCCATGGCAGTAATGTCTGAAACAGTCTGCGCTTTGTTCGTTTCCCGGAAGACCAGTAGTAGTTTCCGATGCACATCTGGAGGCATTCTGTAATCTGTGGAGTATCAGAGTGCTGATGAAACACAGGAATTGCATCGGGATTGAATAAAACAGTCACCATGCGTACTTTCCTCCATGGGAGTAATGTCTTTAACAGTCTAAACTTTGATCGTTCTTTGGAAGACCAGTAGTAGTTTCCGATGCACGTCTGGTGGTATTCTGTAATCTGTAGACTATCAGAGTGTTGATGAAACACAGAAATAGCATCGGGATTGAATACAACAATCACCATGTGCACTTTCCTCCATGGGAGTAATGTCTCTAACAGTCTACGCTTTGATCGTTCCCTGGAAGACCTGTAGTAGTTTCCGATGCACATCTGGAGGCATTCCGTAATCTGTGGAGTAGCAGAGTGTTGATGAAACACAGAAATTGCATCTGGATTGAATACAAAGGTCACCATGCGCACTTTCCTTCATGGGAGTTATGTCTCAAACAATCTACGATTTGATCGTTCCCTGGAAGACCAGTAGTAGTTTCCGATGCACATCTGGTCGCATTCTGTAATGTGTAGACTATCAGTGTGTTGATGAAACACAGTAATTGCATCGGGATTGAATACAACAGTCACCATGCACACATTCCTCCATAAAAGTAATGTCTCAAACAGTCTACGCTTTGATCGTTTCCTGGAAGAACAGTAGTAGTTTCCGATGCACATCTGGTGGCATTCTGTAATGTGTAGCCTATGAAAGTGTTGATAAAACACAGTAATTGCATCAGGATTGAATACAACAGTCACCATGCGCACTTTCCTCCATGGGAGTAATGTCTCAAGCAGTCTACGCTTTGATCGTTCCCTGGAAGACCAGTAGTAGTTTCCGATGCACATCTGGAGGCATTCTGTAATCTGTGGACTATCAGAATGTTGATGAAAGACAGAAATTGCACCTGGATTGAATACAACAGTCACCATGCACACTTTCCTCCATGCGAGTAATGTCTCAAACAGTCTACGCTTTGATCGCTCCCTGGAAGACCAGTAGTAGTTTCCGATGCACATCTGGAGGCATTCTGTAATCTGTGGAGTATCAGAGTGCTGATGAAACACAGGAATTGCATCGGGATTGAATAAAACAGTCACCATGCGCACTTTCCTCCATCGGAGTAATGTCTCAAACAGTCTAAACTTTGATCGTTCTTTGGAAGACCAGTAGCAGTTTCCGATGCACGTCTGGTGGTATTCTGTAATCTGTGGACTATCAAAGTGTTGATGAAACACAGAAATTGCATCGCGATTGAATACAACAGTCACCATACGCACTTTCCTCCATGGGAATAATGTCTCAAACAGTCTACGCTTTGATCGTTCCCAGGGAGACCAGTAGTAGGTTCCGATTCACATCTGGAGGCATTCTGTAACCTGTGGACTATCAGAGTGTTGATGAAAGACAGAAAATGCATCGGGATTGAATACAACAGTCACGATTCGCAATTACCTCCATGCGAGTAATGTCTCAAAGAGTTTACGTTTTGATCGTTCCCTGGAAGACCAGTAGTAGTTTCCGATGCACATCTGGATGCATTCTGTAATCTGTGGACTATCAGAGTGTTGATGACACACATAAATTGCATCAGGACTGAATACAACAATCACCATGCGCACTTTCCACCATGGGAGTAATGTCCCAAATATTCTACGCTTTGATCGTTCCCTGGAAGACCAGTAGTAGTTTCCGATTCACATCTGGAGGCATTCTGTAATCTGTGGACTATCAGAGTGTTGATGAAACACAGAAATTGCATCGGGATTGAATACAACAATCACCATGCGCACTTTCCTCCATGGGAGTAATGTCTCAAACAGTCTACGCTTTGATCGTTCCCTGGAAGACAAGTAGTAGTTTCCGATGCACATCTGGAGGCATTCTGTAATCTTTGGCCTATCAGAGTGTTGATGAAACACAGAAATTTCTTCAGGATTGAATACAACAGTCACCATGCGCACTTTCCTCCATGAGAGTAATTCTCAAACAGTCTATGCTTTGATCGTTCCCTGTAAGACCAGTAGTAGTTTCCGATGCACATCTCGAGGCATTCTGTAATCTGTGGACTATCAGAGTGTTGATGAAACACAGAAATTGCATCGGGATTGAATACAACAGTCACCATGCGCACTTTCTTCCATGGGAGATATGTCTCAAACAGTCTACGCTTTGATCGTTCCCTGGAAGACCAGTAGTAGTTTCCGATGCACATCTGGTGGCATTCTGTAATGTGTAGACTATCAAAGTGTTGATAAAACACAGTAATTGCACCTGGATTGGATACAACAGTCACCATGCGCACTTTCCTCCATGGGAGTAATGTCTCAAACAGTCTACGCTTCGATCGTTCCCTGGAAGACCAGTAGTAGTTTCCGATGCACATCGGGAGGCATTCTGTAATCTGTTAACTATAAGAGTGTTGATGAAACACAGAAATTGCATCGGGATTAAATACAACAGTCTCCATGCGCAGTTTCCTCCATGAAAGTAATGTCTGAAACAGTCTACGCTTTGTTCGTTCCCTGGAAGACAAGTAGTAGTTTCCGATGCACATCTGGAGGCATTCTGTAATCTGTGGAGTATCAGAGTTCTGATAAAACACAGGAATTGCATCGGGATTGAATAAAACAGTCACCATGCGCACTTTCCTCCATGGGAGTAATGTCTCAAACAGTCTAAACTTTGATCGTTCTTTGGAAGACCAGTAGTAGTTTCCGATGCACGTCTGGTGGTATTCTGTAATTTGTGGACTATCAAGGTGTTGATGAAACACAGAAATTGCATCGCGATTGAATACAACAGTCACCATACGCACTTTCCTCTATGGGAACAATGTCTCAAAGAGTCTACGCTTTGATCGTTCCCAGCGAGACCAGTAGTAGGTTCCGATGCACATCTGGAGGCATTCTGTAACCTGTGGACTATCAGAGTGTTGATGAAAGACAGAAAATGCATCGGGATAGAATACAACAGTCACGATGCGCAATTACCTCCATGGGAGTAATGTCTCAAAGAGTTTACGCATTTATCGTTCCCTGGAAGACCAGTAGTAGTTTCCGATGCACATCTGGATGCATTCTGTAATCTGTGGACTATCAGAGTGTTGATGACACACAGAAATTGCATCAGGATTGAATACAACAATCACCATGCGCACTTTCCTCCATGGGAGCAATGTCCCAAACATTCTACGATTTGGTCGTTCACTGGAAGACCAGTAGTAGTTTCCGATGCACATCTGGAGGCATTCTGTAATCTGTGGACTATCAGATTGTTGATGAAACATAGAAATAGCATCGGGATTGAATACAACAATAACCATGTGCACTTTCCTCCATGGGAGTAATGTCTCTAACAGTCTACGCTTTGATCGTTCCCTGGAAGACAAGTAGTAGTTTCCGATGCACATCTGGAGAAATTCTGTAATCTGTGGAGTATCAGAGTGTTGATGAAACACAGAAATTGCATCTGGATTGAATACAAGAGTCACCATGCGCACTTTCCTTCACGGGAGTTATGTCTCAAACAATCTACGATTTGATCGTTCCCTGGAAGACCAGTAGTGGTTTCCGATGCACATCTGGTGGCATTCTGTAATGTGTAGGCTATCAAAGTGTTGATAAAACACAGTAATTGCATCAGGATTGAATACAACAGTCACCATGCGCACTTTCCTCCATGGGAGTAATGTCTCAAAGAGTTTACGCTTTGATCGTTCCCTGGAAGACCAGTAGTAGTTTCCGATGCACATCTGGAGGCATTCTGTTATCTGTGGACCATTAGAGTATTGATGAAACACAGAAATTGCATCGGGATTGAATACAACACTCATCATGCGCACATTCCTCCACGGCAGTATTTTCTCAAACCCTCTACGCTTTGATCGTTCCCTGGAAGACCAGTAGTAGTTTCCGGTGCACATCTGGTCGCATTCTGTAATGTGTAGAATATCAGAGTGTAGATGAAACACAGTAATTGCATCGGGATTGAATACAACAGTCACCATGCACACATTCCTCCATAAAAGTAATGTCTCAAACAGTCTACGCTTTGATCGTTTCCTGGAAGACCAGTAGTAGTGTCCGATGAACATCTGGAGGCATTCTGTAATTTGTGGACTATCAGAGTGTTGATGAAACACAGAAATTGTATCGGGATTGAATACAACAGTCACCATGCGCACTTTCCTTCACGGGAGTTATGTCTCAAACAATCTACGATTTGATCGTTCCCTGGAAGACCAGTAGTAGTTTCCGATGCACATCTGGTGGCATTCTGTAATGTGTAGACTATCAGAGTGTTGATGAAACACAGTAATTGCATCGGGATTGAATACAACAGTCACCATGCACACATTCCTCCATAAAAGTAATGTCTCAAGCAGTCTACGCTTTGATCGTTTCCTGGAAGACCAGTAGTAGTGTCCGATGAACATCTGGAGGCATTCTGTTATATGTGGACTATCAGAGTGTTGATGAAACACAGAAATTGCAACGGAATTGAATACAACAATCACCATACGCACATTCCTCCATAAAAGTAATGTCTCAAACAGTCTACGCTTTGATCGTTCCCTGGAAGACCAGTAGTAGTCTCCGATGCACATCGGGGGGCATTCTGTAATCTGTTAACTATAAGAGTGTTTATGAAACACAGAAATTGCATCGGGATTGGATACAACAGTCCCCATGCGCAGTTTCCTCCATGGCAGTAATGTCTGAAACAGTCTACGCTTTGTTCGTTTCCCGGAAGACCAGTAGTAGTTTCCGATGCACATCTGGAGGCATTCTGTAATCTGTGGAGTATCAGAGTGCTGATGAAACACAGGAATTGCATCGGGATTGAATAAAACAGTCACCATGCGTACTTTCCTCCATGGGAGTAATATCTTAAACAGTCTAAACTTTGATAGTTCTTTGGAAGACCAGTAGTAGTTTCCGATGCACGTCTGGTGGTATTCTGTAATCTGTAGACTATCAGAGTGTTGATGAAACACAGAAATAGCATCGGGATTGAATACAACAATCACCATGTGCACTTTCCTCCATGGGATTAATGTCTCTAACAGTCTACGCTTTGATCGTTCCCTGGAAGACCTGTAGTAGTTTCCGATGCACATCTGGAGGCATTCCGTAATCTGTGGAGTAGCAGAGTGTTGATGAAACACAGAAATTGCATCTGGATTGAATACAATGGTCACCATGCGCACTTTCCTTCACGGGTGTTATGTCTCAAACAATCTACGATTTGATCGTTCCCTGGAAGACCAGTAGTAGTTTCCGATGCACATCTGGTGGCATTCTGTAATCTGTGGACTATCAGAATGTTGATGAAAGACAGAAATTGCATCGGGATTGAATACAACAGTCACCATGCGCACTTTCCTCAATTGGAGTAATGTCTCAGTAAGTTTAAGCTCTGATCGTACCCTGGATGACCAGTAGTAGTTTCCGATGCACATCTGGAGGCATTCTATTATCTGTGGACTATCAGAGTATTGATGAACCACAGAAATTGCATCGGGATTGAATACAACAATCACCATACGCACATTCCTCCACGGCAGTATTTTCCCAAACCATCTACGCTTTGATCGTTCTCTGGAAGACCAGTAGTAGTTTCCGATGCACGTCTGGTCGCATTCTGTAATGTGTAGACTATCAGTGTGTTGATGAAACACAGTAATTGCATCTGGATTGAATACACCAGTCACCATGCACACATTCCTCCATAAAAGTAATGTCTCAAACAGTCTACGCTTTGATCGTTTCCTGGAAGAACAGTTGTAGTTTCCGATGCACATCTGGTGGCATTCTGTAATGTGTAGCCTATCAAAGTGTTGATAAAACACAGTAATTGCATCAGGATTGAATACAACAGTCACCATGCGCACTTTCCTCCATGGGAGTAATGTCTCAAGCAGTCTACGCTTTGATCGTTCCCTGGAAGACCAGTAGTAGTTTCCGATGCACATCTGGAGGCATTCTGTAATCTGTGGACTATCAGAATGTTGATGAAAGACAGAAATTGCATCGGGATTGAATACAACAGTCACCATGCGCACTTTCCTCAATTGGAGTAATGTCTCAGTAAGTTTACGCTCTGATCGTTCCCTGGATGACCAGTAGTAGTTTCCGATGCACATCTGGAGGCATTCTATTATCTGTGGACTATCAGAGTGTTGATGAACCACAGAAATTGCATCGGGATTGAATACAACAATCACCATACGCACATTCCTCCATAAAAGTAAAGTCTCACACACTCCACGCTTTGATCGTTACCTGGAAGACCAGTAGTAGTTTCCGGTGCACATCGGGAGGCATTCTGTAATCTGTTAACTATAAGCGTGTTGATGAAACACAGAAATTGCATCGGGATTGAATAGAACAGTCTCCATGCGCAGTTTCCTCCATGGCAGTAATGTCTGAAACAGTCTACGCTTTGTTCGTTCCCTGGAAGACCAGTATTAGTTTCCGATGCACATCTGGAGGCATTCTGTAATCTGTGGAGTATCAGAGTGCTGATGAAACACAGGAATTGCATCGGGATTGAATAAAACAGTCACCATGCGCACTTTCCTCCATCGGAGTAATGTCTCAAACAGTCTAAACTTTGATCGTTCTTTGGAAGACCAGTAGCAGTTTCCGATGCACGTCTGGTGGTATTCTGTAATCTGTGGACTATCAAAGTGTTGATGAAACACAGAAATTGCATCGCGATTGAATACAACAGTCACCATACGCACTTTCCTCCATGGGAACATTGTCTCAAACAGTCTACGCTTTGATCGTTCCCAGGGAGACCAGTAGTAGGTTCCGATGCACATCTGGAGGCATTCTGTAACCTGTGGACTATCAGAGTGTTGATGAAAGACAGAAAATGCATCGGGATTGAATACAACAGTCACGATTCGCAATTACCTCCATGCGAGTAATGTCTCAAAGAGTTTACGTTTTGATCGTTCCCTGGAAGACCAGTAGTAGTTTCCGATGCACATCTGGATGCATTCTGTAATCTGTGGACTATCAGAGTGTTGATGACACACATAAATTGCATCAGGACTGAATACAACAATCACCATGCGCACTTTCCACCATGGGAGTAGTGTCCCAAACATTCTACGATTTGATCGTTCCCTGGAAGACCAGTAGTAGTTTCCGATGCACATCTGGAGGCATTCTGTAATCTGTGGACTATCAGAGTGTTGATGAAACACAGAAATTGCATCGGGATTGAATACAACAATCACCATGCGCACTTTCCTCCATGGGAGTAATGTCTCAAACAGTCTACGCTTTGATCGTTCCCTGGAAGACAAGTAGTAGTTTCCGATGCACATCTGGAGGCATTCTGTAATCTGTGGCCTATCAGAGTGTTGATGAAACACAGAAATTTCTTCGGGATTGAATACAACAGTCACCATGCGCACTTTCCTCCATGAGAGTAATTCTCAAACAGTCTATGCTTTGATCGTTCCCTGTAAGACCAGTAGTAGTTTCCGATGCACATCTCGAGGCATTCTGTAATCTGTGGACTATTAGAGTGTTGATGAAACACAGAAATTGCATCGGGATTGAATACAACAGTCACCATGCACACTTTCTTCCACGGGAGATATGTCTCAAACAGTCTACGCTTTGATCGTTCCCTGGAAGACCAGTAGTAGTTTCCGATGCACATCTGGTGGCATTCTGTAATGTGTAGACTATCAAAGTGTTGATAAAACACAGTAATTGCATCAGGATTGAATACAACAGTCACCATGCGCACTTTCCTCCATGGGAGTAATGTCTCAAACAGTCTACGCTTCGATCGTTCCCTGGAAGACCAGTAGTAGTTTCCGATGCACAACTGGAGGCATTCTGTAATTTGTGGACTATCAGAGTGTTGATGAAACACAGATATTGCATCGGGATGGAATACAACAGTCACCATGCGCACATTCCTCCATAAAAGTAATGTCTCAAACAGTCTACGCTTTGATCGTTCAATGGAAGACCAGTAGTAGTTTCAGATGAACATCTGGAGGCATTCTGTAATTTGTGGACTATCAGAGTGTTGATGAAACACAGAAATTGCATCGGGATTTAATACAACAGTCACCATGCGCACTTTCCTCCATGGTAGTAATGTCTCAAACAGTCTACGCTTTGATCGTTCCCTGGAAGACCAGTAATAGTTTCCGATGCACATCTGGAGGCATTCTGTTATTTGTGGACTATCAGAGAGCTGATGAAACACAGAAAATGCATGGGTTGAATACAACAGTCACCATGAACACTTTCCTCCATGGGAGTAATGTCTCAACGAGTTTACGCTTTGATCGTTACCTGGAAGAGCAGTAGTGGTTTCCGATGAACATCTGGAGGCATTCTGTTGTCTGTGGACTATCAGAGTGCTGATGAAACAGAGAAATTGCATCGGGATTGAATAGAACAGTCACCATGCGCACTTTCCTCCATGGAGGTATGTCTCAAGCAGTCTACGCTTTGATCGTTCCCTGGAAGACCAGTAGTAGTTTCCGATGCACATCTGGAGGTATTCTGTAATCTAAGGACTATTAGAGTGTTGATGAAACACAGAAATTGCATCGGGATGGAATACAACAGTCACCATGCGCACATTCCTCCATAAAAGTAATGTCGCAAACAGTCTAAGCTTTGATCGTTCTCTGGAAGACCAGTAGTAGTTTCCGATGAACATCTGGAGGCATTCTGTAATTTGTGGACTATCAGAGTGTTGATGAAACACAGAAATTGCATCGGGATTTAATACAAAATCACCATGCGCACTTTCCTCCATGGTAGTAATGTCTCAAACAGTCTACGCTTTGATCGTTCCCTGGAAGACCAATAGTAGTTTCCGATGAACATCTGGCGGCATTGGGTAATCTGAGGACTATCAGAGTGTTGATGAAACACAGAAATAGCATAGGGATTTAATACAACAGTCACCATGCGCACATTCCTCCATGGGAGTAATTCACAAACAGTCCATGCTATGATAATTCCCTGTAAGGCCAGTAGTAGTTTCCGATGCACATCTGGAGGCATTCTGTAATTTGTGGACTATCAGAGTGTTGATGAAACACAGAAAGTGCATCGGGATTGAATACAACAGTCACCATGCGCACCTTCCTCCATGGGAGTAATTCTCAAACAGTCAATGCTTTGATCGTTCGATGGAACACCAGTAGTAGTTTCCGATGAACATCTGGAGGCATTCTGTAATTTGTGGACTATCAGAGTGTTGATGAAACACAGAAATTGCATCGGGATTGAATACAACAGTCACCATGCGCACTTTCCTCCATGGGAGTAATGTCTCTAACAGTCTACGCTTTGATCGTTCCCTGGAAGACCAGTAGTAGTTTCCGATGCACATCTGGAGGTTTTCTGTACTCTGTGGACTATCAGTGTGTTGTTGAAACACAGAAATTGCATCGGGATTGAATAGAACAGTCACCATGCGCACTTTCCTCAATGGGAGTAAAGTCTCAAATACTCCACGCTTTGATCGTTCCCTGGAAGACCAGTAGTAGTTTCCGATGAACATCTGGAGGCTTTCCGTAATTTGTGGACTATCAGAGTGTTGATGAAAGACAGAAATTGCATCAGGATTGAATACAACAGTCACCATGCGCACTTTCCTCCACGGATGACCAGTTGTAGTTTCCGATGCACATCTGGTTGCATTCTGTAATGTGTAGACTATCAGAGTGTTGATGAAACACAGTAATTGCATCAGGATTGAATACAACAGTCACCATGCGCACTTTCCTCCATTGGAATATTGTCTCTAACAGTCTACGCTTTGATCGTTCCCTGGAAGACCAGTAGTAGTTTCCGATGCAAATCTGGAGGCTTTCTGTACTCTGTGGACTATCAGAGTGTTGATGAAACACAGAAATTGCATCGGGATTGAATACAACAGTCACCATGCGCACTTTACTCCACGGGAGGTATGTATCAAACAGTCTACGCATTTATCGTTCCCTGGAAGACCAATAGTAGTTTCCGATGCACATCTGGAGGCATTCTGTAATCTGAGGACTATCAGGGTGTTGATGAAACACAGAAATTGCATCGGGATTGAATACAACGGTCACCATAGGCACTTTCCTCCATGGGAGTAATTCTCAAACTGTCTATGCTTTGATCGTACCCTGGAAAACCAGTAGTAGTTTCCGATGAAGCCTCCACGGGAGGTATGTCTCAAACAGTCTACGCTTTCATAGTTCCCTGGAAGACCAATAGTAGTTTCCGATGAAAATCTGGAGGCATTCTGTAATCTGAGGACTATCAGAGTGTTGATGAAACACAGAAATTGCATCGGGAATGAATACAAGAGTCACCATGCGCACATTCCTCCATGGGAGTAATTCTCAAACAGTCTATGCTTTGATCGTTCCCTGTAAGACCAGTAGTAGTTTCTGATGCACATCTCGAGGCATTCTGTAATATGTGGACTATTAGAGTGTTGATGAAACACAGAAATTGCATCGGGATTGAATACAACAGTCACCATGCGCACATTCCTCCATAAAAGTAATGTCTCAAACAGTCTACGCTTTGATCGTTCCCTGGAAGACCAGTAGTAGTTTCCGATGAACATCTGGAGGCATTCTGTAATTTGTGGACTATCAGAGTGTTGATGAAACACAGAAATTGCATCGGGATTGGATACAACAGCCACCATGCGCACTTTCCTCCATGGGAGTAATTCTCAAACAGTCTATGTTTTGATCGTTCCCTGGAAGACCAGTAGTAGTTTCCGATGAACATCTGGAGGCATTCTGTAATTTGTGGACCATCATAGTGTTGATGAAACACAGAAATAGCATCGGGATTGAATACAACAGTCACCATGCGCACTTTCCTCCACGGTAGAAATGTCTCAAATAGTCTACGCTTTGATCGTTCCCTGGAAGACCAGTAGTAGTTTCCGATGAACATCTGGCGGCATTCTGTAATCTGTGGACTTTCAGAGTGTTGATGAAACACAGAAATTGCATCGGGATTGAATACAACTGTCGCCATGCGCACTTTCCTCCACGGTAGGTTTGTCTCAAACAGTCTACGCTTTGATCATTCCCTGGAAGACCAGTAGTAGTTTCCGATGCACATCTGGAGGCATTATGTAATCTGATGACTATCAGAGTGTTGATGATACACAGAAATTGCATCGGGATTGAATACAACAGTCACCATGCGCACATTCCTCCATGAAAGTAAGGTCTCAAACAGTCTACGACTTGATCGTTCCCTGGATGACCAGTAGTAGTTTCCGATGAACATCTGGAGGCATTCTGTAATTTGTGGACTATCAGAGTGTTGACGAAACACAGAAATTGCATCGGGATTGAATACAACAGTCACCAAGCGCACATTCCTCCATGGGAGTAAATCTCAAACAGTCTATGCTTTTATCGTTCCCTGTAAGACCAGTAGTAGTTTCCGATGCACATCTCGAGGCATTTTTTAATCTGTGGACTATTAGAGTGTTGATGAAACACAGAAATTGCATTGGGATTGAATACAACAGTCACCATGCGCACATTCCTCCATGGGAGTAATGTCTCAAACAGTCTACGCTTTGATCGTTCCCTGGAAGACCAGTAGTAGTTTCCGATGAACATCTGGAGGCATTCTGTAATTTGTGGACTATCAGAGTGTTGATGAAACACAGAAATTGCATCGGGATTGAATACAACAGTCACCATGCGCACTTTCCTCCATGGGAGTAATGTCTTTAACAGTCTACGCTTTGATCGTTCCCTGGAAGACCAGTAGTAGTTTCCGATGCACATCTGGAGGCATTCTGTGATTTGTGGACTATCAGAGTGTTGATGAAACACAGAAATTGCATCGGGATTGAATACAACAGTCACCATGCGCACTTTCCTCCATGGGAGTAATGTCGTTAACAGTCTACGTTTTGATCGTTCCCTGGAAGACCAGTAGTAGTTTCCGATGCACATCTGGAGGCTTTCTGTAATCTGAGGACTATCAGAGTGTTGATGACACACAGAAATTGCATCGGGATTGAATACAACTGTCACCATGCGCACTTTCCTCCACGGGAGGTATGTCTCAAACAGTCTAAACTTTGATCGTTCCCTGGAAGACCAGTAGTAGTTTCCGATGCACATCTGGAGGCATTCTGTAATCTGATGACTATCAGAGTGTTGATGAAACACAGATATTGCATCGGGATTGAATACAACAGTCACCAAGCGCACATTCCTCCATGGGAGTAATTCTCAAACAGTCAATGATTTGATCGTTCCCTGTAAGACCAGTAGTAGTTTCCGATGCACATCTGGAGGCTTTCTGTAATTTGTGGACTATCAGAGTGTTGACGAAACACAGAAATTGCATCGGGATTGAATACAACTGTCACCATGTGCACTTTCCTCCATGGGAGTAATGTCTTAAATACTTTACGCTTTGATCGGTTCCTGGAAGACCAGTGATAGTTTTAGATGAACATCTGGAGTCATTCTGTAATTTGTGGACTATCAGAGAGTTGATGAAACACAGTAACTGCATCGGGATTGAATACAAGAGTCACCATGCGCACTTTCCTCCATGGGAGTAATGTCTTAAACAGTCTACGATTTGATCTTTCCCTGGAAGACCAGTAGTAGTTTCCTATGAACAACTGGAGGCATTCTGTAATTTGTGGACTATCAGAGTGTTGATAAAACACAGAAATTGCATCGGGATTGAATACAATAGTCACCATGCGCACTTTCCTCCATGTGAGTAATGTCGTTAACAGTCTACGCTTTCATCGTTCCCAGGAAGACCAGTAGTAGTTTCCGATGCACATCTGGAGGCATTCTGTAATTTGTGGACTATCAGAGGGTTGATGAAACACAGTAAATGCATCGGGAATGAATACAACAGTCACCATGCGCACTTTCCTCCATGGGAGTAATGTCTCAAACAGTCTACGCTTTGATCGTTCCTTGGAAGTCCAGTAGTAGTTTCCGATGCACATCTGGAGGCTTTCTGTACTCTGTGGACTGTCAGAGTGTTGATGAAACACAGAAATTGCATCGGGATTGAATACAACAGTCTCCATGCGCAGTTTCCTCCATGGGAGTTATGTCTCAAAGAGTCTACGCTTTGATCTTTCCCTGGAAGACCAGTAGTAGCTTCCGATGCACATCAGGAGGCATTCTGTAGCCTGTGGACTATCAGAGTGTTGATGAAACACAGAAATTGCATCGGGATTGATTACAACATTCACGATGCGCACTTTCCTCCATGGGACTAATGTCTCAAAGAGTTTACGTTTTGATTGTTCCCTGGAAGACCAGTAGTAGTTTCCGATGCACATCTGGATGCATTAGGTAATCTGCGGACTCTCAGAGTGTTGATGAAACACAGAAATTGCATCGGGATTGAATACAACAGTCACCATCCGCAGTTTCCTCCATCGAAGTAATGTCTGAGACAGTCTACGCCTGGATCGTTCCCAGGAAGACCAGTAGTAGTTTCCGATGCACGAGGCTTTCTGTACTCAGAGGACTGTCAGAGTGTTGATGAAACACAGAAATTGCATCGGGATTGAATACAACAGTCTCCATGCGCAGTTTCCTCCATGGGAGTTATGTCTCAAAGAGTCTATGCTTTGATCTTTCCCTGGAAGACCAGTAGTAGGTTCCGATGCACATCTGGAGGCATTTTGTAGTCTGTGGACTATCAGAGTGTTAATGAAACACAGAAAATGCATGGATTGAATGCAACAGTCACCATGCGCACTTTCCTCCATGGGAGTAATGTCTCAAGGAGTTTACGCTTTGATCGTTCCCTGGAAGAACAGTAGTAGTTTCCGATGCACTTCTATAGGCATTCTGTAATATGTGGACTATCAGAGTGTTGATGAAACACAGAAATTGCATCGAGATTGAATACAACAGTCACCATGAGCACGTTCCTCAAAGGGAGTAAAGTCTGAAAGAGTCTACGCTTTGATCGTTCCCTAGAAGACCAGTAGTAGTTTCCGATGCACATCTGGAGGCATTCTGTAATCTGTGGACTATCAGAGTGTTGATGAAACACAGAAATTGCATCGGGATTGAATACGACAGTCACCATCCGCACTTTCCTCCATGGGAGTAATGTCTGAAAGAGTCTACGCTTTGATCGTTCCTTGGAAGACCAGTAGTAGTTTCCGATGCACATCTGGAGGCTTTCTGTACTCTGTGGACTGTCAGAGTGTTGATGAAACACAGAAATTGCATCGGGATTGAATACAACAGTCTCCATGCGCAGTTTCCTCCATGGGAGTTATGTCTCAAAGAGTCTACGCTTTGATCTTTCCCTGGAAGACCAGTAGTAGCTTCCGATGCACATCTGGAGGCATTCTGTAGCCTGTGGACTATCAGAGTGTTGATGAAACACAAAAATTGCATCGGGATTGAATACAACATTCACGATGCGCGCTTTCCTCCATGGGACTAATGTCTCAAAGAGTTTACGTTTTGATTGTTCCCTGGAAGACCAGTAGTAGTTTCCGATGCACATCTGGAGGCATTAGGTAATCTGCGGACTCTCAGAGTGTTGACGAAACACAGAAATTGCATCGGGATTGAATACAACAGTCACCATCCGCAGTTTCCTCCATCGAAGTTATGTCTGAAACAGTCTACGCCTGGATCGTTCCCAGGAAGACCAGTAGTAGTTTCCGATGCACGAGGCTTTCTGTACTCAGAGGACTGTCAGAGTGTTGATGAAACACAGAAATTGCATCGGGATTGAATACAACAGTCTCCATGCGCAGTTTCCTCCATGGGAGTTATGTCTCAAAGAGTCTGTGCTTTGATCTTTCCCTGGAAGACCAGTAGTAGGTTCCGATGCACATCTGGAGGCATTTTGTAGTCTGTGGACTATCAGAGTGTTAATGAAACACAGAAAATGCATGGATTGAATGCAACAGTCACCATGCGCACTTTCCTCCATGGGAGTAATGTCTCAAGGAGTTTACGCTTTGATCGTTCCCTGGAAGAACAGTAGTAGTTTCCGATGCACTTCTATTGGCATTCTGTAATATGTGGACTATCGGAGTGTTGATGAAACACAGAAATTGCATCGAGATTGAATACAACAGTCACCATGGGCACGTTGCTCAATGGGAGTAAAGTCTGAAAGAGTCTACGCTTTGATCGTTCCCTAGAAGACCAGTAGTAGTTTCCGATGCACATCTGGAGGCATTCTGTAATCTGTGGACTATCAGAGTGTTAATGAAACACAGAAATTGCATCGGGATTGAATACGACAGTCACCATCCGCACTTTCCTCCATGGGAGTAATGTCTGAAAGAGTCTACGCTTTGATCGTTCCCTGGAAGACCAGTAGTAGTTTCCGATGCACATCACGTGGCATTCTGTAATCTGTGGACTATCAGAATGTTAATGAAACACAGAAAATGCATGGATTGAATGCAACAGTCACCATGCACACTTTCCTCCATGGGAGTAATGTCTCAAGGAGTTTACGCTTTGATCGTTCCCTGGAAGAACAGTAGTAGTTTCCGATGCACTTCTATAGGCATTCTGTAATATGTGGACTATCAGAGTGTTGATGAAACACAGAAATTGCATCGGGATTGAATACAACAGTCACCATGCGCACTTTCCTCCATGGGAGTAATTCTCAAACAGTCTACGCTTTGATCGTTCCCTGGAAGAACAGTTGTAGTTTCCGATGCACATCTGGTGGCATTCTGTAATCTGTGGACTATCAGAGTGTTGATGAAACACAGAAATTGCATCGGGATTGAATACGACAGTCACCATCCGCACTTTCCTCCATGGGAGTAATGTCTGAAAGAGTCTACGGTTTGATCGTTCCCTGGAAGACCAGTAGTAGTTTCCGATGCACATCTCGTGGCATTCTGTAATCTGTGGACTATCAGAGTGTTAATGAAACACAGAAAATGCATGGATTGAATACAACAGTCACCATGCGCACTTTCCTCCATGGGAGTAATGTCTCAAGGAGTTTACGCTTTGATCGTTCCCTGGAAGAACAGTAGTAGTTTCCGATGCACTTCTGGAGGCATTCTGTAATATGTGGACTATCAGAGTGTTGATGAAACACAGAAATTGCATCGGGATTGAATACAACAGTCACCATGCGTACTTTCCTCCATGAGAGTAATGTCTCTAACAGTCTACGCTTTGATCGTTCCCTGGAAGACCAGTAGTAGTTTCCGATGCACACCTGGAGGCTTTCTGTAATCTGAGGACTATCAGAGTGTTGATGACACACAGAAATTGCATCGGGATTGAATAAAACTGTCACCATGCGCACTTTCCTCCACGGGAGGTATGTCTCAAACAGTCTACGCTTTGATCGTTCCGTGGAAGACCAGTAGTAGATTCCGATGCACATCTGGAGGCATTCTGTAATCTGATGACTATCAGAGTGTTGATGAAACACTGAAATTGCATCGGGATTGAATACAACAGTCACCAAGCGCACATTCCTCCATGGGAGTAATTCTCAAACAGTCTAGGCTTTGATCGTTCCCTGTAAGACCAGTAGTAGTTTCCGATGCACATCTGGAGGCTTTCTGTAATTTGTGGACTATCAGAGTGTTGATGAAACACAGAAATTGCATCGGGATTGAATAGAACAGTCACCATGTGCACTTTCCTCCATGGGAGTAATGTCTCAAATACTCTACGTTTTGATCGGTTCCTGGAAGACCAGTAGTAGTTTCCGATGAACATCTGGAGGCATTCTGTAATTTGTTTACTATCAGAGTGTTGATGAAACACAGTAACTGCATCGGGATTGAATACAACCGTCACCATGCGCACTTTACTCCATGGGAGTAATGTCTCAAACAGTCTACGTTTTGATCGTTCCGTGGAAGACCAGTAGTAGTTTCCGATGCACATCTGGAGGCATTCTGTAATCTGATGACTATCAGAGTGTTGATGAAACACTGAAATTGCATCGGGATTGAATACAACAGTCACCAAGCGCACATTCCTCCATGGGAGTAATTCTCAAACAGGCTAGGCTTTGATCGTTCCCTGTAAGACCAGTAGTAGTTTCCGATGCACATCTGGAGGCATTCTGTAATTTGTGGACTATCAGAGGGTTGATGAAACACAGTAACTGCATCGGGATTGAATACAACAGTCACCATGCGCACTTTCCTCCATGGGAGTAATGTCCCAAACAGTCTACGCTTTGATCGTTCCCTGGAAGACCAGTAGTAGTTTCCGATGCACATCTGGAGGCTTTCTGTACTCTGTGGACTGTCAGAGTGTTGATGAAACACAGAAATTGTATCGGGATTGAATACAACAGTCTCCATGCGCAGTTTCCTCCATGGGAGTTGTGTCTCAAAGAGTCTACGCTTTGATCTTTCCCTGGAAGACCAGTAGTAGCTTCCGATGCACATCTGGAGGCATTCTGTAGCCTGTGGACTATCAGAGTGTTGATGAAACACAGAAATTGCATCGGGATTGAATACAACATTCACGATGCGCACTTTCCTCCATGGGACTAATGTCTCAAAGAGTTTACGTTTTGATTGTTCCCTGGAAGATCAGTAGTAGTTTCCGATGCACATCTGGAGGCATTAGGTAATCTGCGGACTCTCAGAGTGTTGATGAAACACAGAAATTGCATCGGGATTGAATACAACAGTCACCATCCGCAGTTTCCTCCATCGAAGTAATGTCTGAAACAGTCTACGCCTGGATCGTTCCCAGGAAGACCAGTAGTAGTTTCCGATGCACGAGGCTTTCTGTACTCAGAGGACTGTCAGAGTGTTGATGAAACACTGAAATTGCATCGGGATTGAATACAACAGACTCCATGCGCAGTTTCCTCCATGGGAGTTATGTCTCAAAGAGTCTATGCTTTGATCTTTCCCTGGAAGACCAGTAGTAGGTTCCGATGCACATCTGGAGGCATTTTGTAGTCTGTGGACTATCAGAGTGTTGATGAAACACAGAAATTGCATCGAGATTGAATACAACAGTCACCATGGGCACATTCCTCAATGGGAGTAAAGTCTGAAAGAGTCTACGCTTTTATCGTTCCCTAGAAGACCAGTAGTAGTTTCCGATGCACATCTGGAGGCATTCTGTAATCTGTGGACTATCAGAGTGTTGATGAAACACAGAAATTGCATCGGGATTGAATACGACAGTCACCATCCGCACTTTCCTCCATGGGAGTAATGTCTGAAAGAGTCTACGCTTTGATCGTTCCCTGGAAGACCAGTAGTAGTTTCCGATGCACATCTCGTGGCATTCTGTAATCTGTGGACTATCAGAGTGTTAATGAAACACAGAAAATGCATGGATTGAATGCAACAGTCACCATGCGCACTTTCCTCCATGGGAGTAATGTCTCAAGGAGTTTACGCTTTGATCGTTCCCTGGAAGAACAGTAGTAGTTTCCGATGCACTTCTATAGGCATTCTGTAATATGTGGACTATCAGAGTGTTGATGAAACACAGAAATTGCATCCGGATTGAATAGAACAGTCACCATTAGAACTTTCCTCCATGGGAGTAATTCTCAAACAGTCTACGCTTTGATCCTTCCCTGGAAGACCAGTAGTAGTTTCCGATGCACATCTGGTGGCATTCTGTAATCTGTGTACTATCAGAGTGTTGATGAAACACAGAAATTGCATCGGGATTGAATACGACAGTCACCATCCGCACTTTCCTCCATGGGAGTAATGTCTGAAAGAGTCTACGCTTTGATCGTTCCCTGGAAGACCAGTATTAGTTTCCGATGCACATCTCGTGGCATTCTGTAATCTGTGGACTATCAGAGTGTTAATGAAACACAGAAAATGCATGGATTGAATACGACAGTCACCATGCGCACTTTCCTCCATGGGAGTAATGTCTCAAGGAATTTACGCTTTGATCGTTCCCTGGAAGAACAGTAGTAGTTTCCGATGCACTTCTGGAGGCATTCTGTAATATGTGGACTATCAGAGTGTTGATGAAACACAGAAATTGCATCGGGATTGAATACAACAGTCACCATGCGCAGTTTCCTCCATGAGAGTAATGTCTCTAACAGTCTACGCTTTGATCGTTCCCTGGAAGACCAGTAGTAGTTTCCGATGCACATCTGGAGGCTTTCTGTAATCTGAGGACTATCAGAGTGTTGATGACACACAGAAATTGCATCGGGATTGAATAAAACTGTCACCATGCGCACTTTCCTCCACGGGAGGTATGTCTCAAACAGTCTACGCTTTGATCGTTCCGTGGAAGACCAGTAGTAGTTTCCGATGCACATCTGGAGGCATTCTGTAATCTGATGGCTATCAGAGTGTTGATGAAACACTGAAATTGCATCGGGATTGAATACAACAGTCACCAAGCGCACATTCCTCCATGGGAGTAATTCTCAAACAGTCTAGGCTTTGATCGTTCCCTGTAAGACCAGTAGTAGTTTCCGATGCACATCTGGAGGCTTTCTGTAATTTGTGGACTATCGGAGTGCTGATGAAACACAGAAATTGCATCGGGATTGAATAGAACAGTCACCATGTGCACTTTCCTCCATGGGAGTAATGTCTCAAATACTCTACGTTTTGATCGGTTCCTGGAAGACCAGTAGTAGTTTCCGATGAACATCTGGAGGCATTCTGTAATTTGTTTACTATCAGAGTGTTGATGAAACACAGTAACTGCATCGGGATTGAATACAACCGTCACCATGCGCACTTTACTCCATGGGAGTAATGTCTCAAACAGTCTACGTTTTGATCGTTCCCTGGAAGACCAGTAGTAGTTTCCGATGAACATCTGGAGGCATTCTGTAATTTGTGGACTATCAGAGGGTTGATGAAACACAGTAACTGCATCGGGATTGAATACAACAGTCACCATGCGCACTTTCCTCCATGGGAGTAATGTCTCAAACAGTCTACGCTTTGATCGTTCCCTGGAAGACCAGTAGTAGTTTCCGATGCACATCTGGAGGCTTTCTGCACTCTGTGGACTGTCAGAGTGTTGATGAAACACAGAAATTGCATCGGGATTGAATACAACAGTCTCCATGCGCAGTTTCCTCCATGGGAGTTATGTCTCAAAGAGTCTACGCTTTGATCTTTCCCTGGAAGACCAGTAGTAGCTTCCGATGCACATCTGGAGGCATTCTGTAGCCTGTGGACTATCAGAGTGTTGATGAAACACAGAAATTGCATCGGGATTGAATACAACATTCACGATGCGCACTTTCCTCCATGGGACTAATGTCTCAAAGAGTTTACGTTTTGATTGTTCCCTGGAAGATCAGTAGTAGTTTCCGATGCACATCTGGAGGCATTAGGTAATCTGCAGACTCTCAGAGTGTTGATGAAACACAGAAATTGCATCGGGATTGAATACAACAGTCACCATCCGCAGTTTCCTCCATCGAAGTAATGTCTGAAACAGTCTACGCCTGGATCGTTCCCAGGAAGACCAGTAGTAGTTTCCGATGCACGAGGCTTTCTGTACTCAGAGGACTGTCAGAGTGTTGATGAAACACAGAAATTGCATCGGGATTGAATACAACAGTCTCCATGCGCAGTTTCCTCCATGGGAGTTATGTCTCAAAGAATCTATGCTTTGATCTTTCCCTGGAAGACCAGTAGTAGGTTCCGATGCACATCTGGAGGCATTTTGTAGTCTGTGGACTATCAGAGTGTTGATGAAACACAGAAATTGCATCGAGATTGAATACAACAGTCACCATGGGCACGTTCCTCAATGGGAGTAAAGTCTGAAAGTGTCTACGCTTTGATCGTTCCCTAGAAGACCAGTAGTAGTTTCCGATGCACATCTGGAGGCATTCTGTAATCTGTTGACTATCAGAGTGTTGATGAAACACAGAAATTGCATCGGGATTGAATACGACAGTCACCATCCGCACTTTCCTCCATGGGAGTAATGTCTGAAAGAGTCTACGCTTTGATCGTTCCCAGGAAGACCAGTAGTAGTTTCCGATGCACATCTCGTGGCATTCTGTAATCTGTGGACTATAAGAGCGTTAATGAAACACAGAAAATGCATGGATTGAATGCAACAGTCACCATGCGCACTTTCCTCCATGGGAGTAATGTCTCAAGGAGTTTACGCTTTGATCGTTCCCTGGAAGAACAGTAGTAGTTTCCGATACACTTCTATAGGCATTCTGTAATATGTGGACTATCAGAGTGTTGATGAAACACAGAAATTGCATCCGGATTGAATAGAACAGTCACCATTAGAACTTTCCTCCATGGGAGTAATTCTCAAACAGTCTACGCTTTGATCCTTCCCTGGAAGACCAGTAGTAGTTTCCGATGCACATCTGGTGGCATTCTGTAATCTGTGTACTATCAGAGTGTTGATGAAACACAGAAATTGCATCGGGATTGAATACGACAGTCACCATCCGCACTTTCCTCCATGGGAGTAATGTCTGAAAGAGTCTACGCTTTGATCGTTCCCTGGAAGACCAGTAGTAGTTTCCGATGCACATCTCGTGGCATTCTGTAATCTGTGGACTATCAGAGTGTTAATGAAACACAGAAAATGCATGGATTGAATACAACAGTCACCATGCGCACTTTCCTCCATGGGAGTAATGTCTCAAATACTCTACGTTTTGATCGGTTCCTGGAAGACCAGTAGTAGTTTCCGATGAACATCTGGAGGCATTCTGTAATTTGTTTACTATCAGAGTGTTGTTGAAACACAGTAACTGCATCGGGATTGAATACAACCGTCACCATGCGCACTTTACTCCATGGGAGTAATGTCTCAAACAGTCTACGTTTTGATCGTTCCCTGGAAGACCAGTAGTAGTTTCCGATGAACATCTGGAGGCATTCTGTAATTTGTGGACTATCAGAGGGTTGATGAAACACAGTAACTGCATCGGGATTGAATACAACAGTCACCATGCGCACTTTCCTCCATGGGAGTAATGTCTCAAACAGTCTACGCTTTGATCGTTCCCTGGAAGACCAGTAGTAGTTTCCGATGCACATCTGGAGGCTTTCTGTACTCTGTGGACTGTCAGAGTGTTGATGAAACACAGAAATTGCATCGGGATTGAATACAACAGTCTCCATGCGCAGTTTCCTCCATGGGAGTTATGTCTCAAAGAGTCTACGCTTTGATCTTTCCCTGGAAGACCAGTAGTAGCTTCCGATGCACATCTGGAGGCATTCTGTAGCCTGTGGACTATCAGAGTGTTGATGAAACACAGAAATTGCATCGGGATTGAATACAACATTCACGATGCGCACTTTCATCCATGGGACTAATGTCTCAAAGAGTTTACGTTTTGATTGTTCCCTGGAAGATCAGTAGTAGTTTCCGATGCACATCTGGAGGCATTAGGTAATCTGCGGACTCTCAGAGTGTTGATGAAACACAGAAATTGCATCGGGATTGAATACAACAGTCACCATCCGCAGTTTCCTCCATCGAAGTAATGTCTGAAACAGTCTACGACTGGATCGTTCCCAGGAAGACCAGTAGTAGTTTCCGATGCACGAGGCTTTCTGTACTCAGAGGACTGTCAGAGTGTTGATGAAACACTGAAATTGCATCGGGATTGAATACAACAGACTCCATGCGCAGTTTCCTCCATGGGAGTTATGTCTCAAAGAGTCTATGCTTTGATCTTTCCCTGGAAGACCAGTAGTAGGTTCCGATGCACATCTGGAGGCATTTTGTAGTCTGTGGACTATCAGAGTGTTGATGAAACACAGAAATTGCATCGAGATTGAATACAACAGTCACCATGGGCACATTCCTCAATGGGAGTGAAGTCTGAAAGAGTCTACTCTTTGATCGTTCCCTAGAAGACCAGTAGTAGTTTCCGATGCACATCTGGAGGCATTCTGTAATCTGTGGACTATCAGAGTGTTGATGAAACACAGAAATTGCATCGGGATTGAATACGACAGTCACCATCCGCACTTTCCTCCATGGGAGTAATGTCTGAAAGAGTCTACGCTTTGATCGTTCCCTGGAAGACCAGTAGTAGTTTCCGATGCACATCTCGTGGCATTCTGTAATCTGTGGACTATCAGAGTGTTAATGAAACACAGAAAATGCATGGATTGAATGCAACAGTCACCATGCGCACTTTCCTCCATGGGAGTAATGTCTCAAAGAGTTTACGCTTTGATCGTTCCCTGGAAGGACAGTAGTAGTTTCCGATGCACTTCTATAGGCATTCTGTAATATGTGGACTATCAGAGTGTTGATGAAACACAGAAATTGCATCGGGATTGAATAGAACAGTCACCATTAGAACTTTCCTCCATGGGAGTAATTCTCAAACAGTCTACGCATTGATCCTTCCCTGGAAGACCAGTAGTAGTTTCCGATGCACATCTGGTGGCATTCTGTAATCTGTGTACTATCAGAGTGTTGATGAAACACAGAAATTGCATCGGGATTGAATACGACAGTCACCATCCGCACTTTCCTCCATGGGAGTAATGTCTGAAAGAGTCTACGCTTTGATCGTTCCCTGGAAGACCAGTATTAGTTTCCGATGCACATCTCGTGGCATTCTGTAATCTGTGGACTATCAGAGTGTTAATGAAACACAGAAAATGCATGGATTGAATACAACAGTCACCATGCGCACTTTCCTCCATGGGAGTAATGTCTCAAGGAATTTACGCTTTGATCGTTCCCTGGAAGAACAGTAGTAGTTTCCGATGCACTTCTGGAGGCATTCTGTAATATGTGGACTATCAGAGTGTTGATGAAACACAGAAACTGCATCGGGATTGAATACAACAGTCACCATGCGCAGTTTCCTCCATGAGAGGAATGTCTCTAACAGTCTACGCTTTGATCGTTCCCTGGAAGACCAGTAGTAGTTTCCGATGCACATCTGGAGGCTTTCTGTAATCTGAGGACTATCAGAGTGTTGATGACACACAGAAATTGCATCGGGATTGAATAAAACTGTCACCATGCGCACTTTCCTCCACGGGAGGTATGTCTCAAACAGTCTACGCTTTGATCGTTCCGTGGAAGACCAGTAGTAGTTTCCGATGCACATCTGGAGGCATTGTGTAATCTGATGGCTATCAGAGTGTTGATGAAACACTGAAATTGCATCGGGATTGAATACAACAGTCACCAAGCGCACATTCCTCCATGGGAGTAATTCTCAAACAGTCTAGGCTTTGATCGTTCCCTGTAAGACCAGTAGTAGTTTCCGATGCACATCTGGAGGCTTTCTGTAATTTGTGGACTATCGGAGTGTTGATGAAACACAGAAATTGCATCGGGATTGAATAGAACAGTCACCATGTGCACTTTCCTCCATGGGAGTAATGTCTCCAATACTCTACGTTTTGATCGGTTCCTGGAAGACCAGTAGTAGTTTCCGATGAACATCTGGAGGCATTCTGTAATTTGTTTACTATCAGAGTGTTGATGAAACACAGTAACTGCATCGGGATTGAATACAACCGTCACCATGCGCACTTTACTCCATGGGAGTAATGTCTCAAACAGTCTACGTTTTGATCGTTCCCTGGAAGACCAGTAGTAGTTTCCGATGAACATCTGGAGGCATTCTGTAATTTGTGGACTATCAGAGGGTTGATGAAACACAGTAACTGCATCGGGATTGAATACAACAGTCACCATGCGCACTTTCCTCCATGGGAGTAATGTCTCAAACAGTCTACGCTTTGATCGTTCCCTGGAAGACCAGTAGTAGTTTCCGATGCACATCTGGAGGCTTTCTGCACTCTGTGGACTGTCAGAGTGTTGATGAAACACAGAAATTGCATCGGGATTGAATACAACAGTCTCCATGCGCAGTTTCCTCCATGGGAGTTATGTCTCAAAGAGTCTACGCTTTGATCTTTCCCTGGAAGACCAGTAGTAGCTTCCGATGCACATCTGGAGGCATTCTGTAGCCTGTGGACTATCAGAGTGTTGATGAAACACAGAAATTGCATCGGGATTGAATACAACATTCACGATGCGCACTTTCCTCCATGGGACTAATGTCTCAAAGAGTTTACGTTTTGATTGTTCCCTGGAAGATCAGTAGTAGTTTCCGATGCACATCTGGAGGCATTAGGTAATCTGCAGACTCTCAGAGTGTTGATGAAACACAGAAATTGCATCGGGATTGAATACAACAGTCACCATCCGCAGTTTCCTCCATCGAAGTAATGTCTGAAACAGTCTACGCCTGGATCGTTCCCAGGAAGACCAGTAGTAGTTTCCGATGCACGAGGCTTTCTGTACTCAGAGGACTGTCAGAGTGTTGATGAAACACAGAAATTGCATCGGGATTGAATACAACAGTCTCCATGCGCAGTTTCCTCCATGGGAGTTATGTCTCAAAGAGTCTATGCTTTGATCTTTCCCTGGAAGACCAGTAGTAGGTTCCGATGCACATCTGGAGGCATTTTGTAGTCTGTGGACTATCAGAGTGTTGATGAAACACAGAAATTGCATCGAGATTGAATACAACAGTCACCATGGGCACGTTCCTCAATGGGAGTAAAGTCTGAAAGTGTCTACGCTTTGATCGTTCCCTAGAAGACCAGTAGTAGTTTCCGATGCACATCTGGAGGCATTCTGTAATCTGTGGACTATCAGAGTGTTGATGAAACACAGAAATTGCATCGGGATTGAATACGACAGTCACCATCCGCACTTTCCTCCATGGGAGTAATGTCTGAAAGAGTCTACGCTTTGATCGTTCCCTGGAAGACCAGTAGTAGTTTCCGATGCACATCTCGTGGCATTCTGTAATCTGTGGACTATCAGAGCGTTAATGAAACACAGAAAATGCATGGATTGAATGCAACAGTCACCATGCGCACTTTCCTCCATGGGAGTAATGTCTCAAGGAGTTTACGCTTTGATCGTTCCCTGGAAGAACAGTAGTAGTTTCCGATGCACTTCTATAGGCATTCTGTAATATGTGGACTATCAGAGTGTTGATGAAACACAGAAATTGCATCGGGATTGAATAGAACAGTCACCATTAGAACTTTCCTCCATGGGAGTAATTCTCAAACAGTCTACGCTTTGATCCTTCCCTGGAAGACCAGTAGTAGTTTCCGATGCACATCTGGTGGCATTCTGTAATCTGTGTACTATCAGAGTGTTGATGAAACACAGAAATTGCATCGGGATTGAATACGACAGTCACCATCCGCACTTTCCTCCATGGGAGTAATGTCTGAAAGAGTCTACGCTTTGATCGTTCCCTGGAAGACCAGTATTAGTTTCCGATGCACATCTCGTGGCATTCTGTAATCTGTGGACTATCAGAGTGTTAATGAAACACAGAAAATGCATGGATTGAATACAACAGTCACCATGCGCACTTTCCTCCATGGGAGTAATGTCTCAAGGAATTTACGCTTTGATCGTTCCCTGGAAGAACAGTAGTAGTTTCCGATGCACTTCTGGAGGCATTCTGTAATATGTGGACTATCAGAGTGTTGATGAAACACAGAAACTGCATCGGGATTGAATACAACAGTCACCATGCGCAGTTTCCTCCATGAGAGGAATGTCTCTAACAGTCTACGCTTTGATCGTTCCCTGGAAGACCAGTAGTAGTTTCCGATGCACATCTGGAGGCTTTCTGTAATCTGAGGACTATCAGAGTGTTGATGACACACAGAAATTGCATCGGGATTGAATAAAACTGTCACCATGCGCACTTTCCTCCACGGGAGGTATGTCTCAAACAGTCTACGCTTTGATCGTTCCGTGGAAGACCAGTAGTAGTTTCCGATGCACATCTGGAGGCATTGTGTAATCTGATGGCTATCAGAGTGTTGTTGAAACACTTAAATTGCATCGGGATTGAATACAACAGTCACCAAGCGCACATTCCTCCATGGGAGTAATTCTCAAACAGTCTAGGCTTTGATCGTTCCCTGTAAGACCAGTAGTAGTTTCCGATGCACATCTGGAGGCTTTCTGTAATTTGTGGACTATCGGAGTGTTGATGAAACACAGAAATTGCATCGGGATTGAATAGAACAGTCACCATGTGCACTTTCCTCCATGGGAGTAATGTCTCCAATACTCTACGTTTTGATCGGTTCCTGGAAGACCAGTAGTAGTTTCCGATGAACATCTGGAGTCATTCTGTAATTTGTTTACTATCAGAGTGTTGATGAAACACAGTAACTGCATCGGGATTGAATACAACCGTCACCATGCGCACTTTACTCCATGGGAGTAATGTCTCAAACAGTCTACGTTTTGATCGTTCCCTGGAAGACCAGTAGTAGTTTCCGATGAACATCTGGAGGCATTCTGTAATTTGTGGACTATCAGAGGGTTGATGAAACACAGTAACTGCATCGGGATTGAATACAACAGTCACCATGCGCACTTTCCTCCATGGGAGTAATGTCTCAAACAGTCTACGCTTTGATCGTTCCCTGGAAGACCAGTAGTAGTTTCCGATGCACATCTGGAGGCTTTCTGCACTCTGTGGACTGTCAGAGTGTTGATGAAACACAGAAATTGCATCGGGATTGAATACAACAGTCTCCATGCGCAGTTTCAACCATGGGAGTTATGTCTCAAAGAGTCTACGCTTTGATCTTTCCCTGGAAGACCAGTAGTAGCTTCCGATGCACATCTGGAGGCATTCTGTAGCCTGTGGACTATCAGAGTGTTGATGAAACACAGAAATTGCATCGGGATTGAATACAACATTCACGATGCGCACTTTCCTCCATGGGACTAATGTCTCAAAGAGTTTACGTTTTGATTGTTCCCTGGAAGATCAGTAGTAGTTTCCGATGCACATCTGGAGGCATTAGGTAATCTGCAGACTCTCAGAGTGTTGATGAAACACAGAAATTGCATCGGGATTGAATACAACAGTCACCATCCGCAGTTTCCTCCATCGAAGTAATGTCTGAAACAGTCTACGCCTGGATCGTTCCCAGGAAGACCAGTAGTAGTTTCCGATGCACGAGGCTTTCTGTACTCAGAGGACTGTCAGAGTGTTGATGAAACACAGAAATTGCATCGGGATTGAATACAACAGTCTCCATGCGCAGTTTCCTCCATGGGAGTTATGTCTCAAAGAGTCTATGCTTTGATCTTTCCCTGGAAGACCAGTAGTAGGTTCCGATGCACATCTGGAGGCATTTTGTAGTCTGTGGACTATCAGAGTGTTGATGAAACACAGAAATTGCATCGAGATTGAATACAACAGTCACCATGGGCACGTTCCTCAATGGGAGTAAAGTCTGAAAGTGTCTACGCTTTGATCGTTCCCTAGAAGACCAGTAGTAGTTTCCGATGCACATCTGGAGGCATTCTGTAATCTGTGGACTATCAGAGTGTTGATGAAACACAGAAATTGCATCGGGATTGAATACGACAGTCACCATCCGCACTTTCCTCCATGGGAGTAATGTCTGAAAGAGTCTACGCTTTGATCGTTCCCTGGAAGACCAGTAGTGGTTTCCGATGCACATCTCGTGGCATTCTGTAATCTGTGGACTATCAGAGCGTTAATGAAACACAGAAAATGCATGGATTGAATGCAACAGTCACCATGCGCACTTTCCTCCATGGGAGTAATGTCTCAAGGAGTTTACGCTTTGATCGTTCCCTGGAAGAACAGTAGTAGTTTCCGATGCACTTCTATAGGCATTCTGTAATATGTGGACTATCAGAGTGTTGATGAAACACAGAAATTGCATCGGGATTGAATAGAACAGTCACCATTAGAACTTTCCTCCATGGGAGTAATTCTCAAACAGTCTACGCTTTGATCCTTCCCTGGAAGACCAGTAGTAGTTTCCGATGCACATCTGGTGGCATTCTGTAATCTGTGTACTATCAGAGTGTTGATGAAACACAGAAATTGCATCGGGATTGAATACGACAGTCACCATCCGCACTTTCCTCCATGGGAGTAATGTCTGAAAGAGTCTACGCTTTGATCGTTCCCTGGAAGACCAGTATTAGTTTCCGATGCACATCTCGTGGCATTCTGTAATCTGTGGACTATCAGAGTGTTAATGAAACACAGAAAATGCATGGATTGAATACAACAGTCACCATGCGCACTTTCCTCCATGGGAGTAATGTCTCAAGGAATTTACGCTTTGATCGTTCCCTGGAAGAACAGTAGTAGTTTCCGATGCACTTCTGGAGGCATTCTGTAATATGTGGACTATCAGAGTGTTGATGAAACACAGAAACTGCATCGGGATTGAATACAACAGTCACCATGCGCAGTTTCCTCCATGAGAGGAATGTCTCTAACAGTCTACGCTTTGATCGTTCCCTGGAAGACCAGTAGTAGTTTCCGATGCACATCTGGAGGCTTTCTGTAATCTGAGGACTATCAGAGTGTTGATGACACACAGAAATTGCATCGGGATTGAATAAAACTGTCACCATGCGCACTTTCCTCCACGGGAGGTATGTCTCAAACAGTCTACGCTTTGATCGTTCCGTGGAAGGCCAGTAGTAGTTTCCGATGCACATCTGGAGGCATTCTGTAATCTGATGGCTATCAGAGTGTTGATGAAACACTTAAATTGCATCGGGATTGAATACAACAGTCACCAAGCGCACATTCCTCCATGGGAGTAATTCTCAAACAGTCTAGGCTTTGATCGTTCCCTGTAAGACCAGTAGTAGTTTCCGATGCACATCTGGAGGCTTTCTGTAATTTGTGGACTATCGGAGTGTTGATGAAACACAGAAATTGCATCGGGATTGAATAGAACAGTCACCATGTGCACTTTCCTCCATGGGAGTAATGTCTCAAATACTCTACGTTTTGATCGGTTCCTGGAAGACCAGTAGTAGTTTCCGATGAACATCTGGAGGCATTCTGTAATTTGTTTACTATCAGAGTGTTGATGAAACACAGTAACTGCATCGGGATTGAATACAACCGTCACCATGCGCACTTTACTCCATGGGAGTAATGTCTCAAACAGTCTACGTTTTGATCGTTCCCTGGAAGACCAGTAGTAGTTTCCGATGAACATCTGGAGGCATTCTGTAATTTGTGGACTATCAGAGGGTTGATGAAACACAGTAACTGCATCGGGATTGAATACAACAGTCACCATGCGCACTTTCCTCCATGGGAGTAATGTCTCAAACAGTCTACGCTTTGATCGTTCCCTGGAAGACCAGTAGTAGTTTCCGATGCACATCTGGAGGCTTTCTGCACTCTGTGGACTGTCAGAGTGTTGATGAAACACAGAAATTGCATCGGGATTGAATACAACAGTCTCCATGCGCAGTTTCCTCCATGGGAGTTATGTCTCAAAGAGTCTACGCTTTGATCTTTCCCTGGAAGACCAGTAGTAGCTTCCGATGCACATCTGGAGGCATTCTGTAGCCTGTGGACTATCAGAGTGTTGATGAAACACAGAAATTGCATCGGGATTGAATACAACATTCACGATGCGCACTTTCCTCCATGGGACTAATGTCTCAAAGAGTTTACGTTTTGATTGTTCCCTGGAAGATCAGTAGTAGTTTCCGATGCACATCTGGAGGCATTAGGTAATCTGCAGACTCTCAGAGTGTTGATGAAACACAGAAATTGCATCGGGATTGAATACAACAGTCACCATCCGCAGTTTCCTCCATCGAAGTAATGTCTGAAACAGTCTACGCCTGGATCGTTCCCAGGAAGACCAGTAGTAGTTTCCGATGCACGAGGCTTTCTGTACTCAGAGGACTGTCAGAGTGTTGATGAAACACAGAAATTGCATCGGGATTGAATACAACAGTCTCCATGCGCAGTTTCCTCCATGGGAGTTATGTCTCAAAGAGTCTATGCTTTGATCTTTCCCTGGAAGACCAGTAGTAGGTTCCGATGCACATCTGGAGGCATTTTGTAGTCTGTGGACTATCAGAGTGTTGATGAAACACAGAAATTGCATCGAGATTGAATACAACAGTCACCATGGGCACGTTCCTCAATGGGAGTAAAGTCTGAAAGTGTCTACGCTTTGATCGTTCCCTAGAAGACCAGTAGTAGTTTCCGATGCACATCTGGAGGCATTCTGTAATCTGTGGACTATCAGAGTGTTGATGAAACACAGAAATTGCATCGGGATTGAATACGACAGTCACCATCCGCACTTTCCTCCATGGGAGTAATGTCTGAAAGAGTCTACGCTTTGATCGTTCCCTGGAAGACCAGTAGTAGTTTCCGATGCACATCTCGTGGCATTCTGTAATCTGTGGACTATCAGAGCGTTAATGAAACACAGAAAATGCATGGATTGAATGCAACAGTCACCATGCGCACTTTCCTCCATGGGAGTAATGTCTCAAGGAGTTTACGCTTTGATCGTTCCCTGGAAGAACAGTAGTAGTTTCCGATGCACTTCTATAGGCATTCTGTAATATGTGGACTATCAGAGTGTTGATGAAACACAGAAATTGCATCGGGATTGAATACAACAGTCACCATTAGAACTTTCCTCCATGGGAGTAATTCTCAAACAGTCTACGCTTTGATCCTTCCCTGGAAGACCAGTAGTAGTTTCCGATGCACATCTGGTGGCATTCTGTAATCTGTGTACTATCAGAGTGTTGATGAAACACAGAAATTGCATCGGGATTGAATACGACAGTCACCATCCGCACTTTCCTCCATGGGAGTAATGTCTGAAAGAGTCTACGCTTTGATCGTTCCCTGGAAGACCAGTAGTAGTTTCCGATGCACATCTCGTGGCATTCTGTAATCTGTGGACTATCAGAGTGTTAATGAAACACAGAAAATGCATGGATTGAATACAACAGTCACCATGCGCACTTTCCTCCATGGGAGTAATGTCTCAAGGAATTTACGCTTTGATCGTTCCCTGGAAGAACAGTAGTAGTTTCCGATGCACTTCTGGAGGCATTCTGTAATATGTGGACTATCAGAGTGTTGATGAAACACAGAAATTGCATCGGGATTGAATAGAACAGTCACCATATGCAGTTTCCTCCATGAGAGTAATGTCTCTAACAGTCTACGCTTTGATCGTTCCCTGGAAGACCAGTAGTAGTTTCCGATGCACATCTGGAGGCTTTCTGTAATCTGAGGACTATCAGAGTGTTGATGACACACAGAAATTGCATCGGGATTGAATAAAACTGTCACCATGCGCACTTTCCTCCACGGGAGGTATGTCTCAAACAGTCTACGCTTTGATCGTTCCGTGGAAGACCAGTAGTAGTTTCCGATGCACATCTGGAGGCATTCTGTAATCTGATGACTATCAGAGTGTTGATGAAACACAGAAATTGCATCGGGATTGAATACAACAGTCACCAAGCGCACATTCCTCCATGGGAGTAATTCTCAAACAGTCTAGGCTTTGATCGTTCCCTGTAAGACCAGTAGTAGTTTCCGATGCACATCTGGAGGCTTTCTGTAATTTGTGGACTATCGGAGTGTTGATGAAACACAGAAATTGCATCGGGATTGAATAGAACAGTCACCATGTGCACTTTCCTCCATGGGAGTAATGTCTCAAATACTCTACGTTTTGATCGGTTCCTGGAAGACCAGTAGTAGTTTCCGATGAACATCTGGAGGCATTCTGTAATTTGTTTACTATCAGAGTGTTGTTGAAACACAGTAACTGCATCGGGATTGAATACAACCGTCACCATGCGCACTTTACTCCATGGGAGTAATGTCTCAAACAGTCTACGTTTTGATCGTTCCCTGGAAGACCAGTAGTAGTTTCCGATGAACATCTGGAGGCATTCAGTAATTTGTGGACTATCAGAGGGTTGATGAAACACAGTAACTACATCGGGATTGAATACAACAGTCACCATGCGCACTTTCCTCCATGGGAGTAATGTCTCAAACAGTCTACGCTTTGATCGTTCCCTGGAAGACCAGTAGTAGTTTCCGATGCACATCTGGAGGCTTTCTGTACTCTGTGGACTGTCAGAGTGTTGATGAAACACAGAAATTGCATCGGGATTGAATACAACAGTCTCCATGCGCAGTTTCCTCCATGGGAGTTATGTCTCAAAGAGTCTACGCTTTGATCTTTCCCTGGAAGACCAGTAGTAGCTTCCGATGCACATCTGGAGGCATTCTGTAGCCTGTGGACTATCAGAGTGTTGATGAAACACAGAAATTGCATCGGGATTAAATACAACATTCACGATGCGCACTTTCATCCATGGGACTAATGTCTCAAAGAGTTTACGTTTTGATTGTTCCCTGGAAGATCAGTAGTAGTTTCCGATGCACATCTGGAGGCATTAGGTAATCTGCGGACTCTCAGAGTGTTGATGAAACACAGAAATTGCATCGGGATTGAATACAACAGTCACCATCCGCAGTTTCCTCCATCGAAGTAATGTCTGAAACAGTCTACGCCTGGATCGTTCCCAGGAAGACCAGTAGTAGTTTCCGATGCACGAGGCTTTCTGTACTCAGAGGACTGAGAGAGTGTTGATGAAACACAGAAATTGCATCGGGATTGAATACAACAGTCTCCATGCGCAGTTTCCTCCATGGGAGTTATGTCTCAAAGAGTCTATGCTTTGATCTTTCCCTGGAAGACCAGTAGTAGGTTCCGATGCACATCTGGAGGCATTTTGTAGTCTGTGGACTATCAGAGTGTTGATGAAACACAGAAATTTCATCGAGATTGAATACAACAGTCACCATGGGCACGTTCCTCAATGGGAGTAAAGTCTGAAAGAGTCTACGCTTTGATCGTTCCCTAGAAGACCAGTAGTAGTTTCCGATGCACATCTGGAGGCTTTCTGTACTCTGTGGACTGTCAGAGTGTTGATGAAACACAGAAATTGCATCGGGATTGAATACAACAGTCTCCATGCGCAGTTTCCTCCATGGGAGTTATGTCTCAAAGAGTCTACCCTCTGAACTTTCAATGGAAGACCAGTAGTAGATTCCGATGCACATCTGGAGGCATTCTGAAGTCTGTGGACTATCAGAGTGTTGATAAAACACAGAAATTGCATCGGGATTGAATACAACATTCACGATGCGCACTTTCCTCCATGGGAGTAATGTCTCAAAGAGTTTACGTTTTGATCGTTCCCTGGAAGACCAGTAGTAGTTTCCGATGCACATCTCGTGGCATTCTGTAATCTGTGGATTATCAGAGTGTTAATGAAACTCAGCAAATGCATGGATTGAATACAACAGTCACCATGCGCACTTTCCTCCATGGGAGTAATGTCTCAAGGAGTTTACGCTTTGATCGTTCCCCGGAAGAACAGTAGTAGTTTCCGATGCACTTCTGGAGGCATTCTGTAATATGTGGACTATCAGAGTGTTGATGAAACACAGAAATTGCATCGGGATTGAATACAACAGTCACCATGCGCACTTTCCTCCATGAGAGTAATGTCTCTAACAGTCTACGCTTTGATCGTTCCCTGGAAGACCAGTAGTAGTTTCCGATGCACATCTGGAGGCTTTCTGTAATCTGAGGACTATCAGAGTGTTGATGACACACAGAAATTGCATCGGGATTGAATAAAACTGTCACCATGCGCACTTTCCTCCACAGGAGGTATGTCTCAAACAGTCTACGCTTTGATCGTTCCGTGGAAGACCAGTAGTAGATTTCGATGCACATCTGGATGCATTGTGTAATCTGATGACTATCAGAGTGTTGATGAAACACTGAAATTGCATCGGGTTTGAATACAACAGTCACCAAGCGCACATTCCTCCATGGGAGTAATTCTCAAACAGTCTATGCTTTGATCGTTCCCTGTAAGACCAGTAGTAGTTTCCGATGCACATCTGGAGGCTTTCTGTAATTTGTGGACTATCAGAGTGTTGATGATACACAGAAATTGCATCGGGATTGAATAGAACAATCACCATGTGTACTTTCCTCCATGGGAGTAATGTCTCAAATACTCTACGTTTTGATCGGTTCCTGGAAGACCAGTAGTAGTTTCCGATGAACATCTGGAGGCATTCTGTATTTTGTTTACTATCAGAGTGTTGATGAAACACAGTAACTGCATCGGGATTGAATACAACAGTCACCATGCGCACTTTACTCCATGATAGTAATGTCTCAAACAGTCTACGTTTTGATCGTTCCCTGGAAGACCAGTAGTAGTTTCCGATGCACATCTCGAGGCATTCTGCAATCTGTGGACTATTAGAGTGTTGATGAAACACAGAAATTGCATTGGGATTGAATACAACAGTCACAATGCGCACATTCCTCCATGGGAGTAATGTCTCAAAAGGTCTACGATTTGATCGTTCCCTGGAAGACCCGTAGTAGTTTCCGATGAACATCTGGAGGCATTCTGTAATTTATGGACTATCAGAGTGTTGATGAAACACAGAAATTGCATCCGGATTGAATACAACAGTCACCATGCGCACTTTCATCCATGGGAGTAATGTCGCTAACAGTCTACGCTTTCATCGTTCCCTGGAAGACCAGTAGTAGTTTCCGATGCATATCTGGAGGCTTTCTGTACTCTGTGGACGATCAGAGTGATGATGAAACACAGAAATTGCATCGGGATTGAATAGAACAGTCACCATGTGCACTTTCCTCCATGGGAGTAATGTCACAAATACTCTACGTTTTGATCGTTCCCTGGAAGACCAGTAGTAGTTTCCGATGAACATCTGGAGGCATTCTGTAATTTGTGGACTATCAGAGTGTTGATGAAACACAGTAACTGCATCGGGATTGAATACAACAGTCACCATGCGCACTTTCCTCCATGGGAGTAATGTCTCAAACAGTCTACGCTTTGATCGTTCCGTGGAAGACCAGTAGTAGTTTCCGATGCACATCTGGAGGCTTTCTGTACTCTGTGGACTGTCAGAGTGTTGATGAAACACAGAAATTGCATCGGGATTGAATACAACAGTCTCCATGCGCAGTTTCCTCCATGGGAATTATGTCTCAAAGAGTCTGCGCTCTGATCATTCAATGGAGGACCAGTAGTAGATTCCGATGCACATCTGGAGGCATTCTGATGTCTGTGGACTATCAGAGTGTTGATGAAACACAGAAATTGCATCGGGATTGAATACAACATTCACGATGCGCACTTTCCTCCATGGGAGAAATGTCTCAAAGAGTTTACGTTTTGATCGTTCCCTGGAAGACCAGTAGTAGTCTCCGATGCACATCTCGTGGCATTCTGTAATCTGTGGACTATCAGAGTGTTAATGAAACACAGAAAATGCATGGATTGAATACAACAGTCACCATGCGCACTTTCCTCCATGGGAGTAATGTCTCAAGGAGTTTACGCTTTGATCGTTCCCTGGAAGAACAGTAGTAGTTTCCGATGCACTTCTGGAGGCATTCTGTAATATGTGGACTATCAGAGTGTTGATGAAACACAGAAATTGCATCGGGATAGAATACAACAGTCACCATGCGCACTTTCCTCCATGAGAGTAATGTCTCTAACAGTCTACGCTTTGATCGTTCCCTGGAAGACCAGTAGTAGTTTCCGATGCACATCTGGAGGCTTTCTGTAATCTGAGGACTATCAGAGTGTTGATGACACACAAAATTGCATCGGGATTGAATAAAACTGTCACCATGCGCACTTTCCTCCACGGGAGGTATGTCTCAAACAGTCTACGCTTTGATTGTTCCGTGGAAAACCAGTAGTAGTTTCCGATGCACATCTGGAGGCATTCTGTAATCTGATGACTATCAGAGTGTTGATGAAACACTGAAATTGCATCGGGATTGAATACAACAGTCACCAAGCGCACATTCCTCCATGGGAGTTTTTCTCAATCAGTCTATGCTTTGATCGTTCCCTGTAAGACCAGTAGTAGTTTCCGATGCACATCTGGAGGATTTCTGTAATTTGTGGACTATCAGAGTGTTGATGAAACACAGAAATTGCATCGGGATTGAATACAACAGTCACCATGCGCACATTCCTCCATGGGAGTAATGTCTCAAACAGTCTACGATTTGATCGTTCCGTGGAAGACCAGTAGTAGTTTCCGATGCACATCTCGAGGCATTCTGCAATCTGTGGACTATTAGAGTGTTGATGAAACACAGAAATTGCATTGGGATTGAATACAACAGTCACCATGCGCACTTTCATCCATGGGAGTAATGTCGCTAACAGTCTACGCTTTCATCGTTCCCTGGAAGACCAGTAGTAGTTTCCGATGCATATCTGGAGGCTTTCTGTACTCTGTTGATTATCAGAGTGTTGATGAAACACAGAAATTGCATCGGGATTGAATACAACAGTCACCATGTGCACTTTCCTCCATGGGAGTAATGTCCCAAATACTCTACGTTTTGATCGTTCCCTGGAAGACCAGTAGTAGTTTCCGATGAACATCTGGAGGCATTCTGTAATTTGTGAACTATCAGAGTGTTGATGAAACACAGTAACTGCATCGGGATTGAATACAACAGTCACCATGCGCACTTTCCTCCATGGGAGTAATGTCTCAAACAGTCTACGCTTTGATCGTTCCGTGGAAGACCAGTAGTAGTTTCCGATGCATATCTGGATGCTTTCTGTACTCTGTGGACTGTCAGAGTGTTGATGAAACACAGAAATTGCATCGGGATTGAATACAACAGTCTCCATGCGCACTTTCCTCCATGGGAGTAATGTCTCAAACAGTCTACGCTTTGATCGTTCCGTGGAATAACAGTAGTAGATTCCGATGCACATCTGGAGGCATTCTGAAGTCTGTGGACTATCAGAGTGTTGATGAAACACAGAAATTGCATCGGGATTGAATACAACATTCACGATGCGCACTTTCCTCCATGGGAGTAAGGTCTCAAAGAGTTTACGTTTTGATCGTTCCCTGGAAGACCAGTAGTAGTTTCCGATGCACATCTGGAGGCATTAGGTAATCTGCGGACTATCAGAGTGTTGATGAAACACAGAAAATGAATCGGGATTGAATACAACAATCACCATGTGCACTTTCCTCCATGGGAGTAATGTCCCAAACAGTCTTCGCTTTGATCGTTCCCTGGAAGACCAGTAGTAGTTTCCGATGCACATCTGGAGGCATTCTGTAATCTGAGGACTATCAGAGTGTTGATGAAACACAGAAATTGCATCGGGATTGAATACGACAGTCACCATCCACACTTTCCTCCATGGGAGTAATGTCACAAATACTCTACGTTTTGATCGTTCCCTGGAAGACCAGTAGTAGTTTCCGATGCACATCTCGTGGCATTCTGTAATCTGTGGACTATCAGAGTGTTAATGAAACACAGAAAATGCATGGATTGAATGCAACAGTCACCACGCGCACTTTCCTCTATGGGAGTAATGTCTCAAGGAGTTTACGCTTTGATCGTTCCCTGGAAGAACAGTAGTAGTTTCCGATGCACTTCTATAGGCATTCTGTAATATGTGGACTATCAGAGTGTTGATGAAACACAGAAATTGCATCGGGATTGAATACAACAGTCACCATGCGCACTTTCCTCCATGTTAGTAATTCTCAAACAGTCTACGCTTTGATCGTTCCCTGGAAGACTAGTAGTAGTTTCCGATGCACATCTGGTGACATTCTGTAATCTGTGGACTATCAGAGTGTTGATGAAACACAGAAATTGCATCGGGATTGAATACGACAGTCACCATCCGCACTTTCCGCCATGGGAGTAATGTCTGAAAGAGTCTACGCTTTGATCGTTCCCTGGAACACCAGTAGTAGTTTCCGATGCACATCTCGTGGCATTCTGTAATCTGTGGACTATCAGAGTGTTAATGAAACACAGAAATTGCATGGATTGAATACAACAGTCACCATGCGCACTTTCCTCCATGGGAGTAATGTCTCAAGGAGTTTACGCTTTGATCGTTCCCTGGACGAACAGTAGTAGTTTCAGATGCACTTCTGGAGGCATTCTGTAATATGTGGACTATCAGAGTGTTGATGAAACACAGAAATTGCATCGGAATTGAATACAACAGTCACCATGCGCACTTTCCTCCATGAGAGTAATGTCTCTAACAGTCTACGCTTTGATCGTTCCCTGGAAGACCAGTAGTAGTTTCCGATGCACATCTGGAGGCTTTCTGTAATCTGAGGACTATCAGAGTGTTGATGACACACAGAAATTGCATCGGGATTGAATAAAACTGTCACCATGCGCACTTTCCTCCACGGGAGGTATGTCTCAAACAGTCTACGCTTTGATCGTTCCGTGGAAGACCAGTAGTTGTTTCCGATGCACATCTGGAGGCATTCTGTAATCTGATGACTATCAGAGTGTTGATGAAACACTGAAATTGCATCGGGATTGAATACAACAGTCACCAAGCGCACATTCCTCCATGGGAGTAATTCTCAAACAGTCTAGGCTTTGATCGTTCCCTGTAAGACCAGTAGTAGTTTCCGATGCACATCTGGAGGCTTTCTGTAATTTGTGGACTATCAGAGTGTTGATGAAACACAGAAATTGCATCGGGATAGAATAGAACAGTCACCATGTTCACTTTCCTCCATGGGAGTAATGTCTCAAATACTCTACGTTTTGATCGGTTCCTGGAAGACCAGTAGTAGTTTCCGATGAACATCTGGTGGCATTCTGTAATTTGTGGTCTATCAGAGTGTTGATGAAACACAGAAATTGCATCGGGATTGAATACAACAGTCACCATGCGCACTTTCATCCATGGGAGTAATGTCGCTAACAGTCTACGCTTTCATCGTTCCCTGGAAGACCAGTAGTAGTTTCCGATGCATATCTGGAGGCTTTCTGTACTCTGTGGACGATCAGAGTGATGATGAAACACAGAAATTGCATCGGGATTGAATAGAACAGTCACCATGTGCACTTTCCTCCATGGGAGTAATGTCTCAAATACTCTACGTTTTGATCGTTCCCTGGAAGACCAGTAGTAATTTCCGATGAACATCTGGAGGCATTCTGTAATTTGTGGACTATCAGAGTGTTAATGAAACACAGTAACTGCATCGGGATTGAATACAACAGTCACCATGCGCACTTTCCTCCATGGGAGTAATGTCTGAAACAGTCTACGCTTTGATCGTTCCGTGGAAGACCAGTAGTAGTTTCCGATGCACATCTGGAGGCTTTCTGTACTCTGTGGACTGTCAGAGTGTTGATGAAACACAGAAATTGCATCGGGATTGAATACAACAGTCTCCATGCGCAGTTTCCTCCATGGGAATTATGTCTCAAAGAGTCTGCGCTCTGATCTTTCAATGGAGGACCAGTAGTAGATTCCGATGCACATCTGGAGGCATTCTGATGTCTGTGGACTATCAGAGTGTTGATGAAACACAGAAATTGCATCGGGATTGAAGACAACATTCACGATGCGCACTTTCCTCCATGGGAGAAATGTCTCAAAGAGTTTACGTTTTGATCGTTCCCTGGAAGACCAGTAGTAGTTTCCGATGCACATCTCGTGGCATTCTGTAATCTGTGGACTATCAGAGTGTTAATGAAACACAGAAAATGCATGGATTGAATACAACAGTCACCATGCGCACTTTCCTCCATGGGAGTAATGTCTCTAACAGTCTACGCTTTGATCGTTCCCTGGAAGACCAGTAGTAGTTTCCGATGCACATCTGGAGGCTTTCTGTAATCTGAGGACTATCAGAATGTTGATGACACACAAAATTGCATCGGGATTGAATAAAACTGTCACCATGCGCACTTTCCTCCACGGGAGGTATGTCTCAAACAGTCTACGCTTTGATTGTTCCGTGGAAGACCAGTAGTAGTTTCCGATGCACATCTGGAGGCATTCTGTAATCTGATGACTATCAGAGTGTTGATGAAACACTGAAATTGCATCGGGATTGAATACAACAGTCACCAAGCGCACATTCCTCCATGGGAGTAATTCTCAATCAGTCTATGCTTTGATCGTTCCATGTAAGACCAGTAGTAGTTTCCGATGCACATCTGGAGGCTTTCTGTAATTTGTGGACTATCAGAGTGTTGATGAAACACAGAAATTGCATCGGGATTGAATACAACAGTCACCATGCGCACATTCCTCCATGGGAGTAATGTCTCAAACAGTCTACGATTTGATCGTTCCGTGGAAGACCAGTAGTAGTTTCCGATGCACATCTCGAGGCATTCTGCAATCTGTGGACTATTAGAGTGTTGATGAAACACAGAAATTGCATTGGGATTGAATACAACAGTCACCATGCGCACATTCCTCCATGGGAGTAATGTCTCAAACAGTCTACGCTTTGGTCGTTCCGTGGAAGACCAGTAGTAGTTTCCGATGCACATCTGGAGGCTTTCTGTACTCTGTGGACTATCAGAGTGTTAATGAAACACAGAAAATGCATGGATTGAATACAACAGTCATCATGCGCACTTTCCACCATGGGAGTAATGTCTCAAGGAGTTTACGCTTTGATTGTTCCCTGGAAGAACTGTAGTAGTTTCCGATGCACTTCTGGAGGTATTCTGTAATCTGTGGACTATCAGAGTGTTGATGAAACACAGAAATTGCATCGGGATTGAATACAACAGTCACCAAGCGCACATTCCTCCATGGGAGTAATTCTCAAACAGTCTAGGCTTTGATCGTTCAATGTAAGACCAGTAGTAGTTTCCGATGCACATCTGGAGGCTTTCTGTAATTTGTGGACTATCAGAGTGTTGATGAAACTCAGAAATTGCATCGGGATTGAATAGAACAGTCACCATGTTCACTTTCCTCCATGGGAGTAATGTCTCAAATACTCTACGTTTTGATCGGTTCCTGGAAGACCAGTAGTAGTTTCCGATGAACATCTGGAGGCATTCTGTAATTTGTTTACTATCAGAGTGTTGATGAAACACAGTAACTGCATCGGGATTGAATACAAGAGTCACCATGCGCACTTTACTCCATGGGAGTAATGTCTCAAACAGTCTACGTTTTGATCGTTCCCTGGAAGACCAGTAGTAGTTTCCGATGAACATCTCGAGGCATTCTGCAATCTGTGGACTATTAGAGTGTTGATGAAACACAGAAATTGCATTGGGATTGAATACAACAGTCACCATGCGCACATTCCTCCATGGGAGTAATGTCTCAAACAGTCTACGTTTTGATCGTTCCCTGGAAGACCCGTAGTAGTTTCCGATGAACATCTGGAGGCATTCTGTAATTTGTGGTCTATCAGAGTGTTGATGAAAGACAGAAATTGCATCGGGATTGAATACAACAGTCACCATGCGCACTTTCATCCATGGGAGTAATGTCGCTAACCGTCTTCGCTTTCATCGTTCCCTGGAAGACCAGTAGTAGTTTCCGATGAACATCTCGAGGCATTCTGCAATCTGTGGACTATTAGAGTGTTGATGAAACACAGAAATTGCATTGGGATTGAATACAACAGTCACCATGCGCACATTCCTCCATGGGAGTAATGTCTCAAACAGTCTACGTTTTGATCGTTCCCTGGAAGACCCGTAGTAGTTTCCGATGAACATCTGGAGGCATTCTGTAATTTGTGGTCTATCAGAGTGTTGATGAAACACAGAAATTGCATCGGGATTGAATACAACAGTCACCATGCGCACTTTCATCCATGGGAGTAATGTCGCTAACCGTCTTCGCTTTCATCGTTCCCTGGAAGACCAGTAGTAGTTTCCGATGCATATCTGGAGGCTTTCTGTACTCTGTGGACGATCAGAGTGATGATGAAACACAGAAATTGCATCGGGATTGAATAGAACAGTCACCATGTGCACTTTCCTCCATGGGAGTAATGTCTCAAAAACTCTACGTTTTGATCGTTCCCTGGAAGACCAGTAGTAGTTTCCGATGAACATCTGGAGGCATTCTGTAATTTGTGGACTATCAGAGTGTTGATGAAACACAGTAACTGCATCGGGATTGAATACAACAGTCACCATGCGCACTTTCCTCCATGGGAGTAATGTCTCAAACAGTCTACGATTTGATCGTTCCCAGGAAGACCAGTAGTAGTTTCCGATGAACATCTGGAGGCATTCTGTAATTTGTGGTCTATCAGAGTGTTGATGAAACACAGAAATTGCATCGGGATTGAATACAACAGTCACCATGCGCACTTTCATCCATGGGAGTAATGTCGCTAACAGTCTTCGCTTTCATCGTTCCCTGGAAGACCAGTAGTAGTTTCCGATGCATATCTGGAGGCTTTCTGTACTCTGTGGACTGTCAGAGTGTTGATGAAACACAGAAATTGCATCGGGATTGAATACAACAGTCTCCATGCGCAGTTTCCTCCATGGGAGTTATGTCTCAAAGAGTCTACGCTCTGATCTTTCAATGGAAGACCAGTAGTAGATTCCGATGCACATTTGGAGGCATTCTGAAGTCTGTGGACTATCAGAGTGTTGATGAAACACAGAAATTGCATCGGGATTGAATACAACATTCACGATGCGCACTTTCCTCCATGGGAGAAATGTCTCAAAGAGTTTACGTTTTGATCGTTCCCTGGAAGACCAGTAGTAGTTTCCGATGCACATCTGGTGGCATTCTGTAATTTGTGGTCTATCAGAGTGTTGATGAAACACAGAAATTGCATCGGGATTGAATACAACAGTCACCATGCGCACTTTCATCCATGGGAGTAATGTCGCTAACAGTCTACGCTTTCATCGTTCCCTGGAAGACCAGTAGTAGTTTCCGATGCATATCTGGAGGCATTCTGTAATTTGTGGACTATCAGAGTGTTGATGAAACACAGTAACTGCATCGGGATTGAATACAACAGTCACCATGCGCACTTTCCTCCATGGGAGTAATGTCTCAAACAGTCTACGATTTGATCGTTCCCAGGAAGACCAGTAGTAGTTTCCGATGAACATCTGGAGGCATTCTGTAATTTGTGGACTATCAGAGTGTTGATGAAACACAGTAACTGCATCGGGATTGAATACAACAGTCACCATGCGCACTTTCCTCCATGTGAGTAATGTCTCAAACAGTCTACGCTTTGATCGTTCCGTGGAAGACCAGTAGTAGTTTCCGATGCACATCTGGAGGCTTTCTGTACTCTGTGGACTGTCAGAGTGTTGATGAAACACAGAAATTGCATCGGGATTGAATACAACAGTCTCCATGCGCAGTTTCCTCCATGGGAATTATGTCTCAAAGAGTCTACGCTCAGATCTTTCAATGGAGGACCAGTAGTAGATTCCGATGCACATCTGGAGGCATTCTGATGTCTGTGGACTATCAGAGTGTTGATGAAACACAGAAATTGCATCGGGATTGAATACAACATTCACGATGCGCACTTTCCTCCATGGGAGAAATGTCTCAAAGAGTTTACGTTTTGATCGTTCCCTGGAAGACCAGTAGTAGTTTCCGATGCACATCTCGTGGCATTCTGTAATCTGTGGACTATCAGAGTGTTAATGAAACACAGAAAATGCATGGATTGAATACAACAGCCACCATGCGCACTTTCCTCCATGGGAGTAATGTCTCAAGGAGTTTACGCTTTGATCGTTCCCTGGAAGAACAGTAGTAGTTTCCGATGCACTTCTGGAGGCATTCTGTAATATGTGGACTATCAGAGTGTTGATGAAACACAGAAATTGCATCGGGATTGAATACAACAGTCACCATGCGCACTTTCCTCCATGAGAGTAATGTCTCTAACAGTCTACGCTTTGATCGTTCCCTGGAAGACCAGTAGTAGTTTCCGATGCACATCTGGAGGCTTTCTGTAATCTGAGGACTATCAGAGTGTTGATGACACACAAAATTGCATCGGGATTGAATAAAACTGTCACCATGCGCACTTTCCTCCACGGGAGGTATGTCTCATACAGTCTACGCTTTGATTGTTCCGTGGAAGACCAGTAGTAGTTTCCGATGCACATCTGGAGGCATTCTGTAATATGATGACTATCAGAGTGTTGATGAAACACTGAAATTGCATCGGGATTGAATACAACAGTCACCAACCGCACATTCCTCCATGGGAGTAATTCTCAATCAGTCTATGCTTTGATCGTTCCCTGTAAGACCAGTAGTAGTTTCCGATGCACATCTGGAGGCTTTCTGTAATTTGTGGACTATCAGAGTGTTGATGAAACACAGAAATTGCATCGGGATTGAATACAACAGTCACCATGCGCACATTCCTCCATGGGAGTAATGTCTCAAACAGTCTACGATTTGATCGTTCCGTGGAAGACCAGTAGTAGTTTCCGATGCACATCTCGAGGCATTCTGCAATCTGTGGACTATTAGATTGTTGATGAAACACAGAAATTGCATTGGGATTGAATACAACAGTCACCATGCGCACATTCCTCCATGGGAGTAATGTCTCAAACAGTCTACGCTTTGGTCGTTCCGTGGAAGACCAGTAGTAGTTTCCGATGCACATCTGGAGGCTTTCTGTACTCTGTGGACTATCAGAGTGTTAATGAAACACAGAAAATGCATGGATTGAATACAACAGTCATCATGCGCACTTTCCACCATGGGAGTAATGTCTCAAGGAGTTTACGCTTTGATTGTTCCCTGGAAGAACTGTAGTAGTTTCCGATGCACTTCTGGAGGCATTCTGTAATCTGTGGACTATCAGAGTGTTGATGAAACACAGAAATTGCATCGGGATTGAATACAACAGTCACCATGCGCACTTTCCTCCATGTTAGTAATATCTCAAACAGTCTACGCTTTAATCGTTCCCTGGAAGACCAGTAGTAGTTTCCGATGCATATCTGGAGGCATTCTGTAATCTGTGGGTTATCAGAGTGTTGATGAAACACAGAAATTGCATCGGGATTGAATACAACAGTCACCATGCGCACTTTCCTCCACGGGAGGTATGTCTCAAACAGTCTACGCTTTGATCGTTCCATGGAAGACCAGTAGTAGTTTCCGATGCACATCTGGAGGCATTCTGTAATCTGATGACTATCAGAGTGTTGATGAAACACTGAAATTGCATCGGGATTGAATACAACAGTCACCAAGCGCACATTCCTCCATGGGAGTAATTCTCAAACAGTCTAGGCTTTGATCGTTCCCTGTAAGACCAGTAGTAGTTTCCGATGCACATCTGGAGGCTTTCTGTAATTTGTGGACTATCAGAGTGTTGATGAAACACAGAAATTGCATCGGGATTGAATAGAACAGTCACCATGTTCACTTTCCTCCATGGGAGTAATGTCTCAAATACTCTACGTTTTGATCGGTTCCTGGAAGACCAGTAGTAGTTTCCGATGAACATCTGGAGGCATTCTGTAATTTGTTTACTATCAGAGTGTTGATGAAACACAGTAACTGCATCGGGATTGAATACAACAGTCACCATGCGCACTTTACTCCATGGGAGTAATGTCTCAAACAGTCTACGTTTTGATCGTTCCCTGGAAGACCAGTAGTAGTTTCCGATGAACATCTCGAGGCATTCTGCAATCTGTGGACTATTAGAGTGTTGATGAAACACAGAAATTGCATTGGGATTGAATACAACAGTCACCATGCGCACATTCCTCATTGGGAGTAATGTCTCAAACAGTGTACGTTTTGATCGTTCCCTGGAAGACCCGTAGTAGTTTCCGATGAACATCTGGAGGCATTCTGTAATTTGTGGTCTATCAGAGTGTTGATGAAACACAGAAATTGCATCGGGATTGAATACAACAGTCACCATGCGCACTTTCATCCATGGGAGTAATGTCGCTAACCGTCTTCGCTTTCATCGTTCCCTGGAAGACCAGTAGTAGTTTCCGATGCATATCTGGAGGCTTTCTGTACTCTGTGGACGATCAGAGTGATGATGAAACACAGAAATTGCATCGGGATTGAATAGAACAGTCACCATGTGCACTTTCCTCCATGGGAGTAATGTCTCAAAAACTCTACGTTTTGATCGTTCCCTGGAAGACCAGTAGTAGTTTCCGATGAACATCTGGAGGCATTCTGTAATTTGTGGACTATCAGAGTGTTGATGAAACACAGTAACTGCATCGGGATTGAATACAACAGTCACCATGCGCACTTTCCTCCATGGGAGTAATGTCTCAAACAGTCTACGATTTGATCGTTCCCAGGAAGACCAGTAGTAGTTTCCGATGAACATCTGGAGGCATTCTGTAATTTGTGGTCTATCAGAGTGTTGATGAAACACAGAAATTGCATCGGGATTGAATACAACAGTCACCATGCGCACTTTCATCCATGGGAGTAATGTCGCTAACAGTCTTCGCTTTCATCGTTCCCTGGAAGACCAGTAGTAGTTTCCGATGCATATCTGGAGGCCTTCTGTACTCTGTGGACTGTCAGAGTGTTGATGAAACACAGAAATTGCATCGGGATTGAATACAACAGTCTCCATGCGCAGTTTCCTCCATGGGAGTTATGTCTCAAAGAGTCTACGCTCTGATCTTTCAATGGAAGACCAGTAGTAGATTCCGATGCACATCTGGAGGCATTCTGAAGTCTGTGGACTATCAGAGTGTTGATGAAACACAGAAATTGCATCGGGATTGAATACAACATTCACGATGCGCACTTTCCTCCATGGGTGTAATGTCTCAAGGAGTTTACGCTTTGATCGTTCCCTGGAAGAACAGCAGTAGTTTCCGATGCACTTCTGGAGGCATTCTGTAATATGTGGACTATCAGAGTGTTGATGAAACACAGAAATTGCATCGGGATTGAATACAACAGTCACCATGCGCACTTTCCTCCATGAGAGTAATGTCTCTAACAGTCTACGCTTTGATCGTTCCCTGTAAGACCAGTAGTAGTTTCCGATGCACATCTGGAGGCTTTCTGTAATCTGAGGACTATCAGAGTGTTGATGACACACAGAAATTGTATCGGGATTGAATAAAACTGTCACCATGCGCACTTTCCTCCACGGGAGGTATGTCTCAAACAGTCTACGCTTTGATCGTTCCGTGGAAGACCAGTAGTAGTTTTCGATGCACATCTGGAGGCATTCTGTAATCTGATGACTATCAGAGTGTTGATGAAACACTGAAATTGCATCGGGATTGAATACAACAGTCACCAAGCGCACATTCCTCCATGGGAGTAATTCTCAATCAGTCTATGCTTTGATCGTTCCCTGTAAGACCAGTAGTAGTTTCCGATGCACATCTGGAGGCTTTCTGTAATTTGTGGACTATCAGAGTGTTGATGAAACACAGATATTGAATCGGGATTGAATACAACAGTCACCATGCGCACATTCCTCCATGGGAGTAATGTCTCAAACAGTCTACGCTTTGATCGTTCCGTGGAAGACCAGTAGTAGTTTCCGATGCACATCTCGAGGCATTCTGCAATCTGTGGACTATTAGAGTGTTGATGAAACACAGAAATTGCATTGGGATTGAATACAACAGTCACCATGCGCACATTCCTCCATGGGAGTAATGTCTCAAACAGTCTACGCTTTAATCGTTCCGTGGAAGACCAGTAGTAGTTTCCGATGCACTTCTGGAGGCTTTCTGTACTCTGTGGACTGTCAGAGTGTTGATGAAACACAGAAATTGCATCGGGATTGAATACAACAGTCTCCATGTGCAGTTTCCTCCATGGGAGTTATGTCTCAAAGAGTCTACGCTTTGATCGTTCCCTGGAAAACCAGTAGTAGCTTCCGATGCACATCTGGAGGCATTCTGTATTCTGAGGACTATCAGAGTGTTGATGAAACATAGAAATTACATCGTGATTGAATACGACAGTCACCATGCGCACTTTCCTCCATGGGAGTAATGTCTGAAAGAGTCTACTCTTTGATCGTTCCCTGGAAGACCAGTAGTAGGTTCCGATGCACATCTGGAGGCATTTTGTAGTCTGTTGACTATCAGAGTGTTGATGAAACACAGAAATTGCATCTTGATTGACTACAACAGTCACCAACCGCACTTTCCTCCATGGGAGTAATGTCTGTAAGAGTCTACGTTTTGATCGTTCCCTGGAAAACCAGTAGTAGTTTCCGATGCACATCTGGAGGCATTCTGTATTCTGAGGACTATCAGAGTGTTGATGAAACATAGAAATTACATCGTGATTGAATACGACAGTCACCATGCGCACTTTCCTCCATGGGAGTAATGTCTGAAAGAGTCTACTCTTTGATCGTTCCCTGGAAGACCAGTAGTAGTTACCGATGCACATCTCGTGGCATTCTGTAATCTGTGGACTATCAGAGTGTTAATGAAACACAGAAAATGCATGGATTGAATACAACAGTCATCATGCGCACTTTCCACCATGGGAGTAATGTCTCAAGGAGTTTACGCTTTGATTGTTCCCTGGAAGAACTGTAGTAGTTTCCGATGCACTTCTGGAGGCATTCTGTAGCCTGTGGACTATCAGAGTGTTGATGAAACACAGAAATTGCATCGGGATTGAATACAACAGTCACCATGCGCACTTTCCTCCATGTGAGTAATATCTCAAACAGTCTACGTTTTAATCGTTCCCTGGAAGACCAGTAGTAGTTTCCGATGCACATCTGGAGGCATTCAGTAATCCGTGGAGTATCAGAGTGTTGATGAAACACAGAAATTGCATCGGGATTGAATACAACAGTCACCATGCGCACTTTCCTCCACGGGAGTAATGTCTCAAACAGTCTACGCTTTGATCGTTCCCTGGAAGACCAGTAGTAGTTTCCGATGCACATCTGGAGGCATTCTGTAATCTGATGACTATCACAGTGTTGATGAAACACAGAAATTGCATCGGGATTGAATACAACAGTCACCAAGCGCACATTCCTCCATGGGAGTAATTCTCAAACAGTCTATGCTTTGATCGTTCCCTGTAAGACCAGTAGTAGTTTCCGATGCAGATCTGGAGGCTTTCTGTAATTTGTGGACTATCAGAGTGTTGCAGAAACACAGAAATTGCATCGGGATTGAATAGAACAGTCACCATGCGCACTTTCCTCCATGGGAGTAATGTCTCAAACAGTCTACGTTTTGATCGTTCCCTGAAAGACCAGTAGTAGATTCCGATGCACATCTCGAGGCATTCTGTAATCTGTGGACTATTAGAGTGTTGATGTAACACAGAAATTGCATTGGGATTGAATACAACAGTCAACATGCGCACATTCCTCCATGGGAGTAATGTCTCAACAGTCTACGCTTTGATCGTTCCCTGGAAGACCAGTAGTAGTTTCCGATGAACATCTGGAGTCATTCTGTAATTTGTGGACTATCAGAGTGTTGATGAAACACAAAAATTGCATCGGGATTGAATACAACAGTTACCATGCGCACTTTCATCTATGGGAGTAATGTCGCTAACAATCTACGCTTTCAATGTTCCCTGGAAGACCAGTAGTAGTTTCCGATGCACATCTGTAGGCTTTCTGTACTCTGTGGACGATCAGAGTATTGATGAAACACAGAAATTGCATCGGGATTGAATAGAACAGTCTCCATGTGCACTTTCCTCCATGGGAGTAATGTCTCAAATACTCTACGATTTGATCGTTCCCTGGAAGACCAGTAGTAGTTTCCGATGAACATCTGGAGGCATTCTGTAATTTGTGGACTATCAGAGTGTTGATGAAACACAGTAACTGCATCGGGATTGAATACAACAATCACCATGCGCACTTTCCTTCATGGGAGTAATGTCTCAAACAGTCTACGCTTTGATCGTTCCCTGGAAGCCCAGTAGTAGTTTCCGATGCACATCTGGAGGCTTTCTGTACTCTGTGGAGTGTCAGAGTGTTGCTGAAACCCAGAAATTGCATCGGGATTGAATACAACAGTCTCCATTCGCAGTTTCCTTCATGGGAGTTATGTCTCAAAGAGTCTACGATTTGATCTTTCCCTGGAAGACCAGTAGTAGCTTAGGATGCACATCTGGAGGCATTCTGTAGTCTGTGGACTATCAGAGTGTTGATGAAACACAGAAATTGCATCGGGATTGAATACAACATTCACGATGCGCACTTTCCTCCATGGGAGTAATGTCACAAAGAGTTTACGTTTTGATCGTTCCCTGGAAGACCAGTAGTAGTTTGCGATGCATATCTGGAGGCATTAGGTAATCTGTGGACTATCAGAGTGTTGATGAAACACAGAAATTGATTCGGGGTTGAATACAACAATCACCATCCGCACTTTCCTCCATGGGAGTAATGTCCCAAACAGTCTACGCTTTGATCGTTCCCTGGAAGACCAGTAGTTGTTTCCAATGCACATCTGGAGGCATTCTGTAATCTGATGACTTTCAGAGTGTTGATGAAACACAGAAATTGCATCGGGATTGAATACAACAGTCTCCATGTGCAGTTTCCTCCATGGGAGTTATGTCTCAAAGAGTCTACGCTTTGATCTTTCCCTGGAAGACCAGTAGTAGGTTCCGATGCACATCTGGAGGCATTCTGTATTCTGAGGACTATCAGAGTGTTGATGAAACACAGAAATTGCATCGGGATTGAATACAACAGTCACCATGCGCACTTTCCTCCACGGGAGTAATGTCTGAAAGAGTCTACGCTTTGATCGTTCCCTGGAAGACCAGTAGTAGTTACCGATGCACATCTCGTGGCATTCTGTAATCTGTGGACTATCAGAGTGTTAATGAAACACAGAAAATGCATGGATTGAATACAACAGTCATCATGCACACTTTCCACCATGGGAGTAATGTCTCAAGGAGTTTACGCTTTGATTGTTCCCTGGAAGAACTGTAGTAGTTTCCGATGCACTTCTGGAGGCATTCTGTAATCTGTGGAGTATCAGAGTGTTGATGAAAACAGAAATTGCATCGGGATTGAATACAACAGTCACCATGCGCACTTTCCTCCACGGGAGTATTGTCTCAAACATTCTACGCTTTGATCGTTCCCTGGAAGACCAGTAGTTGTTTCCGATGCACAACTGGAGGCATTCTGTAATCTGATGACTATCACAGTGTTGATGAAACACAGAAATTGCTTCGGGATTGAATACAACAGTCACCAAGCGCACATTCCTCCATGGGAGTAATTCTCAAACAGTCTATGCTTTGATCGTTCCCTGTAAGACCAGTAGTAGTTTCCGATGCAGATCTGGAGGCTTTCTGTAATTTGTGGACTATCAGAGTGTTGCTGAAACACAGAAATTGCATCGGGATTGAATAGAACAGTCACCATGTGCTCTTTCCTCCATGGGAGTAATGTCTCAAATAATCTACGTTTTGATCGTTCCCTGGAAGACCAGTAGTAGTTTCCGATGAACATCTGGAGGCATTCTGTAATTTGTGGACTATCAGAGTGTTGATGAAACACAGTAACTGCATCGGGATTGAATACAACAGTCACCATGTGCACTTTCCTCCATGGGAGTAATGTCTCAAACAGTCTACGTTTTGATCGTTCCCTGGAAGACCAGTAGTAGTTTCCGATGCACATCTCGAGGCATTCTGTAATCTGTGGACTATTAGAGTGTTGATGAAACACAGAAATTGCATTGGGATTGAATACAACAGTCACCATGCGCACATTCCTCCATGGGAGTAATGTCTCAACAGTCTACGCTTTGATCGTTCCCTGGAAGACCAGTAGTAGTTTCCGATGAACATCTGGAGGCATTCTGTAATTTGTGGACTATCAGAGTGTTGATGAAACACAAAAATTGCATCGGGATTGAATACAACAGTCACCATGCGCACTTTCATCCATGGGAGTAATGTCGCTAACAATCTACTCTTTCAATGTTCCCTGGAAGACCAGTAGTAGTTTCCGATGCACATCTGTAGGCTTTCTGTACTCTGTGGACGATCAGAGTGTTGATGAAACACAGAAATTGCATCGGGATTGAATAGAACAGTCTCCATGTGCACTTTCCTCCATGGGAGTAATGTCTCAAATTCTCTCCGTTTTGATCGGTTCCTGGAAGACCAGTAGTAGTTTCCGATGAACATCTGGAGGCATTCTGTAATTTGTGGACTATCAGAGTGTTGATGAAACACAGTAACTGCATCGGGATTGAATACAACAATCACCATGCGCACTTTCCTTCATGGGAGTAATGTCTCAAACAGTCTACGCTTTGATCGGTCCCTGGAAGACCAGTAGTAGTTTCCGATGCACATCTGGAGGCTTTCTGTACTCTGTGGACTGTCAGAGTGTTGCTGAAACCCAGAAATTGCATCGGGATTGAATACAACAGTCTCCATTCGCAGTTTCCTTCATGGGAGTTATGTCTCAAAGAGTGTACGATTTGATCTCTCCCTGGAAGACCAGTACTAGCTTCCATTGCACATCTGGAGGCATTCTGTAGTCTGTGGACTATCAGAGTGTTGATGAAACACAGAAATTGCATCGGGATTGAATACAACATTCACGATGCGCACTTTCCTCCATGGGAGTAATGTCACAAAGAGTTTACGTTTTGATCGTTCCCTGGAAGACCAGTAGTAGTTTGCGATGCATATCTGGAGGCATTAGGTAATCTGTGGACTATCAGAGTGTTGATGAAACACAGAAATTGAATCGGGATTGAATACAACAATCACCATCCGCACTTTCCTCCATGGGACTAATGTCCCAAACAGTCTACGCTTTGATCGTTCCCTGGAAGACCAGTAGTAGTTTCCAATGCACATTTGGAGGCATTCTGTAATCTGATGACTTTCAGAGTGTTGATGAAACAAAGAAATTGCATCGGGATTGAATACAACAGTCACCAAGCGCACATTCCTCCATGGGAGTAATTCTCAAACAGTCTATGCTTTGATCGTTCCCTGTAAGACCAGTAGTAGTTTCCGATGCACATCTGGAGGCTTTCTGTAATTTGTGGACTATCAGAGTGTTGATGACACACAGAAATTGCATCGGCATTGAATACAACTGTCACCATGCGCACTTCCCTCCACGGGAGGTATGTCTCAAACAGTCTACGCTTTGATCGTTCCCTGGAAGACCAGTACTAGTTTCCGATTCACATCTGGAGGCATTCTGTAATCTGATGACTATCAGAGTGTTGATGAAACACAGAAATTGCATCGGCATTGAATACAACAGTCACCAAGCGCACATTCCTCCATGGGAGTAATTCTCAAACAGTCTATGATTTGATCGTTCCCTGTAAGACCAGTAGTAGTTTCCGATGCACATCTGGAGGCTTTCTGTAATTTGTGGACTATCAGAGTGTTGATGAAACACAGAAATTGCATCGGGATTGAATAGAACAGTCACCATGTGCACTTTCCTCCATGGGAGTAATGTCTCAAATACTCTACGCTTTGATCGGTTCCTGGAAGGCCAGTGATAGTTTCCGATGAACATCTGGAGGCATTCTGTAATTTGTGGACTATCAGAGTGTTGATGAAACACAGTAACTGCGTCGGGATTGAATACAAGAGTTACCATGCGCACTTTCCTCCATGGGAGTACTGTCTTAAACAGTCTACGTTTTGATCGTTCCCTGGAAGACCAGTAGTAGTTTCCGATGCACATCTCGAGGCATTCTGTAATCTGTGGACTATTAGAGTGTTGATGAAACACAGAAATTGCATTGGGATTGAATACAACAGTCACCATGCGCACATTCCTCCATGGGAGTAATGTCTCAAACAGTCTACGTTTTGATCGTTCCCTGGAAGACCAGAAGTAGTTTCCTATGAACAACTGGAGGCATTCTGTAATTTGTGGACTATCAGAGTTTTGATAAAACTCAGAAATTGCATCGGGATTGAATACAATAGTCACCATGCGCACTTTCCTCCATGTGAGTAATGTCGTTAACAGTCTACGCTTTCATCGTTCCCTGGAAGACCAGTAGTAGTTTCCGATGCACATCTGGAGGCTTTCTGTACTCTGTGGACGATCAGAGTGTTAATGAAACGCAGAAATTGCATCGGGATTGAATAGAACAGTCACCATGTGCACTTTCCTCCATGGGAGTAATGTCTCAAATACTCTACGTTTTGATCGTTCCCTGGAAGACCAGTAGTAGTTTCCGATGAACATCTGGAGGCATTCTGTAATTTGTGGACTATCAGAGTGTTGATGAAACACAGTAACTGCATCGGCATTGAATACAACAGTCACCATGCGCACTTTCCTCCATGGGAGTAATGTCTCAACAGTCTACGCTTTGATCGTTCCCTGGAAGACCAGTAGTAGTTTCCGATGAACATCTGGAGGCATTCTGTAATTTGTGGACTATCAGAGTGTTGATGAAACACAGAAATTGCATCGGGATTGAATACAACAGTCACCATTCGCACTTTCCTCCATGGGAGTAATGTCGCTAACAGTCTACGCTTTGATCGTTCCCTGGAAGACCAGTAGTAGTTTCCGATGCACATCTTGAGGCTTTCTGTAATCTGAGGACTATCAGAGTGTTGATGACACACAGAAATTGCATCGGCATTGAATACAACTGTCACCATGCGCACTTTCCTCCACGGGAGGTATGTCTCAAACAGTCTACGCTTTGATCGTTCCCTGGAAGACCAGTACTAGTTTCCGATTGACATCTGGAGGCATTCTGTAATCTGATGACTATCAGAGTGTTGATGAAACACAGAAATTGCATCGGCATTGAATACAACAGTCACCAAGCGCACATTCCTCCATGGGAGTAATTCTCAAACAGTCTATGATTTGATCGTTCCCTGTAAGACCAGTAGTAGTTTCCGATGCACATCTGGAGGCTTTCTGTAATTTGTGGACTATCAGAGTGTTGATGAAACACAGAAATTGCATCGGGATTGAATAGAACAGTCACCATGTGCACTTTCCTCCATGGGAGTAATGTCTCAAATACTCTACGCTTTGATCGGTTCCTGGAAGGCCAGTGATAGTTTCCCATGAACATCTGGAGGCATTCTGTAATTTGTGGACTATCAGAGTGTTGATGAAACACAGTAACTGCGTCGGGATTGAATACAAGAGTTACCATGCGCACTTTCCTCCATGGGAGTACTGTCTTAAACAGTCTACGTTTTGATCGTTCCCTGGAAGACCAGTAGTAGTTTCCGATGCACATCTCGAGGCATTCTGTAATCTGTGGACTATTAGAGTGTTGATGAAACACAGAAATTGCATTGGGATTGAATACAACAGTCACCATGCGCACATTCCTCAATGGGAGTAATGTCTCAAACAGTCTACGTTTTGATCGTTCCCTGGAAGACCAGAAGTAGTTTCCTATGAACAACTGGAGGCATTCTGTAATTTGTGGACTATCAGAGTTTTGATAAAACACAGAAATTGCATCGGGATTGAATACAATAGTCACCATGCGCACTTTCCTCCATGTGAGTAATGTCGTTAACAGTCTACGCTTTCATCGTTCCCTGGAAGACCAATAGTAGTTTCCGATGCACATCTGGACGCTTTCTGTACTCTGTGGACTGTCAGAGTGTTGATGAAACACAGAAATTGCATTGGGATTGTATACAATAGTCTCCATGCGCAGTTTCCTCCATGGGAGCTATCTCTCAAAGAGTCTACGCTTTGATCTTTCCCTGGAAGACCAGTAGTAGCTTCCGATGCACATCTGGAGGCATTCTGTAGCCTGTGGACTATCAGAGTGTTGATGAAACACAGAAATTGCATCGGGATTGAATACAACATTCACGATGCGCACTTTCCTCCATGGGAGTAATGTCTCAAAGAGTTTACGTTTTGATTGTTCCCTGGAAGACCAGTAGTAGTTTCCGATGCACATCTGGAGGCATTAGGTAATCTGCAGACTCTCAGAGTGTTGATGAAACACAGAAATTGAATCGGGATTGAATAAAACAATCACCATGTGCACTTTCCTCCATGGGAGTAATGTCCCAAACAGTCAACGCTTTGATCGTTCCCTGGAAGACCAGTAGTAGTTTCCGATGCACGAGGCTTTCTGTACTCTGTGGACTGTCAGAGTGTTGATGAAAAACAGAAATTGCATCGGGATTGGATACAACAGTCTCCATGCGCAGTTTCCTCCATGGGAGTTATGTCTCAAAGAGTCTACGCTTTGATCTTTCCCTGGAAGACCAGCAGTAGGTTCCGATCCACATCTGGAGGCATTTTGTAGTCTGTGGACTATCAGAGTGTTGATGAAACACAGAAATTGCATCGGGATTGAATACAACAGTCACCATGCGCACTTTCCTCCATGGGAGTAATTCTCAAACAGTCTACGCTTTGATCGTTCCCAGGAAGACCAGTAGTAGTTTCCGATGCACATCTGGTGGCATTCTGTAATCTGAGGACTATCAGAGTGTTGATGAAACACAGAAATTGCATCGGGATTGAATAAAACTGTCACCATGCGCACTTTCCTCCACGGGAGGTATGTCTCAAACAGTCTACGCTTTGATCGTTCCGTGGAAGACCAGTAGTAGTTTCCGATGCACATCTGGAGGCATTCTGTAATCTGATGACTATCAGAGTGTTGATGAAACACTGAAATTGCATCGGGATTGAATACAACAGTCACCAAGCGCACATTCCTCCATGGGAGTAATTCTCAAACAGTCTATGTTTTGATCATTCCCTGTAAGACCAGTAGCAGTTTCCGATGCACATCTGGAGGCTTTCTGTAATTTGTGGACTATCAGAGTGTTGATGAAACACAGATATTGCATCGGGATTGAATAGAACAGTCACCATGTGCACTTTCCTCCATGGGAGAAATGTCTCAAATACTCTACGTTTTGATCGGTTCCTGGAAGACCAGTAGTAGTTTCCGATGAACATCTGGAGGCATTCTGTAATTTGTTTACTATCAGAGTGTTGATGAAACACAGTAACTGCATCGTGATTGAATACAACAGTCACCATGCGCACTTTACTCCATGGGAGTAATGTCTCAAACAGTCTACGCTTTGATCGTTCCCTGGAAGACCAGTAGTAGTTTCCGATGCACATCTCGAGGCATTCTGCAATCTGTGGACTATTAGAGTGTTGATGAAACACAGAAATTGCATTGGGATTGAATACGACAGTCACCATGCGCACATTCCTCCATGGGAGTAATGTCTCAAACAGTCTACGTTTTGATCGTTCCCTGGAAGACCAGTAGTAGTTTCCGATGAACATCTGGAGGCATTATGTAATTTGTGGACTATCAGAGTGTTGATGAAACACAATAATTGCATCGGGATTGAATACAAGAGTAACCATGCGCACTTTCATCCATGGGAGTAATGTCGCTAACAGTTTACGCTTTCATCGTTCCCTGGAAGACCAGTAGTAGTTTCCAATACACATCTGGAGGCTTTCTGTACTCTGTGGACTGTCAGAGTGTTGATGAAACACAGAAATTGCATCGGGATTAAATACAGCAGTCTCCATGCGCAGTTTCCTCCATGGGAGTAATGTCCGAAACAGTCTTCGCTTTGATCGTTCCCTGGAAGACCAGTAGTAGTTTCCGATGCACATCAGGAGGCATTCTGTAATCTGAGGACTATCAGAGTGTTGATGAAACATAGAAATTGCATCGGGATTGAATACAACAGTCACCATGCGCACTTTCCTCCATGAGAGTAATGTCTCTAACAGTCTACGCTTTGATCGTTCCCTGGAAGACCAGTAGTAGTTTCCGATGCACATCTGGAGGCATTCTGTAATCTGATGACTATCACAGTGTTGATGAAACACAGAAATTGCATCGGGATTGAATACAACAGTCACCAAGCGCACATTCCTCCATGGGAGTAATTCTCAAACAGTCTATGCTTTGATCGTTCCCTGTAAGACCAGTAGTAGTTTCCGATGCAGATCTGGAGGCTTTCTGTAATTTGTGGACTATCAGAGTGTTGATGAAACACAGAAATTGCATCGGGATTGAATAGAACAGTCACCATGTGCTCTTTCCTCCATGGGAGTAATGTCTCAAATACTCTACGTTTTGATCGTTCCCTGGAAGACCAGTAGTACTTTCCGATGAACATCTGGAGGCATTCTGTAATTTGTGGACTATCAGAGTGTTGATGAAACACAGTAACTGCATCGGGATTGAATACAACAGTCACCATGCGCACTTTCCTCCATGGGAATAATGTCTCAAGGAGTTTACGCTTTGATCGTTCACTGGAAGACCAGTAGTAGTTTCCGATGCACATCTCGAGGCATTCTGTAATCTGTGGACTATTAGAGTGTTGATGAAACACAGAAATTGCTTTGGGATTGAATACAACAGTCACCATGCGCACATTCCTCCATGGGAGTAATGTCTCAAACAGTCTGCGGTTTGATCGTTCCCTGGAAGACCAGTAGTAGTTTCCGATGAACATCTGGAGGCATTCTGTAATTTGTGGACTATCAGAGTGTTGATGAAACACAAAAATTGCATCGGGATTGAATACAACAGTCACCATGCGCACTTTCATCCATGGGAGTAATGTCGCAAACAGTCTACGCTTTCAATGTTGCCTTTAAGACCAGTAGTAGTTTCCGATGCACATCTGTAGGCTTTCTGTACTCTGTGGACGATCAGAGTGTTGATGAAACACAGAAATTGCATCGGGATTGACTAGAACAGTCACCATGTGCACTTTCCTCCATGGGAGTAATGTCTCATATACTCTACGTTTTGATCGTTCACTGGAAGACCAGTAGTAGTTTCCGATGCACATCTGGAGGCATTCTGTAGCCTGTGGACTATCAGAGTGTTGATGAAACACAGAAATTGCATCGGGATTGAATACAACATTCACGATGCGCACTTTCCTCCATGGGGGTAATGTCTCAAAGAGTTTACGTTTTGATTGTTCCCTGGAGGACCAGTAGTAGTTTCCGATGCACATCTGGAGGCATTAGGTAATCTGCGGACTCTCAGAGTGTTGATGAAACACAGAAATTGAATCGGGATTGAATAAAACAATCACCATGTGCACTTTCCTCCATGGGAGTAATGTCCCAAACAGTCTACGCTTTGATCGTTCAATGGAAGACCAGTAGTAGTTTCCGATGCACGAGGCTTTCTGTACTCTGTGGACTGTCAGAGTGTTGATGAAAAACAGAAATTGCATCGGGATTGAATACAACAGTCTCCATGCGCAGTTTCCTCCATGGGAGTTATGTCTCAAAGAGTCTACGCTTTGATCTTTCCCTGGAAGACCAGCAGTAGGTTCCGATGCACATCTGGAGGCATTTTGTAGTCTGTGGACTATCAGAGTGTTGATGAAACACAGAATTTGCTTCGAGATTGAATACAACAGTCACCATGGGCACGTTCCTCCATGGGAGTAAAGTCTGAAAGAGTCTGCGCTTTGATCGTTCCCTAGAAGACCAGTAGTAGTTTCCGATGCACATCTGGAGGCATTCTGTAATCTGTGGAGTAACAGAGTGTTGATGAAACACAGAAATTGCATCGGGATTGAATACAACAGTCACCATGCGCACTTTCCTCCATGGGAGTAATTATCAAACAGTCTACGCTTTGATCGTTCCCTGGAAGACTAGTAGTAGTTTCCGATGCACATCTGGTGGCATTCTGTAATCTGTGGACTATCAGAGTGTTGATGAGACACAGCAATTGCATCGGGATTGAATACGACAGTCACCATCCGCACTTTCCTCCATGGGAGTAATGTCTGAAAGAGTCTACGCTTTGATCGTTCCCTGGAAGACCAGTAGTATTTTCCGATGCACATCTCGTGGCATTCTGTAATCTGTGGACTATCAGAGTGTTAATGAAACACAGAAAATGCATGGATTGAATACAACAGTCACCATGCGCACTTTCCTCCATGGGAGTAATGTCTCAAGGAGTTTACTCTTTGATCGTTCCCTGGAAGAACAGTAGTAGTTTCCGATGCACTTCTGGAGGCATTCTGTAATATGTGGACTATCAGAGTGTTGATGAAACACAGAAATTGCATCGGGATTGAATACAACAGTCACCATGCGCACTTTCCTAGATGAGAGTAATGTCTCTAACAGTCTACGTTTTGATCGATCCCTGGAAGACCAGTAGTAGTTTCCGATTCACATCTGGATGCTTTCTGTAATCTGAGGACTATCAGAGTGTTGATTACACACAGAAATTGCATCGGGATTGAATAAAACTGTCACCATGCGCACTTTCCTCCACGGGAGGTATGTCTCAAACAGTCTACGCTTTGATCGTTCTGTGGAAGACCAGTTGTAGATTCCGATGCACATCTGGAGGCATTCTGTAATCTGATGACTATCAGAGTGTTGATGAAACACTGAAATTGCATCGGGATTGAATACAACAGTCACCAAGCGCACATTCCTCCATGGGAGTAATTCTCAAACAGTCTATGCTTTGATCATTCCCTGTAAGACCAGTAGTAGTTTCCGATGCACATCTGGAGGCTTTCTGTAATTTGTGGACTATCAGATTGTTGATGAAACACAGATATTGCATCGGGATTGAATAGAACAGTCACCATGTGCACTTTCCTCCATGGGAGTAATGTCTCAAATACTCTACGTTTTGATCGGTTCCTGGAAGAACAGTAGTAGTTGCCGATGAACATCTGGAGGCATTCTGTAATTTGTTTACTATCAGAGTGTTGATGAAACACAGTAACTGCATCGTGATTGAATACAACAGTCACCATGCGCACTTTACACCATGGGAGTAATGTCTCAAACAGTCTACGCTTTGATCGTTCCCTGGAAGACCAGTAGTAGTTTCCGATGCACATCTTGAGGCATTCTGCAATCTGTGGACTATTAGAGTGTTGATGAAACACAGAAATTGCATTGGGATTGAATACAACAGTCACCATGCGCACATTCCTCCATGGGAGTAATGTCTCAAACTGTCTACGTTTTGATCGTTCCCTGGAAGACCAGTAGTAGTTTGCGATGAACATCTGGAGGCATTCTGTAATTTGTGGACTATCAGAGTGTTGATGACAGTAATTGCATCGGGATTGAATACAAGAGTAACCATGCGCACTTTCATCCATGGGAGTAATGTCGCTAACAGTTTACGCTTTCATCGTTCCCTGGAAGACCAGTAGTAGTTTCCGATACACATCTGGAGGCTTTCTGTATTCTGTGGACGATCAGAGTGTTGATGAAACACAGAAATTGCATCGGGATTGAATAGAACAGTCTCCATGTGCACTTTCCTCCATGGGAGTAATGTCTCAAATACTCTACGTTTTGATCGTTCCCTGGAAGACCAGTAGTAGTTGCCGATGAACATCTGGAGGCATTCTGTAATTTGTGGGCTGTCAGAGTGTTGATGAAACACAGTAACTGCATCGGGATTGAATACAACAGTCACCATGCGCACTTTCCTCCATGGGAGTAATGTCTCAAACAGTCTACGCTTTGATCGTTCCGTGAAAGACCAGTAGTAGTTTCCGATGCACATCTGGAGGCTTTCTGTACTCTGTGGGCTGTCAGAGTGTTGATGAAACACAGAAATTGCATCGGGATTGAATACAACAGTCTCCATGCGCAGTTTCCTCCATGGGAGTTATGTCTCCAAGAGTCTACGCTTTGATCTTTCAATGGAAGACCAGCAGTAGATTCCGATGCACATCTGGAGGCATTCTGAAGTCTGTGGACTATCAGAGTCTTGATGAAACACAGAAATTGCATCGGGCTTGAATACAACATTCACGATGCGCACATTCCTCCATGGGAGTAATGTCTCAAAGAGTTTACGTTTTGATCGTTCCCTGGAAGACCAGTAGTAGTTTCCGATGCACATCTGCAGGCATTAGGTAATCTGCGGACTATCAGAGTGTTGATGAAACATAGAAATTGCATCGGGATTGAGTACAACAGTAACCATGCGCACTTTCCTCCATGAGAGTAATGTCTCTAACAGTCTACGCTTTGATCGTTCTCTGGAAGACCAGTAGTAGCTTCCGATGCACATCTGGAGGCATTCTGTAATCTGAGGACTATCAGAGTGTTGATGAAACATAGAAATTGCATCGGGATTGAATACAACAGTCACCATGCGCACTTTCCTCCATGAGAGTAATGTCTCTAACAGTCTACGCTTTGAACGTTCCCTGGAAGACCAGTAGTAGTTTCCGATGCACATCTTGAGGCATTCTGTAATCTGATGACTATCACAGTGTTGATGAAACACAGAAATTCCATCGGGATTGAATACAAGAGTCACCAAGCGCACATTCCTCCATGGGAGTAATTCTCAAACAGTCTATGCTTTGATCGTTCCCTGTAAGAGCAGTAGTAGTTTCCGATGCAGATCTGGAGGCTTTCTGTAATTTGTGGACTATCAGAGTGTTGATGAAACACAGATATTGCACCGGGATTGAATAGAACAGTCACCATGTGCTCTTTCCTCCATGGGAGTAATGTCTCAAATACTCTACGTATTGATCGTTCCCTGGAAGTCCAGTAGTAGTTTCCGATGAACATCTGGAGGCATTCTGTAATTTGTGGACTATCAGAGTGTTGATGAAACACAGTAACTGCATCGGGATTGAATACAACAGTCACCATGCGCACTTTCCTCCATGGGAGTAATGTCTCAAACAGTCTACGTTTTGATCGTTCCCTGGAAGACCAGTAGTAGTTTCCGATGCACATCTCGAGGCATTCTGTAATCTGTGGACCATTAGAGTGTTGATGAAACACAGAAATTGCATTGGGATTGAATACAACAGTCACCATGCGCACATTCCTCCATGGGAGTAATGTCTCAAACAGTCTACGCTTTGATCGTTCCCTGGAAGACCAGTAGTAGTTTCCGATGAACATCTGGAGGCATTCTGTAATTTGTGGACTATCAGAGTGTTGATGAAACACAAAAATTGCATCGGGATTGAATACAACGGTCACCATGAGCACTTTCATCCATGGGAGTAATGTCGCTAACAGTCTACGCTTTCAATGTTCCCTGGAAGACCAGTAGTAGTTTCCGCTGCACATCTGTAGGCTTTCTGTACTCTGTGGACGATCAGAGTGTTGATGAAACACAGAAATTGCATCGGGATTGAATAGAACAGTCACCATGTGCACTTTCCTCCATGGGAGTAATGTCTCAAATACTCTACGTTTTGATCGTTCCCTGGAAGACCAGTAGTGGTTTCCGATGAACATCTGGCGGCATTCTTTAATTTGTGGACTATGAGAGTGTTGATGAAACACAGTAACTGCATCGGGATTGAATACAACAATCACCATGCGCACTTTCCTCCATGGGAGTAATGTCTCAAACAGTCTACGCCTTGATCGTTCCCTGTAAGGCCAGTAGTAGTTTCCGATGCACATCTGGAGGCTCTCTGTACTCTGTGGACTGTCAGAGTGTTGCTGAAACACAGAAGTTGCATCGGGATTGAATACAACAGTCTCCATGCGCAGTTTCCTCCATGGGAGTTATGTCTCAAAGAGTCTACGATTTGATCTTTCCCTGGGAGACCAGTAGTAGCTTCCGATGCACATCTGGAGGCATTCTGTAGTCTGTGGACTATCAGAGTGTTGATGAAACACAGAAATTGCATCGGGATTGAATACAACATTCACGATGCGCACTTTCCTCCATGGGAGTAATGTCACAAAGAGTTTACGTTTTGATCGTTCCCTGGAAGACCAGTAGTAGTTTGCGATGCATATCTGGAGGCATTAGGTAATCTGCGGACTATCAGCGTGTTGATGAAACACAGAAATTGCATCGGGATTGAATACAACAGTCACCATGCGCACTTTCCTCCATCAGAGTTATGTCTCTAACAGTCTACGCTTTGTTCGTTCACTGGAAGACCAGTAGTAGTTTCCGATGCACATCTGGAGGCATTAGGTAATCTGCGGACTATCAGCGTGTTGATGAAACACAGAAATTGAATCGGGATTGAATACAACAATCACCATGTGCACTTTCCTCCATGGGAGTAATGTCCCATACAGTCTACGCTTTGATTGTTCCCTGGATGAGCAGTAGTAGTTTCCGATGCACATCTGGAGGCATTCTGTAATCTAAGGACTATCAGAGTGTTGATGAAACACAGAAATTGCATCGGGATTGAATACAACAGTCACCAACCGCACTTTCCTCCATGGGAGTAATCTCTGAAAGAGTCTACGCTTTGATCGTTCCCTGGAAGGCCAGTAGTAGTTTCCGATGCACATCTGGAGGCATTCTGTAATCTGTGGAGTATCAGAGTGTTGATGAAACACAGAAATTGCATCGGGATTGAATACAACAGTCACCATGCGCACTTTCCTCCAAGGGAGTAATTCTCAAACAGTCTACGCTTTGATCGTTCCCTGGAAGTCCAGTAGTAGTTTCCTATGCACATCTGGTGGAATTCTGTAATCTGTGGACTATCAGAGTGTCGATGAAACACAGAAATTGCATCGGGATTGAATACGACAGTCACCATCCGCACTTTCCTTCATGGGAGTAATGTCTGAAAGAGTCTACGCTTTGATCGTTCCCTGGAAGACCAGTAGTAGATTCCGATGCACATCTCGTTGCATTCTGTAATCTGTGGACTATCAAGAGTGTTAATGAAACACAGAAAATGCATGGATTGAATACAACAGTCACCATGCGCACTTTCCTCCATGGGAGTAATGTCTCAAGTAGTTTACGCTTTGATCGTTCTCTGTAAGAACAGTAGTAGTTTCCGATGCACTTCTGGAGTCATTCTGTAATCTGTGGACTATCAGAGTGTTGATGAAACACAGAAATTGCACCAGGATTGAATACAACAGTCACCATGCGCACTTTCCTCCATGGGAGTAATATCTCAAACAGTCTACGCTTTGATCGTTTCCTCTAAGACCAGTAGTAGTTTCCGATGCACATCTGGAGGCATTCTGTAATCTGTGGAGTATCAGAGTGTTGATGAAACACAGAAATTGCATCGGGATTGAATACAACAGTCACCATTGCGCACTTTCCTTCATGTGAGTAATTCTCAAACCGGCTACGCTTTGATCGTGCCCTGGAAGACCAGTAGTAGTTTCCGATGCACATCTGGAGGCATTCTGTAATTTGTGGACTATCAGAGTGTTGATGAAACACAGTAATTGCATCGGGATTGAATACAACAGTCACCATGCGCACTTTCCTCCATGGGAGTAATGTCTCAAACAGTCTACGCTTTGATCGTTCCCTGGAAGACCAGTAGTAGCTTCCGATGCACATCTGGAGGCTTTCTGTACTCTGTGGACTGTCAGAGTGTTGATGAAACACAGAAATTGCATCGGGATTGTATACAACAGTCTCCATGCGCAGTTTCCTAGATGGGAGTTATGTCTCAAAAAGTCTACGCTTTGATCTTTCCCTCGAAGACCAGTAGTAGCTTCCGATGCACATCTGGAGGCATTCTGTAGTCTGTGGACTATCAGAGTGTTGATGGAACACAGAAATTGCATCGGGATCGAATACAACAGTCACGATGCGCACTTTCCTCCATGGGAGTAATGTCTCAAGGAGTTTACGTTTTGATCGTTCCCTGGAAGACGAGTAGTAATTTCCCATGCACATCTGGAGGCATTAGGTAATCTGTGGACTATCAGAGTGTTGATGAAACACAGAAATTGAATCGGGATTGAATACAACAATCAACATGTGCACTTTCCTCCATGGGAGTAATGTCCGAAACAGTCTACGCTTTGATCGTTCCCTGGAAGACCAGTAGTAGTTTACGATGCACATCTGGAGGCATTCTGTAGTCTGTGGACTATCAGAGTGTTGATGAAACACAGAAATTGCATCGGGATTGAATACAACAGTCACCATCCGCACTTTCCTCCATGGGAGTAATGTCTGAAAGAGTCTACGCTTTGATCGCTCCCTGGAAGACCAGTAGTAGTTTCCGATGCACATCTGGAGGCTTTCTGAACGCTGTGGACTGTCAGAGTGTTGATGAAACACAGAAATTGCATCGGGATTGAATACAACAGTCTCCATGCGCAGTTTCCTCCATGGGAGTTATGTCTCAAAGAGTCTACGCTTTGATCTTTCCCTGGAAGACCAGTAGTAGTTTCCAATGCACATCTGGAGGCATTCTGTAGTCTGTGGACTATCAGAGTGTTGATGAAACACAGAAATTGCATCGGGATTGAATACAACCGTCACCATCCGCACTTTCCTCCATGGGAGTAATGTCTGAAAGAGTCTACGCTTTGATCGCTCCCTGGAAGACCAGTAGTAGTTTCCGATGCACATCTGGAGGCATTCTGTTATCTGTGGACTATCAGAGTGTTGATGAAACACAGAAATTGCATCGGGATTGAATACAACAGTCACCATGCGCACTTTCCTCCATGGGAGTAATTCTCAAACAGTCTACGCTTTGATCGTTACCTGGAAGACCAGTAGTAGTTTGCGATGCATATCTGGAGGCATTAGGTAATCTGTGGACTATCAGAGTGTTGATGAAACACAGAAATTGAATCGGGATTGAATACAACAATCACCATCCGCACTTTCCTCCGTGGGAGTAATGTGCCAAACAGTCTACGCTTTGATCGTTCCCTCGAAGACCAGTAGTAGTTTCCAATGCACATCTGGATGCATTCTGTAATCTGATGACTTTCAGAGTGTTGATGAAACACAGAAATAGCTTCGGGATTGAATACAACAGTCACCAAGCGTACATTCCTCCATGGGAGTAATTCTCAAACTGTCTATGCTTTGATCGTTCCCTGTAAGACCAGTTGTAGTTTCCGATTGACATCTGGATGCTTTCTGTAATTTGTGGACTATCAGAGTATAGATGAAACATAGAAATTGCATCGAGATTGAATAGAACAGTCACCATGTGCACTTTCCTCCATGGGAGTAATGTCTCAAATACTCTACGTTTTGATCGGTTCCTGGAAGACCAGTAGTAGTTTCCGATGCACATCTCGAGGCATTCTGTAATCTGTGGACTATTAGAGTGTTGATGAAACACAGAAATTGCATTGGGATTGAATACAACAGTCACCATGCGGACATTCCTCAATGGGAGTAATGTCTCAAACAGTCTACGTTTTGATCGTTCCCTGGAAGACCAGTAGTAGTTTCCGATGAACATCTGGAGGCATTCTGTGATTTGTGGACTATCAGAGTGTTGATGAAACACAGAAATTGCATCGGGATTGAATAGAACAGTCACCATGTGCACTTTCCTCCATGGGAGTAACGTCTCAAATACTCTACGCTTTGATCGTTCCCTGGAAGACCAGTAGTAGTTTCCGATGAACATCTGGAGGCATTCTGTAATTTGTGGACTATCAGAGTGTTGATGAAACACAGAAATTGCATCGGGATTGTATACAACAGTCACCATGCGCACTTTCCTCCATGGGAGTAATGTCACTAACAGTCTACGCTTTGATCGTTCCCTGGAAGACCAGTAGTAGTTTCCGATGCACATCTGGAGGCTTTCTGTAATCTGAGGACTATCAGATTGTTGATGACACACAGAAATTGCATCGGGATTGAATACAACTGTCACCATGCGCACTTTCCTCTACGGGAGGTATGTCTCAAACAGTCTACGCTTTGATCGTTCCCTGGAAGACCAGTACTAGTTTCCGATGCACATCTGGAGGCATTCTGTAATCTGATGACTATCAGAGTGTTGATGAAACACAGAAAATGCTTCGGCATTGAATACAACAGTCACCAAGCGCACGTTCCTCCATGGGAGTAATTCTCAAACAGTCTATTCTTTGATAGTTCCCTGTAAGACCAGTAGTAGTTTCCGATGCACATCTGGAGGCTTTCTGTAATTTGTGGACTATCAGAGTGTTGATGAAACACAGAAATTGCATCGGGATTGAATAGAACAGTCACGATGTGCACTTTCCACCATGGGAGTAATGTCTCAAATACTCTACGCTTTGATCGGTTCCTGGAAGACCAGTGATAGTTTCCGATGAACATCTGGAGGCATTCTGTAATTTGTGGACTATCAGAGTGTTGATGAAACACAGTAACTGCATCGGGATTGAATACAAGAGTCACCATGCGCACTTTCCTCCATGGGAGTACTGTCTTAAACAGTCTACGTTTTGATCGTTCCCTGGAAGACCAGTAGTAGTTTCCGATGCACATCTCGAGGCATTCTGTAATCTGTGGACTATTAGAGTGTTGATGAAACACAGAAATTGCATTGGGATTGAATACAACAGTCACCATGCGCACATTCCTAAATGGGAGTAATGTCTCAAACAGTCTACGTTTTGATCGTTCCCTGGAAGACCAGTAGTAGTTTCCTATGAACAACTGGAGGCATTCTGTAATTTGTGGACTATCAGAGATTTGATAAAACACAGAAATTGCATCGGGATTGAATACAATAGTAACCATGCCCACTTTCCTCCATGTGAGTAATGTCGTTAACAGTCTACGCTTTCATCGTTCCCTGGAAGACCAGTAGTAGTTCCCGATGTACATCTGGAGGCTTTCTGTACTCTGTGGACGATCAGAGTGTTCATGAAACACAGAAATTGCATCGGGAATGAATAGAACAGTCCCCATGTGCACTTTCCTCCATGGGAGTAATGTCTCAAATACTCTTCGTTTTGATCGTTCCCTGGAAGACCAGTAGTAGTTTCCGATGAACATCTGGAGGCATTCTGTAATTTGTGGACTATCAGAGTGTTGATGAAACACAGTAACTGCATCGGGATTGAAAACAACAGTCACCATGCGCACTTTCCTCCATGGGAGTAATGTCTTAAACAGTCTACGCTTTGATCGTTCCCTGGAAGACCAGTAGTAGTTTCCGATGCACATCTGGAGGCTTTCTGTACTCTGTATACTGTCAGAGTGTTGATGAAACACAGAAATTGCATCGGGATTGAATACAACAGTCTCCATGCGCAGTTTCCTCCATGGGAGTTATGTCTCAAAGAGTCTACGCTGTGATCTTTCCCTGGAAGACCAGTAGTAGCTTCCGATGCACATCTGGAGGCATTCTGTAGCCTGTGGACTATCAGACTGTTGATGAAACACAGAAATTGCATCGGGATTGAATACAACATTCACGATGCGCACTTTCCTCCATGGGAGTAATGTCTCAAAGAGTTTACGTTTTGATTGTTCCCTGGAAGACCAGTAGTAGTTTCCGATGCACATCTGGAGGCATTAGGTAATCTGCGGACTCTCAGAGTGTTGATGAAACACAGAAATTGAATCGGGATTGAATAAAACAATCACCATGTGCACTTTCCTCCATGGGAGTAATGTCCCAAACAGTCTACGCTTTGATCGTTCCCTGGAAGACCAGTAGTAGTTTCCGATGCACGAGGCTTTCTGTACTCTGTGGACTGTCAGAGTGTTGATGAAACACAGAAATTGCATCGGGATTGAATACAACAGTCTCCATGCGCAGTTTCGTCCATGGGAGTTATGTCTCAAAGAGTCTACGCTTTGATCTTTCCCTGGAACACCAGTAGTAGGTTCCGATTCGCATCTGGAGGCATTTTGTAGTCTGTGGACTATCAGAGTGTTGATGAAACACAGAAATTGCATCGAGATTGAATACAACAGTCACCATGGGCACGTTCCTCCATGGGAGTAAAGTCTGAAAGAGTCTACGCTTTGATCGTTCCCTAGAAGACCAGTAGTAGTTTCCGATGCACATCTGGAGGCATTCTGTAATCTGTGGAGTAACAGAGTGTTGATGAAACACGGAAATTGCATCGGGATTGAATACAACAGTCATCATGCGCACTTTCCTCCATGGGAGTAATTCTCAAACAGTCTACGCTTTGATCGTTCCCTGGAAGACCAGTAGTAGTTTCCGATGCACATCTGGTGGCATTCTGTAATCTGTGGACTATCAGAGTGTTGATGAAACACAGAAATTACATCGGGATTGAATACGACAGTCACCATCCGCACTTTCCTCCATGGGAGTAATGTATGAAAGAGTCTACGCTTTGATCGTTCCCTGGAAGACCAGTAGTAGTTTCCGATGCACTTCTGGAGGCATTCTGTAATATGTGGACTATCAGAGTGTTGATGAAACACAGAAATTGCATCGGGATTAAATACAACAGTCACCATGCGCACTTTCCTCCATGAGAGTAATCTCTCCAACAGTCTACGCTTTGATCGATCCCTGGAAGACCAGTAGTAGTTTCCGATGCACATCTGGAGGCTTTCTGTAATCTGAGGACTATCAGAGTGTTGATTACACACAGAAATTGCATCGGGATTGAATAAAACTGTCACCATGCGCACTTTCCTCCAAGGGAGGTATGTCTCAAACAGTCTACGCTTTGATCGTTCCGTGGAAGACCAGTAGTAGTTTCCGATGCACATCTGGAGGCATTCTGTAATCTGATGACTATCAGAGTGTTGATGAAACACTGAAATTGCATCGGGATTGAATACAACAGTCACAAAGCGCACATTCCTCCATGGGAGTAATTCTCAAACAGTCTATGCTTTGATCGTTCCCTGTAAGACCAGTAGTAGTTTCCGATGCACATCTGGAGGCTTTCTGTAATTTGTGGACTATCAGAGTGTTGATGAAACACAGAAATTGCATCGGGATTGGATAGAACAGTCACCATGTGCACTTTCCTCCATGGGAGTAATGTCTCAAATACTCTACGTTTTGATCGGTTCCTGGAAGACCAGTAGTAGTTTCCGATGAACATCTGGAGGCATTCTGTAATTTGTTTACTATCAGGGTGTTGATGAAACACAGTAACTGCATCGTGATTGAATACATCAGTCACCATGCGCACTTTACTCCATGGGAGTAATGTCTCAAACAGTCTACGTTTTGATCGTTCCCTGGAAGACCAGTAGTAGTTTCCGATGCACATCTCGAGGCATTTTGCAATCTGTGGACTATTAGAGTGTTGATGAAACACAGAAATTGCATTGGGATTGAATACAACAGTCACCATGTGCACTTTCCTCCATGGGAGTAATGTCTCAAATACTCTACGTTTTGATCGTTCCCTGGAAGACCAGTAGTAGTTTCCGATGAACATCTGGAGGCATTCTGTAATTTGTGGACTATCAGAGTGTTGATGAAACACAGTAACTGCATCGGGATTGAATACAACAGTCACCATGCGCACTTTCCTCCATGGGAGTTATGTCTCAAAGAGTCTACGCTGTGATCATTCCCTGGAAGACCAGTAGTAGCTTCCGATGCACATCTGGAGGCATTCTGTAGCCTGTGGACTATCAGAGTGTTGATGAAACACAGAAATTGCATCGGGATTGAATACAACATTCACGATGCGCACTTTCCTCCATGGGAGTAATGTCTCAAAGAGTTTACGTTTTGATTGTTCCCTGGAAGACCAGTAGTAGTTTCCGATGCACATCTGGAGGCATTAGGTAATCTGCGGACTCTCAGAGTGTTGATGAAACACAGAAATTGAATCGGGATTGAATAAAACAATCACCATGTGCACTTTCCTCCATGGGAGTAATGTCCCAAACAGTCTACGCTTTGATCGTTCCCTGGAAGACCAGTAGTAGTTTCCGATGCACGAGGCTTTCTGTACTCTGTGGACTGTCAGAGTGTTGATGAAACACAGAAATTGCATCGGGATTGAATACAACAGTCTCCATGCGCAGTTTCCTCCATGGGAGTTATGTCTCAAAGAGTCTACGCTTTGATCTTTCCCTGGAACACCAGTAGTAGGTTCCGATTCGCATCTGGAGGCATTTTGTAGTCTGTGGTCTATCAGAATGTTGATGAAACACTGAAATTGAATCGGGATTGAATAAAACAATCACCATGTGCACGTTCCTCCATGGGAGTAAAGTCTGAAAGAGTCTACGCTTTGATCGTTCCCTAGAAGACCAGTAGTAGTTTCCGATGCACATCTGGAGGCATTCTGTAATCTGTGGAGTAACAGAGTGTTGATGAAACACGGAAATTGCATCGGGATTGAATAAAACAGTCACCATGCGCACTTTCCTCCATGGGAGTAATTCTCAAACAGTCTACGCTTTGATCGTTCCCTGGAAGACCAGTAGTAGTTTCCGATGCACATCTGGTGGCATTCTGTAATCTGTGGACTATCAGAGTGTTGATGAAACACAGAAATTACATCGGGATTGAATACGACGGTCACCATCCGCACTTTCCTCCATGGGGGTAATGTATGAAAGAGTCTACGCTTTGATCGTTCCCTGGAAGACCAGTAGTAGTTTCCGATGCACTTCTGGAGGCATTCTGTAATATGTGGACTATCAGAGTGTTGATGAAACACAGAAATTGCATCGGGATTGAATACAACAGTCACCATGCGCACTTTCCTCCATGAGAGTAATCTCTCTAACAGTCTACGCTTTGATCGATCCCTGGAAGACCAGTAGTAGTTTCCGATGCACATCTGGAGGCTTTCTGTAATTTGTTTACAATCAGAGTGTTGATGAAACACAGTAACTGCATCGTGATTGAATACATCAGTCACCATGCGCACTTTACTCCATGGGAGTAATGTCTCAAACAGTCTACGTTTTGATCGTTCACTGGAAGACCAGTAGTAGTTTCCGATGAACATTTGGAGGCATTCTGTAGTTTGTGGACTATCACAGTGTTGATGAAACACAGTAATTGCATCGGGATTGAATACAAGAGTCACCATGCGCACTTTCATCCATGGGAGTAATGTCGCTAACAGTCTACGCTTTCATCGTTGCCTGGAAGACCAGTAGTAGTTTCCGATGCACATCAGGAGGCTTTCTGTACTCTGTGGACGATCAGAGTGTTGATGAAACACAGAAATTGCATCTGGATTGAATAGAACAGTCACCATGTGCACTTTCCTCCATGGGAGTAATGTCTCAAATACTCTACGTTTTGATCGTTCCCTGGAAGACCAGTAGTAGTTTCCGATGAACATCTGGAGGCATTCTGTAATTTGTGGACTATCAGAGTGTTGATGAAACACAGACTCTGCATCGGGATTGAATACAACAGTCACCATGCGCACTTTCCTCCATGGGAGTAATGTCTCAAACAGTCTACGCTTTGATCGTTCCGTGGAAGACCAGTAGTAGTTTCCGATGCACATCTGGATTCTTTCTGTACTCTGTGGACAGTCAGAGTGTTGATGAAGCACAGAAATTGCATCGGGATTGAATACAACAGTCTCCATGCGCAGTTTCCTCCATGGGAGTTATGTCTCAAAGAGTCTACGCTTTGATCTTTCAATGGAAGACCAGTAGTAGATTCCGATGCACATCTGGAGGCATTCTGAAGTCTGTGGACTATCAGAGTCTTGATTAAACACAGAAATTGCATCGGGATTGAATACAACATTCACGATGCGCACATTCCTCCATGGGAGTAATGTCTCAAAGAGTTTACGTTTTGATCGTTAACTGGAAGACCAGTAGTAGTTTCCGATGCACATCTGGAGGCATTAGGTAATCTGCGGACTGTCAGAGTGTTGATGAAACACAGAAATTGAATCTGGATTGTATACAACAATCACCATGTGCAGTTTCCTCCATGGGAGTAATGTCCCAAACAGTCTTCGCTTTGAGCGTTCCCTGGAAGACCAGTAGTAGTTTCCGATGCACATCTGGAGTCATTCTGTAATCTGAGGACTATCAGAGTGTTGATGAAACATAGAAATTGCATCGGGATTGAATACAACAGTCACCATGCGCACTTTCCTCCATAAGAGTAATGTCTCTAACAGTCTACGCTCTGATCGTTCCCTGGAAGACCAGTAGTAGTTTCCGATGCACATCTGGAGGCATTCTGCAATCTGATGACTATCACAGTGTTGATGAAACACAGAAATTGCATCGGGATTGAATACAACAGTCACCAAGCGCACATTCCTCCATGGGAGTAAAGTCTGAAAGAGTCTACGCTTTGATCGTTCCCTAGAAGACCAGTAGTAGTTTCCGATGCACATCTGGAGGCTTTCTGTAATTTGTGGACTATCAGAGTGTTGATGAAACACAGATATTGCATCGGGATTGAATAGAACAGTCACCATGTGCACTTTCCTCCATGGGAGTAATGTCTCAAATACTCTACGTTTTGATCGTTCCCTGGAAGACCAGTAGTAGTTTCCGATGAACATCTGGAGGCATTCTGTAATTTTTGGTCTATCAGAGTGTTGATGAAACACAGTAACTGCATCGGGATTGAATACAACAGTCACCATGCGCACTTTCCTCCATAGGAGTAATGTCTCAAACAGTCTACGTTTTGATCGGTCCCAGGAAGACCAGTAGTAGTTCCCGATGCACATCTCGAGGAATTCTGTAATCTGTGGACTATTAGAGTGTTGATGAAACACAGAAATTGCATTCATATTGAATACAACAGTCACCATGCGCACATTCCTCCATGGCAGTAATGTCTCAAACAGTCTACGCTTAGATCGTTCCCTGGAAGACCAGTAGTAGTTTCCGATGAACATCTGGAGGCATTCTGTAATTTGTGGACTATCAGAGTGTTGATGAAACACAAAAATTGCATCGGGATTGAATACAACAGTCACCATGCGCACTTTCATCCATGGGAGTAATGTCGCTAACAGTCTACGCTTTCAATGTTCAGTGGAAGACCAGTAGTAGTTTCCGATGCACATCTGTAGGCTTTCTGTACTCTGTGGACGATCAGAGTGTTGATGAAACACAGAAATTGCATCGGGATTGAATAGAACAGTCACCATGTGCACTTTCCTCCATGGGAGTAATGTCTCAAATACTCTACGTTTTGATCGTTCCCTGGAAGACCAGTAGTAGTTTCCGATGAACATCTGGAGGCATTCTGTAATTTGTTCACTATGAGAGTGTTGATGAAACACAGTAACTGCATCGGGATTGAATACAAAAATCACCATGCGCACTTTCCTCCATGGGAGTAATGTCTCAAACAGTCTACGCTTTGATCGTTCCCTCGAAGACCAGTAGTATTTTCCGATGCACATCTGGAGGCTTTCTGTACTATGTGGACTGTCAGAGTGTTGCTGAAACACAGAAATTGCATCGGGATTGAATACAACAGTATCCATGCGCAGTTTCCTCCATGGGAGTTATGTCTCAAAGAGTCTACGATTTGATCTTTCCCTGGGAGACCAGTAGTAGCTTCCGATGCACATCCGGAGGCATTCTGTAGTCTGTGGACTATCAGAGTGTTGATGAAACACAGAAATTGCATCGGGATTGAATAGAACATTCACAATGCGCACTTTCCTCCATGGGAGTAACGTCACAAAGAGTCTACGCTTTGATCTTTCCCTGGAAGACCAGTAGTAGGTTCCGATTCGCATCTGGAGGCATTTTGTAGTCTGTGGACTATCAGAGTGTTGATGAAACACAGAAATTGCATCGAGATTGAATACAACAGTCACCATGGGCACGTTCCTCCATGGGAGTAAAGTCTGAAAGAGTCTACGCTTTGATCGTTCCCTAGAAGACCAGTTGTAGTTTCCGATGCACATCTGGTGGCATTCTGTAATCTGTGGACTATCAGAGTGTTGATGAAACACAGAAATTACATCGGGATTGAATACGACAGTCACCATCCGCACTTTCCTCCATGGGAGTAATGTATGAAAGAGTCTACGCTTTGATCGTTCCCTGGAAGACCAGTAGTAGCTTCCGATGCACATCTCGTGGCATTCTGTAATCCGTGGACTATCAGAGTGTTAATGAAACACAGAAAATGCATGGATTGAATACAACAGTCACCATGCGCACTTTCCTCCATGGGAGTAATGTCTCAAACAGTCTACGCTTTGATCGTTCCCTGGAAGAACAGTAGTAGTTTCCGATGCACTTCTGGAGGCATTCTGTAATATGTGGACTATCAGAGTGTTGATGAAACACAGAAATTGCATCGGGATTGAATACAACAGTCACCATGCGCACTTTCCTCCATGAGAGTAATCTCTCTAACAGTCTACGCTTTGATCGATCCCTGGAAGACCAGTAGTAGTTTCCGATGCACATCTGGAGGCTTTCTGTAATCTGAGGACTATCAGAGTGTTGATTACACACAGAAATTGCATCGGGATTGAATAAAACTGTCACCATGCGCACTTTCCTCCACGGGAGGTATGTCTCAAACATTTTACGCTTTGATCGTTCCGTGGAAGACCAGTAGTAGTTTCCGATGCACATCTGGAGGCATTCTGTAATCTGATGACTATCAGAGTGTTGATGAAACACTGAAATTGCATCGGGATTGAATACAACAGTCACAAAGCGCACATTCCTCCATGGGAGTAATTCTCAAACAGTCTATGCTTTGATCGTTCCCTGTAAGACCAGTAGTAGTTTCCGATGCACATCTGGAGGCTTTCTGTAATTTGTGGACTATCAGAGTGTTGATGAAACACAGAAATTGCATCGGGATTGGATAGAACAGTCACCATGTGCACTTTCCTCCATGGGAGTAATGTCTCAAATACTCTACGTTTTGATCGGTTCCTGGAAGACCAGTAGTAGTTTCCGATGAACATCTGGAGGCATTCTGTAATTTGTTTACTATCAGAGTGTTGATGAAACACAGTAACTGCATCGTGATTGAATACATCAGTCACCATGCGCACTTTACTCCATGGGAGTAATGTCTCAAACAGTCTACGTTTTGATCGTTCCCTGGAAGACCAGTAGTAGTTTCCGATGCACATCTCGAGGCATTCTGCAATCTGTGGACTATTAGAGTGTTGATGAAACACAGAAATTGCATTGGGATTGAATACAACAGTCACCATGCGCACATTCCTCCATGGGAGTAATGTCTCAAACAGTCTACGATTTGATCGTTCACTGGAAGACCAGTAGTAGTTTCCGATGAACATTTGGAGGCATTCTGTAGTTTGTGGACTATCAGAGTGTTGATGAAACACAGTAATTGCATCGGGATTGAATACAAGAGTCACCATGCGCACTTTCATCCATGGGAGTAATGTCGCTAACAGTCTACGCTTTCATCGTTCCCTGGAAGACCGGTAGTAGTTTCCGATGCACATCTGGAGGCTTTCTGTACTCTGTGGACGATCAGAGTGTTGATGAAACACAGTAACTGCATCGGGATTGAATACAACAGTCACCATGCGCACTTTCCTCCATGGGAGTAATGTCTCAAACAGTCTACGCTTTGATCGTTCCGTGGAAGACCAGTAGTAGTTTCCGATGCACATCTGGAGTCATTCTGTAATCTGAGGACTATCAGAGTGTTGATGAAACATAGAAATTGCATCGGGATTGAATACAACAGTCACCATGCGCACTTTCCTCCATAAGAGTAATGTCTCTAACAGTCTACGCTCTGATCGTTCCCTGGAAGACCAGTAGTAGTTTCCGATGCACATCTGGAGGCATTCTGCAATCTGATGACTATCACAGTGTTGATGAAACACAGAAATTGCATCGGGATTGAATACAACAGTCACCAAGCGCACATTCCTCCATGGGAGTAATTCTCAAACAGTCTATGCTTTGATCATTCCCTGTAAGACCAGTAGTAGTTTCCGATGCACATCTGGAGGCTTTCTGTAATTTGTGGACTATCAAAGTGTTGATGAAACACAGATATTGCATCGGGATTGAATAGAACAGTCACCATGTGCACTTTCCTCCATGGGAGTAATGTCTCAAATACTCTACGTTTTGATCGTTCCCTGGAAGACCAGTAGTAGTTTCCGATGAACATCTGGAGGCATTCTGTAATTTTTGGACTATCAGAGTGTTGATGAAACACAGTAACTGCATCGGGATTGAATACAACAGTCACCATGCGCACTTTCCTCCATGTTAGTAATGTCTCAAACAGTCTACGTTTTGATCGGTCCCTGGAAGACCAGTAGTAGTTCCCGATGCACATCTCGAGGAATTCTGTAATCTGTGGACTATTAGAGTGTTGATGAAACACAGAAATTGCATTCGGATTGAATACAACAGTCACCATGCGCACATTCCTCCATGGCAGTAATGTCTCAAACAGTCTACGCTTAGATCGTTCCCTGGAAGACCAGTAGTAGTTTCCGATGAACATCTGGAGGCATTCTGTAATTTGTGGACTATCAGAGTGTTGATGAAACACAAAAATTGCATCGGGATTGAATACAACAGTCACCATGCGCACTTTCATCCATGGGAGTAATGTCGCTAACAGTCTACGCTTTCAATGTTCAGTGGAAGACCAGTAGTAGTTTCCGATGCACATCTGTAGGCTTTCTGTACTCTGTGGACGATCAGAGTGTTGATGAAACACAGAAATTGCATCGGGATTGAATAGAACAGTCACCATGTGCACTTTCCTCCATGGGAGTTATGTCTCAAATACTCTACGTTTTGATCGTTCCCTGGAAGACCAGTAGTAGTTTCCGATGAACATCTGGAGGCATTCTGTAATTTGTTCACTATGAGAGTGTTGATGAAACACAGTAACTGCATCGGGATTGAATACAACAATCACCATGCGCACTTTCCTCCATGGGAGTAATGTCTCAAACAGTCTACGCTTTGATCGTTCCCTCGAAGACCAGTAGTATTTTCCGATGCACATCTGGAGGCTTTCTGTACTCTGTGGACTGTCAGAGTGTTGCTGAAACACAGAAATTGCATCGGGATTGAATACAACAGTCTCCATGCGCAGTTTCCTCCATGGGAGTTATGTCTCAAAGAGTCTACGATTTGATCTTTCCCTGGGAGACCAGTAGTAGCTTCCGATGCACATCCGGAGGCATTCTGTAGTCTGTGGACTATCAGAGTGTTGATGAAACACAGAAATTGCATCGGGATTGAATAGAACATTCACAATGCGCACTTTCCTCCATGGGAGTAACGTCACAAAGAGTTTACGTTTTGATCGTTCCCTGGAAGACCAGTAGTAGTTTCCGATGCACATCTAGAGGCTTTCTGTACTCTGTGGACTGTCAGAGTGTTGATGAAACACAGAAATTGCATCGGGATTGAATACAATAGTCTCCATGCGCAGTTTCTTCCACGGCAGTTATGTCTCAAAGAGTCTACGCTTTGATCTTTCCCTGGAAGACCAGTAGTAGGTTCCGATGCACATATGGAGGCATTTTGTAGTCTGTGGACTATCAGAGTGTTGATGAAACACAGAAATTGCATCGGGATTGAATACAACAGTCACCAACCGCACTTTCCTCCATGGGAGTAATCTCTGAAAGAGTCTACGCTTTGATCGTTCCCTGGAAGACCAGTAGTAGTTTCCGATGCACATCTGGAGGCATTCTGTAATCTGTGGAGTATCAGAGTGTTGATGAAACACAGTAATTGCATCGGGATTGAATACAACAGTCACCATGCGCACTTTCCTCCATGGGAGTAATTCTCAAACAGTCTACGCTTTGATCGTTCCCTGGAAGACCAGTAGTAGTTTCCGATGCACATCTGGTGGCATTCTGTAATCTGTGGACTATCAGAGTGTTGATGAAACACAGAAATTGCATCGGGATTGAATACGACAGTCACCATCAGCACTTTCCTCCATGGGAGTAATGTCTGAAAGAGTCTACGCTTTGATCGTTCCCTGGAAGACCAGTAGTAGTTTCCGATGCACATCTCGTTGCATTCTGTAATCTGTGGACTATCAAGAGTGTTAATGAAACACAGAAAATGCATGGATTGAATACAACAGTCACCATGCGCACTTTTCTCCATGGGAGTAATGTCTCAAGGAGTTTACGTTTTGATCGTTCCCTGGAAGAACAGTAGTAGTTTCCGATGCACTTCTGGAGGCATTCTGTAATCTGTGGACTATCAGAGTGTTGATGAAACACAGAAATTGCACCGGGATTGAATACAACAGTCACCATGCGCACTTTCCTCCATGGGAGTAATATCCCAAAGAGTCTACGCTTTGATCGTTCCCTCTAAGACCAGTAGTAGTTTCCGATGCACATCTGGAGGCATTCTGTAATCTGTGGAGTATCAGAGTGTTGATGAAACACAGATATTGCATCGGGATTGAATACAACAGTCACCATTGGGCACTTTCCTTCATGGGAGTAATTCTCAAACCGGCTACGCTTTGATCGTTCCCTGGAAGACCAGTAGTAGTTTCCGATGCACATCTGGAGGCATTCTGTAATTTGTGGACTATCAGAGTGTTGATGAAACACAGAAATTGCATCGGGATTGAATACAACAGTCACCATGCCCACTTTCCTCCATGGGAGTAATGTCTCAAACAGTCTACGCTTTGATCGTTCCCTGGAAGACCAGTAGTAGTTTCCGATGCACATCTGGAGGCTTTCTGTATTCTGTGGACTGTCAGAGTGTTGATGAAACACAGAAATTGCATCGGGATTATATACAACAGTCTCCATGCGCAGTTGCCTCCATGGGAGTTATGTGTCAAAAAGTCTACGCTTTGATCTTTCCCTGGAAGGCCAGTAGTAGCTTCCGATGCACATCTGGAGGCATTCTGTAGTCTGTGGACTATCAGAGTGTTTATGGAACACAGAAATTGCCTCGGGATCGAATACAACAGTCACGATGCGCACTTTCCTCCATGGGAGTAATGTCTGAAAGAGTCTACGCTTTGATAGTTCCCTGGAATACCAGTAGTAGTTTCCGATGCACATCTGGTGGCATTCTGTAATCTGTGGACTATCAGAGTGTTGATGAAACACAGAAATTGCATCGGGATTGAATACGACAGTCACCATGCTCACTTTCCTCCATGGGAGGTATGTCTCAAACAGTCTACGCTTTGATCGTTCCCTGGAAAACCAGTAGTAGTTTCCGATGCACATCTGGTGGCATTCTGTAATCTGTGGACTATCAAGAGTGTTAATGAAACACAGAAAATGCATGGATTGAATACAACAGTCACCATGCGCACTTTCCTCTATGGGAGTAATGTCTCAAGGAGTTTACGTTTTGATCGTTCCCTGGAAGAACAGTAGTAGTTTCTGATGCACTTCTGGAGGCATTCTGTAATCTGTGGACTATCAGAGTGTTGATGAAACACAGAAATTGCACCGGGATTGAATACAACAGTCACCATCCGCACTTTCCTCCATGGGAGTAATTCTCAAACAGTCTACGCTTTGATCGTTCCCTCTAAAACCAGTAGTAGTTTCCGATGCACATCTGGAGGCATTCTGTAATCTGTGGAGTATCAGAGTGTTGATGAAACACAGAAATTGCATCGGGATTGAATACAACAGTCACCATGCGCACTTTCCTTCATGGGAGTAATTCTCAAACCGGGTACGCTTTGATCGTTCCCTGGAAGACCAGTAGTAGTTTCCGATGCACATCTGGAGGCATTCTGTAATTTGTGGACTATCAGAGTGTTGATGAAACACAGAAATTGCATCGGGATTGAATACAACAGTCACCATGCGCACTTACCTCCACGGGAGGTATGTCTCAAACAGTCTACGATTAGATCGTTCCCTGGAAGACCAGTAGTAGTTTCCGATTCACATCTGGAGGCTTTCTGTATTCTGTGGACTGTCAGAGTGTTGATGAAACACAGAAATTGCATCGGGATTGTATACAACAGTCTCCATGCGCAGTTTCCTCCATGGGAGTTATGTCTCAAAAAGTCTACGCTTTGATCTTTCCCTGGAAGACCAGTAGTAGCTTCCGATGCACATCTGGAGGCATTCTGTAGTCTGTGGACTATCAGAGTGTTGATGGAACACAGAAATTGCATCGGGATCGAATACAACAGTCACGATGCGCACTTTCCTCCATGGGAGTAATGTCTCAAAGAGTTTACGTTTTGATCGTTCCCTGGAAGACCAGTAGTAGTTTCCCATGCACATCTGGAGGCATTAGGTAATCTGTGGACTATCAGAGTGTTGATGAAACACAGAAATTGAATCGGGATTGAATACAACAATCACCATGTGCACTTTCCTCCATGGGAGTAATGTCCCAAACAGTCTACGCTTTGATCGTTCCCTGGAAGACCAGTAGTAGTTTCCGATGCACATCTGGTGACATTCTGTAATTTGTGGACTATCAGAGTGTTGATGAAACACAGACATTGCATCGGGATTGAATACAACAGTCACCATGCGCACTTACCTCCACGGGAGGTATGTCTCAAACAGTCTACGATTAGATCGTTCCCTGGAAGACCAGTAGTAGTTTCCGATGCACATCTGGAGGCTTTCTGTATTCTGTGGACTGTCAGAGTGTTGATGAAACACAGAAATTGCATCGGGATTGTATACAACAGTCTCCATGCGCAGTTGCCTCCATGTTAGTTATGTCTCAAAAAGTCTACGCTTTGATCTTTCCCTGGAAGGCCAGTAGTAGCTTCCGATGCACATCTGGAGGCATTCTGTAGTCTGTGGACTATCAGAGTGTTTATGGAACACAGAAATTGCCTCGGGATCGAATACAACAGTCACCATCCGCACTTTCCTCCATGGGGGTAATGTCTAAAAGAGTTTACGTTTTGATCGTTCCCTGGAAGACCAGTTGTAGTTTCCCATGCACATCTGGAGGCATTAGGTAATCTGTGGACTATCAGAGTGTTGATAAAACACAGAAATTGAATCGGGATTGAATACAACAATCACCATGTGCACTTTCCTACATGGGAGTAATGTCCCAAACAGTCTACGCTTTGATCGTTCCCTGGAAGACCAGTAGTAGTTTACGATGCACATCTGGAGGCATTCTGTACTCTGTGGACTATCAGAGTGTTGATGAAACACAGAAATTGCATCGGGATTGAATACAACAGTCACCATCCGCACTTTCCTCCATGGGAGTAATTCTCAAACAGTCTACGCTTTGATCGTTCCCTGGCAGACCAGTAGTAGTTTCCGATGCACATCTGGTGACATTCTGTAATCTGTGGACTATCAGAGTGTTGATGAAACACAGAAATTGCATCGGGATTGAATACAACAGTCACCATGTGCACTTTCTTCCACGGGAGGTATGTCTCAAACAATCTACGCTTTGATCGTTCCCTGGAAGACCAGTAGTAGTTTCCGATGCACATCTGGTGGCATTCTGTAATCTGTGAACTATCAGAGTGTTGATGAAACACAGAATTTGCATCGGGATTGAATACGCCAGTCACCATGCGCACTTTCCTCCATGGGAGTAATGTCTGAAAGAGTCTACGCTTTGATCGTTCCCTGGAAGACCAGTAGTAGTATCCGATGCACATCTGGAGGCATTCTGTAATCTGTGGAGTATCAGAGTGTTGATGAAACACAGAAATTGCATCGGGATTGAATACGCCAGTCACCATGCGCACTTTCCTCCATGGGAGTAATGTCTGAAAGAGTCTACGCTTTGATCGTTCCCTGGAAGACCAGTAGTAGTATCCGATGCACATCTGGAGGCATTCTGTTATCTGTGGAGTATCAGAGTGTTGATGAAACACAGAAATTGCATCGGGATTGAATACGACAGTCACCATGCTCACTTTCCTCCATGGGAGGTATGTCTCAAACAGTCTACGCTTTGATCGTTCCCTGGAAAACCAGTAGTAGTTTCCGATGCACATCTGGTGGCATTCTGTAATCTGTGGACTATCAAGAGTGTTAATGAAACACAGACAATGCATGGATTGAATACAACAGTCACCATGCGCACTTTCCTCCATGGGAGTAATGTCTCAAGGAGTTTACGTTTTGATCGTTCCCTCTAAGACCAGTAGTAGTTTCCGATGCACATCTGGAGGCATTCTGTAATCTGTGGAGTATCAGAGTGTTGATGAAACACAGAAATTGCATCGGGATTGAATACAACAATCACCATGTGCACTTTCCTCCATGGGAGTTATGTCCCAAACCGTCAACGCTTTGATTGTTCCCTGGATGACCAGTAGTAGTTTCCGATGCACATCTGGAGGCATTCTGTAATCTGAGGAGTATCAGAGTGTTGATGAAACACAGAAATTGCATCGGGATTGAATACAACAGTCACCATGCGCACTTTCCTCCATCAGAGTAATGTCTCTAACAGTCTACGCTTTGATCGTTCCCTGGAAGACCAGTAGTAGTTTCCGATGCACATCTAGAGGCTTTCTGTACTCTGTGGACTGTCAGAGTGTTGTTGAAACACAGAAATTGCATCGGGATTGAATACAACAGTCTCCATGCGCAGTTTCCTCCATGGGAGTTATGTCTCAAAGAGTCTACGCTTTGATCTTTCCCTGGAAGACCAGTAGTAGGTTCCGATGCACATATGGAGGCATTTTGTAGTCTGTGGACTATCAGAGTGTTGATGAAACACAGAAATTGCATCGGGATTGAACACAACAGTCACCAACCGCACTTTCCTCCATGGGAGTAATCTCTGAAAGAGTCTACGCTTTGATCGTTCCCTGGAAGACCAGTAGTAGTTTCCGATGCACATCTGGAGGCATTCTGTAATCTGTGGAGTATCAGAGTGTTGATGAAACACAGAAATTGCATCGGGATTGAATACAACAGTCACCATGCGCACTTTCCTCCATGGGAGTAATTCTCAAACAGTCTACGCTTTGATCGTTCCCTGGAAGACCAGTAGTAGTTTCCGATGCACATCTGGTGGCATTCTGTAATCTGTGGACTATCAGAGTGTTGATGAAACACAGAAATTGCATCGGGATTGAATACGACAGTCACCATCCGCACTTTCCTCCATGGGAGTAATGTCTGAAAGAGTCAACGCTTTGATCGTTCCCTGGAAGACCAGTAGTAGTTTCCGATGCACATCTCGTTGCATTCTCTAATCTGTGGACTATCAAGAGTGTTAATGAAACACAGAAAATGCATGGATTGAATACAACAGTCACCATGCGCACTTTCCTCCATGGGAGTAATGTCTCAAGGAGTTTACGTTTTGATCGTGCCCTGGAAGAACAGTAGTAGTTTCCGATGCACTTCTGGAGGCATTCTGTAATCTGTGAACTATCAGAGTGTTGATGAAACACAGAAATTGCACCGGGATTGAATACAACAGTCACCATGCGCACTTTCCTCCATGGGAGTAATATCTCAAACAGTCTACGCTTTGATCGTTTCCTCTAAGACCAGTAGTAGTTTCCGATGCACATCTGGAGGCATTCTGTAATCTGTGGAGTATCAGAGTGTTGATGAAACACAGAAATTGCATCGGGATTGAATACAACAGTCACCATTGCGCACTTTCCTTCATGGGAGTAATTCTCAAACCGGCTACGCTTTGATCGTTCCCTGGAAGACCAGTAGTAGTTTCCGATGCACATCTGGAGGCATTCTGTAATTTGTGGACTATCAGAGTGTTGATGAAACACAGTAATTGCATCGGGATTGAATACAACAGTCACCATGCGCACTTTCCTCCATGGGAGTAATGTCTCAAACAGTCTACGCTTTGATCGTTCCCTGGAAGACCAGTAGTAGTTTCCGATGCACATCTGGAGGCTTTCTGTACTCTGTGGACTGTCAGAGTGTTGATGAAACACAGAAATGGCATCGGGATTGTATACAACAGTCTCCATGCGCAGTTTCCTCCATGGGAGTTATGTCTCAAAAAGTCTACGCTTTGATCTTTCCCTGGAAGGCCAGTAGTAGCTTCCGATGCACATCTGGAGGCATTCTGTAGTCTGTGGACTATCAGAGTGTTGATGGAACACAGAAATTGCATCGGGATCGAATACAACAGTCACGATGCGCACTTTCCTCCATGGGAGTAATGTCTCAAAGAGTTTACGTTTTGATCGTTCCCTGGAAGACCAGTAGTAGTTTCCCATGCACATCTGGAGGCATTAGGTAATGTGTGGACTATCAGAGTGTTGATGAAACACAGAAATTGAATCGGGATTGAATACAACAATCACCATGTGCACTTTCCTCCATGGGAGTAATGTCCCAAACAGTCTACGCTTTGATCGTTCCCTGGAAGACCAGTAGTAGTTTACGATGCACATCTGGAGGCATTCTGTAGTCTGTGGACTATCAGAGTGTTGATGAAACACCGAAATTGCATCGGGATTGAATACAACCGTCACCATCCGCACTTTCCTCCATGTGAGTAATGTCTGAAAGAGTCTACGCTTTGATCGTTCCCTGGAAGACCAGTAGAAGTTTCCGATGCACATCTGGAGGCATTCTGTAATCTGTGGACTATCAGAGTGTTGATGAAACACAGAAATTGCATCGGGATTGAATACAACAGTCTCCATGCGCACTTTCCTCCATGGGAGTAATTCTCAAACAGTCTACGCTTTGATCGTTCCCTGGAAGACCAGTAGTAGTTTCCGATGCACATCTGGTGACATTCTGTAATCTGTGGACTATCAGAGTGTTGATGAAACACAGAAATTGCATCGGGATTGAATACAACAGTCACCATGCGCACTTTCTTCCACGGGAGGTATGTCTCAAACAATCTACGCTTTGATCGTTCCGTGGAAGACCAGTAGTAGTTTCCGATGCACATCTGGTGGCATTCTGTAATCTGTGGACTATCAGAGTGTTGATGAAACACAGAAATTGCATCGGGATTGAATACGCCAGTCACCATGCGCACTTTCCTCCATGGGAGTAATGTCTGAAAGAGTCTACGCTTTGATCGTTCCCTGGAAGACCAGTAGTAGTATCCGATGCTCATCTGGAGGCATTCTGTAATCTGTGGAGTATCAGAGTGTTGATGAAACACAGAAATTGCATCGGGATTGAATACAACAGTCACCATGCGCACTTTCCTCCATGGGAGTAATGTCTCAAACAGTCTACGCTTTGATCGTTCCCTGGAAGACCAGTAGTAGTTTTCGATGCACACCTGGAGGCATTCTGTAATCTGTGGACTATCAGAGTGTTGATGAAACACAGAAATTGCCTCGGGATTGAATACAACAGTCACCATGCGCACTTTCCTCCATCGAAGTAATTCTCAAACAGTCTATTCTTTGATCGTTCCCTGTAAGACCAGTAGCAGTTTCCGATGCACATCTGGTGGCCTTCTGTAATCTGTGGACTATCAGAGTGTTAAAGAAACACAGAAATTTCATAAGGATTGAATACAACAGTCACCATGCGCACTTTTCTCCACGGGAGGTATGTCTCGAACAGTCTACGCTTTGATCGTTCCCTGGAAGACCAGTAGTAGGTTCCGATGCACATATGGAGTCATTTTGTAGTCTGTGTAGTATCAGAGAGTTGATGAAACACAGAAATTGCATCGGGATTGAATACAACAGTCACCAACCGCACTTTCCTCCATGGGAGTAATGTCTGAAAGAGTCTACGCTTTGATAGTTCCCTGGAAGACCAGTAGTAGTTTCCGATGCACATCTGGTGGCATTCTGTAATCTGTGGACTATCAGAGTGTTGATGAAACACAGACATTGCATCGGGATTGAATACGACAGTCACCATGCTCACTTTCCACCATGGGAGGTATGTCTCAAACAGTCAACGCTTTGATCGTTCCCCGGAAGACCAGTAGTAGTTTCCGATGCACATCTCGTGGCATTCTGTAATTTGTGGAGTATCAAGAGTGTTAATGAAACACAGAAAATGCATGGATTGAATACAACAGTCACCATGCGCACTTTCCTCCATGTTAGTAATGTCTCAAGGAGTTTACGTTTTGATCGTTCCCTGGAAGAACAGTAGTAGTTTCCGATGCACTTCTGGAGGCATTCTGTAATCTGTGGACTATCACAGTGTTGATGAAACACAGAAATTGCACCGGGATTGAATACAACAGTCACCATGCGCACTTTCCTCCATGGGAGTAATATCTCAAACAGTCTACGCTTTGATCGTTCCCTCTAAGACCAGTAGTAGTTTCCGATCCACATCTGGAGGCATTCTGTAATCTGTGGAGTATCAGAGTGTTGATGAAACACAGAAATTGCATCGGGATTGAATACAACAGTCACCATGCGCACTTTCCTTCATGGGAGTAATTCTCAAACCGGGTACGCTTTGATCGTTCCCTGGAAGACCACTAGTAGTTTCCGATGCACATCTGGAGGCATTCTGTAATTTGTGGACTATCAGAGTGTTGATGAAACACAGTAATTGCATCGGGATTGAATACAACAGTCACCATGCGCACTTTCCTCCTTGCGAGTAATGTCTCAAACAGTCTACGCTTTGATCGTTCCCTGGAAGACCAGTAGTAGTTTCCGATGCACATCTGGAGGCTCTCTGTACTCTGTGGACTGTCAGAGTGTTGATGAAACACAGAAATTGCATGGGGATTGTATACAACAGTCTCCATGCGCAGTTTCCTCCATGGGAGTAATGTCTCAAAGAGTTTACGTTTTGATCGTTCCCTGGAAGACCAGTAGTAGTTTCCCATGCACATCTGGAGGCATTAGGTAATCTGTGGACTATCAGAGTGTTGATGAAACACAGAAATTGAATCGGGATTGAATACAACAATCACCATGTGCACTTTCCTCCATGGGAGTAATGTCCCAAACAGTCTACGCTTTGATCGTTCCCTGGAAGACCGGTAGCAGTTTCCGATGCACATCTGGTGACATTCTGTAATTTGTGGACTATCAGAGTGTTGATGAAACACAGAAATTGCATCGGCATTGAATACAACAGTCACCATGCGCACTTTCCTCCACGGGAGGTATGTCTCAAACAGTCTACGATTTGATCGTTCCCTGGAAGACCAGTAGTAGTTTCCGATGCACATCTGGAGGCTTTCTGTACTCTGTGGACTATCAGGGTGTTGATGAAACACAGAAATTGCATCGGGATTGAATACAATAGTCACCATGCGCACTTTCCTCCATGGGAGTATTGTCTCAAATACTCAACGCATTGATCGTTCCCTGGAAGACCAGTAGTAGTTTCCGATGAACATCTGGAGGCATTCTGTATTTTTGTGGACTATCAGAGTGTTGATGAAACACAGTAATTGCATCGGGATTGAATACAACAATCACCATGCGCACTTTCCTCCATGGGAGTAATGTCTGAAAGAGTCTACGCTTTGATCGTTCTCTGGAAGACCAGTAGTAGTTTCCGATGCACATCTGGAGGCATTCTGTAATCTGTGGCCTATTAGAGAGTTGATGAAACACAGAAATTGCATCGGGATTGAATACAACAGTCACCATGCGCACTTTCCTCCATGGGAGTAATTCTCAAACAGTCTACGCTTTGATCGTTCCCTGGAAGACCAGTAGTAGTTTCCGATGCACATCTGGAGGCATTCTGTAATCTGAGTACTATCAGAGTGTTGATGAAACACAGAAATTGCATCTGGATTGAATACAACAGTCACCATGCGCACTTTCCTCCATGAGATTATGTCTCTAACAGTCTACGCTTTGATCGTTCCCTGGAAGACCAGTAGTAGTTTCCGATGCACATCTGGAGGCTTTCTGTACTCTGTGGACTGTCAGAGTGTTGATGAAACACAGAAATTGCATCGGGATTGAATACAACAGTCTCCATGCGCAGTTCCCTCCATGGGAGTTATGTCTCAAAGAATCTACGCTTTGATCTTTCTCTGAAAGAATAGTAGTAGTTTCCAATGCACATCTGGAGGCATTCTGCAGTCTGTGGACTATCAGAGTGTTGATGAGACACAGAAATTGCATCGGGATTGAATACAACAGTCACCATCCGCACTTTCCTCCATGGGAGTAATGTCTGAAAGAGTCTCTGCTTTGATCGTTCTCTGGAAGACCAGTAGTAGTTTCCGATGCACATCTGGAGGCATTCTGTAATCTGTGGACTATTAGAGTGTTGATGAAACACAGAAATTGCATCGGGTTGAATACAACAGTCACCATGCGCACTTACCTCCATGGGAGTAATTCTCAAACAGTCTACGCTTTGATCGTTCCCTGGAAGACCAGTAGTAGTTTCCGATGCACATCTGGTGACATTCTGTAATGTGTAGACTATCAGAGTGTTGATGAATCACAGTAATTGCATCGGGATTGAATACAACAGTCACCATGCGCACTTCCATCCATATGAGTAATGTCCTAACAGTCTACGCTTTGATCGTTCCCTAGAAGACCAGTAGTAGTTTCCGATGCACATCTGGAGGCATTCTGTAATCTGAGTACTATCAGAGTGTTGATGAAACACAGAAATTGCATCTGGATTGAATACAACAGTCACCATGCGCACTTTCCTCCATGAGATTATGTCTCTAACAGTCTACGCTTTGATCGTTCCCTGGAAGACCAGTAGTAGTTTCCGATGCACATCTGGAGGCTTTCTGTACTCTGTGGACTGTCAGAGTGTTGATGAAACACAGAAATTGCATTGGGATTGAATACAACATTCTCCATGCGCAGTTCCCTCCATGGGAGTTATGTCTCAAAGAATCTACGCTTTGATCTTTCTCTGGAAGACCAGTAGCAGTTTCCAATGCACATCTGGAGGCATTCTGTAGTCTGTGGACTATCAGAGTGTTGATGAAACACAGAAATTGCATCGGGATTGAATACAACAGTCACCATGCGCACTTTCCTCCATGAGATTATGTCTCTAACAGTCTACGCTTTGATCGTTCCCTGGAAGACCAGTAGTAGTTTCCGATGCACATCCGGTGACATTCTGTAATGTGTAGACTATCAGAGTGTTGATGAAACACAGTAATTGCATCGAAATTGATTACAACAGTCACCATGCGCACTTCCATCCATGGGAGTAATGTCCTAACAGTCTACGCTTTGATCATTCCCTAGAAGACCAGTAGTAGTTTCCGATGCACATCTGGAGTCTTTCTGTACGCTGTGGACTATCAGAGTGTTGATGAAACACAGAAAATGCATGGATTGAATGCAACAGTCACCATGCGCACTTTCCTCCATGGCAGTAATGTCTCAAGGAGTTTACGCTTTGATCGTTCCCTGGAAGAACAGTAGTAGTTTCCGATGCACTTCTGGAGATATTCTGTATTCTGTGGACTATCAGTGTGTTGATGAAACACAGAAATTGCATCGGGATTGAATACAACAGTCACCATCCGCACTTTCCTCCATGGGAGTAATATCTCAAACAGTCTACGCTTTGATCGTTCCCTGGAAGTCCAGTAGTAGTTTCCGATGCACATCTGGAGGCATTCTGTAATCTGTGGAGTATCAGAGTGTTGATGAAACACAGAAATTGCATCGGGATTGAATACAACAGTCACGTTGCGCACTTTCCTTCATGGGAGTACTTCTCAAACAGTCTACGCATTGATCGTTCCCTGGAAGACCAGTAGTAGTTTCCGATGCACATCTTGAGGCTTTCTGTACTCTGTGGACTGTCAGAGTGTTGATGAAACACAGAAATTGCATCGGGATTGAATACAACAGTCTCCATGCGCAGTTCCCTCCATGGGAGTAATTCTCAAACAGTCTACGCTTTGATCGTACCCTGGAAGACCAGTAGTAGTTTCCGATGCACATCTGGAGGCATTCTGTAATCTGAGGACTATTAGAGTGTTGATGAAACACAGAAATTGCATCGGGATTGAATACAACAGTCACCATGCGCACTTTCCTCCATGGGAGTAATTCTCAAACAGTCTACGCTTTGATCGTTCCCTGGAAGACCAGTAGTAGTTTCCGATGCACATATGGTGACATTCTGTAATGTGTAGACTATCAGAGTGTTGATGAAACACAGTAATTGCATCGAAATTGAATACAACAGTCACCATGCGCACTTTCCTCCATGGCAGTAATGTCTCAAGGAGTTTACGCTTTGATCCTTCCCTGGAAGAACAGAAGTAGTTTCCGATGCACTTCTGGAGGCATTCTGTAATCTGTGGACTATCAGAGTGTTGATGAAACACAGAAATTGCATAGGGATTGAATACAATTGTCACCATGCGCACTTTCCTCCATGGGAGTATTGTCTCAAATTCTCAACTCTTTGATCGTTCCCTGGAAGACCAGTAGTAGTTTCAGATGAACATCTGGAGGCATTCTGTAATTTGTGGACTATCAGAGTGTTGATGAAACACAGAAATTGCATCGGGATTGAATACAACAGTCACGATGCGCACTTTCCTTCATGGGAGTAATTCTCAAACAGTCGACGCTTTGATCGTTCCCTGGAAGACCAGTAGTAGTTTCCGATGCACATCTGGAGGCATTCTGTAATCTGAGGACTATCAGAGTGTTTGCGAAACACAGAAATTGCATCGGGATTGAATACAACAGTCACCATGCGCACATTCCTCCATAAAAGTAATGTATCAAACAGTCTACGCTTTGATCGTTCCCTGGAAGACCAGTAGTAGTTTCCGATGAACATCTGGAGGCATTCTCTAACTTGTGGACTATCAGAGTGTTGATGAAACACAGAAATTGCATCGGGATTGAATACAACAGTCACCATGCGCACTTTCCTCCACGGGAGGTATGTCTCAACAGTCTACGATTTGGTCGTTCCCTGGAAGACCAGTAGTAGTTTCCGATGCACATGTGGAGGCTTTCTGTACTCTGTGGACTATCAGAGTGTTGATGAAACACAGAAATTGCATTCGGATTGAATACAACAGTCTCCATGCGCAGTTTCCTCCATGGGAGTTATATCTCAAAGAGTCTACGCTTTGATCTTTCTCTGGAAGACCAGTAGTAGTTTCCAATGCACATCTGGAGGCATTCTGTAGTCTGTGGACTATCAGAGTGTTGATGAAACACAGAAATTGCATCGGGATTGAATACAACAGTCACCATCCGCACTTTCCTCCATGGGAGTAATGTCTGAAAGAGTCTACGCTTTGATCGTACCCTGGAAGACCAGTAGTAGTTTCCGATGCACATCAGGAGGCATTCTGTAATCTGTGGACTATCAGAGTGTTCATGAAACACAGAAATTGCATCGGGATTGAATACAACAGTCACCATGAGCATTTTCCTCCATGGGAGTAATAAGCGCACTTTCTTCCACGGGAGGTATGTCTCAAACATACTACGCTTTGATCGCTCCCTGGAAGACCAGTAGTAGTTTCCGATGCACATCCGGTATCATTCTGTAATCTGTGGACTATCAGAGTGTTGATGAAACACAGAAATTGCATCGGGATTGAATACGACAGTCACCATCCGCACTTTCCTCCATGGGAGTAATGTGTGAAAGAGTCTACGCTTTGGTCGTTCCCTGGAAGGCCAGTAGTAGTTTCCGATGCACATCTCGTGGCATTCTGTAATCTGTGGACTATCAGAGTGTTGATGAAACACAGAAAATGCATGGATTGAATACAACAGTCACCATGCGCACTTTCCTCCATGGGAGTAATGTCTCAAGGAGTTTACGCTTGGATCGTTCCCTGGAAGAACAGTAGTAGTTTCCGATGCACTTCTGGAGGCATTCTGTAATCTGTGGACTATCAGAGTGTTGATGAAATACAGAAACTGCATCGGGATTGAATACAACAGTCACCATGCGCACTTTCCTCCATGGGAGTAATATCTCAAACAGTCTACGCTTTGATCGTTCCCTGGAAGTCCAGTAGTAGTTTCCGATGCACATCTGGAGGCATTCTGTAATCTGTGGACTATCAGAGTGTTGATGAAACACAGAAATTGCATCGGAATAGAATACAACAGTAACCATGTGCACATTCCGCCATAAAAGTAATGTCTCAAACAGTCTACGCTTTGATCGTTCCCTGGAAGACCAGTAGTAGTTTCCGATGAACATCTGCAGGCCTTCTGTAAATAGTAGACTATCAGAGTGTTGATGAAACACAGAAATTGCATTGGGATTGAATACAACAGTCACCATGCGCACATTCCTCCATAAAAGTAATGTCTCAAATTGTCTACGCTTTGATCGTACCTTGGAAGACCAGTAGTAGTTTCCGATACACATCTCGTGGCATTCTGTAATCTGTGGACTATCAGTGTGTTGATGAAACACAGAAAATGCGTGGATTGAATACAACAGTCACCATGCGCACTTTCCTTCATGGGAGTAATGTCTCAAGGTGTTTACGCTTTGATCGTTCCCTGGAAGAACAGTAGTGGTTTCCGATGCACTTCTGGAGGCATTCTGTAATCTGTGGACTATAAGAGTGTTGATGACACACAGAAATTGCATCGGGATTGAATACAACAGTCACCATGCGCACTTTCCTCCATGGGAGTAATGTCTCAAGGAGTTTACGCTTTGATCGTTCCCTGGAAGAACAGTAGTAGTTTCCGATGCACTTCTGGAGGCATTCTGTAATCTGTGGACTATCAGAGTGTTGATGAAACACAGAAATTGCATCGGGATTGAATACAACAATCACCATGCGCACTTTCCTCCATGGGAGTAATATCTCAAACAGTCTACGCTTTGATCGTTAGCTGGAAGACCAGTAGTAGTTTCCGATGCACATCTGTAGGCATTCTGTAATCTGTGGAGTATCAGAGTGTTGATTAAACACAGAAATTGCATCGGGATTGAATACAACAGTCACCATGCTCACTTTCCCCCACGGGAGGTGTGTCTCAAACAGTCTACGCTTTTGATCGATCCCTGGAAGACCAGTAGTAGTTTCCGATGCACATCTGGAGGCATTCTGCAATCTGAGGACTATCAGAGTGTTGATGAAACACAGAAATTGCATCGGGATTGAATACAACAGTCACCATGCGCACATTCCTTGATAAAAGTAATGTCTCAAACGGTCTACGCTTTGATCGTTCCCTGGATGACCAGTAGTAGTTTCCGATGAACATCTGGAGGCCTTCTGTAAATTGTAGACTATCAGAGTGTTGATGAAACACAGAAATTGCATCGGGATTGAATACAACAGTCACCATGCGCACTTTCCTCCACGGTAGTAATGTCTCAAAGAGTCTACGCATTGAACGTTCCCTGGAAGACCTGTAGTAGTTTCCGATGAACATCTGGCGGCATTCTGTAATCATTGGACTACCACAGTGTTGATGAAACACAGAAATTGCACCGGGATTGAATACAACGGTCACCATGCGCACTTTCCTCCACGGGTGGTATGTCTCAAAGAGTCTACGCTTTGATCGTTCCCTGGAAGACCATTAGTAGTTTCCGGTGAACATCTGGTGGCATTCTGTAATCTGTGACCTATCAGAGTGTTGACGAAACACAGAAATTGCATCGGGATTGAATACAACAGTCACCAACCGCACTTTCCTCCATGGGAGTAATGTCTGAAAGAGTCTACGCTTTGATCGTTCCCTGGAAGACCAGTAGTAGTTTCCGATGCACATCTGGTGGCATTCTGTAATCTGTGGACTATCAGAGTGTTGATGAAACACAGAAATTGCATCGGGATTGAATACGACAGTCACCATCCGCACTTTCCTCCATGGGAGTAATATCTCAAACAGTCTACGCTATGATCGTTCCCTGGAAGACCAGTAGTAGTTTCCGATGCACATCTGGAGGCATTCTGTAATCTGTGGAGTATCAGAGTGTTGATGAAACACAGAAATTGCATCGGGATTGAATACAACAGTCACCATGCGCACTTTCCTTCACGGGAGTAATTCTCAACCGGCCACGCTTTGATCGTTCCCTGGAAGACCAGTAGTAGTTTCCGATGCACATCTGGAGGCTTTCTGTACTCTGTGGACTGTCAGAGTGTTGATGAAACACAGAAATTGCATCGGGATAGAATACAACAGTCTCCATCCGCAGTTTCCTCCATGGGATTTATGTCTCAAGGAGTCTACGCTTTGATCTTTCTCTGGAAGACCAGTAGTAGCTTCCAATGCACATCTGGAGGCATTCTATAGTCTGTGGACTATCAGAGTGTTGATGAAACACAGAAATTGCATCGGGATTGAATACAACAGTCACCATCCGCACTTTCCTCCATGGGAGTAATGTCTGAAATAGTCTACGCTATGATCGTTCCCTGGAAGACCAGTAGTAGTTTCCGATGCACATCTGGAGGCATTCTGTAATCTGTGGACTATCAGAGTGTTGATGAAACACAGAAATTGCATCGGGATTAAATACAACAGTCACAATGCGCACTTTCCTCTATGGGAGTAATTCTCAAACAGTCTACGCCTTGATCGTTCCCTGGATGACCAGTAATGCACATCTGGAGGCTTTCTGTACTCTGTGGACTGTCAGAGTGTTGATGCAAAACAGAAATTGCATCGGGATTGTATACAACAGTCTCCATGCGCAGTTTCCTCCATGGGAGTTATATCTCAAAAAGTCTACGCTTTGATATTTCCCTGGAAGACCAGTAGTAGCTTCCGATGCACATCTGGAGGCATTCTGTAGTCTGTGGACTATCAGAGTGTTGATGGAACACAGAAATTGCATCGGGATTGAATACAATAGTCACGATGCGCACTTTCCTCCATGGGAGTAATGTCTCAAAGAGTTTACGTTTTGATCGTTCCCTGGAAGACCAGTAGTAGTTTCCCATGCATATCTGGAGGCATTAGGTAATCTGTGGACTATCAGAGTGGGGATGAAACACAGAAATTGAATCGGGATTGAATACAACAATCACTATGTGCACTTACCTCCATGGGAGTAATGTCCCAAACAGTCTACGCTTTAATCGTTCCCTGGAAGACCAGTTGTAGTATCCGATGCACATCTGGAGGCATTCTGTAATCTGAGTACTATCAGAGTGTTGATGAAACACAGAAATTGCATCGGGATTGAATACAACAGTCACCATGCGCACTTTCCTCCATGAGAGTAATGTCTCTAACAGTCTACGCTTTGATCGTTCCCTGGAAGACCAGTAGTAGTTTCCGATGCACATCTGGAGGCTTTCTGTACTCTGTGGACTGTCAGAGTGTTGATGAAACACAGAAATTGCATCGGGATTGAATACAACAGTCTCCATGCGCAGTTTCCCCCATGGGAGTAATGTCTGTAAGAGTCTACGTTTTGATCGTTCCCTGGAAGACCAGTAGTAGTTTCCGATGCACATCTGGAGGCATTCTGTAATCTGTGGACTATCAGAGTGTTGATGAAACACAGAAATTGCATGGGGATTAAATTCAACAGTCACCATGCGCACTTCCCTCTATGGGAGTAATTCTCAAACAGTCTACGCTTTGATCGTTCCCTGGAAGACCAGTAGTAGTTTCCGATGCACATCTGGTGACATTCTGTAATCTGTGGACTATCAGAGTGTTGATGAAACACAGAAATTGCATCGGAATTGAATACAACAGTCACCATGCGCACGTTCCTCCACGGGAGGTATGTCTCAAACAGTCTACGATTTGGTCGTTCCCTGGAAGACCAGTAGTAGTTTCCGATGCACATGTGGAGGCTTTCTGTACTCTGTGGACTATCAGAGTGTTGATGAAACACAGAAATTGCATTCGGATTCAATACAACAGTCTCCATGCGCAGTTTCCTCCATGGGAGTTATATCTCAAAGAGTCTACGCTTTGATCTTTCTCTGGAAGACCAGTAGTAGTTTCCAATGCACATCTGGAGGCATTCTGTAGTCTGTGGACTATCAGAGTGTTGATGAAACACAGAAATTGCATCGGGATTGAATACATCAGTCACCATCCGCACTTTCCTCCATGGGAGTAATGTCTGAAAGAGTCTACGCTTTGATCGTACCCTGGAAGACCAGTAGTAGTTTCCGATGCACATCTGGAGGCATTCTGTAATCTGTGGACTATCAGAGTGTTCATGAAACACAGAAATTGCATCGGGATTGAATACAACAGTCACCATGAGCACTTTCCTCCATGGGAGTAATAAGCGCACTGTCTTCCACGGGAGGTATGTCTCAAACATACTACGCTTTGATCGCTCCCTGGAAGACCAGTAGTAGTTTCCGATGCACATCCGGTATCATTCTGTAATCTGTGGACTATCAGAGTGTTGATGAAACACAGAAATTGCATCGGGATTGAATTCGACAGTCACCATCCGCACTTTCCTCCATGGGAGTAATGTGTGAAAGAGTCTACGCTTTGGTCGTTCCCTGGAAGGCCAGTAGTAGTTTCCGATGCACATCTCGTGGCATTCTGTAATCTGTGGACTATCAGAGTGTTGAAGAAACACAGAAAATGCATGGATTGAATACAACAGTCACCATGCGCACTTTCCTCCATGGGTGTAATGTCTCAAGGAGTTTACGCTTTGATCGTTCCCTGGAAGAACAGTAGTAGTTTCCGATGCACTTCTGGAGGCATTCTGTAATCTGTGTTCTATCAGAGTGTTGATGAAACACAGAAATTGTATCCTGATTGAATACAACAGTCACCATGCGCACTTTCCTCCATGGGAGTAATATCTCAAACAGTCTACGCTTTGATCGATACCTGGAAGACCAGTAGTAGTTTCCGATGCACATCTGGAGGCATTCTGTAATCTGTGGAGTATCAGAGTGTTGATGAAACACAGAAATTGCATCGGGATAGAATACAACAGTAACCATGCGCACATTCCTCCATAAAAGTAATGTCTCAAACAGTCTACGCTTTGATCGTTCCCTGGAAGACCAGTAGTAGTTTCCGATGAACATCTGCAGGCCTTCTGTAAATAGTAGACTATCAGAGTGTTGATGAAACACAGAAATTGCATTGGGATTGAATACAACAGTCACCATGCGCACATTCCTCCATAAAAGTAATGTCTCAAATTGTCTACGCTTTGATCGTTCCTTGGAAGACCAGTAGTAGTTTCCGATACACATCTCGTGGCATTCTGTAATCTGTGGACTATCAGTGTGTTGATGAAACACAGAAAATGCGTGGATTGAATACAACAGTCACCATGCGCACTTTCCTTCATGGGAGTAATGTCTCAAGGTGTTTACGCTTTGATCGTTCCCTGGAAGAACAGTAGTGGTTTCCGATGCACTTCTGGAGGCATTCTGTAATCTGTGGACTATAAGAGTGTTGATGACACACAGAAATTGCATCGGGATTGAATACAACAGTCACCATGCGCACTTTCCTCCATGGGAGTAATGTCTCAAGGAGTTTACGCTTTGATCGTTCCCTGGAAGAACAGTAGTAGTTTCCGATGCACTTCTGGAGGCATTCTGTAATCTGTGGACTATCAGAGTGTTGATGAAACACAGAAATTGCTTCGGGATTGAATACAACAATCACCATGCGCACTTTCCTCCATGGGAGTAATATCTCAAACAGTCTACGCTTTGATCGTTAGCTGGAAGACCAGTAGTAGTTTCCGATGCACATCTGTAGGCATTCTGTAATCTGTGGAGTATCAGAGTGTTGATTAAACACAGAAATTGCATCGGGATTGAATACAACAGTCACCATGCGCACTTTCCCCCACGGGAGGTGTGTCTCAAACAGTCTACGCTTTTGATCGATCACTGGAAGACCAGTAGTAGTTTCCGATGCACATCTGGAGGCATTCTGCAATCTGAGGACTATCAGAGTGTTGATGAAACACAGAAATTGCATCGGGATTGAATACAACAGTCACCATGCGCACATTCCTTGATAAAAGTAATGTCTCAAACAGTCTACGCTTTGATCGTTCCCTGGATGACCAGTAGTAGTTTCCGATGAACATCTGGAGGCCTTCTGTAAATTGTAGACTATCAGAGTGTTGATGAAACACAGAAATTGCATCGGGATTGAATACAACAGTCACCATGCGCACTTTCCTCCACGGTAGTAATGTCTCAAAGAGTCTACGCATTGAACGTTCCCTGGAAGACCTGTAGTAGTTTCCGATGAACATCTGGCGGCATTCTGTAATCATTGGACTACCACAGTGTTGATGAAACACAGAAATTGCACCGGGATTGAATACAACGGTCACCATGCGCACTTTCCTCCACGGGTGGTATGTCTCAAAGAGTCTACGCTTTGATCGTTCCCTGGAAGACCATTAGTAGTTTCCGGTGAACATCTGGTGGCATTCTGTAATCTGTGACCTATCAGAGTGTTGACGAAACACAGAAATTGCATCGGGATTGAATACAACAGTCACCAACCGCACTTTCCTCCATGGGAGTAATGTCTGAAAGAGTCTACGCTTTGATCGTTCCCTGGAAGACCAGTAGTAGTTTCCGATGCACATCTGGAGGCATTCTGTAATCTGTGGAGTATCAGAGTGATGATGAAACACAGAAATTGCATCGGGATTGAATACAACAGTCACCATGCGCACTTTCCTCCATGGGAGTAATTCTCAAACCGTCTAATCTTTGATCGTTCCCTGGAAGACCAGTAGTAGTTTCCGATGCACATCTGGTGGCATTCTGTAATCTGTGGACTATCAGAGTGTTGATGAAACACAGAAATTGCATCGGGATTGAATACGACAGTCACCATCCGCACTTTCCTCCATGGGAGTAATATCTCAAACAGTCTACGCTATGATCGTTCCCTGGAAGACCAGTAGTAGTTTCCGATGCACATCTGGAGGCATTCTGTAATCTGTGGAGTATCAGAGTGTTGATGAAACACAGAAATTGCATCGGGATTGAATACAACAGTCACCATGCGCACTTTCCTTCATGGGAGTAATTCTCAAACCGGCCACGCTTTGATCGTTCCCTGGAAGACCAGTAGTAGTTTCCGATGCACATCTGGAGGCTTTCTGTACTCTGTGGACAGTCAGAGTGTTGATGAAACACAGAAATTGCATCGGGATAGAATACAACAGTCTCCATCCGCAGTTTCCTCCATGGGATTTATGTCTCAAGGAGTCTACGCTTTGATCTTTCTCTGGAAGACCAGTAGTAGCTTCCAATGCACATCTGGAGGCATTCTGTAGTCTGTGGACTATCAGAGTGTTGATGAAACACAGAAATTGCATCGGGATTGAATACAACAGTCACCATCCGCACTTTCCTCCATGGGAGTAATGTCTGAAATAGTCTACGCTATGATCGTTCCCTGGAAGGCCAGTAGTAGTTTCCGATGCACATCTGGAGGCATTCTGTAATCTGTGGACTATCAGAGTGTTGATGAAACACAGAAATTGCATCGGGATTAAATACAACAGTCACAATGCGCACTTTCCTCTATGGGAGTAATTCTCAAACAGTCTACGCCTTGATCGTTCCCTGGAAGATCAGTAATGCACATCTGGAGGCTTTCTGTACGCTGTGGACTGTCAGAGTGTTGATGCAAAACAGAAATTGCATCGGGATTGTATACAACAGTCTCCATGCGCAGTTTCCTCCATAGGAGTTATATCTCAAAAAGTCTACGCTTTGATCTTTCCCTGGAAGACCAGTAGTAGCTTCCGATGCACATCTGGAGGCATTCTGTAGTCTGTGGACTATCAGAGTGTTGATGGAACACAGAAATTGCATCGGGATTGAATACAATAGTCACGATGCGCACTTTCCTCCATGGGAGTAATGTCTCAAAGGGTTTACGTTTTGATCGTTCCCTGGAAGACCGGTAGTAGTTTCCCATGCATATCTGGAGGCATTAGGTAATCTGTGGACTATCAGAGTGTGGATGAAACACAGAAATTGAATCGGGATTGAATACAACAATCACTATGTGCACTTACCTCCATGGGAGTAATGTCCCAAACAGTCTACGCTTTAATCGTTCCCTGGAAGACCAGTTGTAGTATCCGATGCACATCTGGAGGCATTCTGTAATCTGAGTACTATCAGAGTGTTGATGAAACACAGAAATTGCATCGGGATTGAATACAACAGTCACCATGCGCACTTTCCTCCATGAGAGTAATGTCTCTAACAGTCTACGCTTTGATCGTTCCCTGGAAGACCAGTAGTAGTTTCCGATGCACATCTGGAGGCTTTCTGTACTCTGTGGACTGTCAGAGTGTTGATGAAACACAGAAATTGCATCGGGATTGAATACAACAGTCTCCATGCGCAGTTTCCCCCATGGGAGTTATGTCTCAAAGAGTCTACGCTTTGATCTTTCTCTGGAAGACCAGTAGTAGCTTCCAATGCACATCTGGAGGCAATCTGTAGTCTGTGGACAATCAGAGTGTTGATGAAACACAGAAATTGCATCGGGGTTGAATACAAAAGTCACCATCCGCACTTTCCTCCATGGGAGTAATGTCTGTAAGACTCTACGTTTTGATCGTTCCCTGGAAGACCAGTAGTAGTTTCCGATGCACATCTGGAGGCATTCTGTAATCTGTGGACTATCAGAGTGTTGATGAAACACAGAAATTGCATGGGGATTAAATTCAACAGTCACCATGCGCACTTCCCTCTATGGGAGTAATTCTCAAACAGTCTACGCTTTGATCGTTCCCTGGAAGACCAGTAGTAGTTTCCGATGCACATCTGGTGACATTCTGTAATCTGTGGACTATCAGAGTGTTGATGAAACACAGAAATTGCATCGGAATTGAATACAACAGTCACCATGCGTACTTTCTTCCACGGGAGGTATGTCTCAAACAATCTACGCTTTGATCGTTCCCTGGAAGACCAGTAGTAGTTTCCCATGCACTTCTGGTGGCATTCTGTAATCTGTGGACTATCAGAGTGTTGATGAAGCACAGAAATTGCATCGGGATTGAATACGACAGTCACCATGCGCACTTTCCTCCATGGGAGTAAAGTCTGAAAGAGTCTACGCTTTGATCGTTCCCTGGAAGACCAGTAGTGGTTTCCGATGCACATCTCGTGGCATTCTGTAATCTGTGGACTATCAGAGTGTTGACGAAACACAGAAAATGCATGGATTGAATACAACAGTCACCATGCGCATTTCCTCCATGGGAATAATGTCTCAAGGAGTTTACGCTTTAATCGTTCCCTGGAAGAACAATAGTAGTTTCCGATGCACTTCTGGAGGCATTCTGTAATCTGTGGACTATCAGAGTGTTGATGAAACACAGAAATTGCATCAGGATTGAATACAACAGTCACCATGCGCACTTTCCTCCTTGGGAGTAATATCTCAAACTGTCTACGCTTTGATCGTTCCCTGGAAGACCAGTAGTAGTTTCCGATGCACATCTGGTGGCATTCTGTAATCTGTGGACTATCAGAGTGTTGATGAAACACAGAAATTGCATCGGGATAGAATACAACAGTCACGATGCGCAATTTCCTTCATGGGAGTAATTCTCAAACAGTCTACGCCTTGATCGTTCCCTGGAAGACCAGTAGTGGTTTCCGATGCACATCTGGAGGCATTCTGTAATCTCAGGACTATCAGAGTGTTTGCGAAACACAGAAATTGCATCGGGATTGAATACAACAGTCACCATGCGCACATTCCTCCATAAAAGTAATGTCTCAAACAGTCTACGCTTTGATCGTTCCCTGGATGACCAGTAGTAGTTTCCGATGAACATCTGGAGGCCTTCTGTAAATTGTAGACTATCAGAGTGTTGATGAAACACAGAAATTGCATCGGGATTGAATACAACAGTCACCATGCGCACTTTCCTCCACGGTAGTAATGTCTCAAAGAGTCTACGCATTGAACGTTCCCTGGAAGACCTGTAGTAGTTTCCGATGAACATCTGGCGGCATTCTGTAATCATTGGACTACCACAGTGTTGATGAAACACAGAAATTGCACCGGGATTGAATACAACGGTCACCATGCGCACTTTCCTCCACGGGTGGTATGTCTCAAAGAGTCTACGCTTTGATCGTTCCCTGGAAGACCATTAGTAGTTTCCGGTGAACATCTGGTGGCATTCTGTAATCTGTGACCTATCAGAGTGTTGACGAAACACAGAAATTGCATCGGGATTGAATACAACAGTCACCAACCGCACTTTCCTCCATGGGAGTAATGTCTGAAAGAGTCTACGCTTTGATCGTTCCCTGGAAGACCAGTAGTAGTTTCCGATGCACATCTGGAGGCATTCTGTAATCTGTGGAGTATCAGAGTGATGATGAAACACAGAAATTGCATCGGGATTGAATACAACAGTCACCATGCGCACTTTCCTCCATGGGAGTAATTCTCAAACCGTCTAATCTTTGATCGTTCCCTGGAAGACCAGTAGTAGTTTCCGATGCACATCTGGTGGCATTCTGTAATCTGTGGACTATCAGAGTGTTGATGAAACACAGAAATTGCATCGGGATTGAATACGACAGTCACCATCCGCACTTTCCTCCATGGGAGTAATATCTCAAACAGTCTACGCTATGATCGTTCCCTGGAAGACCAGTAGTAGTTTCCGATGCACATCTGGAGGCATTCTGTAATCTGTGGAGTATCAGAGTGTTGATGAAACACAGAAATTGCATCGGGATTGAATACAACAGTCACCATGCGCACTTTCCTTCATGGGAGTAATTCTCAAACCGGCCACGCTTTGATCGTTCCCTGGAAGACCAGTAGTAGTTTCCGATGCACATCTGGAGGCTTTCTGTACTCTGTGGACAGTCAGAGTGTTGATGAAACACAGAAATTGCATCGGGATAGAATACAACAGTCTCCATCCGCAGTTTCCTCCATGGGATTTATGTCTCAAGGAGTCTACGCTTTGATCTTTCTCTGGAAGACCAGTAGTAGCTTCCAATGCACATCTGGAGGCATTCTGTAGTCTGTGGACTATCAGAGTGTTGATGAAACACAGAAATTGCATCGGGATTGAATACAACAGTCACCATCCGCACTTTCCTCCATGGGAGTAATGTCTGAAATAGTCTACGCTATGATCGTTCCCTGGAAGGCCAGTAGTAGTTTCCGATGCACATCTGGAGGCATTCTGTAATCTGTGGACTATCAGAGTGTTGATGAAACACAGAAATTGCATCGGGATTAAATACAACAGTCACAATGCGCACTTTCCTCTATGGGAGTAATTCTCAAACAGTCTACGCCTTGATCGTTCCCTGGAAGATCAGTAATGCACATCTGGAGGCTTTCTGTACGCTGTGGACTGTCAGAGTGTTGATGCAAAACAGAAATTGCATCGGGATTGTATACAACAGTCTCCATGCGCAGTTTCCTCCATAGGAGTTATATCTCAAAAAGTCTACGCTTTGATCTTTCCCTGGAAGACCAGTAGTAGCTTCCGATGCACATCTGGAGGCATTCTGTAGTCTGTGGACTATCAGAGTGTTGATGGAACACAGAAATTGCATCGGGATTGAATACAATAGTCACGATGCGCACTTTCCTCCATGGGAGTAATGTCTCAAAGGGTTTACGTTTTGATCGTTCCCTGGAAGACCGGTAGTAGTTTCCCATGCATATCTGGAGGCATTAGGTAATCTGTGGACTATCAGAGTGTGGATGAAACACAGAAATTGAATCGGGATTGAATACAACAATCACTATGTGCACTTACCTCCATGGGAGTAATGTCCCAAACAGTCTACGCTTTAATCGTTCCCTGGAAGACCAGTTGTAGTATCCGATGCACATCTGGAGGCATTCTGTAATCTGAGTACTATCAGAGTGTTGATGAAACACAGAAATTGCATCGGGATTGAATACAACAGTCACCATGCGCACTTTCCTCCATGAGAGTAATGTCTCTAACAGTCTACGCTTTGATCGTTCCCTGGAAGACCAGTAGTAGTTTCCGATGCACATCTGGAGGCTTTCTGTACTCTGTGGACTGTCAGAGTGTTGATGAAACACAGAAATTGCATCGGGATTGAATACAACAGTCTCCATGCGCAGTTTCCCCCATGGGAGTTATGTCTCAAAGAGTCTACGCTTTGATCTTTCTCTGGAAGACCAGTAGTAGCTTCCAATGCACATCTGGAGGCAATCTGTAGTCTGTGGACAATCAGAGTGTTGATGAAACACAGAAATTGCATCGGGGTTGAATACAAAAGTCACCATCCGCACTTTCCTCCATGGGAGTAATGTCTGTAAGACTCTACGTTTTGATCGTTCCCTGGAAGACCAGTAGTAGTTTCCGATGCACATCTGGAGGCATTCTGTAATCTGTGGACTATCAGAGTGTTGATGAAACACAGAAATTGCATGGGGATTAAATTCAACAGTCACCATGCGCACTTCCCTCTATGGGAGTAATTCTCAAACAGTCTACGCTTTGATCGTTCCCTGGAAGACCAGTAGTAGTTTCCGATGCACATCTGGTGACATTCTGTAATCTGTGGACTATCAGAGTGTTGATGAAACACAGAAATTGCATCGGAATTGAATACAACAGTCACCATGCGTACTTTCTTCCACGGGAGGTATGTCTCAAACAATCTACGCTTTGATCGTTCCCTGGAAGACCAGTAGTAGTTTCCCATGCACTTCTGGTGGCATTCTGTAATCTGTGGACTATCAGAGTGTTGATGAAGCACAGAAATTGCATCGGGATTGAATACGACAGTCACCATGCGCACTTTCCTCCATGGGAGTAAAGTCTGAAAGAGTCTACGCTTTGATCGTTCCCTGGAAGACCAGTAGTGGTTTCCGATGCACATCTCGTGGCATTCTGTAATCTGTGGACTATCAGAGTGTTGACGAAACACAGAAAATGCATGGATTGAATACAACAGTCACCATGCGCATTTCCTCCATGGGAATAATGTCTCAAGGAGTTTACGCTTTAATCGTTCCCTGGAAGAACAATAGTAGTTTCCGATGCACTTCTGGAGGCATTCTGTAATCTGTGGACTATCAGAGTGTTGATGAAACACAGAAATTGCATCAGGATTGAATACAACAGTCACCATGCGCACTTTCCTCCTTGGGAGTAATATCTCAAACTGTCTACGCTTTGATCGTTCCCTGGAAGACCAGTAGTAGTTTCCGATGCACATCTGGTGGCATTCTGTAATCTGTGGACTATCAGAGTGTTGATGAAACACAGAAATTGCATCGGGATTGAATACAACAGTCACGATGCGCAATTTCCTTCATGGGAGTAATTCTCAAACAGTCTACGCCTTGATCGTTCCCTGGAAGACCAGTAGTGGTTTCCGATGCACATCTGGAGGCATTCTGTAATCTCAGGACTATCAGAGTGTTTGCGAAACACAGAAATTGCATCGGGATTGAATACAACAGTCACCATGCGCACATTCCTCCATAAAAGTAATGTCTCAAACAGTCTACGCTGTGATCGTTCCCTGGAAGACCAGTAGTAGTTTCCGATGAACATCTGGTGGCATTCTGTAATTTGTGGACTATCAGAGTGTTGATGAAACACAGAAATTGCATCGGGATTGAATACAACAGACACCATGCGCACTTTCCTCCACGGGAGGTATGTCTCAAACAGTCTACGATTTGATCGTTCCCTGGAAGACCAGTAGTAGTTTCCGATGCACATCTGGAGGCTTTCTGTACTCTGTGGACTATCAGAGTGTAGATGAAACACAGAAATTGCATCGGGATTGAATACAATAGTCACCATGCGCACTTTCCTCCATGGGAGTATTTTCTCAAATACTCAACGCTTTGATCGCTCCCTGGAAGACCAGTAGTAGTTTCCGATGCACATCCGGTATCATTCTGTAATCTGTGGACTATCAGAGTGTTGATGAAACACAGAAATTGCATCGGGATTGAATACGACAGTCACCATCCGCACTTTCCTCCATGGGAGTAATGTCTGAAAGAGTCTACGCTTTGATCGTTCCCTGGAAGACCAGTAGTGGTTTCCGATGCACATCTCGTGGCATTCTGTAATCTGTGGACTATCAGAGTGTTGACGAAACACAGAAAATGCATGGATTGAATACAACAGTCACCATGCGCAGTTTCCTCCATGGGAGGAAATCTCTAACAGTCTATGCTTTGATCGTTCCCTGTAAGACCAGTAGTAGGTTCCGATGCACATCTCGAAGCGTTCTGTAATCTGTGGCCTATCAGAGTGTTGAAGAAACGCAGTAATTGCATCGGGATTGAATACAACAGTCACCATGCGCACTTTCCTCCATGGGAGGAATTCCCTAACAGTCTATGCTTTGATCGTTCCCTGTAAGACCAGCAGTAGTTTCCGATGAACATCTCGAGGCATTCTGTAATATGTGGACTATCAGAGTGTTGACGAAAAACACAGAAATTGCATCGGGATTGATTACAACAGTCACCATGCGCACTTTCCTCCACGGGAGTTATGTCTCAAGCTATCTACGATTTGATCGTTCCCTGGAAGACCAGTAGTAGTTTCTGATGCACATCTGGTGGCATTCTGTAATGTGTAGACTATCAGAGTGTTGATGAAACACAGTAATTCCATCGGGATTGAATACAACAGTCAACATTCGCACTTTCCTCCATGGGAGTATTGTCTCAAATACTCAACGCTTTGATCGTTCCCTGGAAGACCAGTAGTAGTTTCCGATGAACATCTGGAGGCATTCTGAAATTTGTGGACTATCAGAGTGTTAATGAAACACAGTAATTGCATCGGGATCGAATACATCAGTCAAGATGCGCAATTTCCTTCATGGGAGTAATTCTCAAACAGTCTACGCTTTGATCGTTCCCTGGAAGACCAGTAGTAGTTTCCGATGCACATCTGTAGGCATTCTGTAATCTCAGGACTATCAGAGTGTTTGCGAAACACAGAAATTGCATCGGGATTGAATACAACAGTCACCATGCGCACATTCCTCCATAAAAGTAATGTCTCAAACAGTCTACGCTTTGATCGTTCCCTGGAAGACCAATAGTAGTTTCCGATGAACTTCTGGTGGCATTCTGTAATATGTGGACTATCAGAGTGTTGATGAAACACAGAAATTGCATCGGGATTGAATACAAAAGTCACCATCCGCACTTTCCTCCATGGGAGTAATGTCTGTAAGACTCTACGTTTTGATCGTTCCCTGGAAGACCAGTAGTAGTTTCCGATGCACATCTGGAGGCATTCTGTAATCTGTGGACTATCAGAGTGTTGATGAAACACAGAAATTGCATGGGGATTAAATTCAACAGTCACCATGCGCACTTCCCTCTATGGGAGTAATTCTCAAACAGTCTACGCTTTGATCGTTCCCTGGAAGACCAGTAGTAGTTTCCGATGCACATCTGGTGACATTCTGTAATCTGTGGACTATCAGAGTGTTGATGAAACACAGAAATTGCATCGGAATTGAATACAACAGTCACCATGCGTACTTTCTTCCACGGGAGGTATGTCTCAAACAATCTACGCTTTGATCGTTCCCTGGAAGACCAGTAGTAGTTTCCCATGCACTTCTGGTGGCATTCTGTAATCTGTGGACTATCAGAGTGTTGATGAAGCACAGAAATTGCATCGGGATTGAATACGACAGTCACCATGCGCACTTTCCTCCATGGGAGTAATGTCTGAAAGAGTCTACGCTTTGATCGTTCCCTAGAAGACCAGTAGTGGTTTCCGATGCACATCTCGTGGCATTCTGTAATCTGTGGACTATCAGAGTGTTGACGAAACACAGAAAATGCATGGATTGAATACAACAGTCACCATGCGCATTTCCTCCATGGGAATAATGTCTCAAGGAGTTTACGCTTTAATCGTTCCCTGGAGGAACAATAGTAGTTTCCGATGCACTTCTGGAGGCATTCTGTAATCTGTGGACTATCAGAGTGTTGATGAAACACAGAAATTGCATCAGGATTGAATACAACAGTCACCATGCGCACTTTCCTCCTTGGGAGTAATATCTCAAACTGTCTACGCTTTGATCGTTCCCTGGAAGACCAGTAGTAGTTTCCAATGCACATCTGGTGGCATTCTGTAATCTGTGGACTATCAGAGTGTTGATGAAACACAGAAATTGCATCGGGATTGAATACAACAGTCACGATGCGCAATTTCCTTCATGGGAGTAATTCTCAAACAGTCTACGCTTTGATCGTTCCCTGGAAGACCAGTAGTGGTTTCCGATGCACATCTGGAGGCATTCTGTAATCTATCAGAGTGTTTGCGAAACACAGAAATTGCATCGGGATTGAATACAACAGTCACCATGCGCACATTCCTCCATAAAAGTAATGTCTCAAACAGTCTACGCTGTGATCGTTCCCTGGAAGACCAGTAGTAGTTTCCGATGAACATCTGGTGGCATTCTGTAATTTGTGGACTATCAGAGTGTTGATGAAACACAGAAATTGCATCGGGATTGAATACAACAGACACCATGCGCACTTTCCTCCACGGGAGGTATGTCTCAAACAGTCTACGATTTGATCGTTCCCTGGAAGACCAGTAGTAGTTTCCGATGCACATCTGGAGGCTTTCTGTACTCTGTGGACTATCAGAGTGTAGATGAAACACAGAAATTGCATCGGGATTGAATACAATAGTCACCATGCGCACTTTCCTCCATGGGAGTATTTTCTCAAATACTCAACGCTTTGATCGCTCCCTGGAAGACCAGTAGTAGTTTCCGATGCACATCCGGTATCATTCTGTAATCTGTGGACTATCAGAGTGTTGATGAAACACAGAAATTGCATCGGGATTGAATACGACAGTCACCATCCGCACTTTCCTCCATGGGAGTAATGTCTGAAAGAGTCTACGCTTTGATCGTTCCCTGGAAGACCAGTAGTGGTTTCCGATGCACATCTCGTGGCATTCTGTAATCTGTGGACTATCAGAGTGTTGACGAAACACAGAAAATGCATGGATTGAATACAACAGTCACCATGCGCAGTTTCCTCCATGGGAGGAAATCTCTAACAGTCTATGCTTTGATCGTTCCCTGTAAGACCAGTAGTAGGTTCCGATGCACATCTCGAAGCGTTCTGTAATCTGTGGCCTATCAGAGTGTTGAAGAAACGCAGTAATTGCATCGGGATTGAATACAACAGTCACCATGCGCACTTTCCTCCATGGGAGGAATTCCCTAACAGTCTATGCTTTGATCGTTCCCTGTAAGACCAGCAGTAGTTTCCGATGAACATCTCGAGGCATTCTGTAATATGTGGACTATCAGAGTGTTGACGAAAAACACAGAAATTGCATCGGGATTGATTACAACAGTCACCATGCGCACTTTCCTCCACGGGAGTTATGTCTCAAGCTATCTACGATTTGATCGTTCCCTGGAAGACCAGTAGTAGTTTCTGATGCACATCTGGTGGCATTCTGTAATGTGTAGACTATCAGAGTGTTGATGAAACACAGTAATTCCATCGGGATTGAATACAACAGTCAACATTCGCACTTTCCTCCATGGGAGTATTGTCTCAAATACTCAACGCTTTGATCGTTCCCTGGAAGACCAGTAGTAGTTTCCGATGAACATCTGGAGGCATTCTGAAATTTGTGGACTATCAGAGTGTTAATGAAACACAGTAATTGCATCGGGATCGAATACATCAGTCAAGAAGCGCAATTTCCTTCATGGGAGTAATTCTCAAACAGTCTACGCTTTGATCGTTCCCTGGAAGACCAGTAGTAGTTTCCGATGCACATCTGTAGGCATTCTGTAATCTCAGGACTATCAGAGTGTTTGCGAAACACAGAAATTGCATCGGGATTGAATACAACAGTCACCATGCGCACATTCCTCCATAAAAGTAATGTCTCAAACAGTCTACGCTTTGATCGTTCCCTGGAAGACCAATAGTAGTTTCCGATGAACTTCTGGTGGCATTCTGTAATATGTGGACTATCAGAGTGTTGATGAAACACAGAAATTGCATCGGGATTGAATACAACAGTCACCATGCGCACTTTCCTCCACGGGAGATATGTCTCAAACAGTCTACGATTTGATCGTTCCCTGGAAGACCAGTAGTAGTTTCCGATGCACGTCTGGAGGCTTTCTGTACTCTGTAGACTATCAGAGTGTTGATGAAACACAGAAATTGCATCGGGATTGAATACAATAGTCACCATGCGCACTTTCCTCCATGGGAGTATTGTCTCAAATACTCAACGCTTTGATCGTTCCCTGGAAGACCAGTAGTAGTTTCCGATGAACATCTGGAGGCATTCTGTAATTTGTGGGCTATCAGAGTGTTGATGAAACACAGTAATTGCATCGGGATTGAATACAACAGTCACCATGATCACTTTCCTCCATGGGAGTAATGTCTCAAACAGTCTACGCTTTGATCGCTGCCTGGAAGACCAGTAGTAGTTTCCGATGCACATCCGGTATCATTCTGTAATCTGTGGACTATCAGAGTGTTGATGAAACACAGGAATTGCATCGGGATTGAATACGACAGTCACCATCCGTACTTTCCTCCATGGGAGTAATGTCTGAAAGAGTCTACGCTTTGATCGTTCCCTGGAAGACCAGTAGTGGTTTCCGATGCACATCTCGTGGCATTCTGTAATCTGTGGACTATCAGAGTGTTGACGAAACACAGAAAATGCATGGATTGAATACAACAGTCACCATGCGCATTTCCTCCATGGGAATAATGTCTCAAGGAGTTTACGCTTTAATCGTTCCCTGGAAGAACAATAGTAGTTTCCGATGCACTTCTGGAGGCATTCTGTAATCTGTGGACTATCAGAGTGTTGATGAAACACAGAAATTGCATCAGGATTGAATACAACAGTCACCATGCGCACTTTCCTCCTTGGGAGTAATATCTCAAACTGTCTACGCTTTGATCGTTCCCTGGAAGACCAGTAGTAGTTTCCGATGCACATCTGGTGGCATTCTGTAATCTGTGGACTATCAGAGTGTTGATGAAACTCAGAAATTGCATCGGGATTGAATACAACAGTCACGATGCGCAATTTCCTTCATGGGAGTAATTCTCAAACAGTCTACGCTTTGATCGTTCCCTGGAAGACCAGTAGTGGTTTCCGATGCACATCTGGAGGCATTCTGTAATCTCAGGAGTATCAGAGTGTTTGCGAAACACAGAAATTGCATCGGGATTGAATACAACAGTCACCATGCGCACATTCCTCCATAAAAGTAATGTCTCAAACAGTCTACGCTGTGATCGTTCCCTGGAAGACCAGTAGTAGTTTCCGATGAACATCTGGTGGCATTCTGTAATTTGTGGACTATCAGAGTGTTGATGAAACACAGAAATTGCATCGGGATTGAATACAACAGACACCATGCGCACTTTCCTCCACGGGAGATATGTCTCAAACAGTCTACGATTTGATCGTTCCCTGGAAGACCAGTAGTAGTTTCCGATGCACGTCTGGAGGCTTTCTGTACTCTGTAGACTATCAGAGTGTTGATGAAACACAGAAATTGCATCGGGATTGAATACAATAGTCACCATGCGCACTTTCCTCCATGGGAGTATTGTCTCAAATACTCAACGCTTTGATCGTTCCCTGGAAGACCAGTAGTAGTTTCCGATGAACATCTGGAGGCATTCTGTAATTTGTGGACTATCAGAGTGTTGATGAAACACAGTAATTGCATCGGGATTGAATACAACAGTCACCATGATCACTTTCCTCCATGGGAGTAATGTCTCAAACAGTCTACGCTTTGATCGCTGCCTGAAAGACCAGTAGTAGTTTCGATGCACATCCGGTATCATTCTGTAATCTGTGGACTATCAGAGTGTTGATGAAACACAGGAATTGCATCGGGATTGAATACGACAGTCACCATCCGTACTTTCCTCCATGGGAGTAATGTCTGAAAGAGTCTACGCTTTGATCGTTACCTGGAAGACCAGTAGTGGTTTCCGATGCACATCTCGTGGCATTCTGTAATCTGTGGACTATCAGAGCGTTGACGAAACACAGAAAATGCATGGATTGAATACAACAGTCACCATGCGCATTTCCTCCATGGGAATAATGTCTCAAGGAGTTTACGCTTTAATCGTTCCCTGGAAGAACAATAGTAGTTTCCGATGCACTTCTGGAGGCATTCTGTAATCTGTGCACTATCAGAGTGTTGATGAAACACAGAAATTGCATCAGGATTGAATACAACAGTCACCATGCGCACTTTCCTCCTTGGGAGTAATATCTCAAACTGTCTACGCTTTGATCGTTCCCTGGAAGACCAGTAGTAGTTTCCGATGCACATCTGGTGGCATTCTGTAATCTGTGGACTATCAGAGTGTTGATGAAACACAGAAATTGCATCGGGATTGAATACAACAGTCACGATGCGCAATTTCCTTCATGGGAGTAATTCTCAAACAGTCTACGCTTTGATCGTTCCCTGGAAGACCAGTAGTGGTTTCCGATGCACATCTCGAGGCATTCTGTAATCTCAGGACTATCAGAGTGTTTGCGAAACACAGAAATTGCATCGGGATTGAATACAACAGTCACCATGCGCACATTCCTCCATAAAAGTAATGTCTCAAACAGTCTACGCTGTGATCGTTCCCTGGAAGACCAGTAGTAGTTTCCGATGAACATCTGGTGGCATTCTGTAATTTGTGGACTATCAGAGTGTTGATGAAACACAGAAATTGCATCGGGATTGAATACAACAGACACCATGCGCACTTTCCTCCACGGGAGATATGTCTCAAACAGTCTACGATTTGATCGTTCCCTGGAAGACCAGTAGTAGTTTCCGATGCACATCTGGAGGCTCTCTGTACTCTGTGGACTATCAGAGTGTAGATGAAACACAGAAATTGCATCGGGATTGAATACAATAGTCACCATGCGCACTTTCCTCCATGGGAGTATTGTCCCAAATACTCAACGATTTGATCGTTCCCTGGAAGACCAGTAGTAGTTTCCGATGAACATCTGGAGGCATTCAGTAGTTTGTGGACTATCAGAGTGTTGATGAAACACAGTAATTGCATCGGAATTGAATACAACAGTCACCATGCGCACTTTCTTCCATGGGAGTAATGTCTCAAACAGTCTACGCTTTGATTGCTCCCTGGATGACCAGTAGTAGTTTCCGATGCACATCCGGTATCATTCTGTAATCTGTGGACTATCAGAGTGTTGATGAAACACAGAAATTGCATCGGGATTGAATACGACAGTCACCATCCGCACTTTCCTCCATGGGAGTAATGTCTGAAAGAGTCTACGCTTTGATCGTTCCCTGGAAGACCAGTAGTGGTTTCCGATGCACATCTCGTGGCATTCTGTAATCTGTGGACTATCAGAGTGTTGACGAAACACAGAAAATGCATGGATTGAATACAACAGTCACCATGCGCACTTTCCTCCATGGGAGGAAATCTCTAACAGTCTATGCTTTGATCGTTCCCTGTAAGACCAGTAGTAGTTTCCGATGCACATCTCGAAGCGTTCTGTAATCTGTGGCCTATCAGAGTGTTGAAGAAACGCAGTAATTGCATCGGGATTGAATACAACAGTCACCATGCGCACTTTCCTCCATGGGAGGAATTCTCTAACAGTCTATGCTTTGATCGTTCCCTGTAAGACCAGCAGTAGTTTCCGATGAACATCTCGAGGCATTCTGTAATATGTGGACTATCAGAGTGTTGACGAAAAACACAGAAATTGCATCGGGATTGATTACAACAGTCACCATGCGCACTTTCCTCCACGGGAGTTATGTCTCAAGCTATCTACGATTTGATCGTTCCCTGGAAGACCAGTAGTAGTTTCTGATGCACATCTGGTGGCATTCTGTAATGTGTAGACTATCAGAGTGTTGATGAAAGACAGTAATTCCATCGGGATTGAATACAACAGTCAACATTCGCACTTTCCTCCATGGGAGTATTGTCTCAAATACTCAACGCTTTGATCGTTCCCTGGAAGACCAGTAGTAGTTTCCGATGCACATCTGGTGGCATTCTGTAATCTGTGGACTATCAGAGTGTTGATGAAACACAGAAATTGCATCGGGATTGAATACAACAGTCACGATGCGCAATTTCCTTCATGGGAGTAATTCTCAAACAGTCTACGCTTTGATCGTTCCCTGGAAGACCAGTAGTGGTTTCCGATGCACATCTCGAGGCATTCTGTAATCTCAGGACTATCAGAGTGTTTGCGAAACACAGAAATTGCATCGGGATTGAATACAACAGTCACCATGCGCACATTCCTCCATAAAAGTAATGTCTCAAACAGTCTACGCTGTGATCGTTCCCTGGAAGACCAGTAGTAGTTTCCGATGAACATCTGGTGGCATTCTGTAATTTGTGGACTATCAGAGTGTTGATGAAACACAGAAATTGCATCGGGATTGAATACAACAGACACCATGCGCACTTTCCTCCACGGGAGATATGTCTCAAACAGTCTACGATTTGATCGTTCCCTGGAAGACCAGTAGTAGTTTCCGATGCACATCTGGAGGCTTTCTGTACTCTGTGGACTATCAGAGTGTAGATGAAACACAGAAATTGCATCGGGATTGAATACAATAGTCACCATGCGCACTTTCCTCCATGGGAGTATTGTCTCAAATACTCAACGCTTTGATCGTTCCCTGGAAGACCAGTAGTAGTTTCCGATGAACATCTGGAGGCATTCAGTAATTTGTGGACTATCAGAGTGTTGATGAAACACAGTAATTGCATCGGAATTGAATACAACAGTCACCATGCGCACTTTCTTCCATGGGAGTAATGTCTCAAACAGTATACGCTTTGATCGCTCCCTGGAAGACCAGTAGTAGTTTCCGATGCACATCCGGTATCATTCTGTAATCTGTGGACTATCAGAGTGTTGATGAAACACAGAAATTGCATCGGGATTGAATACGACAGTCACCATCCGCACTTTCCTCCATGGGAGTAATGTCTGAAAGAGTCTACGCTTTGATCGTTCCCTGGAAGACCAGTAGTGGTTTCCGATGCACAACTCGTGGCATTCTGTAATCTGTGGACTATCAGAGTGTTGACGAAACACAGAAAATGCATGGATTGAATACAACAGTCACCATGCGCACTTTCCTCCATGGGAGGAAATCTCTAACAGTCTATGCTTTGATCGTTCCCTGTAAGACCAGTAGTAGTTTCCGATGCACATCTCGAAGCGTTCTGTAATCTGTGGCCTATCAGAGTGTTGAAGAAACGCAGTAATTGCATCGGGATTGAATACAACAGTCACCATGCGCACTTTCCTCCATGGGAGGAATTCTCTAACAGTCTATGCTTTGATCGTTCCCTGTAAGACCAGCAGTAGTTTCCGATGAACATCTCGAGGCATTCTGTAATATGTGGACTATCAGAGTGTTGACGAAAAACACAGAAATTGCATCGGGATTGATTACAACAGTCACCATGCGCACTTTCCTCCACGGGAGTTATGTCTCAAGCTATCTACGATTTGATCGTTCCCTGGAAGACCAGTAGTAGTTTCTGATGCACATCTGGTGGCATTCTGTAATGTGTAGACTATCAGAGTGTTGATGAAACACAGTAATTCCATCGGGATTGAATACAACAGTCAACATTCGCACTTTCCTCCATGGGAGTATTGTCTCAAATACTCAACGCTTTGATCGTTCCCTGGAAGACCAGTAGTAGTTTCCGATGAACATCTGGAGGCATTCTGAAATTTGTGGACTATCAGAGTGTTAATGAAACACAGTAATTGCATCGGGATCGAATACATCAGTCAAGATGCGCAATTTCCTTCATGGGAGTAATTCTCAAACAGTCTACGCTTTGATCGTTCCCTGGAAGACCAGTAGTAGTTTCAGATGCACGTCTGGAGGCTTTCTGTACTCTGTAGACTATCAGAGTGTTGATGAAACACAGAAATTGCATCGGGATTGAATACAATAGTCACCATGCGCACTTTCCTCCATGGGAGTATTGTCTCAAATACTCAACGCTTTGATCGTTCCCTGGAAGACCAGTAGTAGTTTCCGATGAACATCTGGAGGCATTCTGTAATTTGTGGACTATCAGAGTGTTGATGAAACACAGTAATTGCATCGGGATTGAATACAACAGTCACCATGATCACTTTCCTCCATGGGAGTAATGTCTCAAACAGTCTACGCTTTGATCGCTCCCTGGAAGACCAGTAGTAGTTTCCGATGCACATCCGGTATCATTCTGTAATCTGTGGACTATCAGAGTGTTGATGAAACACAGGAATTGCATCGGGATTGAATACGACAGTCACCATCCGTACTTTCCTCCATGGGAGTAATGTCTCAAACAGTCTACGCTTTGATCGCTCCCTGGAAGACCAGTAGTAGTTTCCTATGCACATCCGGTATCATTCTGTAATCTGTGGACTATCAGAGTGTTGATGAAACACAGAAATTGCATCGGGATTGAATACGACAGTCACCATCCGTACTTTCCTCCATGTGAGTAATGTCTGAAAGAGTCTACGCTTTGATCGTTCCCTGGAAGACCAGTAGTAGTTTCCGATGCACATCTCGTGGCATTCTGTAATCTGTGGGGTATCAGAGTGTTGATGAAACACAGAAAATGCATGGATTGAATACAACAGTCACCATGCTCACTTTCCTCCATGGGAGTAATGTCTCAAGGAGTTTACGCTTTGATCGTTAACTGGAAGACCAGTAGTAGTTTCCGATGAACATCTGGCGGCATTCTGTAATCATTGGACTACCACAGTGTTGATGAAACACAGAAATTGCACCGGGATTGAATACAACGGTCACCATGCGGACTTTCCTCCATGGGAGTTATGTCTCAAAAAGTCTATGCTTTGATCTTTCCCTGGAAGACCAGTAGTAGTTTCCGATGGACGTCTGGAGGCTTTCTGTACTCTGTGGACTATCATAGTGTTGATGAAACACAGAAATTGAATCGGGATTGAATACAACAATCACTATGTGCACTTACCTCCATGGGAGTAATGTCCCAAACAGTCTACGCTTTGATCGTTCCCTGGAAGACCAGTAGTAGTATCCGATGCACATCTGGAGGCATTCTGTAATCTGAGTACTATCAGAGTGTTGATGAAACACAGAAATTGCATCGGGATTGAATACAACAGTCACCATGCGCACTTTCCTCCATGAGAGTAATGTCTCTAACAGTCTACGCTTTGATCGTTCCCTGGAAGACCAGTAGTAGTTTCCGATGCACATCTGGAGGCTTTCTGTACTCTGTGGACTGTCAGAGTGTTGATGAAACACAGAAGTTGCATCGGGATTGAATACAACAGTCTCCATGCGCAGTTTCCTCCATGGGAGTTATGTCTCAAAGAGTCTACGCTTTGATCTTTCTCTGGAAGACCAGTAGTAGCTTCCAATGCACATCTGGAGGCATTCTGTAGTCTGTGGACTATCAGAGTGTTGATGAAACACAGAAATTGCATCGGGGTTGAATACAACAGTCACCATCCGCACTTTCCTCCATGGGAGTAATGTCTGAAAGAGTCTACGCTTTGATCGTTCCCTGGAAGACCAGTAGTAGTTTCCGATGCACATCTGGAGGCATTCTGTAATCTGTGGACTATCAGAGTGTTGATGAAACACAGAAATTGCATCGGGATTAAATACAACAGTCACCATGCGCACTTTCCTCTATGGGAGTAATTCTCAAACAGTCTACGCTTTGATCGTTCCCTGGAAGACCAGTAGTAGTTTCCGATGCACATCTGGTGACATTCTGTAATCTGTGGACTATCAGAGTGTTGATGAAACACAGAAATTGCATCGGGATTGAATACAACAGTCACCATGCGTACTTTCTTCCATGGGAGGTATGTCTCAAACAATCTACGCTTTGATCGTTCCCTGGAAGACCAGTAGTAGTTTCCCATGCACTTCTGGTGGCATTCTGTAATCTGTCGACTATCAGAGTGTTGATGAAACACAGAAATTGCATCGGGATTGAATACGACAGTCACCATGCGCACTTTCCTCCATGGGAGTAATGTCTGAAAGAGTCTACGCTTTGATCGTTCCCTGGAAGACCAGTAGTGGTTTCCGATGCACATCTCGTGGCATTCTGTAATCTGTGGACTAGTAATTCTCAAACAGTCTACGCTTTGATCGTTCCCTGGAAGACCAGTAGTAGTTTCCGATGCACATCAGGAGGCATTCTGTAATCTCAGGACTATCAGAGTGTTTGCGAAACACAGAAATTGCATCGGGATTGAATACAACAGTCACCATGCGCACATTCCTCCATAAAAGTAATGTCTCAAACAGTCTACGCTTTGATCGTTCCCTGGAAGACCAGTAGTAGTTTCCGATGAACATCTGGTGGCATTCTGTAATTTGTGGACTATCAGAGTGTTGATGAAACACAGAAATTGCATCGGGATTGAATACAACAGACACCATGCGCACTTTCCTCCACGGGAGTTATGTCTCAAGCTATCTACGATTTGATCGTTCCCTGGAAGACCAGTAGTAGTTTCTGATGCACGTCTGGTGGCATTCTGTAATGTGTAGACTATCAGAGTGTTGATGAAACACAGTAATTCCATCGGGATTGAATACAACAGTCAACATTCGCACTATCCTCAATGGGAGTATTGTCTCAAATACTCAACGCTATGATCGTTCCCTGGAAGACCAGTAGTAGTTTCCGATGAACATCTGGAGGCATTCTGTAATTTGTGGACTATCAGAATGTTGATGAAACACAGTAATTGCATCGGGATTGAATACAACAGTCACCATGATCACTTTCCTCCATGGGAGTAATGTCTCAAACAGTCTACGCTTTGATCGCTCCCTGGAAGACCAGTAGTAGTTTCCGATGCACATCCGGTATCATTCTGTAATCTGTGGACTATCAGAGTGTTGATGAAACACAGAAATTGCATCGGGATTGAATACGACAGTCACCATGCGTTCTTTCCTCCATGGGAGTAATGTCTGAAGGAGTCCACGCTTTGATCGTTCCCTGGAAGACCAGTAGTAGTTTCCGATGCACATCTCGTGACATTCTGTAATCTGTGGACTATCAGAGTGTTGATGAAACAAAGAAAATGCATGGATTGAATACAACAGTCACCATGCGCACTTTCCTCCATGGGAGTAATGTCTCAAGGAGTTTACGCTTTGATCGTTCCCTGGAAGACCAGTAGTAGTTTCCGATGAACATCTGGCGGCATTCTGTAATCATTGGACTACCACAGTGTTGGTGAAACACAGATATTGCACCGGGATTGAATACAACGGTCACCATGCGCACTTTCCTCCGCGGGAGGTATGTCTCAAACAGTCTACGCTTTGATCGTTCCCTGTAAGACCAGTAGTAGTTTCCGATGCACATCTGGTGGCATTGTGTAATCTGTGGACTATCAGAGTGATGATGAAACACAGAAATTGCATCGGGATTGAATACAACAGTCACCATGCGCACTTTCCTCCACGGGAGGTATGTCTCAAACAGTCTACGAAATGATCGTTCCCTGGAAGACCAGTAGTAGTTTCCGATGAACATCTGGTGGCATTCTGTAATCTGTGGCCTATCAGAGTGTTGAAGAAACACAGAAATTGCATCGAGATTGAATACAACAGTCACCATGCACACTTTCCTCTATTGGAGTAATTCCCAAACAGTCTATGCTTTGATCGTTCCCTGTAAGACCAGTAGTAGTTTCCGATGCACATCTCGAGGCATTCTGTAATCTGTGGACTATTAGAGTGTTGATGAAACACAGAAATTGCATCGGGATTGAATACAACAGTCACCATGCGCACATTCCTCCATAAAAGTAAGTTCTCAAACAGTCTACGCTTTGATCGTTCCATGGAAGACCAGTAGTAGTTTCCGATGAACATCTGGAGGCATTCTGTAATTTGTGGACTATCAGAACGTTGATGAAACACAGTAATTGCATCGGGATTGAATACAACAGTCACCATGATCACTTTCCTCCATGGGAGTAATGTCTCAAACAGTCTACGCTTTAATCGTTCCCTGGAAGACCAGTATTAGTTTTAGATGCAGATCTGGAGGCATTCTGTAATCTGTGGACTATTAGAGTGTTGATGAAACACAGAAATCGCATCGGGATTGAATACAAGAGTCACCATGCGCATTTTCCTCCACGGTAGTAATGTCTCAAACAGTCTACGATTTGATCGTTCCCTGGATGACCAGTAGTAGTTTCCGATGAACATCTGGAGGCCTTCTGTAAATTGTAGACTATCAGAGTGTTGATGAAACACAGAAATTGCATCGGGATTGAATACAACAGTCACCATGCGCACTTTCCTCCACAGTAGTAATGTCTCAAAGAGTCTACGCATTGAACGTTCCCTGGAAGACCAGTAGTAGTTTCCGATGAACATGTGGCGGCATTCTGTAATCATTGGACTACCACAGTGTTGATGAAACACAGAAATTGCACCGGGATTGAATACAACGGTCACCATGCGCACTTTCCTCCACGGGTGGTATGTCTCAAACAGTCTACGCTTTGATCGTTCCCTGGAAGACCAGTAATAGTTTCCGATGCTCAACTGGTGGCATTGTGTAATCTGTGGACTATCGGAGTGTTGATGAAACACAGATATTGCATCGGGATTGAATACAACAGTCACCATGCGCACTTTCCTCCACGGGAGGTATGTCTCAAACAGTCAACGCTTTGATCGTTCCCTGGAAGACCAGTAGTAGTTTCCGATGCACATCTTAAGGCATTCTGTAATCTGAGGACTATCAGAGAGTTGATGTAACACAGAAATTGCATCGGGATTGAATACATCATTCACCATGCGCACATACCTCCATAAAAGTAATGTCTCAAATAGTCTACACTTTGAACGTTCCCTGGAAGACCAGTAGTAGTTTCCGATGAACATCTGGAGACATTCTGTAATCTATGGACTATCAGAGTGTTGATGAAACACAGAAATTGCATCGGGACTGAATACAACATTCACCATGCGCACTTTCCTCCACGGTAGTAATGTCTCAAACAGTCTACGATTTGATCGTTCCCTGGAAGACAAGTAGTAGTTTCCGATGAACATCTGGTGGCATTCTGTAATCTGTGTCCTATCAGAGTGTTGACGAAACACAGAAATTGCATCGGGATTGAATACAACAGTCACCAACCGCACTTTCCTCCATGGGAGTAATGTCTGAAAGAGTCTACGATTTGAACGTTCCCTGGAAGACCAGTAGTAGTTTCCGATGAACATCTGGAGACATTCTGTAATCTATGGACTATCAGAGTGTTGATGAAACACAGAAATTGCATCGGGACTGAATACAACAGTCACCATGCGCACTTTCCTCCACGGTAGTAATGTCTCAAACAGTCTACGATTTGATCGTTCCCTGGAAGACCAGTAGTAGTTTCCGATGCACATCTGGAGGCATTCTGTAATCTGTGGAGTATCAGAGTGTTGATGAAACACAGAAATGGCATCGGGATTGAATACAACAGTCACCATGCGCACTTTCCTCCATGGGAGTAATTCTCAAACCGTCTAATCTTTGATCGTTCCCTGGAAGACCAGTAAAAGTTTCCGATGCACATCTGGTGGCATTCTGTAATCTGTGGACTATCAGAGTGTTGATGAAACACAGAAATTGCATCGGGATTGAATACAACAGTCAACATGCGCACTTTCCTCCATGGGAGTAATATCTCAAACAGTCTACGCTTTGATCGTTCCCTGGAAGACCAGTAGTAGTTTCCGATGCACATCTGGAAGCATTCTGTAATCTGTGGACTATCAGAGTGTTGATGAAACACAGAAATTGCATCGGGATTGAATACAACAGTCACGATGCGCAATTTCCTTCATGGGAGTAATTCTCAAACAGTCTACGCTTTGATCGTTCCCTGGAAGACCAGTAGTAGTTTCCGATGCACATCTGGAGGCATTCTGTAATCTCAGGACTATCAGAGTGTTTGCGAAACACAGAAATTGCATCGGGATTGAATACAACAGTCACCATGCGCACATTCCTCAATAAAAGTAGTGTCTCAAACAGTCTACGCTTTGATCGTTCCCTGGAAGACCAGTTGTAGTTTCCGATGAACATCTGGTGGCATTCTGTAATTTGTGGACTATCAGAGTGTTGATGAAACACAGAAATTGCATCGGGATTGAATACAACAGACACCATGCGCACTTTCCTCCACGGGAGATATGTCTCAAACAGTCTACGATTTGATCGTTCCCTGGAAGACCAGTAGTAGTTTCCGATGCACATCTGGAGGCTTTCTGTACTCTGTGGACTATCAGAACGTTGATGAAACACAGTAATTGCATCGGGATTGAATACAACAGTCACCATGATCACTTTCCTCCATGGGAGTAATGTCTCAAACAGTCTACGCTTTAATCGTTCCCTGGAAGACCAGTATTAGTTTTAGATGCAGATCTGGAGGCATTCTGTAATCTGTGGACTATTAGAGTGTTGATGAAACACAGAAATCGCATCGGGATTGAATACAAGAGTCACCATGCGCATTTTCCTCCACGGTAGTAATGTCTCAAACAGTCTACGATTTGATCGTTCCCTGGATGACCAGTAGTAGTTTCCGATGAACATCTGTAGGCCTTCTGTAAATTGTAGACTATCAGAGTGTTGATGAAACACAGAAATTGCATCGGGATTGAATACAACAGTCACCATGCGCACTTTCCTCCACAGTAGTAATGTCTCAAAGAGTCTACGCATTGAACGTTCCCTGGAAGACCAGTAGTAGTTTCCGATGAACATGTGGCGGCATTCTGTAATCATTGGACTACCACAGTGTTGATGAAACACAGAAATTGCACCGGGATTGAATACAACGGTCACCATGCGCACTTTCCTCCACGGGTGGTATGTCTCAAACAGTCTACGCTTTGATCGTTCCCTGGAAGACCAGTAATAGTTTCCGATGCTCAACTGGTGGCATTGTGTAATCTGTGGACTATCGGAGTGTTGATGAAACACAGATATTGCATCGGGATTGAATACAACAGTCACCATGCGCACTTTCCTCCACGGGAGGTATGTCTCAAACAGTCAACGCTTTGATCGTTCCCTGGAAGACCAGTAGTAGTTTCCGATGCACATCTTAAGGCATTCTGTAATCTGAGGACTATCAGAGAGTTGATGTAACACAGAAATTGCATCGGGATTGAATACATCATTCACCATGCGCACATACCTCCATAAAAGTAATGTCTCAAATAGTCTACACTTTGAACGTTCCCTGGAAGACCAGTAGTAGTTTCCGATGAACATCTGGAGACATTCTGTAATCTATGGACTATCAGAGTGTTGATGAAACACAGAAATTGCATCGGGACTGAATACAACATTCACCATGCGCACTTTCCTCCACGGTAGTAATGTCTCAAACAGTCTACGATTTGATCGTTCCCTGGAAGACAAGTAGTAGTTTCTGATGAACATCTGGTGGCATTCTGTAATCTGTGTCCTATCAGAGTGTTGACGAAACACAGAAATTGCATCGGGATTGAATACAACAGTCACCAACCGCACTTTCCTCCATGGGAGTAATGTCTGAAAGAGTCTACGATTTGAACGTTCCCTGGAAGACCAGTAGTAGTTTCCGATGAACATCTGGAGACATTCTGTAATCTATGGACTATCAGAGTGTTGATGAAACACAGAAATTGCATCGGGACTGAATACAACAGTCACCATGCGCACTTTCCTCCACGGTAGTAATGTCTCAAACAGTCTACGATTTGATCGTTCCCTGGAAGACCAGTAGTAGTTTCCGATGCACATCTGGAGGCATTCTGTAATCTGTGGAGTATCAGAGTGTTGATGAAACACAGAAATGGCATCGGGATTGAATACAACAGTCACCATGCGCACTTTCCTCCATGGGAGTAATTCTCAAACCGTCTAATCTTTGATCGTTCCCTGGAAGACCAGTAAAAGTTTCCGATGCACATCTGGTGGCATTCTGTAATCTGTGGACTATCAGAGTGTTGATGAAACACAGAAATTGCATCGGGATTGAATACAACAGTCAACATGCGCACTTTCCTCCATGGGAGTAATATCTCAAACAGTCTACGCTTTGATCGTTCCCTGGAAGACCAGTAGTAGTTTCCGATGCACATCTGGAAGCATTCTGTAATCTGTGGACTATCAGAGTGTTGATGAAACACAGAAATTGCATCGGGATTGAATACAACAGTCACGATGCGCAATTTCCTTCATGGGAGTAATTCTCAAACAGTCTACGCTTTGATCGTTCCCTGGAAGACCAGTAGTAGTTTCCGATGCACATCTGGAGGCATTCTGTAATCTCAGGACTATCAGAGTGTTTGCGAAACACAGAAATTGCATCGGGATTGAATACAACAGTCACCATGCGCACATTCCTCAATAAAAGTAGTGTCTCAAACAGTCTACGCTTTGATCGTTCCCTGGAAGACCAGTTGTAGTTTCCGATGAACATCTGGTGGCATTCTGTAATTTGTGGACTATCAGAGTGTTGATGAAACACAGAAATTGCATCGGGATTGAATACAACAGACACCATGCGCACTTTCCTCCACGGGAGATATGTCTCAAACAGTCTACGATTTGATCGTTCCCTGGAAGACCAGTAGTAGTTTCCGATGCACATCTGGAGGCTTTCTGTACTCTGTGGACTATCAGAGTGTAGATGAAACACAGAAATTGCATCGGGATTGAATACAATAGTCACCATGCGCACTTTCCTCCATGGGAGTATTGTCTCAAATACTCAACGCTTTGATCGTTCCCTGGAAGACCAGTAGTAGTTTCCGATGAACATCTGGAGGCATTCTGTAATTTGTGGACTATCAGAGTGTTGATGAAACATAGTAATTGCATCGTGATTGAATACAACAGTCACCATGCGCACTTTCCTCCATGGGAGTAATGTCTCAAACAGTCTACGCTTTGATCGCTCCCTGGAAGACCAGTAGTAGTTTCTGATGCACATCCGGTATCATTCTGTAATCTGCGGACTATCAGAGTGTTGATGAAACACAGAAATTGCATCGGGATTGAATACGACAGTCACCATCCGCACTTTCTCCATGGGAGTAATGTGTGAAAGAGTCTACACTTTGATCGTTCCCTGGAAGACCAGTAGTAGTTTCCGATGCACATCTCGTGGCATTCTGTAATCTGTGGACTATCAGAGTGTTGATGAAACACATAAAATGCATGGATTGAATACAACAGTCACCATGCGCACTTTCCTCCATGGGAGTAATGTCTCAAGGAGTTTACGCTTTGATCGTTCCCTGGAAGACCAGTAGTAGTTTCCGATGAACATCTGTCGGCAATCTGTAATCATTGGACTACCACAGTGTTGATGAAACACAGAAATTGCACCGGGATTGAATACAACGGTCACCATGCGCACTTTCCTCCACAGGAGGTATGTCTCAAACAGTCTACGCTTTGATCGTTCCCTGGAAGACCAGTAGTAGTTTCCGATGCACATCTGGAGGCATTCTGTAATCTGAGGACTATCAGAGTGTTGATGAAACACAGAAACTGCATCGGGATTGAATACAACAGTCACCATACGCACATTCCTCCATAAAAGTAATGTCTCAATTAGTCTACGCTTTGATAGTTCCCTGGATGACCAGTAGTAGTTTCCGATGAACATCTGGAGGCATTCTGTAATCTATGGACTATCAGAGTGTTGATGAAACACAGAAATTGCATCGGGACTGAATACAACATTCACCATGCGCACTTTCCTCCGTGGGAGTAATTCTCAAACAGTCTATGCTTTGATCGTTCCCTGTAAGACCAGTAGTAGTTTCCGATGCACATCTCGAGGCATTCTGTAATCTGTGGACTATTAGAGTGTTGATGAAACACAGAAATTGCATCGGGATTGAATACAACAGTCACCATGCGCACATTCCTCCATAAAAGTAAGTTCTCAAACAGTCTACGCTTTGATCGTTCCATGGAAGACCAGTAGTAGTTTCCGATGAACATCTGGAGGCATTCTGTAATTTGTGGACTATCAGAGTGTTGACGAAACACAGAAATTGCATCGGGATTGAATACAACAGTCACCATGCGCACTTTCCTCCACGGGAGTTATGTCTCAAGCTATCTACGCTTTGATCGTTGCCTGGAAGACCAGTAGTAGTTTCTGATGCACATCTGGTGGCATTCTGTAATGTGTAGACTATCAGAGTGTCGATGAAACACATTAATTCCATCGGGATTGAATACAACAGTCAACATGCGCACATTCCTCCATGGGAGTAATGTCTCTAACAGTCTACGCTTTGATCGTTCCCTGGAAGACCAGTAGTAGTTTCCGATGCACATCTGGAGGCTTTCTTTTCTCTGTGGACTATCAGAGTGTTGATGAAACACAGAAATTGCATCGGGAATAAATACAACTGTCACCATGCGCACTTTCCGCCATGGGAGTAATGTCTCAAACAGTCTACGCTTTAATCGTTCCCTGGAAGACCAGTATTAGTTTCAGATGCAGATCTGGAGGCATTCTGTAATCTGTGGACTATTAGAGTGTTGATGAAAGACAGAAATCGCATCGGGATTGAATACAACAGTCACCATGCGCATATCCTAAATGCGAGTAATATATAAACCAGCCTACGCTTTGATCGTTCCCTGGAAGACCAGTAGTAGTTATTGATGCACATCTGGAGAAATTCTGTAATCTGTGGACTATCAGTGTGTTGATGAAACACAGTAATTGCACCAGGATTGAGTACAACAGTCTCCATGCGTAGTTTCCTCCATGGGAGTAATGTCTCAAACAGTCTACGCTTTGATCGTTCCCTGGAAAACCAATAGTAGTTTCAATTGCACATCTGGAGGCATTCTGTAATCTGTGGACTGCCAGAGTGTTGATGAGACACAGAAATTGCATCGGGATTGAATACAACAGTCACCATGCGCACTTTACTCCATGGGAGTAATGTCTCTAACAGTCTACGCTTTGATCGTTCCCTGGAAGACCAGGTGTAGTTTCCGATGCACATCTGGAGGCATTCTGTAATCTGAGGACTATCAGAGTGTTGATGAAACACAGAAATTGCATCGGGATTGAATACAACAGTCACCATGCGCACATTCCTCCATAAAAGAATTGTCTCAAATAGTCTACGCTTTGAACGTTCCCTGGAAGACCAGTAGTAGTTTCCGATGAACATCTGGAGGCATTCTGTAATCTATGGACTATCAGAGTGTTGATGAAACACAGAAATTGCATCGGGACTGAATACAACAGTCACCATGCGCACTTTCCTCGACGGTAGTAATGTCTCAAACAGTCTATGCTTTGATCTTTCCCTGGAAGACCAGTAGTAGTTTCCGATGCACATCTGGAGGCTTTCTGTACTCTGTGGACTATCAGAGTGTTGATGAAACACAGAAATTGAATTGGGATTGAATACAACAGTCTCCATGCGCAGTTTCCTCCATGGGAGTTATGTCTCAAACAGTCTACGCTTTGATCCTTCCCTGGAAGACCAGTAGTCTGAAGACTATCAGAGTGTTGATGAAACACAGAAATTGCATCGGGATTGAATACAACAGTCACCATGCGCACTTTCCTCCAAAGGGAGTAATTGTCAAACAGTCTATGCTTTGATCTTTACCTGGAAGACCAGTAGTAGTTTCCGATGAGCATCTGGAGGCATTCTATAATTTGTGGACTATAAGAGTGTTGATGAAACACAGTAATTGCATCAGGATTGAGTACAACAGTCTCCATGCGTAGTTTCCTCCATGGGAGTAATGTCTCAAACAGTCTACGCATTGATCGTTCCCTGGAAGACCAGTAGTAGTTTCAATTGCACATCTGGAGGCATTCTGTAATCTGTGGACTGCCAGAGTGTTGATGAGACACAGAAATTGCATCGGGATTGAATACAACAGTCACCATGCGCACTTTACTCCATGGGAGTAATGTCTCTAACAGTCTACGCTTTGATCGTTCCCTGGAAGACCAGGTGTAGTTTCCGATGCACATCTGGAGGCATTCTGTAATCTGAGGACTATCAGAGTGTTGATGAAACACAGAAATTGCATCAGGATTGAATACAACAGTCACCATGCGCACATTCCTCCATAAAAGAAATGTCTCAAATAGTCTACGCTTTGAACGTTCCCTGGAAGACCAGTAGTAGTTTCCGATGAACATCTGGAGGCATTCTGTAATCTATGGACTATCAGAGTGTTGATGAAACAGAGATATTGCATCGGGATTGAATACAACAGTCACCATGCGCACTTTCCTCCAAAGGGAGTAATTGTCAAACAGTCTATGCTTTGATCTTTCCCTGGAAGACCAGTAGTAGTTTCCGATGAACATCTGGAGGCATTCTATATTTTGTGGACTATAAGAGTGTTGATGAAACACAGAAATTTCATCGGGATTGAATACAACAGTCACCAGGCGCACTTTCCTCCATGGGAGTAATGTCTCAAACAGTCTACGCTTTGATTGTTCCCTGGAAGACCACTAGTAGTTTCTGATGCACATCTGGTGGCATTCTGTAATGTGTAGAATATCAGAGTGTTGATGGAACACAGTAATTCCATCGGGATTCAATACAACAGTCACCATGCGCACTTTCCTCCATGGGAGTAATGTCTCTAACAGTCTACGCTGTGATCGTTCCCTGGAAGACCAATAGTAGTTTCCGATGCACATCTGGAGGGTTTCTGTTCTCTTTGGACTATCAGAGTGTTGATGAAACACAGAAATTGCATCGGGATTGAATACAACAGTCACTATTCGCACTTTCCTCCACGGGAGTAATGTCTCAAACAGTCAACGCTTTGATCGTTTCCTGGAAGACCAGTAGTAGTTTCCGATGCACATCTGAAGGCATTCTGTAATCTGTGGACTATCAGAGTGTTGATGAAACACAGAAATTGCATGGGGATTGAATACAATAGTCACCATGCGCACTTTCCGCCATGGGTGTAATGTGTCTAACAGTCTACGCTTTGATCGTTACCTGGAAGACCAGTAGTAGTTTCCGATGCACATCTGGAGGCCTTCTGTACTCTGTGGACTACCAGAGTGTTGATGAAACTCAGAAATAGCCTCGGGATTGAATACAACAGTCACCAAGCGCACTTTCCTCCATGGGAGTAATGTTTCAAAGAGTTTACGCTTTGATCGTTCCCTGGAAGACCGGTAGCAGTTTCCGATGCACATGTGGAGGCATTCTGTTACTGTGGACTATCAGAGTGTTGATGAACACAGAAATTGCATCGGGATTGAATACAACAGTTACCATGCGCACTTTCCTCCACAGCAGTAATGTCTCAAACAGTATACGCTTAGATCGTTCCCTGGAAGACCAGTAGTAGTTTCCGATGAACATCTGGAGGCATTCTGTAATGTGTGGACTATCAGAGTGTTGACGCAACACAGAAATTTCATCGGGATTAAATTTAACAGTCACCATGCGCACTTTCCTCCACGGAAGTAATGTCTCAAACAATCTACGCTTTGTTTGTTCCCTGGAAGACCAGTAGTAGTTTACGATGCACATATGGTGGCATTCTGTAATGTGTAGACCATCAGAGTGTTGATGAAACGCATTAATTGCATCGGGATTGAATACAACAATCACCATGCGCACTTTCCTCCATGGGAGTATTGTCTATAACAGTCTACGCTTTGATCTTTCCCTGGAAGACCATTAGTAGTTTCCGATGAACATCTGGTGGCATTCTGTAATCTGTGGCCTATCAGAGTGTTGATGAAACACAGAAATTGCATCGGGATTGAATACAACATTCACCATGCGCACTTTCCTCCATGGGAGTAATTCTCAAACAGTCTATACTTTGATCGTTCCCTGTAAGACCAGTAGTAGTTTCCGATGCACATCTCGAGGCATTCTGTAGTCTGTGGACTATTAGAGTGTTGATGAAACACAGATATTGCTTCGGGATTGAATACAACAGTCACCATGCGCACATTCCTCCATGAAAGTAAGGTGTCAAACAGTCTACGACTTGATCGTTCCCTGGAAGACCAGTAGTAGTTTCCGATGAACATCTGGAGGCATTCTGTAATTTGTGGACTATCAGAGTGTTGACGAAACACAGAAATTGCATCGGGATTGAATACAACAGTCACCATGCGCACTTTCCTCCACGGGAGTAATGTCTCAAACAGTCCACGCTTTGATCGTTCCCTGGAACACCAGTAGTAGTTTCCGATGCACATCTGAAGGCATTCTGTAATCTGTGGACTATCAGAGTGTTGATGAAACACAGAAATTGCATCGGGAATGAATACAATAGTCACCATGCGCACTTTCCGCCATGGGTGTAATGTCTCAAACAGTCTACGCTTTGATCGTTCCCTGGAAGACCAGTAGTAGTTTCCGATGCACATCTGGAGGCTTTCTGTACTCTGTGGTCTATCAGAGTGTTGATGAAACACAGAAATTGCATCGGGATTGAATACAACAGTCTCCATGCGCAATTTCCTCCATGGGAGTAATGTCTCAGACAGTCTACGCTTTGATCTTTCCCTGGAGACCAGTAGTAGTTTCCGATGCACATCTGGAGGCATTCTGTAATTTGTGGACTATCCGAGTGTTGATGATACACAGAAATTGCATGGGGATTGAATACAACAGTCACCAGGCGCACTTTCCTCCATGGGAGTAATGTCTGAAGCAGTCTACCCTTTGATCGTTCCCTGGAAGACCACTAGTAGTTTCTGATGCACATCTGTCGGCATTCTGAATTGTGTAGACTATCAGAGTGTTGATGAAACACAGTAATTCCATCGGGATTAAATTCAACAGTCACCATGCGCACTTTCCTCCATGGAAGTAATGTCTCTAACAGTCTACGCTTTGATCTTTCCCTGGAAGACCAGTAGTAGTTTCCGATGCACATCTGGAGGCTCTCTGTTCTCTGTGGACTTTCAGAGTGTTGATGAAACACAGAAATTGCATCGGGATTGAATACAACAGTCACCATGCGCACTTACCTCCATGGGAGTAATGTCTCAAACAGTCAACGCTTTGATCGTTCCCTGGAGGACCAGTAGTATTTTCCGATGCACATCTGAAGGCATTCTGAAATCTGTGGACTATCAGAGTGTTGATGATACGCAGAAATTGCATCGGGATTGAATACAATAGTCACCATACGCACTTTCCGCCATGGGTGTAATGTCTCAAACAGTCTACGCTTTGATCGTTCCCTGGAAGACCAGTAGTAGTTTCCGATGCACATCTGGAGGCATTCTGTAATCTGTGGACTATCAGAGTGTTGATGAAACACAGAAATTGCATCGGGATTGAATACAACAGTCACCATGCGCACTATCCTCCATGCGAGTAATATCTAAAACAGCCTACGCTTTGATCGTTCCCTGGAAGACCAGTAGTAGTTATTGATGCACATCTGAACAAATTCTGTAATCTATAGACTATCAGAGTGTTGATGAAACACAGTAATTGCATCGGGTATTGAATACAACAGTCACCATGCGCACTTTTCTCCATGGGAGTAATGTCTCCGCTTTGATCGTTCCCTGTAAGACCAGTAGTAGTTTCACATGCACATCCGGAGGCTTTCTGTACTCTGTGGACTATCAGAGTGTTGATGAAACACAGAAATTGGATCGGGATTGAATACAACAGTCTCCATGCGCAGTTTCCTCCATGGGAGTAATGTCTCAAACAGTCTACGCTTTGATCGTTCCCTGGTAGACCAGTAGTAGATTCAGTTGCACATCTGGAGGCATTCTGTAATCTGTGGACTACCAGAGTGTTGATGAAACACAGAAATTGCCTCGGGATTAAATACAACAGTCACAATGCGCACTTTCCGCCATGGCAGTAATGTTTCAAAGAGTTTACGCTTTCATCGTTAACTGGAAGACCAGTAGCATTTTCCGATGCACATGTGGAGGCATTCTGTAATCTGTGGATTATCAGAGTGTTGATGAAACACAGAAATTGCATCGGGATTGAATACAACAGTCACCATGCGCACTTTCCTCCACGGGATTAATGTCTCAAACAATCTACGATTTGGTCGTTTCCTGGAAGACCAGTAGTAGTTTCCGATGCACATCTGGTGGCATTCTGTAATCTGTTCGATTATCAGAGTGTTGATGAAACACAAAAATTGCATCGGGATTGAATACAACAGTCACCATGCGCACCTTCCTCCATGGGAGTAATTCTCAAACAGTCTATGCTTTGATCGTTCCCTGTAAGACCAGTAGTAGTTTCCAATTCACATCTCGAGGCATTCTGTAATCTGTGGACTATTAGAGTGTTGATGAAACACAGATATTGCATCGGGATTGAATACAACAGTCACCATGCGCACTTTCCTCCATAAAAGTAAAGTCTCAAACAGTCTACGATTTGATCGTTCCCTGGAAGACCAGTAGTAGTTTCCGATGAACATCTGGAGGCATACTGTAATTTGTGGACTATCAGAGTGTTGACGAAACACAGAAATTGCATCGGGATTGAATGCAACAGTCACCATACGCACTTTCCTCCACGGGAGTAATGTCTCAAACAATCTACGCTTTGATCGTTCCCTGGCAGACCAGTAGTAGTTTTCGATGCACATCTGGTGGCATTCTGTAATGTGCAGACTATCAGAGTGTTGATGGAACACAGTAATTGCATCGGGATTGAATACAACAGACACCATGCGCACTTTCCTCCATGGGAGTAATGTCTCTAACTGTCTACGCTTTGATCTTTCCCTGGAAGACCAGTAGTAGTTTCCGATGCACATCTGAAGGCATTCTGTAATCTGTGGACAATCAGAGTGTTGATGAAACAGAGAAATTGCATCGCGATTGAATCCAATAGTCACTATGCGCACTTTCCGCCATGGGAGTAATGTCTCAGACAGTCTACGCTTTGATCTTTCTCTGGAAGACCAGTAGTAGTTTCCGATGCACATCTGGAGGCATTCTGTAATTTGTGGACTATCAGAGTGTTGATGAAACACAGAAATTTCATCGGGATTGAATACAACAGTCACCAGGCGCACTTTCCTCCATGGGAGTAATGTCTCAAACAGTCTACGCTTTGATTGTTCCCTGGAAGACCACTAGTAGTTTCTGATGCACATCTGGTGGCATTCTGTAATGTGTAGAATATCAGAGTGTTGATGGAACACAGTAATTCCATCGGGATTCAATACAACAGTCACCATGCGCACTTTCCTCCATGGGGGTAATGTCTCTAACAGTCTACGCTGTGATCGTTCCCTGGAAGACCAATAGTAGTTTCCGATGCACATCTGGAGGGTTTCTGTTCTCTTTGGACTATCAGAGTGTTGATGAAACACAGAAATTGCATCGGGATTGAATACAACAGTCACTATTCGCACTTTCCTCCACGGGAGTAATGTCTCAAACAGTCAACGCTTTGATCGTTTCCTGGAAGACCAGTAGTAGTTTCCGATGCACATCTGAAGGCATTCTGTAATCTGTGGACTATCAGAGTGTTGATGAAACACAGAAGTTGCATGGGGATTGAATACAATAGTCACCATGCGCACTTTCCGCCATGGGAGTAATGTCTCAAACAGTCAACGCTTTGATCGTTTCCTGGAAGACCAGTAGTAGTTTCCGATGCACATCTGAAGGCATTCTGTAATCTGTGGACTATCAGAGTGTTGATGAAACACAGAAATTGCATCGGGATTTAATACAACTGTCTCCATGCGCAGTTTCCTCCATGGGAGTAATGTCTCAAACAGTCTACGCTTTGATCGTTCCCTGGTAGACCAGTAGTAGTTTCAATTGCACATCTGGAGGCACTCTGTAATCTGTGGACTACCAGAGTGTTGATGAAACTCAGAAATAGCCTCGGGATTGAATACAACAGTCACCAAGCGCACTTTCCTCAATGGGAGTAATGTTTCAAAGAGTTTACGCTTTGATCGTTCCCTAGAAGACCAGTAGCAGGTTCCGATGCACATGTGGAGGCATTCTGTTACTGTGGACTATCAGAGTGTTGATGAACACAGAAATTGCATCGGGATTGAATACAACAATTACCATGCGCTCTTTCCTCCACAGCAGTAATGTCTCAAACAGTATACGCTTAGTTCGTTCCCTGGAAGACCAGTAGTAGTTTCCGATGAACATCTGGAGGCATTCTGTAATTTGTGGACTATCAGAGTGTTGACGCAACACAGAAATTGCATCGGGATTAAATATAACAGTCACCATGCGCACTTTCCTCCACGGAAATAATGTTTCAAACAATCTACGCTTTGTTCGTTCCCTGGAAGACCAGTAGTAGTTTACGATGCACATCTGGTGGCATTCTGTAATGTGTAGACCATCAGAGTGTTGATGAAACACATTAATTGCATCGGGATTGAATACAACAATCAATATGCGCACTTTCCTCCATGGGAGTATTGTCTATAACAGTCTACGCTTTGATCTTTCCCTGGAAGACCATTAGTAGTATCCGATGAACATCTGGTGGCATTCTGTAATCTGTGGCCTATCAGAGTGTTGATGAAACACAGAAATTGCATCGGGATTGAATACAACATTCACCATGCGCACTTTCCTCCATGGGAGTAATTCTCAAACAGTCTATGCTTTGATCGTTCCCTGTAAGACCAGTAGTAGTTTCCGATGCACATCTCGAGGCATTCTGTAGTCTGTGGACTATTAGAGTGTTGATGAAACACAGATATTGCTTCGGGATTGAATACAACAGTCACCATGCGCACATTCCTCCATGAAAGTAAGGTCTCAAACAGTCTACGACTTGATCGTTCCCTGGATGACCAGTAGTAGTTTCCGATGAACATCTGGAGGCATTCTGTAATTTGTGGACTATCAGAGTGTTGACGAAACACAGAAATTGCATCGGGATTGAATACAACAGTCACCATGCGCACTTTCCTCCACGGGAGTAATGTCTCAAACAGTCCACGCTTTGATCGTTCCCTGGAACACCAGTAGTAGTTTCCGATGCACATCTGAAGGCATTCTGTAATCTGTGGACTATCAGAGTGTTGATGAAACACAGAAATTGCATCGGGAATGAATACAATAGTCACCATGCGCACTTTCCGCCATGGGTGTAATGTCTCAAACAGTCTACGCTTTGATCGTTCCCTGGAAGACCAGTAGTAGTTTCCGATGCACATCTGGAGGCTTTCTGTACTCTGTGGTCTATCAGAGTGTTGATGAAACACAGAAATGGCATCGGGATTGAATACAACAGTCTCCATGCGCAATTTCCTCCATGGGAGTAATGTCTCAGACAGTCTACGCTTTGATCTTTCCCTGGAGACCAGTAGTAGTTTCCGATGCACATCTGGAGGCATTCTGTAATTTGTGGACTATCCGAGTGTTGATGATACACAGAAATTGCATGGGTATTGAATACAACAGTCACCAGGCGCACTTTCCTCCATGGGAGTAATGTCTCAAACAGTCTACCCTTTGATCGTTCCCTGGAAGACCACTAGTAGTTTCTGATGCACATCTGGCGGCATTCTGAATTGTGTAGACTATCAGAGTGTTGATGAAACACAGTAATTCCATCGGGATTAAATTCAACAGTCACCATGCGCACTTTCCTCCATTGAAGTAATGTCTCTAACAGTCTACGCTTTGATCTTTCCCTGGAAGACCAGTAGTAGTTTCCGATGCACATCTGGAGGCTCTCTGTTCTCTGTGGACTATCAGAGTGTTGATGAAACACAGAAATTGCATCGGGATTGAATACAACAGTCACCATGCGCACTTACCTCCATGGGAGTAATGTCTCAAACAGTCAACGCTTTGATCGTTCCCTGGAAGACCAGTAGTAGTTTCCGATGCACATCTGAAGGCATTCTGAAATCTGTGGACTATCAGTGTGTTGATGATACACAGAAATTGCATCGGGATTGAATACAATAGTCACCATACGCACTCTCCGCCATGGGTGTAATGTCTCAAACAGTCTACGCTTTGATCGTTCCCTGGAAGACCAGTAGTAGTTTCCGATGCACATCTGGAGGCATTCTGTAATCTGTGGACTATCAGAGTGCTGATGAAACACAGAAATTGCATCGGGATTGAATACAACAGTCACCATGCGCACTATCCTCCATGCGAGTAATATCTAAAACAGAATACGCTTTGATCGTTCCCTGGAAGACCAGTAGTAGTTATTGATGCACATCTGAACAAATTCTGTAATCTATAGACTATCAGAGTGTTGATGAAACACAGTAATTGCATCGGGTATTGAATACAACAGTCACCATGCGCACTTTTCTCCATGGGAGTAATGTCTCTAACAGTCTCCGCTTTGATCGTTCCCTGGAAGACCAGTAGTAGTTTCAGATGCACATCCGGAGGCTTTCTGTACTCTGTGGACTATCAGAGTGTTGATGAAACACAGAAATTGCATCGGGATTGAATACAACAGTCTCCATGCGCAGTTTCCTCCATGGGAGTAATGTCTCAAACAGTCTACGCTTTGATCGTTCCCTGGTAGACCAGTAGTAGATTCTGTTGCACATCTGGAGGCATTCTGTAATCAGTGGACTACCAGAGTGTTGATGAAACACAGAAATTGCCTCAGGATTGAATACAACAGTGACCATGCGCACTTTCCTCCATGGGAGTAATTCTCAAACAGTCTATGCTTTGATCGTTCCCTTTAAGACCAGTAGTAGTTTCCGATGCACATCTCGAGGCATTCTGTAATCTGTGGACTATTAGAGTGTTGATGAAACACAGATATTGCATCGGGATTGAATACAACAGTCACCATGCGCACTTTCCTCCATAGAAGTAAAGTCTCAAACAGTCTACGATTTGATCGTTCCCTGGAAGACCAGTAGTAGTTTCCGATAAACATCTGGAGGCATACTGTAATGTGTGGACTATAAGATTGTTGACGAAACACAGAAATTGCATCGGGATTGAATGCAACAGTCACCATGCGCACTTTCCTCCACGGGAGTAATGTCTCAAACAATCTACGCTTTGATCGTTCCCTGGCAGACCAGTAGTAGTTTCCGATGTACATCTGGTAGCATTCTGTAATGTGCAGACTATCAGAGTGTTGATGAAACACAGTAATTGCATCGGGATTGAATACAACAGTCACCATGCGCACTTTCCTCCATGGGAGTAATTCTCAAACAGTCTATGCTTTGATCGTTCCCTGTAAGACCAGTAGTAGTTTCCGATGCACATCTAGAGGCATTCTGTAATCTGTGGTCTATTAGAGTTTTGATGAAACACAGATATTGCATCGGGATTGAATACAACAGTCACCATGCGCACATTCCTCCATAAAAGTAAGGTCTCAAACAGTCTACGCTTTGATCGTTCCCTGGAAGACCAGTAGTAGTTTCCGATGAACATCTGGAGGCATTCTGTAATTTGTGGACTATCAGAGTGTTGACGAAACACAGAAATTGTATCATGATTGAATACAACAGTCACCATCTGCACTTTTCTCCATGGGAGTAATGTCTCTAACAGTCTCCGCTTTGATCGTTCCCTGGAAGACCAGTAGTAGTTTCAGATGCACATCTGGAGGCTTTCTGTACTCTGTGGACTATCAGAGTGTTGATGAAACACAGAAATTGCATCGGGATTGAATACAACAGTCTCCATGCGCAGTTTCCTCCATGGGAGTAATGTCTCAAACAGTCTACGCTTTGATCGTTCCCTGGTAGACCAGTAGTAGTTTCAGTTGCACATCTGGAGGCATTCTGTAATCTGTGGACTACCAGAGTGTTGATGAAACACAGAAATTGCCTTGGGATTAAATACAACAGTCACCATGCGCACTTTCCTCCATGGGAGTAATGTTTCAAAGAGTTTACGCTTTCATCGTTCCCTGGAAGACCAGTAGCAGTTTCCGATGCACATGTGGAGGCATTCTGCAATCTGTGGAGTATCAGAGCGTTGATGAAACACAGAAATTGCATCAGGATTGAATACAACAGTCACCATGCGCACTTTCCTCCACGGGATTAATGTCTCAAACAATCTATGCTTTGCTCGTTCCCTGGAAGACGAGTAGTAGTTTCCGATGCACATCTGGTGCCATTCTGTAATCTGTGGATTATCAGAGTGTTGATGAAACACAAAAATTGCATCGGGATTGAATACAACAGTCACCATGCGCACTTTCCTCCACGGGATTAATGTCTCAAACAATCTATGCTTTGATCGTTCCCTGGAAGACGAGTAGTAGTTTCCGATGCACATCTGGTGCCATTCTGTAATCTGTGGATTATCAGAGTGTTGATGAAACACAAAAATTGCATCGGGATTGAATACAACAGTCACCATGGGCACTTTCCTCCATGGGAGTAATGTCTCTAACGGTCTACGCTTTGATCGTTCCCTGGAAGACCAGTAGTAGTTTCCGATGCACATCTGGAGGCTCTCTGTTCTCTGTGGACTATCAGAGTGTTGATGAAACACAGAAATTGCATCGGGATTGAATGCAACAGTCACCATGCGCACTTTCCTCCATGGGAGTAATGTCTCAAACAGTCAACGCTTTGATCGTTCCCTGGAAGACCAGTAGTAGTTTCCGATGCACATCTGAAGGCATTCTGAAATCTGTGGACTATCAGAGTGTTGATGATACACAGAAATTGCATCGGGATTGAATACAATAGTCACCATACGCACTTTCCGCCATGGGTGTAATGTCTCAAACAGTCTACGCTTTGATCGTTCCCTGGAAGACCAGTAGTAGTTTCCGATGCACATCTGGAGGCATTCTGTAATCTGTGGACTATCAGAGTGTTGATGAAACACAGAAATTGCATCGGGATTGAATACAACAGTCACCATGCGCACTATCCCCCATGCGAGTAATATCTATAACAGCCTACGCTTTGATCGTTCCCTGGAAGACCAGTAGTAGTTATTGATGCACATCTGAACAAATTCTGTAATCTGTGGACTATCAGAGTGTTGATGAAACACAGTAATTGCATCGGGTATTGAATACAACAGTCACCATGCGCACTTTCCTCCATGGGAGTAATGTCTCTAACAGTCTCCGCTTTGATCGTTCCCTGGTAGACCAGTAGTAGTTTCAGTTGTACATCTGGAGGCATTCTGTAATCTGTGGACTACCAGAGTGTTGATGAAACACAGAAATTGCCTCGGGATTAAATACAACAGTCACCATGCGCACTTTCCTCCATGGCAGTAATGTTTCAAAGAGTTTACGCTTTCATCGTTAACTGGAAGACCAGTAGCAGTTTCCGATGCACATGTGGAGGCATTCTGTAACCTGTGGAGTATCAGTGTGTTGATTAAACACAGAAATTGCATCGGGATTGAATACAACAGTCACCATGCGCACTTTCCTCCACGGGATTAATGTCTCAAACAATCGACGATTTGATCGTTCCCTGGAAGACCAGTAGTAGTTTCCGATGCACATCTTTTGGCATTCTGTAATCTGTGGACTACCAGAGTGTTGATGAAACACAGAAATGGCCTCGGGATTAAATACAACAGTCCCCATGCGCACTTTCCTCCATAAACGTAAAGTCTCAAACAGTCTACGATTTGATCGTTCCCTGGAAGACCAGTAGTAGTTTCAGATGAACATCTGGAGGCATAGTGAAATTTGTGGACTATCAGAGTGTTGACGAAACACAGAAATTGCATCGGGATTGAATGCAACAGTCACTATGCGCACTTTCCTCCACGGGAGTAATGTCTCAAACAATCTACGCTTTGATCGTTCCCTGGCAGACCAGTAGTAGTTTCCGATGCACATCTGGTGGCATTCTTTAATGTGCAGACTATCAGAGTGTTGATGAAACACAGTAATTGCATCGGGATTGAATACAACAGACACCATGCGCACTTTCCCCCATGGGTGTAATGTATCTAACTGTCTACGCTTTGATCTTTCCCTGGAAGACCAGTAGTAGTTTCCGATGAACATCTGGTGGCATTCTGTAATCTGTGGCCTATCAGAGTGTTAATGAAACACAGAAATTGCATCGGGATTGAATACAACAGTCACCATGCGCACATTCCTCCATAAAAGTAAGGTCTCATACAGTCTACGCCTTGATCGTTCCCTGGAAGACCAGTAGTAGTTTCCGATGAACATCTGGAGGCATTCTGTAATTTGTGGACTATCAGAGTGTTGACGAAACACAGAAATTGTATCATGATTGAATACAACAGTCACCATGCGCACTTTCCTCCATGGGAGTAATGTCTCTAACAGTCTCCGATTTGATCGTTCCCTGGAAGACCAGTAGTAGTTTCAGATGCACATCTGGAGGCTTTCTGTACTCTGTGGACTATCTGAGTGTTGATGAAACACAGAAATTGCATCGGGATTGAATACAACAGTCTCCATGCGCAGTTTCCTCCATGGGAGTAATGTCTCAAACAGTCTACGCTTTGATCGTTCCCTGGTAGACCAGTAGTAGTTTCAGTTGCACATCTGGAGGCATTCTGTAATCTGTGGACTACCAGAGTGTTGATGAAACACAGAAATTGCCTCGGGATTAAATACAACAGACACCATGCGCACTTTCCTCCATGGGAGTAATGTTTCAAAGAGTTTACGCTTTCATCGTTCCCTCGAAAACCAGTAGCAGTTTCCGATGCACATGTGGAAGCATTCTGTAATCTGTGGAGTATCAGAGCGTTGAAGAATACACAGAAATTGCATCAGGATTGAATACAACAGTCACCATGCGCACTTTCCTCCACGGGATTAATGTCTCAAACAGTCTACGCTTTGATCGTTCCCTGGTAGACCAGTAGTAGTTTCAGTTGCACATCTGGAGGCATTCTGTAATCTGTGGACTACCAGAGTGTTGACGAAACACAGAAATTGCATCGGGATTGAATGCAACAGTCACTATGCGCACTTTCCTCCACGGGAGTAATGTCTCAAACAATCTATGCTTTGATCGTTCTCTGGAAGACGAGTAGTAGATTCCGATGCACATCTGGTGCCATTCTGTAATCTGTGGATTATCAGAGTGTTGATGAAACACAAAAATTGCATCGGGATTGAATACAACAGTCACCATGCGCACTTTCCTCCATGGGAGTAATTCTCAAACAGTCTATGCTTTGATCGTTCCCTGTAAGACCAGTAGTAGTTTCCGATGCACATCTCGAGGTATTCTGTAATCTGTGGACTATTACAGTGTTGATGAAACACAGATATTGCATCGGGATTGAATACAACAGTCACCATGCGCACATTCCTCCATAAAAGTAAAGTCTCAAACAGTCTACGATTTGATCGTTCCCTGGAAGACCAGTAGTAGTTTCCGATGAACATCTGGAGGCATACTGTAATCTGTGGCCTATCAGAGTGTTAATGAAAGACAGAAATTGCATCGGGATTGAATACAACAGTCACTATGCGCACTATCCTCCATGGGAGTAAGTCTCAAACAGTCTATGCTTTGATCGTTTCCTCTAAGACCAGTAGTAGTTTCCGATGCACATCTCGAGGCATTCTGTAATCTGTGGTCTATTAGAGTTTTGATGAAACACAGATATTGCATCGGGATTGAATACAACAGTCACCATGCGCACATTCCTCCATAAAAGTAAGGTCTCAAACAGTCTACGCTTTGATCGTTCCCTGGAAGACCAGTAGTAGTTTCGATGAACATCTGGAGGCATTCTGTAATTTGTGGACTATCAGAGTGTTGACGAAACACAGAAATTCTATCACGATTGAATACAACAGTCACCATGTGCACTTTCCTCCATGGGTGTAATGTCTCAAACAGTCTACGCTTTGATCGTTCCCTGGAAGACCAGTAGTAGTTTCCGATGCACATCTGGAGGCATTCTGTAATCTGTGGACTATCAGAGTGTTGATGACACACAGAAATTGCATTGGGATTGAATACAACAGTCACCATGCGCACTATCCTCCATGCGAGTAATATCTAAAACAGCCTACGCTTTGATCGTTCCCTGGAAGACCAGTAGTAGTTATTGATGCACATCTGAACAAATTCTGTAATCTGTGGACTATCAGAGTGTTGATGAAACACAGTAATTGCATCGGGTATTGAATAAAACAGTCACCATGCGCACTTTCCTCCATGGGAGTAATGTCTCTAACAGTCTCCGATTTGATCGTTCCCTGGTAGACCAGTAGTAGTTTCAGTTGCACATCTGGGGGCATTCTGTAATCTGTGGACTACCAGAGTGTTGATGAAACACAGAAATTGCCTCGGGATTAAATACAACAGTCACCATGCGCACTTTCCTCCATGGCAGTAATGTTTCAAAGAGTTTACGCTTTCATCGTTAACTGGAAGACCAGTAGCAGTTTCCGATGCGCATGTGGAGGCATTTTGTAATCTGTGGAGTATCAGAGTGTTGACGAAACACAGAAATTGTATCATGATTGAATACAACAGTCACCATGCGCACTTTCCTCCATGGGAGTAATGTCTCTAACAGTCTCCGATTTGATCGTTCCCTGGTAGACCAGTAGTAGTTTCAGTTGCACATCTGGAGGCATTCTGTAATCTGTGGACTACCAGAGTGTTGATGAAACACAGAAATTGCCTCGGGATTAAATACAACAGTCACCATGCGCACTTTTCTCCATGGGAGTAATGATTCAAAGAGTTTACGCTTTCATCGTTCCCTGGAAAACCAGTAGCAGTTTCCGATGCACATGTGGAAGCATTCTGTAATCTGTGGAGTATCAGAGCGTTGATGAAACACAGAAATTGCATCAGGATTGAATACAACAGTCACCATGCGCACTTTCCTACACGGGATTAATGTCTCAAACAATCTATGCTTTGATCGTTCCCTGGAAGACGAGTAGTAGATTCCGATGCACATCTGGTGCCATTCTGTAATCTGTTGATTATCACAGTGTTGATGAAACACAAAAATTGCATCGGGATTGAATACAACAGTCACCATGCGCACTTTCCTCCATGGGAGTAATTCTCAAACAGTCTATGCTTTGATCGTTCCCTGTAAGACCAGTAGTAGTTTCCGATGCACATCTCGAGGCATTCTGTAATCTGTGGACTATTACAGTGTTGATGAAACACAGATATTGCATCGGGATTGAATACAACAGTCACCATGCGCACATTCCTCCATAAAAGTAAAGTCTCAAACAGTCTACGATTTGATCGTTCCCTGGAAGACCAGTAGTAGTTTCCGATGAACATCTGGGGGCATACTGTAATTTGTGGACTATCAGAGTGTTGACAAAACACAGAAATTGCATCGGGATTGAATGCAACAGTCACCATGCGCACTTTCCTCCACAGGAGTAATTCTAAAACAGTGTATGCTTTGATCGTTCCCTGTAAGACCAGTAGTAGTTTCCGATTCACATCTCGAGGCATTCTATAATCTGTGGACTATTAGAGTGTTGATGAAACACAGATATTGCATCGGGATTGAATACAACAGTCACCAAGCGCACATTCCTCCATAAAAGTAAAGTCTCAAACAGTCTACGCTTTGATCTTTCCCTGGGAGACCAGTAGTAGTTTCCGATGAACATCTGGTGGCATTCTGTAATCTGTGGCCTATCAGAGTGTTAATGAAACACAGAAATTGCATCGGGATTGAATACAACAGTCACCATGCGCACTTTCCTCCATGGGAGTAAGTCTCAAACAGTCTATGCTTTGATCGTTCCCTCTAAGACCAGTAGTAGTTTCCGATGCACATCTCGAGGCATTCTGTAATCTGTGGTCTATTAGAGTTTTGATGAAACACAGATATTGCATTGGGATTGAATACAACAGTCACCATGCGCACATTCCTCCATAAAAGTAAGGTCTCAAACAGTCTACGCTTTGATCGTTCCCTGGAAGACCAGTAGTAGTTTCGATGAACATCTGGAGGCATTCTGTAATTTGTGGACTATCAGAGTGTTGACGAAACACAGAAATTCTATCATGATTGAATACAACAGTCACCATGCCCACTTTCCTCCATGGGTGTAATGTCTCAAACAGTCTACGCTTTGATCGTTCCCTGGAAGACCAGTAGTAGTTTCAGATGCACATCTGGAGGCTTTCTGTACTCTGTGGACTATCAGAGTGTTGATGAAACACAGAAATTGCATCGGGATTGAATACAACAGTCTCCATGCGCAGTTTCCTCCATGGGAGTAATGTCTCAAACAGTCTACGCTTTGATCGTTCCCTGGTAGACCAGTAGTAGTTTCAGTTGCACATCTGGAGGCATTCTGTAATCTGTGGACTACCAGAGTGTTGATGGAACACAGAAATTGCCTCGGGATGAAATACAACAGTCACCATGCGCACTTTTCTCCATGGGAGTAATGATTCAAAGAGTTTACGCTTTCATCGTTCCCTGGAAAACCAGTAGCAGTTTCCGATGCACATGTGGAAGCATTCTGTAATCTGTGGAGTATCAGAGCGTTGATGAAACACAGAAATTGCATCAGGATTGAATACAACAGTCACCATGCGCACTTTCCTACACGGGATTAATGTCTCAAACAATCTATGCTTTGATCGTTCCCTGGAAGACGAGTAGTAGATTCCGATGCACATCTGGTGCCATTCTGTAATCTGTGGATTATCACAGTGTTGATGAAACACAAAAATTGCATCGGGATTGAATACAACAGTCACCATGCTCACTTTCCTCCATGGGAGTAATTCTCAAACAGTCTATGCTTTGATCGTTCCCTGTAAGACCAGTAGTAGTTTCCGATGCACATCTCGAGGCATTCTGTAATCTGTGGACTATTACAGTGTTGATGAAACACAGATATTGCATCGGGATTGAATACAACAGTCACCATGCGCACATTCCTCCATAAAAGTAAAGTCTCAAACAGTCTACGATTTGATCGTTCCCTGGAAGACCAGTAGTAGTTTCCGATGAACATCTGGGGGCATACTGTAATTTGTGGACTATCAGAGTGTTGACGAAACACAGAAATTGCATCGGGATTGAATGCAACAGTCACCATGCGCACTTTCCTCCACAGGAGTAATTCTCAAACAGTGTATGCTTTGATCGTTCCCTGTAAGACCAGTAGTAGTTTCCGATTCACATCTCGAGGCATTCTATAATCTGTGGACTATTAGAGTGTTGATGAAACACAGATATTGCATCGGGATTGAATACAACAGTCACCAAGCGCACATTCCTCCATAAAAGTAAAGTCTCAAACAGTCTACGCTTTGATCTTTCCCTGGGAGACCAGTAGTAGTTTCCGATGAACATCTGGTGGCATTCTGTAATCTGTGGCCTATCAGAGTGTTAATGAAACACAGAAATTGCATCGGGATTGAATACAACAGTCACCATGCGCACTTTCCTCCATGGGAGTAAGTCTCAAACAGTCTATGCTTTGATCGTTCCCTCTAAGACCAGTAGTAGTTTCCGATGCACATCTCGAGGCATTCTGTAATCTGTGGTCTATTAGAGTTTTGATGAAACACAGATATTGCATTGGGATTGAATACAACAGTCACCATGCGCACATTCCTCCATAAAAGTAAGGTCTCAAACAGTCTACGCTTTGATCGTTCCCTGGAAGACCAGTAGTAGTTTCGATGAACATCTGGAGGCATTCTGTAATTTGTGGACTATCAGAGTGTTGACGAAACACAGAAATTCTATCATGATTGAATACAACAGTCACCATGCGCACTTTCCTCCATGGGTGTAATGTCTCAAACAGTCTACGCTTTGATCGTTCCCTGGAAGACCAGTAGTAGTTTCCGATGCACATCTGGAGGCATTCTGTAATCTGTGGACTATCAGAGTGTTGATGAAACACAGAAATTGCATCGGGATTGAATACAACAGCCACCATGCGCACTATCCTCCATGCGAGTAATATCTAAAACAGTCTACGCTTTGATCGTTCCCTGGAAGACCAGTAGTAGTTATTGATGCACATCTGAACAAATTCTGTAATCTGTGGACTATCAGCGTGTTGATGAAACATAGTAATTGCATCGGGTATTGAATAAAACAGTCACCATGCGCACTTTCCTCCATGGGAGTAATGTCTCTAACAGTCTCCGCTTTGATCGTTCCCTGGTAGACCAGTAGTAGTTTCAGTTGCACATCTGGGGGCATTCTGTAATCTGTGGACTACCAGATTGTTGATGAAACACAGAAATTGCCTCGGGATTAAATACAACAGTCATCATGCGCACTTTCCTCCATGGCAGTAATGTTTCAAAGAGTTTACGCTTTCATCGTTAACTGGAAGACCAGTAGCAGTTTCCGATGCACATGTGGAGGCATTTTGTAATCTGTGGAGTATCAGAGTGTTGATGAAACACAGAAATTGCATCGGGATTGAATACAACAGTCACCATGCGCACTTTCCTCCACGGGATTAATGTCTCAAACAATCTACGATTTGATCGTTCCCTGGAAGACCAGTAGTAGTTTCCGATGCACATCTGGTGGCATTCTGTAATCTGTGGACTACCAGAGTGTTGATGAAACACAGAAATTGCCTCGGGATTAAATACAACAGTCACCATGCGCACTTTCCTCCATAAAAGTAATGTCTCAAACAGTCTACGATTTGATCGTTCCCTGGAAGACCAGTAGTAGTTTCCGATGAACATCTGGAGGCATACTGTAATTTGTGGACTATCAGAGTGTTGACGAAACACAGAAATTGCATCGGGATTGAATGCAACAGTCACCATGCGCACTTTCCTCCACGGGAGTAATGTCTCAAACAATCTACGCTTTGATCGTTCCCTGGCAGACCAGTAGTAGTTTCCGATGCACATCTGGTGGCATTCTTTAATGTGCAGACTATCAGAGTGTTAATGAAACACAGAAATTGCATCGGGATTGAATACAACAGTCACCATGCGCACTATCCTCCATGCGAGTGATATCTAAAACAGCCTACGCTTTGATCGTTCCCTGGAAGACCAGTAGTAGTTATTGATGCACATCTGAACAAATTCTGTAATCTGTGGACTATCAGCGTGTTGATGAAACACAGTAATTGCATCGGGTATTGAATAAAACAGTCACCATGCGCACTTTCCTCCATGGGAGTAATGTCTCTAACAGTCTCCGCTTTGATCGTTCCCTGGTAGACCAGTAGTAGTTTCAGTTGCACATCTGGGGGCATTCTGTAATCTGTGGACTACCAGAGTGTTGATGAAACACAGAAATTGCCTCGGGATTGAATACAACAGTCACCATGCGCACTTTCCTCCACGGGATTAATGTCTCAAACAATCTACGATTTGATCGTTCCCTGGAAGACCAGTAGTAGTTTCCGATGCACATCTGGTGGCATTCTGTAATCTGTGGACTACCAGAGTGTTGATGAAACACAGAAATTGCCTCGGGATTAAATACAACAGTCACCATGCGCACTTTCCTCCATAAAAGTAATGTCTCAAACAGTCTACGATTTGATCGTTCCCTGGAAGACCAGTAGTAGTTTCCGATGAACATCTGGAGGCATACTGTAATTTGTGGACTATCAGAGTGTTGACGAAACACAGAAATTACATCGGGATTGAATGCAACAGTCACCATGCGTACTTTCCTCCACGGGAGTAATGTCTCAAACAATCTACGCTTTGATCGTTCCTGGCAGACCAGTAGTAGTTTCCGATGCACATCTGGTGGCATTCTTTAATGTGCAGACTATCAGAGTGTTAATGAAACACAGAAATTGCATCGGGATTGAATACAACAGTCTCCATGCGCAGTTTCCTCCATGGGAGTAAGTCTCAAACAGTCTATGCTTTGATCGTTCCCTCTAAGACCAGTAGTAGTTTCCGATGCACATCTCGAGGCATTCTGTAATCTGTGGTCTATTAGAGTTTTGATGAAACACAGATATTGCATCGGGATTGAATACAACAGTCACCATGCGCACATTCCTCCATAAAAGTAAGGTCTCAAACAGTCTACGCTTTGATCGTTCCCTGGATGACTAGTAGTAGTTTCCGATGAACATCTGGAGGCATTCTGTAATTTGTGGACTATCAGAGTGTTGACGAAACACAGAAATTGTATCATGATTGAATACAACAGTCACCATGCGCACTTTCCTCCATGGGAGTAATGTCTCTAACAGTCTCCGATTTGATCGTTCCCTGGAAGACCAGTAGTAGTTTCAGATGCACATCTGGAGGCTTTCTGTACTCTGTGGACTATCAGAATGTTGATGAAACACAGAAATTGCATCGGGATTGAATACAACAGTCTCCATGCGCAGTTTCCTCCATGGGAGTAATGTCTCAAACAGTCTACGCTTTGATCGTTCCCTGGTAGACCAGTAGTAGTTTCAGTTGCACATCTGGAGGCATTCTGTAATCTGTGGACTACCAGAGTGTTGATGAAACACAGAAATTGCCTCGGGATTAAATACAACAGTCACCATGCGCACTTTCCTCCATGGGAGTAATGTTTAAAAGAGTTTACGCTTTCATCGTTCCCTGGAAAACCAGTAGCAGTTTCCGATGCACTTGTGGAGGCATTCTGTAATCTGTGGAGTATCAGAGCGTTGATGAAACACAGAAATTGCATCAGGATTGAATACAACAGTCACCATGCGCACTTTCCTCCACGGGATTTATGTCTCAAACAATGTATGCTTTGATCGTTCCCTGGAAGACGAGTAGTAGATTCCGATGCACATCTGGTGCCATTCTGTAATCTGTGGATTATCAGAGTGTTGATGAAACACAAAAATTGCATCGGGATTGAATACAACAGTCACCATGCGCACTTTCCTCCATGGGAGTAATTCTCAAACAGTCTATGCTTTGATCGTTCCCTGTAAGACCAGTAGTAGTTTCCGATGCACATCTCGAGGCATTCTGTAATCTGTGGACTATTACAGTGTTGATGAAACACAGATATTGCATCGGGATTGAATACAACATTCACCATGCGCACATTCCTCCATAAAAGTAAAGTCTCAAACAGTCTACGATTTGATCGTTCCCTGGAAGACCAGTAGTAGTTTCCGATGAACATCTGGTGGCATACTGTAATTTGTGGACTATCAGAGTGTTGACGAAACACAGAAATTGCATCGGGATTGAATGCAACAGTCACCATGCGCACTTTCCTCCACAGGACTAATTCTCAAACAGTCTATGCTTTGATCGTTCCCTGTAAGACCAGTAGTAGTTTCCGATTCACATCTCGAGGCATTCTATAATCTGTGGACTATTAGAGTGTTGATGAAACACAGATATTGCATCGGGATTGAATACAACAGTCACCATGAGCACATTCCTCCATAAAAGTAAAGTCTCAAACATTCTACGCTTTGATCTTTCCCTGGGAGACCAGTAGTAGTTTCCGATGAACATCTGGTGGCATTCAGTAATCTGTGGCCTATCAGAGTGTTAATGAAACACAGAAATTGCATCGGGATTGAATACAACAGTCACCATGCGCACTTTCCTCCATGGGAGTAAGTCTCAAACAGTCTATGCTTTGATCGTTCCCTCTAAGACCAGTAGTAGTTTCCGATGCACATCTCGAGGCATTCTGTAATCTGTGGTATATTAGAGTTCTGATGAAACACAGATATTGCATCGGGATTGAATACAACAGTCACCATGCGCACATTCCTCCATAAAAGTAAGGTCTCAAACAGTCTACGCTTTGATCGTTCCCTGGAAGACCAGTAGTAGTTTCGATGAACATCTGGAGGCATTCTGTAATTTGTGGACTATCAGAGTGTTGACGAAACACAGAAATTCTATCATGATTGAATACAACAGTCACCATGCGCACTTTCCTCCATGGGAGTAATGTCTCAAACAGTCCTCGCTTTGATCTTTCCCTGGAAGACCAGTAGTAGTTTCCGATGCAAATCTGGAGGCTTTCTGTACTCTGTGGACTATCAGAGTGTTGATGAAAGACAGAAATTGAATCGGGATTGCATACAACAGTCCCATGCGCAGTTTCCTCCATGGGAGTAATGTCTCAAACAGTCTACGCTTTGATCGTTCCCTGGAAGACCAGTAGTAGTTTCCGATGAACATCTGAAGGCATTCTGTAATCTGTGGACTATCAGAGTGTTGATGAAACACAGAAATTGCATCGGGATTGAATACAACAGTCTCCATGCGCAGTTTCCTCCATGGGAGTAATGTCTCAAACAGTCTACGCTTTGATCGTTCCCTGGTAGACCAGTAGTAGTTTCAGTTGCACATCTGGAGGCATTCTGTAATCTGTGGACTACCAGAGTGTTGATGAAACACAGAAATTACCTCGGGATTAAATACAACAGTCACCATGCGCCCATTCCTCCATAAAAGTAAGGTCACAAACAGTCTACGCTTTGATCGTTCCCTGGAAGACCAGTAGTAGTTTCCGATGAACATCTGGAGGCATTCTGTAATTTGTGGACTATCAGAGTGTTGACGAAACACAGAAATTGTATCATGATTGAATACAACAGTCACCATGCGCACTTTCCTCAATGGGAGTAATGTCTCTAACAGTCTCCGATTTGATCGTTCCCTGGAAGACCAGTAGTAGTTTCAGATGCACATCTGGAGGCTTTCTGTACTCTGTGGACTATCAGAGTGTTGATGAAACACAGAAATTGCATCGGGATTGAATACAACAGTCTCCATGCGCAGTTTCCTCCATGGGAGTAATGTCTCAAACAGTCTACGCTTTGATCGTTCCCTGGTAGAGCAGTAGTAGTTTCAGTTGCACATCTGGAGGCATTCTGTAATCTGTGGACTACCAGAGTGTTGATGAAACACAGAAATTGCCTCGGGATTAAATACAACAGTCACCATGCGCACTTTCCTCCATGGGAGTAATGTTTCAAAGAGTTTACGCTTTCATCGTTCCCTGGAAAACCAGTAGCAGTTTCCGATGCACATGTGGAAGCATTCTGTAATCTGTGGAGTATCAGAGCGTTGATGAAACACAGAAATTGCATCAGGATTGAATACAACAGTCACCATGCGCACTTTCCTCCACGGGATTTATGTCTCAAACAATCTATGCTTTGATCGTTCCCTGGAAGACGAGTAGTAGATTCCGATGCACATCTGGTGCCATTCTGTAATCTGTGGATTATCAGAGTGTTGATGAAACACAAAAATTGCATCGGGATTGAATACAACAGTCACCATGCGCACTTTCCTCCATGGGAGTAATTCTCAAACAGTCTATGCTTTGATCGTTCCCTGTAAGACCAGTAGTAGTTTCCGATGCACATCTCGAGGCATTCTGTAATCTGTGGACTATTACGGTGTTGATGAAACACAGATATTGCATCGGGATTGAATACAACAGTCACCATGCGCACATTCCCCCATAAAAGTAAAGTCTCAAACAGTCTACGATTTGATCGTTCCCTGGAAGACCAGTAGTAGTTTCCGATGAGCATCTGGAGGCATACTGTAATTTGTGGACTATCAGAGTGTTGACGAAACACAGAAATTGCATCGGGATTGAATGCAACAGTCACCATGCGCACTTTCCTCCACGGGAGTAATTCTCAAACAGTGTATGCTTTTATCGTTCCCTGTAAGACCAGTAGTAGTTTCCGATTCACATCTCGAGGCATTCTATAATCTGTGGACTATTAGAGTGTTGATGAAACACAGATATTGCATCGGGATTTAATACAACAGTCACCATGCGCACATTCCTCCATAAAAGTAAAGTCTCAAAGAGTCTACGCTTTGATCTCTCCCTGGGAGACCAGTAGTAGTTTCCGATAATCATCTGGTGGCATTCTGTAATCTGTGGCCTATCATAGTGTTAATGAAACACAGAAATTGCATCGGGATTGAATACAACAGTCACCATGCGCACTTTCCTCCATGGGAGTAAGTCTCAAACAGTCTATGCTTTGATCGTTCCCTCTAAGACCAGTAGTAGTTTCCGATGCACATCTCGAGGCATTCTGTAATCTGTGGTCTATTAGAGTTTTGATGAAACACAGATATTGCATTGGGATTGAATACAACAGTCACCATGCGCACATTCCTCCATAAAAGTAAGGTCTCAAACAGTCTACGCTTTGATCGTTCCCTGGAAGACCAGTAGTAGTTTCGATGAACATCTGGAGGCATTCTGTAATTTGTGGACTATCAGAGTGTTGACGAAACACAGAAATTCTATCATGATTGAATACAACAGTCACCATGCGCACTTTCCTCCATGGGTGTAATGTCTCAAACAGTCTACGCTTTGATCGTTCCCTGGAAGACCAGTAGTAGTTTCCGATGCACATCTGGAGGCATTCTGTAATCTGTGGACTATCAGAGTGTTGATGAAACACAGAAATTGAATCGGGATTGAATACAACAGTCACCATGCGCACTATCCTCCATGCGAGTAATATCTAAAACAGCCTACGCTTTGATCGTTCCCTGGAAGACCAGTAGTAGTTATTGATGCACATCTGAACAAATTCTGTAATCTGTGGACTATCAGCGTGTTGATGAAACACAGTAATTGCATCGGGTATTGAATAAAACAGTCACCATGCGCACTTTCCTCCATGGGAGTAATGTCTCTAACAGTCTCCGCTTTGATCGTTCCCTGGTAGACCAGTAGTAGTTTCAGTTGCACATCTGGGGGCATTCTGTAATCTGTGGACTACCAGAGTGTTGATGAAACACAGAAATTGCCTCGGGATTAAATACAACAGTCACCATGCGCACTTTCTTCCATGGCAGTAATGTTTCAAAGAGTTTACGCTTTCATCGTTAACTGGAAGACCAGTAGCAGTTTCCGATGCACATGTGGAGGCATTTTGTAATCTGTGGAGTATCAGAGTGTTGATGAAACACAGAAATTGCATCGGGATTGAATACAACAGTCACCATGCGCACTTTCCTCCACGGGATTAATGTCTCAAACAATCTACGATTTGATCGTTCCCTGGAAGACCAGTAGTAGTTTCCGATGCACATCTGGTGGCATTCTGTAATCTGTGGACTACCAGAGTGTTGATGGAACACAGAAATTGCCTCGGGATTAAATACAACAGTCACCATGCGCACTTTCCTCCATAAAAGTAATGTCTCAAACAGTCTACGATTTGATCGTTCCCTGGAAGACCAGTAGTAGTTTCCAATGAACATCTGGAGGCATACTGTAGTTTGTGGACTATCAGAGTGTTGACGAAACACGGAAATTGCATCGGGATTGAATGCAACAGTCACCATGCGCACTTTCCTCCACGGGAGTAATGTCTCAAACAATCTACGCTTTGATCGTTCCTTGGCAGACCAGTAGTAGTTTCCGATGCACATCTGGTGGCATTCTTTAATGTGCAGACTATCAGAGTGTTAATGAAACACAGAAATTGCATCGGGATTGAATACAACAGTCACCATGCGCACCTTCCTCCATGGGAGTAAGTCTCAAACAGTCTATGCTTTGATCGTTCCCTCTAAGACCAGTAGTAGTTTCCGATGCACATCTCGAGGCATTCTGTAATCTGTGGTCTATTAGAGTTTTGATGAAACACAGATATTGCATCGGGATTGAATACAACAGTCACCATGCGCACATTCCTCCATAAAAGTAAGGTCTCAAACAGTCTACGCTTTGATCGTTCCCTGTAAGACCAGTAGTAGTTTCCGATGAACATCTGGAGGCATTCTGTAATTTGTGGACTATCAGAGTGTTGACGAAACACAGAAATTGTATCATGATTGAATACAACAGTCACCATGCGCACTTTCTTCCATGGGAGTAATGTCTCTAACAGTCTCCGATTTGATAGTTCCCTGGAAGACCAGTAGTAGTTTCAGATGCACATCTGGAGGCTTTCTGTACTCTGTGGACTATCAGAGTGTTGATGAAACACAGAAATTGCATCGGGATTGAATACAACAGTCTCCATGCGCAGTTTCCTCCATGGGAGTAATGTCTCAAACAGTCTATGCTTTGATCGTTCCCTGGTAGACCAGTAGTAGTTTCAGTTGCACATCTGGAGGCATTCTGTAATCTGTGGACTACCAGAGTGTTGATGAAACACAGAAATTGCCTCGGGATTAAATACAACAGTCACCATGCGCACTTTCCTCCATGGGAGTAATGTTTCAAAGAGTTTACGCTTTCATCGTTCCCTGGAAAACCAGTAGCAGTTTCCGATGCACATGTGGAGGCATTCTGTAATCTGTGGAGTATCAGAGCGTTGATGAAACACAGAAATTGCATCAGGATTGAATACAACAGTCACCATGCGCACTTTCCTCCACGGGAATAATGTCTCAAACAATCTATGCTTTCATCGTTCCCTGGAAGACGAGTAGTAGATTCCGATGCACATCTGGTGCCATTCTGTAATCTGTGGATTATCAGAGTGTTGATGAAACACAAAAATTGCATCGGGATTGAATACAACAGTCACCATGCGCACTTTCCTCCATGGGAGTAATTCTGAAACAGTCTATGCTTCGATCGTTCCCTGTAAGACCAGTAGTAGTTTCCGATGCACATCTCGAGGCATTCTGTAATCTGTGGACTATTACAGTGTTGATGAAACACAGATATTGCATCGGTATTGATTACAACAGTCACCATGCGCACATTCCTCCATAATAGTAAAGTCTCAAACAGTCTACGATTTGATCGTTCCCTGGAAGACCAGTAGTAGTTTCCGATGAACATCTGGAGGCATACTGTAATTTGTGGACTATCAGAGTGTTGACGAAACACAGAAATTGCATCGGGATTGAATGCAACAGTCACCATGCGCACTTTCCTCCACGGGACTAATTCTCAAACAGTCTATGCTTTGATCGTTCCCTGTAAGACCAGTAGTAGTTTCCGATTCACATCTCGAGGCATTCTATAATCTGTGGACTATTAGAGTGTTGATGAAACACAGATATTGCATCGGGATTGAATACAACAGTCACCATGCGCACATTCCTCCATAAAAGTAAAGTCTCAAACAGTCTACGCTTTGATCTTTCCCTGGGAGACCAGTAGTAGTTTCCGATGAACATCTGGTGGCATTCTGTAATCTGTGGCCTATCAGAGTGTTAATGAAACAAAGAAATTGCATCGGGATTGAATGCAACAGTCACCATGCGCACTTTCCTCCATGGGAGTAAGTCTCAAACAGTCTATGCTCTGATCGTTCCCTCTAAGACCAGTAGTAGTTTCCGATGCACATCTCGAGGCATTCTGTAATCTGTGGTCTATTAGAGTTTTGATGAAACACAGATATTGCATCGGGATTGAATACAACAGTCACCATGCGCACATTCCTCCATAAAAGTAAGGTCTCAAACAGTCTACGCTTTGATCGTTCCCTGGAAGACCAGTAGTAGTTTCGATGAACATCTGGAGGCATTCTGTAATTTGTGGACTATCAGAGTGTTGACGAAACACAGAAATTCTATCATGATTGAATACAACAGTCACCATGCGCACTTTCCTCCATGGGAGTAATGTCTCAAACAGTCTACGCTTTGATCGTTCCCTGGAAGACCAGTAGTAGTTTCCGATGAACATCTGAAGGCATTCTGTAATCTGTGGACTATCAGAGTGTTGATGATACACAGAAAATGCATCGGGATTGAATACAATAGTCACCATGCGCACTCTCCGCCATGGGTGTAATGTCTCATACAGTCTACGCTTTGATCGTTCCCTGGAAGACCAGTAGTAGTTTCCGATGCACATCTGGATTCATTCTGTAATCTGTGGACTATCAGAGTGTTGATGAAACACAGAAATTGCATCGGGATTGAATACAGCAGTCACCATGCGCACTATCCTCCATGCGAGTAATATCTAAAACAGCCTACGCTTTGATCGTTCCCTGGAAGACCAGTAGTAGTTATTGATGCACATCTGAAGAAATTCTGTAATCTGTGGACTATCAGAGTGTTGATGAAACAAAGTAATTGCATCGGGTATTGAATACAACAGTCACCATGCGCACTTTCCTAAATGGGAGTAATGTCTCTAACAGTCTCCGCTTTGATCGTTCCCTGGAAGACCAGTAGTAGTTTCAGATGCACATCTGGAGGCATTCTGTACTATGTGGACTATCAGAGTGTTGATGAAACTCAGAAATTGCATCGGGATTGAATACAACAGTCTCCATGCGCAGTTTCCTCCATGGGAGTAATGTCTCAAACAGTCTACGCTTTGATCGTTCTCTGGTAGACCAGTAGTAGTTTCAGTTGCACATCTGGAGGCATTCTGTAATCTGTGGACTACCAGAGTGTTGATGAAACACAGATATTGCCTCGGGATTGAATACAACATTCACCATGCGCACTTTCCTCCATGGGAGTAATGTTTCAAGGAGTTTACGCTTTTATCGTTCCCTGGAAGACCAGTAGCAGTTTCCGATGCACATGTGGAGGCATTCTGTAATATGTGGAGTATCAGAGTGTTGATGAAACACAGAAATTGCATCGGGATTGAATACAACAGTCACCATGCGCACTTTCCTCCACGGGAGTATTGTCTCAAACAATCTACGCTTTGATCGTTCCCTGGAAGACCAGTAGTAGTTTCCGATGCACATCTGGTGGCATTTTGTAATCTGTGGATTGTCAGAGTGTTGATAGAACACAAAAATTGCATCGGGATTGAATACAACAGTCACCATGCGCACTTTCCTCCATGGGAGTAATTCTCAAACAGTCAATGCTTTGGTCGTTCCCTGTAAGACCAGTAGTAGTTTCCGATGCACATCTCGAGGCATTCTGTAATCTGTGGACTATTAGAGTGTTGATGAAACACAGATATTGCATCTTGATTGAATACAACAGTCACCATGCGCACTTTCCTCCAAGGGAGTAATGTCTCAAACAATCTACGCTTTGATCGTTCCCAGGCAGACCAGTAGTAGTTTCCGGTGCACATCTGGTGGCATTCTGTAATGTGCAGACTATCAGAGTGTTAATGAAACACAGTAATTGCATCGGGATTGAATACAACAGTCACCATGCGCACTTTCCTCCATGGGGGTAATGTCTCTAACAGGCTACGCTTTGATCTTTCCCTGGAAGACTAGTGGTAGTTTCCGATGAACATCTGGTGGCATTCTGTAATCTTTGGCCTATCAGAGTGTTAATGAAACACAGAAATTGCATCGGGATTGAATACAACAGTCACCATGCGCACTTTCCTCCATGGGAGTAATTCTCAAACAGTCTATGCTTTGATCGTTCCCTCTAAGACCAGTAGTAGTTTCCGATGCACATCTCGAGGCACTCTGTAATCTGTGGTCTATTAGAGTTTTGATGAAACACAGATATTGCATCGGGATTGAATACCACAGTCACCATGCGCACATTCCTCCATAAAAGTAAGGTCTCAAACAGTCTACGCTTTGATCGTTCCCTGGAAGACCAGTAGTAGTTTCCGAAGAACATGTGGAGGCATTCTGTAATTTGTGGACTAGCAGAGTGTTGACGAAACACAGAAATTGCATCCGGATTGAATACAACAGTCACCATGCGCACTTTCCTCCACGGGAGTAATGTCTCATACAATCTACGCTTTGATCGTTCCCTGGAAGACCAGTAGTAGTTTCCGATGCACATCTGGAGGCTTTCTGTTCTCTGTGGACTATCAGAGTGTTGATGAAACACAGAAATTGCATCGGGATTGTATACAATAGACACTATGCGCACTTTCCGCCATGGGAGTAATGTCTCAGACAGTCTACGCTTTGATCGTTCCCTGGAAGACCAGTAGTAGTTTCCGATGCACATCTGGTGGCATTCTGTAATGTGTAGACTATCAGAGTGTTGATGAAACACAGTAATTGCATCGGGATTGAATACCACAGTCAACATGCGCACATTCCTCCATAAAAGTAAGGTCTCAAACAGTCCTCGCTTTGATCTTTCCCTGGAAGACCAGTAGTAGTTTCCGATGCACATCTAGAGGCTTTCTGTACTCTGTGGACTATCAGAGTGTTGATGAAACACAGAAATTGAATCGGTATTGAATACAACAGTCTCCATGCGCAGTTTCCGCCATGGGAGTTATGTCTCAAACAGTCTACGCTTTGATCGTTCCCTGGGAGACCAGTAGTAGTTACCGATGCACATCTGGAGGCATTCTGTAGTCTGTGGACTATCAGAGTGTTGATGGAACACAGAAATTGCATCGAGATTGAATACAACAGTCACCATGCGCTCTTTCCTCCATGGGAGTAATTCTCAAACAGTCTATGCTTTGATCGTTCACTGTAAGACCAGTAGTAGTTTCCGATGCACATCTCTAGGCATTCTGTAATCTGTGGACTATTACAGTGTTGATGAAACACAGAAATTGAATCGGGATTGAATACAACAGTCACCATGCGCACATTCCTCCATGGGAGTAATGTCTCAAACAGTATACGCTTTGATCGTTCCGTGGAAGACCAGTAGTAGTTTCCGATGCACATCTGGAGCCATTCTGTAATTTGTTGACTATGAGAGTGTTGATGAAACACAGAAATTGCATCGGGATTGAATACAACAGTCACCATGCGCACTTTCCTCCAATGGGGGTAATTCTCAAACAGTCTATGCTTTGATCTTTCCCTGGAAGACTAGTAGTAGTTTCCGATGAACATCTGGAGGCACTCTATAATTTGTGGACTATCAGAGTGTTGATGAAACACAGAAATTGCATCGGGATTGAATACAACAGTCACCATGCGCACTTTCCGCCATGGGAGTAATGTCTCAGACAGTCTACGCTTTGATCGTTCCCTGGAAGACCAGTAGTAGTTTCCGATGCACATCTGGTGGCATTCTGTAATGTGTAGACTATCAGAGTGTTGATGAAACACAGTAATTGCATCGGGATTGAATACCACGGTCAACATGCGCACATTCCTCCATAAAAGTGAGGTCTCAAACAGTCCTCGCTTTGATCTTTCCTGGAAGACCAGTAGTAGTTTCCGATGCACATCTAGAGGCTTTCTGTACTCTGTGGACTATCAGAGTGTTGATGAAACACAGAAATTGCATCGGGATTGAATACAATAGTCACTATGCGCACTGTCCGCCACGGGAGTAATGTCTCAGACAGTCTACGCTTTGATCTTTCCCTGGAAGACCACTAGTAGTTTCTGATGCACATCTGGTGGCATTCTGTAATGTGTAGACTATCAGAGTGTTGATGAAACACAGTAATTCTATCGGGATTAAATACAACAGTCACCATGCGCACTTTCCTCCATGGGAGTAATGTCTCTAACAGTCTACGCTTTGCTCGTTCCCTGGAAGACCAGTAGTAGTTTCCGATGCACATCTGGAGGCTTTCTGTTCTTTGTGGACTATCAGAGTGTTGATGAAACACAGAAATTGCATCGGGATTGAATACAACAGTCACCATGGGCACTTTCCTCCATGGGAGTAATGTCTCTAACGGTCTACGCTTTGATCGTTCCCTGGAAGACCAGTAGTAGTTTCCGATGCACATCTCGAGGCATTCTGTTATCTGTGGACTATTAGAGTGTTGATGAAACACAGATATTGCATCGGGATTGAATACAACAGTCACCATGCGCACATTCCTCCATAAAAGTAAGATCTCAAACAGTCTACGCTTTGATCGTTCCCTGGAAGACCAGTAGTAGTTTCCGATGAACATCTGGAGGCATTCTGTAATTTGTCGACTATCAGAGTGTTGACCAAACACAGAAATTGCATCGGGATTGAATGCAACAGTCACCATGCGCACTTTCCTCCACGGGAGTAATGTCTCAAACAATCTACGCTTTGATCGTTCCCTGGCAGACCAGTAGTAGTTTCCGATGCACATCTGGTGGCATTCTGTAATGTGCAGACTATCAGAATGTTGATGAAACACAGTAATTGCATCGGGATTGAATACAACAGTCACCATGCGCACTTTCCTCCATGGGAGTAATGTCTCTAACAGGCTACGCTTTGATTTTTCCCTGCAACACCAGTGGTAGTTTCCGATGAACATCTGGTGGCATTCTGTAATCTGTGGCCTATCAGAGTGTTGATGAAACACAGAAATTGCATCGGGACTGAATACAACAGTCACCATGCGCACTTTCCTCCATGGGAGTAATTCTCATACAGTCTATGATTTGATCGTTCCCTCTAAGACCAGTAGTAGTTTCCGATGCACATCTCGAGGCACTCTGTAATCTGTGGTCTATTAGAGTTTTGATGAAACACAGTAATTGCATCGGGATTGAATACAACAGTCACCATGCGCACTTTTCTCCATGGGAGTAATGTCTCTAACAGGCTACGCTTTGATCTTTCCCTGGAAGACCAGTGGTAGTTTCCGATGAACATCTGGTGGCATTCTGTAATCTGTGGTTTATCAGAGTGTTAATGAAACACAGAAATTGCATCGGGATTGAATACAACAGTCACCATGCGCACTTTCCTCAACGGGAGTAATGTCTCAAACAATCTACGCTTTGATCGTTCCCAGGCAGACGAGTAGTAGTTTCCGATGCACATCTGGTGGCATTCTCTAATGTGCAGACTATCAGAGTGTTGATGAAACACAGTAATTGCATCGGGATTGAATACAACAGTCACCATGCGCACTTTCCTCCATGGGAGTAATGTCTCTAACAGGCTACGCTTTGATCTTTCCCTGGATGACCAGTGGTAGTTTCCGATGAACATCTGGTGGCATTCTGTAATCTGTGGCCTATCAGAGTGTTAATGAAACACAGAAATTGCATCGGGATTGAATACAACAGTCACCATGAGCACTTTCCTCCATAAAAGTAAGGTCTCAAACAGTCTACGCTTGGATCGTTCCCTGGAAGACCAGTGGTAGTTTCCGATGCACATCTGGTGGCATTCTGTAATGTGCAGACTATCAGAGTGTTGATGAAACACAGTAATTGCATCATGATTGAATACAACAGTCACCATGTGCACTTTCCTCCATGGGAGTAATGTCTCTAACAGGCTACGCTTTGATCTTTCCCTGGAAGACCAGTGGTAGTTTCCGATGAACATCTGGTGGAATTCTGTAATCTGTGGCCTATCAGAGTGTTAATGAAACACAGAAATTGCATCGGGATTGAATGTAACAGTCACCATGCGCACATTCCTCCGTAAAAGTAAGGTCTCAAACAGTCTATGCTTTGATCTTTCCCTGGAAGACCAGTAGTAGTTTTCGATGAACATCTGGAGGCATTCTATAATTTGTGGACTATCAGAGTGTTGATGAAACACAAAAATTGCATCGGCATTGAATGAAACAGTCACCATGCGCACTTTCCTCCATGGGAGTAATGTCTCAAACAGTATACGCTTTGATCGTTCCGTGGAAGACCAGTAGTAGTTTCCGATGCACATCTGGAGGCATTCTGTAGTCTGTGGACTATAAGAGTGTTGATGAAACACAGATATTGCATCGGGATTGAATACAACAGTCACCATGCGCACATTCCTCCATGGGAGTAATGTCTCAAACATTATACGCTTTGATCGTTCCCTGTAAGACCAGTAGTAGTTTCCGATGCACATCTGTAGGCATTCTGTAATCTGTGGACTATCAGAGTGTTGATGAAACACAGAAATTGCATCGGGATTGAATACAATAGTCACTATGCGCACTTTCCGCCACGGGAGTAATGCCTCAGACAGTCTACGCTTTGATCTTTCCCTGGAAGACCTGTAGTAGTTTCCGATGCACATCTGGAGGTATTCTGTAATTTGTGGACTATTAGAGTGTTGATGAAACACAGATATTGCATCGGGATTGAATACAAGAGTCACCATGCGCACATTCCTCCATAAAAGTAAGGTCTCAAACAGTCTACGCTTTGATCGTTCCCTGGAAGACCAGTAGTAGTTTCCGATGAATATATGGAGGCATTCTGTAATTTGTGGACTATCAGAGTGTTGACCAAACACAGAAATTGCATCGGGATTGAATGCAACAGTCACCATGCGCACTTTCCTCCACGGGAGTAATCTATAAAACAATCTACGTTTTGATCGTTCCCTGGCAGACCAGTAGTAGTTTCCGATGCACATCTGGTGGCATTCTGTAATGTGCAGACTATCAGAGTGTTAATGAAACACAGTAATTGCATCGGGATTGAATACAACAGTCACCATGCGCACTTTCCTCCATGGGAGTAATGTCTCTAACAGGCTACGCTTTGGTCTTTCCCTGGAAGACCAGTGGTAGTTTCCGATGAACATCTGGTGGCATTCTGTAATCTGTGGCCTATCAGAGTGTTGATGAAACACAGAAATTGCATCGGGATTGAATACAACAGTCTCCATGCGCAGTTTCCGCCATGGGTGTTATGTCTCAAACAGTCTACGCTTTGATCGTTCCCTGGGAGACCAGTAGTAGTTTCCGATGCACATCTGAAGGCACTCTGTAGTCTGTGGACTATCAGAGTGTTGATGAAACACAGAAATTGCTTCGGGATTGAATACAACAGTCACCATGCGCACTTTCCTCCATGGGAGTAATTCTCAAACAGTCGATGATTTGATCGTTCCCTGTAAGACCAGTAGTAGTTTCCGATGCACATCTCGAGGCATTCTGTAATCTGTGGACTATTACAGTGTTGATGAAACACAGAAATTGCATCGGGATTGAATACAACAGTCACCATGCGCACATTCCTTCATAAAAGTAATGTCTCAAACGGTCTACGCTTTCTATCGTTCCCTGGAAGACCAGTAGTAGTTTCCGATGAACAACTGGAGGCATTCTGTAATTTGTGGACTATCAGAGTGTTGATGAAACAGAGAAATTGCATCGGGATTGAATACAACAGTCACCATGCGCACTTTCCTCCAATGGGAGTAATTCTCAAACAGTCTATGCTTTGATCTTTCCCTGGAAGACCAGTAGTAGTTTCCGATGAACATCTGGAGGCATTATGTAGTCTGTGGACTATAAGAGTGTTGATGAAACACAGATATTGCATCGGGATTGAATGTAACAGTCACCATGCGCACATTCCTCCGTAAAAGTAAGGTCTCAAACAGTCTACGCTTTGATCGTTCCCTGGAAGACCAGTAGTAGTTTCCGATGAACATCTGGAGGCATTCTGTAATTTGTGGACTATCAGAGTGTTGATGAAACACAGAAATTGCATCGGGATTGAATACAACAGTCACCATGCGCACTTTCCTCCAATGGGAGTAATTCTCAAACAGTCTATGCTTTGATCTTTCCCTGGAAGACCAGTAGTAGTTTTCGATGAACATCTGGAGGCATTCTATAATTTGTGGACTATCAGAGTGTTGATGAAACACAAAAATTGCATCGGCATTGAATAAAACAGTCACCATGCGCACTTTCCTCCATGGGAGTAATGTCTCAAACAGTATACGCTTTGATCGTTCCCTGGAAGACCAGTAGTAGTTTCCGATGCACATCTGGAGGCATTCTGTAGTCTGTGGACTATAAGAGTGTTGATGAAACACAGATATTGCATCGGGATTGAATACAACAGTCACCATGCGCACATTCCTCCATGGGAGTAATGTCTCAAACATTATACGCTTTGATCGTTCCCTGTAAGACCAGTAGTAGTTTCCGATGCACATCTGTAGGCATTCTGTAATCTGTGGACTATCAGAGTGTTGATGAAACACAGAAATTGCATCGGGATTGAATACAATTGTCACTATGCGCACTTTCCGCCACAGGAGTAATGCCTCAGACAGTCTACGCTTTGATCTTTCCCTGGAAGACCTGTAGTAGTTTCCGATGCACATCTGGAGGTATTCTGTAATCTGTGGCCTATCAGAGTGTTAATGAAACAAAGAAATTGCATCGGGATTGAATGCAACAGTCACCATGCGCACTTTCCTCCATGGGAGTAAGTCTCAAACAGTCTATGCTCTGATCGTTCCCTCTAAGACCAGTAGTAGTTTCCGATGCACATCTCGAGGCATTCTGTAATCTGTGGTCTATTAGAGTTTTGATGAAACACAGATATTGCATCGGGATTGAATACAACAGTCACCATGCGCACATTCCTCCATAAAAGTAAGGTCTCAAACAGTCTACGCTTTGATCGTTCCCTGGAAGACCAGTAGTAGTTTCGATGAACATCTGGAGGCATTCTGTAATTTGTGGACTATCAGAGTGTTGACGAAACACAGAAATTCTATCATGATTGAATACAACAGTCACCATGCGCACTTTCCTCCATGGGAGTAATGTCTCAAACAGTCTACGCTTTGATCGTTCCCTGGAAGACCAGTAGTAGTTTCCGATGAACATCTGAAGGCATTCTGTAATCTGTGGACTATCAGAGTGTTGATGATACACAGAAAATGCATCGGGATTGAATACAATAGTCACCATGCGCACTCTCCGCCATGGGTGTAATGTCTCATACAGTCTACGCTTTGATCGTTCCCTGGAAGACCAGTAGTAGTTTCCGATGCACATCTGGATTCATTCTGTAATCTGTGGACTATCAGAGTGTTGATGAAACACAGAAATTGCATCGGGATTGAATACAGCAGTCACCATGCGCACTATCCTCCATGCGAGTAATATCTAAAACAGCCTACGCTTTGATCGTTCCCTGGAAGACCAGTAGTAGTTATTGATGCACATCTGAAGAAATTCTGTAATCTGTGGACTATCAGAGTGTTGATGAAACAAAGTAATTGCATCGGGTATTGAATACAACAGTCACCATGCGCACTTTCCTAAATGGGAGTAATGTCTCTAACAGTCTCCGCTTTGATCGTTCCCTGGAAGACCAGTAGTAGTTTCAGATGCACATCTGGAGGCATTCTGTACTATGTGGACTATCAGAGTGTTGATGAAACTCAGAAATTGCATCGGGATTGAATACAACAGTCTCCATGCGCAGTTTCCTCCATGGGAGTAATGTCTCAAACAGTCTACGCTTTGATCGTTCTCTGGTAGACCAGTAGTAGTTTCAGTTGCACATCTGGAGGCATTCTGTAATCTGTGGACTACCAGAGTGTTGATGAAACACAGATATTGCCTCGGGATTGAATACAACATTCACCATGCGCACTTTCCTCCATGGGAGTAATGTTTCAAGGAGTTTACGCTTTTATCGTTCCCTGGAAGACCAGTAGCAGTTTCCGATGCACATGTGGAGGCATTCTGTAATATGTGGAGTATCAGAGTGTTGATGAAACACAGAAATTGCATCGGGATTGAATACAACAGTCACCATGCGCACTTTCCTCCACGGGAGTATTGTCTCAAACAATCTACGCTTTGATCGTTCCCTGGAAGACCAGTAGTAGTTTCCGATGCACATCTGGTGGCATTTTGTAATCTGTGGATTGTCAGAGTGTTGATAGAACACAAAAATTGCATCGGGATTGAATACAACAGTCACCATGCGCACTTTCCTCCATGGGAGTAATTCTCAAACAGTCAATGCTTTGGTCGTTCCCTGTAAGACCAGTAGTAGTTTCCGATGCACATCTCGAGGCATTCTGTAATCTGTGGACTATTAGAGTGTTGATGAAACACAGATATTGCATCTTGATTGAATACAACAGTCACCATGCGCACTTTCCTCCAAGGGAGTAATGTCTCAAACAATCTACGCTTTGATCGTTCCCAGGCAGACCAGTAGTAGTTTCCGATGCACATCTGGTGGCATTCTGTAATGTGCAGACTATCAGAGTGTTAATGAAACACAGTAATTGCATCGGGATTGAATACAACAGTCACCATGCGCACTTTCCTCCATGGGGGTAATGTCTCTAACAGGCTACGCTTTGATCTTTCCCTGGAAGACTAGTGGTTGTTTCCGATGAACATCTGGTGGCATTCTGTAATCTTTGGCCTATCAGAGTGTTAATGAAACACAGAAATTGCATCGGGATTGAATACAACAGTCACCATGCGCACTTTCCTCCATGGGAGTAATTCTCAAACAGTCTATGCTTTGATCGTTCCCTCTAAGACCAGTAGTAGTTTCCGATGCACATCTCGAGGCACTCTGTAATCTGTGGTCTATTAGAGTTTTGATGAAACACAGATATTGCATCGGGATTGAATACCACAGTCACCATGCGCACATTCCTCCATAAAAGTAAGGTCTCAAACAGTCTACGCTTTGATCGTTCCCTGGAAGACCAGTAGTAGTTTCCGAAGAACATGTGGAGGCATTCTGTAATTTGTGGACTAGCAGAGTGTTGACGAAACACAGAAATTGCATCCGGATTGAATACAACAGTCACCATGCGCACTTTCCTCCACGGGAGTAATGTCTCATACAATCTACGCTTTGATCGTTCCCTGGAAGACCAGTAGTAGTTTCCGATGCACATCTGGAGGCTTTCTGTTCTCTGTGGACTATCAGAGTGTTGATGAAACACAGAAATTGCATCGGGATTGTATACAATAGACACTATGCGCACTTTCCGCCATGGGAGTAATGTCTCAGACAGTCTACGCTTTGATCGTTCCCTGGAAGACCAGTAGTAGTTTCCGATGCACATCTGGTGGCATTCTGTAATGTGTAGACTATCAGAGTGTTGATGAAACACAGTAATTGCATCGGGATTGAATACCACAGTCAACATGCGCACATTCCTCCATAAAAGTAAGGTCTCAAACAGTCCTCGCTTTGATCTTTCCCTGGAAGACCAGTAGTAGTTTCCGATGCACATCTAGAGGCTTTCTGTACTCTGTGGACTATCAGAGTGTTGATGAAACACAGAAATTGAATCGGTATTGAATACAACAGTCTCCATGCGCAGTTTCCGCCATGGGAGTTATGTCTCAAACAGTCTACGCTTTGATCGTTCCCTGGGAGACCAGTAGTAGTTACCGATGCACATCTGGAGGCATTCTGTAGTCTGTGGACTATCAGAGTGTTGATGGAACACAGAAATTGCATCGAGATTGAATACAACAGTCACCATGCGCTCTTTCCTCCATGGGAGTAATTCTCAAACAGTCTATGCTTTGATCGTTCACTGTAAGACCAGTAGTAGTTTCCGATGCACATCTCTAGGCATTCTGTAATCTGTGGACTATTACAGTGTTGATGAAACACAGAAATTGAATCGGGATTGAATACAACAGTCACCATGCGCACATTCCTCCATGGGAGTAATGTCTCAAACAGTATACGCTTTGATCGTTCCGTGGAAGACCAGTAGTAGTTTCCGATGCACATCTGGAGCCATTCTGTAATTTGTTGACTATGAGAGTGTTGATGAAACACAGAAATTGCATCGGGATTGAATACAACAGTCACCATGCGCACTTTCCTCCAATGGGGGTAATTCTCAAACAGTCTATGCTTTGATCTTTCCCTGGAAGACTAGTAGTAGTTTCCGATGAACATCTGGAGGCACTCTATAATTTGTGGACTATCAGAGTGTTGATGAAACACAGAAATTGCATCGGGATTGAATACAACAGTCACCATGCGCACTTTCCGCCATGGGAGTAATGTCTCAGACAGTCTACGCTTTGATCGTTCCCTGGAAGACCAGTAGTAGTTTCCGATGCACATCTGGTGGCATTCTGTAATGTGTAGACTATCAGAGTGTTGATGAAACACAGTAATTGCATCGGGATTGAATACCACAGTCAACATGCGCACATTCCTCCATAAAAGTGAGGTCTCAAACAGTCCTCGCTTTGATCTTTCCTGGAAGACCAGTAGTAGTTTCCGATGCACATCTAGAGGCTTTCTGTACTCTGTGGACTATCAGAGTGTTGATGAAACACAGAAATTGCATCGGGATTGAATACAATAGTCACTATGCGCACTGTCCGCCACGGGAGTAATGTCTCAGACAGTCTACGCTTTGATCTTTCCCTGGAAGACCACTAGTAGTTTCTGATGCACATCTGGTGGCATTCTGTAATGTGTAGACTATCAGAGTGTTGATGAAACACAGTAATTCTATCGGGATTAAATACAACAGTCACCATGCGCACTTTCCTCCATGGGAGTAATGTCTCTAACAGTCTACGCTTTGCTCGTTCCCTGGAAGACCAGTAGTAGTTTCCGATGCACATCTGGAGGCTTTCTGTTCTTTGTGGACTATCAGAGTGTTGATGAAACACAGAAATTGCATCGGGATTGAATACAACACTCACCATGCGCACTTTTCTCCATGGGAGTAATTCTCAAACAGTCTATGCTTTGATCGTTCCCTGTAAGACCAGTAGTAGTTTCCGATGCACATCTCGAGGCATTCTGTTATCTGTGGACTATTAGAGTGTTGATGAAACACAGATATTGCATCGGGATTGAATACAACAGTCACCATGCGCACATTCCTCCATAAAAGTAAGATCTCAAACAGTCTACGCTTTGATCGTTCCCTGGAAGACCAGTAGTAGTTTCCGATGAACATCTGGAGGCATTCTGTAATTTGTCGACTATCAGAGTGTTGACCAAACACAGAAATTGCATCGGGATTGAATGCAACAGTCACCATGCGCACTTTCCTCCACGGGAGTAATGTCTCAAACAATCTACGCTTTGATCGTTCCCTGGCAGACCAGTAGTAGTTTCCGATGCACATCTGGTGGCATTCTGTAATGTGCAGACTATCAGAGTGTTGATGAAACACAGTAATTGCATCGGGATTGAATACAACAGTCACCATGCGCACTTTCCTCCATGGGAGTAATGTCTCTAACAGGCTACGCTTTGATTTTTCCCTGCAACACCAGTGGTAGTTTCCGATGAACATCTGGTGGCATTCTGTAATCTGTGGCCTATCAGAGTGTTGATGAAACACAGAAATTGCATCGGGACTGAATACAACAGTCACCATGCGCACTTTCCTCCATGGGAGTAATTCTCATACAGTCTATGATTTGATCGTTCCCTCTAAGACCAGTAGTAGTTTCCGATGCACATCTCGAGGCACTCTGTAATCTGTGGTCTATTAGAGTTTTGATGAAACACAGTAATTGCATCGGGATTGAATACAACAGTCACCATGCGCACTTTTCTCCATGGGAGTAATGTCTCTAACAGGCTACGCTTTGATCTTTCCCTGGAAGACCAGTGGTAGTTTCCGATGAACATCTGGTGGCATTCTGTAATCTGTGGTTTATCAGAGTGTTAATGAAACACAGAAATTGCATCGGGATTGAATACAACAGTCACCATGCGCACTTTCCTCAACGGGAGTAATGTCTCAAACAATCTACGCTTTGATCGTTCCCAGGCAGACGAGTAGTAGTTTCCGATGCACATCTGGTGGCATTCTCTAATGTGCAGACTATCAGAGTGTTGATGAAACACAGTAATTGCATCGGGATTGAATACAACAGTCACCATGCGCACTTTCCTCCATGGGAGTAATGTCTCTAACAGGCTACGCTTCGATCTTTCCCTGGATGACCAGTGGTAGTTTCCGATGAACATCTGGTGGCATTCTGTAATCTGTGGCCTATCAGAGTGTTAATGAAACACAGAAATTGCATCGGGATTGAATACAACAGTCACCATGAGCACTTTCCTCCATAAAAGTAAGGTCTCAAACAGTCTACGCTTGGATCGTTCCCTGGAAGACCAGTGGTAGTTTCCGATGCACATCTGGTGGCATTCTGTAATGTGCAGACTATCAGAGTGTTGATGAAACACAGTAATTGCATCATGATTGAATACAACAGTCACCATGTGCACTTTCCTCCATGGGAGTAATGTCTCTAACAGGCTACGCTTTGATCTTTCCCTGGAAGACCAGTGGTAGTTTCCGATGAACATCTGGTGGAATTCTGTAATCTGTGGCCTATCAGAGTGTTAATGAAACACAGAAATTGCATCGGGATTGAATGTAACAGTCACCATGCGCACATTCCTCCGTAAAAGTAAGGTCTCAAACAGTCTATGCTTTGATCTTTCCCTGGAAGACCAGTAGTAGTTTTCGATGAACATCTGGAGGCATTCTATAATTTGTGGACTATCAGAGTGTTGATGAAACACAAAAATTGCATCGGCATTGAATGAAACAGTCACCATGCGCACTTTCCTCCATGGGAGTAATGTCTCAAACAGTATACGCTTTGATCGTTCCGTGGAAGACCAGTAGTAGTTTCCGATGCACATCTGGAGGCATTCTGTAGTCTGTGGACTATAAGAGTGTTGATGAAACACAGATATTGCATCGGGATTGAATACAACAGTCACCATGCGCACATTCCTCCATGGGAGTAATGTCTCAAACATTATACGCTTTGATCGTTCCCTGTAAGACCAGTAGTAGTTTCCGATGCACATCTGTAGGCATTCTGTAATCTGTGGACTATCAGAGTGTTGATGAAACACAGAAATTGCATCGGGATTGAATACAATAGTCACTATGCGCACTTTCCGCCACGGGAGTAATGCCTCAGACAGTCTACGCTTTGATCTTTCCCTGGAAGACCTGTAGTAGTTTCCGATGCACATCTGGAGGTATTCTGTAATTTGTGGACTATTAGAGTGTTGATGAAACACAGATATTGCATCGGGATTGAATACAAGAGTCACCATGCGCACATTCCTCCATAAAAGTAAGGTCTCAAACAGTCTACGCTTTGATCGTTCCCTGGAAGACCAGTAGTAGTTTCCGATGAATATATGGAGGCATTCTGTAATTTGTGGACTATCAGAGTGTTGACCAAACACAGAAATTGCATCGGGATTGAATGCAACAGTCACCATGCGCACTTTCCTCCACGGGAGTAATCTATAAAACAATCTACGTTTTGATCGTTCCCTGGCAGACCAGAAGTAGTTTCCGATGCACATCTGGTGGCATTCTGTAATGTGCAGACTATCAGAGTGTTAATGAAACACAGTAATTGCATCGGGATTGAATACAACAGTCACCATGCGCACTTTCCTCCATGGGAGTAATGTCTCTAACAGGCTACGCTTTGATCTTTCCCTGGAAGACCAGTGGTAGTTTCCGATGAACATCTGGTGGCATTCTGTAATCTGTGGCCTATCAGAGTGTTGATGAAACACAGAAATTGCATCGGGATTGAATACAACAGTCTCCATGCGCAGTTTCCGCCATGGGTGTTATGTCTCAAACAGTCTACGCTTTGATCGTTCCCTGGGAGACCAGTAGTAGTTTCCGATGCACATCTGAAGGCACTCTGTAGTCTGTGGACTATCAGAGTGTTGATGAAACACAGAAATTGCTTCGGGATTGAATACAACAGTCACCATGCGCACTTTCCTCCATGGGAGTAATTCTCAAACAGTCGATGATTTGATCGTTCCCTGTAAGACCAGTAGTAGTTTCCGATGCACATCTCGAGGCATTCTGTAATCTGTGGACTATTACAGTGTTGATGAAACACAGAAATTGCATCGGGATTGAATACAACAGTCACCATGCGCACATTCCTTCATAAAAGTAATGTCTCAAACGGTCTACGCTTTCTATCGTTCCCTGGAAGACCAGTAGTAGTTTCCGATGAACAACTGGAGGCATTCTGTAATTTGTGGACTATCAGAGTGTTGATGAAACAGAGAAATTGCATCGGGATTGAATACAACAGTCACCATGCGCACTTTCCTCCAATGGGAGTAATTCTCAAACAGTCTATGCTTTGATCTTTCCCTGAAAGACCAGTAGTAGTTTCCGATGAACATCTGGAGGCATTATGTAGTCTGTGGACTATAAGAGTGTTGATGAAACACAGATATTGCATCGGGATTGAATGTAACAGTCACCATGCGCACATTCCTCCGTAAAAGTAAGGTCTCAAACAGTCTACGCTTTGATCGTTCCCTGGAAGACCAGTAGTAGTTTCCGATGAACATCTGGAGGCATTCTGTAATTTGTGGACTATCAGAGTGTTCATGAAACACAGAAATTGCATCGGGATTGAATACAACAGTCACCATGCGCACTTTCCTCCAATGGGAGTAATTCTCAAACAGTCTATGCTTTGATCTTTCCCTGGAAGACCAGTAGTAGTTTTCGATGAACATCTGGAGGCATTCTATAATTTGTGGACTATCAGAGTGTTGATGAAACACAAAAATTGCATCGGCATTGAATAAAACAGTCACCATGCGCACTTTCCTCCATGGGAGTAATGTCTCAAACAGTATACGCTTTGATCGTTCCCTGGAAGACCAGTAGTAGTTTCCGATGCACATCTGGAGGCATTCTGTAGTCTGTGGACTATAAGAGTGTTGATGAAACACAGATATTGCATCGGGATTGAATACAACAGTCACCATGCGCACATTCCTCCATGGGAGTAATGTCTCAAACATTATACGCTTTGATCGTTCCCTGTAAGACCAGTAGTAGTTTCCGATGCACATCTGTAGGCATTCTGTAATCTGTGGACTATCAGAGTGTTGATGAAACACAGAAATTGCATCGGGATTGAATACAATTGTCACTATGCGCACTTTCCGCCACAGGAGTAATGCCTCAGACAGTCTACGCTTTGATCTTTCCCTGGAAGACCTGTAGTAGTTTCCGATGCACATCTGGAGGTATTCTGTAATTTGTGGACTATTAGAGTGTTGATGAAACACAGATATTGCATCGGGATTGAATACAACAGTCACCATGCGCACATTCCTCCATAAAAGTAAGGTCTCAAACAGTCTACGCTTTGATCGTTCCCTGGAAGACCAGTAGTAGTTTCCGATGAACATATGGAGGCATTCTGTAATTTGTGGACTATCAGAGTGTTGACCAAACACAGAAATTGCATCGGGATTGAATGCAACAGTCACCATGCGCACTTTCCTCCACGGGAGTAATCTCTAAAACAATCTACGCTTTGATCGTTCCCTGGCAGACCAGTAGTAGTTTCGGATGCACATCTGGTGGCATTCTGTAATGTGCAGACTATCAGAGTGTTAATGAAACACAGTAATTGCATCGGGATTGAATACAACAGTCACCATGCGCACTTTCCTCCATGGGAGTAATGTCTCTAACAGGCTACGCTTTGATCTTTCCCTAGAAGACCAGTGGTAGTTTCCGATGAACATCTGGTGCATTCTGTAATCTGTGGCCTATCAGAGTGTTGATGAAACACAGAAATTGCATCGGGATTGAATACAACAGTCTCCATGCGCAGTTTCCGCCATGGGTGTTATGTCTCAAACAGTCTACGCTTTGATCGTTCCCTGGGAGACCAGTAGTAGTTTCCGATGCACATATGAAGGCATTCTGTAGTCTGTGGACTATCAGAGTGTTGATGAAACACAGAAATTGCATCGGGATTGAATACAACAGTCACCATGCGCACTTTCCTCCATGGGAGTAATTCTCAAACAGTCTATGATTTGATCGTTCCCTGTAAGACCAGTAGTAGTTTCCGATGCACATCTCGAGGCATTCTGTAATCTGTGGACTATTACAGTGTTGATGAAACACAGAAATTGCATCGGGATTGAATATAACAGTCACCATGCGCACATTCCTCCATAAAAGTAATGTCTCATACAGTCTACGCTTTCTATCGTTCCCTGGAAGACCAGTAGTAGTTTCCGATGAACATCTGGAGGCATTCTGTAATTTGTGGACTATCAGAGTGTTGATGAAACAGAGAAATTGCATCGGGATTGAATACAACAGTCAGCATGCGCACTTTCCTCCAATGGGAGTAATTCTCAAACAGTCTATGCTTTGATCTTTCCCTGGAAGACCAGTAGTAGTTTCCGATGAACATCTGGAGGCATTATGTAGTCTGTGGACTATAAGAGTGTTTATGAAACACAGATATTGCATCGGGATTGAATACAACAGTCACTATGCGCACTTTCCCAATTGTGAGTAATGTCTCTAACAGTCTACGATTTGATCGTTCCCTGGAACACCAGTAGTAGTTTCCGATGCACATCTGGAGGCTTTCTGTACTCTGTGGACTATCAGAGTGTTGATGAAACTCAGTAATTGCATCGGGATTGAATACAACAGTCACCTTGCGCACTTTCCTCCATGAGAGTAATGTCTCTAACAGTCTACGCTTTCATCGTTCCCTGGAAGACCAGTAGTAGTTTCCGATGCACATCTGAAGGCATTCTGTAATCTGTGGACTATCAGAGTGTTGATGAAACACAGAAATTGCATCGGGATCGATTACAATAGTCACTATGCGCACTTTCCGCCATGGGAGTAATGTCTCAGACAGACTACGCTTTTATCTTTCATTGGAAGACCAGTAGTAGTTTCCGATGCACATCTGGAGGCATTCTGTAATTTGTGGACTATCAGAGTGTATGATGAAACACAGAAATTGCATCGGGATTGAATAAAACAGTCACCAGGCGCACTTTCCTCCATGGGAGTAATGTCTCAAACAGTTTACGCTTTGATCGTTCCCTGGAAGACCACTAGTAGTTTCTGATGCACGTCTGGTGGCATTCTGTAATGTGTAGACTATCAGAGTGTTGATGAAACACAGTAATTCTATCGGGATTAAATACAACAGTCACCATGCGCACTTTCCTCCATGGGAGTAATGTCTCTAACAGTCTACGCTTTGCTCGTTCCCTGGAAGACCAGTAGTAGTTTCCGATGCACATCTGGTGGCATTCTGTAATGTGCAGACTATCAGAGTGTTGATGAAACACAGTAATTGCATCATGATTGAATACAACAGTCACCATGCGCACTTTCCTCCATGGGAGTGATGTCTCTAACAGGCTACGCTTTGATCTTTCCCTGGAAGACCAGTGGTAGTTTCCGATGAACATCTGGTGGAATTCTGTAATCTGTGGCCTATCAGAGTGTTAATGAAACACAGAAATTGCATCGGGATTGACTGTAACAGTCACCATGCGCACATTCCTCCGTAAAAGTAAGGTCTCAAACAGTCTACGCTTTGATCGTTCCCTGGAAGACCAGTAGTAGTTTCCGATGAACATCTGGAGGCATTCTGTAATTTGTGGACTATCAGAGTGTTGATGAAACACAGAAATTGCATCGGGATTGAATACAACAGTCACCATGCGCACTTTCCTCCAATGGGAGTAATTCTCAAACAGTCTATGCTTTGATCTTTCCCTGGAAGACCAGTAGTTGTTTTCGATGAACATCTGGAGGCATTCTATAATTTATGGTCTATCAGAGTGTTGATGAAACACAAAAATTGCATCGGCATTGAATAAAACAGTCACCATGCGCACTTTCCTCCATGGGAGTAATGTCTCAAACAGTATACGCTTTGATCGTTCCGTGGAAGACCAGTAGTAGTTTCCGATGCACATCTGGAGGCATTCTGTGGTCTGTGGACTATAAGAGTGTTGATGAAACACAGATATTGCATCGGGATTGAATACAACAGTCACCATGCGCACATTCCTCCATGGGAGTAATGTCTCAAACATTATACGCTTTGATCGTTCCCTGTAAGACCAGTAGTAGTTTCCGATGCACATCTGTAGGCATTCTGTAATCTGTGGACTATCAGAGTGTTGATGAAACACAGAAATTGCATCGGGATTGAATACAATAGTCACTATGCGCACTTTCCGCCACGGGAGTAATGCCTCAGACAGTCTACGCTTTGATCTTTCCCTGGAAGACCTGTAGTAGTTTCCGATGCACATCTGGAGGTATTCTGTAATTTGTGGACTATTAGAGTGTTGATGAAACACAGATATTGCATCGGGATTGATAACAACAGTCACCATGCGCACATTCCTCCATAAAAGTAAGGTCTCAAACAGTCTACGCTTTGATCGTTCCCTGGAAGACCAGTAGTAGTTTCCGATGAACATATGGAGGCATTCAGTAATTTGTGGACTATCAGAGTGTTGACCAAACACAGAAATTGCATCGGTATTGAATGCAACAGTCACCATGCGCACTTTCCTCCACGGGAGTAATCTCTAAAACAATCTACGTTTTGATCGTTCCCTGGCAGACCAGTAGTAGTTTCCGATGCACATCTGGTGGCATTCTGTAATGTGCAGACTATCAGAGTGTTGATGAAACACAGTAATTGCATCGGGATTGAATACAACAGTCACCATGCGCACTTTCCTCCATGGGAGTAATGTCTCTAACAGGCTACGCTTTGATCTTTCCCTGGAAGACCAGTGGTAGTTTCCGATTAACATCTGGTGGCATTCTGTAATCTGTGGCCTATCAGAGTGTTGATGAAACACAGAAATTGCATCGGGATTGAATACAACAGTCTCCATGCGCAGTTTCCGCCATGGGTGTTATGTCTCAAACAGTCTACGCTTTGATCGTTCCCTGGGAGACCAGTAGTAGTTTCCGATGCACATCTGAAGGCATTCTGTAGTCTGTGGACTATCAGAGTGTTGATGAAACACAGATATTGCATCGGGATTGAATACAACAGTCACCATGCGCACTTTCCTCCATGGGAGTAATTCTCAAACAATCTATGATTTGATCGTTCCCTGTAAGACCAGTAGTAGTTTCCGATGCACATCTCGAGGCATTCTGTAATCTGTGGACTATTACAGTGTTGATGAAACACAGAAATTGCATCGGGATTGAATACAACAGTCACCATGCGCACATTCCTTCATAAAAGTAATGTCTCAAACAGTCTACGCTTTCTATCGTTCCCTGGAAGACCAGTAGTAGTTTCCGATGAACATCTGGAGGCATTCTGTAATTTGTGGACTATCAGAGTGTTGATGAAACAGAGAAATTGCATCGGGATTGAATACAACAGTCACCATGCGCACTTTCCTCCAATGGGAGTAATTCTCAAACAGTCTATGCTTTGATCTTTCCCTGGAAGACCAGTAGTAGTTTCCGATGAACATCTGGAGGCATTATGTAGCCTGTGGACTATAAGAGTGATGATGAAACACAGATATTGCATCGGCATTGAATACAACAGTCACCATGCGCACTTTCCTAATTGGGAGTAATGTCTCTAACAGTCTACGATTTGATCGTTCCCTGGAACACCAGTAGTAGTTTCCGATGCACATCTGGAGGCTTTCTGTACTCTGTGGACTATCAGAGTGTTGATGAAACTCAGTAATTGCATCGGGATTGAATACAACAGTCACCTTGCGCACTTTCCTCCATGAGAGTAATGTCTCTAACAGTCTACGCTTTCATCGTTCCCTGGAAGACCAGTAGTAGTATACGATGAACATCTGGAGGCTTTCTGTACTCTGTGGACTGTCGGAGTGTTCATGAAACAAATAAATTGCATCGGGATTGAATACAACAGTCTCCATGCGCACTTTCCTCCATGGCAGTAATTTTCAAACTGTCTATGCTTTGATCGTTCCCTGTAAGACCAGTAGTAGTTTCCGATGCACATCTGAAGGCATTCTGTAATCTGTGGACTATCAGAGTGTTGATGAAACACAGAAATTGCATCGGGATTGAATACAATAGTCACTATGCGCACTTTCCGCCATGGGAGTAATGTCTCAGACAGACTACGCTTTGATCTTTCATTGGAAGACCAGTAGTAGTTTCCGATGCACATCTGGAGGCATTCTGTAATTTGTGGACTGTCAGAGTGTATGATGAAACACAGAAATTGCATCGGGATTGAATAAAACAGTCACCAGGCGCACTTTCCTCCATGGGAGTAATGTCTCAAACAGTCTACGCTTTGATCGTTCCCTGGAAGACCACTAGTAGTTTCAGATGCACGACTGGTGGAATTCTGTAATGTGTAGACTATCAGAGTGTTGATGAAACACAGTAATTCTATCGGGATTAAATACAACAGTCACCATGCGCACTTTCCTCCATGGGAGTAATGTCTCTAACAGTCTACGCTTTGCTCGTTCCCTGGAAGACCAGTAGTAGTTTCCGATGCACATCTGGAGGCTTTCTGTTCTCTGAGGACTATCAGAGTGTTGATGAAACACAGAAATTGCATCGGGATTGAATACAACAGTCACCATGCGCAGTTTCCTCCATGGGAGTAATGTCTCAAACAGTCAACGCTTTGATCGTTCCCTGGAAGACCAGTAGTAGTTTCCGATGCACATCTGAAGGCATTCTGTAATCTGTGGACTATCAGAGTGTTGATGAAACACAGATATTGCATCGGGACTGAATACAATAGTCACCATGCGCACTTTCCGCCATGGGAGTTATGTCTGCAACAGGCTACGCTTTGATCGTTCCCAGGAAGACCAGTAGCAGTTTGCGATGCACATCTGGAAGCATTCTGTAATGTGTAGACTATCAGAGTGTTGATGAAACACAGTAATTCAATCGGGATTAAATACAACAGTCACCATGCGCACTTTCCTCCATGGGAGTAATGTCTCTAACAGTCTACGGTTTGCTCGTTCCCTGGAAGACCAGTAGTAGTATACGATGAACATCTGGAGGCTTTCTGTACTCTGTGGACTGTCGGAGTGTTCATGAAACAAATAAATTGCATCGGGATTGAATACAACAGTCTCCATGCGCACTTTCCTCCATGGTAGTAATTTTCAAACTGTCTATGCTTTGATCGTTCCCTGTAAGACCAGTAGTAGTTTCCGATGCACATCTGAAGGCATTCTGTAATCTGTGGACTATCAGAGTGTTGATGAAACACAGAAATTGCATCGGGATTGAATACAATAGTCACTATGCGCACTTTCCGCCATGGGAGTAATGTCTCAGACAGACTACGCTTTGATCTTTCATTGGAAGACCAGTAGTAGTTTCCGATGCACACCTGGAGGCATTCTGTAATTTGTGGACTGTCAGAGTGTATGATGAAACACAGAAATTGCATCGGGATTGAATAAAACAGTCACCAGGCGCACTTTCCTCCATGGGAGTAATGTCTCAAACAGTCTACGCTTTGATCGTTCCCTGGAAGACCACTAGTAGTTTCTGATGCACGTCTGGTGGAATTCTGTAATGTGTAGACTATCAGAGTGTTGATGAAACACAGTAATTCTATCGGGATTAAATACAACAGTCACCATGCGCACTTTCCTCCATGGGAGTAATGTCTCTAACAGTCTACGCTTTGCTCGTTCCCTGGAAGACCAGTAGTAGTTTCCGATGCACATCTGGAGGCTTTCTGTTCTCTGAGGACTATCAGAGTGTTGATGAAACACAGAAATTGCATCGGGATTGAATACAACAGTCACCATGCGCAGTTTCCTCCATGGGAGTAATGTCTCAAACAGTCAACGCTTTGATCGTTCCCTGGAAGACCAGTAGTAGTTTCCGATGCACATCTGAAGGCATTCTGTAATCTGTGGACTATCAGAGTGTTGATGAAACACAGATATTGCATCGGGACTGAATACAATAGTCACCATGCGCACTTTCCGCCATGGGAGTTATGTCTCCAACAGTCTACGCTTTGATCGTTCCCAGGAAGACCAGTAGCAGTTTCCGATGCACATCTGGAAGCATTCTGTAATGTGTAGACTATCAGAGTGTTGATGAAACACAGTAATTGCATCGGGATTGAATACAACAGTCACCATGCGCACTTTCTTCCATGGGAGTAATGTTTCTAACAGTCTACGCTTTGATCGTTCCCTGGAAGACCAGTAGTAGTTTCCGATGCTCATCTGGAGGCTTTCTGTACTCTGTGGATTATCAGAGTGTTGATGAAACAAAGATATTGCATCTTGATTGAATACAACAGTCTCCATGCGCAGTTTCCTCCATGGGAGTAATGTCTCAAACAGTCTACGCTGTGATCGTTCCCTGGTAGACCAGTAGTAGTTTCAATTGCACATCTGGAGGCATTCTGTAATCTGTGGACTATCAGAGTGTTGATGAAACACAGAAATTGCATCGTGATTGAATACAACAGTCACCATGCGCACTTTACTAAATGGGAATAAGGTCCCTAACAGTCTACGCTTTGATCGGTCCCTGGAAGACCAGTAGTAGTTTCCGATGCACATATGGAGGCTTTCCGTAATCTGTGGACTATTAGAGTGTTGATGAAACACAGAAATTGCATCGGGATTGAATACAACAGTCAACATGCGCAATTTCCTCCATGGGAGTAATGTTTCAAAGAGTTTACGCTTTGATCGTTCCCTGGAAGACCAGTAGCAGATTCCGATGCACATGTGGAGGCATTCTGTAATCTGTGGAGTATCAGAGTGTTGATGAAACACAGAAATTGCATCGGGATTGAATACAAGAGTCTCCATGCGCAGTTTCCTCCATGGGAGTAATGTCTCAAACAGTCTACGCTTCGATCGTCCCCTGGAAGGCCAGTAGAGGTTTACGATGAACATCTGGAGGCATTCTGTAATCTGTGGACTATCAGAATGTTGATGAAACACAGAAATTGCATCGGGATTGAATACAACAGTCACCATGCGCACTTTCCTCCATGGGAGTAATTCTCAAACAGTCTATGCTTTGATCGTACCCTGTAAGACAAGTAGTAGCTTCCGATGCACATCTGGAGGCATTCTGTTGACTATTAGAGTGTTGATGAAACACAGAAATTGCATCGGGATTGAATATAATAGTCACTATGCGCACTTTCCGCCATGGGAGTAATGTCTCAGACAGTCTACGCTTTGATCTTTCCCTGGAAGACCAGTAGTAGTTTCCGATGCACATCTGGAGGCATTCTGTAATTTGTGGACTATCAGAGTGTTGATGAAACTCAGAAATTGCATCGGGATTGAATACAACAGTCAACAGGCGCACTTTCCTCCATGGGAGTAATGTCTCAAACAGTCTATGCTTTGATCGTTCCCTGGAAGACCACTAGTAGTTTCTGATGCACATCTGGTGGCATTCTGTAATGTGTAGACTATCAGAGTGTTGATGAAACACAGTAATTCCATCGGGATTAAATACAACAGTCACCATGCGCACTTTTCTCCATGGGAGTAATGTCTCTAACGGTCTACGCTTTGATCGTTCCCTGGAAGACCAGTAGTAGTTTCCGATGAGCATCTGGAGGCATTCTGTAATTTGTGGACTATCAGAGTGTTGACGAAACACAGAAATTGCATCGGGATTGAATACAACAGTCACCATGCGCACTTTCCTCCACGGGAGTAATGTCTCAAACAATCTACGCTTTGATCGTTCCCTGGCAGACCAGTAGTAGTTTCCGATGCACATCTGGTGGCATTCTGTAATGTGCAGACTATCAGAGTGTTGATGAAACACAGTAATTGCATCGGGATTGAATACCACAGTAACCATGCGCACTGTCCTCCATGGGAGTAATGTCTCTAACAGGCTACGCTTTGATCTCTCCCTGGAAGACCAGTGGTAGTTTCTGATGAACATCTGGAGGCATTCTGTAATTTGTGGACTATCAGAGTGTATGATGAAACACAGAAATTGCATCGGGATTGAATAAAACAGTCACCAGGCGCACTTTCCTCCATGGGAGTAATGTCTCAAACAGTCTACGCTTTGATCGTTCCCTGGAAGACCACTAGTAGTTTCTGATGCACATCTGGTGGCATTCTGTAATGTGTAGACTATCAGAGTGTTGATGAAACACAGTAAATCTATCGGGATTAAATACAACAGTCACCATGCGCACTTTCCTCCATGGGAGTAATGTCTCTAACAGTCTACGCTTTGCTCGTTTCCTGGAAGACCAGTAGTAGTTTCCGATGCACATCTGGAGGCTTTCTGTTCTCTGTGGACTATCAGAGTGTTGATGAAACACAGTAATTCTATCGGGATTAAATACAACAATCATCATGCGCACTTTCCGCCATGGGAGTAATGTCTCTTACAGTCTACGCTTTGCTCGTTCCCTGGAAGCTCAGTAGTAGTTTCCGATGCACATCTGAAGGCATTCTGTAATCTGTGGACTATCAGAGTGTTGATGAAACACAGAAATTGCATCGGGATTGAATACAATAGACTCCATGCGCACTTTCCGCCATAGGAGTAATGTCTCAAACAGTCTACGCATTGATCGTTCACTGGAAGACCAGTAGTAGTTTCTGATGCACATCTGATAGGATTCTGTAATGTGTAGACTATCAGAGTGTTGATGAAACACAGTAATTCTGTCGGGATTAAATACAACAGTCACCATGCACACTTTCCTCCATGGGAGTAATGTCTCTTACAGTCTACGCTTTGCTCGTTCCCTGGAAGCTCAGTAGTAGTTTCCGATGCACATCTGGAGGCATTCTGTAATTTGTGGAGTATCAGAGTGTTGACCAAACACAGAAATTGCATCGGGATTGAATGCAACAGTCACCATGCGCACTTTCCTCCACGGGAGTAATGTCTCAAACAATCTACGCTTTGATCGTTCCCTGGCAGACCAGTAGTAGTTTCCGATGCACATCTGGTGGCATTCTGTAATGTGCAGACTATCAGAGTGTTGATGAAACACAGTAATTGCATCGGGATTGAATACCACAGTCACCATGCGCACTTTCCTCCATGGGAGTAATGTCTCTAACAGGCTACGCTTTGATCTTTCCCTGGAAGACCAGTGGTAGTTTCCGATGAACATCTTGTGGCATTCTGTAATCTGTTTCCTATCAGAGTGTTAATGAAACACAGAAATTGCATCGGGATCGAATACAACAGTCACCATGCGCACTTTCCTCCATGGGAGTAATTCTCAAACAGTCTATGATTTGATCGTTCCCTCTAAGACCAGTAGTAGTTTCAGATGCACATCTCGAGGCATTCTGTAATCTGTGGTCTATTAGAGTTTTCATGAAACACAGATATTGCATCAGGATTGAATACAACAGTCACCATGCGCACATTCCTCCATAAAAGTAAGGTCTCAAACAGTCTACGCTTTGATCGTTCCCTGGAAGACCAGTAGTAGTTTCCGATGAACATCTGGAGGCATTCTGTAATTTGTGGACCATCAGAGTGTTGACGAAACACAGAAATTGCATCGGGATTGAATACAACAGTCACCATGCGCACTTTCCTCCACGGGAGTAATGTCTCAAACAATCTACGCTTTGATCGTTCCCTGGCAGACCAGTAGTTGTTTCCGATGCACATCTGGTGGCATTCTGTAATGTGCAGACTATCAGAGTGTTGATGAAACACAGTTATTGCATCGGGATTGAATACCACAGTCACCATGCGCACTTTCCTCCATGGGAGTAATGTCTCTAACAGGGTACGCTTTGATCTTTCCCTGGAAGACCAGTGGTAGTTTCCGATGAACATCTGGTGGCATTCTGTAATCTGTGGCCTATCAGAGTGTTAATGAAACACAGAAATTGCATCGCGATCGAATACAACAGTCACCATGCGCACTTTCCTCCATGGGAGTAATTCTCAAACAGTCTATGCTTTGATCGTTCCCTCTAAGACCAGTAGTAGTTTCAGATGCACATCTCGAGGCATTCTGTAATCTGTGGTCTATTAGAGTTTTGATGAAACACAGATATTGCATCGGGATTGAATACAACAGTCACCATGCGCACATTCCTCCATAAAAGTAAGGTCTCAAACAGTCTACGCTTTGATCGTTCCCTGGATGACCAGTAGTAGTTTCCGATGAACATCTGGAGGCATTCTGTAATTTGTGGACTATCAGAGTGTTGATGAAACACAGAAATTGCATCGGGATTGAATACAACAGTCACCATGGGCACTTTCCTCCAATGGGAGTAATTCTCAAACAGTCTATGCTTTGATCTTTCCCTGGAAGACCAGTAGTAGTTTCCGATGCACATCTGGAGGCATTCTGTATTCTGTGGACTAAAAGAGTGTTGATGAAACACAGATATTGCATCGGGATTGAATACAACAGTCACCATGCGTACCTTCCTCATTGAGAGTAATGTCTCTAACAGTCTACGATTTGATCGTTCCCTGGAACACCAGTAGTAATTTCCGATGCACATCTGGAGGCTTTCTGTACTCTGTGGACTATCAGGGTGTTGATGAAACTCAGTAATTGCATCGGGATTGAATACAACAGTCACCATGCGCACTTTCCTCCATGGGAGTATTGTCTCTAACAGTCTATGCTTTGATCGTTCCCTGGAAGACCAGTAGTAGTTTACGATGAAAATCTGGAGGCTTTCTGTACTCTGTGGACTATCGGAGTGTTCATGAAACAAATAAATTGCATCGGGATTGAATACAACAGTCTCCATGCGCACTTTCCTCCATGGGAGTAATTCTCAAACAGTCTACTCATTGATCGTTCCCTGTAAGACCAGTAGTAGTTTCCAATGCACATCTGAAGGCATTCTGTAAACTGTGGACTATCAGAGTGTTGATGAAACACAGAAATTGCATCGGGATTGAATGCAATAGTCACTATGCGCACTTCCCCCATGGGAGTAATGTCTTAGACAGTCTACGCTTTGATCTTTCCCTGGAAGACCAGTAGTTATTTTCCGATGCACATCTGGAGGCATTCTGTAATTTGGGGACTATCAGAGTGTATGATGAAACACAGATATTGCATCGGGATTTAATACAGGAGTCACCAGGCGCACTTTCCTCCATGGGAGTAATGTCTCAAACAGTCTACGCTTTGATCGTTCCCTGGAAGACCACTAGTAGTTTCTGATGCACATCTGGTGGCATTCTGTAATGTGTAGACTATCAGAGTGTTGATGAAACACAGTACATCTATCGGGATTAAATACAACATTCACCATGCGCACTTTCTTCCATGGGAGTAATGTCTCTAACAGTCTACGCTTTGCTCGTTCCCTGGAAGACCAGTAGTAGTTTCCGATGCACATCTGGAGGCTTTCTGTTCTCTGTGGACTATCAGAGTGTTGATGAAACACAGAAATTGCATCGGGATTGAATACAACAGTCACCATGCGCACTTTCCTCCATGGGAGTAATGTCTCAAACAGTCAACGCTTTGATCGTTCCCTGGAAGACCAATAGTAGTTTCCGATGCACATCTGAAGGCATTCTGTAATCTGTGGACTATCAGAGTGTTGATGAAACACAGAAATTGCATCGGGATTGAATACAATAGTCACCATGCGCACTTTCCGCCATGGGAGTAATGTCTCCAACAGTCTACGCTTTGATCGTTCCCTGGAAGTCCAGTAGTAAATCCCATTGCACATCTGGAGGCATTCTGTAATCTGTGGACTATCAGAGTGTTGATGAAACACAGAAATTGCATCGGGATTGAATACAACAGTCACCATGCGTACTATCCTCCATGCGAGTAAGATCTAAAACAGCCTAGGCTTTGATCGTTCCCTGGAAGACCATAGTAGTTATTGATGCATATCTGAAGAACTTCTGTAATCTGTGGACTATCAGAGTGTTGATGAAACACAGTAATTGCATCGGGATTAATACAACAGTCACCATGCGCACTTTCCTCCATGGGAGTAGTGTCACTAACAGTCTACGCTTTGATCGTTCCCTGGAAGACCAGTAGTAGTTTCAATTGCACATCTCCAGGCATTCTGCAATCTGTGGACTACCAGAGTGTTGATGAAACACCGAAATTGCATCGGGATTGAATACAACAGTTACCATGCGCAATTTACTAAATGGGAATAGTGTCTCTAACAGTCTACGCTTTGATCGTTCCCTGGAAGACCAGTAGTAGTTTCCGATGCACATATGGAGGCTTTCCGTAATCTGTGGACTATCAGAGTGTTGTTGAAACACAGAAATTGCATCGGGATTGAATACAACAGTCACCATGCGCACATTCCTCCATAGAAGTAATGTCTCAACAGTCTATGCTTTGATCGTTCCCTGGATGACAAGTAGTAGTTTCCGATGCACATCTGGAGGCATTTTGTAATCTGTGGAATATCAGAGTGTTGATGAAACACAGAAATTGCATCGGGATTGAATACAACAGTCACCATGCGCACTTTCCTCCATGGGAGTAATGTATCAAACAGTCTACGCTTTGATCGTTCCCTGGAAGACCAGTAGTAGTTTCCGATGCACATCTGGAGGCATTTTGTAATCTGTGGAATATCAGAGTGTTGATGAAACACAGAAATTGCATCGGGATTGAATACAACAGTCACCATGCGCACTTTACTCCATGGGAGTAATGTATCAAACAGTCTACGCTTTGATCGTTCCCTGGAAGACCAGTAGTAGTTTCCGATGCACATCTGGTGGCATTCTGTAATCTGTGGAGTATCAGAGTGTTGATGAAACACAGAAATTGCATCGGGATTGAATACAAGAGTCTCCATGCGCAGTTTCCTCCATGGGAGTAATGTCTCAAACAGTCTACGCTTTGATCGTTCCCTGGGAGACCAGTAGAGGTTTACGATGAACATCTGGAGGCATTCTGTAATCTGTGGACTATCAGAATGTTAATGAAACACAGAAATTGCATCGGGCTTGAATACAACAGTCACCATGCGCACTTCCCTCCATGGGAGTAATTCTCAAACAGTCAACGCTTTGATCGTTCCCTGGAAGACCAGTAGTAGTTTCCGATGCACATCTGGTTGCATTCTGTAATCTGTGGACTATCAGAGTGTTGATGAAACACAGAAATTGCATCGGGAATGAATACAACAGACACCATGCGCAGTTTACTCCATGGGAGTAATGTATCCAACAGTCTACGCTTTGATCGTTCCCTGGAAGACCAGTAGTAGTTTCCGATGCACATCTGGAGGCATTCTGTAATCTGTGGAGTATCAGAGTGTTGATGAAACACAGAAATTGCATCGGGATTGAATACAAGAGTCTCCATGCGCAGTTTCCTCCATGGGAGTAATGTCTCAAACAGTCAACGCTTTGATCGTTCCCTGGAAGACCATAGTAGTTATTGATGCATATCTGAAGAAATTCTGTAATCTGTGGACTACCAGAGTGTTGATGAAACACAGTAATTGCATCGGGATTGAATACAACAGTCACCATGCGCACTTTCCTCCATGGGAGTAATGTCTCTAACAGTCTACGCTTTGATCGTTCCCGGGAAGACCAGTAGTAGTTTCAGATGCACATCTGGAGGCTTTCTGTACTCTGTGGACTATCAGAGTGTTGATGAAACACAGAAATTGCATCTTGATTGAATACAACAGTCTCCATGCGCAGATCCTCCATGGGAGTAATGTCTCAAACAGTCTACGCTTTGATCGTTCCCTGGAAGACCAGTAGTAGTTTCAATTGCACATCTGGAGGCATTCTGTAATCTGTGGACTACCAGAGTGTTGATGAAACACAGAAATTGCATCGGGATTGAATACAACAGTCACCATGCACAATTTACTAAATGGGAATAATGTCTCTAACAGTCTACGCTTTGATCGTTCCCTGGAAGACCAGTAGTAGTTTCCGATGCACATATGGAGGCTTTCCGTAATCTGTGGACTATCAGACTGTTGTTGAAACACAGAAATTGCATCGGGATTGAATACAACAGTCACCATGCGCACATTCCTCCATAAAAGTAATGTCTCAACAGTCTATGCTTTGATCGTCCCCTGGAAGGCCAGTAGTAGTTTCCGATGCACATCTGGAGGCATTTTGTAATCTGCGGAATATCAGAGTGTTGATTAAACACAGAAATTGCATCGGGATTGAATACAACTGTCACCATGCGCACTTTCCTCCATGGGAGTAATGTATCAAACAGTCTACGCTTTGATCGTTCCCTGGAAGACCAGTAGTAGTTTCCGATGCACATCTGGAGGCATTTTGTAATCTGTGGAATATCAGAGTGTTGATGAAACACAGATATTGCATCGGGATTGAATACAACAGTCACCATGCGCACTTTACTCCATGGGAGTAATGTATCAAACAGTCTACGCTTTGATCGTTCCCTGGAAGACCAGTAGTAGTTTCCGATGCACATCTGGAGGCATTCTGTAATCTGTGGAGTATCAGAGTGTTGATGAAACACAGAAATTGCATCGGGATTGAATACAACAGTCACCATGAGCACTTTCCTCCATGGGAGCAATTCTCAGACAGTCAACGCTTTGATCGTTCCCTGTAAGACTAGTAGTAGTTTCCGATGCACATCTGGTGGCATTCTGTAATCTGTGGACTATCAGAGTGTTGATGAAACACAGAAATTGCATCGGGAATGAATACAACAGACACCATGCGCAGTTTACTCCTTGGGAGTAATGTATCAAACAGTCTACGCTTTGATCGTTCCCTGGAAGACCAGTAGTAGTTTCTGATGCACATCTGGAGGCATTCTGTAATCTGTGGAGTATCAGAGTGTTGATGAAACACAGAAATTGCATCGGGATTCAATACAAGAGTCTCCATGCGCAGTTTCCTCCATGGGAGTAATGTCTCAAACAGTCAACGCTTTGATCGTTCCCTGGAAGACCATAGTAGTTATTGATGCATATCTGAAGAAATTCTGTAATCTGTGGACTATCAGAGTGTTGATGAAACACAGTAATTGCATCAGGATTGAATACAACAGTCACCATGCGCACTTTCCTCCATGGGACTAATGTCTCTAACAGTCTACGCTTTGATCGTTCCCTGGAAGACCAGTAGTAGTTTCCGATGCACATCTGGAGGCTTTCTGTACACTGTGGACTATCAGAGTGTTGATGAAACACAGAAATTGCATCTTGATTGAATACAACAGTCTCCATGCGCAGATCCTCCATGGGAGTAATGTCTTAAAGAGTCTACGCTTTGATCGTTCCCTGGAAGACCAGTAGTAGTTTCAATTGCACATCTGGAGGCATTCTGTAATCTGTGGTCTACCAGAGTGTTGATGAAACACAGAAATTGCATCGGGATTGAATACAACAGTCACCATGCGCAATTTACTAAATGGGAATAATGTCTCTAACAGTCTACGCTTTGATCGTTCCCTGGAAGACCAGTAGTAGTTTCCGATGAACATATGGAGGCTTTCCGTAATCTGTGGACTATCAGAGTGTTGTTGAAACACAGAAATTGCATCGGGATTGAATACAACAGTCACCATGCGCACATTCCTACATAAAAGTAATGTCTCAACAGTCTATGCTTTGATCGTTCCCTGGAAGACCAGTAGTAGTTTCCGATGCACATCTGGAGGCATTTTGTAATCTGTGGAATATCAGAGTGTTGATGAAACACAGAAATTGCATCGGGATTGAATACAATTGTCACCATGCGCACTTTCCTCCATGGGAGTAATGTATCAAACAGTCTACGCTTTGATCGTTCCCTGGAAGACCAGTAGTAGTTTCCGATGCACATCTGGAGGCATTTTGTAATCTGTGGAATATCAGAGTGTTGATGAAACACAGAAATTGCATCGGGATTGAATACAACAGTCACCATGCGCACTTCACTCCATGGGAGTAATGTATCAAACAGTCTACGCTTTGATCGTTCCCTGGAAGACCAGTAGTAGTTTCCGATGCACATCTGGAGGCATTCTGTAATCTGTGGAGTATCAGAGTGTTGATGAAACACAGAAATTGCATCGGGATTGAATACAAGAGTCTCCATGCGCAATTTCCTCCATGGGAGTAATGTCTCAAAGAGTCTACGCTGTGATCGTTCCCTGGAAGACCAGTAGAGGTTTACGATGAACATCTGGAGGCATTCTGTAATCTGTGGACTATCAGAATGTTGATGAAACACAGAAATTGCATCGGGATTGAATACAACAGTCACCATGCGCACTTTCCTCCATGGGAGTAATTCTCAAACAGTCTATGCTTTGATCGTTCCCTGTAAGACCAGTAGTAGTTTCCGATGCACATCTGGTGGCATTCTGTAATCTGTGGACTATCAGAGTGTTGATGAAACACAGAAATTGCATCGGGAATGAATACAACAGACACCATGCGCAGTTTACTCCATGGGAGTAATGTATCAAACAGTCTACGCTTTGATCGTTCCCTGGAAGACCAGTAGTAGTTTCCGATGCACATCTGGAGGCTTTCTGTACTCTGTGGACTATCAGAGTGTTGATGAAACACAGAAATTGCATCTTGATTGAATACAACAGTCTCCATGCGCAGATCCTCCATGGGAGTAATGTCTCAAACAGTCTACGCTTTGATCGTTCCCTGGTAGACCAGTAGTAGTTTCAATTGCACATCTGGAGGCATTCTGCAATCTGTGGACTACCAGAGTGTTGATGAAACACAGAAATTGCATCGGGATTGAATACAACAGTCACCATGCGCAATTTACTAAATGGGAATAATGTCTCTAACAGTCTACGCTTTGATCGTTCCCTGGAAGACCAGTAGTAGTTTCCGATGCACATATGGAGGCTTTCCGTAATCTGTGGACTATCAGAGTGTTGTTGAAACACAGAAATTGCATCGGAATTGAATACAACAGTCACCATGCGCACATTCCTCCATAAAAGTAATGTCTCAACAGTCTATGCTTTGATCGTTCCAAGGAAGACCAGTAGTAGTTTCCGATGCACATCTGGAGGCATTCTGTAATCTGTGGAGTATCAGAGTGTTGATGAAACACATAAATTGCATCGGGATTGAATACAAGAGTCTTTATGCGCAGTTTCCTCCATGGGAGTAATGTCTCAAACAGTCTACGCTTTGATCGTTCCCTGGAAGACCAGTAGAGCTTTACGATGAACATCTGGAGGCATTCTGTAATCTGTGGACTATCAGAATGTTGATGAAACACAGAAATTGCATCGGGATTGAATACAACAGTCAACATGCGCACTTTCCTCCATAGGAGTAATGTTTCAAAGAGTTTACGCTTTGATCGTTCCCTGGAAGACCACTAGCAGTTTCCGATGCTCATGTGGAGGCATTCTGTAATCTGTGGAGTATCAGAGTGTTGATGAAACACAGAAATTGCATCGGGATTGAATACAACAGTCACCATGCGCACTTTCCTCCATGGGAGTAATTCTCAAACAGTCTATGCTTTGATCGTTCCCTGTAAGACCAGTAGTAGTGTCCGATGCACATCTGGTGGCATTCTGTAATCTGTGGACTATCAGAGTGTTGATGAAACACAGAAATTGCATCGGGAATGAGTACAACAGACACCATGCGCAGTTTCCGCCATGGGAGTAATGTCTCCAACAGTTTACGCTTTGATCGTTCCCTGGAAGACCAGTACTAGTTATTGATGCATATCTGAAGAAATTCTGTAATCTGTGGACTATCAGAGTGTTGATGAAACACAGTAATTGCATCGGGATTGAATACAACAGTCACCATGCGCACTTTCCTCCATGGGAGTAATGTCTCAGACAGTCCACGCTTTGATCTTTCCCTGGAAGACCAGTAGTAGTTTCCGAAGCACATCTGGAGGCATTCTGTAATTTGTGGACTATCAGAGTGTTGATGAAACACAGAAATTGCATCGGGATTGAATACAACAGTCACCAGGCGCACTTTCCTCCATGGGAGTAATGTCTCAAACAGTCTACGCTTTGATCGTTCCCTGGAAGACCACTAGTAGTTTCTGATGCACATCTGGTGGCATTCTGTAATGTGTAGACTATCAGAGTGTTGATGAAACACAGTAATTCCATCGGGATTAAATACAACAGTCACCATGCGTACTTTCCTCCATGGGAGAAATGTCTCTAACAGTCTACGCTTTGATCGTTCCCTGGAAGACCAGTAGTAGTTCCCGATGCAAATCTGGAGGCTTTCTGTACTCTGTGGACTATCAGAGTGTTGATGAAACACAGAAATTGCATAGGAATTGAATACAAACTACTCCATGCGTAGTTTCCTTCATGGTAGTAATGTCTCAAACAGTCTACGCTTTGATCGTTCCCTTGAAGACCAGTAGTAGTTTCCGATTCACATCTGGAGTCATTCTGTAATCTGTGGACTATCATACTGTTGATGAAACACAGAAATTGCATCGAGATTGAATACAACAGTCACCATGCGCACCTTCCTCCTTGGGAGTAATGTCTCAAACAGCCTACGCATTGATCGTTCACTGGAAGACCAGTAGTAGTTTCTGATGCACATCTGGTAGGATTCTGTAATGTGTAAACTATCAGAGTGTTGATGAAACACAGTAATTCTATCGGGATTAAATACAACAGTCACCATGCGCACTTTCCTCCATGGGAGTAATGTCTCTAACAGTCTACGCTTTGCTCGTTCCCTGGAAGACCAGTAGTAGTTTCCGATGCACATCTGAAGGCATTCTGTAACCTGTGGACTATCAGAGTGTTGATGAAACACAGAAATTGCATCGGGATTGAATACAATAGTCTCCATGCGCACTTTCCGCCATGGGAGTAATGTCTCCAACAGTCTACGATTTGATCGTTCCCTGGAAGACCAGTAGTAGTTTCTGATGCACATCTGGTGGCATTCTGTAATGTGTAGACTATCAGAGTGTTGATGAAACACAGTAATTCTATCGGGATTAAATTCAACAGTCACCATGCGCACTTTCCTCCATGGGAGTAATGTCTCTAACAGTCTACGCTTAGCTCGTTCCCTGGAAGACCAGTAGTAGTTTCCGATGCACATCTGGAGGCTTTCTGTACTCTGTGGACTATCAGAGTGTTGATGAAACACAGAAAATGCATCTTGATTCAATACAACAGTCTCCATGCGCAGATCCTCCATGGGAGTAATGTCTCAAACAGTCTACGCTTTGATCGTTCCCTGGTAGACCAGTAGTAGTTTCAATTGCACATCTGGAGGCATTCTGTAATCTGTGGACTACCAGAGTGTTGATGAATCACAGAAATTGCATCGGGATTGAATACAACAGTCACCATGCGCAATGTACTAAATGGGAATAATGTCTCTAACAGTCTACGCTTTGATCGTTTCCTGGAAGACCAGTAGTAGTTTCCGATGCACATATGGAGGCTTTCCGTAATCTGTGGACTATCAGAGTGTTGTTGAAACACAGAAATTGCATCGGGATTGAATACAACAGTCACCATGCGCACATTCCTCCATAAAAGTAATGTCTCAACAGTCTATGCTTTGATCGTTCCCTGGAAGGCCAGTAGTAGTTTCCGATGCACATCTGGAGGCATTTTGTAATCTGTGGAATATCAGAGTGTTGATGAAACACAGAAATTGCATCGGGATTGAATACAACAGTCACCATGCGCACTTTCCTCCATGGGAGTAATGTATCAAACAGTCTACGCTTTGATCGTTCCCTGGAAGACCAGTAGTAGTTTCCGATGCACATCTGGAGGCATTTTGTAATCTGTGGAATATCAGAGTGTTGATGAAACACAGAAATTGCATCGGGATTGAATACAACAGTCACCATGCGCACTTTAAACCATGGGAGTAATGTATCAAACAGTCTACGCTTTGATCGTTCCCTGGAAGACCAGTAGTAGTTTCCGCTGCACATCTGGAGGCATTCTGTAATCTGTGGAGTATCAGAGTGTTGATGAAACACAGAAATTGCATCGGGATTGAATACAAGAGTCTCCATGCGCAGTTTCCTCCATGGGAGTAATGTCTCAAACAGTCTACGCTTTGATCGTTCCCTGGAAGACCAGTAGAGGTTTACGATGAACATCTGGAGGCATTCTGTAATCTGTGGACTATCAGAATGATGATGAAACACAGAAATTGCATCGGGATTGAATGCAACAGTCACCATGCACACTTTCCCCCAGGGGAGTAATTCTCAAACAGTCTATGCTTTGATCGTTCCCTGTAAGACCAGTAGTAGTTTCCGATGCACATCTGGTGGCATTCAGTAATCTGTGGACTAAAAGAGTGTTGATGAAACACAGAAATTGCATCGGGAATGAATACAACAGTCACCATGCGCACTTTACTCCATGGGAGTAATGTATCAAACAGTCTACGCTTTGATCGTTACCTGGAAGACCAGTAGTAGTTTCCGATGCACATCTGGAGGCATTCTGTAATCTGTGGAGTATCAGAGTGTTGATGAAACACAGAAATTGCATCGGGATTGAATACAACAGACACCATGCGCCCTTTCCTCCATGGGAGTAATGTCTATAACAGTCTACGCTTTGATCGTTCCCTGGAAGACACGTAGTAGTTCCCGATGCACATCTGGAGGCTTTCTGTACTCTGTGGACTATCAGAGTGTTGATGAAACACAGAAATTGCATCGGGATTTAATACAAAGGTCTCCATGCGCAGTTTCCTTCATGGTAGTAATGTCTCAAACAGTCTACGCTTTGATCGTTCCCTTGAAGACCAGTAGTAGTTTCCGATTCACATCTGGAGTCATTCTGTAATATGTGGACTATCAGACTGTTGATGAAACACAGAAATTGCATCGAGATTGAAAACAACAGTCACCATGAGCACTTTCTTCCATGGGAGTAATGTCTCTAACATTCTACGATTTGATCGTTCCATGGAAGACCAGTAGTAGTTTCCGATGCACATCTGGTGGCACTCTGTAATCTGTGACTATCATACTGTTGATGAAACACAGATATTGCATCGAGATTGAATACAACAGTCACTATGCGCACCTTCCTCCATGGGAGTAATGTCTCAAACAGTCTACGCATTGATCGTTCACTGGAAGACCAGTAGTAGTTTCTGATGCACATCTGGTAGGATTCTGTAATGTGTAAACTATCAGAGTGTTGATGAAACACAGTAATTCTATCGGGATTAAATACAACAGTCACCATGCCCACTTTCCTCCATGGGACTAATGTCTCTAACAGTCTACGCTTTGCTCGTTCCCTGGAAGACCAGTAGTAGTTTCCGATGCACATCTGAAGGCATTCTGTAATCTGTGGACTATCAGAGTGTTGATGAAACACAGAAATTGCATCGGGATTGAATACAACAGTCGCCATGCGCACTTTCCTCCATGGGAGTAATGTATCAAACAGTCTACGGTTTGATCGTTCCCTGGAAGACCTGTAGTAGTTTCTGATGCACATCTGGTGGCATTCTGTAATGTGTAGACTATCAGAGTGTTGATGAAACACAGTAATTCTATCGGGATTAAATTCAACAGTCACCATGCGCACTTTCCTCCATGGGAGTAATGTCTCTAACAGTCTACGCTTTGCTCGTTCCCTGGTAGACCAGTAGTAGTTTCAATTGCACATCTGGAGGCATTCTGTAATCTGTGGACTACCAGAGTGTTGATGAAACACAGAAATTGCATCGGGATTGAATACAACAGTCACCATGCGCACTTTACTAAATGGGAATAATGTCTCTAACAGTCTACGCTTTGATCGTTCCCTGGAAGACCAGTAGTAGTTTCCGATGCACATATGGAGGCTTTCCGTAATCTGTGGACTATCAGAATGTTGATGAAACACAGAAATTGCATCGGGATTGAATACAACAGTCAACATGTTCACTTTCCTCCATGGGAGTAATGTTTCAAAGAGTTTACGCTTTGATCGTTCCCTGGAAGACCACTAGCAGTTTCCGATGCACATGTGGAGTTTTTCTGTAATCTGTGGAGTATCAGAGTGTTGATGAAACACAGAAATTGCATCGGGATTGAATACAACAGTCACCATGCGCTCTTTCCTCTATGGGAGTAATGTCTCTAACAGTCTACGCATTGATCGTTCCCTGGAAGACCAGTAGTAGTTTCCGATGCCCATCTGGAGGCTTTCTGTACTCTGTGGGCTATCAGAGTGTTGATGAAACATAGTAATTGCATCGGGATTGAATAAAACAGTCACCATGCGCACTTTCCTCCATGGGAGTAATTCTCAAACAGTCTATTCTTTGACCTTTATCTGTAAGACCAGTAGTAGTTTCCGATGCACATCTGGAGGCATTCTGTTGACTATTAGAGTGTTGATTAAACACAGAAATTGCATCGGGATTGAATATAATAGACACTATGCGCACTTTCCGCCATGGGAGTAATGTCTCAGACAGTCTACGCTTTGATCGTTCCCTGGAAGACCAGTATTAGTTTCCGATGCACATCTGGAGGCTTTCTGTTCTCTGTGGACTATCAGAGTGTTGATGAAACACAGAAATTGCATCGGGATTGAATACAACAGTCTCCATGCGCAGTTTCCGCCATGGGAGTAATGTCTCCAACAGTCTACGATTTGATCGTTCCCTGGAAGACCAGTAGTAGTTTCCGATGCACATCTGGAGGCATTCTGTAATCTGTGGACTATCAGAGTGTTGATGAAACACAGAAATTGCATCGGGATTGAATACAATAGTCTCCATGCGCACTTTCCGCCATGGGAGTAATGTCTCCAACAGTCTACGATTTGATCGTTCCCTGGAAGACCAGTAGTAGTTTCTGATGCACATCTGGTGGCATTCTGTAATGTGTAGACTATCAGAGTGTTGATGAAACACAGTAATTCTATCGGGATTAAATTCAACAGTCACCATGCGCACTTTCCTCCATGGGAGTAATGTCTCTAACAGTCTACGCTTAGCTCGTTCCCTGGAAGACCAGTAGTAGTTTCCGATGCACATCTGGAGGCTTTCTGTACTCTGTGGACTATCAGAGTGTTGATGAAACACAGAAAATGCATCTTGATTCAATACAACAGTCTCCATGCGCAGATCCTCCATGGGAGTAATGTCTCAAACAGTCTACGCTTTGATCGTTCCCTGGTAGACCAGTAGTAGTTTCAATTGCACATCTGGAGGCATTCTGTAATCTGTGGACTACCAGAGTCTTGATGAATCACAGAAATTGCATCGGGATTGAATACAACAGTCACCATGCGCAATGTACTAAATGGGAATAATGTCTCTAACAGTCTACGCTTTGATCGTTCCCTGGAAGACCAGTAGTAGTTTCCGATGCACATATGGAGGCTTTCCGTAATCTGTGGACTATCAGAGTGTTGTTGAAACACAGAAATTGCATCGGGATTGAATACAACAGTCACCATGCGCACATTCCTCCATAAAAGTAATGTCTCAACAGTCTATGCTTTGATCGTTCCCTGGAAGGCCAGTAGTAGTTTCCGATGCACATCTGGAGGCATTTTGTAATCTGTGGAATATCAGAGTGTTGATGAAACACAGAAATTGCATCGGGATTGAATACAACAGTCACCATGCGCACTTTCCTCCATGGGAGTAATGTATCAAACAGTCTACGCTTTGATCGTTCCCTGGAAGACCAGTAGTAGTTTCCGATGCACATCTGGAGGCATTTTGTAATCTGTGGAATATCAGAGTGTTGATGAAACACAGAAATTGCATCGGGATTGAATACAACAGTCACCATGCGCACTTTAAACCATGGGAGTAATGTATCAAACAGTCTACGCTTTGATCGTTCCCTGGAAGACCAGTAGTAGTTTCCGCTGCACATCTGGAGGCATTCTGTAATCTGTGGAGTATCAGAGTGTTGATGAAACACAGAAATTGCATCGGGATTGAATACAAGAGTCTCCATGCGCAGTTTCCTCCATGGGAGTAATGTCTCAAACAGTCTACGCTTTGATCGTTCCCTGGAAGACCAGTAGAGGTTTACGATGAACATCTGGAGGCATTCTGTAATCTGTGGACTATCAGAATGATGATGAAACACAGAAATTGCATCGGGATTGAATGCAACAGTCACCATGCACACTTTCCCCCAGGGGAGTAATTCTCAAACAGTCTATGCTTTGATCGTTCCCTGTAAGACCAGTAGTAGTTTCCGATGCACATCTGGTGGCATTCAGTAATCTGTGGACTAAAAGAGTGTTGATGAAACACAGAAATTGCATCGGGAATGAATACAACAGTCACCATGCGCACTTTACTCCATGGGAGTAATGTATCAAACAGTCTACGCTTTGATCGTTACCTGGAAGACCAGTAGTAGTTTCCGATGCACATCTGGAGGCATTCTGTAATCTGTGGAGTATCAGAGTGTTGATGAAACACAGAAATTGCATCGGGATTGAATACAACAGACACCATGCGCCCTTTCCTCCATGGGAGTAATGTCTATAACAGTCTACGCTTTGATCGTTCCCTGGAAGACCAGTAGTAGTTCCCGATGCACATCTGGAGGCTTTCTGTACTCTGTGGACTATCAGAGTGTTGATGAAACACAGAAATTGCATCGGGATTTAATACAAAGGTCTCCATGCGCAGTTTCCTTCATGGTAGTAATGTCTCAAACAGTCTACGCTTTGATCGTTCCCTTGAAGACCAGTAGTAGTTTCCGATTCACATCTGGAGTCATTCTGTAATATGTGGACTATCAGACTGTTGATGAAACACAGAAATTGCATCGAGATTGAAAACAACAGTCACCATGAGCACTTTCTTCCATGGGAGTAATGTCTCTAACATTCTACGATTTGATCGTTCCATGGAAGACCAGTAGTAGTTTCCGATGCACATCTGGTGGCACTCTGTAATCTGTGACTATCATACTGTTGATGAAACACAGATATTGCATCGAGATTGAATACAACAGTCACTATGCGCACCTTCCTCCATGGGAGTAATGTCTCAAACAGTCTACGCATTGATCGTTCACTGGAAGACCAGTAGTAGTTTCTGATGCACATCTGGTAGGATTCTGTAATGTGTAAACTATCAGAGTGTTGATGAAACACAGTAATTCTATCGGGATTAAATACAACAGTCACCATGCCCACTTTCCTCCATGGGACTAATGTCTCTAACAGTCTACGCTTTGCTCGTTCCCTGGAAGACCAGTAGTAGTTTCCGATGCACATCTGAAGGCATTCTGTAATCTGTGGACTATCAGAGTGTTGATGAAACACAGAAATTGCATCGGGATTGAATACAACAGTCGCCATGCGCACTTTCCTCCATGGGAGTAATGTATCAAACAGTCTACGGTTTGATCGTTCCCTGGAAGACCTGTAGTAGTTTCTGATGCACATCTGGTGGCATTCTGTAATGTGTAGACTATCAGAGTGTTGATGAAACACAGTAATTCTATCGGGATTAAATTCAACAGTCACCATGCGCACTTTCCTCCATGGGAGTAATGTCTCTAACAGTCTACGCTTTGCTCGTTCCCTGGTAGACCAGTAGTAGTTTCAATTGCACATCTGGAGGCATTCTGTAATCTGTGGACTACCAGAGTGTTGATGAAACACAGAAATTGCATCGGGATTGAATACAACAGTCACCATGCGCACTTTACTAAATGGGAATAATGTCTCTAACAGTCTACGCTTTGATCGTTCCCTGGAAGACCAGTAGTAGTTTCCGATGCACATATGGAGGCTTTCCGTAATCTGTGGACTATCAGAATGTTGATGAAACACAGAAATTGCATCGGGATTGAATACAACAGTCAACATGCGCACTTTCCTCCATGGGAGTAATGTTTCAAAGAGTTTACGCTTTGATCGTTCCCTGGAAGACCACTAGCAGTTTCCGATGCACATGTGGAGTTTTTCTGTAATCTGTGGAGTATCAGAGTGTTGATGAAACACAGAAATTGCATCGGGATTGAATACAACAGTCACCATGCGCTCTTTCCTCTATGGGAGTAATGTCTCTAACAGTCTACGCATTGATCGTTCCCTGGAAGACCAGTAGTAGTTTCCGATGCCCATCTGGAGGCTTTCTGTACCCTGTGGGCTATCAGAGTGTTGATGAAACATAGTAATTGCATCGGGATTGAATAAAACAGTCACCATGCGCACTTTCCTCCATGGGAGTAATTCTCAAACAGTCTATTCTTTGACCTTTATCTGTAAGACCAGTAGTAGTTTCCGATGCACATCTGGAGGCATTCTGTTGACTATTAGAGTGTTGATTAAACACAGAAATTGCATCGGGATTGAATATAATAGACACTATGCGCACTTTCCGCCATGGGAGTAATGTCTCAGACAGTCTACGCTTTGATCGTTCCCTGGAAGACCAGTATTAGTTTCCGATGCACATCTGGAGGCTTTCTGTTCTCTGTGGACTATCAGAGTGTTGATGAAACACAGAAATTGCATCGGGATTGAATACAACAGTCTCCATGCGCAGTTTCCGCCATGGGAGTAATGTCTCCAACAGTCTACGATTTGATCGTTCCCTGGAAGACCAGTAGTAGTTTCCGATGCACATCTGGAGGCATTCTGTAATCTGTGGACTATCAGAGTGTTAATGAAACACAGAAACTGCATCGGGATTAAATACAACAGTCACCATGCGCACTATCCTTTATGCGAATAATATCTAAAACAGCCTACGCTTTGATCGTTCCCTGGAAGACCAGTAGTAGTTTCTGATGCACATCTGGTGGCATTCTGTAATGTGTAGACTATCAGAGTGTTGATGAAACACAGTAATTCTATCGGGATTAAATTCAACAGTCACCATGCGCACTTTCCTCCATGGGAGTAATGTCTCTAACAGTCTACGCTTAGCTCGTTCCCTGGAAGACCAGTAGTAGTTTCCGATGCACATCTGGAGGCTTTCTGTACTCTGTGGACTATCAGAGTGTTGATGAAACACAGAAAATGCATCTTGATTCAATACAACAGTCTCCATGCGCAGATCCTCCATGGGAGTAATGTCTCAAACAGTCTACGCTTTGATCGTTCCCTGGTAGACCAGTAGAAGTTTCAATTGCACATCTGGAAGCATTCTGTAATCTGTGGACTACCAGAGTGTTGATGAATCACAGAAATTGCATCGGGATTGAATACAACAGTCACCATGCGCAATGTACTAAATGGGAATAATGTCTCTAACAGTCAACGCTTTGATCGTTCCCTGGAAGACCAGTAGTAGTTTCCGATGCACATATGGAGGCTTTCCGTAATCTGTGGACTATCAGAGTGTTGTTGAAACACAGAAATTGCATCGGGATTGAATACAACAGTCACCATGCGCACATTCCTCCATAAAAGTAATGTCTCAACAGTCTATGCTTTGATCGTTCCCTGGAAGACCAGTAGTAGTTTCCGATGCACATCTGGAGGCATTTTGTAATCTGTGGAATATCAGAGTGTTGATGAAACACAGAAATTGCATCGGGATTGAATACAACAGTCAGCATGCGCACTTTCCTCCATGGGAGTAATGTATCAAACAGTCTACGCTTTGATCGTTCCCTGGAAGACCAGTAGTAGTTTCCGATGCACATCTGGAGGCATTTTGTAATCTGTGGAATATCAGAGTGTTGATGAAACACAGAAATTGCATCGGGATTGAATACAACAGTCACCATGCGCACTTTAAACCATGGGAGTAATGTATCAAACAGTCTACGCTTTGATCGTTCCCTGGAAGACCAGTAGTAGTTTCCGCTGCACATCTGGAGGCATTCTGTAATCTGTGGAGATTCAGAGTGTTGATGAAACACAGAAATTGCATCGGGATTGAATACAAGAGTCTCCATGCGCAGTTTCCTCCATGGGAGTAATGTCTCAAACAGTCTACGCTTTGATCGTTCCCTGGAAGACCAGTAGAGGTTTACGATGAACATCTGGAGGCATTCTGTAATCTGTGGACTATCAGAATGATGATGAAACACAGAAATTGCATCGGGATTGAATGCAACAGTCACCATGCACACTTTCCCCCAGGGGAGTAATTCTCAAACAGTCTATGCTTTGATCGTTCCCTGTAAGACCAGTAGTAGTTTCCGATGCACATCTGGTGGCATTCAGTAATCTGTGGACTAAAAGAGTGTTGATGAAACACAGAAATTGCATCGGGAATGAATACAACAGTCACCATGCGCACTTTACTCCATGGGAGTAATGTATCAAACAGTCTACGCTTTGATCGTTACCTGGAAGACCAGTAGTAGTTTCCAAAGCACATCTGGAGGCATTCTGTAATCTGTGGAGTATCAGAGTGTTGATGAAACACAGAAATTGCATCGGGATTGAATACAACAGTCACCATGCGCCCTTTCCTCCATGGGAGTAATGTCTATAACAGTCTACGCTTTGATCGTTCCCTGGAAGACCAGTAGTAGTTCCCGATGCACATCTGGAGGCTTTCTGTACTCTGTGGACTATCAGAGTGTTGATGAAACACAGAAATTGCATCGGGATTTAATACAAAGGTCTCCATGCGCAGTTTCCTTCATGGTAGTAATGTCTCAAACAGTCTACGCTTTGATCGTTCCCTTGAAGACCAGTAGTAGTTTCCGATTCACATCTGGAGTCATTCTGTAATATGTGGACTATCAGACTGTTGATGAAACACAGAAATTGCATCGAGATTGAAAACAACAGTCACCATGAGCACTTTCTTCCATGGGAGTAATGTCTCTAACATTCTACGATTTGATCGTTCCATGGAAGACCAGTAGTAGTTTCCGATGCACATCTGGTGGCACTCTGTAATCTGTGACTATCATACTGTTGATGAAACACAGATATTGCATCGAGATTGAATACAACAGTCACTATGCGCACCTTCCTCCATGGGAGTAATGTCTCAAACAGTCTACGCATTGATCGTTCACTGGAAGACCAGTAGTAGTTTCTGATGCACATCTGGTAGGATTCTGTAATGTGTAAACTATCAGAGTGTTGATGAAACACAGTAATTCTATCGGGATTAAATACAACAGTCACCATGCCCACTTTCCTCCATGGGACTAATGTCTCTAACAGTCTACGCTTTGCTCGTTCCCTGGAAGACCAGTAGTAGTTTCCGATGCACATCTGAAGGCATTCTGTAATCTGTGGACTATCAGAGTGTTGATGAAACACAGAAATTGCATCGGGATTGAATACAACAGTCGCCATGCGCACTTTCCTCCATGGGAGTAATGTATCAAACAGTCTACGGTATGATCGTTCCCTGGAAGACCTGTAGTAGTTTCTGATGCACATCTGGTGGCATTCTGTAATGTGTAGACTATCAGAGTGTTGATGAAACACAGTAATTCTATCGGGATTAAATTCAACAGTCACCATGCGCACTTTCCTCCATGGGAGTAATGTCTCTAACAGTCTACGCTTTGCTCGTTCCCTGGTAGACCAGTAGTAGTTTCAATTGCACATCTGGAGGCATTCTGTAATCTGTGGACTACCAGAGTGTTGATGAAACACAGAAATTGCATCGGGATTGAATACAACAGTCACCATGCGCACTTTACTAAATGGGAATAATGTCTCTAACAGTCTACGCTTTGATCGTTCCCTGGAAGACCAGTAGTAGTTTCCGATGCACATATGGAGGCTTTCCGTAATCTGTGGACTATCAGAGTGTTGATGAAACACAGAAATTGCATCGGGATTGAATACAACAGTCAACATGCGCACTTTCCTCCATGTTAGTAATGTTTCAAAGAGTTTACGCTTTGATCGTTCCCTGGAAGACCACTAGCAGTTTCCGATGCACATGTGGAGTTTTTCTGTAATCTGTGGAGTATCAGAGTGTTGATGAAACACAGAAATTGCATCGGGATTGAATACAACAGTCACCATGCGGTCTTTCCTCTATGGGAGTAATGTCTCTAACAGTCTACGCATTGATCGTTCCCTGGAAGACCAGTAGTAGTTTCCGATGCCCATCTGGAGGCTTTCTGTACTCTGTGGGCTATCAGAGTGTTGATGAAACATAGTAATTGCATCGGGATTGAATAAAACAGTCACCATGCGCACTTTCCTCCATGGGAGTAATTCTCAAACAGTCTATTCTTTGACCGTTATCTGTAAGACCAGTAGTAGTTTCCGATGCACATCTGGAGGCATTCTGTTGACTATTAGAGTGTTGATTAAACACAGAAATTGCATCGGGATTGAATATAATAGACACTATGCGCACTTTCCGCCATGGGAGTAATGTCTCAGACAGTCTACGCTTTGATCGTTCCCTGGAAGACCAGTATTAGTTTCCGATGCACATCTGGAGGCTTTCTGTTCTCTGTGGACTATCAGAGTGTTGATGAAACACAGAAATTGCATCGGGATTGAATACAACAGTCTCCATGCGCAGTTTCCGCCATGGGAGTAATGTCTCCAACAGTCTACGATTTGATCGTTCCCTGGAAGACCAGTAGTAGTTTCCGATGCACATCTGGAGGCATTCTGTAATCTGTGGACTATCAGAGTGTTGATGAAACACAGAAACTGCATCGGGATTAAATACAACAGTCACCATGCGCACTATCCTTTATGCGAATAATATCTAAAACAGCCTACGCTTTGATCGTTCCCTGGAAGACCAGTAGTAGTTATTGATGCACATGTGGTAGGATTCTGTAATGTGTAAACTATCAGAGTGTTGATGAAACACAGTAATTCTATCGGGATTAAATACAACAGTCACCATGCCCACTTTCCTCCATGGGAGTAATGTCTCAAACAGTCTACGCTTTGCTCGTTCCCTGGAAGACCAGTAGTAGTTTCCGATGCACATCTGAAGGCATTCTGTAATCTGTGGACTATCAGAGTGTTGATGAAACACAGAAATTGCATCGGGATTGAATACAACAGTCGCCATGCGCATTTTCCTCCATGGGAGTAATGTATCAAACAGTCTACGGTTTGATCGTTCCCTGGAAGACCTGTAGTAGTTTCTGATGCACATCTGGTGGCATTCTGTAATGTGTAGACTATCAGAGTGTTGATGAAACACAGTAATTCTATCGGGATTAAATTCAACAGTCACCATGCGCACTTTCCTCCATGGGAGTAATGTCTCTAACAGTCTACGCTTTGCTCGTTCCCTGGAAGACCAGTAGTAGTTTCCGATGCACATCTGGAGGCTTTCTGTTCTCTGTGGACTATCAGAGTGTTGATGAAACACAGAAATTGCATCGGGATTGAATACAACATTCACTATGCGCACATTCCTCCATAAAAGTAATGTCTCAACAGTCTACGCTTTGATCGTTCCCTGGAAGACCAGTAGTAGTTTCCGATGCACATCTAGAGGCATTCTGTAATTTGTGGACTATCAGAGTGTATGATGAAACACAGAAATTGAATCGGGATTGAATACAATAGTCACCATGCGCACATTCCGCCATGGGAGTAATGTCTCCAACAATTTACGCTTTGATCGTTCCGTGGAAGACCAGTACTAGTTATTGATGCATATCTGAAGGAATTCTGTAATCTGTGGACTATCAGAGTGTTGATGAAACACAGTAATTGCATCGGGATTGAATACAACAGTCACCATGCGCACTTTCCTCCATGGGAGTAATGTCTCTAACTGTCTACGCTTTGATCGTTCCCTGGAAGACCAGTAGTAGTTTCCGATGCACATCTGGGGGCTTTCTGTACTCTGTGGACTATCAGAGTGTTGATGAAACACAGAAATTGCATCTTGATTGAATACAACTGTCTCCATGATCAGTTTCATCCATGGGAGTAATGTCTCAAACAGTCTACGCTTTGATCGTTCCCTGGTAGACCAGTAGTAGTTTCAATTGTACATCTGGAGGCATTCTGTAATCTGTGGACTACCAGAGTGTTGATGAAACACAGAAATTGCATCGGGATTGAATACAACAGTCACCATGCGCACTTTACTAAATGGGAATAATGTCTCTAACAGTCTACGCTTTGATCGTTCCCTGGAAGACCAGTAGTAGTTTCCGATGCACATATTGAGGCTTTCCGTAATCTGTGGACTATCAGAGTGTTGATGAAACACAGAAATTGCATCGGGATTGAATACAACAGTCAACATGCGCACTTTCCTCCATGGGAGTAATGTTTCAAAGAGTTTACGCTTTGATCGTTCCCTGGAAGACCACTAGCAGTTTCCGATGCACATGTGGAGTTTTTCTGTAATCTGTGGAGTATCAGAGTGTTGATGAAACACAGAAATTGCATCGGGATTGAATACAACAGTCACCATGCGCACATTCCTCCATAAAAGTAATGTCTCAACAGTATACGCTTTGATCGTTCCCTGGAAGACCAGTAGTAGTTTCCGATGCACATCTGGAGGCATTTTGTAATCTGTGGAATATCAGAGTGTTGATGAAACACAGAAATTGCATCGGGATTGAATACAAGAGTCTCCATGAGCAGTTTCCTCCATTGGAGAAATTCTCAAACAGTCTATGCTTTGATCGTTCCCTGTAAGACCAGTAGTAGTTTCCGATGCACATCTGGTGGCATTCTGCAATCTGTGGACTATCAGAGTGTTGATGAAACACAGAAATTGCATCGGGAATGAATACAACAGACACCATGCGCAGTTTCCTCCATGGGAGTGATGTCTCAAATAGTCTACGCTTTGATCGTTCCCTGGAAGACCAGTAGTAGTTTCAGATGCACATCACGAGGCATTCTGTACTCTGTGGACTATACGTGTGTTGATGAAACACAGAAATTGCATCGGGATTGAATGCAATAGTCACCATGCGCTCTTTCCTCTATGGGAGTAATGTCTCTAACAGTCTACGCTTTGATCGTTCCCTGGAAGATCAGTAGTAGTTTCCGATGTATATCTGGAGGCTTTCTGTACTCTGTGGACTATCAGAGTGTTGATGAAACATAGTAATTGCATCGGGATTGAATACAACAGTCACCATGCGCAGTTTCCTCCATGGGAGTAATGTCTCAAACAGTCTACGCTTTGATCGTTCCCTGGAAGACCAGTAGAGGTTTACGATGAACATCTGGAGGCATTCTGTAATCTGTGGACTATCAGAATGTTGATGAAACACAGAAATTGCATCGGGATTGAATACAACAGTCACCATGCGCACTTTCCTCCATGGGAGTAATTCTCAAGCAGTCTATGCTTTGATCGTTCCCTGTAAGACCAGTAGTAGTTTCCGATGCACATCTGGTGGCATTCTGTAATCTGTGGACTATCAGAGTGTTGATGAAACACAGATATTGCATCGAGAATGAATACAACAGACACCATGCGCAGTTTCCTTCATGGGAGTGATGTCTCAAACAGTGTACGCTTTGATCGTTCCCTGGAAGACCAGTAGTAGTTTCAGATGCACATCTCGAGGCATTCTGTACTCTGTGGACTATCAGAGTGTTGATGAAACACAGAAATTTCATCGGGATTGAATGCAACAGTCACCATGCGCTCTTTCCTCTATGAGAGTAATGTCTCTAACAGTGTACGCTTTGATCGTCCCCTGGAAGACCAGTAGTAGTTTCCGATGTATATCTGGAGGCTTTCTGTACTCTGCGGACTATCAGAGTGTTGATGAAACATAGTAATTGCATCGGCATTGAATACAACAGTCACCATGCGCACTTTCCCCCAAGGGAGTAATTCTGAAACAGTCTATTCTTTGACCGTTCACTGTAAGACCAGTAGTAGTTTCCGATGCACATCTGGAGGCATACTGTTGACTATTAGAGAGTTGATGAAACACAGAAATTGCATCGGGATTGAATATAATAGTCACTATGCGCACTTTCCGCCATGGGAGTAATGTCTCAGACAGTCTACGCTTTGATCTTTCCCTGGAAGACCAGTAGTAGTTTCCGATGCACATCTGGAGGCATTCTGTAATTTGTGGACTATCAGAATGTTGATGAAACACAGAAATTGCATCGGGATTGAATACAACAGTCACCAGGCGCACTTTCCTCCATGGGAGTAATGTCTCAAACAGTATACGCTTTGATCGTTCCCTGGAAGACCACTAGTAGTTTCTGATGCACATGTGGTGGCATACTGTAATGTGTAGACTATCAGAGTGTTGATAAAACACAGTAATTCCATCGGGATTAAATACAACAGTCACCATGCGCACTTTCCTCCATGGGAGAAATGTCTCTAACAGTCTACCCTTTGATCATTCCCTGGAAGACCAGTAGTAGTTTCCGATGCACATCTGGAGGCTTTCTGTTCTCTGTGGACTATCAGAGTGTTGATGAAACACAGAAATAGGATCGGGATTGAATACAACAGTCTCCATGCGCAGTTTCCGCCATGGGAGTAATGTCTCCAACAGTCTACGCTTTGATCGTTATCTGGAAGACCAGTAGTAGTTTCCGATGCACATCTGGAGGCAATCTGTAATCTGTGGACTATCAGAGTGTTGATGAAACACAGAAACTGCATCGGGATTGAATACAACAGTCACCATGCGCATTATCCTCCATTCGATTAATATCTAAAACAGCCTACGCTTTGATCGTTCCCTGGAAGACCAGTAGTAGTTTCCGATGCACATCTGAAGAAATTCTGTAATCTGTGGACTATCAGAGTGTTGATGAAACACAGTAATTGCATCGGGATTGAATACAAGTCACCATGCGCACTTTCGTCCATGGGAGTTATGTCTCTAAGAGTCTACGCTTTGATCGTTCCCTGGAAGACCAGTAGTAGTTCCCGATGCACATCTGGAGGCTTTCTGTACTCTGTGGACTATCAGAGTGTTGATGAAACACAGAAATTGCATCGGGATTGAATACAACAGTCTCCATGCGCAGTTTCCTTCATGGTAGTAATGTCTCAAACAGTCTACGCATTGATCGTTCACTGGAGGACCAGTAGTAGTTTCTGATGCACATCTGGTAGGATTCTGTAATGTGTAGACTATCAGAGTGTTGATGAAACACAGTATTTCTATCGGGATTAAATACAACAGTCACCATGCGCACTATCCTCCATGGGAGTAATGTCTCAAACAGTCTACGCTTTGCTCGTTCCCTGGAAGACCAGTAGTAGTTTTCGATGCACATCTGGAGGCTTTCTGTTCTCTGTGGACTATCAGAGTGTTGATGAAACACAGAAATTGCATCGGGATTGAATACAACGGTCACCATGCGCACTTTTCTCCATAAAAATAATGTCTCAACAGTCTACGCTTTGATCGTTCCCTGGAAAACCAGTAGTAGTTTCCGATGCACATCTGGGGGCATTCTGTAATCTGTGGAATATCATAGTGTTGATGAAACACAGAAATTACATCGGGATTGAATACAACAGTCTCCATGCGCACTTTCCTCAATGGGAGTAATTCTCAAACAGTCTATGCTTTGATCGTTCCCTGTAAGACCAGTAGTAGTTTCCGATGCACATCTGAAGGCATTCTGTAATCTGTGGACTATCAGAGTGTTGATGAAACACAGAAATTGCATCGGGATTGAATACAATAGTCACTATGCGCACTTTCCGCCACGGGAGTAATGTCTCAGACAGTCTACGCTTTGATCTTTCCCTGGAAGATCAGTAGTAGTTTCCGATGCACAACTGGAGGCATTCTGTAATTTGTGGACTATCAGAGTGTATGATGAAACACAGAAATTGCATCGGGATTGAATACAACAGTAACCAGGCGCACTTTCCTCCATGGGAGTAATGTCTCAAACAGTCTACGATTTGATCGTTCCCTGGAAGACCACTAGCAGTTTCTGATGCACATCTGGTGGCATTCTGTAATGTGTAGACTATCAGAGTGTTGATGAAACACAGTAATTCTATCGGGATTAAATACAACAGTCACCATGCGCACCTTCCTCCATGGGAGTAATGTCTCTAACAGTCTACGCTTTGCCCATTCCCTGGAAGACCAGTAGTAGTTTCCGATGCACATCTGGAGGCTTTCTGTCCTCTGTGAACTATCAGAGTGTTGATGAAACACAAAAATTGCATCGGGATTCAATACAACAGTCACCATGCGCACTTTCCTCCAAGGGAATAATGTCTCAAACAGTCAACGCTTTGATCGTTCCCTGTAAGACCAGCAATAGTTTCCGATGCACATCTGAAGGCATTCTGTAATCTGTGGACTAACAGAGTGTTGATGAGACACAGAAATTGCATCGGGATTGAATACAATAGTCACCATGCGCACTTTCCGCCATGGAGTAATGTCTCCAACAGTCTACGCTTTGATCGTTCCCTGGAAGACCAGTAGTAGTTTCCGATGCACATCTGGAGGCTTTCCGTAATCTGTGGACTATCAGAGTGTTGATGAAACACAGAAATTGCATCGGCATTGAATACAACAGTCACCATGCGCACTTTCCTCCATGGGAGTAATGTCTCTAACAGTCTACGCTTTGATCGTTCCCTGGAAGACCAGTAGTAGTTTCCGATGCACATCTGGAGGCTTTGTGTACTCTGTGGACTATCAGAGTGTTGATGAAACACAGAAATTGCATCTTGATTGAATACAACAGTCTCCATGCGCACATTCCTCCATAAAAGAAAGGTCTCAAACAGTCTACGCTTTGATCGTTCCCTGGGAGACCAGTAGTAGTTTCCGATGAATATCTGGAGGCATTCTGTAATTTGTGGACTATCAGAGTGTATGATGAAACACAGAAATTGCAACGGGATTGAATACAACAGTCACCAGGCGCACTTTCCTCCATGGGAGTAATGTCTCAAACAGTCTGCGCTTTGATCGTTCCCTGGAAGACCACTAGTAGTTTCTGATGCACATCTGGTGGCATTCTGTAATGTGTAGACTATCAGAGTGTTGATGAAACACAGAAACTGCATCGGGATTGAATACAACAGTCACCATGCGCATTATCCTCCATGCGATTAATAACTAAAACAGCCTACGCTTTAATCGTTCCCTGGAAGACCAGTAGTAGTTATTGATGCACATCTGAAGAAATTCTGTAATCTGTGGACTATCAGAGTTTTGATGAAATACAGATATTGCATCGGGATTGAATACAATAGTCACCATGCGCACTTTCCGCCATGGGAGTAATGTCTCCAACAGTCTACGCTTTGATCGTTGCCTGGAAGACCAGTAGTAGTTTCCGATGCACATCTGAAGGCATTCTGTAATCTGTGGACTATCAGAGTGTTGATGAAACACAGAAATTGCATCAGGATTGAATACAATAGTCACCATGCGCACTTTCCGCCATGGGAGTAATGTCTCCAACAGTCTACGCTTTGATCGTTGCCTGGAAGACCAGTAGTAGTTTCCGATGCACATCTGGAGGCATTCTGTAATCTGTGGACTATCAGAGTGTTGATGAAACACCGAAATTGCATCGGGATTGAATACAATAGACTCCATGCGCACTATCCTGCATGCGAGTAATATCTAAAACAGCCTACGCTTTGATCGTTCCCTGGAAGACCAGTAGTAGTTTCCGATGCACATCTGGAGGCTTTGTGTACTCTGTGGACTATCAGAGTGTTGATGAAACACAGAAATTGCTTCTTGATTGAATACAACAGTCTCCATGGGCACATTCCTCCATAAAAGAAAGGTCTCAAACAGTCTACGCTTTGATCGTTCCCTGGGAGACCAGTGGTAGTTTCCGATGAACATCTGGAGGCATTCTGTAATTTGTGGACTATCAGAGTGTTGACGAAACACAGAAATTGCATCGGGATTGAATACAACAGTCACCATGCGCACTTTCCTAGACGGGAGTAATGTCTCAAACAATCTACGCTTTGATCGTTCCCTGGGAGACCAGTAGTAGTTTCCGATGCAAATCTGGTGGCATTCTGTAATGTGTAGACTATCAGAGTGTTGATGAAACACAGTAATTGCATCGGGATTAAATACAACAGTCACCATGCGCACCTTCCTCCATGGGAGTAATGTCTCTAACAGTCTACGCTTTGCCCATTCCCTGGAAGACCAGTAGTAGTTTCCGATGCACATCTGAAGAAATTCTGTAATCTGTGGACTATCAGAGTGTTGATGAAACACAGTAATTGCATCGGGATTGAATACAAGTCACCATGCGCACTTTCGTCCATGGGAGTTATGTCTCTAAGAGTCTACGCTTTGATCGTTCCCTGGAAGACAAGTAGTAGTTCCCGATGCACATCTGGAGGCTTTCTGTACTCTGTGGACTATCAGAGTGTTGATGAAACACAGAAATTGCATCGGGATTGAATACAACAGTCTCCATGCGCAGTTTCCTTCATGGTAGTAATGTCTCAAACAGTCTACGCATTGATCGTTCACTGGAGGACCAGTAGTAGTTTCTGATGCACATCTGGTAGGATTCTGTAATGTGTAGACTATCAGAGTGTTGATGAAACACAGTATTTCTATCGGGATTAAATACAACAGTCACCATGCGCACTATCCTCCATGGGAGTAATGTCTCAAACAGTCTACGCTTTGCTCGTTCCCTGGAAGACCAGTAGTAGTTTTCGATGCACATCTGGAGGCTTTCTGTTCTCTGTGGACTATCAGAGTGTTGATGAAACACAGAAATTGCATCGGGATTGAATACAACGGTCACCATGCGCACTTTTCTCCATAAAAATAATGTCTCAACAGTCTACGCTTTGATCGTTCCCTGGAAAACCAGTAGTAGTTTCCGATGCACATCTGGGAGCATTCTGTAATCTGTGGAATATCATAGTGTTGATGAAACACAGAAATTGCATCGGGATTGAATACAACAGTCTCCATGCGCACTTTCCTCAATGGGAGTAATTCTCAAACAGTCTATGCTTTGATCGTTCCCTGTAAGACCAGTAGTAGTTTCCGATGCACATCTGAAGGCATTCTGTAATCTGTGGACTATCAGAGTGTTGATGAAACACAGAAATTGCAACGGGATTGAATACAATAGTCACTATGCGCACTTTCCGCCATGGGAGTAATGTCTCAGACAGTCTACGCTTTGATCTTTCCCTGGAAGATCAGTAGTAGTTTCCGATGCACAACTGGAGGCATTCTGTAATTTGTGGACTATCAGAGTGTATGATGAAACACAGAAATTGCATCGGGATTGAATACAACAGTCACCAGGCGCACTTTCCTCCATGGGAGTAATGTCTCAAACAGTCTACGATTTGATCGTTCCCTGGAAGACCACTAGCAGTTTCTGATGCACATCTGGTGGCATTCTGTAATGTGTAGACTATCAGAGTGTTGATGAAACACAGTAATTCTATCGGGAGTAAATACAACAGTCACCATGCGCACCTTCCTCCATGGGAGTAATGTCTCTAACAGTCTACGCTTTGCCCATTCCCTGGAAGACCAGTAGTAGTTTCCGATGCACATCTGGAGGCTTTCTGTCCTCTGTGAACTATCAGAGTGTTGATGAAACACAAAAATTGCATCGGGATTCAATACAACAGTCACCATGCGCACTTTCCTCCAAGGGAATAATGTCTCAAACAGTCAACGCTTTGATCGTTCCCTGTAAGACCAGCAATAGTTTCCGATGCACATCTGAAGGCATTCTGTAATCTGTGGACTAACAGAGTGTTGATGAGACACAGAAATTGCATCGGGATTGAATACAATAGTCACCATGCGCACTTTCCGCCATGGAGTAATGTCTCCAACAGTCTACGCTTTGATCGTTCCCTGGAAGACCAGTAGTAGTTTCCGATGCACATCTGGAGGCATTCTGTAATCTGTGGACTATCAGAGTGTTGATGAAACACAGAAATTGCATCGGCATTGAATACAACAGTCACCATGCGCACTTTCCTCCATGGGAGTAATGTCTCTAACAGTCTACGCTTTGATCGTTCCCTGGAAGACCAGTAGTAGTTTCCGATGCACATCTGGAGGCTTTGTGTACTCTGTGGACTATCAGAGTGTTGATGAAACACAGAAATTGCATCTTGATTGAATACAACAGTCTCCATGCGCACATTCCTCCATAAAAGAAAGGTCTCAAACAGTCTACGCTTTGATCGTTCCCTGGGAGACCAGTAGTAGTTTCCGATGAATATCTGGAGGCATTCTGTAATTTGTGGACTATCAGAGTGTATGATGAAACACAGAAATTGCAACGGGATTGAATACAACAGTCACCAGGCGCACTTTCCTCCATGGGAGTAATGTCTCAAACAGTCTACGCTTTGATCGTTCCCTGGAAGACCACTAGTAGTTTCTGATGCACATCTGGTGGCATTCTGTAATGTGTAGACTATCAGAGTGTTGATGAAACACAGAAACTGCATCGGGATTGAATACAACAGTCACCATGCGCATTATCCTCCATGCGATTAATAACTAAAACAGCCTACGCTTTAATCGTTCCCTGGAAGACCAGTAGTAGTTATTGATGCACATCTGAAGAAATTCTGTAATCTGTGGACTATCGGAGTGTTGATGAAACACAGTAATTGCATCGGGATTGAATACAAGTCACCATGCTCACTTTCCTCCATGGGAGTAATGTCTCTAAGAGTCTACGCATTGATCGTTCACTGGAAGACCAGTAGTAGTTTCTGATGCACATCTGGTGGCACTCCGTAATCTGTGACTATCAGACTGTTGATGAAACACAGAAATTGCATCGAGATTGAATACAACACTCACCATGCGCACTTTCCTCCATGGGAGTAATGTCTCAAACAGTCTACGCTTTGCTCGTTCCCTGGAAGACCAGTAGTAGTTTCCGATGCACATCTGAAGGAATTCTGTAATCTGTGGACTATCAGAGTTTTGATGAAATACAGATATTGCATCGGGATTGAATACAATAGTCACCATGCGCACTTTCCGCCATGGGAGTAATGTCTCCAACAGTCTACGCTTTGATCGTTGCCTGGAAGACCAGTAGTAGTTTCCGATGCACATCTGAAGGCATTCTGTAATCTGTGGACTATCAGAGTGTTGATGAAACACAGAAATTGCATCAGGATTGAATACAATAGTCACCATGCGCACTTTCCGCCATGGGAGTAATGTCTCCAACAGTCTACGCTTTGATCGTTCCCTGGAAGACCAGTAGTAGTTTCCGATGCACATCTGGAGGCTTTGTGTACTCTGTGGACTATCAGAGTGTTGATGAAACACAGAAATTGCTTCTTGATTGAATACAACAGTCTCCATGGGCACATTCCTCCATAAAAGAAAGGTCTCAAACAGTCTACGCTTTGATCGTTCCCTGGGAGACCAGTGGTAGTTTCCGATGAACATCTGGAGGCATTCTGTAATTTGTGGACTATCAGAGTGTTGACGAAACACAGAAATTGCATCGGGATTGAATACAACAGTCACCATGCGCACTTTCCTAGACGGGAGTAATGTCTCAAACAATCTACGCTTTGATCGTTCCCTGGGAGACCAGTAGTAGTTTCCGATGCAAATCTGGTGGCATTCTGTAATGTGTAGACTATCAGAGTGTTGACGAAACACAGTAATTGCATCGGGATTGAATACAACAGTCACCATGCGCACTTTCCTCCATGGGAGTAATGTCTCTAACAGTCTACGCTTTGATCGTTCCCTGGAAGACCAGTAGTAGTTTACGATGAACATCTGGTGGCTTTCTGTACTCTGTGGACTATCGGAGTGTTCATGAAACAAATTAATTGCATCGGAATTGAATACAACAGTCTCCATGCGCACTTTCCTCCATGGGAGTAATTCTCAAAGAGTCTATGTTTTGATCGTTCCCTGTAAGACCAGTAGTAGTTTCCGATGCACATCTGAAGTCATTCTGTAATCTGTGGACTATCAGAGTGTTGATGAAACACAGAAATTGCATCGGGATTGAATACAATTGTCACTATGCGCACATTCCGCCATGGGAGTAATGTCTCAGACAGTCTACGCTTTGATCTTTCCCTGGAAGACCAGTAGTAGTTTCCGATGCACATCTGGAGGCATTCTGTAATTTGTGGACTATCAGAGTGTATGATGAAACACAGAAATTGCATCGGGATTGAATACAACAGTCACCAGGCGCAGTTTCCTCCATGGGAGTAATGTCTCAAACAGTCTACGCTTTGATCGTTCCCTGGAAGACCACTAGTAGTTTCTGATGCACATCTGGTGGCATTCTGTAATGTGTAGACTATCAGAGTGTTGATGAAACACAGTAATTCAATCGGGATTAAATACAACAGTCACCATGCGCACTATCCTCCATGGGAGTAATGTCTCTAACAGTCTACGCTTTGCTCGTTCCCTGGAAGACCAGTAGTAGTTTCCGATGCACATCTGAAGGCATTCTGTAATCTGTGGACTATCAGTGTGTTGATGAAACACAGTAATTCTATCGGGATTAAATACAACAGTCACCATGCGCACTTTCCTCCATGGGAGTAATGTCTCAAACAGTCTACGCTTTGCTCGTTCCCTGGAAGACCAGTAGTAGTTTCCGATGCACATCTGAAGGCATTCTGTAATCTGTGGACTATCAGAGTGTTGATGAAACACAGAAATTGCATCGGGATTGAATACAATAGTCACTATGCGCACATTCCGCCACGGGAGTAATGTCTCAGACAGTCTACGCTTTGATCTTTCCTTGGAAGACCAGTAGTAGTTTCCGATGCACATCTGGAGGCATTCTGTAATTTGTGGACTATCAGAGTGTATGATGAAACACAGAAATTCCATCGGGATTGAATACAACAGTCACCAGGCGCAGTTTCCTCCATGGGAGTAATGTCTCAAACAGTCTATGCTTTGATCGTTCCCTGGAAGACCACTAGTAGTTTCTGATGCACATCTGGTGGCATTCTGTAATGTGTAGACTATCAGAGTGTTGATGAAACACAGTAATTCAATCGGGATTAAATACAACAGTCACCATGCGCACTTTCCTCCATGGGAGTAATGTCTCTAACAGTCTACGGTTTGCTCGTTCCCTGGAAGACCAGTAGTAGTTTCCGATGCACATCTGGAGGCTTTCTGTTCTCTGTGGTCTATCAGAGTGTTGATGAAACACAGAAATTGCATCGGGATTGAATACAACCGTCACCATGCGCACTTTCCTCCATGGGAGTAATGTCTCAAGCAGTCAACGCTTTGATCGTTCCCTGGAAGACCAGTAGTAGTTTCCGATGCACATCTGAAGGCATTCTGTATATGTGGACTATCAGAGTGTTGATGAAACACAGAAATTGCATCGGGATTGACTACAAGAGTCACCATGCGCACTTTCCGCCATGGGAGTAATGTCTCCAACAATCTACGCTTTGACCGTTCCCTGGAAGACCAGTAGTAGTTTCCGATGCACATCTGGAGGCATTCTGTAATCTGTGGACTATCAGAGTGTTGATGAAACACAGAAATTGCATCGGGATTGAATACAACAGTCACCATGCGCACTATCCTCCATGCGAGTAATATCTAAAACAGCCTACGCTTTGATCGTTCCCTGGAAGACCAGTAGTAATTATTGATGCATATCTGAAGAAATTCTGTAATCTGTTTATTATCAGAGTGATGATGAAACACAGTAATTGCATCGGGATTGAATACAACAGTCACCATGCGCACTTTCCTCCATGGGAGTAATGTGTCTAACAGTCTACGCTTTGATCGTTCCTTGGAAGACCAGTAGTAGTTTCCGATGCACATCTGGAGGCTTTCTGTTCTCTGTGGACTATCAGAGTGTTGATGAAACACAGAAATTGCATCGGGATTGTATACAATAGTCACTATGCGCACTTTCCGCCATGGGAGTAATGTCTCAGACAGTCTACGCTTTGATCATTCCCTGGAAGACCAGTAGTAGTTCCCGATGCACATCTGGAGGCTATCTGTACTCTGTGGACTATCAGAGTGTTGATGAAACACAGAAATTGCATCGGGATTGAATACAACAGTCACCTGGCGCATTTTCCTCGATGGGAGTAATGTCTCAAACAGTCTACGCTTTGATCGTTCCCTTGAAGACCAGTAGTAGTTTCCGATGCACATCTGCAGTCATTCTGTAATCTGTGGACTATCAGACTGTTGATGAAACACAGAAATTGCATCGAGATTGAAAACAACAGTCACCATGAGCACTTTCCTCCATAAAGGTAATGTCTCAACAGTCTACGCTTTGATCGTTCCCTGGAAGACCACTAGTAGTTTCTGATGCACATCTGGAGGCATTCTGTAATCTGTGGAATATCATAGTGTTGATGAAACACAGAAATTGCATCGGGATTGAATACAACAGTCTCCATGCGCACTTTCCTCCATGGGAGTAATTCTCAAACTGTCTATGCTTTGATCGTTCCCTGTAGGACCAGTAGTAGTTTCCGATGCACATCTGAAGGCATTCTGTAATCTGTGGACTATCAGAGTGTTGATGAAACACAGAAATTGCATCGGGATTGAATACAATAGTCACTATGCGCACTTTCCGCCATGGGAGTAATGTCTCAGACAGTCTACGCTTTGATCTTTCCCTGGAAGACCAGTAGTAGTTTCCGATGCACATCTGGAGACATTCTGTAATTTGTGGACTATCAGAGTGTATGATGAAACACAGAAATTGCATCGGGATTGAATACAACAGTCACCTGGCGCACTTTCCTCGATGGGAGTAATGTCTCAAACAGTCTACGCTTTGATCGTTCCCTGGAAGACCACTAGTAGTTTCTGATGCACATCTGGTGGCATTCTGTAATGTGTAGACTATCAGAGTGTTGATGAAACACAGTAATTCTATCGGGATTAAATACAACAGTCACCATGCGCACTTTCCTCCATGGGAGTAATGTCTCTAACAGTCTACGCTTTGCTCGTTCCCTGGAAGACCAGTAGTAGTTTCCGATGCACATCTGGAGGCATTCTGTAATTTGTGGACTATCAGAGTGTATGATGAAACACAGAAATTCCATCGGGATTGAATACAACAGTCACCAGGCGCAGTTTCCTCCATGGGAGTAATGTCTCAAACAGTCTATGCTTTGATCGTTCCCTGGAAGACCACTAGTAGTTTCTGATGCACATCTGGTGGCATTCTGTAATGTGTAGACTATCAGAGTGTTGATGAAACACAGTAATTCAATCGGGATTAAATACAACAGTCACCATGCGCACTTTCCTCCATGGGAGTAATGTCTCTAACAGTCTACGGTTTGCTCGTTCCCTGGAAGACCAGTAGTAGTTTCCGATGCACATCTGGAGGCTTTCTGTTCTCTGTGGTCTATCAGAGTGTTGATGAAACACAGAAATTGCATCGGGATTGAATACAACCGTCACCATGCGCACTTTCCTCCATGGGAGTAATGTCTCAAGCAGTCAACGCTTTGATCGTTCCCTGGAAGACCAGTAGTAGTTTCCGATGCACATCTGAAGGCATTCTGTATATGTGGACTATCAGAGTGTTGATGAAACACAGAAATTGCATCGGGATTGACTACAAGAGTCACCATGCGCACTTTCCGCCATGGGAGTAATGTCTCCAACAATCTACGCTTTGACCGTTCCCTGGAAGACCAGTAGTAGTTTCCGATGCACATCTGGAGGCATTCTGTAATCTGTGGACTATCAGAGTGTTGATGAAACACAGAAATTGCATCGGGATTGAATACAACAGTCACCATGCGCACTATCCTCCATGCGAGTAATATCTAAAACAGCCTACGCTTTGATCGTTCCCTGGAAGACCAGTAGTAATTATTGATGCATATCTGAAGAAATTCTGTAATCTGTTTATTATCAGAGTGATGATGAAACACAGTAATTGCATCGGGATTGAATACAACAGTCACCATGCGCACTTTCCTCCATGGGAGTAATGTGTCTAACAGTCTACGCTTTGATCGTTCCTTGGAAGACCAGTAGTAGTTTCCGATGCACATCTGGAGGCTTTCTGTTCTCTGTGGACTATCAGAGTGTTGATGAAACACAGAAATTGCATCGGGATTGTATACAATAGTCACTATGCGCACTTTCCGCCATGGGAGTAATGTCTCAGACAGTCTACGCTTTGATCATTCCCTGGAAGACCAGTAGTAGTTCCCGATGCACATCTGGAGGCTTTCTGTACTCTGTGGACTATCAGAGTGTTGATGAAACACAGAAATTGCATCGGGATTGAATACAACAGTCACCTGGCGCATTTTCCTCGATGGGAGTAATGTCTCAAACAGTCTACGCTTTGATCGTTCCCTTGAAGACCAGTAGTAGTTTCCGATGCACATCTGCAGTCATTCTGTAATCTGTGGACTATCAGACTGTTGATGAAACACAGAAATTGCATCGAGATTGGAAACAACAGTCACCATGAGCACTTTCCTCCATAAAGGTAATGTCTCAACAGTCTACGCTTTGATCGTTCCCTGGAAGACCACTAGTAGTTTCTGATGCACATCTGGAGGCATTCTGTAATCTGTGGAATATCATAGTGTTGATGAAACACAGAAATTGCATCGGGATTGAATACAACAGTCTCCATGCGCACTTTCCTCCATGGGAGTAATTCTCAAACTGTCTATGCTTTGATCGTTCCCTGTAGGACCAGTAGTAGTTTCCGATGCACATCTGAAGGCATTCTGTAATCTGTGGACTATCAGAGTGTTGATGAAACACAGAAATTGCATCGGGATTGAATACAATAGTCACTATGCGCACTTTCCGCCATGGGAGTAATGTCTCAGACAGTCTACGCTTTGATCTTTCCCTGGAAGACCAGTAGTAGTTTCCGATGCACATCTGGAGACATTCTGTAATTTGTGGACTATCAGAGTGTATGATGAAACACAGAAATTGCATCGGGATTGAATACAACAGTCACCTGGCGCACTTTCCTCGATGGGAGTAATGTCTCAAACAGTCTACGCTTTGATCGTTCCCTGGAAGACCACTAGTAGTTTCTGATGCACATCTGGTGGCATTCTGTAATGTGTAGACTATCAGAGTGTTGATGAAACACAGTAATTCTATCGGGATTAAATACAACAGTCACCATGCGCACTTTCCTCCATGGGAGTAATGTCTCTAACAGTCTACGCTTTGCTCGTTCCCTGGAAGACCGGTAGTAGTTTCCGATGCACATCTGTAGGCTTTCTGTTCTCTGTGAACTATCAGAGTGTTGATGAAACACAGAAATTGCATCGGGATTGAATACAACAGTCACCATGCGCACTTTCCTCCATGGGCGTAATGTCTCAAACAGACTACGCATTGATCGTTCACTGGAAGACCAGTAGTAGTTTCTGATGCACATCTGGTAGGATTCTGTAATGTGTTGACTATCAGAGTGTTGATGAAACACAGTAATTCTATCGGGATTAAATACAACAGTCAACATGCGCACTATCCTCCATGGGAGTAATGTCTCTAACAGTCTACGCTTTGCTCGTTCCCTGGAAGACCAGTAGTAGTTTCCGATGCACATCTGAAGGCATTCTGTATTCTGTGGACTGTCAGAGTGTTGATGAAACACAGAAATTGCATCGGGATTGAATACAACAGTCACCATGCGCACTTTCCTCCATAAAAGTAATGTCTCAACAGTCTACGCTTTGATCGTTCCCTGGAAGACCACTAGTAGTTTATGATGCACATCTGGAGGCATTCTGTAATCTGTGGAATATCATAGTGTTGATGAAACACAGAGATTGCATCGGGATAGAATACAACAGTCTCCATGCGCACTTTCCTCCATGGGAGTAATTCTCAAACAGTCTATGCTTTGATCGTTCCCTGTAAGACCAGTAGTAGTTTCCGATGCACATCTGAAGCATTCTGTAATCTGTGGACTATCAGAGTGTTGATGAAACACAGAAATTGCATCGGGATTGAATACAATAGTCACTATGCGCACTTTCCGCCATGGGAGTAATGTCTCAGACAGTCTACGCTTTGATCTTTCCCTGGAAGACCAGTAGTAGTTTCCGATGCACATCTGGAGGCATTCTGTAATTTGTGGACTATCAGAGTGTATGATGAAACACAGAAATTGCATCGGGATTGAATACAACAGTCACCTAGCGCACTTTCCTCCATGGGAGTAATGTCTCAAACAGTCTACGCTTTGATCGTTCCCTGGAAGACCACTAGTAGTTTCTGATGCACATCTGGTGGCATTCTGTAATGTGTAGACTATCAGAGTGTTGATGTAACACAGTAATTCTATCGGGATTAAATACAACAGTCACCATGCGCACTTTCATCCATGGGAGTAATGTCTCTACCAGTCTACGCTTTGATTGTTAACTGGAAGACCAGTAGTAGTTTACGATGAACATCTGGAGGCTTTCTGTACTCTGTGGACTATCGGAGTGTTCATAAAACAAATAAATTGCATCGGGATTGAATACAACAGTCTCCATGCGCACTTTCCTCCATGGGAGTAATGTCTCAAACAGTCAACGCTTTGATCGTTCTCTAGAAGACCAGTAGTAGTTTCCGATGCAGATCTGGTGGCATTCTGTAATGTGTAGACTATCAGAGTGTTGATGAAACAAAGTAATTGCATCGGGATTGAATACCACAGTCACCATGCGCACTTTCCTCCATGGGAGTAATGTCTCTAACAGTCCCCGCTTTGATCTTTCCCTGGAAGACCAGTAGTAGTTTCCGATGCACATCTGGAGGCTTTCTGTACTCTGTGGACTATCAGAGAGTTGATGAAACACAGAAATTGAATCGGGATTGAATAGAACAGTCACCATGCGCACTTTCCTCCAATGGGAGTAATTCTCAAAGAGTCTATGCTTTGATCTTTCCTTGGATAACCAGTAGTAGTTTCCGATGAACATCTGGAGGCATTCTATAATTTGTGGACTATCAGAGTGTTGATGAAACACAGAAATTGCATCGGGATTGAATACAACAGTCACCATGCGCACTTTCCTCCTTGGAAGTAATGTCTCAAACAGTATACGCTTTGATCGTTCCGTGGAAGACCAGTAGTAGTTTCCGATGCACATGTGGAGGCATTCTGTAGTCTGTGGACTATAAGAGTGTTGATGAAACACAGAAATTGCATCGGGATTGAAAACAACAGTCACCATGCGCACTTTCCTCCATGGGAGTAATGTCTCTAACAGTCTACGCTTTGATTGTTAACTGGAAGACCAGTAGTAGTTTACGATGAACATCTGGAGGCTTTCTGTACTCTGTGGACTATCGGAGTGTTCATGAAACAAATAAATTGCATCGGGATTGAATACAACAGTCTCCATGCGCACTTTCCTCCATGGGAGTAATTCTCAAAGAGTCTATGCTTTGATCGTTCCCTGTAAGACCAGTAGTAGTTTCCGATGCACATCTGAAGGCATTCTGTAATCTGTGGACTATCAGAGTGTTGATGAAACACAGAAATTGCATCGGGATTGAATACAATAGTCACTATGTGCACTTTCCGCCATGGGAGTAATGTCTCAGACAGTCTACGCTTTGATCTTTCCCAGGAAGACCAGTAGTAGTTTCCGATGCACATCTGGAGGCATTCTGTAATTTGTGGACTATCAGAGTGTATGATGAAACACAGAAATTGCATCGGGATTGAATACAACAGTCACCAGGGGCACTTTCCTCCATGGGAGTAATGTCTCAAACAGTCTACGCTTTGATCGTTCCCTGGAAGACCACTAGTAGTTTCTGATGCACATCTGCTGGCATTCTGTAATGTGTAGACTATCAGAGTGTTGATGAAACACAGTAATTATATCGGGATTAAATACAACAGTCACCATGCGCACTTTCCTCCATGGGAGTAATGTCTCTAACAGTCTACGCTTTGCTCGTTCCCTGGAAGACCAGTAGTAGTTTCCGATGCACATCTGGAGGCTTTCTGTTCTCTGTGGACTATCAGAGTGTTGATGAAACACAGAAATTGCATCGGGATTGAATACAACAGTCACCATGCGCGCTTTCCTCCATGGGAGTAATGTCTCAAACAGTCAACGCTTTGATCGTTCCCTGGAAGACCAGTAGTAGTTTCCGATGCACATCTGAAGGCATTCTGTAATCTGTGGACTATCAGAGTGTTGATGAAACACAGAAATTGCATCGGGATTGAATACAACAGTCACCTGGCGCACTTTCCTCGATGAGAGTAATGTCTCAAACAGTCTACGCTTTGATCGTTCCCTGGAAGACCACTAGTAGTTACTGATGCACATCTGGTGGCATTCTGTAATGTGTAGACTATCAGAGTGTTGATGAAACACAGTAATTCTATCGGGATTAAATACAACAGTCACGATGCGCACTTTCCTCCAATGGGAGTAATTCTCAAAGAGTCTATGATTTGATCTTTCCTTGGAAAACCAGTAGTAGTTTCCGATGAACATCTTGAGGCATTCTATAATTTGTGGACTATCAGAGTGTTGATGAAACACAGAAATTGCATCGGGATTGAATACAACAGTCACCATGCGCACTTTCCTCCATGGGAGTAATGTCTCAAACAGTATACGCTTTGATCGTTCCGTGGAAGACCAGTAGTAGTTTCCGATGCACATGTGGAGGCATTCTGTAGTCTGTGGACTATAAGAGTGTTGATGAAACACAGAAATTGCATCGGGATTGAAAACAACAGTCACCATGCGCACTTTCTTCCATGGGAGTAATGTCTCTAACAGTCTACGCTTTGATTGTTAACTGGAAGACCAGTAGTAGTTTACGATGAACATCTGGAGGCTTTCTGTACTCTGTGGACTATCGGAGTGTTCATGAAACAAATAAATTGCATCGGGATTGAATACAACAGTCTCCATGCGCACTTTCCTTCATGGGAGTAATTCTCAAAGAGTCTATGCTTTGATCGTTCCCTGTAAGACCAGTAGTAGTTTCCGATGCACATCTGAAGGCATTCTGTAATCTGTGGACTATCAGAGTGTTGATGAAACACAGAAATTGCATCGGGATTGAATACAAAAGTCACTATGCGCACTTTCCGCCATGGGAGTAATGTCTCAGACAGTCTACGCTTTGATCTTTCCCAGGAAGAGCAGTAGTAGTTTCCGATGCACATCTGGAGGCATTCTGTAATTTGTGGACTATCAGAGTGTATGATGAAACACAGAAATTGCATCGGGATTGAATACAACAGTCACCAGGCGCACTTTCCTCCATGGGAGTAATGTCTCAAACAGTCTACGCTTTGATCGTTCCCTGGAAGACCACTAGTAGTTTCTGATGCACATCTGCTGGCATTCTGTAATGTGTAGACTATCAGAGTGTTGATGAAACACAGTAATTATATCGCGATTAAATACAACAGTCACCATGCGCACTTTCCTCCATGGGAGTAATGTCTCTAACAGTCTACGCTTTGCTCGTTCCCTGGAAGACCAGTAGTAGTTTCCGATGCACATCTGGAGGCTTTCTGTTCTCTGTGGACTATCAGAGTGTTGATGAAACACAGAAATTGCATCGGGATTGAATACAACAGTCACCATGCGCGCTTTCCTCCATGGGAGTAATGTCTCAAACAGTCCACGCTTTGATCGTTCCCTGGAAGACCAGTAGTAGTTTCCGATGCACATCTGAAGGCATTCTGTAATCTGTGGACTATCAGAGTGGTGATGAAACACAGAAATTGCATCGGGATTGAATACAATAGTCACCATGCGCACTTTCCGCCATGGGAGTAATGTCTCCAACAATCTACGCTTTGATCGCTCCCTGGAAGACCAGTAGTAGTTTCCGATGCACATATGGAGGCATTCTGTAATCTGTGGACTATCAGAGTGTTGATGTAACACAGAAATTGCATCGTGATTGAATACAACAGTCACCATGCGCACTATCCTCCATGCGAGTAATATCTAAAACAGCCTACGCTTTGATCGTTCCCTGGAAGACCAGTAGTAATTATTGATGCATATCTGAAGAAATTTTGTAATCTGTGGACTATCAGAGTGATGATGAAACACAGTAATTGCATCGGGATTGAATACAACAGTCACCATGCGCACTTTCCTCCATGGGAGTAATGTGTCTAAGAGTCTACGGTTTGATCGTTCGCTGGAAGACCAGTAGTAGTTTCCGATGCACATCTGGAGGCTTTCTGTTCCCTGTGGACTATCAGAGTGTTGATGAAACACAGAAATTGCATCGGGATTGTATACAATAGTCACTATGCGCACTTTCCGCCATGGGAGTAATGTCTCAGACAGTCTACGCTTTGATCTTTCCCTGGAAGACCAGTAGTAGTTTCCGATGCACATCTGGAGGCATTCTGTAATTTGTGGACTATCAGAGTGTATGATGAAACACAGAAATTGCATCGGGATTGAATACAACAGTCACCTGGCGCACTTTCCTCCATGGGAGTAATGTCTCAAAGAGTCTACGCTTTGATCGTTCCCTGGAAGACCACTAGTAGTTTGTGATGCACATCTGGTGGCATTCTGTAATGTGTAGACTATCAGAGTGTTGATGAAACACAGTAATTCTATCGGGATTAAATACAACAGTCACCATGCGCACTTTCCTCCATGGGAGTAATGTCTCTAACAGTCTACGCTTTGCTCGTTCCCTGGAAGACCGGTAGTAGTTTCCGATGCACATCTGTAGGCTTTCTGTTCTCTGTGGACTATCAGAGTGTTGATGAAACACAGAAATTGCATCGGGATTGAATACAACAGTCACCATGCGCACTTTCCTCCATGGGAGTAATGTCTCAAACAGTCAACGCATTGATCGTTCTCTAGAAGACCAGTAGTAGTTTCTGACGCACATCTGAAGGCATTCTGTAATCTGTGGACTATCAGAGTGTTGATGAAACACAGAAATTGCATCGGGATTGAATACAATAGTCACCATGCGCACTTTCCGCCATGGGAGTAATGACTCCAACAGTCTACGCTTTGATCGTTCCCTGGAAGACCAGTAGTAGTTTCCGATGCACATCTGGAGGCATTCTGTAATCTGTGGACTATCAGAGTGTTGATGATACACAGAAATTGCATCGGGATTGAATACAACAGTCACCATGCGCACTATCCTCCATGCGAGTAATATCTAAAACAGCCTACGCTTTGATCGTTCCCTGGAAGACCTGTAGTTGTTATTGATGCATATCTGAAGAAATTCTGTAATCTGTGGACTATCAGAGTGTTGATGAAACACAGTAATTGCATCGGGATTGAATATAACAGTCACCATGCGCACTTTCCTCCATGGGAGTAATGTCTCTAACAGTCTACGCTTTGATCGTTCCCTGGAAGACCAGTAAAAGTTTCCGATGCACATCTGGAGGCTTTCTGTACTCTGTGGACTATCAGAGTGTTGATGAAAAACAGAAATTGCATCTTGATTGAATACAACAGTCTCCATGCGCAGTTTCCTCCATGGGAGTAATGTCTCAAACAGTCTACGCTTTGATCGTTCCCTGGTAGACCAGTAGTAGTTTCAATTGCACATCTGGAGGCATTCTGTAATCTTTGGACTACCAGAGTGTTGATTAAACACCGAAATTGCATCGGGATTGAATACAACAGTCACCATGCGCACTTTACTAAATGGAAATAATGTCTCTAACAGTCTACGCTTTGATCGTTCCCTGGAAGACCAGTAGTAGTTTCCGATGCACATATGGAGGCTTTCCGTAATCTGTGGACTATCAGAGTGTTGATGAAACACAGAAATTGCATCGGGATTGAATACAACAGTCAACATGCGCACTTTCCTCCATGGGAGTAATGTTTCAAAGAGTTTACGCTTTGATCGTTCCCTGGAAGACCAGTAGCAGTTTCCGATGCACATGTGGAGGCATTCTGTAATCTGTGGAGTATCAGAGTGTTGATGAAACACAGAAATTGCATCGGGATTGAATACAACAGTCAGCATGCGCACAATCCTCCATAAAAGAAATGTCTCAACAGTCTACGCTTTGTTCGTTCCCTGGAAGACCTGTAGTAGTTTCCGATGCACTTCTGGAGGCATTCTGTAATCTGTGGAATATTAGAGTGTTGATGAAACACAGAAATTGCATCGGGATTGAATACAACAGTCACCATGCGCACTTTCCTCCATGGGAGTAATGTATCAAACAGTCTACGCTTTGATCGTTCCCTGGAAGACCAGTAGTAGTTTCCGATGCAAATCTGGAGGCATTCTGTAATCTGTGGAGTATCAGAGTGTTGATGAAACACAGAAATTGCATCGGGATTGAATACAAGATTCTCCATGCGCAGTTTCCTCCATGGGAGTAATGTCTCAAACAGTCTACGTTTTGATGGTTCCTTGGAAGACCAGTAGAGGTTTGCGACGAACATCTGGAGGCATTCTGTAATCTGTGGACTATCAGAGTGTTGATGAAACACAGAAATTGCATCGGGAATGAATACAACAGACACCATGCGCAGTTTCCTCCATGGGAGTGATGTCTCAAACAGTCTACGCTTTGATCGTTCCCTGGAAGACTAGTAGTAGTTTCAGATGCACATCTGGGGGCTCTCTGTAATCTGTGGACTATCAGAGTGTTGATGAAACACAGAAATTGCCTCGGGATAGAATACAGCAGTCACCATGCGCACCTTCCTCCATGGGAGTAATTCTCTAACAGTCTATGCTTTGATCGTTCCCTGTAAGACCAGTAGTAGTTTGCGATGCACATCTCGAGGCATTCTGTACTCTGTGGACTATCAGAGTGTTGATGAAACACAGTAATTGCATCGGGATAGAATACAACAGTCACCATGCGCACTTTCCTCCATGGAAGTAATTCTCAAACAGTCTATTCTTTGACCGTTCCCTGTAGGACCAGTTGTAGAGTCCGATGCACATCGGGAGGCATTCTGTTGACTATTAGAGTGTTGATGAAACACAGAAATTGCATCGGGATTGAATACAATAGTCACTATGCACCTTTTCCGCCATGGGAGTAATGTCTCAGACAGGCTACGCTTTGATCTTTCCCTGGAAGGCCAGTAGTAGTGTCCGATGCACATCTGGAGGCATTCTGTAATTTGTGGACTATCAGAGTGTTGATGAAACACAGAAATTGCATCGGGATTGAATACAACAGTCACCAGGCGCACTTTCCTCCATGGGAGTAATGTCTCAAACAGTCTACGCTTTGATCGTTCCCTGGAAGACCACTAGTAGTTTCTGATGCACATCTGGTGGCATTCTGTAATGTGTAGACTATCAGAGTGTTGATGAAACACAGTAATTCCATCGGGATTAAATACACCAGTCACCATGCGCACTTTCCTCAATGGGAGTAATGTCTCAAACAGTCTACGCTTTGATCGTTCCCTGGAAGACCAGTAGTAGTTTCCGATGAACATCTGGAGGCATTCTGTAGTTTGTGGACAATCAGAGTGTTGATGAAAGACAGAAATTGCAACGGGATTGATTACAAGAGTCACCATGCGCACTTTCCTCCATGGGAGTAATGTCTCAAACAGTATACGTTTTGATCGTTCCGTGGAAGACCAGTAGTAGTTTCCGATGCACATCTGGAGGCATTCTGTAGTCTGTGGACTATAAGAGTGTTGATGAAACACAGAAATTGCATCGGGATTGAATACAACAGTCACCATGCGCACTATCCTCCATTCGAGTAATATCTAAAACAGCCTACGATTTGATCGTTCCCTGGAAGACCAGTAGTAATTATTGATGCATATCTGAAGAAATTCTGTAATCTGTGGACTATCAGAGTAATGATGAAACACAGTAATTGCATCGGGATTGAATACAACAGTCACCATGCGCACTTTCCTCCATGGGAGTAATGTGTCTAACAGTCTACGCTTTGATCGTTCCCTGGAAGACCAGTAGTAGTTTCCGATGCACATCTGGAGGCTTTCTGTACTCTGTGAACTATCAGAGTGTTGATGAAACACAGAAATTGCATCTTGATTGAATACAACAGTCTCCATGCCCAGTTTCCTCCACGGGAGTAATGTCTCAAACAGTCTACGATTTGATCGTTCCCTGGTAGACCAGTAGTAGTTTCAATTGCACATCAGGAGGCATTCTGTAATCTGTGGACTACCAGAGTGTTGATGAAACACAGAAATTGCATCGGGATTGAATATAACAGTCACCATGCGCACTTTCCTCCATGGGAGTAATGTGTCTAACAGTCTACGCTTTGATCGTTCCCTGGAAGACCAGTAGTAGTATCCGATGCACATATGGAGGCTTTCCGTAATCTGTGGACTATTAGAGTGTTGATGAAACACAGAAATTGCATCGGGATTGAATACAACAGTCTACATGCGCACTTTTCTCCATGGGAGTAATGTTTCAAAGAGTTTACGCTTTGATCATTCCCTGGAAGACCAGTAGCAGTTTCCGATGCACATGTGGAGGCATTCTGTAATCTGTGGAGTATCAGAGTGTTGATGAAACACACAAATTGCATCAGGATTGAATACAACAGTCACCATGCGCACAATCCTCCATAAAAGTAATGTCTCAACAGTCTACGCTTTGATCGTTCCCTGGAAGACCAGTAGTAGTTTCCGATGCACATCTGGAGGCATTCTGTAATCTGTGGAGTATCAGAGTGTTGATGAAACACAGAAATTGCATCGGGAATGAATACAACAGACACCATGCGCAGTTTCCTCCATGGGAGAGATGTCTCAAACAGTCTACGCTTTGATCGTTCCCTGGAAGACTAGTAGTAGTTTCAGATGCACATCTGGGGGCACTCTGTAATCTGTGGACTATCAGAGTGTTGATGAAACACAGAAATTGCCTCGGGATAGAATACAGCAGTCACCATGCGCACCTTCCTCCATGGGAGTAATTCTCTAACAGTCTATGCTGTGATCGTTAACTGTAGGACCAGTAGTAGTTTCCGATGCACATCTCGAGGCATTCTGTACTCTGTGGACTATCAGAGTGTTGATGAAACACAGAAATTGCATCGGGATTGAATACGACAGTCACCATGCGCTCTTTCCTCCATGGGAGTAATGTCTCTAACAGTCTACGCTTTGATCGTTCCCTGGAAGACCAGTAGTAGTTTCCGATGCACATCTGGAGGCTTTCTGTACTCTGTAAACTATCAGAGTGTTGATGAAATACAGTAATTGCATCGGGATTGAATACAACAGTCACCATGCGCACTTTCCTCCATGGGAGTAATTCTCAAACAGTCTATTCTTTGACCGTTCCCTGTAAGACCAGTAGTAGAGTCCGATGCACATCTGGAGGCATTCTGTTGATTATTAGAGTGTTGATGAAACACAGAAATTGCATCGGGATTGAATACAATAGTCACTATGCGCACTTTCCGCCATGGGATTAATGTCTCAGACAGGCTACGCTTTGATCTTTCCCTGGAAGACCAGTAGTAGTTTCCGATGCACATCTGGAGGCATTCTGTAATTTGTGGACTATCAGAGTGTTGATGAAACACAGAAATTGCATCGGGATTGAATACAACAGTCACCAGGCGCACTTTCCTCCATGGGAGTAATGTCTCTAACAGTCTACGCTTTGATCGTTCCCTGGAAGACCAGTAGTAGTTTCCGATGCACATCTGGAGGCTTTCTGTTCTCTGTGGACTATCAGAGTGTTGATGAAACACAGAAATTGCATCGGGATTGAATACAACAGTCTCCATGCGCAGTTTCCGCCATGGGAGTAATGTCTCCAACAGTCTACGCTTTGATCGTTCCCTGTAAGCCCAGTAGTAGTTTCCGATGCACATCTCGAGGCATTCTGTAATCTGTGGACTATTACAGTGTTTATGAAACACAGAAATTGCATCGCGATTGAATACAACAGTCACCATGCGCACATTCCTCCATAAAAGTAATGTCTCAAACAGTCTACGCTTTGATCGTTCCCTGGAAGACCAGTAGTAGTTTCCGATGAACATCTGGAGACATTCTGTAGTTTGTGGACAATCAGAGTGTTGATGAAACACAGAAGTTGCATCGGGATTGAATACAACAGTCACCATGCGCACATTCCTCCATAAAAGTAATGTCTCAAACAGTCTACGCTTTGATCGTTCCCTGGAAGACCAGTAGTAGTTTCCGATGAACATCTGGAGGCATCCTGTAGTTTGTGGACAATCAGAGTGTTGATGAAACACAGAAATTGCATCGGGATTGAATACAACAGTCACCATGCGCACTTTCCTCCATGGGAGTAATGTCTCAAACAGTATACGCTTTGATCGTTCCGTGGAAGACCAGTAGTAGTTTCCGATGCACATCTGGAGGCATTCTGTAATCTGTGGACTATCAGAGTGTTGATGAAACACAGAAATTGCATCGGGATTGAATACAACAGTCACCATGCGCACTATCCTTTATGCGAGTAATATCTAAAACAGCCTACGCTTTGATCGTTCCCTGGAAGACCTGTAGTTGTTATTGATGCATATCTGAAGAAATTCTGTAATCTGTGGACTATCAGAGTGTTGATGAAACACAGTAATTGCATCGGGATTGAATACAACAGTCACCATGCGCACTTTCCTCCATGGGAGTAATGTCTCTAACAGTCTACGTTTTGATCGTTCCCTGGAAGACCAGTAAAAGTTTCCGATGCACATCTGGAGGCTTTCTGTACTCTGTGGACTATCAGAGTGTTGATGAAACACAGAAATTGCATCTTGATTGAATACAACAGTCTCCATGCGCAGTTTCCTCCATGGGAGTAATGTCTCAAACAGTCTACGCTTTGATCGTTCCCTGGTAGACCAGTAGTAGTTTCAATCGCACATCTGGAGGCATTCTGTAATCTGTGGACTACCAGAGTGTTGATTAAACACCGAAATTGCATCGGGATTGAATACAACAGTCACCATGCGCACTTTACTAAATGGAAATAATGTCTCTAACAGTCTACGCTTTGATCGTTCCCTGGAAGACCAGTAGTAGTTTCCGATGCACATATGGAGGCTTTCCGTAATCTGTGGACTATCAGAGTGTTGATGAAACACAGAAATTGCATCGGGATTGAATACAACAGTCAACATGCGCACTTTCCTCCATGGGAGTAATGTTTCAAAGAGCTTACGCTTGATCGTTCCCTGGAAGACCAGTAGCAGTTTCCGATGCACATGTGGAGGCATTCTGTAATCTGTGGAGTATCAGAGTGTTGATGAAACACAGAAATTGCATCGGGATTGAATACAACAGTCACCATGCGCACTTTCCTCCATGGGAGTAATGTATCAAACAGTCTACGCTTTGATCGTTCCCTGGAAGACCAGTAGTAGTTTCCGATGCAAGTCTGGAGGCATTCTGTAATCTGTGGAGTATCAGAGTGTTGATGAAACACAGAAATTGCATCGGGATTGAATACAAGATTCTCCATGCGCAGTTTCCTCCATGGTAGTAATGTCTCAAACAGTCTACGTTTTGATGGTTCCTTGGAAGACCAGTAGAGGTTTACGACGAACATCTGGAGGCATTCTGTAATCTGTGGACTACCAGAGTGTTGATGAAACACAGAAATTGCATCGGGATTGAATATAACAGTCACCATGCGCACTTTCCTCCATGGGAGTAATGTGTCTAACAGTCTACGCTTTGATCGTTCCCTGGAAGACCAGTAGTAGTTTCCGATGCACATATGGAGGCTTTCCGTAATCTGTGGACTATCAGAGTGTTGATGAAACACAGAAATTGCATCGGGATTGAATACAACAGTCAACATGCGCACTTTTCTCCATTGGAGTAATGTTTCAAAGAGTTTACGCTTTGATCATTCCCTGGAAGACCAGTAGCAGTTTCCGATGCACATGTGGAGGCATTCTGTAATCTGTGGAGTATCAGAGTGTTGATGAAACACACAAATTGCATCGGGATTGAATACAACAGTCACCATGCGCACAATCCTCCATAAAAGTAATGTCTCAACAGTCTACGCTTTGATCGTTCCCTGGAAGACCAGTAGTAGTTTCCGATGCACATCTGGAGGCATTTTGTAATCTGTGGAATATCAGGGTTTTGCTGAAACACAGAGATTGCATCGGGATAGAATACAACAGTCACCATGCGCACTTTCCTCCATGGGAGTAATGTATCAAACAGTCTACGCTTTCATCGTTCCCTGGAAGACCAGTAGTAGTTTCCGATGCACATCTGGAGGCATTCTGTAATCTGTGGAGTATCAGAGTGTTGATGAAACACAGAAATTGCATCGGGAATGAATACAACAGACACCATGCGCAGTTTCCTCCATGGGAGTGATGTCTCAAACAGTCTACGCTTTGATCGTTCCCTGGAAGACTAGTAGTAGTTTCAGATGCACATCTGGGGGCACTCTGTAATCTGTGGACTATCAGAGTGTTGAAGAAACACAGAAATTGCCTCGGGATAGAATACAGCAGTCACCATGCTCACCTTCCTCTATGGGAGTAATTCTCTAACAGTCTATGCTGTGATCGTTAACTGTAGGACCATTAGTAGTTTCCGATGCAGATCTCGAGGCATTCTGTACTCTGTGGACTATCAGAGTGTTGATGAAACACAGAAATTGCATCGGGATTGAATACAACAGTCACCATGTGCTCTTTCCTCCATGGGAGTAATGTCTCTAACAGTCTACGCTTTGATCGTTCCCTGGAAGACCAGTAGTAGTTTCCGATGCACATCTGGAGGCTTTCTGTACTCTGTAAACTATCAGAGTGTTGATGAAATACAGTAATTGCATCGGGATTGAATACAACAGTCACCATGCGCACTTTCCTCCATGGGAGTAATTCTCAAACAGTCTATTCTTTGACCGTTCCCTGTAAGACCAGTAGTAGAGTCCGATGCACATCTGGAGGCATTCTGTTGATTATTAGAGTGTTGATGAAACACAGAAATTGCATCGGGATTGAATACAATAGTCACTATGCGCACTTTCCGCCATGGGAGTAATGTCTCAGACAGTCTACGCTTTGATCTTTCCCTGGAAGACCAGTAGTAGTTTCCGATGCACATCTGGAGGCATTTTGTAATTTGTGGACTATCAGAGTGTTGATGAAACACAGAAATTGCATCGGGATTGAATACAACAGTCACCAGGCGCACTTTCCTCCATGGGAGTAATGTCTCTAACAGTCTACGCTTTGATCGTTCCCTGGAAGACCAGTAGTAGTTTCCGATGCACATCTGGAGGCTTTCTGTTCTCTGTGGACTATCAGAGTGTTGATGAAACACAGAAATTGCATCGGGATTGAATACAACAGTCTCCATGCGCAGTTTCCGCCATGGGAGTAATGTCTCCAACAGTCTACGCTTTGATCGTTCCCTGTAAGCCCAGTAGTAGTTTCCGATGCACATCTCGAGGCATTCTGTAATCTGTGGACTATTACAGTGTTGATGAAACACTGAAATTGCATCGGGATTGAATACAACAGTCACCATGCGCACATTCCTCCATAAAAGTAATGTCTCAAACAGTCTACGCTTTGATCGTTCCCTGGAAGACCAGTAGTAGTTTCCGATGCACATCTCGAAGCATTCTGTACTCTGTGGACTATCAGAGTGTTGATGAAACACAGTAATTGCATGGGATAGAATACAACAGTCACCATGCGCACTTTCCTCCATGGGAGTAATTGTCAAACAGTCTATTCTTTGACCGTTCCCTGTAAGACCAGTAGTAGAGGCCGATGCACATCTGGAGGCATTCTGTTGATTATTAGAGTGTTGATGAAACACAGAAATTGCATCGGGATTGAATACAATAGTCACTATGCGCACTTTCCGCCATGGGAGTAATGTCTCAGACAGGCTACGCTTTGATCGTTCCCTGTAAGACCAGTAGTAGTTTCCGATGCACATCTGGTGGCATTCTGTAATCTGTGGACTATCAGAGTGTTGATGAAACACAGAAATTGCATCGGGAATGAATACAACAGACACCATGCGCAGTTTCCTCCATGGGAGTGATGTCTCAAACAGTCTACGCTTTGATCGTTCCCTGGAAGACCAGTAGTAGTTTCCGATGCACATCTCGAGGCATTCTGTAACCTGTGGACTATTACAGTGTTGATGAGACACAGAAATTGCATCGGGATTGAATACAACAGTCACCATGCGCACATTCCTCCATAAAAGTAATGTCTCAAACAGTCTACGCTTTGATCGTTCCCTGGAAGACCAGTAGTAGTTTCCGATGAACATCTGGAGGCATTCTGTAGTTTGTGGACAATCAGAGTGTTGATGAAACACAGAAATTGCATCGGGATTGAATTCAACAGTCACCATGCGCACTTTCCTCCATGGGAGTAATGTCTCAAACAGTATACGCTTTGATCGTTCCGTGGAAGACCAGTAGTAGTTTTCGATGCACATCTGGAGGCATTCTGTAATCTGTGGGGTATCAGAGTGTTGATGAAACACAGAAATTGCATCGGGATTGAATACAACATTCTCCATGCGCAGTTTCCTCCATGGGAGTAATGTCTCAAACAGTCTACGTTTTGATGGTTCCTTGGAAGACCAGTAGAGGTTTACGATGAACATCTGGAGCATTCTGTAGTCTGTGGACTATAAGAGTGTTGATGAAACACAGAAATTGCATCGGGATTGAATACAACAGTCACCATGCGCACTATCCGCCATTCGAGTAATATCTAAAACAGCCTACGCTTTGATCGTTCCCTGGAAGACCAGTAGTAATTATTGATGCATATCTGAAGAAATTCTGTAATCTGTGGACTATCAGAGTGATGATGAAACACAGTAATTGCATCGGGATTGAATACAACAGTCACCATGCGCACTTTCCTCCATGGGAGTAATGTGTCTAACAGTCTACGCTTTGATCGTTCCCTGGAAGACTAGTAGTAGTTTCCGATGCACATCTGGAGGCTTTCTGTACTCTGTGAACTATCAGAGTGTTGATGAAACACAGAAATTGCATCGGGATTGAATACAACAGTCACCATGCGCACTTTTCTCCATGGGAGTAATTCTCAAAGAGTCTATGATTTGATCGTTCCCTGTAAGACCAGTAGTAGTTTCCGATGCACATCTGGTGTCATTCTGTAATCTGTGGACTATCAGAGTGTTGATAAAACACAGAAATTGCATCGGGAATGAATACAACAGTCACCATGCGCACTTTCCTCCATGGGAGTAATTCTCAAACAGTCTATGATTTGATCGTTCCCTGTAAGACCAGTAGTAGTTTCCGATGCACATCTGGTGGCATTCTGTAATCTGTGGACTATCAGAGTGTTGATGAAACACAGAAATTGCATCGGGAATGAATACAACAGACACCATGCGCAGTTTCCTCCATGGGAGTGATGTCTCAAACAGTCTACGCTTTGATCGTTCTCTGGAAGACCAGTAGTAGTTTCCGATGCACATCTCGAGGCATTCTGTAACCTGTGGACTATTACAGTGTTGATGAAACACAGAAATTGCATCGGGATTGAATACAACAGTCACCATGCGCACCTTCCTCCATGGGAGTAATTCTCTAACAGTCTATGCTTTGATCGTTCCCTGTAAGACCAGTAGTAGTTTCCGATGCACATCTTGAGGCATTCTGTAGTCTGTGGACTATCAGAGTGTTGATGAAACACAGTAATTGCATCGGGATAGAATACAACAGTCACCATGCGCACTTTCCTCCATGGGAGTAATTCTCAAACAGTCTATTCTTTGACCGTTCCCTGTAAGACCAGTAGTAGAGTCCGATGCACATCTGGAGGCATTCTGTTGATTATTAGAGTGTTGATGAAACACAGAAATTGCATCGGGATTGAATACAATAGTCACTATGCGCACTTTCCGCCATGGGAGTAATGTCTCAGACAGGCTACGCTTTGATCTTTCCCTGGAAGACCAGTAGTAGTTTCCGATGCACATCTGGAGGCATTCTGTAATTTGTGGACTATCAGAGTGTTGATGAAACACAGAAATTGCATCGGGATTGAATACAACAGTCACCAGGCGCACTTTCCTCCATGGGAGTAATGTCTCAAACAGTCTACGCTTTGATCGTTCCCTGGAAGACCACTAGTAGTTTCTGATGCACATCTGGTGGCATTCTGTAATGTGTAGACTATCAGAGTGCGATGAAACACAGTAATTCCATCGGGATTAAATACAACAGTCACCATGCGCACTTTCCTCCATGGGAGTAATGTCTCTAACAGTCTACGCTTTGATCGTTCCCTGGAAGACCAGTAGTAGTTTCCGATGCACATCTGGAGGCTTTCTTTTCCCTGTGGACTATCAGAGCGTTGATGAAACACAAAAAATTGCATCGGGATTGAATACAACAGTCTCAATGCGCAGTTTCCGCCATGGGAGTAATGTCTCCAACAGTCTACGCTTTGATCGTTCCCTGTAAGACCAGTAGTAGTTTCCGATGCACATCTCGAGGCATTCTGTAATCTGTGGACTATTACAGTGTTGATGAAACAAAGAGATTGCATCGGGATTGAATACAACAGTCACCATGCGCACATTCCTCCATAAAAGTAATGTCTCAAACAGTCTACGCTTTGATCGTTCCCTGGAAGAGCAGTAGTAGTTTCCGATGAACATCTGGAGGCATTCTGTAGTTTGTGGACAATCAGAGTGTTGATGAAACACAGAAATTGCATCGGGATTGAATACAACAGTCACCATGCGCACTTTCCTCCATGGGAGTAATGTCTCAAACAGTATACGCTTTGATCGTTCTGTGGAAGACCAGTAGTAGTTTCCGATGCACATCTGGAGGCATTCTGTAGTCTGTGGACTATAAGAGTGTTGATGAAACACAGAAATTGCATCGGGATTGAATACAACAGTCACCATGCGCACTATCCTCCATTCGAGTAATATCTAAAACAGCCTACGCTTTGATCGTTCCCTGGAAGACCAGTAGTAATTATTGATGCATATCTGAAGAAATTCTGTAATCTGTGGACTATCAGAGTGATGATGAAACACAGTAATTGCATCGGGATTGAATACAACAGTCACCATGCGCACTTTCCTCCATGGGAGTAATGTGTCTAACAGTCTACGCTTTGATCGTTCCCTGGAAGTCTAGTAGTAGTTTCCGATGCACATCTGGAGGCTTTCTGTACTCTGTGAACTATCAGAGTGTTGATGAAACACAGAAATTGCATCTTGATTGAATACAACAGTCTCCATGCGCAGTTTCCTCCATGGGAGTAATGTCTCAAACAGTCTACGATTTGATCGTTCCCTGGTAGACCAGTAGTAGTTTCAATTGCACATCAGGAGGCATTCTGTAATCTGTGGACTACCAGATTGTTGATGAAACACAGAAATTGCATCGGGATTGAATAAAACAGTAACCATGTGCACTTTCCTATATGGGAGTAATGTGTCTAACAGTCTACGCTTTGATCGTTCCCTGGAAGACCAGTAGTAGTTTCCGATGCACATATGGAGGCTTTCCGTAATCTGTGGACTATCAGAGTGTTGATGAAACACAGAAATTGCATCGGGATTGAATACAACATTCAACATGCCCACTTTCCTCCATGGGAGTAGTGTTTCAAAGAGTTTACGCTTTGATCGTTCCCTGGAAGACCAGTAGCAGTTTCCGATGCACATGTGGAGGCATTCTGTAATCTGTGGAGTATCAGAGTGTTGATGAAACACACAAATTGCATCGGGATTGAATACAACAGTCACCATGCGCACATTCCTCCATAAAAGTAATGTCTCAACAGTCTACGCTTTGATCGTTCCCTGGAAGACCAGTAGTAGTTTCCGATGCACATCTGGAGGCATTTTGTAATCTGTGGAATATCAGAGTGTTGCTGAAACACAGAGATTGCATCGGGATAGAATACAACAGTCACCATGCGCACTTTCCTCCATAGGAGTAATGTATCAAACAGTCTACGCTTTGATCGTTCCCTGGAAGACCAGTAGTAGTTTCCGATGCACATCTGGAGGCATTCTCTAATCTGTGGAGTATCAGAGTGTTGATGAAACACAGAAATTGCATCGGGATTGAATACAAGATTCTCCATGCGCAGTTTCCTCCATGGGAGTAATGTCTCAAAGAGTCTACGTTTTGATGGTTCCTTGGAAGACCAGTAGAGGTTTACGATGAACATCTGGAGGCATTCTGTAATCTGTGGACTATCAGAATGTTGATGAAACACAGAAATTGCATCGTGATTGAATACAACAGTCACCATGCGCACTTTCCTCCATGGGAGTAATTCTCAAACAGTCTATGATTTGATTGTTCCCTGTAAGACCAGTAGTAGTTTCCGATGCACATCTGGTGGCATTCCGTAATCTGTGGACTATCAGAGTGTTGATGAAACACAGAAATTGCATCGGGAATGAATACAACAGGCACCATGCGCAGTTTCCTCCATGGGAGTGATGTCTCAAACAGTCTACGCTTTGATCGTTCCCTGGAAGACTAGTAGTAGTTTCAGATGCACATCTGGGGCACTCTGTAATCTGTGGACTATCAGAGTGTTGATGAAACACAGAAATTGCCTCGGGATAGAATACAGCAGTCACCATGCGCACCTTCCTCCATGGGAGTAATTCTCTAACAGTCTATGCTTTGATCGTTCCCTGTAAGACCAGTAGTAGTTTCCGATGCACATCTCGAGGCATTCTGTACTCTGTGGACTATCAGAGTGTTGATGAAACACAGAAATTGCATCGGGATAGAATACAACAGTCACCATGCGCTCTTTCCTCCATGGGAGTAATGTCTCTAACAGTCTACGCTTTGATCGTTCCCTGGAAGACCAGTAGTAGTTTCCGATGCACATCTGGAGGCTTTCTGTACTCTGTAGAATATCAGAGTGTTGATGAAACACAGTAATTGCATCGGGATTGAATACAACAGTCACCATGCGCACTTTCCTCCGTGGGAGTAATTCTCAAACAGTCTATTCTTTGACCGTTCCCTGTAAGACCAGTAGTAGAGTCCGATGCACATCTGGAGGCATTCTGTTGATTATTAGAGTGTTGATGAAACACAGAAATTGCATCGGAATTGAATACAATAGTCACTATGCGCACTTTCCGCCATGGGAGTAATGTCTCAGACAGTCTACGCTTTGATCTTTCCCTGGAAGACCAGTAGTAGTTTCCGATGCACATCTGGAGGCATTCTGTAATTTGTGGACTATCAGAGTGTTGATGAAACACAGAAATTGCATAGGGATTGAATACAACAGTCACCAGGTGCACTTTTCTCCATGGGAGTAATGTCTCAAACAGTCTACGCTTTGATCGTTCCCTGGAAGGCCACTAGTAGTTTCTGATGCACATCTGGTGGCATTCTGTAATGTGTAGACTATCAGAGTGTTGATGAAACACAGTAATTCCATCGGGAATAAATACAACAGTCATCATGCGCACTTTCCTCCATGGGAGTAATGTCTCTAACAGTCTACGCTTTGATCGTTCCCTGGAAGACCATTAGTAGTTTCCGATGCACATTTGGAGGCTTTCTGTTCTCTGTGGACTATCAGAGTGTTGATGAAACACAGAAATTGCATCGGGATTGAATACAACAGTCTCCATGCGCAGTTTCCGCCATGGGAGTAATGTCTCCAACAGTCTACGCTTTGATCGTTCCCTGTAAGACCTGTAGTAGTTTCCGATGCACATCTCGAGGCATTCTGTAATCTGTGGACTATTACAGTGTTGATGAAACACAGAAATTGCATCGGGATTGAATACAACAGTCACCATGCGCATATTCCTCCATAAAAGTAATGTCTCAAACAGTCTACGCTTTGATCGTTCCCTGGAAGACCAGTAGTAATTATTGATGCATATCTGATGAAATTCTGTAATCTGTGGACTATCAGAGTGATGATGAAACACAGTAATTGCATCGGGATTGAATACAACAGTCACCATGCGCACTTTCCTCCATGGGAGTAATGTGTCTAACAGTCTACGCTTTGATCGTTCCCTGGAAGACCAGTAGTAGTTTCCGATGCACATCTGGAGGCTTTCTGTTCTCTGTGGACTATCAGAGTGTTGATGAAACACAGAAATTGCATCGGGATTGTATACAATAGTCACTATGCGCACTTTCCGCCATGGGAGTAATGTCTCAGACAGTCTACGCTTTGATCTTTCCCTGGAAGACCAGTAGTAGTTTCCGATGCACATCTGGAGGCATTCTGTAATTTGTGGACTATCAGAGTGTATGATGAAACACAGAAATTGCATCGGGATTGAATACAACAGTCACGTGGCGCACTTTCCTCCATGGGAGTAATGTCTCAAACAGTCTACGCTTTGATCGTTCCCTGGAAGACCAGTAGTAGTTTCCGATGCACACCTGGAGGCATTCTGTAATCTGTGGACTATCAGAGTGTTGATGAAACACAGAAATTGCATCGGGATTGAATACAACAGTCACCATGCGCACTATCCTCCATGCGAGTAATATCTAAAACAGCCTACGCTTTGATCGTACCCTGGAAGACCTGTAGTAGTTATTGATGCATATCTGAAGAAATTCTGTAATCTGTGGACTATCAGAGTGTTGATGAAACACAGTAATTGCATCGGGATTGAATACAACAGTCACCATGCGCACTTTCCTCCATGGGAGTTATGTCTCTAACAGTCTACGCTTTGATCGTTCCCTGGAAGACCAGTAAAAGTTTCCGATGCACATCTGGAGGCTTTCTGTACTCTGTGGACTATCAGAGTGTCGATGAAACACAGAAATTGCATCTTGATTGAATACAACAGTCTCCATGCGCAGTTTCCTCCATGGGAGTAATGTCTCAAACAGGCTACGCTTTGATCGTTCCCTGGTAGACCAGTAGTAGTTTCAATTGCACATCTGGAGGCATTCTGTAATCTGTGGACTACCAGAGTGTTGATTAAACACAGAAATTGCATCGGGATTGAATACAACAGTCACCATGCGCACTTTACTAAATGGGAATAATGTCTCTAACAGTCTACGCTTTCATCGTTCCCTGGAAGACCAGTGGTAGTTTCCGATGCACATATGGAGGCTTTCCGTAATCTGTGGACTATCAGAGTGTTGATGAAACACAGAAATTGCATCGGGATTGAATACAACAGTCAACATGCGCACTTTCCTCCATGGGAGTAATGTTTCAAAGAGTTTACGCTTTGATAGTTCCCTGGAAGACCAGTAGCAGTTTCCGATGCACATGTGGAGGCATTCTGTAATCTGTGGAGTATCAGAGTGTTGATGAAACACAGAAATTGCATCGGGATTGAATACAACAGTCACCATGCGCACATTCCTCCATAAAAGTAATGTCTCAACAGTCGACGCTTTGATCGTTCCCTGGAAGACCAGTAGTAGTTTCCGATGCACTTCTGGAGGCATTCTGTAATCTGTGGAATATTAGAGTGTCGATGAAACACAGAAATTGCATCGGGATTGAATACAACTGTCACCATGCGCACTTTCCTCCATGGGAGTAATGTATCAAAGAGTCTACGCTTTGATTTTTCCCTGGAAGACCAGTAGTAGTTTCCGATGCACATCTGGAGGCATTTTGTAATCTGTGGAATATCAGATTGTTGCTGAAACACAGAGATTGCATCGGGATAGAATACAACAGTCACCATGCGCACTTTCCTCCATGGGAGTAATGTATCAAACAGTCTACCCTTTGATCGTTCCCTGGAAGACCAGTAGTAGTTTCCGATGCACATCTGGAGGCTTCCTGTACTCTGTAGAATATCACAATGTTGATGAAACACAGTAATTGCATCGGGATTGAATACAACAGTCACCATGCGCACTTTCCTCCGTGGGAGTAATTCTCAAACAGTCTATTCTTTGACCGTTCCCTGTAAGACCAGTAGTAGAGTCCGAAGCACGTCTGGAGGCATTCTGTTGATTATTAGAGTGTTGATGAAACACAGAAATTGCATCGGGATTGAATACAATAGTCACTATGCGCACTTTCCGCAATGGGAGTAATGTCTCAGACAGTCTACGCTTAGATCTTTCCCTGGAAGACCAGTAGTAGTTTCCGATGCACATCTGGAGGCTTTCTGTTCTCTGTGGACTATCAGAGTGTTGATGAAACACAGAAATTACATCGGGATTGTATACAATAGTCACTATGCGCACTTTCCTGCATGGGAGTAATGTCTCAGACAGTCTACGCTTTGATCTTTCCCTGGAAGACCAGTAGTAGTTTCCGATGCACATCTGGAGGCACTCTGTAATTTGTGGACTATCAGAGTGTATGATGAAACACAGGAATTGCATCGGGATTGAATACAACAGTCACCTGGCGCACTTTCCTCCATGGGAGTAATGTCTCAAACAGTCTACGCTTTGATCGTTCCCTGGAAGACCAGTAGTAGTTTCCGATGCACATCTGGAGGCATTCTGTAATCTGTGGACTATCAGAGTGTTGATGAAACACAGAAATTGCATCGGGATTGAATACAACAGTCACCATGCGACATTCCTCCATAAAAGTAATGTCTCAAACAGTCTACGCTTTGATCGTTCCCTGGAAGACCTGTAGTAGTTATTGATGCATATCTGAAGACATTCTGTAATCTGTGGACTATCAGAGTGTTGATGAAACACAGTAATTGCATCGGGATTGAATACAACAGTCACCATGCGCACTTTCCTCCATGGGAGTAATGTCTCTAACAGTCTACGCTTTGATCGTTCCCTGGAAGACCAGTAAAAGTTTCCGATGCACATCTGGAGGCTTTCTCTACTCTGTGGACTATCAGAGTGTTGATGAAACACAGAAATTGCATCTTGATTGAATACAACAGTCTCCATGCGCAGTTTCCTCCATGGGAGTAATGTCTCAAACAGGCTACGCTTTGATCGTTCCCTGGAAGACCAGTAGTAGTTTCCGATGCACATATGGAGGCTTTCCGTAATCTGTGGACTATCAGAGTGTTGATGAAACACAGAAATTGCATCGGGATTGAATACAACAGTCAACATGCGCACTTTACTAAATGGGAATAATGTCTCTAACAGTCTACGCTTTGATCGTTCCCTGGAAGACCAGTAGTAGTTTCCGATGCACATATGGAGGCTTTCCGTAATCTGTGGACTATCAGAGTGTTGATGAAACACAGAAATTGCATCGGGATTGAATACAACAGTCACCATGCGCACATTCCTCCATAAAAGTAATGTCTCAACAGTCTACGCTTTGATCGTTCCCTGGAAGACCAGTAGTAGTTTCCGATGCACTTCTGGAGGCATTCTGTAATCTGTGGAATATTAGAGTGTCGATGAAACACAGAAATTGCATCGGGATTGAATACAACAGTCACCATGCGCACTTTCCTCCATGGGAGTAATGTATCAAACAGTCTACGCTTTGATCGTTCCCTGGGAGACCAGTAGTAGTTTCCGATGCACATCTGGAGGTAATCTGAAATCTGTGGAGTATCACAGTGTTGATGAAACACAGAAATTGCATCGGGATTGAATACAAGATTCTCCATGCGCAGTTTCCTCCATGGGAGTAATGTCTCAAACAGTCTACGTTTTGATGGTTCCTTGGAAGACCAGTAGAGGTTAACGATGAACATCTGGAGGCATTCTGTAATCTGTGGACTATCAGAATGTTGATGAAACACAGAAATTGCATTGGGATTGAATACAACAGTCACCATGCGCACTTTCCTCCATGGGAGTAATTCTCAAACAGTCTATGATTTGATCGTTCCCTGTAAGACCAGTAGTAGTTTCCGATGCACATATGGTGGCATTCTGTAATCTGTGGACTATCAGAGTGTTGATGAAACACAGAAATTGCATCGGGAATGAATACAACAGACACCATGCGCAGTTTCCTCCATGGGAGTGATGTCTCAAACAGTCTACGCTTTGATCGTTCCCTGGGAGACTAGTAGTAGTTTCAGATGCACATCTGGGGGCTCTCTGTAATCTGTGGACTATCAGAGTGTTGATGAAACACAGAAATTGCCTCGGGATAGAATACAGCAGTCACCATGCGCACCTTCCTCCATGGGAGTAATTCTCTAACAGTCTATGCTTTGATCGTTCCCTGTAAGACCAGTAGTAGTTTCCGATGCACATCTCGAGGCATTCTGTACTCTGTGGACTATCAGAGTGTTGATGAAACACAGAAATTGCATCGGGATTGAATACAACAGTCACCTTGCGCTCTTTCCTCCATGGGAGTAATGTCTCTAACAGTCTACGCTTTGATTGTTCCCTGGAAGACCAGTAGTAGTTTCCGATGCACATCTGGAGGCTTTCTGTACTCTGTAGACTATCAGAGTGTTGATGAAACACAGTAATTGCATCGGGATAGAATACAACAGTCACCATGCGCACTTTCCTCCATGGGAGTAATTCTCAAACAGTCTATTCTTTGACCGTTCCCTGTAAGACCAGTAGTAGAGTAGGATGCACATCTGGAGGCATTCTGTTGATTATTAGAGTGTTGATGAAACACAGAATTTGCATCGGGATTGAATACAATAGTCACTATGCGCACTTTCCGCCATGGGAGTAATGTCTCAGACAGTCTACGCTTTGATCTTTCCCTGGAAGACTAGTAGTAGTTTCCGATGCACATCTGGAGGCATTCTGTAATTTGTGGACTATCAGAGTGTTGATGAAACACAGAAATTGCATCGGGATTGAATACAACAGTCACCTGGCGCACTTTCCTCCATGGGAGTAATGTCTCAAACAGTCTACGCTTTGATCGTTCCCTGGAAGACCACTAGTAGTTTCTGATGCACATCTGGTGGCATTCTGTAATGTGTAGACTAACAGAGTGTTGATGAAACACAGTAATTCTATCGGGATTAAATACAACAGTCACCATGCGCACTTTCCTCGATGGGAGTAATGTCTCTAACAGTCTACGCTTTGCTCGTTCCCTGGAAGACCATTAGTAGTTTCCGATGCACATCTGGAGGCTTTCTGTTCTCTGTGGACTATCAGAGTGTTGATGAAACACAGAAATTGCATCGGGATTGAATACAACAGTCACCATGCGCACTTTCCTCCATGGGAGTAATGTCTCAAACAGTCAACGCTTTGATCGTTCTCTAGAAGACCAGTAGTAGTTTCTGACGCTCATCTGAAGGCATTCTGTAATCTGTGGACTATCAGAGTGTTGATGAAACACAGAAATTGCATCGGGATTGAATACAATAGTCACCATGCGCACTTTCCGCCATGGGAGTAATGTCTCCAACAGTCTACGCTTTGATCGTTACCTGGAAGACCAGTAGTAGTTTCCGATGCATATCTGGAGGAATTCTGTAATCTGTGGACTATCAGAGTGTTGATGAAACACAGATATTGCATCGGGATTGAATACAACAGTCACCATGCGCACTATCCTCCATGCGAGTAATATCTAAAACAGCCTACGCTTTGAGCGTTCCCTGGAAGACCTGTAGTAGATATTGATGCATATCTGAAGAAATTCTGTAATCTGTGGACTATCAGAGTGTTGATGAAACACAGTAATTGCATCGGGATTGAATACAACAGTCACCATGCGCACTTTCCTCCATGGGAGTAATGTCTCTAACGGTCTACGCTTTGATCGTTCCCTGGAAGACCAGTAAAAGTTTCCGATGCACATCTGGAGGCTTTCTGTTCTCTGTGGACTATCAGAGTGTTGATGAAACACAGAAATTGCATCTTGATTGTATACAACAGTCTCCATGCGCAGTTTCCTCCATGGGAGTAATGTCTCAAACAGGCTACGCTTTGATCGTTCCCTGGTAGACCAGTAGTAGTTTCAATTGCACATCTGGAGGCATTCTGTAATCTGTGGACTACCAGAGTGTTGATGAAACACAGAAATTGCATCGGGATTGAATAGAAGATTTTCCATGCGCAGTTTCCTCCATGGGAGTAATGTCTCAAACAGTCTACGTTTTGATGGTTCCTTGGAAGACCAGTAGAGGTTTACGATGAACATCTGGAGGCATTCTGTAATCTGTGGACTATCAGAATGTTGATGAAACACAGAAATTCCATCGGGATTGAATACAACAGTCACCATGCGCACTTTCCTCCATGGGAGTAATTCTCAAACAGTCTATGATTTGACCGTTCCCTGGAAGACCAGTAGTAGTTTCCGATGCACATATGGTGGCATTCTGTAATCTGTGGACTATCAGAGTGTTGATGAAACACAGAAATTGCATCGGGAATGAATACAACAGACACCATGCGCAGTTTCCTCCATGGGAGTGATGTCTCAAACAGTCTACGCTTTGATCGTTCCCTGGAAGACTAGTAGTAGTTTCAGATGCACATCTGGGGGCTCTTTGTAATCTGTGGACTATCAGAGTGTTGATGAAACACAGAAATTGCCTCGGGATAGAATACAGCAGTCACCATGCGCACCTTCCTCCATGGGAGTAATTCTCTAACAGTCTATGCTTTGATCGTTCCCTGTAAGACCAGTAGTAGTTTCCGATGCACATCTCGAGGCATTCTGTACTCTGTGGACTATCAGTGTGTTGATGAAACACAGAAATTGCATCGGGATTATATACAACAGTCACCATGCGCTCTTTCCTCCATGGGAGTAATGTCTCTAACAGTCTACGCTTTGATCGTTCCCTGGAAGACCAGTAGTAGTTTCCGATGCACATCTGGAGGCTTTCTGTACTCTGTAGACTATCAGAGTGTTGATGAAACACAGTAATTGCATCGGGATAGAATACAACAGTCACCATGCGCACTTTCCTCCATGGGAGTAATTCTCAAACAGTCTATTCTTTGACCGTTCCCTGTAAGACCAGTAGTAGAGTCAAATGCACATCTGGACCATTCTGTTGATTATTAGAGTGTTGATGAAACATAGAAATTGCATCGGGATTGCATACAATAGTCACTATGCGCACATTCCGCCATGGGAGTAATGTCTCAGACAGTCTACGCTTTGATCTTTCCCTGGAAGACCAGTAGTAGTTTCCGATGCACATCTGGAGGCATTCTGTAATCCGTGGACTATCAGAGTGTTGATGAAACACAGAAATTGAATCGGGATTGAATACAATAGTCACCATGCGCACTTTCCGCAATGGGAGTAATGTCTCAAACAGTCTACGCTTTGATCGTTCCCTGGAAGACCACTAGTAGTTTCTGATGCACATCTGGTGGCATTCTGTAATGTGTAGACTATCAGAGTGTTGATGAAACACATTAATTCCATCGGGATTAAATACAACAGTCACCATGCGCACTTCCCTCCATGGGAGTAATGTCTCTAACAGTCTACGCTTTGATCGTTCCCTGGAAGACCAGTAGTAGTTTCCGATGCACATCTGGAGGCTTTCTGTTCTCTGTGGACTATCAGAGTGTTGATGAAACACAGAAATTGCATCGGGATTGAATACAACAGTCACCATGCGCACTATCCTCCATTCTAGTAATATCTAAAACAGCCCAAACTTTGATCGTTCCCTGGAAGACCAGTAGTAATTATTGATGCATATCTGAAGACATTCTGTAATCTGTGGACTATCACAGTGATGATGAAACACAGTAATTGCATCGGGATTGAATACAACAGTCACCATGCGCACTTTCCTCCATGGGAGTAATGTGTCTAACAGTCTACGCTTTGATCGTTCCCTGGAAGACCAGTAGTAGTTTCCGATGCACATCTGGAGGCTTTCTGTACTCTGTAGACTATCAGAGTGTTGATGAAACACAGTAATTGCATCGGGATAGAATACAACAGTCACCATGCGCACTTTCCTCCATGGGAGTAATTCTCAAACAGTCTATTCTTTGACCGTTCCCTGTAAGACCAGTAGTAGAGTCCGATGCACATCTGGACCATTCTGTTGATTTTTAGAGTGTTGATGAAACATAGAAATTGCTTCGGGATTGCATACAATAGTCACTATGCGCACATTCCGCCATGGGAGTAATGTCTCAGACAGTCTACGCTTTGATCTTTCCCTGGAAGACCAGTAGTAGTTTCCGATGCACATCTGGAGGCATTCTGTAATCTGTGGACTATCAGAGTGTTGATGAAACACAGAAATTGAATCGGGATTGAATACAATAGTCACCATGCGCACTTTCCGCAATGGGAGTAATGTCTCCAACAGTCTACGCTTTGATCGTTTCCTGGAAGACCAGTAGTATTTTCCGATGCACATCTGGAGGAATTCTGTAATCTGTGGACTATCAGAGTGTTGATGAAACACAGAAATTGCATCGGGATTGAATACAACAGTTACCAGGCGCACTTTCCTCCATGGGAGTAATATCTCAAACAGTCTACGCTTTGATCGTTCCCTGGAAGACCACTAGTAGTTTCTGATGCACATCTGGTGGCATTCTGTAATGTGTAGACTATCAGAGTCTTGATGAAACACAGTAATTCCATCGGGATTAAATACAACAGTCACCATGCGCACTTCCCTCCATGGGAGTAATGTCTCTAACAGTCTACGCTTTGATCGTTCCCTGGAAAACCAGTAGTAGTTTCCGATGCACATCTGGAGGCTTTCTGTTCTCTGTGGACTATCAGAGTGTTGATGAAACACAGAAATTGCATTGCGATTCAATACAACAGTCTTCATGCGCAGTTTCCGCCATGGGAGTAATGTCTCCAACAGTCTACGCTTTGATCGTTCCCTGTAAGACCAGTAGTAGTTTCCGATGCACATCTCGAGGCATTCTGTAATCTGTGGACTATTACAGTGTTGATGAAACACAGAAATTGCAACGGGATTGAATACGACAGTCACCATGCGCTCTTTCCTCCATGGGAGTAATGTCCCAAACAGTCTACGCTTTGATCGTTCCCTGGAAGACCAGTAGTAGTTTCCGATGAACATCTGGAGGCATTCTGTAGTTTGTGGACAATCAGGGTGTTGATGAAACACATAAATTGCATCGGGATTGAATAAAACAGTCACCATGCGCACTTTCCTCCATGGGAGTAATGTCTCAAACAGTATACGCTTTGATCGTTCCATGGAAGACCTGTAGTAGTTTCCGATGCACATCTGGAGGCATTCTGTAGTCTGTGGACTATAAGTGTGTTGATGAAACACAGATATTGCATCGGGATTGAATACAACAGTCACCATGCGCACTTTCCTCCATGGGTGTAATGTCTCTAACAGTCTACGCTTTGATCGTTCCCTGTAAGACCAGTAGTAGTTTCCGATGCACATCTGAAGGCATTCTGTAATCTGTGGACTATCAGAGTGTTGATGAAACACAGAAATTGAATCGGGATTGAATACAATAGTCACCATGCGCACTTTCCGCCATGGGAGTAATGTCTCCAACAGTCTACGCTTTGATCGTTCCCTGGAAGACCAGTAGTATTTTCCGATGCACATCTGGAGGAATTCTGTAATCTGTGGACTATCAGAGTGTTGATGAAACACAGAAATTGCATCGGGATTGAATACAACAGTCACCATGCGCACTATCCTCCATTCGAGTAATATCTAAAACAGCCTAAACTTTGATCGTTCCCTGGAAGACCAGTAGTAATTATTGATGCATATCTGAAGACATACTGTAATCTGTGGACTATCACAGTGATGATGAAACACAGTAATTGCATCGGGATTGAATACAACAGTCACCATGCGCACTTTCCTCCATGGGAGTAATGTGTCTATCAGTCTACGCTTTGATCGTTCCCTGGAAGACCAGTAGTAGTTTCCGATGCACATCTGGAGGGTTTCTGTACTCTGTGAACTATCAGAGTGTTGATGAAACACAGAAATTGCATCTTGATTGAATACAACAGTCTCCATGCGCGGTTTCCTCCATGGGAGTAATGTCTCAAACAGTCTACGATTTGATCGTTCCCTGGTAGACCAGTAGTAGTTTCAATTGCACATCAGGAGGCATTCTGTAATCTGTGGACTACCAGTGTGTTGATGAAACACAGAAATTGCATCGGGATTGAATACAACAGTCACCATGCACACTTTACTAAATGGGAATAATGTCTCTAACAGTCTACGCTTTGATCTTTCCCTGGAAGACCAGTAGTAGTTTCCGATGCACATATGGAGGCTTTCCGTAATCTGTGGACTATCAGAGTGTTGATGAAACACAGAAATTGCATCGGGATTGAATACAACAGTCAACATGCGCACTTTCCTCCATGGGAGTAATGTTTCAAAGAGTTTACGCTTTGATCGTTCCCTGGAAGACCAGTAGCATTTTCCGATGCACATGTGGAGGCATTCTGTAATCTGTGGAGTATCATAGTGTTGATGAAACACACAAATTGCATCGGGATTGAATACAACAGTCACCATGCCCACATTCCTCCATAAAAGTAATGTCTCAACAGTCTACGCTTTGATCGTTCCCTGGAAGACCAGTAGTAGTTTCCGATGCACATCTGGAGGCATTTTGTAATCTGTGGAATATCAGAGTGTTGCTGAAACACAGAGATTGCATCGGGATAGAATACAACAGTCACCATGCGCACATTCCTCCATGGGAGTAATGTATCAAACAGTCTACGCTTTGATCGTTCCCTGGAAGACCAGTAGTAGTTTCCGATGCACATCTGGAGGAATTCTGTAATCTGTGGACTATCAGAGTGTTGATGAAACACAGAAATTGCATCGGGATTGAATACAACAGTCACCATGCGCACTTTCCTCCATGGGTGTAATGTCTCTAACAGTCTACGCTTTGATCGTTCCCTGTAAGACCAGTAGTAGTTTCCGATGCACATCTGAAGGCATTCTGTAATCTGTGGACTATCAGAGTGTTGATGAAACACAGAAATTGAATCGGGATTGAATACAATAGTCACCATGCGCACTTTCCGCCATGGGAGTAATGTCTCCAACAGTCTACGCTTTGATCGTTCCCTGGAAGACCAGTAGTATTTTCCGATGCACATCTGGAGGAATTCTGTAATCTGTGGACTATCAGAGTGTTGATGAAACACAGAAATTGCATCGGGATTGAATACAACAGTCACCATGCGCACTATCCTCCATTCGAGTAATATCTAAAACAGCCTAAACTTTGATCGTTCCCTGGAAGACCAGTAGTAATTATTGATGCATATCTGAAGACATACTGTAATCTGTGGACTATCACAGTGATGATGAAACACAGTAATTGCATCGGGATTGAATACAACAGTCACCATGCGCACTTTCCTCCATGGGAGTAATGTGTCTATCAGTCTACGCTTTGATCGTTCCCTGGAAGACCAGTAGTAGTTTCCGATGCACATCTGGAGGGTTTCTGTACTCTGTGAACTATCAGAGTGTTGATGAAACACAGAAATTGCATCTTGATTGAATACAACAGTCTCCATGCGCGGTTTCCTCCATGGGAGTAATGTCTCAAACAGTCTACGATTTGATCGTTCCCTGGTAGACCAGTAGTAGTTTCAATTGCACATCAGGAGGCATTCTGTAATCTGTGGACTACCAGTGTGTTGATGAAACACAGAAATTGCATCGGGATTGAATACAACAGTCACCATGCACACTTTACTAAATGGGAATAATGTCTCTAACAGTCTACGCTTTGATCTTTCCCTGGAAGACCAGTAGTAGTTTCCGATGCACATATGGAGGCTTTCCGTAATCTGTGGACTATCAGAGTGTTGATGAAACACAGAAATTGCATCGGGATTGAATACAACAGTCAACATGCGCACTTTCCTCCATGGGAGTAATGTTTCAAAGAGTTTACGCTTTGATCGTTCCCTGGAAGACCAGTAGCATTTTCCGATGCACATGTGGAGGCATTCTGTAATCTGTGGAGTATCATAGTGTTGATGAAACACACAAATTGCATCGGGATTGAATACAACAGTCACCATGCCCACATTCCTCCATAAAAGTAATGTCTCAACAGTCTACGCTTTGATCGTTCCCTGGAAGACCAGTAGTAGTTTCCGATGCACATCTGGAGGCATTTTGTAATCTGTGGAATATCAGAGTGTTGCTGAAACACAGAGATTGCATCGGGATAGAATACAACAGTCACCATGCGCACATTCCTCCATGGGAGTAATGTATCAAACAGTCTACGCTTTGATCGTTCCCTGGAAGACCAGTAGTAGTTTCCGATGCACATCTGGAGGAATTCTGTAATCTGTGGACTATCAGAGTGTTGATGAAACACAGAAATTGCATCGGGATTGAATACAACAGTCACCAGGCGCACTTTCCTCCATGGGAGTAATGTCTCAAACAGTCTACGCTTTGATCGTTCCCTGGAATACCACTAGTAGTTTCTGATGCACATCTGGTGGCATTCTGTAATGTGTAGACTATCAGAGTGTTCATGAAACACAGTAATTCCATCGGGATTAAATACAACAGTCACCATGCGCACTTCCCTCCATGGGAGTAATGTCTCTAACAGTCTACGCTTTGATCGTTCCCTGGAAGACCAGTAGTAGTTTCCGATGCACATCTGGAGGCTTTCTGTTCTCTGTGGACTATCAGAGTGTTGATGAAACACAGAAATTGCATCGGGATTGAATACAACAGTCTTCATGCGCAGTTTCCGCCATGGGAGTAATGTCTCCAACAGTCTACGCTTTGATCGTTCCCTGTAAGACCAGTAGTAGTTTCCGATGCACATCTCGAGGCATTCTGTAATCTGTGGACTATTACAGTGTTGATGAAACACAGAAATTGCATCGGGATTGAATACGACAGTCACCATGCGCTCTTTCCTCCATGGGAGTAATGTCTCTAACAGTCTACGCTTTGATCGTTCCCTGGAAGACCAGTAGTAGTTTCCGATGCACATCTGGAGGCTTTCTGTACTCTGTAGACTATCAGAGTGTTGATGAAACACAGTAATTGCATCGGGATAGAATACAACAGTCACCATGCGCACTTTCCTCCATGGGAGTAATTCTCAAACAGTCTATTCCTTGACCGTTCCCTGTAAGACCAGTAGTAGAGTCCGATGCACATCTGGACCATTCTGTTGATTATTAGAGTGTTGATGAAACATAGAAATTGCATCGGGATTGCATACAATAGTCACTATGCGCACATTCCTCCATGGGAGTAATGTCTCAGACAGTCTACGCTTTGATCTTTCCCTGGAAGACCAGTAGTAGTTTCCGATGCACATCTGGAGGCATTCTGTAATCTGTGGACTATCAGAGTGTTGATGAAACACAGAAATTGAATCGGGATTGAATACAATAGTCACCATGCGCACTTTCCGCAATGGGAGTAATGTCTCCAACAGTCTACGATTTGATCGTTCCCTGGAAGACCAGTAGTATTTTCCGATGCACATCTGGAGGAATTCTGTAATCTGTGGACTATCAGAGTGTTGATGAAACACAGAAATTGCATCGGGATTGAATACAACAGTCACCAGGCGCACTTTCCTCCCTGGGAGTAATGTCTCAAACAGTCTACGCTTTGATCGTTCCCTGGAAGACCACTAGTAGTTTCTGATGCACATCTGGCGGCATTCTGTAATGTGTAGACTATCAGAGTGTTGATGAAACACAGTAATTCCATCGGGATTAAATACAACAGTCACCATGCGCACTTCCCTCCATGGGAGTAATGTCTCTAACAGTCTACGCTTTGATCGTTCCCTGGAAGACCAGTAGTAGTTTCCGATGCACATCTGGAGGCTTTCTGTTCTCTGTGGACTATCAGAGTGTTGATGAAACACAGAAATTGCATCGGGATTGAATACAACAGTCTTCATGCGCAGTTTCCGCCATGGGAGTAATGTCTCCAACAGTCTACGCTTTGATCGTTCCCTGTAAGACCAGTAGTAGTTTCCGATGCACATCTCGAGGCATTATGTAATCTGTGGACTATTACAGTGTTGATGAAACACAGAAATTGCATCGGGATTGAATACGACAGTCACCATGCGCTCTTTCCTCCATGGGAGTAATGTCTCAAACAGTCTACGCTTTGATCGTTCCATGGAAGACCAGTAGTAGTTTCCGATGAACATCTGGAGGCATTCTGTAGTTTGTGGACAATCAGGGTGTTGATGAAACACATAAATTGCATCGGGATTGAATAAAACAGTCACCATGCGCACTTTCCTCCATGGGAGTAATGTCTCAAACAGTATACGCTTTGATCGTTCCATGGAAGACCTGTAGTAGTTTCCGATGCACATCTGGAGGCATTCTGTAGTCTGTGGACTATAAGTGTGTTGATGAAACACAGATATTGCATCGGGATTGAATACAACAGTCACCATGCGCACTTTCCTCCATGGGAGTAATGTCTCTAACAGTCTACGCTTTGATCGTTCCCTGTAAGACCAGTAGTAGTTTCCGATGCACATCTGAAGGCATTCTGTAATCTGTGGACTATCAGAGTGTTGATGAAACACAGAAATTGAATCGGGATTGAATACAATAGTCACCATGCGCACTTTCCGCCATGGGAGTAATGTCTCCAACAGTCTACGCTTTGATCGTTCCCTGGAAGACCAGTAGTATTTTCCGATGCACATCTGGAGGAATTCTGTAATCTGTGGACTATCAGAGTGTTGATGAAACACAGAAATTGCATCGGGATTGAATACAACAGTCACCATGCGCACTATCCTCCATTCGAGTAATGTCTAAAACAGCCTAAACTTTGATCGTTCCCTGGAAGACCAGTAGTAATTATTGATGCATATCTGAAGAAATTCTGTAATCTGTGGACTATCAGAGTGATGATGAAACACAGTAATTGCATCGGGATTGAAAACAACAGTCACCATGCGCACTTTCCTCCATGGGAGTAATGTGTCTAACAGTCTACGCTTTGATCGTTCCCTGGAAGACCAGTAGTAGTTTCCGATGCACATCTGGAGGGTTTCTGTACTCTGTGAACTATCAGAGTTTTGATGAAACACAGAAATTGATCTTGATTGAATACAACAGTCTCCATGCGCAGTTTCCTCCATGGGAGTAATGTCTCAAACAGTCTACGATTTGATCGTTCCCTGGTAGACCAGTAGTAGTTTCAATTGCACATCAGGAGGCATTCTGTAATCTGTGGACTACCAGTGTGTTGATGAAACACAGAAATTGCATCGGGATTGAATACAACAGTCACCATGCACACTTTACTAAATGGGAATAATGTCTCTAACAGTCTACGCTTTGATCGTTCCCTGGAAGACCAGTAGTAGTTTCCGATGCACATATGGAGGCTTTCCGTAATCTGTGGACTATCAGAGTGTTGATGAAACACAGAAATTGCATCGGGATTGAATACAACAGTCAACATGCGCACTTTCCTCCATGGGAGTAATGTTTCAAAGAGTTTACGCTTTGATCGTTCCCTGGAAGACCAGTAGCATTTTCCGATGCACATGTGGAGGCATTCTGTAATCTGTGGAGTATCATAGTGTTGATGAAACACACAAATTGCATCGGGATTGAATACAACAGTCACCATGCCCACATTCCTCCATAAAAGTAATGTCTAAACAGTCTACGCTTTGATCGTTCCCTGGAAGACCAGTAGTAGTTTCCGATGCACATCTGGAGGCATTTTGTAATCTGTGGAATATCAGAGTGTTGCTGAAACACAGAGATTGCATCGGGATAGAATACAACAGTCACCATGCGCACATTCCTCCATGGGAGTAATGTATCAAACAGTCTACGCTTTGATCGTTCCCTGGAAGACCAGTAGTAGTTTCCGATGCACATCTGGAGGCATTCTGTAATCTGTGGAGTATCAGAGTGTTGATGAAACACAGAAAGTGCATCGGGATTGAATACAAGATTCTCCATGCGCAGTTTCCTCCATGGGAGTAATGTCTCAAAGAGTCTACGTTTTGATGGTTCCTTGGAAGACCAGTAGAGGTTTACGATGAACATCTGGAGGCATTCTGTAATCTGTGGACTATCAGAATGTTGATGAAACACAGAAATTGCATCGGGATTGAATACAACAGTCACCATGCGCACTTTCCTCCATGGGAGTAATTCTCAAACAGTCTAATCTTTAACCGTTCCCTGTAAGACCAGTAGTAGAGTCCGATGCACATCTGGAGGCATTCTGTTGATTATTTGAGTGTTGATGAAACACAGAAATTGCTTCGGGATTGAATACAATAGTCACTATGCGCATTTTCCGCCATGGGAGTAATGTCTCAGACAGTCTACGCTTTGATCTTTCCCTGGAAGACCAGTAGTAGTTTCCGATGCACATCTGGAGGCATTCTATAATTTGTGGACTATCAGAGTGTTGATGAAACACAGAAATTGCATCGGGATTGAATACAACAGTCACCATGCGCACTTTCCTCCATGGGAGTAATATCTCAAACAGTATACGCTTTGATCGTTCCGTGGATGACCAGTAGTAGTTTCCGATGCACATCTGGAGGCATTCTGTAGTCTGTGGACTATAAGAGTGTTGATGAAACACAGATATTGCGTCGGGATTGAATACAACAGTCACCATGCCCACTTTCCTCCATGGGAGTAATGTCTCTAAGAGTCTATGCTTTGATCGTTCCCTGGAAGACCAGTAGTAGTTTACGATGAACATCTGGAGGCTTTCTGTTCTCTGTGGACTATCAGAGTGTTCATGAAACAAATAAATTACATCGGGATTGAATACAACAGTCTCCATGCGTAATTCTCAAACAGTCTATGCTTTGATCGTTCCCTGTAAGACCAGTAGTAGTTTCCGATGCACATCTGAAGGCATTCTGTAATCTATGGACTATCAGAGTGTTGATGAAACACAGAAATTGCATCGGGATTTATTACAATAGTCACCATGCGCACTTTCCGCCATGGGAGTAATGTCTCCAACAGTCTACGCTTTGATCGTTTCCTGGAAGACCAGTAGTAGTTTCCGATGCACATCTGGAGGCATTCTGTAATCTGTGGACTATCAGAGTGTTGATGAAACACAGAAATTGCATCGGGATTGAATACAACAGTCACCATGCGCACTATCCTCCATTCGAGAAATATCTACAACAGTCTACGCTTTGATCGTTCCCTGGAAGACCAGAAGTAGTTTCCGATGCACATCTGGAGGCTTTCTGTACTCTGTGAACTATCAGTGTGTTGATGAAACACAGAAATTGCATCTTGATTGAATACAACACACTCCATGCGCAGTTTCCTCCATGGGAGTAATGTCTCAAAGAGTCTACGATTTGAACGTTCCCTGGTAGACCAGTAGTAGTTTCAATTGCACATCAGGAGGCATTCTGTAATCTGTGAACTACCAGAGTGTTGATGAAACACAGACATTGCATCGGGATTGAATACAACAGTCACCATGCGCACTTTACTAAATGGGAATAATGTCTCTAACAGTCTACGCTTTGATCGTTCCCTGGAAGACCAGTAGTAGTTTCCGATGCACATATGGAGGCTTTCCGTAATCTGTGGACTATCAGAGTGTTGATGAAACACAGAAATTTCATCGGGATTGAATAAAACAGTCAACATGCGCACTTTCCTCCTTGGGAGTAATGTTTCAAAGAGTTTACGCTTTGAACGTTCCCTGGAAGACCAGTAGCAGGTTCCGATGCACATCTGGAGGCATTCTGTAATCTGTGGACTATCAGAATGTTCATGAAACACAGAAATTGCATCGGGATTGAATACAACAGTCACCATGCGCACTTTCTTTAATGGGAGTAATTCTCAAATAGTCTATGCTTTGATCGTTCCCTGTAAGACCAGTAGTAGTTTCCGATGCACATCTAGTCTCATTCTGTAATCTGTGGACTATCAGAGTGTTGATGAAACACAGAAATTGCATCGGGAATGAATACAACAGACACCATGCACAGTTTCCTCCATGGGAGTGCTGTCTCAAACAGTCTACGCTTTGATCGTTCCCTGGAAGACCAGTAGTAGTTTCAGATGCACATCTGGGGGCTTTCCGTAATCTGTGGATTATGAGAGTGTTGATGAAACACAGAAATTGCATCAGTATAGAATACAGCAGTCACCATGCGCACTTTCCTCCATGGGAGTAATTCTCAAATAGTCTATGCTTTGATCGTTTCCTGTAAGACCAGTAGTAGTTTCCGATGCACATCTCGAGGCATTCTGTACTCTCTGGACTATCAGAGTGTTGATGAAATACAGAAATTGCATCGGGATTGAATACAACAGTCACCATGCGCTCTTTCCTCCATTGGAGTAATGTCTCCAACAGTCTACGCTTTGATCGTTCCCTGGAACACCAATAGTAGTTTCCGATGCACATCTGGAGGCTTTCTGTACTCTGTGGACTATCAGAGTGTTGATGAAACATAGTAATTGCATCGGGATTGAATACAACAGTCACCATGCGCACTTTCCTCCATGGGAGTAATGTCTCAAACAGTCTATTCTTTTACCGTTCCCTGTAAGACCAGTAGTAGTTTCCGATCCACATCTGGAGGCATTCTTTTGACTTTTAGAGTGTTGATGAAACACAGAAATTGCTTCGGGATTGAATACAATAGTCACTATGCGCACTTTCCGCCATGGAGGTAATGTCTCAGACAGTCTACGCTTTGATCTATCCCTGGAAGACCAGTAGTAGTTTCCGATGCACATCTGGAGGCATTCTGTAATTTGTGGACTATCAGAGTGTTGATGAAACACAGAAATTGCATCGGGATTGAATACAACAGTCACCAGGCGCACTTTCCTCCATGGGAGTAATGTCTCAAACAGTCTACGCTTTGATCGTTCCCTGGAAGACCACTATTAGTTTCTGATGCACATCTGGTGGCATTCTGTAATGTGTAGACTATCAGAGTGTTGATGAAACACAGTTATTCCATCGGGATTAAATACAACAGTCACCATGCGCACTTTCCTCCATGGGAGTAATGTCTCTAACAGTCTACGCTTTGATCGTTCCCTGGAAGACCAGTAGTAGTTTCCGATGCACATCTGGAGGCTTTCTGTTCTCTGTGGACTATCAGAGTGTTGATGAAACACAGAAATTGCATCGGGATTGAATACAACAGTCTGCATGCGCAGTTTCAGCCATGGGAGTAATGTCTCCAACAGTCTACGCTTTGATCGTTCCCTGTAAGACCAGTAGTAGTTTCCGATGCACATCTCGAGGCATTCTGTAATCTGTGGACTATTACAGTGTTGATGAAACACAGAAATTGCATCGGGATTGAATACAACAGTCACCATGCGCACATTCATCCATAAAAGTAATGTCTCAAACAGTCTACGCTTTGATCGTTCCCTGGAAGACCAGTAGTAGTTTCCGATAAACATCTGGAGGCATTCTGTAGTTTGTGGACAATCATAGTGTTGATGAAACACAGAAATTGCATCGGGATTGAATACAACAGTCACCATGCGCACTTTCGTACAATGGGAGTAATTCTCAACCAGTCTATGCCTTGATCTTTCCCTGGAAGACCAGTAGTAGTTTCCGATGAACATCTGGAGGCATTCTATAATTTGTGGACTATCAGAGTGTTGATGAAACACAGAAATTGCATTGGGATTGAATACAACAGTCACCATGCGCACTTTCCTACAATGGGAGTAATTCTCAAACAGTCTATGCTTTGATCTTTCCCTGGAAGACCAGTAGTAGTTTCCGATGAACATCTGGAGGCATTCTATAATTTGTGGACTATCAGAGTGTTGATGAAACACAGAAATTGCATCGGGATTGAATACAACAGTCACCATGCGCTCTTTCCTCCATGGGAGTAATATCTCAAACAGTATACGCTTTGATCGTTCCGTGGATGACCAGTAGTAGTTTCCGATGCACATCTGGAGGCATTCTGTAGTCTGTGGACTATAAGAGTGTTGATGAAACACAGATATTGCGTCGGGATTGAATACAACAGTCACCATGCCCACTTTCCTCCATGGGAGTAATGTCTCTAAGAGTCTACGCTTTGATCGTTCCCTGGAAGACCAGTAGTAGTTTACGATGAACATCTGGAGGCTTTCTGTTCTCTGTGGACTATCAGAGTGTTCATGAAACAAATAAATTACATCGGGATTGAATACAACAGTCTCCATGCGTAATTCTCAAACAGTCTATGCTTTGATCGTTCCCTGTAAGACCAGTAGTAGTTTCCGATGCACATCTGAAGGCATTCTGTAATCTATGGACTATCAGAGTGTTGATGAAACACAGAAATTGCATCGGGATTTATTACAATAGTCACCATGCGCACTTTCCGCCATGGGAGTAATGTCTCCAACAGTCTACGCTTTGATCGTTTCCTGGAAGACCAGTAGTAGTTTCCGATGCACATCTGGAGGCATTCTGTAATCTGTGGACTATCAGACTGTTGATGAAACACAGAAATTGCATCGGGATTGAATACAACAGTCACCATGCGCACTATCCTCCATTCGAGAAATATCTACAACAGTCTACGCTTTGATCGTTCCCTGGAAGACCAGAAGTAGTTTCCGATGCACATCTGGAGGCTTTCTGTACTCTGTTAACTATCAGTGTGTTGATGAAACACAGAAATTGCATCTTGATTGAATACAACACCCTCCATGCGCAGTTTCCTCCATGGGAGTAATGTCTCAAAGAGTCTACGATTTGAACGTTCCCTGGTAGACCAGTAGTAGTTTCAATTGCACATCAGGAGGCATTCTGTAATCTGTGAACTACCAGAGTGTTGATGAAACACAGACATTGCATCGGGATTGAATACAACAGTCACCATGCGCACTTTACTAAATGGGAATAATGTCTCTAACAGTCTACGCTTTGATCGTTCCCTGGAAGACCAGTAGTAGTTTCCGATGCACATATGGAGGCTTTCCGTAATCTGTGGACTATCAGAGTGTTGATGAAACACAGAAATTTCATCGGGATTGAATAAAACAGTCAACATGCGCACTTTCCTCCATGGGAGTAATGTTTCAAAGAGTTTACGCTTTGAACGTTCCCTGGAAGACCAGTAGCAGGTTCCGATGCACATCTGGAGGCATTCTGTAATCTGTGGACTATCAGAATGTTCATGAAACACAGAAATTGCATCGGGATTGAATACAACAGTCACCATGCGCACTTTCTTTAATGGGAGTAATTCTCAAATAGTCTATGCTTTGATCGTTCCCTGTAAGACCAGTAGTAGTTTCCGATGCACATCTGGTCTCATTCTGTAATCTGTGGACTATCAGAGTGTTGATGAAACACAGAAATTGCATCGGGAATGAATACAACAGACACCATGCACAGTTTCCTCCATGGGAGTGATGTCTCAAACAGTCTACGCTTTGATCGTTCCCTGGAAGACCAGTAGTAGTTTCATATGCACATCTGGGGGCTTTCTGTAATCTGTGGATTATCAGAGTGTTGATGAAACACAGAAATTGCATCAGTATAGAATACAGCAGTCACCATGCGCACTTTCCTCCATGGGAGTAATTCTCAAATAGTCTATGCTTTGATCGTTTCCTGTAAGACCAGTAGTAGTTTCCGATGCACATCTCGAGGCATTCTGTACTCTCTGGACTATCAGAGTGTTGATGAAATACAGAAATTGCATCGGGATTGAATACAACAGTCACCATGCGCTCTTTCCTCCATTGGAGTAATGTCTCCAACAGTCTACGCTTTGATCGTTCCCTGGAAGACCAATAGTAGTTTCCGATGCACATCTGGAGGCTTTCTGTACTCTGTGGACTATCAGAGTGTTGATGAAACATAGTAATTGCATCGGGATTGAATACAACAGTCACCATGCGCACTTTCCTCCATGGGAGTAATGTCTCAAACAGTCTATTCTTTTACCGTTCCCTGTAAGACCAGTAGTAGTTTCCGATCCACATCTGGAGGCATTCTTTTGACTTTTAGAGTGTTGATGAAACACAGAAATTGCATCGAGATTGAATACAATAGTCACTATGCGCACTTTCCGCCATGGGAGTAATGTCTCAGACAGTCTACGCTTTGATCTATGCCTGGAAGACCAGTAGTAGTTTCCGATGCACATCTGGAGGCATTCTGTAATCTGTGGACTATCAGAATGTTGATGAAACACAGAAATTGCATCGGGATTGAATACAACAGTCACCATGCGCACTTTCCTCCATGGGAGTAATTCTCAAACAGTCTAATCTTTTACCGTTCCCTGTAAGACCAGTAGTAGAGTCCGATGCACATCTGGAGGCATTCTGTTGATTATTAGAGTGTTGATGAAACACAGAAATTGCTTCGGGATTGAATACAATAGTCACTATGCGCACTTTCCGCCATGGGAGTAATGTCTCAGACAGTCTACGCTTTGATCTTTCCCTGGAAGACCAGTAGTAGTTTCCGATGCACATCTGGAGGCATTCTGTAATTTGTGGACTATCAGAGTGTTGATGAAACACAGAAATTGCATCGGGATTGAATACAACAGTCACCAGGCGCACTTTCCTCCATGGGAGTAATGTCTCAAACAGTCTAGCTTTGGTCGTTCCCTGGAAGACCACTAGTAGTTTCTGATGCACATCTGGTGGCATTCTGTAATGTGTAGACTATCAGAGTGTTGATGAAACACAGTAATTCCATCGGGATTAAATACAACAGTCATCATGCGCACTTTCCTCCATGGGAGTAATGTCTCTAACAGTCTACGCTTTGATCGTTCCCTGGAAGACCAGTAGTAGTTTCCGATGCACATCTGGAGGCTTTCTGTTCTCTGTGGACAATCAGAGTGTTGATGAAACACAGAAATTGCATCGGGATTGAATACAACAGTCTGCATGCGCAGTTTCCGCCATGGGAGTAATGTCTCCAACAGTCTACGCTTTGATCGTTCCCTGTAAGACCAGTAGTAGTTTCCGATGCACATCTCGAAGCATTCTGTAATCTGTGGACTATTACAGTGTTGATGAAACACAGAAATTGCATCGGGATTGAATACAACAGTCACCATGCGCACTATCCTCCATTCGAGAAATATCTACAACAGTCTACGCTTTGATCGTTCCCTGGAAGACCAGAAGTAGTTTCCGATGCACATCTGGAGGCTTTCTGTACTCTGTTAACTATCAGTGTGTTGATGAAACACAGAAATTGCATCTTGATTGAATACAACACCCTCCATGCGCAGTTTCCTCCATGGGAGTAATGTCTCAAAGAGTCTACGATTTGAACGTTCCCTGGTAGACCAGTAGTAGTTTCAATTGCACATCAGGAGGCATTCTGTAATCTGTGAACTACCAGAGTGTTGATGAAACACAGACATTGCATCGGGATTGAATACAACAGTCACCATGCGCACTTTACTAAATGGGAATAATGTCTCTAACAGTCTACGCTTTGATCGTTCCCTGGAAGACCAGTAGTAGTTTCCGATGCACATATGGAGGCTTTCCGTAATCTGTGGACTATCAGAGTGTTGATGAAACACAGAAATTTCATCGGGATTGAATAAAACAGTCAACATGCGCACTTTCCTCCATGGGAGTAATGTTTCAAAGAGTTTACGCTTTGAACGTTCCCTGGAAGACCAGTAGCAGGTTCCGATGCACATCTGGAGGCATTCTGTAATCTGTGGACTATCAGAATGTTCATGAAACACAGAAATTGCATCGGGATTGAATACAACAGTCACCATGCGCACTTTCTTTAATGGGAGTAATTCTCAAATAGTCTATGCTTTGATCGTTCCCTGTAAGACCAGTAGTAGTTTCCGATGCACATCTGGTCTCATTCTGTAATCTGTGGACTATCAGAGTGTTGATGAAACACAGAAATTGCATCGGGAATGAATACAACAGACACCATGCACAGTTTCCTCCATGGGAGTGATGTCTCAAACAGTCTACGCTTTGATCGTTCCCTGGAAGACCAGTAGTAGTTTCATATGCACATCTGGGGGCTTTCTGTAATCTGTGGATTATCAGAGTGTTGATGAAACACAGAAATTGCATCAGTATAGAATACAGCAGTCACCATGCGCACTTTCCTCCATGGGAGTAATTCTCAAATAGTCTATGCTTTGATCGTTTCCTGTAAGACCAGTAGTAGTTTCCGATGCACATCTCGAGGCATTCTGTACTCTCTGGACTATCAGAGTGTTGATGAAATACAGAAATTGCATCGGGATTGAATACAACAGTCACCATGCGCTCTTTCCTCCATTGGAGTAATGTCTCCAACAGTCTACGCTTTGATCGTTCCCTGGAAGACCAATAGTAGTTTCCGATGCACATCTGGAGGCTTTCTGTACTCTGTGGACTATCAGAGTGTTGATGAAACATAGTAATTGCATCGGGATTGAATACAACAGTCACCATGCGCACTTTCCTCCATGGGAGTAATGTCTCAAACAGTCTATTCTTTTACCGTTCCCTGTAAGACCAGTAGTAGTTTCCGATCCACATCTGGAGGCATTCTTTTGACTTTTAGAGTGTTGATGAAACACAGAAATTGCATCGAGATTGAATACAATAGTCACTATGCGCACTTTCCGCCATGGGAGTAATGTCTCAGACAGTCTACGCTTTGATCTATGCCTGGAAGACCAGTAGTAGTTTCCGATGCACATCTGGAGGCATTCTGTAATCTGTGGACTATCAGAATGTTGATGAAACACAGAAATTGCATCGGGATTGAATACAACAGTCACCATGCGCACTTTCCTCCATGGGAGTAATTCTCAAACAGTCTAATCTTTTACCGTTCCCTGTAAGACCAGTAGTAGAGTCCGATGCACATCTGGAGGCATTCTGTTGATTATTAGAGTGTTGATGAAACACAGAAATTGCTTCGGGATTGAATACAATAGTCACTATGCGCACTTTCCGCCATGGGAGTAATGTCTCAGACAGTCTACGCTTTGATCTTTCCCTGGAAGACCAGTAGTAGTTTCCGATGCACATCTGGAGGCATTCTGTAATTTGTGGACTATCAGAGTGTTGATGAAACACAGAAATTGCATCGGGATTGAATACAACAGTCACCAGGCGCACTTTCCTCCATGGGAGTAATGTCTCAAACAGTCTAGCTTTGGTCGTTCCCTGGAAGACCACTAGTAGTTTCTGATGCACATCTGGTGGCATTCTGTAATGTGTAGACTATCAGAGTGTTGATGAAACACAGTAATTCCATCGGGATTAAATACAACAGTCATCATGCGCACTTTCCTCCATGGGAGTAATGTCTCTAACAGTCTACGCTTTGATCGTTCCCTGGAAGACCAGTAGTAGTTTCCGATGCACATCTGGAGGCTTTCTGTTCTCTGTGGACAATCAGAGTGTTGATGAAACACAGAAATTGCATCGGGATTGAATACAACAGTCTGCATGCGCAGTTTCCGCCATGGGAGTAATGTCTCCAACAGTCTACGATTTGATCGTTCCCTGTAAGACCAGTAGTAGTTTCCGATGCACATCTCGAGGCATTCTGTAATCTGTGGACTATTACAGTGTTGATGAAACACAGAAATTGCATCGGGATTGAATACAACAGTCACCATGCGCACATTCATCCATAAAAGTAATGTCTCAAACAGTCTACGCTTTGATCGTTCCCTGGAAGACCAGTAGTAGTTTCCGATGAACATCTGGAGGCATTCTGTAGTTTGTGGACAATCATAGTGTTGATGAAACACAGAAATTGCATCGGGATTGAATACAACAGTCACCATGCGCACTTTCCTACAATGGGAGTAATTCTCAACCAGTCTATGCCGTGATCTTTCCCTGGAAGACCAGTAGTAGTTTCCGATGAACATCTGGAGGCATTCTATAATTTGTGGACTATCAGAGTGTTGATGAAACACAGAAATTGCATTGGGATTGAATACAACAGTCACCATGCGCACTTTCCTACAATGGGAGTAATTCTCAAACAGTCTATGCTTTGATCTTTCCCTGGAAGACCAGTAGTAGTTTCTGATGAACATCTGGAGGCATTCTATAATTTGTAGACTATCAGAGTGTTGATGAAACACAGAAATTGCATCGGGATTGAATACAACAGTCACCATGCGCACTTTCCTCCATGGGAGTAATATCTCAAACAGTATACGCTTTGATCGTTCCGTGGATGACCAGTAGTAGTTTCCGATGCACATCTGGAGGCATTCTGTAGTCTGTGGACTATAAGAGTGTTGATGAAACACAGATATTGCGTCGGGATTGAATACAACAGTCACCATGCCCACTTTCCTCCATGGGAGTAATGTCTCTAAGAGTCTACGCTTTGATCGTTCCCTGGAAGACCAGTAGTAGTTTACGATGAACATCTGGAGGCTTTCTGTTCTCTGTGGACTATCAGAGTGTTCATGAAACAAATAAATTACATCGGGATTGAATACAACAGTCTCCATGCGTAATTCTCAAACAGTCTATGCTTTGATCGTTCCCTGTAAGACCAGTAGTAGTTTCCGATGCACATCTGAAGGCATTCTGTAATCTATGGACTATCAGAGTGTTGATGAAACACAGAAATTGCATCGGGATTGATTACAATAGTCACCATGCGCACTTTCCGCCATGGGAGTAATGTCTCCAACAGTCTACGCTTTGATCGTTTCCTGGAAGACCAGTAGTAGTTTCCGATGCACATCAGGAGGCATTCTGTAATCTGTGGACTATCAGAGTGTTGATGAAACACAGAAATTGCATCGGGATTGAATACAACAGTCACCATGCGCACTATCCTCCATTCGAGAAATATCTACAACAGTCTACGCTTTGATCGTTCCCTGGAAGACCAGAAGTAGTTTCCGATGCACATCTGGAGGCTTTCTGTACTCTGTGAACTATCAGTGTGTTGATGAAACACAGAAATTGCATCTTGATTGAATACAACACCCTCCATGCGCAGTTTCCTCCATGGGAGTAATGTCTCAAAGAGTCTACGATTTGAACGTTCCCTGGTAGACCAGTAGTAGTTTCAATTGCACATCAGGAGGCATTCTGTAATCTGTGAACTACCAGAGTGTTGATGAAACACAGACATTGCATCGGGATTGAATACAACAGTCACCATGCGCACTTTACTAAATGGGAATAATGTCTCTAACAGTCTACGCTTTGATCGTTCCCTGGAAGACCAGTAGTAGTTTCCGATGCACATATGGAGGCTTTCCGTAATCTGTGGACTATCAGAGTGTTGATGAAACACAGAAATTTCATCGGGATTGAATAAAACAGTCAACATGCGCACTTTCCTCCATGGGAGTAATGTCTCAAAGAGTCTACGTTTTGATGGTTCCTTGGAAGACCAGTAGAGGTTTACGATGAACATCTGGAGGCATTCTGTAATCTGTGGACTATCAGAATGTTGATGAAACACAGAAATTGCATCAGGATTGAATACAACAGTCACCATGCGCACTTTCCTCCATGGGAGTAATTCTCAAACAGTCTATTCTTTGACCGTTCCCTGTAAGACCAGTACTAGAGTCCGATGCACATCTGGAGGCATTCTGTTGATTATTAGAGTGTTGATGAAACACAGAAATTGCATCGGGATTGAATACAATAGTCACTATGCGCACTTTCCGCCATGGGAGTAATGTCTCAGACGGTCTACGCTTTGATCTTTCCCTGGAAGACCAGTAGTAGTTTCCGATGCACATCTGGATGCATTCTGTAATTTGTGGACTATCAGAGTGTTGATGAAACACAGAAATTGCATCGGGATTGAATACAACAGTCACCAGGCGCACTTTCCTCCATGGGAGTAATGTCTCAAACAGTCTACGCTTTGGTCGTTCCCTGGAAGACCACTAGTAGTTTCTGATGCACATCTGGTGGCATTCTGTAATGTGTAGACTATCAGAGTGTTGATGAAACACAGTAATTGCATCGGGATTGAATACAACAGTCACCATGCACACTTTCCTCCATGGGAGTAATGTCTCTAACAGTCTACGCTTTGTTCGTTCCCTGGAAGACCAGTAGTAGTTTCCGATGCACATCTGGAGGCTTTCTGTACTCTGTGGACTATCAGACTGTTGATGAAACACAGAAATTGCATCGAGATTGAAAACAACAGTCACCATGAGCACTTTCTTCCATGGGAGTAATGTCTCTATCATTCTACGATTTGATCGTTCCGTGGAAGACCAGTAGTAGTTTCCGATGCACATCTGGTGGCACTCTGTAATCTGTGACTATCAGACTGTTGATGAAACACAGAAATTGCATCGAGATTGAATACAACAGTCACCATTCGCACTTTCCTCCATGGGAGTAATGTCTCAAACAGTCTACGCTTTGATCGTTCACTGGAAGACCAGTAGTAGTTTCTGATGCACATCTGGTGGCATTTTGTAATGTGTAGACTATCAGAGTGTTGATGAAACACAGTAATTCTATCGGGATTAAATACAACAGTCACCATGCGCACATTCCTCCATGGGAGTAATGTCTCTAACAGTCTACGCTTTGCTCGTTCCCTGGAAGAGCAGTAGTAGTTTCCGATGCACATCTGGAGGCATTTTGTAATCTGTGGAATATCAGAGTGTTGCTGAAACACAGAGATTGCATCGGGATAGAATACAACAGTCACCATGCGCACTTTCCTCCATGGGAGTAATGTATCAAACAGTCTACGCTTTGATCGTTCCCTGGAAGACCAGTATTAGTTTCCGATGCACATCTGGAGGCATTCTGTAATCTGTGGAGTATCAGAGTGTTGATGAAACACAGAAAGTGCATCGGGATTGAATACAAGATTCTCCATGCGCAGTTTCCTCCATGGGAGTAATGTCTCAAAGAGTCTACGTTTTGATGGTTCCTTGGAAGACCAGTAGAGGTTTACGATGAACATCTGGAGGCATTCTGTAATCTGTGGTCTATCAGAATGTTGATGAAACACAGAAATTGCATCGGGATTGAATACAACAGTCACCATGCGCACTTTCCTCCATGGGAGTAATTCTCAAACAGTCTATTCTTTGACCGTTCCCTGTAAGACCAGTAGTAGAGTCCGATGCACATCTGGAGGCATTCTGTTGATTATTAGAGTGTTGATGAAACACAGAAATTGCATCGGGATTGAATACAATAGTCACTATGCGCACTTTCCGCCATGGGAGTAATGTCTGAGACAGTCTACGCTTTGATCTTTCCCTGGAAGACCAGTAGTAGTTTCCGATGCACATCTGGAGGCATTCTGTAATTTGTGGACTATCAGAGTGTTGATGAAACACAGAAATTGCATCGGGATTGAATACAACAGTCACCAGGCGCACTTTCCTCCATGGGAGTATTGTCTCAAACAGTCTACGCTTTGGTCGTTCCCTGGAAGACTACTAGTAGTTTCTGATGCACATCTGGTGGCATTCTGTAATGTGTAGACTATCAGAGTGTTGATGAAACACAGTAATTCCATCGGGATTAAATACAACAGTCATCATGCGCACTTTCCTCCATGGGAGTAATGTCTCTAACAGTCTACGCTTTGATCGTTCCCTGGAAGACCAGTAGTAGTTTCCGATGCGCATCTGGAGGCTTTCTGTTCTCTGTGGACTATCAGAGTGTTGATGAAACACAGAAATTGCATCGGGATTGAATACAACAGTCTCCATGCGCAGTTTCCGCCATGGGAGTAATGTCTCCAACAGTCTACGCTTTGATCGTTCCCTGTAAGACCAGTAGTAGTTTCCGATGCACATCTCGAGGCATTCTGTAATCTGTGGACTATTACAGTGTTGATGAAACACAGTTATTCCATCGGGATTAAATACAACAGTCACCATGCGCACTTTCCTCCATGGGAGTAATGTCCCTAACAGTCTACGCTTTGATCGTTCCCTGGAAGACCAGTAGTAGTTTCCGATGCACATCTGGAGGCTTTCTGTTCTCTGTGGACCATCAGAGTGTTGATGAAACACAGAACTTGCATCGGGATTGAATACAACAGTCACCATGCGCACTTTCCTACAATGGGAGTAATTCTCAAACAGTCAATGCTTTGATCTTTCCCTGGAAGACCAGTAGTAGTTTCCGATGAACATCTGGAGGCATTCTATAATTTGTGGACTATCAGAGTGTTGATGAAACACAGAAATTGCATCGGGATTGAATACAACAGTCACCATGCGCACTTTCCTCCATGGGAGTAATATCTCATACAGTATACGCTTTGATCGTTCCGTGGATGACCAGTAGTAGTTTCCGATGCACATCTGGAGGCATTCTGTAGTCTGTGGACTATAAGAGTGTTGATGAAACACAGATATTGCGTCGGGATTGAATACAACAGTCACCATGCCCACTTTCCTCCATGGGAGTAATGTCTCTAACAGTCTACGCTTTGATCGTTCCCTGGAAGACCAGTATAAGTTTACGATGAACATCTGGAGGCTTTCTGTACTCTGTGGACTATCAGAGTGTTCATGAAACAAATAAATTGCATCGGGATTGAATACAACAGTCTCCATGCGTAATTCTCAAACAGTCTATGCTTTGATCGTTCCCTGTAAGACCAGTAGTAGTTTCCGATGCACATCTGAAGGCATTCTGTAATCTATGGACTATCAGAGTGTTGATGAAACACAGAAATTGCATCGGGATTGAATACAATAGTCACCATGCGCACTATCCGCCATGGGAGTAATGTCTCCAACAGTCTACGCTTTGATCGTTTCCTGGAAGACCAGTAGTAGTTTCCGATGCACATCTGGAGGCATTCTGTAATCTGTGGACTATCAGAGTGTTGATGAAACACAGAAATTGCATCGGGATTGAATACAACAGTCACCATGCGCACTATCCTCCATTCGAGTAATATCTAAAACAGTCTACGCTTTGATCGTTCCAAGGAAGACCAGAAGTAGTTTCCGATGCACATCTGGAGGCTTTCTGTACTCTGTGAACTATCAGGGTGTTGATGAAACACAGAAATTGCATCTTGATTGAATACAACACTCTCCATGCGCAGTTTCCTCCATGGGAGTAATGTCTCAAAGAGTCTACGATTTGAACGTTCCCTGGTAGACCAGTAGTAGTTTCAATTGCACATCAGGAGGCATTCTGTAATCTGTGGACTACCAGAGTGTTGATGAAACACAGACATTGCATCGGGATTGAATACAACAGTCACCATGCGCACTTTACTAAATGGGAATAATGTCTCTAACAGTCTACGCTTTGATCGTTCCCTGGAAGACCAGTAGTAGTTTCCGATGCACATATGGAGGCTTTCCGTAATCTGTGGACTATCAGAGTGTTGATGAAACACAGAAATTGCATCGGGATTGAATAAAACAGTCAACATACGCACTTTCCTCCATGGGAGTAATGTTTCAAAGAGTTTACGCTTTGATCGTTCCCTGGAAGACCAGTAGCAGTTTCCGATGCACATCTGGAGGCATTCTGTAATCTGTGGACTATCGGAATGTTCATGAAACACAGAAATTGCATCGGGATTGAATACAACAGTCACCATGCGCACTTTCTTTAATGGGAGTAATTCTCAAATAGTCTATGCTTTGATCGTTCCCTGTAAGACCAGTAGTAGTTTCCGATGCACATCTGGTCTCATTCTGTAATCTGTGGACTATCAGAGTGTTGATGAAACACAGAAATTGCATCGGGAATGAATACAACAGACACCATGCACAGTTTCCTCCATGGGAGTGATGTCTCAAACAGTCTACGCTTTGATCGTCCCCTGGAAGACCAGTAGTAGTTTCAGATGCACATCTGGGGGCTTTCTGTAATCTGTGGACTATCAGAGTGTTGATGAAACATAGTAATTGCATAGGGATTGAATACAACAGTCACCATGCGCAATTTCCTCCATGGGAGTAATGTCTCAAGCAGTCTATTCTTTGACCGTTCCCTGTAAGACCAGTAGTAGTTTCCGATCCACATCTGGAGGCATTCTTTTGACTTTTAGAGTGTTGATGAAACACAGAAATTGCATCGGGATTGAATACAATAGTCACTATGCGCACTTTCCGCATGGGAGTAATGTCTCAGACAGTCTACGCTTTGATCTATCCCTGGAAGACCAGTAGTAGTTTCCGATGCACATCTGGAGGCATTCTGTAATTTGTGGACTATGAGAGTGTTGATGAAACACAGAAATTGCATCGAGATTGAATACAACAGTCACCATGCGCACTTTCATCCATGGGAGTAATGTCTCAAAAAGTCTACGCTTTGATCGTTCACTGGAAGACCAGTAGTAGTTTCTGATGCACATCTGGTGGCATTTTGTAATGTGTAGACTATCAGAGTGTTGATGAAACACAGTAATTCTATCGGGATTAAATACAACAGTCACCATGCGCACTTTCCCTTATGGGAGTAATGCCTCTAACAGTCTACGCTTTGCTCGTTCCCTGGAAGACCAGTAGTAGTTTCCGATGCAAATCTGAAGGCATTCGGTAATCTGTGGACTATCAGAGTGATGATGAAACACAGAAATTGCATCGGGATTGAATACAATAGTCACCATGCGCACTTTCCGCCATGGGAGTAATGTCTCCAACAGTCTACGCTTTGATCGTTCCCTGGAAGACCAGTAGTAGTTTCTGATGCACATCTGGTGGCATTCTGTAATGTGTAGACTATCAAAGTGTTGATGAAACACAGTAATTCTATCGGGATTAAATACAACAGTCACCATGCGCACATTCCTCCATGGGAGTAATGTCTCTAACAGTCTACGCTTTGCTCGTTCCCTGGAAGAGCAGTAGTAGTTTCCGATGCACATCTGAAGGCATTCCGTAATCTGTGGACTATCAGAGTGTTGATGAAACACAGAAATTGCATCGGGATTGAATACAATAGTCACCATGCGCATTTTCCGCCATGGGAGTAATGTCTCCAACAGTATACGCTTTGATCGTTCCCTGGAAGACCAGTAGTAGTTTCCGATGCACATCTGGAGGCACTCTGTAATCTGTGGAATATCAGAGTGTTGATGAAACACAGAAATTGCATCGGGATAGAATACAACAGTCTCCATGCGCACTTTCCTCCTTGGGAGTAATTCTCAAACAGTCTATGCTTTGATCGTTCCCTGTAAGACCAGTAGTAGTTTCCGATGCACATCTGAAGGCATTCTGTAATCTATGGACTATCAGAGTGTTGATGAAACACAGAAAATGCATCGGGATTGAATACAATAGTCACCATGCGCACTTTCCGCCATGGGAGTAATGTCTCCAACAGTCTACGCTTTGATCGTTTCCTGGAAGACCAGTAGTAGTTTCCGATGCACATCTGGAGGCATTCTGTAATCTGTGGACTATCAGAGTGTTGATGAAACACAGAAATTGCATCGGGATTGAATACAACAGTCACCATGCGCACTATCCTCCATTCGAGTAATATCTAAAACAGTCTACGCTTTGATCGTTCCCTGGAAGACCAGAAGTAGTTTCCGATGCACATCTGGAGGCTTTCTGTACTCTGTGAACTATCAGAGTGTTGATGAAACACAGAAATTGCATCTTGATTGAATACAACACTCTCCATGCGCAGTTTCCTCCATGGGAGTAATGTCTCAAAGAGTCTACGATTTGAACGTTCCCTGGTAGACCAGTAGTAGTTTCAATTGCACATCAGGAGGCATTCTGTAATCTGTGGACTACCAGAGTGTTGATGAAACACAGACATTGCATCGGGATTGAATACAACAGTCACCATGCGCACTTTACTAAATGGGAATAATGTCTCTAACAGTCTACGCTTTGATCGTTCCCTGGAAGACCAGTAGTAGTTTCCGATGCACATATGGAGGCTTTCCGTAATCTGTGGACTATCAGAGTGTTGATGAAACACAGAAATTGCATCGGGATTGAATAAAACACTCAACATACGCACTTTCCTCCATGGGAGTAATGTTTCAAAGAGTTTACGCTTTGATCGTTCCCTGGAAGACCAGTAGCAGTTTCCGATGCACATCTGGAGGCATTCTGTAATCTGTGGACTATCGGAATGTTCATGAAACACAGAAATTGCATCGGGATTGAATACAACAGTCACCATGCGCACTTTCTTTAATGGGAGTAATTCTCAAATAGTCTATGCTTTGATCGTTCCCTGTAAGACCAGTAGTAGTTTCCGATGCACATCTGGTCTCATTCTGTAATCTGTGGACTATCAGAGTGTTGATGAAACACAGAAATTGCATCGGGAATGAATACAACAGACACCATGCACAGTTTCCTCCATGGGAGTGATGTCTCAAACAGTCTACGCTTTGATCGTTCCCTGGAAGACCAGTAGTAGTTTCAGATGCACATCTGGGGGCTTTCTGTAATCTGTGGACTATCAGAGTGTTGATGAAACATAGTAATTGCATCGGGATTGAATACAACAGTCACCATGCGCACTTTCCTCCATGGGAGTAATGTCTCAAGCAGTCTATTCTTTGACCGTTCCCTGTAAGACCAGTAGTAGTTTCCGATCCACATCTGGAGGCATTCTTTTGACTTTTAGAGTGTTGATGAAACACAGAAATTGCATCGGGATTGAATACAATAGTCACTATGCGCACTTTCCGCCATGGGAGTAATGTCTCAGACAGTCTACGCTTTGATCTATCCCTGGAAGACCAGTAGTAGTTTCCGATGCACATCTGGAGGCATTCTGTAATTTGTGGACTATCAGAGTGTTGATGAAACACAGAAATTGCATCGAGATTGAATACAACAGTAACCATGCGCACTTTCATCCATGGGAGTAATGTCTCAAAAAGTCTACGCTTTGATCGTTCACTGGAAGACCAGTAGTAGTTTCTGATGCACATCTGGTGGCATTTTGTAATGTGTAGACTATCAGAGTGTTGATGAAACACAGTAATTCTATCGGGATTAAATACAACAGTCACCATGCGCACTTTCCTCCATGGGAGTAATGTCTCTAACAGTCTACGCTTTGCTCGTTCCATGGAAGACCAGTAGTAGTTTCCGATGCAAATCTGAAGGCATTCCGTAATCTGTGGACTATCAGAGTGATGATGAAACACAGAAATTGCATCGGGATTGAATACAATAGTCACCATGCGCACTTTCCGCCATGGGAGTAATGTCTCCAACAGTCTACGCTTTGATCGTTCCCTGGAAGACCAGTAGTAGTTTCTGATGCACATCTGGTGGCATTCTGTAATGTGTAGACTATCAGAGTGTTGATGAAACACAGTAATTCTATCGGGATTAAATACAACAGTCACCATGCGCACATTCCTCCATGGGAGTAATGTCTCTAACAGTCTACGCTTTGCTCGTTCCCTGGAAGAGCAGTAGTAGTTTCCGATGCACATCTGAAGGCATTCCGTAATCTGTGGACTATCAGAGTGTTGATGAAACACAGAAATTGCATCGGGATTGAATACAATAGTCACCATGCGCACTTTCCGCCATGGGAGTAATGTCTCCAACAGGCTACGCTTTGATCGTTCCCTGGAAGACCAGTAGTAGTTTCCGATGCACATCTGGAGGCACTCTGTAATCTGTGGAATATCAGAGTGTTGATGAAACACAGAAATTGCATCGGGATTGAATACAACAGTCTCCATGCGCACTTTCCTCCTTGGGAGTAATTCTCAAACAGTCTATGCTTTGATCGTTCCCTGTAAGACCAGTAGTAGTTTCCGATGCACATCTGAAGGCATTCTGTAATCTGTGGACTATCAGAGTGTTGATGAAACACGGAAATTGCATCGGGATTGTATACAATAGTCACTATGCGCACTTTCCGCCATGGGAGTAATGTCTCAGACAGTCTACGCTTTGATCTTTCCCTGGAAGACCAGTAGTAGTTTCCGATGCACAACTGGATGCATATTGTAATTTGTGGACTATCAGAGTGTATGATGAAACACAGAAATTGCATCGGGATTGAATACAACAGTCACCAGGCGCACTTTCCTCCATGGGAGTAATGTCTCAAACAGTCTAGTCTTTGATTGTTCCCTGGAAGACCACTAGTAGTTTCTGATGCACATCTGGTGGCATTCTGTAATGTGTAGACTATCAGAGTGTTGATGAAACACAGTAATTCTGTCGGGATTAAATCCAACAGTCACCATGCGCACTTTCCTCCATGGGAGTAATGTCTCTAACAGTCTACGCTTTGCTCGTTCCCTGGAAGACCAGTAGTAGTTTCCGATGCACATCTGGAGGCTTTCTGTTCTCTGTGGACTATCAGAGTGTTGATGAAACACAGAAATTGCATCGGGATTGAATACAACAGTCTCCATGCGCACTTTCCTCCTTGGGAGTAATTCTCAAACAGTCTATGCTTTGATCGCTCCCTGTAAGACCAGTAGTAGTTTCCGATGCACATCTGAAGGCATTCTGTAATCTGTGGACTATCAGAGTGTTGATGAAACACGGAAATTGCATCGGGATTGTATACAATAGTCACTATGCGCACTTTCCGCCATGGGAGTAATGTCTCAGACAGTCTACGCTTTGATCTTTCCCTGGAAGACCAGTAGTAGTTTCCGATGCACAACTGGAGGCATTCTGTAATTTGTGGACTATCAGAGTGTATGATGAAACACAGAAATTGCATCGGGATTGAATACAACAGTCACCAGGCGCACTTTCCGCCATGGGAGTAATGTCTCAAACAGTCTAGTCTTTGATTGTTCCCTGGAAGACCACTAGTAGTTTCTGATGCACATCTGGTGGCATTCTGTAATGTGTAGACTATCAGAGTGTTGATGAAACACAGTAATTCTGTCGGGATTAAATCCAACAGTCACCATGCGCACTTTCCTCCATGGGAGTAATGTCTCTAACAGTCTACGCTTTGCTCGTTCCCTGGAAGACCAGTAGTAGTTTCCGATGCACATCTGGAGGCTTTCTGTTCTCTGTGGACTATCAGAGTGTTGATGAAACACAGAAATTGCATCGGGATTGAATACAACTGTCACCATGCGCACTTTCCTCCATGGGAGTAATGTCTCAAACAGTCAACGCTTTGATCGTTCCCCAGAAGACCAGTAGTAGTTTCTGATGCACATCTGAAGGCATTCTGTAATCTGTGGACTATCAGAGTGTTGATGAAACACAGAAATTGCATCGGGATTGAATACAATAGTCACCATGCGCACTTTCCGCCATGGGAGTAATGTCTCCAACAGTCTACGCTTTGATCGTTCCCTGGAAGACCTGTAGTAGTTATTGATGCATATCTGAAGAAATTCTGTAATCTGTGGACTATCAGAGTGTTGATGAAACACAGTAATTGCATTGGGATTGAATACAACAGTCACCATGCGCACTTTCCTCCATGGGAGTAATGTTTCTAACAGTCTACGCTTTGATCGTTCCCTGGAAGACCAGTAGCAGTTTCCGATGAACATCTGGAGGCATTCTGTAATCTGTGGATTATCAGAGTGTTGACGAAACACAGAAATTGCATCGGGATTGAATACAACAGTCGCCATGCGCACTTTCCTCCATGGGAGTAATGTATCAAACAGTCTACGCTTTAATCGTTCCCTGGAGGACCAGTAGTAGTTTCCGATGCACATCTGGAGGCATTCTGTAATCTGTGGAATATCAGAGTGTTGATGAAACACAGAAATTTCATCGGGATTGAATACAACTGTCGCCATGCGCACTTTCCACCATGGGAGTAATGTATCAAACAGTCTACGCTTTGATCGTTCCCTGGAAGACCAGTAGTAGTTTCCGATGCACATCTGGAGGCATTCTGTAATCTGTGGAGTATCAGAGTGTTGATGAAACACAGAAATTGCATCGGGATTGAATACAAGAGTCTCAATGCGCAGTTTCCTCCATGGGAGTAATGTCTCAAACAGTCTACGTTTTGATGGTTCCCTGGAAGACCAGTAGAGGTTTACGATGAACATCTGGAGGCATTCTGTAATCTGTGGACTATCTGAGTGTTGATGAAACACAGAAATTGCATCGGGATTGTATACAATAGTCACTATGCGCACTTTCGCCATGGGAGTAATGTGTCAGACAGTCTACGCTTTGATCTTTCCCTGGAAGACCACTAGTAGTTTCCGATGCACATCTGGAGGCTTTCTGTTCTCTGTGGACTTTCAGAGTGTTGATGAAACACAGAAATTGCATCGGGATTGAATACAACTGTCACCATGCACACTTTGCTCCATGGGAGTAATGTCTCAAACAGTCAACGCTTTGATCGTTCCCTAGAAGACCAGTAGTAGTTACTGATGCCCATCTGAAGGCATTCTGTAATCTGTGGACTATCAGAGTGTTGATGAAACACAGAAATTGCATCGGGATTGAATACAATAGTCACCATGCGCACTTTCCGCCATGGGAGTAATGTCGCCAACAGTCTACGCTTTGATCGTTCCCTGGAAGACCAGTAGTAGTTTCCGATGCACATCTGGTGGCATTCTGTAATCTGTGGACTATCAGAGCGTTGATGAAACACAGAAATTGCACCGGGATTGAATACAACAGTCACCATGCGCACTATCCTCCATGCGAGTAATATCTAAAACAGCCTACGCTTTGATCGTTCCCTGGAAGATCTGTAGTAGTTATTGATGCATATCTGAAGAAATTCTGTAATCTGTGGACTATCAGAGTGTTGATGAAACACAGAAATTGCATCGGGATTGTATACAATTGTCACTATGCGCACTTTCCGCCATGGGAGTAATGTCTCAGACAGTCTACGCTTTGATCTTTCCCTGGAAGACTAGTAGTAGTTTCCGATGCACATCTGGAGGCATTCTGTAATTTGTGGACTATCAGAGTGTATGATGAAACACAGAAATTGCATAGGGATTGAATACAACAGTCACCATGCGCACACTCCTCCATAAAAGTAATGTCTCAACAGTCTACGCTTTGATCGTTCCCTGGAAGACCAGTAGTAGTTTCCGATGCATATCTGGAGGCATTCTGTAATATGTGGAATATCAGAGTGTTGATGAAACACAGAAATTGCATGGGGATTGAATACAACAGTCGGCATGCGCACTTTCCTCCATGGGAGTAATGTATCAAACAGTCTACGCTTTGATCGTTCCCTGGAAGACCAGTAGTAGTTTCCGATTCACATCTGAGGCATTCTGTAATCTGTGGAATATCAGAGTGTTGATGAAACACAGAAATTGCATCGGGATTGAATACAGCAGTCGCCATGCGCACTTTCCTCCATGGGAGTAATGTATCAAACAGTCTACGCTTTGATCGTTCCCTGGAAGACCAGTAGTAGTTTCCGATGCACATCTGGAGGCATTCTGTAATCTGCGGAGTATCAGAGTGTTGATGAAACACAGAAATTGCATCGGGATTGAATACAAGAGTCTCCATGCGCAGTTTCCTCCATGGGAGTAATGTCTCAAACAGTCTACGTTTTGATGGTTCCCTGGAAGACCAGTAGAGGTTTACGATGAACATCTGGAGGCATTCTGTAATCTGTGGAGTATCAGAGTGTTGATGAAACACAGAAATTGCATCGGGATTGAATACAAGATTCTCCATGCGCATTTTCCTCCATGGGAGTAATGTATCAAACAGTCTACGCTTTGATCGTTCCCTGGAAGACCAGTAGTAGTTTCCGATGCACATCTGGAGGCATTCTGTAATCTGCGGAGTATCAGAGTGTTGATGAAACACAGAAATTGCATCGGGATTGAATACAAGAGTCTCCATGCGCAGTTTCCTCCATGGGAGTAATGTCTCAAACAGTCTACGTTTTGATGGTTCCCTGGAAGACCAGTAGAGGTTTACGATGAACATATGGAGGCATTCTGTAATCTGTGGACTATCAGAGTGTTGATGAAACACAGATATTGCATCGTAATTGTATACAATAGTCACTATGCGCACTTTCCGCCATGGGCGTAATGTCTCAGACAGTCTACGCTTTGATCTTTCCCTGGAAGACCAGTAGCAGTTTCCGATGCACATCTGGAGGCATTCTGTAATCTGTGGAGTATCAGAGTGTTGATAAAACACAGAATTTGCATAGGGATTGAATACAAGAGTCTCCATGCGCAGTTTCCTCCATGGGAGTAATGTCTCAAACAGTCTACGTTTTGATGGTTCCCTGGAAGACCAGTAGTAGTTTCCGATGCACATCTGAAGGCATTCTGTAATCTGTGGACTATCGGAGTGTTGATGAAACACAGAAATTGCATCGGGATTGTATACAATAGTCACTATGCGCACTTTCCGCCATGGGAGTAATGTCTCAGACAGTCTACGCTTTGATCTTTCCCTGGAAGACCAGTAGTAGTTTCCGATGCACATCTGGAGGCATTCTGTAATTTGTGGACTATCAGAGTGTATGATGAAACACAGAAATTGCATCGGGATTGAATACAACAGTCACCATGCGCACTTTCCTCCATGGGAGTAATGTCTCTAACAGTCTACGCTTTGCTCGTTCCCTGGAAGACCAGTAGTAGTTTCCGATGCACATCTGGAGGCTTTCTGTTCTCTATGGACTATCAGAGTGTTGATGAAACACAGAAATTGCATCGGGATTGAATACAACTGTCACCATGCGCACTTTCCTCCATGGGAGTAATGTCTCAAACAGTCAACGCTTTGATCGTTTCCTAGAAGACCAGTAGGAGTTTCTGATGCACATCTGAAGGCATTCTGTAATCTGTGGACTATCAGAGTGTTGATGAAACACAGAAATTGCATCGGGATTGAATACAATAGTCACCATGCGCACTTTCCGCCATGGGAGTAATGTCTCCAACAGTCTACGCTTTGATCGTTCCCTGGAAGACCAGTAGTAGTTTCCGATGCACATCTGGAGGCATTCTGTAATCTGTGGACTATCAGAGTGTTGATGAAACACAGAAATTGCATCGGGATTGAATACAACAGTCACCATGCGCACTATCCTCCATGCGAGTAACATCTAAAACAGCCTACGTTTTGATCGTTCCCTGGAAGACCTGTAGTAGTTATTGATGCATATCTGATGAAATTCTGTAATCTGTGGACTATCAGAGTGTTGATGAAACACAGTAATTGCATCGGGATTGAATACAACAGTCACCATGCGCACTTTCCTCCATGGGAGTAATGTTTCTAACAGTCTACGCTTTGATCGTTCCCTGGAAGACCAGTAGTAGTTTCCGCTGCACATCTGGAGGCTTTCTGTACTCTGTGGACTATCAGAGTGTTGATGAAACACAGAAATTGCATCTTGATTGAATACAACAGTCTCCATGCGCAGTTTCCTCCATGGGGGTAATGTCTCAAACAGACTACGCTTTGATCGTTCGCTGGTAGACCAGTAGTAGTTTCAATTGCACATCTGGAGGCATTCTGTAATCTGTGGACTACCAGAGTGTTGATTAAACACAGAAATTGCATCGGGATTGAATACAACAGTCACCATGCGCACTTTACTAAATGGGAATAATGTCTCTAACAGTCTACGCTTTGATCGTTCCCTGGAAGACCAGTAGTAGTTTCCGATGCACATATGGAGGCTTTCCGTAATCTGTGGACTATCAGAGTGTTGATGAAACACAGAAATTGCATCGGGATTGAATACAACAGTCAACATGCGCACTTTCCTCCATGGGAGTAATAATTCAAAGAGATTACGCTTTGATCGTTCCCTGGAAGACCAGTAGCAGTTTCTGATGCACCTGTGGAGGCATTCTGTAATCTGAGGAGTATCAGAGTGTTGATGAAACACAGAAATTGCATCGGGATTGAATACAACAGTCACCATGCGCACTTTACTCCATGGGAGTAATTCTCAAACAGTCTATGCTTTGATCGTTCACTGTAAGACCAGTAGTAGTTTCCGATGCACATCTGGTGTCATTCTGTAATCTGTGGACTATCAGAGTGTTGATGAAACACAGAAATTGCATCGGGAATGAATACAACAGACACCATGCGCAGTTTCCTCCATGGGAGTGATGTCTCAAACAGTCTACGCTTTGATCGTTCCCTGGAAGACCAGTAGTAGTTTCAGATGCACATCTGGGGACTTTCTGTAATCTGTGGAGTATCAGAGTGTTGATGAAACACAGAAATTGCATCGGGATTGAATACAAGAGTCTCCATGTGCAGTTTCCTCCATGGGAGTAATGTCTCAAACGGTCTACGTTTTGATGGTTCCCTGGAAGACCAGTAGAGGTTAACGATGAACATCTGGAGGCATTCTGTAATCTGTGGACTATCAGAATGTTGATGAAACACAGAAATTGCATCGGGATTGAATACAACAGTCACAATGCGCACTTTCCTCCATGGGAGTAATTCTCAAACAGTCTATGCTTTGATCGTTCCCTGTAAGACCAGTAGTAGTTTCCGATGCACATCTGGTGGCATTCTGTAATCTGTGGACTATCAGAGTGTTAATGAAACACAGAAATTGCATCGGGAATGAATACAACAGACACCATGCGCAGTTTCCTCCATGGGAGTGATGTCTCAAACAGTCTACGCTTTGATCGTTCCCTGGAAGACCAGTAGTAGTTTCAGATGCACATCTGGGGGCTTTCTGTAATCTGTGGAGTATCAGAGTGTTGATGAAACACAGAAATTGCATCGGGATTGAATACAAGAGTCTCCATGTGCAGTTTCCTCCATGGGAGTAATGTCTCAAACGGTCTACGTTTTGATGGTTCCCTGGAAGACCAGTAGAGGTTTACGATGAACATCTGGAGGCATTCTGTAATCTGTGGACTATCAGAATGTTGATGAAACACAGAAATTGCATCGGGATTGAATACAACAGTCACAATGCGCACTTTCCGCCATGGGAGTAATGTCTCCAACAGTCTACGCTTTGATCGTTCCCTGGAAGACCAGTAGTAGTTTCCGATGCACATCTGGAGGCATTCTGTAATCTGTGGACTATCAGAGTGTTGATGAAACACAGAAATTGCATCGGGATTGAATACAACAGTCACCATGCGCACTATCCTCCATGCGAGTAACATCTAAAACAGCCTACGTTTTGATCGTTCCCTGGAAGACCTGTAGTAGTTATTGATGCATATCTGATGAAATTCTGTAATCTGTGGACTATCAGAGTGTTGATGAAACACAGTAATTGCATCGGGATTGAATACAACAGTCACCATGCGCACTTTCCTCCATGGGAGTAATGTTTCTAACAGTCTACGCTTTGATCGTTCCCTGGAAGACCAGTAGTAGTTTCCGCTGCACATCTGGAGGCTTTCTGTACTCTGTGGACTATCAGAGTGTTGATGAAACACAGAAATTGCATCTTGATTGAATACAACAGTCTCCATGCGCAGTTTCCTCCATGGGGGTAATGTCTCAAACAGACTACGCTTTGATCGTTCGCTGGTAGACCAGTAGTAGTTTCAATTGCACATCTGGAGGCATTCTGTAATCTGTGGACTACCAGAGTGTTGATTAAACACAGAAATTGCATCGGGATTGAATACAACAGTCACCATGCGCACTTTACTAAATGGGAATAATGTCTCTAACAGTCTACGCTTTGATCGTTCCCTGGAAGACCAGTAGTAGTTTCCGATGCACATATGGAGGCTTTCCGTAATCTGTGGACTATCAGAGTGTTGATGAAACACAGAAATTGCATCGGGATTGAATACAACAGTCAACATGCGCACTTTCCTCCATGGGAGTAATAATTCAAAGAGATTACGCTTTGATCGTTCCCTGGAAGACCAGTAGCAGTTTCTGATGCACCTGTGGAGGCATTCTGTAATCTGTGGAGTATCAGAGTGTTGATGAAACACAGAAATTGCATCGGGATTGAATACAACAGTCACCATGCGCACTTTACTCCATGGGAGTAATTCTCAAACAGTCTATGCTTTGATCGTTCACTGTAAGACCAGTAGTAGTTTCCGATGCACATCTGGTGTCATTCTGTAATCTGTGGACTATCAGAGTGTTGATGAAACACAGAAATTGCATCGGGAATGAATACAACAGACACCATGCGCAGTTTCCTCCATGGGAGTGATGTCTCAAACAGTCTACGCTTTGATCGTTCCCTGGAAGACCAGTAGTAGTTTCAGATGCACATCTGGGGACTTTCTGTAATCTGTGGAGTATCAGAGTGTTGATGAAACACAGAAATTGCATCGGGATTGAATACAAGAGTCTCCATGTGCAGTTACCTCCATGGGAGTAATGTCTCAAACGGTCTACGTTTTGATGGTTCCCTGGAAGACCAGTAGAGGTTTACGATGAACATCTGGAGGCATTCTGTAATCTGTGGACTATCAGAATGTTGATGAAACACAGAAATTGCATCGGGATTGAATACAACAGTCACAATGCGCACTTTCCTCCATGGGAGTAATTCTCAAACAGTCTATGCTTTGATCGTTCCCTGTAAGACCAGTAGTAGTTTCCGATGCACATCTGGTGGCATTCTGTAATCTGTGGACTATCAGAGTGTTAATGAAACACAGAAATTGCATCGGGAATGAATACAACAGACACCATGCGCAGTTTCCTCCATGGGAGTATGTCTCAAACAGTCTACGCTTTGATCGTTCCCTGGAAGACCAGTAGTAGTTTCAGATGCACATCTGGGGGCTTTCTGTAATCTGTGGAGTATCAGAGTGTTGATGAAACACAGAAATTGCATCGGGATTGAATACAAGAGTCTCCATGTGCAGTTTCCTCCATGGGAGTAATGTCTCAAACGGTCTACGTTTTGATGGTTCCCTGGAAGACCAGTAGAGGTTTACGATGAACATCTGGAGGCATTCTGTAATCTGTGGACTATCAGAATGTTGATGAAACACAGAAATTGCATCGGGATTGAATACAACAGTCACAATGCGCACTTTCCTCCATGGGAGTAATTCTCAAACAGTCTATGCTTTGATCGTTCCCTGTAAGACCAGTAGTAGTTTCCGATGCACATCTCGAGGCATTCTGTACTCTGTGGACTATCAGAGTGTTGATGAAACACAGAAATTGCATCGGGATTGAATACAACAGTCACCATGCTCACTTTCCTCCATGGGAGTAATGTCTCAAACCGTCAACGCTTTGATCGTTCCCTAGAAGACCAGTAATAGTTTCTGATGCACATCTGAAGGCATTCTGTAATCTGTGGACTATCAGAGTGTTGATGAAACACAGAAATTGCATCGGGATTGTATACAATAGTCACTATGCGCACTTTCCGCCATGGGAGTAATGTCTCAGACAGTCTACGCTTTGATCTTTCCCTGGTAGACCAGTAGTAGTTTCCGATGCACATCTGGAGGCATTCTGTAATCTGTGGAGTATCAGAGTGTTGATAAAACACAGAAATTACATCGGGATTGAATACAAGAGTATCCATGCGCAGTTTCCTCCATGGGAGTAATGTCTCAAACAGTCTACGTTTTGATGGTTCCCTGGAAGACCAGTAGTAGTTTCCGATGCACATCTGAAGGCATTCTGTAATCTGTGGACCATCAGAGTGTTGATGAAACACAGAAATTGCATCGGGATTGTATAGAATAGTCACTATGCGCACTTTCCCCCATGGGAGTAATGTCTCAGACAGTCTACGCTTTGATCTTTCCCTGGAAGACCAGTAGTAGTTTCCGAAGCACATCTGGAGGCATTCTGTAATTTGTGGACTATCAGAGTGTATGATGAAACACAGAAATTGCATCGGGATTGAATACAACAGTCACCATGCGCAGTTTCCTCCATGGGAGTGATGTCTCAAACAGTCTACGCTTTGATCGTTCCCTGGAAGACCAGTAGTAGTTTCAGATGCACATCAGGGGGCTTTCTGTAATCTGTGGACTATCAGAGTGTTGATGAAACACAGAAATTGCCTCGGGATAGAATACAGCAGTCGCCATGCGCACTTTCCTCCATGGGAGTAATTCTCAAACAGTCTATGCTTTGATCGTAGTAGTTTCCGATGCACATCTCGAGGCATTCTGTACTCTGTGGCCTATCAGATTGTTGATGAAACACAGAAATTGCATCGGGATTGAATACAACAGTCACCATGCGCTCTTTTCTCCATGGGAGTAATGTCTCTAACAGTCTACGCTTTGATCGTTCCCTGGAAGACCAGTAGTGGTTTCGGATGCACATCTGGTGGCATGCTGTAATGTGTAGACTATCAGAGTGTTGATGAAACACAGTAATTCCATCGGGATTAAATACAACAGTCACCATGCGCACTTTCCTCCATGGGAGTAATGTCTCTAACAGTCTACGCTTTGATCGTTCCCTGGAAGACCAGTAGTAGTTTCCGATGCACATCTGGAGGCTTTATGTTCTCTGTGGACTATCAGAGTGTTGATGAAACACAGAAATTGCATCGGGATTGAATACAACAGTCTCCATAAGCAGTTTCCGCCATGGGAGTAATGTCTCCAACAGTCTACGCTTTGATCGTTCCCTGGAAGACCAGTAGTAGTTTCAGATGCACATCTGGGGGCTTTCTGTAATCTGTGGAGTATCAGAGTGTTGATGAAACACAGAAATTGCATCGGGATTGAATACAAGAGTCTCCATGTGCAGTTTCCTCCATGGGAGTAATGTCTCAAACGGTCTACGTTTTGATGGTTCCCTGGAAGACCAGTAGAGGTTTACGATGAACATCTGGAGGCATTCTGTAATCTGTGGACTATCAGAATGTTGATGAAACACAGAAATTGCATCGGGATTGAATACAACAGTCACAATGCGCACTTTCCTCCATGGGAGTAATTCTCAAACAGTCTATGCTTTGATCGTTCCCTGTAAGACCAGTAGTAGTTTCCGATGCACATCTGGTGGCATTCTGTAATCTGTGGACTATCAGAGTGTTAATGAAACACAGAAATTGCATCGGGAATGAATACAACAGACACCATGCGCAGTTTCCTCCATGGGAGTGATGTCTCAAACAGTCTACGCTTTGATCGTTCCCTGGAAGACCAGTAGTAGTTTCAGATGCACATCTGGGGGTTTTCTGTAATCTGTGGAGTATCAGAGTGTTGATGAAACACAGAAATTGCATCGGGATTGAATACAAGAGTCTCCATGTGCAGTTTCCTCCATGGGAGTAATGTCTCAAACGGTCTACGTTTTGATGGTTCCCTGGAAGACCAGTAGAGGTTTACGATGAACATCTGGAGGCATTCTGTAATCTGTGGACTATCAGAATGTTGATGAAACACAGAAATTGCATCGGGATTGAATACAACAGTCACAATGCGCACTTTCCTCCATGGGAGTAATTCTCAAACAGTCTATGCTTTGATCGTTCCCTGTAAGACCAATAGTAGTTTCCGATGCACATCTCGAGGCATTCTGTACTCTGTGGACTATCAGAGTGTTGATGAAACACAGAAATTGCATCGGGATTGAATACAACAGTCACCATGCTCACTTTCCTCCATGGGAGTAATGTCTCAAACCGTCAACGATTTGATCGTTCCCTAGAAGACCAGTAATAGTTTCTGATGCACATCTGAAGGCATTCTGTAATCTGTGGACTATCAGAGTGTTGATGAAACACAGAAATTGCATCGGGATTGTATACAATAGTCACTATGCGCACTTTCCGCCATGGGAGTAATGTCTCAGACAGTCTACGCTTTGATCTTTCCCTGGAAGACCAGTAGTAGTTTCCGATGCACATCTGGAGGCATTCTGTAATCTGTGGAGTATCAGAGTGTTGATAAAACACAGAAATTACATCGGGATTGAATACAAGAGTATCCATGCGCAGTTTCCTCCATGGGAGTAATGTCTCAAACAGTCTACGTATTGATGGTTCCCTGGAAGACCAGTAGTAGCTTCCGATGCACATCTGAAGGCATTCTGTAATCTGTGGACCATCAGAGTGTTGATGAAACACAGAAATTGCATCGGGATTGTATAGAATAGTCACTATGCGCACTTTCCCCCATGGGAGTAATGTCTCAGACAGTCTACGCTTTGATCTTTCCCTGGAAGACCAGTAGTAGTTTCCGAAGCACATCTGGAGGCATTCTGTAATTTGTGGACTATCAGAGTGTATGATGAAACACAGAAATTGCATCGGGATTGAATACAACAGTCACCATGCGCAGTTTCCTCCATGGGAGTGATGTCTCAAACAGTCTACGCTTTGATCGTTCCCTGGAAGACCAGTAGTAGTTTCAGATGCACATCAGGGGGCTTTCTGTAATCTGTGGACTATCAGAGTGTTGATGAAACACAGAAATTGCCTCGGGATAGAATACAGCAGTCGCCATGCGCACTTTCCTCCATGGGAGTAATTCTCAAACAGTCTATGCTTTGATCGTAGTAGTTTCCGATGCACATCTCGAGGCATTCTGTACTCCGTGGCCTATCAGAGTGTTGATGAAACACAGAAATTGCGTCGGGATTGAATACAACAGTCACCATGCGCTCTTTTCTCCATGGGAGTAATGTCTCTAACAGTCTACGCTTTGATCGTTCCCTGGAAGACCAGTAGTGGTTTCGGATGCACATCTGGTGGCATGCTGTAATGTGTAGACTATCAGAGTGTTGATGAAACACAGTAATTCCATCGGGATTAAATACAACAGTCACCATGCGCACTTTCCTCCATGGGAGTAATGTCTCTAACAGTCTACGCTTTGATCGTTCCCTGGAAGACCAGTAGTAGTTTCCGATGCACATCTGGAGGCTTTCTGTTCTCTGTGGACTATCAGAGTGTTGATGAAACACAGAAATTGCATCGGGATTGAATACAACAGTCTCCATAAGCAGTTTCCGCCATGGGAGTAATGTCTCCAACAGTCTACGCTTTGATCGTTCCCTGGAAGACCAGTAGTAGCTTCCGATGCACATCTGGAGGCATTCTGTAATCTGTGGACTATCAGAGTGTTGATGAAACACAGAAACTGCATCGGGATTGAATACAACAGTCACCATGCGCACTATCCTCCATGCGAATAGTATCTAAAACAGCCTACGCTTTGATCGTTCCCTGGAAGACCAGTAGTAGTTATTGATGCACATCTGAAGAAATTCTGTAATCTGTGGACTATCAGAGTGTTGATGAAACACAGTAATTGCATCGGGATTGAATACAACAGTCACCATGCGCACTTTCCTCCATGGGAGTAATGTCTCTAACAGTCTACGATTTGATCGTTCCCTGGAAGACCAGTAGTAGTTTCCGATGCACATCTGGAGGCTTTCTGTACTCTGTGGAATATCAGAGTGTTGATGAAACACAGAAGTTGCATCGGGATTGAATACAACAGTCACCATGCGCACTTTCCTCCATGGGAGTAATGTTTCAAATAGTTTACGCTTTGATCGTTCCCTGGAAGACCAGTAGCAGTTTCCGATGCACATATGGAGCATTCTGTAATCTGTGGAGTATCAGAGTGTTGATGAAACACAGAAATTGCATCGGGATTGAATACAACAGTCACCATGCGCACTATCCTCCATGCGAGTAATATCTAAAGCAGCCTACGCTTTGATCGTTCCCAGGAAGACCTGTAGTAGTTATTGATGCATATCTGATGAAATTCTGTAATCTGTGGACTATCAGAGTGTTGATGAAACACAGTAATTGCATCGGGATTGAATACAACAGTCACCATGCGCACTTTCCTCCATGGGAGTAATGTTTCTAACAGTCTACGCTTTGATCGTTCCCTGGAAGACCAGTAGTAGTTTCCGCTGCACATCTGGAGGCTTTCTGTACTCTGTGGACTATCAGAGTGTTGATGAAACACAGAAATGCATCTTGATTGAATACAACAGTCTCCATGCGCAGTTTCCTCCATGGGGGTAATGTCTCAAACAGTCTACGCTTTGATCGTTCGCTGGTTGACCAGTAGTAGTTTCAATTGCACATCTGGAGGCATTCTGTAATCTGTGGACTAACAGAGTGTTGATTAAACACAGAAATTGCATCGGGATTGAATACAACAGTCACCATTCGCACTTTACTAAATGGGAATAATGTCTCTAACAGTCTACGCTTTGATCGTTCCCTGGAAGACCAGTAGTAGTTTCCGATGCACATATGGAGGCTTTCCGTAATCTGTGGACTATCAGAGTGGTGATGAAACACAGAAATTGCATTGGGATTGAATACAACAGTCAACATGCGCACTTTCCTCCATGGTAGTAATAATTCAAAGAGTTTACGCTTTGATCGTTCCCTGGAAGACCAGTAGCAGTTTCTGATGCACATGTGGAGGCATACTGTAATCTGTGGAGTATCAGAGTGTTGATGAAACACAGAAATTGCATCGGGATTGAATACAACAGTCACCATGCGCACTTTCCTCCATGGGAGTAATTCTCAAACAGTCTATGCTTTGATCGTTCCCTGTAAGACCAGTAGTAGTTTCCGATGCACATCTGGTGGCATTCTGTAATCTGTGGACTATCAGAGTGTTGATGAAACACAGAAATTGCATCGGGAATGAATACAACAGACACCATGCGCGGTTTCCTCCATGGGAGTGATGTCTCAAACAGTCTACGCTTTGATCGTTCGCTGGAAGACCAGTAGTAGTTTCAGATGCACATCTGGGAGCTTTCTGTAATCTGTGGAGTATCAGAGTGTTGATGAAACACAGAAATTGCATCGGGATTGAATACAAGAGTCTCCATGTGCAGTTTCCTCCATGGGAGTAATGTCTCAAACGGTCTACGTTTTGATGGTTCCCTGGAAGACCAGTAGAGGTTTACGATGAACATCTGGAGGCATTTTGTAATCTGTGGACTATCAGAGTGTTAATGAAACACAGAAATTGCATCGGGAATGAATACAACAGACACCTTGCGCAGTTTCCTCCATGGGAGTGATGTCTCAAACAGTCTACGCTTTGATCGTTCCCTGGAAGACCACTAGTAGTTTCAGATGCACATCTGGGGGCTTTCTGTAATCTGTGGACTATCAGAGTGTTGATGAAACACAGAAATTGCATCAGGATTGAATACAACAGTCACCATGCGCACTTTACTCCATGGGAGTAATTTCTCTAACAGTCTACGCTTTGATCGTTCCCTGGAAGAGAAGTAGTAGTTTCCGATGCACATATGGAGGCTTTCCGTAATTTGTGGACTATCAGAGTGTTGATGAAACTCAGAAGTTGCATCGGGATTGAATACAACAGTCACCATTTGCACTTTCCTCCATGTGAGTAATGTTTCAAAGAGTTTACGCTTTGATCGTTCCCTGGAAGACCAGTAGCAGTTTCCGATGCACATATGGAGCATTCTGTAATCTGTGGAGTATCAGAGTGTTGATGAAACACAGAAATAGCATCGGGATTGAATACAACAGTCACCATGCGCACAATCCTCCATAAAAGTAATGTCTCAACTGTCTACGCTTTGATCGTTCCCTGGAAGACCAGTAGTAACTTCCGATGCACATCTGGAGGCTTTCTGTTCTTTGTGGACTATCAGAGTGTTGATGAAACACAGTAATTGCATCGGGATTGAATACAACAGTGACCAGGCGCAGTTTCCTCCGTGGGAGTAATTCTCAAACAGTCTATTCTTTGATCGTTCCCTGTAAGGCCAGTGGTAGTTTCCGATGCACATCTGGAGGCATTCTGTTGACTATTAGAGTGTTGATGAAACACAGAAATTGCATCGGGATTGAATACAATAGTCACTATGCGCATTTTCCGCCATGGGAGCAATGTCTCAGACAGTCTACGCTTTGATCTTTCATTGGAAGACCAGTAGTAGTTTCCGATGCACATCTGGAGGCATTCTGTAATTTGTGGACTATCAGAGTGATGATGAAACACAGGAATTGCATCGGGATTGAATACAACAGTCACCAGGCGCACTTTCCTCCATGGGAGTAATGTCTCAAACAGTCTACGCTTTGATCGTTCCCTGGAAGACCACTAGTAGTTTCTGATGCACATCTGGTGGCATTATGTAATGTGTAGACTATCAGAGTGTTGATGAAACATAGTAATTCCATCGGGATTAAATACAACAGTCACCATGCGCACTTTCCTCCATGGGAGTAATGTCTCTAACAGTCTACGTTTGATCGTTCCCTGGAAGACCAGTAGTAGTTTCCGATGCACATCTGGAGGCTTTCTGTTCTTTGTGGACTATCAGAGTTTTGATGAAACACAGAAATTGCATCGGGATTGAATACAAAAGTCACCATGCGCACTTTCCTCCATGGGAGTAATGTCTCAAACAGTCAACGCTTTGATCGCTCTCTGGAAGACCAGTAGTAGTTTCCGATGCACATCTGAAGGCATTCTGTAATCTGTGGACTATCAGAGTGTTGATGAAACACAGAAATTGCATCGGGATTGAATACAATAGTCACCATGCGCACTTTCCGCCATGGGAGTTATGTCTCCAACAGTCTACGCTTTGATCGTTCCCTGGAAGACCAGTAGTAGTTTCCGGTGCACATCTGGACGCATTCTGTAATCTGTGGACTATCAGAGTGTTGATGAAACACAGAAAGTGCATCAGGATTGAATACAACAGTCTCCATGAGCACTATACTCCATGCGAGTAATATCTAAAACAGCCTACGCTTTGATCGTTCCCTGGAAGACCAGTAGTAGTTATTGATGCACATCTGAAGAAATTCTGTTATCTGTGGACTATCAGAGTGTTGATGAAACACAGTAATTGCATCGGGATTGAATGCAACAGTCACCATGCGCACTTTTCTCCATGGGACTAATGTCTCTAACAGTCTACGCTTTGATCGTTCCCTGGAAGACCAGTAGTAGTTTCCGATGCACATCTGGAGGCTTTCTGTACTCTGCGGACTATCAGAGTGTCGATGAAACACAGAAATTGCATCGGGATTGAATACAACAGTCTCCATGCGCAGTTTCCTCCATGTGAGTAATGTCTCAAACAGTCTACGCTTTGATCGTTCCCTGGTAGACCAGTAGTAGTTTCAATTGCACATCTGGAGGCATTCTGTAATCTGTGGACTACCAGAGTGTTGATGAAACACAGAAATTGCATCGGGATTGAAAACAACAGTCACCATGCGCACTTTTCTCCATGGGAGTAATGTCTCTAACAGTCTACGCTTTGATCATTCCCTGGAAGACCAGTAGTAGTTCCCGATGCACATATGGAGGGTTTCCGTAATCTGTGGACTATCATAGTTTTGATGAAACACAGAAATTGCATCGGGATTGCATACAACAATCACCATGCGTACTTTCCTCCATGGGAGTAATGTTTCAAAGAGTTTACGCTTTGATCGTTCCCTGGAAGACCAGTAGCTGTTTCCGATGCACATGTGGAGGCATTCTGTAATCTGTGGAGTATCAGAGTGTTGATGAAACACAGAAATTGCATCGGGATTGAATACATCAGTCACCATGCGCACATTCCTCCATAAAAGTAATGTCTCAACAGTCTAAGATTTGATCGTTCCCTGGAAGACCAGTAGTATTTTCCGATGCACATCTGGAGGCATTCTGTAATCTGTGGAATATCAGAGTGTTGATGAAACACAGAAATTGCAACGGGATTGAATACAACAGCAACCATGCGCACTTTCCTCCATGGGAGTAATGTATCAAACAGTCTACGCTTTGATCGTTCCCTGGAAGACCAGTAGTAGTTTCCGATGCACATCTGGAGGCATTCTGTAATCTGTGGAGTATCAGAGTGTTGATGAAACACTGAAATTGCATCGGGATTGAATACAACAGTCACCATGCGCACTTTCCTACACGGGAGTAATGTCTCAAACAGTCTACATTTTCATCGTTCCCTGGAAGACCAGTAGTAGTTTCCGATGCACATGTGTAGGCTTTCCGTAATCTGTGGACTATCAGAGTGTTGATGAAACACAGAAAATGCATCGGGATTGAATACAACAGTCACCATGCGCACTTTCCTCCATGGGAGTAATGTTTCAAATAGTTTACGCTTTGATCGTTCCCCGGAAGACCAGTAGCAGTTTCCCATGCACATGTGGAGGCATTCTGTAATCTGTGGAGTATCAGAGTGTTGATGAAACACAGAAATTGCAACGGGATTGAATACAACAGTCACCATGCGCACTTTCCGCCATGGGAGTTATGTCTCCCACAGTCTACGCTTTGATCGTTCCCTGGAAGACCAGTAGTAGTTTCCGGTGCACATCAGGACGCATTCTGTAATCTGTGGACTATCAGAGTGTTGATGAAACACAGAAACTGCAGCGGGATTGAATACAACAGTCACCATGCGCACTACCCTCCATGCGAGTAATATCTAAAACAGCCTACGCTTTGATCGTACCCTGGAAGACCAGTAGTAGTTATTGATGCACATCTGAAGAAATTCTGTAATCTGTGAACTATCAGAGTGTTGATGAAACACAGAAACTGCAGCGGGATTGAATACAACAGTCACCATGCGCACTATCCTCCATGCGAGTAATATCTAAAACAGCCTACGCTGTGATCGTTCCCTGGAAGACCAGTAGCAGTTTCCGATGCACATGTGGAGGCATTATGAAATCTGTGGAGTATCAGAGTGTTGATGAAACACAGAAATTGCATCGGGATTGAATACAACAGTCACCATGCGCACATTCCTCAATAAAAGTAATGTGTCAACAGTCTACGCTTTGATCGTTCCCTGGAAGACCAGTAGCAGTTTCCGATGCACATCTGGAGGCATTCTGTAATCTGTGGAATATCAGAGTGTTGATGAAACACAGAAATCGCAACGGGATTGAATACAACAGTCACCATGAGCACTTTCCTCCATGGGAGTAATGTATCAAACAGTCTACGCTTTGATCGTTCCCTGGGAGACCAGCAGTAGTTTCCGATGCACATCTGGAGGCATTCTGTAATCTGTGGAGTATCAGAGTGTTGATGAAACACTGAAAGTGCATCGGGATTGAATACAACAGTCACCATGCGCACTTTCCTCCATGGGAGTAATTCTCAAACAGTCTATGCTTTGATCGTTCCCTGTAAGACCAGTAGTAGTTTCCGATGCTCATCTGGTGGCATTGTGTAATATGTGGACTATCAGAGTGTTGATGAAACACAGAAATTGCATCGGGAATGAATACAACAGTCACCATGCGCAGTTTCCTCCATTTGAGTGATGTCTCAAACAGTCTTCGCTTTGATCGTTCCCTGGAAGACCAGTAGTAGTTTCAGATGCACATCTGGGGGCTTTCTGTAATCTGTGGACTATCAGAGTGTTGATGAAACACAAAAATTGCCTCGGGATAGAATACAGCAGTCACAATGCGCACTTTCCTACATGGGAGTAATTCTCAAACAGTCTATGCTTTGATCGTTCCCTGTAAGACCCATAGTAGTTTCCGATGCACATCTCGAGGCATTCTGTACTCTGTGGACTATCAGAGTTTTGATGAAACACAGAAATTGCATCGGCATTGAATACAACAGTCACCATGCGCACTTTCCTCCATGGGAGTAATGTCTCTAACAGTCTACGCTTTGATCGTTCCCTGGAAGACCAGTAGTAGTTTCCGATGCACATCTGGAGGGTTTCCGTAATCTGTGGACTATCATAGTGTTGATGAAACACAGAGATTACATCGGGATTGAATACAACAATCACCATGCGCACTTTCCTCCATGGGAGTAAAGTTTCAAAGAGTTTACGCTTTGATCGTTCCCTGGAAGACCAGTAGCAGTTTCTGATGCACATGTGGAGGCTTTCTGTACACTGTGGAACATCAGAATGTTGATGAAACACAGTAATTGCATCGAGATTGAATACAACAGTCACCATGCGCACTTTCCTACATGGGAGTAATTCACAAACAGTCTATTCTTTGATAGTTCCCTGTTAGACCAGTAGTAGTTTGCGATGCACATCTGGAGGCATTCTGTTGACAATTGGAGTGTTGATGAAACACAGAAATTGCATCGGGATTGAATACAATAGTCACTATGCGCACTTTCCGCCATGGGAGTAATGTCTCAGACAGTCTACGCTTTCATCGTTCCCTGGAAGACCAGTAGTAGTTTCCGATGCACATCTGGAGGCATTCTGTAACCTGTGGAATATCAGAGTGTTGATGAAACACAGAAATTGCATCGGGAATGAATACAACAGTCACCATGCGCAGTTTCCTCCATTTGAGTGATGTCTCAAACAGTCTACGCTTTGATCGTTCCCTGGAAGACCAGTAGTAGTTTCCGATGCACTTCTGGAAGCATTCTGTTATCTGTGGAGTATCAGAGTGTTGATGAAACACAGAAATTGCATCGGGATTGAATACAACAGTCACCATGCGCACTTTCCTACATCGGAGTAATGTCTCAAACAGTCTACGTTTTGATAGTTCACTGGAAGACCAGTACTAGTTTCCGATGCACATTTGGTGGCATTCTGTAATCTGTGGACTATCAGAGTGTTGATGAAACACAGAAATTGCATCGGGATTGAATACAACAGTCACCATCCGCACTCTCCTCCATGGGAGTAATGTCTGAAACAGTCTACGATTTGATCGTTCCCTGGAAGACCAGTAGTTGTTTCCGATGCACATCTGGTGGCATTCTGAAATCTGGGGACTATCAGAGTGTTGATGAAACTCAGAAATTGCATCGGGAATGAATACAACAGTCACCATGCGCACTTTCCTCCACGGGAGGTATGTCTCAAACAGTCTACGCTTTTTATCGTTCCCTGGAAGACCAGTAGTAGTTTCCGATGCACATCTGGTGGCATTCCGTAATCTGTGGCCTATCAGAGTGTTGATGAAACACAGAAATTGCATCGGGATTGAATACAACAGTCACCATGCGCAGTTTCCTCCATGGGAGTGATGTCTCAAACAGTCTACGCTTTGATCGTTCCCTGGAAGACCAGTAGTAGTTTCAGATGTACATCTAAGGGCTTTCTGTAATCTGTGGACTATCAGAGTGTTGATGAAAGACAGAAATTGCATTGGGGTTGAATACAAGAGTCTCTATTTGCAGTTTCCTCCGTGGGAGTAAGATCTCAAACAGTCTACGCTTTGATCGTTCCCTGGTAAACCAGTAGTAGTTTACGATGAACATCTTGAGGCATTCTGTAATCTGTGGACTATCAGAATGTTGATGAAACACAGAAATTGCATCGGGATTGAATACAACAGTCACCATGCGCACTTTCCTCCATGGGAGTAATTCTCAAAGAGTCTATGCTTTGATCGTTCCCTGTAAGACCAGTAGTAGTTTCCGATGCACATCTGGTGGCATTCTGTAATCTGTGGACTATCGGAGTGTTGATGAAACACAGAAATTTCCTCGGGATAGAATACAACAGTCACCATGCGCACTTTCCTCCATGGGAGTAATTCTCAAACAGTCTATGCTTTGATCGTTCCCTGTAAGACCAGTAGTAGTTTCCGATGCACATCTCGAGGCATTCTGTACTCTGTGGTCTATCAGAGTGTTGATGAAACGCAGAAATTGCATCGGGATTGAATACAACAGTCACCATGCGCACTTTCCTCCATGGGAGTAATTCTCAAACAGTCTATTCTTTGATCGTTCCCTGTAAGACCAGTAGTAGTTTCCGATGCACATCTGGAGGCATTCTGTTGATTATTAGAGTGTTGATGAAACACAGAAATTGCATCGGGATTGAGTACAACAGTCACCATGCGCACATTCCTCCATAAAAGTAATGTCTGAAACAGTCTACGATTTGATCGTTCCCTGGAAGACCAGTAGTAGATACCGATAAACATCTGGAGGCATGCTGTAATCTGCGGACTATCAGAGTGATGATGAAACACAGAAATTGCATCGGGATTGAATACAACAGTCACCATGCGCACTTTCCTACATGGGAGTAATTCTCAAACAGTCTATGCTTTGATCGTTCCCTGTAAGACCAGTAGTAGTTTCCGATGCACATCTGGAGGCATTCTGTTGATTATTAGAGTGTTGATGAAACACAGAAATTGCATCGGGATTGAGTACAACAGTCACCATGCGCACATTCCTCCATAAAAGTAATGTCTGAAACAGTCTACGATTTGATCGTTCCCTGGAAGACCAGTAGTAGTTTCCGATGCACATCTCGAGGCATTCTGTACCCTGTGGTCTATCAGAATGTTGATGAAACGCAGAAATTGCATCGGGATTGAATACAACAGTCACCATGCGCACTTTCCTCCATTGGAGTAATGTCTCAAACAGTCTACGCTTTGATCGTTCCCTGGAAGACCAGTAGTAGTTTCCGATGCACATCTGGCGGCATTCTGTAATTTGTGGACTATCAGGGAGTTCATGAAACACAGAAATTGCATCGGGATTGAATACAACAGTCACCTTGCGCACATTCCTCCATGGGAGTAAAGTCTCAAACAGTCTACGCTTTGATCGTCCCCTGGAAGACCAGTAGTAGTTTCCGATGAACATCTGGTGGCATTCTGTAATCTGTGGCCTATCAGAGTGTTGATGAAACACAGAAATTGCATCGGTATTGAATACAACAGTCACCATGCGCACTTTCCTCCACGGGAGGTATGTCTCAAACAGTCTACGCTTTGATCGTTCCCTGGAAGACCAGTAGTAGTTTCCGATGCACATCTGGCGGCATTCTGTAATCTGTGGACTATCAGAGTGTTGATGGAACACAGAAATTGCATCGGGATTGAATACAACAGTCACCATGCGCACTTTTCTGCATGGGAGTAATGTCTCTAACAGTCTACGCTTTGATCGTTCCCCAGAAGACCAGTAGTAGTTTCCTATGCACATCTGGAGGATTTCTGTAAACTGTGGACTATCAGAGTGTTGATGAAAGACAGAAATTGCATCGGAATTAAATACAACAGTCTCCATACGCACTTTCCTACATGGGAGTAATTCTCAAACAGTCTATGCTTTGATCGTTCCCTGTAAGACCAGTAGTAGTTTCCGATGCACATCTGGTGGCATTCCGTAATCTGTGGCCTATCAGAGTGTTGATGAAACACAGAAATTGCATCGGGATTGAATACAACAGTCACCATGCGCAGTTTCCTCCATGGGAGTGATGTCTCAAACAGTCTACGCTTTGATCGTTCCCTGAAAGACCAGTAGTAGTTTCAGATGTACATCTAAGGGCTTTCTGTAATCTGTGGACTATCAGAGTGTTGATGAAAGACAGAAATTGCATTGGGGTTGAATACAAGAGTCTCTATTTGCAGTTTCCTCCGTGGGAGTAAGATCTCAAACAGTCTACGTTTTGGTCGTTCCCTGGTAAACCAGTAGTAGTTTACGATGAACATCTGGAGGCATTCTGTAATCCGTGGACTATCAGAATGTTGATGAAACACAGAAATTGCATCGGGATTGAATACAACAGTCACCATGCGCACTTTCCTCCATGGGAGTAATTCTCAAAGAGTCTATGCTTTGATCGTTCCCTGTAAGACCAGTAGTAGTTTCCGATGCACATCTGGTGGCATTCTGTAATCTGTGGACTATCGGAGTGTTGATGAAACACAGAAATTTCCTCGGGATAGAATACAACAGTCACCATGCGCACTTTCCTCCATGGGAGTAATTCTCAAACAGTCTATGCTTTGATCGTTCCCTGTAAGACCAGTAGTAGTTTCCGATGCACATCTCGAGGCATTCTGTACTCTGTGGTCTATCAGAGTGTTGATGAAACGCAGAAATTGCATCGGGATTGAATACAACAGTCACCATGCGCACTTTCCTCCATGGGAGTAATTCTCAAACAGTCTATTCTTTGATCGTTCCCTGTAAGACCAGTATTAGTTTCCGATGCACATCTGGAGGCATTCTGTTGATTATTAGAGTGTTGATGAAACACAGAAATTGCATCGGGATTGAGTACAACAGTCACCATGCGCACATTCCTCCATAAAAGTAATGTCTGAAACAGTCTACGATTTGATCGTTCCCTGGAAGACCAGTAGTAGATACCGATAAACATCTGGAGGCATTCTGTAATCTGCGGACTATCAGAGTGATGATGAAACACAGAAATTGCATCGGGATTGAATACAACAGTCACCATGCGCACTTTCCTACATGGGAGTAATTCTCAAACAGTCTATGCTTTGATCGTTCCCTGTAAGACCAGTAGTAGTTTCCGATGCACATCTGGAGGCATTCTGTTGATTATTAGAGTGTTGATGAAACACAGAAATTGCATCGGGATTGAGTACAACAGTCACCATGCGCACATTCCTCCATAAAAGTAATGTCTGAAACAGTCTACGATTTGATCGTTCCCTGGAAGACCAGTAGTAGTTTCCGATGCACATCTCGAGGCATTCTGTACTCTGTGGTCTATCAGAGTGTTGATGAAACGCAGAAATTGCATCGGGATTGAATACAACAGTCACCATGCGCACTTTCCTCCATTGGAGTAATGTCTCAAACAGTCTACGCTTTGATCGTTCCTGGAAGACCAGTAGTAGTTTCCGATGCACATCTGGCGGCATTCTGTAATTTGTGGACTATCAGGGAGTTCATGAAACACAGAAATTGCATCGGGATTGAATACAACAGTCACCTTGCGCACATTCCTCCATGGGAGTAAAGTCTCAAACAGTCTACGCTTTGATCGTCCCCTGGAAGACCAGTAGTAGTTTCCGATGAACATCTGGTGGCATTCTGTAATCTGTGGCCTATCAGAGTGTTGATGAAACACAGAAATTGCATCGGTATTGAATACAACAGTCACCATGCGCACTTTCCTCCACGGGAGGTATGTCTCAAACAGTCTACGCTTTGATCGTTCCCTGGAAGACCAGTAGTAGTTTCCGATGCACATCTGGCGGCATTCTGTAATCTGTGGACTATCAGAGTGTTGATGGAACACAGAAATTGCATCGGGATTGAATACAACAGTCACCATGCGCACTTTTCTGCATTGGGAGTAATGTCTCTAACAGTCTACGCTTTGATCGTTCCCCAGAAGACCAGTAGTAGTTTCCTATGCACATCTGGAGGATTTCTGTAAACTGTGGACTATCAGAGTGTTGATGAAAGACAGAAATTGCATCGGAATTGAATACAACAGTCTCCATACGCACTTTCCTACATGGGAGTAATTCTCAAACAGTCTATGCTTTGATCGTTCCCTGTAAGACCAGTAGTAGTTTCCGATGCTCATCTGGTGGCATTGTGTAATATGTGGACTATCAGAGTGTTGATGAAACACAGAAATTGCACCGGGAATGAATACAACAGTCACCATGCGCAGTTTCCTCCATTTGAGTGATGTCTCAAACAGTCTACCCTTTGATCGTTCCCTGGAAGACCAGTAGTAGTTTCAGATGCACATCTGGGGGCTTTCTGTAATCTGTGGACTATCAGAGTGTTGATGAAACACAGAAATTGCGTCGGGATAGAATACAGCAGTCACAATGCGCACTTTCCTACATGGGAGTAATTCTCAAACAGTCTAATCTTTGATCGCTCCCTGTAAGACCCATAGTAGTTTCCGATGCACATCTCGAGGCATTCTGTACTCTGTGGACTATCAGAGTTTTGATGAAACACAGAAATTGCATCGGGATTGAATACAACAGTCACCATGCGCACTATCCTCCATGGGAGTAATGTCTCTAACAGTCTACGCTTTGATCGTTCCCTGGAAGACCAGTGGTAGTTTCCGATGCACATCTGGTGGCTTTCTGTACTCTGTGGAATATCAGAGTGTTGATGAAACACAGTAATTGCATCGCTATTGAATACAACAGTCACCATGCGCACTTTCCTCCATGGGAGTAATTCACAAACAGTCTATTCTTTGATAGTTCCCTGTTAGACCAGTAGTAGTTTCCGATGCACATCTGGAGGCATTCTGTTGACTATTAGAGTGTTGATGAAACACAGAAATTGCATCGGGATTGAATACAATAGTCACTATGCGCACTTTCCGCCATGGGAGTAATGTCTCAGACAGTCTACGCTTTGATCGTTCCCTGGAAGACCAGTAGTAGTTTCCGATGCTCATCTGGAGGCATTCTGTAACCTGTGGAATATCAGAGTGTTGATGAAACACAGAAATTGCATCGGGATTGAATACAACAGTCACCATGCGCACTTTCCTCCATGGGAGTAATGTCTCAAACAGTCTACGCTTTGATCGTTCCCTGGAAGACCAGTAGTAGTTTCCGATGCACATCTGGAGGCATTCTGTTGACTATTAGAGTGTTGATGAAACACAGAAATTGCATAGGGATTGAGTACAACAGTCACCATGCGCACATTCCTCCATAAAAGTAATGTCTGAAACAGTCTACGATTTGATCGTTCCCTGGAAGACCAGTAGTAGATTCCGATAAACATCTGGAGGCATTCTGTAATCTGCGGACTATCAGAGTGATGATGAAACACAGAAATTGCATCGGGATTGAATACAACAGTCACCATGCGCACTTTCCTCCATTGGAGTAATGTCTCAAACAGTCTACGCTTTGATCGTTCCCTGGAAGACCAGTAGTAGTTTCCGATGCACATCTATCGGCATTCTGTAATTTGTGGACTATCAGAGAGTTGATGAAACACAGAAATGGCATCGGGATTGAATACAACAGTCACCATGCGCACATTCCTCCATGGGAGTAATGTCTCAAACAGTCTACGCTTTGATCGTCCCCTGGAAGACCAGTAGTAGTTTCCGATGAACATCTGGTGGCATTCTGTAATATGTGGCCTATCAGAGTGTTGATGAAACACAGAAATTGCATCGGGATTGAATACAACAGTCACCATGCGCACTTTCCTCCATGGGAGTAATGTATCAAACAGTCTACGATTTGATCGTTCCCTGGAAGACCAGTAGTAATTTCCGATGCACATCTGGAGGCATTCTGTAATCTGTGTAGTATCAGAGTGTTGATGAAACACAGAAATTGCATCGGGATTGAATACAACAGTCACCATGCGCACTTTCCTACATGGGAGTAATGTCTCAAACAGTCTACGTTTTGATCGTTCACTGGAAGACCAGTACTAGTTTCCGATGCACATCTGGTGGCATTCTGTAATCTGTGGACTATCAGAGTGTTGATGAAACACAGAAATTGCATCGGGATTGAATACAACAGTCACCTTCCGCACTCTCCTCCATGGGAGAAATGTCTGAAACAGTCTACGATTTGATCGTTCCCTGGAAGACCAGTAGTTGTTTCCGATGCACATCTGGTGGCATTCTGAAATCTGGGGACTATCAGAGTGTTGATGAAACTCAGAAATTGCATCGGGAATGAATACAACAGTCACCATGCGCATTTTCCTCCACGGGAGGTATGTCTCAAACAGTCTACGCTTTGATCGTTCCCTGGAAGACCAGTAGTAGTTTCCGATGCACATCTGGTGGCATTCTGTAATCTGTGGCCTATCAGAGTGTTGATGAAACACAGAAATTGCATCGGGATTGAATACAACAGTCACCATGCGCAGTTTCCTCCATGGGAGTGATGTCTCAAACAGTCTACGCTTTGATCGTTCCCTGGAAGACCAGTAGTAGTTTCAGATGCACATCTAAGGGCTTTCTGTAATCTGTGGACTATCAGAGTGTTGATGAAAGACAGAAATTGCATTGGGGTTGAATACAAGTGTCTCCATTTGCAGTTTCCTCCATGGGAGTAAGGTCTCAAACAGTCTACGCTTTGATCGTTCCCTGGTAAACCAGTAGTAGTTTACGATGAACATCTGGAGGCATTCTGTAATCTGTGGACTATCAGAATGTTGATGAAACACAGAAATTGCATCGGGATTGAATACAACAGTCACCATGCGCACTTTCCTCCATGGGAGTAATTCTCAAAGAGTCTATGCTTTGATCGTTCCCTGTAAGACCAGAAGTAGTTTCCGATGCACATCTGGTGGCATTCTGTAATCTGTGGACTATCAGAGTGTTGGTGAAACACAGAAATTGCATCGGGAATGAATACAACAGTCACCATGCGCAGTTTCCTGCATGGGAGTGATGTCTCAAACAGTCTACGCTTTGATCGTTCCCTGGAAGACCAGTAGTAGTTTCAGATGCACATCTAAGAGCTCTCTGTACCCTGTGGACTATCAGAGTGTTGATGAAACACAGTAATTGCCTCAGGATAGAATACAACAGTCACCATGCGCACTTTCCTCCATGGGAGTAATTCTCAAACAGTCTATGCTTTGATCGTTCCCTGTAAGACCAGTAGTAGTTTCCGATGCACATCTCGAGGCATTCTGTTGACTATTAGTGTGTTGAAGAAACACAGAAATTGCATAGGGATTGAGTACAACAGTCACCATGCGCACATTCCTCCATAAAAGTAATGTCTGAAACAGTCTACGATTTGATCGTTCCCTGGAAGACCAGTAGTAGATTCCGATAAACATCTGGAGGCATTCTGTAATCTGCAGAATATCAGAGTGATGATGAAACACAGAAATTGCATCGGGATTGAATACAACAGTCACCATGCGCACTTTCCTCCATTGGAGTAATGTCTCAAACAGTCTACGCTTTGATCGTTCCCTGGAAGACCAGTAGTAGTTTCCGATGCACATCTGGTGGCATTCTGTAGTTTGTGGACTATCAGAGAGTTGAGGAAACACAGAAATTGCATCGGGATTGAATACAACAGTCACCATGCGCACATTCCTCCATGGGAGTAAAGTCTCAAACAGTCTACGCTTTGATCGTCCCCTGGAAGACCAGTAGTAGTTTCCGATGAACATCTGGTGGCATTCTGTAATCTGTGGCCTATCAGAGTGTTGATGAAACACAGAAATTGCATCGGGATTGAATACAACAGTCACCATGCGCACTTTCCTCCACGGGAGGTATGTCTCAAACAGTCTACGCTTTCATCGTTCCCTGTAAGACCAGTAATAGTTTACGATGAACATCTGGATTCATTCTGTAATCTGTGGACTATCAGAATGTTGATGAAACACAGAAATTGCATCGGGATTGAATACAACAGTCACCATGCGCACTTTCCTGCATGGGAGTAATGTCTCTAACAGTCTACGCTTTGATCGTTCCCCAGAAGACCAGTAGTAGTTTCCTATGCACATCTGGAGGATTTCTGTACACTGTGGACTATCAGAGTGTTGATGAAAGACAGAAGTTGCATCGGAATTGAATGCAACAGTCACTATCCGCACTTTCCTCCATGGGAGTAATTCTCAAACAGTCTATTCTTTGATCGTTCCCTGTAAGAACAGTAGTAGTTTCCAATGCACATCTGGAGGCATTCTGTTGACTTTAGAGTGTTGATGAAACACAGAAATTGCATCGGGATTGAATACAACAGTCACCATGCGCACATTCCTCCATGGGAGTAAAGATTCACACAGTCTACGCTTTGATCGTCCCCTGGAAGAACAGTAGTAGTTTCCGATGAACAGCTGGAGGCATTCTGTAATCTGTGGACTATCAGTGTTGATGAAACACAGAAATTGCATCGGGGTTGAATACAACAGTTTCCATGCGCAGTTTCCTCCATGGGAGTAATGTCTCAAACAGTCTACGTTTTGATCGCTCCCTGGAAGACCAGTAGTAGTTTCCGATGCACATCTGGAGGCATTCTGTAATCTGTGGACTATCAGAATGTTGATGAAACACAGAAATTGCATCGGGATTGAATACAACAGTCACCATGCGCACTTTCCTCCACGGGAGGTATGTCTCAAACAGTCTACTCTTTGATCGTTCCCTGGAAGACCAGCAGTAGTTTCCGATGCACAACTGGCATCATTCTGTAATCTGTGGACTATCAGAGTATTGATGAAACACAGAAATTGCATCGGGATTGAATACAACAGTCACCATGCGCACATTCCTCCATGGGAGTAAAGTCTCAAACAGTCTACGCTTTGATCGTCCCCTGGAAGACCAGTAGTAGTTTCCGATGAACATCTGGAGGCATTCTGTAATCTGTGGACTATCAGAATGTTGATGAAACACAGAAATTGCATCGGGATTGAATACAACAGTTACCATGCGCACTTTCCTCCACGGGAGGTATGTCTCAAACAGTCTACGCTTTGATCGTTCCCTGGAAGACCAGTAGTAGTTTCCGATTCACATCTGGCGGCATTCTGTAATCTGTGGACTATCAGAGTGTTGATGGAACACAGAAATTGCATCGGGATTGAATACAACAGTCTCCATGCGCATTTTCCTCCATGGGAGTAATGTCTCAAACAATCTACGCTTTGATCGTTCCCTGGAAGACCAGTAGTAGTTTCCGATTCACATCTGGTGGCATTCTGTAATCTGTGGACTATCAGAGTGTTGATGGAACACAGAAATTGCATCGGGATTGAATACAACAGTCTCCATGCGCAGTTTCCTCCATGGGAGTAATGTCTCAAAGACTCTACGCTTTGATCGTTCCCTTGAAGACCAGTAGTAGTTTCCGATGCACATCTGGTGGCATTCTGTAATCTGTGGCCTATCAGAGTGTTGATGAAACCCAGAAATTGCATCGGGATTTAATACAACAGTCACCATGCGGACTTTCCTCCATGCGAGTAAAGTCTCTAACAGTCTACGTTTGGATCGTTCCCCAGAGGACCAGTAGTAGTTTCCAATGCACATGTGGAGGCTTTCTGTACACTGTGGACTATCAGTGTTGATGAAACACAGAAATTGCATCGGTGTTGAATACAACAGTTTCCATGCGCAGTTTCCTCCATGGGAGTAATGTCTCAAACAGTCTACGTTTTGATCGCTCCTTGGAAGACCAGTAGTAGTTTACGATGAACATCTGGAGGCTACTGTAATCTGTGGACTATCAGAATGTTGATGAAACACAGAAATTGCATCGGGATTGAATACGACAGTCTCCATGCGCTGTTTCCTCCATGGGAGTAATGTCTCAAACAGTCTACGCTTTGATCGTTCCCTTGAAGACCAGTTGTAGTTTCCGATGCACATCTGGTGGCATTCTGTAATCTGTGGCCTATCAGAGTGTTGATGAAACACAGAAATTGCATCGGGATTGAATACAACAGTCACCATGCGGACTTTCCTCCATGCGAGTAATGTCTCTAACAGTCTACGTTTTGATCGTTCCCCAGAAGACCAGTAGTAGTTTCCTATGCACATCTGGAGGCTTTCTGGACACTGTGGAATATCAGAGTGTTGATGAAACATAGAAATTGCATCGGGGTTGAATACAACAGTCTCCATGCGCAGTTTCCTCCATGGGAGTAATGTCTCAAACAGTCTACGCTTTCATCGTTCCCTGGAAGACCAGTAATAGTTTACGATGAACATCTGGAGGCATTCTGTAATCTGTGGACTTTCAGAATGTTGATGAAACACAGAAATTGCATCGGGATTGAATACAACAGTCACCATGCGCACTTTCCTCCATGGGAGAAATGTCTCTAACAGTCTACGCTTTGATCGTTACCCAGAAGACCAGTAGTAGTTTCCTATGCACATCTGGAGGATTTCTGTACACTGTGGACTATCAGAGTGTTGATGAAAGACAGAAATTGCATCGGGGTTGAATACAAGAGTCTCCATGCGCAGTTTCCTCCATGGGAGTAATGTCTCAAACAGTCTACGCTTTGATCGTTCCCAGGAAGACCAGTAGTAGTTTACGATGAACATCTGGAGGCATTCTGTAGTCTGTGGACTATCCGATTGTTGATGAAACACAGAAATTGCATCGGGATTGAATACAACAGTCACCATGCGCACTTTCCTCCATGGGAGTAATTCTCAAACAGTCTATGATTTGATCGTTCCCTGTAAGACCAGTAGTAGTTTCCGATGCAGATCTGGTGGCATTCTGTAATCTGTGGACTATCAGAGTGTTGATGAAACACAGAAATTGCATCGGGAATAAATACAACAGTCACCATGCGCTGTTTCCTCCATGGGAGTGATGTCTCAAACAGTCTACGCTTTGATCGTTCCCTGGAAGACCAGTAGTAGTTTCAGATTCACATCTGGGGGCTTTCTGTAATCTGTGGACTATCAGAGTGTTGATGAAACACAGAAATTGCCTCGGGATAGAATACAACAGTCACCATGCGCACTTTCCTCCATGGGAGTAATTCTCAAACAGTCTATGATTTGATCGTTCCCTGTAAGACCGGTAGTAGTTTCCGATGCACATCTCGAGGCATTCTGTACTCTGTGGACTATCAGAGTGTTGATGAAACACAGAAATTGCATTGGGACTGAATACAACAGTCACCATGAGCACTTTCCTCCAAGGGAGTAATGTCTTTAACAGTCTACGCTTTGATCGTTCCCTGGAAGACCAGTAGTAGTTTCCGATGCACATCTGGAGGCTTTCTGTACTCTGTGGACTATCAGAGTGTTGATGAAACACAGTAATTGCATTGGGACTGAATACAACAGTCACCATGCGCACTTTCCTCCATGGGAGTAATTCTCAAACAGTCTATTCTTTGATCGTTCCCTGTAAGACCAGTAGTAGTTTCCAATGCACATCTGGAGGCATTCTGTTGACTTTAGAGTGTTGATGAAACACAGAAATTGCATCGGGATTGAATACAACAGTCACCATGCGCACATTCCTCCATGGGAGTAAAGATTCAAACAGTCTACGCTTTGATCGTCCCCTGGAAGAACAGTAGTAGTTTCCGATGAACAGCTGGAGGCATTCTGTCATCTGTGGACTATCAGTGTTGATGAAACACAGAAATTGCATCGGGGTTGAATACAACAGTTTCCATGCGCAGTTTCCTCCATGGGAGTAATGTCTCAAACAGTCTACGTTTTGATCGCTCCTTGGAAGACCAGTAGTAGTTTCCGATGCACATCTGGAGGCATTCTGTAATCTGTGGACTATCAGAATGTTGATGAAACACAGAAATTGCATCGGGATTGAATACAACAGTCACCATGCGCACTTTCCTCCACGGGAGGTATGTCTCAAACAGTCTACTCTTTGATCGTTCCCTGGAAGACCAGCAGTAGTTTCCGATGCACATCTGGCGGCATTCTGTAATCTGTGGACTATCAGAGTATTGATGAAACACAGAAATTGCATCGGGATTGAATACAACAGTCACCATGCGCACATTCCTCCATGGGAGTAAAGTCTCAAACAGTCTACGCTTTGATCGTCCCCTGGAAGACCAGTAGTAGTTTCCGATGAACATCTGGAGGCATTCTGTAATCTGTGGACTATCAGAATGTTGATGAAACACAGAAATTGCATCGGGATTGAATACAACAGTTACCATGCGCACTTTCCTCCACGGGAGGTATGTCTCAAACAGTCTTCGCTTTTGATCGTTCCCTGGAAGACCAGTAGTAGTTTCCGATTCACATCTGGCGGCATTCTGTAATCTGTGGACTATCAGAGTGTTGATGGAACACAGAAATTGCATCGGGATTGAATACAACAGTCTCCATGCGCAGTTTCCTCCATGGGAGTAATGTCTCAAACAGTCTACGCTTTGATCGTTCCCTTGAAGACCAGTAGTGGTTTCCGATGCACATCTGGTGGCATTCTGTAATCTGCGGCCTATCAGAGTGTTGATGAAACACAGAAATTGCATCGGGATTGAATACAACAGTCACCATGCGGACTTTCCTCCATGTGAGTAATGTCTCTAACAGTCTACGCTTTGATCGTTCCCCAGAAGACCAGTAGTCATTTCCTATGCACATCTGGAGGCTTTCTGTACACTGTGGACTATCAGAGTGTTGATGAAACACAGAAATTGCATCGGGGTTGAATACAACAGTCTCCATGCGCAGTTTCCTCCATGGGTGTAATGTCTCAAACAGTCTACGCATTCATCGTTCCCTGGAAGACCAGTAATAGTTTACGATGAACATCTGGAGGCATTCTGTAATCTGTGGACTATCAGAATGTTGATGAAATACAGAAATTGCATCGGGGTTGAATACAACAGTCTCCATGCGCAGTTTCCTCAAAGGGAGTAATGTCTCAAACAGTCTACGCTTTCATCGTTCCCTGGAAGACCAGTAGTAGTTTACAATGAACATCTGGAGGCATTCTGTAATCTGTGGACTATCAGAATGTTGATGAAACACAAAAATTGCATCGGGATTGAATACAACAGTCACCATGCGCACTTTCCTCCATGGGAGTAATGTCTCTAACAGTTTACGCTTTGATCGTTCCCCAGAAGACCAGTAGTAGGTTTCTGTGCACATCTGGAGGATTTCTGTACACTGTGGACTATCAGATTGTTGATGAGAGACAGAAATTGCATCGGGGTTGAATACAAGAGTCTCCATTTGCAGTTTCCTCCATGGGAGTAATGTCTCAAACAGTCTACGCTTTGATCGTTCCCTTGAAGACCAGTAGTAGTTTCCGATGCACATCTCGAGGCATTCTGTACTCTGTGGACTATCAGAGTGTTGATGAAACACAGAAATTGCATCGGGATTGAATACAACAGTCACCATGAGCACTTTCCTCCATGGGAATAATGTCTCTAACAGTCTACGCTTTGATCTTTCCCTGGAAGACCAGTAGTAGTTTCCGATGCACATCTAGAGGCTTTCTATACTCTGTGGACCATCAGAGTGTTGATGAAACACAGTAATTGCATCGGGATTGAATACAACAGTCACCATGCGCAATTTCCTCCATGGGAGTAATTCTCAAACAGTCTATTCTATGATCGTTCCCTGTAAGACCATTAGTAGTTTCCGATGCACATCTGGAGGCATTCTGTTGACTATTAGAGTGTTGATGAAACACAGAAATTGCGTCGGGATTCAATACAACAGTCACCATGCGCACTTTCCTCCACGGGAGTACTGTCTCAAACAATCTACGATTTGATCGTTCCCTCGACGACCAGTAGTAGTTTCCGATGCACATCTGGTGGCATTCTGTAATGTGTAGACTATCAGAGTGTTGATGAAACACAGTAATTGGATCGGGATTGAATACAACTGTCACCATGCGCAGTTTCCTCAATGGGAGTAATGTCTCTAACAGTCTCTGCTTTTAACGTTCCCTGGAAGACCAGTAGTAGTTTCCTATGCACATCTGGAGGCTTTGTGTACACTGTGGACTATCAGAGTGTTGATGAAACACAGAAATTGCATCGGGGTGTAATACAAGAGTCTCCATGCGCAGTTTCCTCCATGGGAGTAAAGTTCTAACAGTTTACGCTTTGACCGTTCCCAGGAAGACCAGTAGTAGTTACCGATTCACATCTGGAGGCATTCTGTAATCTGTGGAATATCAGAGTGTTGATAAAACACAGAAATTGCATCGGGATTGAATACAACAGTCACCATGCGCACTTTCCTACATGGGAGTAATGTATCAAACAGTCTACGCTTTGATCGTTCCCTGGAAGACCAGTAGTAGTTTCCGATGCACATCTGGAGGCTTTCTGTTCCCTGTGGACTATCAGAGTGTTATTGAAACACAGAAATTGCATCGGGATTGAATACAACAGTCACCATGCGCACTTATCTCCATTGGAGTAATTCTCAAACAGTCTATGCTTTGATCGTTCCCTGTAAGACCAGTAGTAGTCTCCGATGCACATCTCGAGGCATTCTGTACCCTGTGGACTATCAGAGTGTTGATGAAGCACAGAAACTGCATCGGGATTGAATACAACAGTCACCATGCGCACTATCCTCCATGGGGGTAAAGTCTCAAACAATCTACGCATTGATCGTTTCCTGGAAGACCAGTAGTAGTTTCCGATGAACGTCTGGAGGCATTCTGTAGTCAGTGGACTATCAGAGTGTTGATGAAACACAGAAATTGCATCGGGATTGAATACAACAGTCACCATGCGCACTTTCCTCCATGGGAGTAATTCTTAAACAGTCTACGCTTTGATCGTTCCCTGGAAGACCAGTAGTAGTTTCCGATGCACATCTGGGGGCTTTCTGTAATCTGTGGACTATCAGAGTGTTGATGAAACACAGAAATAGCCTCGGGATTGAATACAACAGTCAACATGCCCACTTTCCTCCATGGGAGTCATTCTCAAACAGTCTATGCTTTGATCGTTCCCTGGAAGACGAGTAGTAGTTTCCGATGCACATCTGGAGGCATTCTGTAATCTGTGGAGTATCAGAGTGTTGATGAAACACAGAAACTGCATCTGGAATGAATACAACAGTCACCATGCGCAATTTCCTCCATGGGAGTAATGTCTCAAACAGTCTACGCTTTGATCGTTCCCTGGAAGAATAGTAGTAGTTTCCGATGCACATCTGGGGGATTTCTGTAATCTGTGGACTATCAGAGTGTTGATGAAACACAGAAATTGCCTCGGGATTGAATACAACAGTCTCCATGCGCAGTTTCCTCCATGGGAGTAATGTCTCAAACAGTCTACGCTTTGATCGTTCCTGGAAGACAAGAAGTTGTTTCCGATGCACATCTGGAGGCATTCTGTAGTCTGTGGACTATCAGAGTGTTGATGAAACACAGAAATTGCGTCGGGATTGAATACAACAGTCACCATGCGCACTTTACTCCACGGGAGTAATGTCTCTAACAGTCTACGCTTTGATCGTTCCCTGGAAGACCAGTAGTAGCTTCAATTGCACATCTGGAGGCATTCTGTAATCTGTGGACTAAAAGAGTGTTGATGAAACACAGAAATTGCATCGGGATTGAATACAACAGTCACCATGAACACTTTACTCCATCGGAGTAATGTTCCAAAGAGTTTACGCTTTGATCGTTCCCTGGAAGACCAGTAGCAGTTTCCGATGCACATCTGGAGGCATTCTGTAATCTGTGGAGTATCAGAGTATTGATGAAACACAGAAATTGCATCGGGATTGAATACAACAGTCACCATGCGCTCATTGCTCCATAAAAGTTATGTCTCAACAGTCTACGCTTTGATCGTTCCCTGGAAGACCAGTAGAGTAGTAGTTTCCGATGCACATCTGGAGGCATTCTGTAATCTGTGGAATATCAGAGTGTTGATGAAACACAGAAATTGCATCGGGATTGAATACAACAGTCCCCATGCGCAGTTTCCTCCATGGGAGTAATGTCTCAAACAATCTACGCTTTGATCGTTCCCTGGAAGACCAGCAGTAGTTTCCGATGCACATCTGGCGGCATTCTGTAATCTGTGGACTATCAGAGTATTGATGAAACACAGAAATTGCATCGGGATTGAATACAACAGTCACCATGCGCACATTCCTCCATGGGAGTAAAGTCTCAAACAGTCTACGCTTTGATCGTCCCCTGGAAGACCAGTAGTAGTTTCCGATGAACATCTGGAGGCATTATGTAATCTGTGGACTATCAGAGTGTTGATGAAACACAGAAATTGCATCGGGATTGTATAGAATAGTCACTATGCGCACTTTCCGCCATGGGAGTAATGTATCAGACAGTCTACGCTTTGATCTTTCCCTGGAAGACCAGTAGTAGTTTCCGAAGCACATCTGGAGGCATTCTGTAATTTGTGGACTATCAGAGTGTATGATGAAACACAGATATTGCATCGGGATTGAATACAACAGTCACCATGCGCACTTTTCTCCATTGGAGTAATTCTCAAACAGTCTATGCTTTGATCGTTCCCTGTAAGACCAGTAGTAGTTTCCGATGCACATCTGGAGGCATTCTGTAATCTGTGGACTAAAAGAGTGTTGATGAAACACAGAAATTGCATCGGGATTGAATACAACAGCCACCATGCGCACTTTACTCCATCGGAGTAATGTTTCAAAGAGTTTACGCTTTGATCTTTCCCTGGAAGACCAGTAGTAGTTTCCGATGCACATCTGGAGGCATTCTGTAATCTGTGGAATATCAGAGTGTTGATGAAACACAGAAATTGCATCGGGATTGAATACAACAGTCACCATGCGCACTTTACTCCATCGGAGTAATGTTTCAAAGAGTTTACGCTTTGATCTTTCCCTGGAAGACCAGTAGTAGTTTCCGATGCACATCTGGAGGCTTTCTGTACACTGTGGACTATCAGAGTGTTGATGAAAGACAGAAATTGCATCGGGGTGTAATACAAGAGTCTCCATGCGCAGTTTCCTCCATGGGAGTAAAGTTCTAACAGTTTACGCTTTGACCGTTCCCAGGAAGACCAGTAGTAGTTACCGATGCACATCTGGAGGCTTTCTGCTCTCTGTGGACTATCAGAGTGTTGATGAAACACAGAAATTGCATCGGGACTGAATAGAACAGTCACAATGCGCACTTTGCTCCATGGGAGTAATTCTCAAACAGTCTATGCTTTGATCGTTCCCTGGAAGACCAGTAGTAGTTTCAATTGCACATCTGGAGGCTTTCTGTTCTCTGTGGACTATCAGAGTGTTGATGAAACACAGAAATTGCATCGGGATTGAATACAACAGTCACCATGCGCACTTTTCTCCATTGGAGTAATTCTCAAACAGTCTATGCTTTGATCGATCCCTGTAAGACCAGTAGTAGTTTCCGATGCACATCTCGAGGCATTCTGTACCCTGCGGACTATCAGAGTGTTGATGAAACACAGAAACTGCATCGGGATTGGATACAACAGTCACCATGCGCACTTTCCTCCATGGGAGTAAAGTCTCAAACAGTCTACGCTTTGATCGTTTCCAGGAAGACCAGTAGTAGTTTCCGATGCACATCTGGCGGCATTCTGTAATCTGTGGACTATCAGAGTATTGATGAAACACAGAAATTGCATCGGGATTGAATACAACAGTCACCATGCGCACATTCCTCCATGGGAGTAAAGTCTCAAACAGTCTACGCTTTGATCGTCCCCTGGAAGACCAGTAGTAGTTTCCGATGAACATCTGGAGGCATTATGTAATCTGTGGACTATCAGAGTGTTGATGGAACACAGAAATTGCATCGGGATTGAATACAACAGTCACCATGCGCACTTTCCTCCGTGGGAGTAATTCTCAAACAGTCTACGCTTTGATCTTTCCCTGGAAGACCAGTAGTAGTTTCCGATGCACATCTGGAGGCATTCTGTAATCTGTGGAGTATCAGAGTGTTGATAAAACACAGAAATTACATCGGGATTGAATACAAGAGTATCCATGCGCAGTTTCCTCCATGGGAGTAATGTCTCAAACAGTCTACGTTTTGATGGTTCCCTGGAAGACCAGTAGTAGTTTCCGATGCACATCTGAAGGCATTCTGTAATCTGTGGACTATCAGAGTGTTGATGAAACACAGAAATTGCATCGGGATTGTATAGAATAGTCACTATGCGCACTTTCCGCCATGGGAGTAATGTATCAGACAGTCTACGCTTTGATCTTTCCCTGGAAGACCAGTAGTAGTTTCCGAAGCACATCTGGAGGCATTCTGTAATTTGTGGACTATCAGAGTGTATGATGAAACACAGATATTGCATCGGGATTGAATACAACAGTCACCATGCGCACTTTTCTCCATTGGAGTAATTCTCAAACAGTCTATGCTTTGATCGTTCCCTGTAAGACCAGTAGTAGTTTCCGATGCACATCTGGAGGCATTCTGTAATCTGTGGACTAAAAGAGTGTTGATGAAACACAGAAATTGCATCGGGATTGAATACAACAGCCACCATGCGCACTTTACTCCATCGGAGTAATGTTTCAAAGAGTTTACGCTTTGATCTTTCCCTGGAAGACCAGTAGTAGTTTCCGATGCACATCTGGAGGCATTCTGTAATCTGTGGAATATCAGAGTGTTGATGAAACACAGAAATTGCATCGGGATTGAATACAACAGTCACCATGCGCACTTTACTCCATCGGAGTAATGTTTCAAAGAGTTTACGCTTTGATCTTTCCCTGGAAGACCAGTAGTAGTTTCCGATGCACATCTGGAGGCTTTCTGTACACTGTGGACTATCAGAGTGTTGATGAAAGACAGAAATTGCATCGGGGTGTAATACAAGAGTCTCCATGCGCAGTTTCCTCCATGGGAGTAAAGTTCTAACAGTTTACGCTTTGACCGTTCCCAGGAAGACCAGTAGTAGTTACCGATGCACATCTGGAGGCTTTCTGCTCTCTGTGGACTATCAGAGTGTTGATGAAACACAGAAATTGCATCGGGACTGAATAGAACAGTCACAATGCGCACTTTGCTCCATGGGAGTAATTCTCAAACAGTCTATGCTTTGATCGTTCCCTGGAAGACCAGTAGTAGTTTCAATTGCACATCTGGAGGCTTTCTGTTCTCTGTGGACTATCAGAGTGTTGATGAAACACAGAAATTGCATCGGGATTGAATACAACAGTCACCATGCGCACTTTTCTCCATTGGAGTAATTCTCAAACAGTCTATGCTTTGATCGATCCCTGTAAGACCAGTAGTAGTTTCCGATGCACATCTCGAGGCATTCTGTACCCTGCGGACTATCAGAGTGTTGATGAAACACAGAAACTGCATCGGGATTGGATACAACAGTCACCATGCGCACTTTCCTCCATGGGAGTAAAGTCTCAAACAGTCTACGCTTTGATCGTTTCCAGGAAGACCAGTAGTAGTTTCCGATGAACATCTGGAGGCATTCTGTAATCAGTGGACTATCAGAGTGTTGATGAAACACAGAAATTGCATCGGGATTGAATACAACAGTCACCATGCGCACTTTCCTCCATGGGAGTAATTCTCAAACACTCTACGCTTTGATCGTTCCCTGGAAGACCAGTAGTAGTTTCCGATGCACATCTGGGGGCTTTCTGTAATCTGTGGACTATCAGAGTGTTGATGAAACACAGAAATAGCCTCGGGATTGAATGCAACAGTCAACATGCCCACTTTCCTCCATGTGAGTAATTCTCAAACAATCTATGCTTTGATCGTTCCCTGTAAGACCAGTAGTAGTTTCCGATGCACATCTGGTTTGCATTCTGTAATCTGTGGACAATCAGAGTGTTGATGAAACACAGAAATTGTATCGGGAATGAATACAACAGTCACCATGCGCAGTTTCCTCCATGGGAGTAATGTCTCAAACAGTCTACGCTTTGATCGTTCCCTGGAAGACCAGTAGTAGTTTCCGATGCACATCTGGGGGCTTTCTGTAATCTGTGGACTATCAGAGTGTTGATGAAACACAGAAATTGCCTCGGGATTGAATACAACAGTCACCATGCGCAGTTTCCTCCATGGGAGTAATGTCTCAAACAGTCTACGCTTTGATCGTTTCCTGGAAGACCAGTAGTAGTTTCCGATGCATATCTGGAGGCATTCTGTAATCTGTGGACTAAAAGAGTGTTGATGAAACACAGAAATTGCATCGGGATTGAATACAACAGTTACCATGCGCATTTTACTCCATCGGAGTAATGTTTCACAGAGTTTACGCTTTGATCGTTCCCTGGAAGACCAGTAGCAGATTCCGATGCACATCTGGAGGCATTCTGTAATCTGTGGAGTATCAGAGTATTGATGAAACACAGAAATTGCATCGGGATTGAATACAACAGTCACCATGCGCACATTCCTCCATAAAAGTAATGTCTCACTAGTCTACGCTTTGATCGTTCCCTGGAAGACCAGTAGTAGTTTCCGATGCACATCTGGAGGCATTCTGTAATCTGTGGAGTATCAGAGTGTTGATAAAACACAGAAATTACATCGGGATTGATTACAAGGGTATCCATGCGCAGTTTCCTCCATGGGAGTAATGTCTCAAACAGTCTACGTTTTGATGGTTCCCTGGAAGACCAGTAGTAGTTTACGATGCACATCTGAAGGCATTCTGTAATCTGTGGACTATCAGAGTGTTGATGAAACACAGAAATTGCATCGGGATTGTATAGAATAGTCACTATGCGCACTTTCCGCCATGGGAGTAATGTCTCAGACAGTCTACGCTTTGATCTTTCCCTGGAAGACCAGTAGTAGTTTCCGAAGCACATCTGGAGGCATTCTGTAATTTGTGGACTATCAGAGTGTATGATGAAACACAGAAATTGCATCGGGATTGAATACAACAGTCACCATGCGCACTTTTCTCCATTGGAGTAATTCTCAAACAGTCTATGCTTTGATCGTTCCCTGTAAGACCAGTAGTAGTTTCCGATGCACATCTGGAGGCATTCTGTAATCTGTGGACTAAAAGAGTGTTGATGAAACACAGAAATTGCATCGGGATTGAATACAACAGCCACGATGCGCACTTTACTCCATCGGAGTAATGTTTCAAAGAGTTTACGCTTTGATCTTTCCCTGGAAGACCAGTAGTAGTTTCCGATGCACATCTGGAGGCATTCTGTAAACTGTGGAATATCAGAGTGTTGATGAAACACAGAAATTGCATCGGGATTGAATACAACAGTCACCATGCGCACTTTACTCCATCGGAGTAATGTTTCAAAGAGTTTACGCTTTGATCTTTCCCTGGAAGACCAGTAGTAGTTTCCGATGCACATCTGGAGGCTTTCTGTACACTGTGGACTATCAGAGTGTTGATGAAAGACAGAAATTGCATCGGGGTGTAATACAAGAGTCTCCATGAGCAGTTTCCTCCATGGGAGTAATGTCTCAAACAGTCTACGCTTTGATCGTTCCCTGGAAGACCAGTAGTAGTTTCCGATGCACATCTGGAGGCATTCTGTAATCTGTGGACTAAAAGAGTGTTGATGAAACACAGAAATTGCATCGGGATTGAATACAACAGCCACCATGCGCACTTTACTCCATGGGAGTAATGTCTCTAACAGTCTACGCTTTGATCGTTCCCTGGAAGACCAGTAGTAGTTTCAATAGCACATCTGGAGGCATTCTGTAATCTGTGGACTAAAAGAGTGTTGATGAAACACAGAAATTGCATCGGGATTGAATACAACAGTTACCATGCGCACTTTACTCCATCGGAGTAATGTTTCACAGAGTTTACGCTTTGATCGTTCCCTGGAAGACCAGTAGCAGATTCCGATGCACATCTGGAGGCATTCTGTAATCTGTGGAGTATCAGAGTATTGATGAAACACAGAAATTGCATCGGGATTAAATACAACAGTCACCATGCGCACATTCCTCCATAAAAGTAATGTCACACTAGTCTACGCTTTGATCGTTCCCTGGAAGACCAGTAGTAGTTTCCGCTGCACATCTGGAGGCTTTCTGTTCTCTGTGGACTATCAAAGTGTTGATGAAACACAGAAATTGCATCGGGATTGAATACAACAGTCACCATGCGCACTTTCCTCCATGGGAGTAATTCTCAAACAGTCTACGCTTTGATCGTTTCCTGGAAGACCAGTAGTAGTTTCAATAGCACATCTGGAGGCATTCTGTAATCTGTGGACTAAAAGAGTGTTGATGAAACACAGAAATTGCATCGGGATTGAATACAACAGTCACCATGCGCACTTTCCTCCATGGGAGTAATTCTCAAACAGTCTATGCTTTGATCGTTCCCTGTAAGAAAATTAGTAGTTTCCGATGCACATCTCGAAGCATTCTGTACCCTGTGGACTATCAGAGTGTTGATGAAACACAGAAACTGCATCGGGATTAAATACAACAGTCACCATGCGCACTTTCCTCCATGGGAGTAAATTCTCAAACAGTCTACGCTTTGATAGTTTCCTGGAAGACCAGTAGTAGTTTCCGATGAACATCTGGAGGCATTCTGTAATCAGTGGACTATCAGAGTGTTGATGAAACACAGAAATTGCATCGCGATGGAATACAACAGTCACCATGCGCACTTTCCTCCATGGGAGTAATTCTCAAACAGTCTACGCTTTGATCGTTCCCTGTAAGACCACTAGTAGTTTCCGATGCACATCTTGAGGCATTCTGTTCTCTGTGGACTATCAGAGTGTTGATGAAACACAGAAATTGCATCGGGATTGAATACAAAATTCACCATGCGCACTTTCCTCCATGGGAGTAATTTCTCAAATAGTCTACGATTTGATCGTTCCCTGGAAGACCAGTAGTAGTTTCCGATGCACATCTGGAGGCATTCTGTAGCCTGTGGACTATCAGAGTGTTGATGAAACACAGAAATTGCTTCGGGATTGAATACAGCAGTCACCATGCGCACTTTCCTCCACGGGAGTACTGTCTCAAACACTCTACGCTTTGATCGTTCCCTGGAAGACCAGTAGTAGTTTCCGATCCACATCTGGTGGCATTATGTAATGTGTAGACTATCAGAGTGTTGATGAAACACAGTAATTGCTTCGGGATTGAATACAACAGTCACCATGCGCACTTCCCTCCATGGGAGTAATGTCTCTAACAGTCTACGCTTTGATCGTTCCCTAGAAGACCAGTAGTAGTTTCCGATGCACATCTGGAGGCCTTCTGTTCTCTGTGGACTATCAGAGTGTTGATGAAACACAGAAATTGCATCGGGATTGAATACAACAGTCACCATGCGCACTTTCCTCCATGGGAGTAATTCTCAAACAGTCTATGGTTTGATCGTTCCCTGTAAGAACCAGTAGTAGTTTCCGATGCACATCTCGAGGCATTATGTACTCTGTGGACTATCAGAGTGTTGATGAAACACAGATATTGCATCGGGATTGAATACAACAGTCACCATGCGCACATTCCTCCGTGTGAGTAAAGTCTCAAACAGTCAACGCTTTGATCGTTCCCTGGAAAACCAGTAGTAGCTTCCGATGAACCTCTGGAGGCATTCTGTAATCTGTGGACTATCAGAGTGTTGATGAAACACAGAAATTGCATCGGGATTGAATACAACAGTCTCCATGCACAGTTTCCTCCATGGAAGTAATGTCTCAAACAGTCTACGATTTGATCGTTCCCTGGAAGACCAGTAGTAGTTTCCGATGCACATCTGGGAGCTTTCTGTAATCTGTGGACTATCAGAGTGTTGATGAAACACAGAAATTGCCTCGGGATTGAATACAACAGTCAACATTCGAACTTTCTTCCATGGGAGTAATTCTCAAACAGTCTATGCTTTGATCGTTCCCTGTAAGACCAGTAGTAGTTTCCGATGCACATCTGGTGGCATTCTGTAATCTGTAGATCAGAGTGTTGATGAAACACAAAAATTGCCTCGGGATTGAATACAACAGTCACCATGCGCACTTTCCTCCATGGGAGTAATGTCTCTAACAGTCTACGCTTTTATCGTTCCCCAGAAGACCAGTAGTAGTTTCCTATGCACATCTGGAGGCTTTCTGTACACTGTGGACTATAAGAGTGTTGATGAAAGACAGAAATTGCATCGGGGTGTAATACAAGAGTCTCCATGCGCAGTTTCCTCCATGGGAGTAAAGTCTCTAACAGTTTACGCTTTGACCGTACCCAGGAAGACCAGTAGTAGTTTCCGATGCACATCTGGAGGCTTTCTGTTCTCTGTGGACTATCAGAGTGTTGATGAAACACAGAAAGTGCATCGGGATTGAATACAACAGTCACCATGCGCACTTTGCTCCATGGGAGTAATTCTCAAACAGTCTATGCTTTGATCGTTCCCTGTAAGACAAGTAGTAGCTTCCGATGCACATCTCGGGGCATTCTGTACTCTGTGGTCTATCAGAGTGTTGATGAAACACAGAAATTGCATCGGGATTGAATACAACAGTCACTATGCGCACTTTCCTCCATGGGAGTAATGTGTCTAACAGTCTGTGATCGTTCCCGGAAGACCAGAAGTTGTTTCCGATGCACATCTGGAGGCATTCTGTTGACTATTAGAGTGTTGATGAAACACAGAAATTGCGTCGGGATTGAATACAACAGTCACCATGCGCACTTTCCTCCACGGGAGTACTGTCTCAAACAATCTAGGCTTTGATCGTTCCCTCGACGACCAGTAGTAGTTTCCGATGCACATCTGGTGGCATTCTGTAATGTGTAGACTATCAGAGTGTTGATGAAACACAGTAATTGGATCGGGATTGAATTCAACAGTCACCATGCGCACTTTGCTCCATGGGAGTAATTCTCAAACAGTCTATGCTTTGATCGTACCCTGTAAGACCAGTAGTTGTTTCCGATGCACATCTCGAGGCATTCAGTACTCTGTGGACTATTAGAGTGTTGATGAAACACTGAAATTGCATTGGGATTGAATACAACAGTCACTATGCGCACTTTCCTCCATGGGAGTAATGTCTCTAACAGTCTACGCTTTGATCGTTCCTGGAAGACCAGAAGTTGTTTCCGATGCACATCTGGAGGCATTCTGTAGTCTGTGGACTATCAGAGTGTTGATGAAACACAGAAATTGCGTCGGGATTGAATACAACAGTCACCATGCGCACTTTACTCCATCGGAGTAATGTTTCAAAGAGTTTACGCTTTGATCGTTCCCTGGAAGACCAGTAGCAGTTTCCGATGCACATCTGGAGGCATTCTGTAATCTGTGGAGTATCAGAGTATTGATGAAACACAGAAATTGCATCGGGATTGAATACAACAGTCACCATGCGCTCATTCCTACATAAAAGTAATGTCTCAACAGTCTACGATTTGATCGTTCCCTGGAACACCAGTAGTAGTTTCCGATGCACATCTGCAGGCATTCACTAATCTGTGGAATATCAGAGTGTTGATGAAACACAGAAATTGCATCGGGATTGAATACAACAGTCACCATGCGCACTTTCCTCCATGGGAGTAATGTCTCAAACAGTCTACGCTTTGATCGTTCCCTGGAAGACCAGTAGTAGTTTCCGATGCACATCTGGAGGCTTTCTGTTCTCTGTGGACTATCAGAGTGTTGATGAAACACAGAAATTGCATCGGGATTGAATACAACAGTCACTATGCGAACTTTTCTCCATTGGAGTAATTCTCAAACAGTCTATGCTTTGATCGTTCCCTGTAAGACCAGTAGTAGTTTCCGATGCACATCTCGAGGCATTCAGTACCCTGTGGACTATCAGAGTGTTGATGAAACACAGAAACTGCATCGGGATTGAATACAACAGTCACCATGAGCACTTTCCTCCATGGGAGTAATGTCTCAAACAGTCTACGCTTTCATCGTTCCCTGGAAGACCAATAGTAGTTTCCGATGCACATCTGGAGGCATTCTGTAATCTGTGGACTAAAAGAGTGTTGATGAAACACAGAAATTGCCTCGGGATTGAATACAACAGTCACCATGCGCAGTTTCCTCCATGGGAGTAATGTCTCAAACAGTCTACGCTTTCATCGTTCCCTGGAAGACCAATAGTAGTTTCCGATGCACATCTGGAGGCATTCTGTAATCTGTGGACTAAAAGAGTGTTGATGAAACACAGAAATTCAATCGGGATTGAATACAACAGCCACCATGCGCACTTTACTCCACTGGAGTAATGTCTCTAACAGTCTACGCTTTGATCGTTCCCTGGAAGACCAGTAGTAATTTCAATAGCACATCTGGAGGCATTCTGTAATCTGTGGACTAAAAGAGTGTTGATGAAACACAGAAATTGCCTCGGGATTGAATACAACAGTCACCATGCGCACTTTCCTCCATAGGAGTAATGTCTCTAACAGTCTACGATTTTATCGTTCCCCAGAAGACCAGTATTAGTTTCCTATGCACATCTGGAGGCTTTCTGTACACTGTGGACTATCAGAGTGTTGATGAAAGACAGAAATTGCATCGGGGTGTAATACAAGAGTCTCCATGCGCAGTTTCCTCCATGGGAGTAAAGTCTCTAGCAGTTTACGCTTTGACCGTACCCAGGAAGACCAGTAGTAGTTTCCGATGCACATCTGGAGGCTTTCTGTTCTCTGTGGACTGTCAGAGTGTTGATGAAACACAGAAAGTGCATCGGGATTGAATACAACAGTCACCATGCGCACTTAGCTCCATGGGAGTAATTCTCAAACAGTCTATGCTTTGATCGTTCCCTGTAAGACCAGTAGTAGCTTCCGATGCACATCTAGAGGCATTCTGTACTCTGTGGACTATCAGAGTGTTGATGAAACACAGAAATTGCATCGCTATTCAATACAACAGTCACCATGCGCACTTTCCTCCATGGGAGTAATGTCTCAAATAGTCTACGCATTGATCGTTCCCTGGAAGACTAGTAGCAGTTTCCGATGCACATCTGGAGGCAATCTGTAGTCTGTGGACTATCAGAGTGTTGATGAAACACAGAAATTGCGTCGGGATTGAATACAACAGTCACCATGTGCACTTTCCTCAACGGGAGTACTGTCTCAAACAATCTACGCTATGATCGTTCCCTGAAAGACCAGTAGTAGTTTCCGATGCACATCTGGTGGCATTCTGTAATGTGTAGACTATCAGAGTGTTGATGAAACACAGTAATTGCATTGGGATTGAATACAACAGTCACCATGCGCACTTCCCTCCATGGGAGTAATGTCTCAACAGTCTACGCTTTGATCGTTCCCTAGAAGACCAGTAGTAGTTTCCGATGCACTTCTGGAGGCTTTCTGCACTCTGTGGACTATCAGAGTGTTGATGAAACACAGAAATTGCATCGGGATTGAATACAACAGTCTCCATGCGCAGTTTCCTCCATGGGAGTAATGTCTCAAACAGTCTACGCTTTGATCGTTCCCAGGAAGACCAGTAGTAGTTTCCGATGCACATCTGTGGGCTTCCTGTAATCTGTGGACTATCAGAGTGTTGATGAAACACAGAAATTGCCTCGGGATTGAATTCAACAGTCAACATTCGCACTTTCCTCCATGGGAGAAATGTCTCAAATAGTCTACGCTTTCATCGTTCCCTGGAAGACCAGTAGTAGTTTCAATTGCACATCAGGAGGCATTCTGTAATCTGGGGGCTAAAAGAGTGTTGATAAAACACAGAAATTGCATCCTGATTAAATACAACAGTCACCATGCGCACTTTACTCCATGGGAGTAATGTCTCCATCAGTCTACGCTTTGATCGTTCCCTGGAAGACCCGTAGTAGTTTCCGATGCACATATGGAGGTTTTCCGTAATCTGTGGACTATCAGAGTGTTGATGATAGCCAGAAATTGCATCGGGATTGAATACAACAGTTACCATGTGCACTTTCCTCCATCGGAGTAATGTTTCAAAGAGTTTATGCTTTGATCGTTCCCTGGAAGACCAGTAGCAGTTTCCGATGCACATCTGGAGGCATTATGTAATCTGTGGAGTATCAGAGTATTCATGAAACTCAGAAATTGCATCGGGATTGAATACAACAGTCACCATGCGCACATACCTACATAAAAGTAATGTCTCAACAGTCTACGCTTTGATCGTTCCCTAGAAGACCCGTAGTAGTTTCCGATGCACATCTGGAGGCATTCTGTAATCTGTGGAATATCAGAGTGTTGATGAAACACAGAAATTGCATCGGGATTGAATACAACAGTCACCATGCGCACCTTCCTCCATGGGAGTAATGTCTCAAACAGTCTACGCTTTGATCGTTCCCTGGAAGACCAGTAGTAGTTTTCGATGCACATCTGGAGGCTTTCTGTTCTCTGTGGACTATCAGAGTGTTGATGAAACACAGAAATTGCCTCGGGATTGAATTCAACAGTCAACATTCGCACTTTCCTCCATGGGAGTAATTCTCAAACAGTCTATGCTTTGATCGTTCCCTGTAAGACCAGTAGTAGTTTCCGATGCACATCTGGTGTCATTCTGTAATCTTGGACTATCAGAGTGTTGATGAAACACAGAAATTGCGTCGGGATTGAATTGAACAGTCACCATGCGCACTTTCCTCCACGGGAGTACTGTCTCAAACAATCTACGCTTTGATCGTTCCCTGGAAGACCAGTAGCAGTTGCCTATGCACATCTGGTGTCATTCTGTAATGTGTAGACTATCAGAGTGCTGATGAAACACAGTAATTGCATCGGGATTGGATACAGCAGTAACCATGCGCACTTTCCTCCATGTGAGTAATTCTCAAACAGTCTACGCTTTGATCGTTCCCTGGAAGACCAGTAGTAGTTTCCGATGCACATCTGGAGGCATTCTGTACTCTGTGGACTATCAGAGTGTTGATGAAACACAGAAATTGCATCGCGATTCAATACAACAGTCACCATGGGCACTTTCCTCCATGGGAGAAATGTCTCAAATAGTCTACGCTTTCATCGTTCCCTGGAAGACCAGTAGTAGTTTCAATTGCACATCAGGAGGCATTCTGTAATCTGGGGGCTAAAAGAGTGTTGATAAAACACAGAAATTGCATCCTGATTAAATACAACAGTCACCATGCGCACTTTACTCCATGGGAGTAATGTCTCCATCAGTCTACGCTTTGATCATTCCCTGGAAGACCCGTAGTAGTTTCCGATGCACATATGGAGGTTTTCCGTAATCTGTGGACTATCAGAGTGTTGATGATAGCCAGAAATTGCATCGGGATTGAATACAACAGTTACCATGCGCACTTTCCTCCATCGGAGTAATGTTTCAAAGAGTTTATGCTGTGATCGTTCCCTGGAAGACCAGTAGCAGTTTCCGATGCACATCTGGAGGCATTATGTAATCTGTGGAGTATCAGAGTATTCATGAAACTCAGAAATTGCATCGGGATTGAATACAACAGTCACCATGCGCACATACCTACATAAAAGCAATGTCTCAACAGTCTACGCTTTGATCGTTCCCTAGAAGACCAGTAGTAGTTTCCGATGCACATCTGGAGGCATTCTGTAATCTGTGGAATATCAGAGTGTTGATGAAACACAGAAATTGCATCGGGATTGAATACAACAGTCACCATGCGCACCTTCCTCCATGGGAGTAATGTCTCAAACAGTCTACGCTTTGATCGTTCCCTGGAAGACCAGTAGTAGTTTTCGATGCACATCTGGAGGCTTTCTGTTCTCTGTGGACTATCAGAGTGTTGATGAAACACAGAGATTGCATCGGGATTGAATACAACAGTCATCATGCGCACTTTCCTCCATGGGAGTAATTCTCAAACAGTCAATGCTTTGATCGTTCCCTGTAAGACAAGTAGTAGTTTCCGATGCACATCTGGTGCCATTCTGTAATCTGTGGACTATCAGAGTGTTGATGAAACACAGAAATTGCATCGGGATTGAGTAGAACAGTCACCATGCGCACCTTCCTCCACGGGAGTAATGTCTCAAACAATCTACGCTTTGATCGTTCCCTGGAAGAACAGTAGCAGTTGCCGATGCACATCTGGTGGCATTCTGTAATGTGTAGACTATCAGAGTGTTGATGAAACACAGTAATTGCATCGGGATTGGATACAACAGTCACCATGCGCACTTTCCTCCATGTGAGTAATTCTCAAACAGTCTACGCTTTGATCGTTCCCTGGAAGACCAGTAGTAGTTTCCGATGCACATCTGGAGGCATTCTGTACTCTGTGGACTATCAGAGTGTTGATGAAACACAGAAATTGCATCGCGATTCAATACAACAGTCACCATGGGCACTTTCCTAGATGGGAGAAATGTCTCAAATAGTCTACGCGTTGATCGTTCCCTGGAAGACCAGTAGTAGTTTCAATTGCACATCTGGAGGCATTCTGTAATCTGTGGGCTAAAAGAGTGTTGATGAAACACAGAAATTGCATCGGGATTGAATACAACAGTCACCATGCGCACTACCCTCCATCGGAGTAATGTTTCAATGAGTTCACGCTTTGATCGTTCTCTGGAAGAAGAGTAGCAGTTTCCGATGCACATCTGGAGGCATTCTGTAATCTGTGGAGTATCAGAGTACTGATGAAATACAGAAATTGCATCGGGATTGAATACAACAGTCACCATGCGCACATACCTCCATAAAAGCAATGTCTCAACAGTCTACGCTTTGATCGTTCCCTGGAAGACCAGTAGTAGTTTCCGATGCACATCTGGAGGCATTCTGTAATCTGTGGAATATCAGAGTGTTGATGAAACACAGAAATTGCATCGGGATTGAGTACAAGAGTCACCATGCGCACTTTCCTCCATTGGAGTAATGTCTCAAACAGTCTACGCTTTGATCGTTCCCTGGAAGACCAGTAGTAGTTTCAATTGCACATCTGGAGGCATTCTGTAATCTGTGGACTAAAAGTGTGTTGATGAAACACAGAAATTGCATCGGGATTGAATACAACAGTCACCATGCGCACTTTCCTACACGGGAGTACTGTCTCAAACAATCTACGCTTTGATCGTTCCCTGGAAGACCAGTAGTAGTTTTCGATGCACATCTGGTGGCATTCTGTAATGTGTAGACTATCAGAGTGTTGATGAAACACAGTAATTGCATCGGGATTGAATACAACAGTCACCATGCGCACTTCCCTCCATGGGAGTAATGTCCTAACAATCTACGCATTGATCGTTCACTAGAAGACTAGTAGTAGTTTCCGATGCACATCTGGAGGCTTTCTGTACTCTGTGGACTATCAGAGTGTTGATGAAACACAGAAATTGCATCGGGATTGAATACAACAGTCTCCATGCGCAGTTTTCTCCATGGGAGTAATGTCTCAAATTGTCTACACTTTGATCGTTCCCTGGAAGACCAATAGTTGTTTCAATTGCACATCTGGCGGCATTCTGTAATCTGTGGACTAAAAGAGTGTTGATAAAACACAGAAATTGCATCGGGATTAAATACAACAGTCACCATGCGCACTTTACTCCATGGGAGTAATGTCTCCATCAGTCTACGCTTTGATCGTTCCCTGGAAGACCAGTAGTAGTTTCCGATGCACATATGGAGGTTTTCCGTAATCTGTGGACTATCAGAGTGTTGATGATAGCCAGAAATTGCATCGGGATTGAATACAACAGTTACCATGCGCACTTTCCTCCATCGGAGTAATGTTTCAAAGAGTTTACGCTTTGATCGTTCCCTGGAAGACCAGTAGCAGTTTCCGATGCACATCTGGAGGCATTATGTAATCTGTGAAGTATCAGAGTATTCATGAAACACAGAAATTGCATCGGGATTGAATACAACAGTCACCATGCGCACATACCTACATAAAAGTAATGTCTCAACAGTCTACGCTTTGATCGTTCCCTAGAAGACCAGTAGTAGTTTCCGATGCACATCTGGAGGCATTCTGGAATCTGTGGAATATCAGAGTGTTGATGAAACACAGAAATTGCATCGGGATTGAATACAACAGTCACCATGCGCACCTTCCTCCATGGGAGTAATGGCTCAAGCAGTCTACGCTTTGATCGTTCCCTGGAAGACCAGTAGTAGTTTCCGATGCACATCTGGAGGCTTTCTGTTCTCTGTGGACTATCAGAGTGTTGATGAAACACAGAAATTGCATCGGGATTGAATACAACAGTCATCATGCGCACTTTCCTCCATGGGAGTAATTCTCAAACAGTCAATGCTTTGATCGTTCCCTGTAAGACCAGTAGTAGTTTCCGATGCACATCTCGGGGCATTCTGTACCCTGTGGACTATCAGAGTGTTGATGAAACACAGAAACTGCATTTGGATTGAATACAACAGTCACCATGCGCACATACCTACATAAAAGTAATGTCTCAACAGTCTACGCTTTGATCGTTCCCTAGAAGACCAGTAGTAGTTTCCGATGCACATCTGGAGGCATTCTGGAATCTGTGGAATATCAGAGTGTTGATGAAACACAGAAATTGCATCGGGATTGAATACAACAGTCACCATGCGCACTTTCCTCCATGGGAGTAATGTCTCAAAGAGTTTACGTTTTGATCTTTCCCTGGATGACAAGTAGTAGTTTCCGATGCACATCTGGAGGCATTCTGTAATCTGTGGAATATCAGAGTGTTGATGAAACACAGAAATTGCATCGGGATTGAATACAAGAGTCACCATGCGCACTTTCCTCCATTGGAGTAATGTCTCAAACAGTCTACGAATTGATCGTTCCCTGGAAGACCAGTAGTAGTTTCAATTGCACATCTGGAGGCATTTTGTAATCTGTGGACTAAAAGAGTGTTGATGAAACACAGAAATTGCATCGGGATTGAATACAACAGTCACCATGCGCACTTTCCTCCACGGGAGTACTGTCTCAAACAATCTACGCTTTGATCGTTCCCTGGAAGACCAGTAGTAGTTTCCGATGCACATCTGGAGGCATTCTGTAATCTGTGGAATATCAGAGTGTTGATGAAACACAGAAATTGCATCGGTATTGAATACAAGAGTCACCATGCGCACTTTCCTCCTTTGGAGTAATGTCTCAAACAGTCTACGCTTTGATCGTTCCCTGGAAGACCAGTAGTAGTTTCAATTGCACATCTGGAGGCATTCTGCAATCTGTGGACTAAAAGAGTGTTGATGAAACACAGAAATTGCATCGGGATTGAATACAACAGTTACCATGCGCACTTTCCTCCATCTGAGTAATGTTTCAAAGAGTTTACGCTTTGATCGTTCCCTGGAAGACCAGTAGCAGTTTCCGATGCACATCTGGAGGCATTATGTAATCTGTGGAGTATCAGGGTATTCATGAAACACAGAAATTGCATCGGGATTGAATACAACAGTCACCATGCGCACATACCTACATAAAAGTAATGTCTCAACAGTCTACGCTTTGATCGTTCCCTAGAAGGCCAGTAGTAGTTTCCGATGCACATCTGGAGGCATTCTGTTCTCTTTGGACTACCAGAGTGTTGATGAAACACAGAAATTGCATCGGGATTGAATACAACAGTCATCATGCGCACTTTCCTCCATGCGAGTAATTCTCAAACAGTCAATGCTTTGATCGTTCCCTGTAAGACCAGTAGTAGTTTCCGATGCACATCTCGGGGCATTCTGTACCCTGTGGACTATCAGAGTTTTGATGAAACACAGAAACTGCATCGGGATTGAATACAACAGTCACCATGCGCACTTTCCTCCATGGGAGTAAAGTCTCAAACAGTCTACCCCTTGATCGTTCCCTGGAAGACCAGTAGTAGTTTCCGATGAACATCTGGAGGCATTCTGTAATCTGTGGACTATCAGAGTGTTGATGAAACACAGAAATTGCATCGGGAATGAATACAACAGTCACCATGCGCAGTTTCCTCCATGGGAGTAATGTCTCAAACAGTCTACGCTTTGATCGTTCCCTGGAAGACCAGTAGTAGTTTCCGATGCACATCTGGAGGCATTCTGTAATCTGTGGAATATCAGAGTGTTGATGAAACACAGAAATTGCATCTGGATTGAATACAAGAGTCACCATGCGCACTTTCCTCCATGGGAGTAATGTCTCAAACAGTCTACTCTTTGATCGTTCCCTGGAAGACCAGTAGTAGTTTCAATTGCACATCTGGAAGCATTCTGTAATCTGTGGACTAAAAGAGTGTTGATGAAACACAGAAATTGCATCGGGATTGAATACAACAGTCACCATGCGCACTTTCCTCCACGGGAGTACTGTCTCAAACAATCTACGCTTTGATCGTTCCCTGGAAGACCAGTAGTAGTTTCCGATGCACATCTGGTGGCATTCTGTAATGTGTAGACTATCAGAGTGTTGATGAAACACAGTAATTGCATCGGGATTGAATACAACAGTCACCATGCGCACTTCCCTCCATGGGAGTAATGTCCTAACAATCTACGCATTGATCGTTCACTAGAAGACCAGTAGTAGTTTCCGATGCACATCTGGAGGCTTTCTGTACTCTGTGGACTATCAGAGTGTTGATGAAACACAGAAATTGCATCAAGATTGAATACAACAGTCTCCATGCGCAGTTTCCTCCATGGGAGTAATGTCTCAAATAGTCTACGCTTTGATCGTTCCCTGGAAGACCAATAGTTGTTTCAATTGCACATCTGGAGGCATTCTGTAATCTTTGGAGTATCAGAGTAATCATGAAACACAGAAATTGCATCGGGATTGAATACAACAGTCACCATGCGCACATACCTACATAAAAGTAATGTCTCAACAGTCTACGATTTGATCGTTCCCTGGAAGACCAGTAGTAGTTTCCGATGCACATCTGGAGGCATTCTGTAATCTGTGGAATATCAGAGTGTTGATGAAACACAGAAATTGCATCGGGATTGAATACAACAGTCACCATGCGCACTTTCCTCCATGGGAGTAATGTCTCAAACAGTCCTCGCTTTGATCGTTCCCTGGAAGACCAGTAGTAGTTTCCGATGCACATCTAAAGGCTTTCTGTTCTCTGTGGACTACCAGAGTGTTGATGAAACACAGAAATTGCATCGGGATTGAATACAACAGTCATCATGCGCACTTTCCTCCATGGGAGTAATTCTCAAACAGTCAATGCTTTGATCGTTCCCTGTAAGACCAGTAGTAGTTTCCGATGCACATCTCGGGGCATTCTGTACCCTGTGGACTATCAGAGTGTTGATGAAACACAGAAACTGCATCGGGATTGAATACAACAGTCACCATGCGCACTTTCCTCCATGGGAGTAAAGTCTCAAACAGTCTACCCCTTGATCGTTCCCTGGAAGACCAGTAGTAGTTTCCGATGAACATCTGGAGGCATTCTGTAATCTGTGGAGTATCAGAGTGTTGATGAAACACAGAAATTGCATCGGGATTGAATACAACAGTCACCATGCGCACTTCCTCCACGGGAGGTATGTCTCAAACAGTCTACGCTTTGATCGATCCCTGGAAGACCAGTAGTAGTTTCCGATGCACATCTGGAGGCATTCTGTAATCTGAGGACTATCAGAGTGTTGATGAAACACAGAAATTGCATCGCGATTCAATACAACAGTCACCATGCGCACTTTCCTCCATGGGAGTAATGTCTCAAAGAGTTTACGTTTTGATCTTTCCCTGGATGACAAGTAGTAGTTTCCGATGCACATCTGGAGGCATTCTGTAGTCTGTGGAATATCAGAGTGTTGATGAAACACAGAAATTGCATCGGGATTGAATACAAGAGTCACCATGCGCACTTTCCTCCATTGGAGTAATGTCTCAAACAGTCTACGCTTTGATCGTTCCCTGGAAGACCAGTAGTAGTTTCAATTGCACATCTGGAGGCATTCTGTAATCTGTGGACTAAAAGAGTGTTGATGAAACACAGAAATTGCATCGGGATTGAATACAACAGTCACCATGCGCACTTTCCTCCACGGGAGTACTGTCTCAAACAATCTACGCTTTGATCGTTCCCTGGAAGACCAGTAGTAGTTTTCGATGCACATCTGGTGGCATTCTGTAACGTGTAGACTATCAGAGTGTTGATGAAACACAGTAATTGCATCGGGATTGAATACAACAGTCACCATGCGCACTTCCATCCATGGGAGTAATGTCCTAACAATCTACGCATTGATCGTTCACTAGAAGACTAGTAGTAGTTTCCGATGCACATCTGGAGGCTTTCTGCACTCTGTGGACTATCAGAGTGTTGATGAAACACAGAAATTGCATCGGGATTGAATACAACAGTCTCCATGCGCAGTTTCCTCCATGGGAGTAATGTCTCAAATAGTCTACATTTTGATCGTTCCCTGGAAGACCAATAGTTGTTTCAATTGCACATCTGAAGGCATTCTGTAATCTGTGGACTAAAAGAGTGTTGATAAAACACAGAAATTGCATCGGGATTGAATACAACAGTCACCATGCGCACTTTACTCCATTGGAGTATTGTCTCCAACAGTCTACGCTTTGATCGTTCCCTGGAAGACCAGTAGTAGTTTCCGATGCACATATGGAGATTTTCCGTAATCTGTGGACTATCAGAGTGTTGATGATAGCCAGAAATTGCATCGGGATTGAATACAACAGTTACCATGCGCACTTTCCTCCATCGGAGTAATGTTTCAAAGAGTATACGCTTTAAACGTTCCCTGGAAGACCAGTAGCAGTTTCCGATGCACATCTGGAGGCATTATGTAATCTGTGGAGTATCAGGGTATTCATGAAACACAGAAATTGCATCGGGATTGAATACAACAGTCACCATGCGCACATACCTACATAAAAGTAATGTCTCAACAGTCTACGCTTTCATCGTTCCCTAAAAGACCAGTAGTAGTTTCCGATGCACATCTGGAGGCATTCTGTTCTCTGTGGACTACCAGGGTGTTGATGAAACACAGAAATTGCTTCGGGATTGAATACAACAGTCATCATGCGCACTTTCCTCCATGGGAGTAATTCTCAAACAGTCAATGCTTTGATCGTTCCCTGGAAGACCAGTAGTAGTTTCCGATGCACATCTGGTGGCATTCTGTAATGTGTAGACTATCAGAGTGTTGATGAAACACAGTAATTGCATCGGGATTGAATACAACAGTCACCATGCGCACTTCCCTCCATGGGAGTAATGTCCTAACAATCTACGCATTGATCGTTCACTAGAAGACCAGTAGTAGTTTCCGATGCACATCTGGAGGCTTTCTGTACTCTGTGGACTATCAGAGTGTTGATGAAACACAGAAATTGCATCAAGATTGAATACAACAGTCTCCATGCGCAGTTTCCTCCATGGGAGTAATGTCTCAAATAGTCTACGCTTTGATCGTTCCCTGGAAGACCAATAGTTGTTTCAATTGCACATCTGGAGGCATTCTGTAATCTTTGGAGTATCAGAGTAATCATGAAACACAGAAATTGCATCGGGATTGAATACAACAGTCACCATGCGCACATACCTACATAAAAGTAATGTCTCAACAGTCTACGATTTGATCGTTCCCTGGAAGACCAGTAGTAGTTTCCGATGCACATCTGGAGGCGTTCTGTAATCTGTGGAATATCAGAGTGTTGATGAAACACAGAAATTGCATCGGGATTGAATACAACAGTCACCATGCGCACTTTCCTCCATGGGAGTAATGTCTCAAACAGTCTACGCTTTGATCGTTCCCTGGAAGACCAGTAGTAGTTTCCGATGCACATCTAAAGGCTTTCTGTTCTCTGTGGACTACCAGAGTGTTGATGAAACACAGAAATTGCATTGGGATTGAATACAACAGTCATCATGCGCACTTTCCTCCATGGGAGTAATTCTCAAACAGTCAATGCTTTGATCGTTCCCTGTAAGACCAGTAGTAGTTTCCGATGCACATCTCGGGGCATTCTGTACCCTGTGGACTATCAGAGTGTTGATGAAACACAGAAACTGCATCGGGATTGAATACAACAGTCACCATGCGCACTTTCCTCCATGGGAGTAAAGTCTCAAACAGTCTACCCCTTGATCGTTCCCTGGAAGACCAGTAGTAGTTTCCGATGAACATCTGGAGGCATTCTGTAATCTGTGGAGTATCAGAGTGTTGATGAAACACAGAAATTGCATCGGGATTGAATACAACAGTCACCATGCGCACTTCCTCCACGGGAGGTATGTCTCAAACAGTCTACGCTTTGATCGATCCCTGGAAGACCAGTAGTAGTTTCCGATGCACATCTGGAGGCATTCTGTAATCTGAGGACTATCAGAGTGTTGATGAAACACAGAAATTGCATCGCGATTCAATACAACAGTCACCATGCGCACTTTCCTCCATGGGAGTAATGTCTCAAAGAGTTTACGTTTTGATCTTTCCCTGGGTGACAAGTAGTAGTTTCCGATGCACATCTGGAGGCATTCTGTAATCTGTGGAATATCAGAGTGTTGATGAAACACAGAAATTGCATCGGGATTGAATACAAGAGTCACCATGCGCACTTTCCTCCATTGGAGTAATGTCTCAAACAGTCTACGCTTTGATCGTTCCCTGGAAGACCAGTAGTAGTTTCAATTGCACATCTGGAGGCATTCTGTAATCTGTGGACTAAAAGAGTGTTGATGAAACACAGAAATTGCATCGGGATTGAATACAACAGTCACCATGCGCACTTTCCTTTACGGGAGTACTGTCTCAAACAATCTACGCTTTGATCGTTCCCTGGAAGACCAGTAGTAGTTTTCGATGCACATCTGGTGGCATTCTGTAATGTGTAGACTATCAGAGTGTTGATGAAACACAGTAATTGCATCGGGATTGAATACAACAGTCACCATGCGCACTTCCATCCATGGGAGTAATGTCCTAACAATCTACGCATTGATCGTTCACTAGAAGACTAGTAGTAGTTTCCGATGCACATCTGGAGGCTTTCTGCACTCTGTGGACTATCAGAGTGTTGATGAAACACAGAAATTGCATCGGGATTGAATACAACAGTCTCCATGCGCAGTTTCCTCCATGGGAGTAATGTCTCAAATAGTCTACATTTTGATCGTTCCCTGGAAGACCAATAGTTGTTTCAATTGCACATCTGGAGGCATTCTGTAATCTGTGGACTAAAAGAGTGTTGATAAAACACAGAAATTGCATCGGGATTGAATACAACAGTCACCATGCGCACTTTACTCCATGGGAGTATTGTCTCCAACAGTCTACGCTTTGATCGTTCCCTGGAAGACCAGTAGTAGTTTCCGATGCACATATGGAGGTTTTCCGTAATCTGTGGACTATCAGAGTGTTGATGATAGCCAGAAATTGCATCGGGATTGAATACAACAGTTACCATGCGCACTTTCCTCCATCGGAGTAATGTTTCAAAGAGTATACGCTTTAAACGTTCCCTGGAAGACCAGTAGCAGTTTCCGATGCACATCTGGAGGCATTATGTAATCTGTGGAGTATCAGGGTATTCATGAAACACAGAAATTGCATCGGGATTGAATACAACAGTCACCATGCGCACATACCTACATAAAAGTAATGTCTCAACAGTCTACGCTTTGATCGTTCCCTAGAAGACCAGTAGTAGTTTCCGATGCACATCTGGAGGCATTCTGTTCTCTGTGGACTACCAGGGTGTTGATGAAACACAGAAATTGCATCGGGATTGAATACAACAGTCATCATGCGCACTTTCCTCCATGGGAGTAATTCTCAAACAGTCAATGCTTTGATCGTTCCCTGGAAGACCAGTAGTAGTTTCCGATGCACATCTGGTGGCATTCTGTAATGTGTAGACTATCAGAGTGTTGATGAAACACAGTAATTGCATCGGGATTGAATACAACAGTCACCATGCGCACTTCCCTCCATGGGAGTAATGTCCTAACAATCTACGCATTGATCGTTCACTAGAAGACCAGTAGTAGTTTCCGATGCACATCTGGAGGCTTTCTGTACTCTGTGGACTATCAGAGTGTTGATGAAACACAGAAATTGCATCAAGATTGAATACAACAGTCTCCATGCGCAGTTTCCTCCATGGGAGTAATGTCTCAAATAGTCTACGCTTTGATCGTTCCCTGGAAGACCAATAGTTGTTTCAATTGCACATCTGGAGGCATTCTGTAATCTTTGGAGTATCAGAGTAATCATGAAACACAGAAATTGCATCGGGATTGAATACAACAGTCACCATGCGCACATACCTACATAAAAGTAATGTCTCAACAGTCTACGATTTGATCGTTCCCTGGAAGACCAGTAGTAGTTTCCGATGCACATCTGGAGGCGTTCTGTAATCTGTGGAATATCAGAGTGTTGATGAAACACAGAAACTGCATCGGGATTGAATACAACAGTCACCATGCGCACTTTCCTCCATGGGAGTAATGTCTCAAACAGTCTACGCTTTGATCGTTCCCTGGAAGACCAGTAGTAGTTTCCGATGCACATCTAAAGGCTTTCTGTTCTCTGTGGACTACCAGAGTGTTGATGAAACACAGAAATTGCATCGGGATTGAATACAACAGTCATCATGCGCACTTTCCTCCATGGGAGTAATTCTCAAACAGTCAATGCTTTGATCGTTCCCTGTAAGACCAGTAGTAGTTTCCGATGCACATCTCGGGGCATTCTGTACCCTGTGGACTATCAGAGTGTTGATGAAACACAGAAACTGCATCGGGATTGAATACAACAGTCACCATGCGCACTTTCCTCCATGGGAGTAAAGTCTCAAACAGTCTACCCCTTGATCGTTCCCTGGAAGACCAGTAGTAGTTTCCGATGAACATCTGGAGGCATTCTGTAATCTGTGGAGTATCAGAGTGTTGATGAAACACAGAAATTGCATCGGGATTGAATACAACAGTCAGCATGCGCACTTCCTCCACGGGAGGTATGTCTCGAACAGTCTACGCTTTGATCGATCCCTGGAAGACCAGTAGTAGTTTGCGATGCACATCTGGAGGCATTCTGTAAACTGAATACTATCAGAGTGTTGATGAAACACAGAAATTGCATCGCGATTCAATACAACAGTCACCATGCGCACTTTCCTCCATGGGAGTAATGTCTCAAAGAGTTTACGTTTTGATCTTTCCCTGGATGACAAGTAGTAGTTTCCGATGCACATCTGGAGGCATTCTGTAATCTGTGGAATATCAGAGTGTTGATGAAACACAGAAATTGCATCGGGATTGAATACAAGAGTCACCATGCGCACTTTCCTCCATTGGAATAATGTCTCAAACAGTCTACGCTTTGATCGTTCCCTGGAAGACCAGTAGTAGTTTCAATTGCACATCTGGAGGCATTCTGTAATCTGTGGACTAAAAGAGTGTTGATGAAACACAGAAATTGCATCGGGATTGAATACAACAGTCACCATGCGCACTTTCCTCCACGGGAGTACTGTCTCAAACAATCTACGCTTTGATCGTTCCCTGGAAGACCAGTAGTAGTTTTCGATGCACATCTGGTGGCATTCTGTAATGTGTAGACTATCAGAGTGTTGATGAAACACAGTAATTGCATCGGGATTGAATACAACAGTCACCATGCGCACTTCCATCCATGGGAGTAATGTCCTAACAATCTACGCATTGATCGTTCACTAGAAGACTAGTAGTAGTTTCCGATGCACATCTGGAGGCTTTCTGCACTCTGTGGACTATCAGAGTGTTGATGAAACACAGAAATTGCATCGGGATTGAATACAACAGTCTCCATGCGCAGTTTCCTCCATGGGAGTAATGTCTCAAATAGTCTACATTTTGATCGTTCCCTGGAAGACCAATAGTTGTTTCAATTGCACATCTGGAGGCATTCTGTAATCTGTGGACTAAAAGAGTGTTGATAAAACACAGAAATTGCATCGGGATTGAATACAACAGTCACCATGCGCACTTTACTCCATGGGAGTATTGTCTCCAACAGTCTACGCTTTGATCGTTCCCTGGAAGACCAGTAGTAGTTTCCGATGCACATATGGAGGTTTTCCGTAATCTGTGGACTATCAGAGTGTTGATGATAGCCAGAAATTGCATCGGGATTGAATACAACAGTTACCATGCGCACTTTCCTCCATCGGAGTAATGTTTCAAAGAGTATACGCTTTAAACGTTCCCTGGAAGACCAGTAGCAGTTTCCGATGCACATCTGGAGGCATTATGTAATCTGTGGAGTATCAGGGTATTCATGAAACACAGAAATTGCATCGGGATTGAATACAACAGTCACCATGCGCACATACCTACATAAAAGTAATGTCTCAACAGTCTACGCTTTGATCGTTCCCTAGAAGACCAGTAGTAGTTTCCGATGCACATCTGGAGGCATTCTGTTCTCTGTGGACTACCAGGGTGTTGATGAAACACAGAAATTGCATCGGGATTGAATACAACAGTCATCATGCGCACTTTCCTCCATGGGAGTAATTCTCAAACAGTCAATGCTTTGATCGTTCCCTGGAAGACCAGTAGTAGTTTCCGATGCACATCTGGTGGCATTCTGTAATGTGTAGACTATCAGAGTGTTGATGAAACACAGTAATTGCATCGGGATTGAATACAACAGTCACCATGCGCACTTCCCTCCATGGGAGTAATGTCCTAACAATCTACGCATTGATCGTTCACTAGAAGACCAGTAGTAGTTTCCGATGCACATCTGGAGGCTTTCTGTACTCTGTGGACTATCAGAGTGTTGATGAAACACAGAAATTGCATCAAGATTGAATACAACAGTCTCCATGCGCAGTTTCCTCCATGGGAGTAATGTCTCAAATAGTCTACGCTTTGATCGTTCCCTGGAAGACCAATAGTTGTTTCAATTGCACATCTGGAGGCATTCTGTAATCTTTGGAGTATCAGAGTAATCATGAAACACAGAAATTGCATCGGGATTGAATACAACAGTCACAATGCGCACATACCTACATAAAAGTAATGTCTCAACAGTCTACGATTTGATCGTTCCCTGGAAGACCAGTAGTAGTTTCCGATGCACATCTGGAGGCGTTCTGTAATCTGTGGAACATCAGAGTGTTGATGAAACACAGAAATTGCATCGGGATTGAATACAACAGTCACCATGCGCACTTTCCTCCATGGGAGTAATGTCTCAAACAGTCTACGCTTTGATCGTTCCCTGGAAGACCAGTAGTAGTTTCCGATGCACATCTAAAGGCTTTCTGTTCTCTGTGGACTACCAGAGTGTTGATGAAACACAGAAATTGCATCGGGATTGAATACAACAGTCATCATGCGCACTTTCCTCCATGGGAGTAATTCTCAAACAGTCAATGCTTTGATCGTTCCCTGTAAGACCAGTAGTAGTTTCCGATGCACATCTCGGGGCATTCTGTACCCTGTGGACTATCAGAGTGTTGATGAAACACAGAAACTGCATCGGGATTGAATACAACAGTCACCATGCGCACTTTCCTCCATGGGAGTAAAGTCTCAAACAGTCTACCCCTTGATCGTTCCCTGGAAGACCAGTAGTAGTTTCCGATGAACATCTGGAGGCATTCTGTAATCTGTGGACTATCTGAGTGTTGATGAAACACAGAAATTGCATCGGGATTGAATACAACAGTCACCATGCGCACTTTCCTCCACGGGAGTACTGTCTCAAACAATCTACGCTTTGATCGTTCCCTGGAAGACCAGTAGTAGTTTTCGATGCACATCTGGTGGCATTCTGTAATGTGTAGACTATCAGAGTGTTGATGAAACAGAGTAATTGCATCGGGATTGAATACAACAGTCACCATGCGCACTTCCATCCATGGGAGTAATGTCCTAACAATCTACGCATTGATCGTTCACTAGAAGACTAGTAGTAGTTTCCGATGCACATCTGGAGGCTTTCTGCACTCTGTGGACTATCAGAGTGTTGTTGAAACACAGAAATTGCATCGGGATTGAATACAACAGTCTCCATGCGCAGTTTCCTCCATGGGAGTAATGTCTCAAATAGTCTACATTTTGATCGTTCCCTGGAAGACCAATAGTTGTTTCAATTGCACATCTGGAGGCATTCTGTAATCTGTGGACTAAAAGAGTGTTGATAAAACACAGAAATTGCATCGGGATTGAATACAACAGTCACCATGCGCACTTTACTCCATGGGAGTATTGTCTCCAACAGTCTACGCTTTGATCGTTCCCTGGAAGACCAGTAGTAGTTTCCGATGCACATATGGAGGTTTTCCGTAATCTGTGGACTATCAGAGTGTTGATGATAGCCAGAAATTGCATCGGGATTGAATACAACAGTTACCATGCGCACTTTCCTCCATCGGAGTAATGTTTCAAAGAGTATACGCTTTAAACGTTCCCTGGAAGACCAGTAGCAGTTTCCGATGCACATCTGGAGGCATTATGTAATCTGTGGAGTATCAGGGTATTCATGAAACACAGAAATTGCATCGGGATTGAATACAACAGTCACCATGCGCACATACCTACATAAAAGTAATGTCTCAACAGTCTACGCTTTGATCGTTCCCTAGAAGACCAGTAGTAGTTTCCGATGCACATCTGGAGGCATTCTGTTCTCTGTGGACTACCAGGGTGTTGATGAAACACAGAAATTGCATCGGGATTGAATACAACAGTCATCATGCGCACTTTCCTCCATGGGAGTAATTCTCAAACAGTCAATGCTTTGATCGTTCCCTGTAAGACCAGTAGTAGTTTCCGATGCACATCTCGGGGCATTCCGTACCCTGTGGACTATCAGAGTGTTGATGAAACACAGAAACTGCATCGGGATTGAATACAACAGTCACCATGCGCACTTTCCTCCATGGGAGTAAAGTCTCAAACAGTCTACCCCTTGATCGTTCCCTGGAAGACCAGTAGTAGTTTCCGATGAACATCTGGAGGCATTCTATAATCTGTGGACTATCAGAGTGTTGATGAAACACAGAAATTGCATCGGGATTGAATACAACAGTCTCCATGCGCAGTTTCCTCCATGGGAGTAATGTCTCAAACAGTCTACGCTTTGATCGTTCCCTGGAATACCAGTAGTAGTTTCCGATGCACATCTGGAGGCTTTCTGTTCTCTGTGGACTACCAGAGTGTTGATGAAACACAGAAATTGCATCGGGATTGAATACAACAGTCACCATGCGCACTTTCCTCCATGGGAGTAAAGTCTCAAACAGTCTACCCCTTGATCGTTCCCTGGAAGACCAGTAGTAGTTTCCGATGAACATCTGGAGGCATTCTGTAATCTGTGGACTATCAGAGTGTTGATGAAACACAGAAATTGCATCGGGATTGAATACAACAGTCTCCATGCGCACTTTCCTCCATGGGAGTAATGTCTCAAACAGTCTACGCTTTGATCGTTCCCTGGAAGACCAGTAGTAGTTTTCGATGCACATCTGGTGGCATTCTGTAATGTGTAGACTATCAGAGTGTTGATGAAACACAGTAATTGCATCGGGATTGAATACAACAGTCACCATGCGCACTTCCATCCATGGGAGTAATGTCCTAACAATCTACGCATTGATCGTTCACTAGAAGACTAGTAGTAGTTTCCGATGCACATCAGGAGGCTTTCTGCACTCTGTGGACTATCAGAGTGTTGATGAAACACAAAAATTGCATCGGGATTGAATACAACAGTCTCCATGTGCAGTTTCCTCCATGGGAGTAATGTCTCAAATAGTCTACATTTTGATGGTTCCCTGGAAGACCAAAAGTTGTTTCAATTGCACATCTGGAGGCATTCAGTAATCTGTGGACTAAAAGAGTGTTGATAAAACACAGAAATTGCATCGGGATTGAATACAACAGTCACCATGCGCACTTTACTCCATGGGAGTATTGTCTCCAACAGTCTACGCTTTGATCGTTCCCTGGAAGGCCAGTAGTAGTTTCCGATGCACATATGGAGGTTTTCCGTAATCTGTGGACTATCAGAGTGTTGATGATAGCCAGAAATTGCATCGGGATTGAATACAACAGTTACCATGCGCACTTTCCTCCATCGGAGTAATGTTTCAAAGAGTATACGCTTTAAACGTTCCCTGGAAGACCAGTAGCAGTTTCCGATGCACATCTGGAGGCATTATGTAATCTGTGGAGTATCAGGGTATTCATGAAACACAGAAATTGCATCGGGATTGAATACAACAGTCACCATGCGCACATACCTACATAAAAGTAATGTCTCAACAGTCTACGCTTTGATCGTTCCCTAGAAGACCAGTAGTAGTTTACGATGCACATCTGGAGGCATTCTGTTCTCTGTGGACTACCAGGGTGTTGATGAAACACAGAAATTGCATCGGGATTGAATACAACAGTCATCATGCGCACTTTCCTCCATGGGAGTAATTCTCAAACAGTCAATGCTTTGATCGTTCCCTGTAAGACCAGTAGTAGTTTCCGATGCACATCTCGGGGCATTCTGTACCCTGTGGACTATCAGAGTGTTGATGAAACACAGAAACTGCATCGGGATTGAATACAACAGTCACCATGCGCACTTTCCTCCATGGGAGTAAAGTCTCAAACAGTCTACCCCTTGATCGTTCCCTGGAAGACCAGTAGTAGTTTCCGATGAACATCTGGAGGCATTCTGTAATCTGTGGACTATCAGAGTGTTGATGAAACACAGAAATTGCATCGGGATTGAATACAACAGTCTCCATGCGCAGTTTCCTCCATGGGAGTAATGTCTCAAACAGTCTACGCTTTGATCGTTCCCTGGAATACCAGTAGTAGTTTCCGATGCACATCTGGAGGCTTTCTGTTCTCTGTGGACTACCAGAGTGTTGATGAAACACAGAAATTGCATCGGGATTGAATACAACAGTCACCATGCGCACTTTCCTCCATGGGAGTAAAGTCTCAAACAGTCTACCCCTTGATCGTTCCCTGGAAGACCAGTAGTAGTTTCCGATGAACATCTGGAGGCATTCTGTAATCTGTGGACTATCAGAGTGTTGATGAAACACAGAAATTGCATCGGGATTGAATACAACAGTCTCCATGCGCACTTTCCTCCATGGGAGTAATGTCTCAAACAGTCTACGCTTTGATCGTTCCCTGGAAGACCAGTAGTAGTTTTCGATGCACATCTGGTGGCATTCTGTAATGTGTAGACTATCAGAGTGTTGATGAAACACAGTAATTTCATCGGGATTGAATACAACAGTCACCATGCGCACTTCCATCCATGGGAGTAATGTCCTAACAATCTACGCATTGATCGTTCACTAGAAGACTAGTAGTAGTTTCCGATGCACATCAGGAGGCTTTCTGCACTCTGTGGACTATCAGAGTGTTGATGAAACACAAAAATTGCATCGGGATTGAATACAACAGTCTCCATGCGCAGTTTCCTCCATGGGAGTAATGTCTCAAATAGTCTACACTTTGATCGTTCCCTGGAAGACCAATAGTTGTTTCAATTGCACATCTGGAGGCATTCAGTAATCTGTGGACTAAAAGAGTGTTGATAAAACACAGAAATTGCATCGGGATTGAATACAACAGTCACCATGCGCACTTTACTCCATGGGAGTATTGTCTCCAACAGTCTACGCTTTGATCGTTCCCTGGAAGACCAGTAGTAGTTTCCGATGCACATATGGAGGTTTTCCGTAATCTGTGGACTATCAGAGTGTTGATGATAGCCAGAAATTGCATCGGGATTGAATACAACAGTTACCATGCGCACTTTCCTCCATCGGAGTAATGTTTCAAAGAGTATACGCTTTAAACGTTCCCTGGAAGACCAGTAGCAGTTTCCGATGCACATCTGGAGGCATTATGTAATCTGTGGAGTATCAGGGTATTCATGAAACACAGAAATTGCATCGGGATTGAATACAACAGTCACCATGCGCACATACCTACATAAAAGTAATGTCTCAACAGTCTACGCTTTGATCGTTCCCTAGAAGACCAGTAGTAGTTTCCGATGCACATCTGGAGGCATTCTGTTCTCAGTGGACTACCAGGGTGTTGATGAAACACAGAAATTGCATCGGGATTGAATACAACAATCATCATGCGCACTTTCCTCCATGGGAGTAATTCTCAAACAGTCAATGCTTTGATCGTTCCCTGTAAGACCAGTAGTAGTTTCTGATGCACATCTCGGGGCATTCTGTACCCTGTGGACTATCAGAGTGTTGATGAAACACAGAAACTGCATCGGGATTGAATACAACAGTCACCATGCGCACTTTCCTCCATGGGAGTAAAGTCTCAAACAGTCTACCCCTTGATCGTTCCCTGGAAGACCAGTAGTAGTTTCCGATGAACATCTGGAGGCATTCTGTAATCTGTGGACTATCAGAGTGTTGATGAAACACAGAAATTGCATCGGGATTGAATACAACAGTCTCAATGCGCAGTTTCCTCCATGGGAGTAATGTCTCAAACAGTCTACGCTTTGATCGTTCCCTGGAATACCAGTAGTAGTTTCCGATGCACATCTGGAGGCTTTCTGTTCTCTGTGGACTACCAGAGTGTTGATGAAACACAGAAATTGCATCGGGATTGAATACAACAGTCACCATGCGCACTTTCCTCCATGGGAGTAAAGTCTCAAACAGTCTACCCCTTGATCGTTCCCTGGAAGACCAGTAGTAGTTTCCGATGAACATCTGGAGGCATTCTGTAATCTGTGGACTATCAGAGTGTTGATGAAACACAGCAATTGCATCGGGATTGAATACAACAGTCTCCATGCGCACTTTCCTCCATGGGAGTAATGTCTCAAACAGTCTACGCTTTGATCGTTCCCTGGAAGACCAGTAGTAGTTTTCGATGCACATCTGGTGGCATTCTGTAATGTGTAGACTATCAGAGTGTTGATGAAACACAGTAATTGCATCGGGATTGAATACAACAGTCACCATGCGCACTTCCATCCATGGGAGTAATGTCCTAACAATCTACTCATTGATCGTTCACTAGAAGACTAGTAGTAGTTTCCGATGCACATCAGGAGGCTTTCTGCACTCTGTGGACTATCAGAGTGTTGATGAAACACAAAAATTGCATCGGGATTGAATACAACAGTCTCCATGCGCAGTTTCCTCCATGGGAGTAATGTCTCAAATAGTCTACATTTTGATCGTTCCCTGGAAGACCAATAGCTGTTTCAATTGCACATCTGGAGGCATTCTGTAATCTGTGGACTAAAAGAGTGTTGATAAAACACAGAAATTGCATCGGGATTGAATACAACAGTCACCATGCGCACTTTACTCCATGGGAGTATTGTCTCCAACAGTCTACGCTTTGATCGTTCCCTGGAAGACCAGTAGTAGTTTCCGATGCACATATGGAGGTTTTCCGTAATCTGTGGACTATCAGAGTGTTGATGATAGCCAGAAATTGCATCGGGATTGAATACAACAGTTACCATGCGCACTTCCCTCCATCGGAGTAATGTTTCAAAGAGTATACGCTTTAAACGTTCCCTGGAAGACCAGTAGCAGTTTCCGATGCACATCTGGAGGCATTATGTAATCTGTGGAGTATCAGGGTATTCATGAAACACAGAAATTGCATCGGGATTGAATACAACAGTCACCATGCGCACATACCTACATAAAAGTAATGTCTCAACAGTCTACGCTTTGATCGTTCCCTAGAAGACCAGTAGTAGTTTCCGATGCACATCTGGAGGCATTCTGTTCTCTGTGGACTACCAGGGTGTTGATGAAACACAGAAATTGCATCGGGATTGAATACAACAGTCATCATTCGCACTTTCCTCCATGGGAGTAATTCTCAAACAGTCAATGCTTTGATCGTTCCCTGTAAGACCAGTAGTAGTTTCCGATGCACATCTCGGGGCATTCTGTACCCTGTGGACTATCAGAGTGTTGATGAAACACAGAAACTGCATCGGGATTGAATACAACAGTCACCATGCGCACTTTCCTCCATGGGAGTAAAGTCTCAAACAGTCTACCCCATGATCGTTCCCTGGAAGACCAGTAGTAGTTTCCGATGAACATCTGGAGGCATTCTGTAATCTGTGGACTATCAGAGTGTTGATGAAACACAGAAATTGCATCGGGATTGAATACAACAGTCACCATGCGCACTTTCCTCCATGGGAGTAATGTCTCAAACAGTCTACGCTTTGATCGTTCCCTGGAAGACCAGTAGTAGTTTCCGATGCACATCTAAAGGCTTTCTGTTCTCTGTGGACTACCAGAGTGTTGATGAAACACAGAAATTGCATCGGGATTGAATACAACAATCATCATCCGCACTTTCCTCCATGGGAGTAATTCTCAAACAGTCAATGCTTTGATCGTTCCCTGTAAGACCAGTAGTAGTTTCCGATGCACATCTGGTGGCATTCTGTAATGTGTAGACTATCAGAGTGTTGATGAAACACAGTAATTGCATCGGGATTGAATACAACAGTCACCATGCGCACTTCCTCCACGGGAGGTATGTCTCAAACAGTCTACGCTTTGATCGATCCCTGGAAGACCAGTAGTAGTTTCCGATGCACATCTGGAGGCATTCTGTAATCTGAGGACTATCAGAGTGTTGAAGAAACACAGAAATTGCATCGCGATTCAATACAACAGTCACCATGCGCACTTTCCTCCATGGGAGTAATGTCTCAAAGAGTTTGCGATTTGATCTTTCCCTGGATGACAAGTAGTAGTTTCCGATGCACATCTGGAGGCATTCTGTAATCTGTGGAATATCAGAGTGTTGATGAAACACAGAAATTGCATCGGGATTGAATACAAGAGTCACCATGCGCACTTTCCTCCATTGGAGTAATGTCTCAAACAGTCTACGCTTTGATCGTTCCCTGGAAGACCAGTAGTAGTTTCAATTGCACATCTGGAGGCATTCTGTAACCTGTGGACTAAAAGAGTGTTGATGAAACACAGAAATTGCATCGGGATTGAATACAACAGTCACCATGCGCACTTTCCTCCACGGGAGTACTGTCTCAAACAATCTACGCTTTGATCGTTCCCTGGAAGACCAGTAGTAGTTTTCGATGCACATCTGGTGGCATTCTGTAATGTGTAGACTATCAGAGTGTTGATGAAACACAGTAATTGCATCGGGATTGAATACGACAGTCACCATGCGCACTTCCCTCCATGGGAGTAATGTCCTAACAATCTACGCATTGATCGTTCACTAGAAGACTAGTAGTAGTTTCCGATGCACATCTGGAGGCTTTCTGCACTCTGTGGACTATCAGAGTGTTGATGAAACACAGAAATTGCATCGGGATTGAATACAACAGTCTCCATGCGCAGTTTCCTCCATGGGAGTAATGTCTCAAATAGTCTACACTTTGATCGTTCCCTGGAAGACCAATAGTTGTTTCAATTGCACATCTGGAGGCATTCTGTAATCTGTGGACTAAAAGAGTGTTGATAAAACACAGAAATTGCATCGGGATTGAATACAACAGTCACCATGCGCACTTTACTCCATGGGAGTATTGTCTCCAACAGTCTACGCTTTGATCGTTCCCTGGAAGACCAGTAGTAGTTTCCGATGCACATATGGAGGTTTTCCGTAATCTGTGGACTATCAGAGTGTTGATGATAGCCAGAAATTGCATCGGGATTGAATACAACAGTTACCATGCGCACTTTCCTCCATCGGAGTAATGTTTCAAAGAGTATACGCTTTGATCGTTCCCTGGAAGACTAGTAGCAGTTTCCGATGCACATCTGGAGGCATTATGTAATCTGTGGAGTATCAGGGTATTCATGAAACACAGAAATTGCATCGGGATTGAATACAACAGTCACCATGCGCACATACCTACATAAAAGTAATGTCTCAATAGTCTACGCTTTGATCGTTCCCTAGAAGACCAGTAGTAGTTTCCGATGCACATCTGGAGGCATTCTGTTCTCTGTGGACTACCAGAGTGTTGATGAAACACAGAAATTGCATCGGGATTGAATACAACAGTCATCATGCGCACTTTCCTCCATGGGAGTAATTCTCAAACAGTCAGTGCTTTGATCGTTCCCTGTAAGACCAGTAGTAGTTTCCGATGCACATCTCGGGGCATTCTGTACCCTGTGGACTATCAGAGTGTTGATGAAACACAGAAACTGCATCGGGATTGAATACAACAGTCACCATGCGCACTTTCCTCCATGGAAGTAAAGTCTCAAACAGTCTACCACTTGATCGTTCCCTGGAAGACCAGTAGTAGTTTCCGATGAAAATCTGGAGGCATTCTGTAATCTGTGGACTATCAGAGTGTTGATGAAACACAGAAATTGCATCGGGATTGAATACAACAGTCTCCATGCGCAGTTTCCTCCATGGGAGTAATGTCTCAAACAGTCTACGCTTTGATCGTTCCTGGAATACCAGTAGTAGTTTCCGATGCACATCTGGAGGCTTTCTATTCTCTGTGGACTACCAGAGTGTTGATGAAACACAGAAATTGCATCGGGATTGAATACAACAGTCATCATGCGCACTTTCCTCCATGGGAGTAATTCTCAAACAGTCAATGCTTTGATCGTTCCCTGTAAGACCAGTAGTAGTTTCCGATGCACATCTCGGGGCATTCTGTACCCTGTGGACTATCAGAGTGTTGATGAAACACAGAAACTGCATCGGGATTGAATACAACAGTCACCATGCGCACTTTCCTCCATGGGAGTAAAGTCTCAAACAGTCTACCCCTTGATCGTTCCCTGGAAGACCAGTAGTAGTTCCCGATGCACATCTGGGGGCTTTCTGTAATATGTGGACTATCAGAGTGTTGATGAAACACAGAAATAACCTCGGGATTGAATACAATAGTCAACATGCCCACTTTCCTCCATGCGAGTAATTCTCAAACAGTCTATGCTTTGATCGTTCCCTGTAAGACCAGTAGTAGTTTCCGATACACATCTGGTGGCATTCTGTAATCTGTGGACTATCAGAGTGTTGATGAAACACAGAAATTGCATTGGGAATGAATACAACAGTCAACATGCGCAGTTTCCTCCATGGGAGTAATGTCTCAAACAGTCTACGCTTTGATCGTTCCCTGGAAGACCAGTAGTAGTTTCCGATGCACAACTGGAGGCATTCTGTAATCTGTGGAATATCAGAGTGTTGATGAAACACAGAAATTGCATCTGGATTGAATACAAGAGTCACCATGCGCACTTTCCTCCATGGGAGTAATGTCTCAAACAGTCTACGCTTTGATCGGTCCCTGGAAGACCAGTAGTAGTTTCAATTGCACATCTGGAAGCATTCTGTAATCTGTGCACTAAAAGAGTGTTGATGAAACACAGAAATTGCATCTGGATTGAATACAACAGTCACCATGCGCACTTTCCTCCACGGGAGTACTGTCTCAAACAATCTACGCTTTGATCGTTCCCTGGAAGACCAGTAGTAGTTTCCGATGCACATCTGGTGGCATTCTGTAATGTGTAGACTATCAGAGTGTTGATGAAACACAGTAATTGCATCGGGATTGAATACAACAGTCACCATGCGCACTTCCCGCCATGGGAGTAATGTCCTAACAATCTACGCATTGATCGTTCACTAGAAGACCAGTAGTAGTTTCCGATGCACATCTGGAGGCTTTCTGTACTCTGTGGACTATCAGAGTGTTGATGACACACAGAAATTGCATCAAGATTGAATACAACAGTCTCCATGCGCAGTTTCCTCCATGGGAGTAATGTCTCAAATAGTCTACGCTTTGATCGTTCCCTGGAAGACCAATAGTTGTTTCAATTGCACATCTGGAGCCATTCTGTAATCTGTGGACTAAAAGAGTGTTGATAAAACACAGATATTGCATCGGGATTGAATACAACAGTCACCATGCGCACTTTACTCCATGGGAGTAATGTCTCCAACAGTCTACGCTTTGATCGTTCCCTGGAAGACCAGTAGTAGTTTCCGATGCACATATGGAGGTTTTCCGTAATCTGTGGACTATCAGAGTGTTGATGAAACACAGAAATTGCATCGGGATTGAATACAACAGTTACCATGCGCACTTTCCTCAATCGGAGTAATGTTTCAAAGAGTTTCCGCTTTGATCGTTCCCTGGAAGACCAGTAGCAGTTTGCGATGCACATCTGGAGGCATTCTGTAATCTGTGGAGTATCAGAGTATTTATGAAACTCAGAAATTGCATCGGGATTGAATACAACAGTCACCATGCGCACATACCTACATAAAAGTAATGTCTCAACAGTCTACGATTTGATCGTTCCCTGGAAGACCAGTAGTAGTTTCCGATGCACATCTGGAGGCATTCTGTAATCTGTGGAATATCAGAGTGTTGATGAAGCACAGAAATTGCATCGGGATTGAATACAACAGTCACCATGCGCACTTTCCTCCATGGGAGTAATGTCTCAAACAGTCTACGCTTTGATCGTTCCCTGGAAGACCTGTAGTAGTTTCCGATGCACATCTGGAGGCTTTCTGTTCTCTGTGGACTACCAGAGTGTTGATGAAACACAGAAATTGCATCGGGATTGAATACAACTGTCGTCATGCGCACTTACCTCCATGGGAGGAATTCTCAAACAGTCAATGCTTTGATCGTTCCCTGTAAGACCAGTAGTAGTTTCCGATGCACATCTCGGGGCATTCTGTACCCTGTGGACTATCAGAGTGATGATGAAACACAGAAACTGCATCGGGATTGAATACAACAGTCACCATGCGCAGTTTCCTCCATGGGAGTAATGTCTCAAACAGTCTACGCTTTGATCGATCCCTGGAAGACCAGTAGTAGTTCCCGATGCACATCTGGGGGCTTTCTGTAATCTGTGGACTATCAGAGTGTTGATGAAACACAGAAATAGCCTCGGGATTGAATACAACAGTCAACATGCCCACTTTCCTCCATGGGAGTATTTCTCAAACAGTCTATGCTTTGATCGTCCCCTGTAAGACCAGTAGTAGTTTCCGATGCACATCTGGTGGCATTCTGTAATCTGTGGACTATCAGGGGTGTTGATGACACACAGAAATTGCATCAGGAATGAATACAACAGTCACCATGCGCAGTTTCCTCCATGGGAGTAATGTCTCAAACAGTCTACGCTTTGATCGTTCCCTGGAAGACCAGTAGTAGTTTCCGATGCACATCTGGGGGCTTTCTGTAATCTATGGACTATCAGAGTGTTGATGAAACACAGAAATTGCCTCGGGATTGAATACAACAGTCACCATGCGCACTTTCCTCCATGGGAGTAATGTCTCTAACAGTCTACGCTGTGATCGTTCCCCAGAAGACCAGTAGTAGTTTCCTATGCACATCTGGAGGCTTTCTGTACACTGTGGACTATCAGAGTGTTGATGAAACACAGAAATTGCATCGGGGTGTAATTCAATAGTCTCCATGCGCAGTTTCCTCCGTGGGAGTAATGTCTCTAACAGTTTACGCTTTGATCGTTCCCAGGAAGACCAGTAGTAGTTTAGGATGCACATCTGGAAGCTTTCTGTTCTCTGTGGACTATCAGAGTTTAGATGGAACACAGAAATTACATCGGGATTGAATACAACAGTCACCATACGCACTTTCCTCCATGGGAGTAATTCTCAAACAGTCTATGCTTTGATCGTTCCCTGTAAGACCAGTAGTAGTTTCCGATGAACATCTCGAGGCATTCTGTACTCTGTGGACTATCTGAGTGTTGATGAAACACAGAAATTGCATCGGGATTGAATACAACAGTCTCCATGCGCAGTTTCCTCCATGAGAGTAATGTCTCAAATGGTCTACGCTTTGATCGTTCCCTGGAAGACCAATAGTTGTTTCAATTGCACATCTTTAGGCATTCTGTAATCTGTGGACTAAAAGAGTGTTGATAAAACACAGAAATTGCATCGGGATTGAATACAACACTCACCATGCGCACTTTCCTCCACGGGAGTACTGTCTCAAACAATCTACGCTTTGATCGTTATCTGGAAGACCAGTAGTAGTTTCCGATGGACATCTGGAGGCATTCTGTACTCTGTGGACTATCTGAGTGTTGATGAAACACAGAAATTGCATCGGGATTGAATACAACAGTCACCATGCGCACTTTCCTCCATGGGAGTAATGTCTCTAACAGTCGACGTTTTGATCGTTCCCTAGAAGACCAGTAGTAGTTTCCGATGCACATCTGGAGGCTTTCTGTACTCTGTGGACTATCAGAGTGTTGGTGAAACAGAGAAATTGCATCGGGATTGAATACAACAGTCTCCATGCGCAGTTTCCTCCATGGGGGTGATTCTCAAACAGTCTTCGCTTTGATAGTCCCTGGAAGACCAGTAGTAGTTTCAATTGCACATCTGGAGGCATTCTGTAATCTGTGGACTACCAGAGTGTTGATGAAACACAGAAATTGCATCGGGATTGAATACAACAGTCACCATGCGCACTTTCCTCCATGGGAGTAATGTCTCTAACAGTCTACGCTTTGATCGTTCCCTGGAAGACCAGTAGTAGTTTCCGATGCACATATGGAGGCTTTCCGTAATCTGTAGACTATCACAGTGTTGATGAAACACAGAAATTGCATCGGGATTGAATACAACATTCACCATGCCCACTTGTCTTCCTTGGGAGTAATGTTTCAAAGAGTTTACGCTTTGATCGTTACCTGGAAGACCAGTAGCAGTTTCCGATGGACATCTGGAGGCATTCTGTAATCTTTGGAGTATCAGAGTGTTGATGAAACAGAGAAATTGCATCGGGATTGAATACAACAGTCACCATGCGCACATTCCTTTATAAAAGTAATGTCTCAACAGCCTGCGCTTTGATCGTTCCCTGGAAGACCAGTAGTAGTTTCCGATGCACATCTGGAGGCATTCTGTAATCTGTGGAATATCAGAGTGTTGATGGAACACAGAAATTGCATCGGGATTGAATACAAGAGTCACCATGCGCACTTTCCTCCATGGGAGTAATGTCTCAAACAGTCTACGCTTTGATCGTTCCCTGGAAGGCCAGTAGTAGTTTCAATTGCACATCTGGAAGCATTCTGTAATCTGTGGACTGAAAGAGTGTTGATGAAACACAGAAATTGCATCGGGATTGAATACAACAGTCACCATGCGCACTTTCCTCCACGGGAGTACTGTCTCAAACAATCTACGCTTTGATCGTTCCCTGGAAGACCAGTAGTAGTTTCCGATGCACATCTGGTGGCATTCTGTTATGTGTAGACTATCAGAGTGTTGATGAGCCACAGTAATTGCATCGGGATTGAATACAACAGTCACCATGCGCACTTCCCTCCATGGGGGTAATGTCCTAACAATCTACGCATTGATCGTTCACTAGAAGACCAGTAGTAGTTTCCGATGCACATCTGGAGGCTTTCTGTACTCTGTGGACTATCAGAGTGTTGATGAAACACAGAAATTGCATCGGGATTGAATACAACAGTCTCCATGCGCAGTTTCCTCCATGAGAGTAATGTCTCAAATGGTCTACGCTTTGATCGTTCCCTGGAAGACCAATAGTTGTTTCAATTGCACATCTTTAGGCATTCTGTAATCTGTGGACTAAAAGAGTGTTGATAAAACACAGAAATTGCATCGGGATTGAATACAACAGTCACCATGCGCACTTTACTCCATGGGAGTAATGTCTCCAACAGTCTACGCTTTGATCGTTCCCTGGAAGACCAGTAGTAGTTTCCGATGCACATATGGAGGTTTTCCGTAATCAGTGGACTATCAGAGTGTTGATGAAACACAGAAATTGCATCGGGATTGAATACAACTGTCGTCATGCGCACTTTCATCCATGGGAGTAATTCTCAAACAGTCAATGCTTTGATCGTTCCCTGTAAGACCAGTAGTAGTTTCCGATGCACATCTCGGGGCATTCTGTACCCTGTGGACTATCAGAGTGATGATGAAACACAGAAACTGCATCGGGATTGAATACAACAGTCACCATGCGCAGTTTCCTCCATGGGAGTAATGTCTCAAACAGTCTATGCTTTGATCGATCCCTGGAAGACCAGTAGTAGTTCCCGATGCACATCTGGGGGCTTTCTGTAATCTGTGGACTATCAGAGTGTTGATGAAACACAGAAATAGCCTCGGGATTGAATACAACAGTCAACATGCCCACTTTCCTCCATGGGAGTAATTCTCAAACAGTCTATGCTTTGATCGTCCCCTGTAAGACCAGTAGTAGTTTCCGATGCACATCTGGTGGCATTCTGTAATCTGTGGACTATCAGAGTGTTGATGACACACAGAAATTGCATCGGGAATGAATACAACAGTCACCATGCGCAGTTTCCTCCATGGGAGTAATGTCTCACACAGTCTACGCTTTGATCGTTACCTGGAAGACCAGTAGCAGTTTCCGATTCACATCTGGAGGCATTCTGTAATCTGTGGACTATCAGAGTGTTAATGAAACACAGAAATTGCATCGGGAATGAATACAACAGTCACCATACGCACTTTCCTCCATGGGAGTAATTCTCAAACAGTCTATGCATTGATCGTTCCCTGTAAGACCAGTAGTAGTTTCCGATGAACATCTCGAGGCATTCTGTACTCTGTGGACTATCTGAGTGTTGATGAAACACAGAAATTGCATCGGGATTGAATACAACACTCACCATGCGCACTTTCCTCCACGGGAGTACTGTCTCAAACAATCTACGCTTTGATCGTTATCTGGAAGACCAGTAGTAGTTTCCGATGGACATCTGGAGGCATTCTGTAATCTGTGGACTATCAGAGTTTTGATGAAACACAGAAATTGCATCGGGATTGATTACAACAGTCACCATGCGCACTTTCCTCCATGGGAGTAATGTCTCTAACAGTCTACGTTTTGATCGTTCCCTAGAAGACCAGTAGTAGTTTCCGATGCACATCTGGAGGCTTTCTGTACTCTGTGGACTATCAGAGTGTTGGTGAAACAGAGAAATTGCATCGGGATTGAATACAACAGTCTCCATGCGCAGTTTCCTCCATGGGGGTGATTCTCAAAGAGTCTTCGCTTTGATAGTTCCCTGGAAGACCAGTAGTAGTTTCAATTGCACATCTGGAGGCATTCTGTAATCTGTGGACTACCAGAGTGTTGATGAAACACAGAAATTGCATCGGGATTGAATACTACAGTCACCATGCGCACTTTACTCTATGGGAGTAATGTCTCTAACAGTCTACGCTTTGATCGTTCCCTGGAAGACCAGTAGTAGTTTCCGATGCACATATGGAGGCTTTCCGTAATCTGTGGACTATCAGAGTGTTGATGAAACACAGAAATTGCATCGGGATTGAATACAACATTCACCATGCCCACTTGTCTTCCTTGGGAGTAATGTTTCAAAGAGTTTACGCTTTGATCGTTACCTGGAAGACCAGTAGCAGTTTCCGATGCACATCTGGAGGCATTCTGTAATATTTGGAGTATCAGAGTGTTGATGAAACAGAGAAATTGCATCGGGATTGAATACAACAGTCACCATGCGCACATTCCTTTATAAAAGTAATGTCTCAACAGTCTACGCTTTGATCGTTCCCTGGAAGACCAGTAGTAGTTTCCGATGCACATCTGGAGGCATTCTGTAAACTGTGGAATATCAGAGTGTTGATGAAACACAGAAATTGCATCGGGATTGAATACAAGAGTCACCATGCGCACTTTCCTCCATGGGAGTAATGTCTCAAACAGTCTACGCTTTGATCGTTCCCTGGAAGGCCAGTAGTAGTTTCAATTGCACATCTGGAAGCATTCTGTAATCTGTGGACTGAAAGAGTGTTGATGAAACACAGAAATTGCATCGGGATTGAATACAACAGTCACCATGCGCACTTTCCTCCACGGGAGTACTTTCTCAAACAATCTACGCTTTGATCGTTCCCTGGAAGACCAGTAGTAGTTTCCGATGCACATCTGGTGGCATTGTGTTATGTGTAGACTATCAGAGTGTTGATGAAACACAGTAATTGCATCGGGATTGAATACAACAGTCACCATGCGCACTTCCCTCCATGGGGGTAATGTCCTAACAATCTACGCATTGATCGTTCACTAGAAGACCAGTAGTAGTTTCCGATGCACATCTGGAGGCTTTCTGTACTCTGTGGACTATCAGAGTGTTGATGAAACACAGAAATTGCATCGGGATTGAATACAACAGTCTCCATGCGCAGTTTCCTCCATGAGAGTAATGTCTCAAATGGTCTACGCTTTGATCGTTCCCTGAAGACCAATAGTTGTTTCAATTGCACATCTTTAGGCAATCTGTAATCTGTGGACTAAATGAGTGTTGATAAAACACAAAAATTGCATCGGGATTGAATACAACAGTCACCATGCGCACTTTACTCCATGGGAGTAATGTCTCAAACTGTCTACGCTTTGATCGTTCCCTGGAAGACCAGTAGTAGTTTCCGATGCACATATGGAGGTTTTCCGTAATCAGTGGACTATCAGAGTGTTGATGAAACACAGAAATTGCATCGGGATTGAATACAACAGTTACCATGCGCACTTACCTCTATCGGAGTAATGTTTCAAAGAGTTTACGCTTTGATCGTTCCCTGGAAGACCAGTAGCACTTTCCGATGCACATCTGGAGGCATTCTGTAATCTGTGGAGTATCAGAGTATTCATGAAACACAGAAATTGCATCGGGATTGAATACAACAGTCACCATGCGCACATACCTACATAAAAGTAATGTTTTAACAGTCTACGATTTGATCGTTCCCTGGAAGACCAGTAGTAGTTTCCGATGCACATCTGGAGGCATTTTGTAATCTGTGGAATATCAGAGTGTTGATGAAACACAGAAATTGCATCGGGATTCAATACAACAGTCACCATGCGCAGTTTCCTCCATGGGAGTAATGTCTCAAACAGTCTACGCTTTGATCGTTCCCTGGAAGACCAGTAGTAGTTTCCGATGCACATCTGGAGGCATTCAGTAGTCTGTGGACTATCAGAGTGTTGATGAAACACAGAAATTGCGTCGGGATTGAATACAACACTCACCATGCGCACTTTCCTCCACGGGAGTACTGTCTCAAACAATCTACGCTTTGATCGTTATCTGGAAGACCAGTAGTAGTTTCCGATGGACATCTGGAGGCATTCTGTAATCTGTGGACTATCAGAGTGTTGATGAAACACAGAAATTGCATCGGGATTGAATACAACAGTCACCATGCGCACTTTCCTCCATGGGAGTAATGTCTCTAAGAGTCTACGTTTTGATCGTTCCCTAGAAGACCAGTAGTAGTTTCCGATGCACATCTGGAGGCTTTCTGTACTCTGTGGACTATCAGAGTGTTGGTGAAACAGAGAAATTGCATCGGGATTGAATACAACAGTCTCCATGCGCAGTTTCCTCCATGGGGGTGATTCTCAAACAGTCTTCGCTTTGATAGTTCCCTGGAAGACCAGTAGTAGTTTCAATTGCACATCTGGAGGCATTCTGTAATCTGTGGACTACCAGAGTGTTGATGAAACACAGAAATTGCATCGGGATTGAATACAACAGACACCATGCGCACTTTACTCCATGGGAGTAATGTCTCTAACAGTCTACGCTTTGATCGTTCCCTGGAAGACCAGTAGTAGTTTCCGATGCACATATGGAGGCTTTCCGTAATCTGTGGACTATCAGAGTGTTGATGAAACACAGGAATTGCATCGGGATTGAATACAACATTCACCATGCCCACTTGTCTTCCTTGGGAGTAATGTTTCAAAGAGTTTACGCTTTGATCGTTACCTGGAAGTCCAGTAGCAGTTTCCGATGCACATCTGGAGGCATTCTGTAATCTTTGGAGTATCCGAGTGTTGATGAAACAGAGAAATTGCATCGGGATTGAATACAACAGTCATCATGCGCACATTCCTTTATAAAAGTAATGTCTCAACAGCCTACGCTTTGATCGTTCATTGGAAGACCAGTAGTAGTTTCCGATGCACATCTGGAGGCATTCTGTAATCTGTGGAATATCAGAGTGTTGATGAAACACGGAAATTGCATCGGGATTGAATACAAGAGTCACCATGCGCACTTTCCTCCATGGGAGTAATGTCTCAAACAGTCTACGCTTTGATCGTTCCCTGGAAGACCAGTAGTAGTTTCAATTGCACATCTGGAAGCATTCTGTAATCTGTGGACTGAAAGAGTGTTGATGAAACACAGAAATTGCATCGGGATTGAATACAACAGTCACCATGCGCACTTTCCTCCACGGGAGTACTGTCTCAAACAATCTACGCTTTGATCGTACCCTGGAAGACCAGTAGTAGTTTCCGATGCACATCTGGTGGCATTCTGTTATGTGTAGACTATCAGAGTGTTGATGAAACACCGTAATTGCATCGGAATTGAATACAACAGTCACCATGCGCACTTCCCTCCATGGGGGTAATGTCCTAACAATCTACGCATTGATCGTTCACTAGAAGACCAGTAGTAGTTTCCGATGCACCTCTGGAGGCTTTCTGTACTCTGTGGACTATCAGAGTGTTGATGAAACACAGATATTGCATCTTGATTGAATACAACAGTCTCCATGCGCAGTTTCCTCCATGAGAGTAATGTCTCAAATGGTCTACGCTTTGATCGTCCCCTGGAAGACCAATAGTTGTTTCAATTGCACATCTGGAGGCATTCTGTAATCTGTGGACTAAAAGAGTGTTGATAAAACACAGAAATTGCATCGGGATTGAATACAACAGTCACCATGCGCACTTTACTCCATGGGAGTAATGTCTCCAACAGTCTACGCTTTGATCGTTCCCTGGAAGACCAGAAGTAGTTTCCGATGCACATATGGAGGTTTTCCGTAATCAGTGGACTATCAGAGTGTTGATGAAACACAGAAATTGCATCGGGATTGAATACAACAGTTACCATGCGCACTTCCTTCCATCGGAGTAATGTTTCAAAGAGTTTACGCTTTGATCGTTCCCTGGAAGACCAGTAGCAGTTTCCGATGCACATCTGGAGGCATTCTGTAATCTGTGGAGTATCAGAGTATTCATGAAACACAGAAATTGCATCGGGATTGAATACAACAGTCACCATGCGCACATACCTACATAAAAGTAATGTCTCAACAGTCTACGATTTGATCGTTCCCTGGAAGACCAGTAGTAGTTTCCGATGCACATCTGGAGGCATTTTGTAATCTGTGGAATATCAGAGTGTTGTTGAAACACAGAAATTGCATCGGGATTCAATACAACAGTCACCATGCGCAGTTTCCTCCATGGGAGTAATGTCTCAAACAGTCTACGCTTTGATCGTTCCCTGGAAGACCAGTAGTAGTTTCCGATGCACATCTGGGGGCTTTCTGTAATCTATGGACTATCAGAGTGTTGATGAAACACAGAAATTGCCTCGGGATTGAATACAACAGTCACCATGCGCACTTTCCTCCATGGGAGTAATGTCTCTAACAGTGTACACTGTGATCGTTCCCCAGAAGACCAGTAGTAGTTTCCTATGCACATCTGGAGGCTTCCTGTACACTGTGGACTATCAGAGTGTTGATGAAACACAGAAATTGCATCGGGGTGTAATTCAATAGTCTCCATGCGAAGTTTCCTCCGTGGGAGTAATGTCTCTAACAGTTTACGCTTTGATCGTTCCCAGGAAGACCAGTAGTAGTATAGGATGCACATCTGGAAGCTTTCTGTTCTCTGTGGACTATCAGAGTTTTGATGAAACACAGAAATTGCATCGGGATTGAGTACAACAGTCACCATACGCACTTTCCTCCATGGGAGTAATTCTCAAACAGTCTGTGCTTTGATCGTTCCCTGTAAGACCAGTAGTAGTTTCCGATGAACATCTCGAGGCATTCTGTACTCTGTGGACTATCTGAGTGTTGATGAAAAACAGAAATTGCATCGGGATTGAATACACCAGTCACCATGCGCACTTTCCTCCATGGGAGTAATGTCTCGAACTGTCTACGCTTTGATCGATCCCTGGAAGACCAGTAGTAGTTTCCGATGCACATCTGGAGGCATTCAGTAGTCTGTGGACTATCAGAGTGTTGATGAAACACAGAAATTGCGTCGGGATTGAATACAACACTCACCACGCGCACTTTCCTCCACGGGAGTACTGTCTCAAACAATCTACGCTTTGATCGTTATCTGGAAGACCAGTAGTAGTTTCCGATGGACATCTGGAGGCATTCTGTAATCTGTGGACTATCAGAGTGTTGATGAAACACAGAAATTGCATCGGGATTGAATACAACAGTCACCATGCGAACTTTCCTCCATGGGAGTAATGTCTCTAACAGTCTACGTTTTGATCGTTCCCTAGAAGACCAGTAGTAGTTTCCGATGCACATCTGGAGGCTTTCTGTACTCTGTGGACTATCAGAGTGTTGGTGAAACAGAGAAATTGCATCGGGATTGAATACAACAGTCTCCATGCGCAGTTTCCTCCATGGGGGTGATTCTCAAACAGTCTTCGCTTTGATAGTTCCCTGGAAGACCAGTAGTAGTTTCAATTGCACATCTGGAGGCATTCTGTAATCTGTGGACTACCAGAGTGTTGATGAAACACAGAAATTGCATCGGGATTGAATACAACAGTCACCATGCGCACTTTACTCCATGGGAGTAATGTCTCTAACAGTCTACGCTTTGATCGTTCCCTGGAAGACCAGTAGTAGTTTCCGATGCACATATGGAGGCTTTCCGTAATCTGTGGACTATCAGAGTGTTGATGAAACACAGAAATTGCATCGGGATTGAATACAACATTCACCATGCCCACTTGTCTTCCTTGGGAGTAATGTTTCAAAGAGTTTACGCTTTGATCGTTACCTGGAAGACCAGTAGCAGTTTCCGATGCACATCTGGAGGCATTCTGTAATCTTTGGAGTATCAGAGTGTTGATGAAACAGAGAAATTGCATCGGGATTGAATACAACAGTCACCATGCGCACATTCCTTTATAAAAGTAATGTCTCAACAGTCTACGCTTTGATCGTTCATTGGAAGACCAGTAGTAGTTTCCGATGCACATCTGGAGGCATTCTGTAATCTGTGGAATATCAGAGTGTTGATGAAACACAGAAATTGCATCGGGATTGAATACAAGAGTCACCATGCGCACTTTCCTCCATGGGAGTAATGTCTCAAACAGTCTACGCTTTGATCGTTCCCTGGAAGACCAGTAGTAGTTTCAATTGCACATCTGGAAGCATTCTGTAATCTGTGGACTGAAAGAGTGTTGATGAAACACAGAAATTGCATCGGGATTGAATACAACAGTCACCATGCGCACTTTCCTTCACGGGAGTACTGTCTCAAACAATCTACGCTTTGATCGTACCCTGGAAGACCAGTAGTAGTTTCCGATGCACATCTGGTGGCATTCTGTTATGTGTAGACTATCAGAGTGTTGATGAAACACCGTAATTGCATTGGGATTGAATACAACAGTCACCATGCGCACTTCCCTCCATGGGGGTAATGTCCTAACAATCTACGCATTGATCGTTCACTAGAAGACCAGTAGTAGTTTCCGATGCACATCTGGAGTCTTTCTGTACTCTGTGGACTATCAGAGTGTTGATGAAACACAGATATTGCATCTTGATTGAATACAACAGTCTCCATGCGCAGTTTCCTCCATGAGAGTAATGTCTCAAATGGTCTACGCTTTGATCGTCCCCTGGAAGACCAATAGTTGTTTCAATTGCACATCTGGAGGCATTCTGTAATCTGTGGACTAAAAGAGTGTTGATAAAACACAGAAATTGCATCGGGATTGAATACAACAGTCACCATGCGCACTTTACTCCATGGGAGTAATGTCTCCAACAGTCTACGCTTTGATCGTTCCCTGGAAGACCAGTAGTAGTTTCCGATGCACATATGGAGGTTTTCCGTAATCAGTGGACTATCAGAGTGTTGATCAAACACAGAAATTGCATCGGGATTGAATACAACAGTTACCATGCGCACTTCCCTCCATCGGAGTAATGTTTCAAAGAGTTTACGCTTTGATCGTTCCCTGGAAGACCAGTAGCAGTTTCCGATGCACATCTGGAGGCATTCTGTAATCTGTGGAGTATCAGAGTATTCATGAAACTCAGAAATTGCATCGGGATTGAATACAACAGTCACCATGCGCACATACCTACATAACAGTAATGTCTCAACAGTCTACGATTTGATCGTTCCCTGGAAGACCAGTAGTAGTTTCCGATGCACATCTGGAGGCATTTTGTAATCTGTGGAATATCAGAGTGTTGATGAAACACAGAAATTGCATGGGGATTCAATACAACAGTCACCATGCGCACTTTCCTCCATGGGAGTAATGTCTCAAACAGTCTACGCTTTGATCGTTCCCTGGAAGACCAATAGTAGTTTCCGATGCACATCTGGAGGCTTTCTGTTCTCTGTGGACAACCAGAGTGTTGATGAAACACAGAAATTGCATCGGGATTGAATACAACAGTCGTCATGCGCACTTTCCTCCATGGGAGTAATTCTCAAACAGTCAATGCTTTGATCGTTCCCTGTAAGACCAGTAGTAGTTTCCGATGCACATCTCGGGGCATTCTGTACCCTGTGGACTATCAGAGTGTTGATGAAACACAGAAACTGAATCGGGATTGAATACAACAGTCACCATGCGCAGTTTCCTCCATGGGAGTAATGTCTCAAACAGTCTACGCTTTGATCGTTCCCTGGAAGAGCAGTAGTAGTTCCCGATGCACATCTGGGTGCTTTCTGTAATCTGTGGACTATCAGAGTGTTGATGAAACACAGAAATAGCCTCGGGATTGAATACAACAGTCAACATGCCCACTTTCCTCCATGGGAGTAATTCTCAAACAGTCTATGCTTTGATCGTTCCCTGTAAGACCAGTAGTAGTTTCCGATGCACATCTGGTGGCATTCTGTAATCTGTGGACTATCAGAGTGTTGATGAAACACAGAAATTGCATCGGGAATGAATACAACAGTCACCATGCGCAGTTTCCTCCATGGGTGTAATGTCTCAAACAGTCTACGCTTTGATCGTTCCCTGGAAGACCAGTAGTAGTTTCCGATGCACATCTGGGGGCTTTCTGTAATCTATGGACTATCAGAGTGTTGATGAAACACAGAAATTGCCTCGGGATTGAATACAACAGTCACCATGCGCACTTTCCTCCATGGGAGTAATGTCTCTAACAGTCTACGCTGTGATCGTTCCCCAGAAGACCAGTAGTAGTTTCCGATGCACATCTGGAGGCTTTCTGTTCTCTGTGGACTATCAGAGTGTTGATGAAACACAGAAATTGCATCGGGATTGAATACAACAGTCACCATGCGCACTTTCCTCCATGGGAGTAATTCTCAAACAGTCTATGCTTTGATCGTTCCCTGTAAGACCAGTAGTACTTTCCGATGCACATCTCGTGGCATTCTGTACTCTGTGGACTATCTGAGTGTTGATGAAACACAGAAATTGCATCGGGATTGAATACACCAGTCACCATTCGCACTTTCCTCCATGGGAGTAATGTCTCGAACTGTCTACGCTTTGATCGATCCCTGGAAGACCAGTAGTAGTTTCCGATGCACATCTGGAGGCATTCAGTAGTCTGTGGACTATCAGAGTGTTGATGAAACACAGAAATTGCGTCGGGATTGAATACAACAGTCACCATGCGCACTTTCCTCCACGGGAGTACTGTCTCAAACAATCTACGCTTTGATCGTTCCATGGAAGGCCAGTAGTAGTTTCCGATGAACATCTGGAGGCATTCTGTAATCTGTGGACTATCAGAGTGTTGATGAAACAAAGAAATTGCATCGGGATTGAATACAACAGTCACCATGCGCCCTTTCCTCCATGGGAGTAATGTCTCTAACAGTCTACGCTTTGATCGTTCCCTAGAAGACCAGTAGTAGTTTCCGATGCACATCTGGAGGCTTTCTGTACTCTGTGGACTATCAGAGTGTTGTTGAAACAGAGAAATTGCATCGGGATTGAATACAACAGTCTCCATGCGCAGTTTCCTCCATGGGGGTAATTCTCAAACAGTCTTCGCTTTGATAGTTCCCTGGAAGACCAGTAGTAGTTTCCGATGCACATCTGGTGGCATTCTGTTATGTGTAGACTATCAGAGTGTTGATGAAACACCGTAATTGCATTGGGATTGAATACAACAGTCACCATGCGCACTTCCCTCCATGGGGGTAATGTCCTAACAATCTACGCATTGATCGTTCACTAGAAGACCAGTAGTAGTTTCCGATGCACATCTGGTGGCTTTCTGTACTCTGTGGACTATCAGAGTGTTGATGAAACACAGATATTGCATCTTGATTGAATACAACAGTCTCCATGCGCAGTTTCCTCCATGAGAGTAATGTCTCAAATGGTCTACGCTTTGATCGTCCCCTGGAAGACCAATAGTTGTTTCAATTGCACATCTGGAGGCATTCTGTAATCTGTGGACTAAAAGAGTGTTGATAAAACACAGAAATTGCATCGGGATTGAATACAACAGTCACCATGCGCACTTTACTCCATGGGAGTAATGTCTCCAACAGTCTACGCTTTGATCGTTCCCTGGAAGACTAGTAGCAGTTTCCGATGCACATCTGGAGGCATTCTGTAATCTGTGGAGTATCAGAGTATTCATGAAACACAGAAATTGCATCGGGATTGAATACAACAGTCACCATGCGCACATACCTACATAAAAGTAATGTCTCAACAGTCTACGATTTGATCGTTCCCTATAAGACCAGTAGTAGTTTCCGATGCACATCTGGAGGCATTTTGTAATCTGTGGAATATCAGAGTGTTGATGAAACACAGAAATTGCATGGGGATTCAATACAACAGTCACCATGCGCACTTTCCTCCATGGGAGTAATGTCTCAAACAGTCTACGCTTTGATCGTTCCCTGGAAGACCAGTAGTAGTTTCCGATGCACATCTGGAGGCTTTCTGTTCTCTGTGGACAACCAGAGTGTTGATGAAACACAGAAATTGCATCGGGATTGAATACAACAGTCGTCATGCGCACTTTCCTCCATGGGAGTAATTCTCAAACAGTCAATGCTTTGATCGTTCCCTGTAATACCAGTAGTAGTTTCCGATGCACATCTCGGGGCATTCTGTACCCTGTGGACTATCAGAGTGTTGATGAAACACAGAAACTGAATCGGGATTGAATACAACAGTCACCATGCGCAGTTTCCTCCATGGGAGTAATGTCTCAAACAGTCTACGCATTGATCGTTCCCTGGAAGACCAGTAGTAGTTCCCGATGCACATCTGGGTGCTTTCTGTAATCTGTGGACTATCAGAGTGTTGATGAAACACAGAAATAGCCTCGGGATTGAATACAACAGTCAACATGCCCACTTTCCTCCATGGGAGTAATTCTCAAACAGTCTATGCTTTGATCGTTCCCTGTAAGACCAGTAGTAGTTTCCGATGCACATCTGGTGGCATTCTGTAATCTGTGGACTATCAGAGTGTTGATGAAACACAGAAATTGCATCGGGAATGAATACAACAGTCACCATGCGCAGTTTCCTCCATGGGTGTAATGTCTCAAACAGTCTACGCTTTGATCGTTCCCTGGAAGACCAGTAGTAGTTTCCGATGCACATCTGGGGGCTTTCTGTAATCTATGGACTATCAGAGTGTTGATGAAACACAGAAATTGCCTCGGGATTGAATACAACAGTCACCATGCGCACTTTCCTCCACGGGAGTACTGTCTAAAACAATCTACGCTTTGATCGTTCCGTGGAAGGCCAGTAGTAGTTTCCGATGAACATCTGGAGGCATTCTGTAATCTGTGGACTATCAGAGTGTTGATGAAACACAGAAATTGCATCGGGATTGAATACAACAGTCACCATGCGCACTTTCCTCCATGGGAGTAATGTCTCTAACTGTCTACGCTTTGATCGTTCCCTAGAAGACCAGTAGTAGTTTCCGATGCACATCTGGAGGCTTTCTGTACTCTGTGGACTATCAGAGTGTTGTTGAAACAGAGAAATTGCATCGGGATTGAATACAACAGTCTCCATGCGCAGTTTCCTCCATGGGGGTAATTCTCAAACAGTCTTCGCTTTGATAGTTCCCTGGAAGACCAGTAGTAGTCTCAATTGCACATCTGGAGGCATTCTGTAATCTGTGGACTACCAGAGTGTTGATGAAACACAAAAATTGCATCGGGATTGAATACAACAGTCACCATGTGCACTTTACTCCATGGGAGTAATGTCTCTAACAGTCTACGCTTTGATCGTTCCCTGGAAGACCAGTAGTAGTTTCCGATGCACATATGGAGGCATTCCGTAATCTGTGGACAATCAGAGTGTTGATGAATCACAGAAATTGCATCGGGATTGAATACAACAGTCACCATGCCCACTTGTCTTCCTTGGGAGTAATGTTTCAAAGAGTTTACGCTTTGATCGTTACCTGGAAGACCAGTAGCAGTTTCCGATGCACATCTGGAGGCATTCTGTAATCTTTGGAGTATCAGAGTGTTGATGAAACACAGAAATTGCATCGGGATTGAATACAACAGTCACCATGCGCACATTCGTCTATAAAAGTAATGTCTCGACAGTCTACGCATTGATCGTTCCCTGGAAGACCAGTAGTAGTTTCCGATGCACATCTGGAGGCATTCTGTAATCTGTGGAATATCAGAGTGTCGGTGAAACACAGATATTGCATCGGGATTGAATACAACAGTCACCATTCCCACTTTCCTCCATGGGAGTAATGTCTCAAACAGTCTACGCTTTGATCGTTCCCTGGAAGAGCAGTAGTAGTTTCCGATGCACATCTGGAGGCTTTCTGTTCTCTGTGGACTATCAGAGTGTTGATGAAACACAGAAATTGCATCGGGATTGAATACAACAGTCACCATGCCCACTTGTCTTCCTTGGGAGTAATGTTTCAAAGAGTTTACGCTTTGATCGTTACCTGGAAGACCAGTAGCAGTTTCCGATGCACATCTGGAGGCATTCTGTAATCTGTGGACTATCAGAGTGTTGATGAAACACAGAAATTGCATCGGGAATGAATACAACAGTCACCATGCGCACTTTCCTCCATGGCAGTAATGTCTCAAACAGTCTACGCTTTGATCGTTCCCTGGAAGACCAGTAGTAGTTTCCGATGCACATCTGGGGGCTTTCTGTAATCTGTGGACTATCAGAGTGTTGATTAAACACAGAAATTGATTCGGGATTGAATACAACAGTCACCATGCGCAGTTTCCTCCATGGGAGTAATGTCTCTAACAGTCTACGCTGTGATCGTTCCCCAGAAGACCAGTAGTAGTTTCCAATGCACATCTGGAGGCTTTCTGTACACTGTGGACTATCAGAGTGTTGATGACACACAGAAATTGCATCGGGGTGTAATACAATAGTCTCCATGCGCAGTTTCCTCCGTGGGAGTAATGTCTCTAACAGTTTACGCTTTGATCGTTCCCAGGAAGACCAGTAGTAGTTTAGGATGCACATCTGGAAGCTTTCTGTTCTCTGTGGACTATCAGAGTGTTGATGAAACACAGAAATTGCATCGGGATTGAATACAACAGTCACCATGCGCACTTTACTCCATGGGAGTAATGTCTCAAACAGTCTACGCTTTGATCGTTCCCTGGAAGACCAGTAGTAGTTTCCGATGCACATCTGGGGGCTTTCTGTAATCTGTGGACTATCAGAGTGTTGATGAAACACAGAAATTGCCTCGGGATTGAATACAACAGTCACCATGCGCAGTTTCCTCCATGGGAGTAATGTCTCTAACAGTCTACGCTGTGATCGTTCCCCAGAAGACCAGTAGTAGTTTCCAATGCACATCTGGAGGCTTTCTGTACACTGTGGACTATCAGAGTGTTGATGAAACACAGAAATTGCATCGGGGTGTAATACAATAGTCTCCATGCGCAGTTTCCTCCGTGGGAGTAATGTCTCTAACAGTTTACGCTTTGATCGTTCCCAGGAAGACCAGTAGTAGTTTAGGATGCACATCTGGAAGCTTTCTGTTCTCTGTGGACTATCAGAGTGTTGATGAAACACAGAAATTGCATCGGGATTGAATACACCAGTCACCATGCGCACTTTCCTCCATGGGAGTAATGTCTCGAACTGTCTACGCTTTGATCGATCCCTGGAAGACCAGTAGTAGTTTCCGCTGCACATCTGGAGGCAATCAGTTGTCTGTGGACTATCAGAGTGTTGATGAAACACAGAAATTGCGTCGGGATTGAATACAACAGTCACCATGCGCACTTTCCTCCACGGGAGTACTGTCTCAAACAATCTACGCTTTGATCGTTCCCTGGAAGACCAGTAGTAGTTTCCGATGAACATCTGGAGGCATTCTGTAATCTGTGGACTATCAGAGTGTTGATGAAACACAGAAATTGCATCGGGACTGAAGACAACAGTCACCATGCGCACTTTCCTCTATGGGAGTAATGTCTCTAACAGTCTACGCTGTGATCGTTCCCTAGAAGACCAGTAGTAGTTTCCTATGCACATCTGGAGGCTTTCTGTACTCTGTGGACTATCAGAGTGTTGGTGAAACAGAGAAATTGCATCGGGATTGAATACAACAGTCTCCATGCGCAGCTTCCTCCATGGGGGTAATTCTCAAACAGTCTACGCTTTGATAGTTGACTGGAACACCAGTAGTAGTTTCAATTGCACATCTGGAGGCATTCTGTAATCTGTGGACTACCAGAGTGTTGATGAAACACAAAAATTGCATCGGGATTGAATACAACAGTCACCATGCGCACTTTACTCCATGGTAGTAATGTCTCTAACAGTCTACGCTTTGATCGTTCCCTGGAATACCAGTAGTAGTTTCCGATGCACATATGGAGGCTTTCCGTAATCTGTGGACTGTCAGAGTGTTGGTGAAACAGAGAAATTGCATCGGGATTGAATACAACATTCTCCATGCGCAGCTTCCTCCATGGGGGTAATTCTCAAAAAGTCTACGCTTTGATAGTTCCCTGGAAGACCAGTAGTAGTTTCAATTGCACATCTGGAGGCATTCTGTAATCTGTGGACTACCAGAGTGTTGATGAAACACAGAAATTGCATCGGGATTGAATACAACAGTCACCATGCGCACTTTACTCCATGGGAGTAATGTCTCTAACAGTCTACGCTTTGATCGTTACCTGGAAGAGCAGTAGTAGTTTCCGATGCACATCGGGAGGCTTTCTGTTCTCTGTGGACTATCAGAGTGTTGATGAAACACAGAAATTGCATCGGGATTGAATACAACAGTCACCATGCCCACTTGTCTTCCTTGGGAGTAATGTTTCAAAGAGTTTACGCTTTGATCGTTACCTGGAAGACCAGTAGCAGTTTCCGATGCACATCTGGAGGCATTCTGTAATCTGTGGACTATCAGAGTGTTGATGAAACACAGAAATTGCATCGGGAATGAATACAACAGTCACCATGCGCACTTTCCTCCGTGGGAGTAATGTCTCTAACAGTTTACGCTTTGATCGTTCCCTGTAAGACCAGTAGTAGTTTCCGATGCACATCTCGAGGCATTCTGTACTCTGTGGACTATCTGAGTGTTGATGAAACACAGAAATTGCATCGGGATTGAATACACCGGTCACCATGCGCACTTTCCTCCGTGGGAGTAATGTCTCGAACTGTCTACTATTTGATCGATCACTGGAAGACCAGTAGTAGTTTCCGCTGCACATCTGGAGGCTTTCTGTACTCTGTGGACTATCAGAGTGTTGGTGAAACAGAGAAATTGCATCGGGATTGAATACAACAGTCTCCATGCGCAGCTTCCTCCATGGGGGTAATTCTCAAACAGTCTACGTTTTGATAGTTCCCTGGAAGACCAGTAGTAGTTTCAATTGCACATCTGGAGGCATTCTGTAATCTGTGGACTACCAGAGTGTTGATGAAACACAGAAATTGCATCGGGATTGAACACAACAGTCACCATGCGCACTTTACTCCATGGGAGTAATGTCTCTAACAGTCTACGCTTTGATCGTTCCCTGGAAGACCAGTAGCAGTTTCCGATGCACATCTGGAGGCATTCTGTAATCTTTGGAGTATCAGAGTGTTGATGAAACACAGAAATTGCATCGGGATTGAATACAACAGTCACCATGCGCACATTCGTCTATAAAAGTAATGTCTCGACAGTCTACGCTTTGATCGTTCCCTGGAAGACCAGTAGTAGTTTCCGATGCACATCTGGAGGCATTCTGTAATCTGTGGAATATCAGAGTGTCGGTGAAACACAGATATTGCATCGGGATTGAATACAACAGTCACCATTCCCATTTTCCTCCATGGGAGTAATGTCTCTAAGAGTCTACGCTTTGATCGTTCCCTGGAAGACCAGTAGTAGTTTCCGATGCACATATGGAGGCTTTCCGTAATCTGTGGACTATCAGAGGGTTGATGAAACACAGGAATTGCATCGGGATTGAATACAACATTCACCATGCCCACTTGTCTTCCTTGGGAGTAATGTTTCAAAGAGTTTACGCTTTGATCGTTACCTGGAAGTCCAGTAGCAGTTTCCGATGCACATCTGGAGGCATTCTGTAATCTTTGGAGTATCAGAGTGTTGATGAAACAGAGAAATTGCATCGGGATTGAATACAACAGTCATCATGCGCACATTCCTTTATAAAAGTAATGTCTCAACAGCCTACGCTTTGATCGTTCATTGGAAGACCAGTAGTAGTTTCCGATGCACATCTGGAGGCATTCTGTAATCTGTGGAATATCAGAGTGTTGATGAAACACGGAAATTGCATCGGGATTGAATACAAGAGTCACCATGCGCACTTTCCTCCATGGGAGTAATGTCTCAAACAGTCTACGCTTTGATCGTTCCCTGGAAGACCAGTAGTAGTTTCAATTGCACATCTGGAAGCATTCTGTAATCTGTGGACTGAAAGAGTGTTGATGAAACACAGAAATTGCATCGGGATTGAATACAACAGTCACCATGCGCACTTTCCTCCACGGGAGTACTGTCTCAAACAATCTACGCTTTGATCGTTATCTGGAAGACCAGTAGTAGTTTCCGATGGACATCTGGAGGCATTCTGTAATCTGTGGACTATCAGAGTTTTGATGAAACACAGAAATTGCATCGGGATTGAATACAACAGTCACCATGCGCACTTTCCTCCATGGGAGTAATGTCTCTAACAGTCTACGTTTTGATCGTTCCCTAGAAGACCAGTAGTAGTTTCCGATGCACATCTGGAGGCTTTCTGTACTCTGTGGACTATCAGAGTGTTGGTGAAACAGAGAAATTGCATCGGGATTGAATACAACAGTCTCCATGCGCAGTTTCCTCCATGGGGGCGATTCTCAAACAGTCTTCGCTTTGATAGTTCCCTGGAAGACCAGTAGTAGTTTCAATTGCACATCTGGAGGCATTCTGTAATCTGTGGACTACCAGAGTGTTGATGAAACACAGAAATTGCATCGGGATTGAATACAACAGTCACCATGCGCACTTTACTCCATGGGAGTAATGTCTCTAACAGTCTACGCTTTGATCGTTCCCTGGAAGACCAGTAGTAGTTTCCGATGCACATATGGAGGCTTTCCGTAATCTGTGGACTATCAGAGTGTTGATGAAACACAGAAATTGCATCGGGATTGAATACAATATTCACCATGCCCACTTGTCTTCCTTGGGAGTAATGTTTCAAAGAGTTTACGCTTTGATCGTTACCTGGAAGACCAGTAGCAGTTTCCGATGCACATCTGGAGGCATTCTGTAATCTTTGGAGTATCAGAGTGTTGATGAAACAGAGAAATTGCATCGGGATTGAATACAACAGTCACCATGCGCACATTCCTTTATAAAAGTAATGTCTCAACAGTCTACGCTTTGATCGTTCCCTGGAAGACCAGTAGTAGTTTCCGATGCACATCTGGAGGCATTCTGTAATCTGTGGAATATCAGAGTGTTGACGAAACACAGAAATTGCATCGGGATTGAATACAAGAGTCACCATGCGCACTTTCCTCCATGGGAGTAATGTCTCAAACAGTCTACGCTTTGATCGTTCCCTGGAAGGCCAGTAGTAGTTTCAATTGCACATCTGGAAGCATTCTGTAATCTGTGGACTGAAAGAGTGTTGATGAAACACAGAAATTGCATCGGGATTGAATACAACAGTCACCATGCGCACTTTCCTCCACGGGAGTACTGGCTCAAACAATCTACGATTTGATCGTTCCTTGGAAGACCAGTAGTAGTTTCCGATGCACATCTGGTGGCATTCTGTTATGTGTAGACTATCAGAGTGTTGATGAAACACAGTAATTGCATCGGGATTGAATACAACAGTCACCATGCGTACTTCCCTCCATGGGGGTAATGTCCTAACAATCTACGCATTGATCGTTCACTAGAAGACCAGTAGTAGTTTCCGATGCACATCTGGAGGCTTTCTGTACTCTGTGGACTATCAGAGTGTTGATGAAACACAGAAATTGCATCGGGATTGAATACAACAGTCTCCATGCGCAGTTTCCTCCATGAGAGTAATGTCTCAAATGGTCTACGCTTTGATCGTTCCCTGGAAGACCAATAGTTGTTTCAATTGCACATCTTTAGGCATTCTGTAATCTGTGGACTAAAAGAGTGTTGATAAAACACAAAAATTGCATCGGGATTGAATACAACAGTCACCATGCGCACTTTACTCCATGGGAGTAATGTCTCCAACAGTCTACGCTTTGATCGTTCCCTGGAAGACCAGTAGTAGTTTCCGATGCACATATGGAGGTTTTCCGTAATCAGTGGACTATCAGAGTGTTGATCAAACACAGAAATTGCATCGGGATTGAATACAACAGTTACCATGCGCACTTTCCTCCATCGGAGTAATGTTTCAAAGAGTTTACGCTTTGATCGTTCCCTGGAAGACCAGTAGCAGTTTCCGATGCACATCTGGAGGCATTCTGTAATCTGTGGAGTATCAGGGTATTCATGAAACACAGAAATTGCATCGGGATTGAATACAACAGTCACCATGCGCACATACCTACATAAAAGTAATGTCTCAACAGTCTACGATTTGATCGTTCCCTGGAAGACCAGTAGTAGTTTCCGATGCACATCTGGAGGCATTTTGTAATCTGTGGAATATCAGAGTGTTGATGAAACACAGAAATTGCATCGGGATTCAATACAACAGTCACCATGCGCACTTTCCTCCATGGGAGTAATGTCTCAAACAGTCTACGCTTTGATCGTTCCCTGGAAGACCAGTAGTAGTTTCCGATGCACATCTGGAGGCTTTCTGTTCTCTGTGGACAACCAGAGTGTTGATGAAACACAGAAATTGCATCGGGATTGAATACAACAGTCGTCATGCGCACTTTCCTCCACGGGAGTAATTCTCAAACAGTCAATGCTTTGATCGTTCCCTGTAAGACCAGTAGTAGTTTCCGATGCACATCTCGGGGCATTCTGTACCCTGTGGACTATCAGAGTGTTGATGAAACACAGAAACTGCATCGGGATTGAATACAACAGTCACCATGCGCATTTTCCTCCATGGGAGTAATGTCTCATACAGTCTACGCTTTGATCGTTCCCTGGAAGACCAGTAGTAGTTTCCGATGCACATATGGAGGTTTTCCGTAAACAGTGGACTATCAGAGTGCTGATGAAACACAGAAATTGCATCGGGATTGAATACAACAGTTACCATGCGCACTATCCTCCATCGGAGTAGTGTTTCAAAGAGTTTACGCTTTGATCGTTCCCTGGAAGACCAGTAGCAGTTTCCGATGCACATCTGGAGGCATTCTGTAATCTGTGGAGTATCAGAGTATTCATGAAACACAGAAATTGCATCGGGATTGAATACAACAGTCACCATGCGCACATACCTACATAAAAGTAATGTCTCAACAGTCTACGATTTGATCGTTCCCTGGAAGACCAGTAGTAGTTTCCGATGCACATCTGGAGGCATTTTGTAATCTGTGGAATATCAGAGTGTTGATGAAACACAGAAATTGCATCGGGATTCAATACAACAGTCACCATGCGCAGTTTCCTCCATGGGAGTAATGTCTCAAACAGTCTACGCTTTGATCGTTCCCTGGAAGACCAGTAGTAGTTTCCGATGCACATCTGGGGGCTTTCTGTAATCTATGGACTATCAGAGTGTTGATGAAACACAGAAATTGCCTCGGGATTGAATACAACAGTCACCATGCGCACTTTCCTCCATGGGAGTAATGTCTCTAACAGTGTACACTGTGATCGTTCCCCAGAAGACCAGTAGTAGTTTCCTATGCACATCTGGAGGCTTCCTGTACACTGTGGACTATCAGAGTGTTGATGAAACACAGAAATTGCATCGGGGTGTAATTCAATAGTCTCCATGCGCAGTTTCCTCCGTGGGAGTAATGTCTCTAACAGTTTACGCTTTGATCGTTCCCAGGAAGACCAGTAGTAGTTTAGGATGCACATCTGGAAGCTTTCTGTTCTCTGTGGACTATCAGAGTTTTGATGAAACACAGAAATTACATCGGGATTGAGTACAACAGTCACCATACGCACTTTCTTCCATGGGAGTAATTCTCAAACAGTCTATGCTTTGATCGTTCCCTGTAAGACCAGTAGTAGTTTCCGATGAACATCTCGAGGCATTCTGTACTCTGTGGACTATCTGAGTGTTGATGAAACACAGAAATTGCATCGGGATTGAATACACCAGTCACCATGCGCACTTTCCTCCATGGGGGTAATGTCTCGAACTGTCTACGCTTTGATCGATCCCTGGAAGACCAGTAGTAGTTTCCGATGCACATCTGGAGGCATTCAGTAGTCTGTGGACTATCAGAGTGTTGATGAAACACAGAAATTGCGTCGGGATTGAATACAACACTCACCATGCGCACTTTCCTCCACGGGAGTACTGTCTCAAACAATCTACGCTTTGATCGTTATCTGGATGACCAGTAGTAGTTTCCTATGGACATCTGGAGGCATTCTGTAATCTGTGGACTATCAGAGTGTTGATGAAACACAGAAATTGCATCGGGATTGAATACAACAGACACCATGCGCACTTTCCTCCATGGGAGTAATGTCTCTAACAGTCTACGTTTTGATCGTTCCCTAGAAGACCAGTAGTAGTTTCCGATGCACATCTGGAGGCTTTCTGTACTCTGTGGACTATCAGAGTGTTGGTGAAACAGAGAAATTGCATCGGGATTGAATACAACAGTCTCCATGCGCAGTTTCCTCCATGGGGGTGATTCTGAAACAGTCTTCGCTTTGATAGTTCCCTGGAAGACCAGTAGTAGTTTCAATTGCACATCTGGAGGCATTCTGTAATCTGTGGACTACCAGAGTGTTGATGAAACACAGAAATTGCATCGGGATTGAATACAACAGTCACCATGCGCACTTTACTCCATGGGAGTAATGTCTCTAACAGTCTACGCTTTGATCGTTCCCTGGAAGACCAGTAGTAGTTTCCGATGCACATATGGAGGCTTTCCGTAATCTGTGGACTATCAGAGTGTTGATGAAACACAGAAATTGCATCGGGATTGAATACAACATTCACCATGCCCACTTGTCTTCCTTGGGAGTAATGTTTCAAAGAGTTTACGCTTTGATCGTTACCTGGAAGACCAGTAGCAGTTTCCGATGCACATCTGGAGGCATTCTGTAATCTTTGGAGTATCAGAGTGTTGATGAAACAGAGAAATTGCATCGGGATTGAATACAACAGTCACCATGCGCACATTCCTTTATAAAAGTAGTGTCTCAACAGTCTACGCTTTGATCGTTCATTGGAAGACCAGTAGTAGTTTCCGATGCACATCTGGAGGCATTCTGTAATCTGTGGAATATCAGAGTGTTGATGAAACACAGAAATTGCATCGGGATTGAATACAAGAGTCACCATGCGCACTTTCCTCCATGGGAGTAATGTCTCAAACAGTCTACGCTTTGATCGTTCCCTGGAAGACCAGTAGTAGTTTCAATTGCACATCTGGAAGCATTCTGTAATCTGTGGACTGAAAGAGTGTTGATGAAACACAGAAATTGCATCGGGATTGAATACAACAGTCACCATGCGCACTTTCCTCCACGGGAGTACTGTCTCAAACAATCTACGCTTTGATCGTACCCTGGAAGACCAGTAGTAGTTTCCGATGCACATCTGGTGGCATTCTGTTATGTGTAGACTATCAGAGTGTTGATGAAACACCGTAATTGCATCGGGATTGAATACAACAGTCACCATGCGCACTTCCCTCCATGGGGGTAATGTCCTAACAATCTACGCATTGATCGTTCACTAGAAGACCAGTAGTAGTTTCCGATGCACATCTGGAGGCTTTCTGTACTCTGTGGACTATCAGAGTGTTGATGAAACACAGATATTGCATCTTGATTGAATACAACAGTCTCCATGCGCAGTTTCCTCCATGAGAGTAATGTCTCAAATGGTCTACGCTTTGATCGTCCCCTGGAAGACCAATAGTTGTTTCAATTGCACATCTGGAGGCATTCTGTAATCTGTGGACTAAAAGAGTGTTGATAAAACACAGAAATTGCATCGGGATTGAATACAACAGTCACCATGCGCACTTTACTCCATGGGAGTAATGTCTCCAACAGTCTACGCTTTGATCGTTCCCTGGAAGACCAGAAGTAGTTTCCGATGCACATATGGAGGTTTTCCGTAATCAGTGGACTATCAGAGTGTTGATGAAACACAGAAATTGCATCGGGATTGAATACAACAGTTACCATGCGCACTTCCCTCCATCGGAGTAATGTTTCAAAGAGTTTACGCTTTGATCGTTCCCTGGAAGACCAGTAGCAGTTTCCGATGCACATCTGGAGGCATTCTGTAATCTGTGGAGTATCAGAGTATTCATGAAACACAGAAATTGCATCGGGATTGAATACAACAGTCACCATGCGCACATACCTACATAAAAGTAATGTCTCAACAGTCTACGATTTGATCGTTCCCTGGAAGACCAGTAGTAGTTTCCGATGCACATCTGGAGGCATTTTGTAATCTGTGGAATATCAGAGTGTTGTTGAAACACAGAAATTGCATCGGGATTCAATACAACAGTCACCATGCGCAGTTTCCTCCATGGGAGTAATGTCTCAAACAGTCTACGCTTTGATCGTTCCCTGGAAGACCAGTAGTAGTTTCCGATGCACATCTGGGGGCTTTCTGTAATCTATGGACTATCAGAGTGTTGATGAAACACAGAAATTGCCTCGGGATTGAATACAACAGTCACCATGCGCACTTTCCTCCATGGGAGTAATGTCTCTAACAGTGTACACTGTGATCGTTCCCCAGAAGACCAGTAGTAGTTTCCTATGCACATCTGGAGGCTTCCTGTACACTGTGGACTATCAGAGTGTTGATGAAACACAGAAATTGCATCGGGGTGTAATTCAATAGTCTCCATGCGCAGTTTCCTCCGTGGGAGTAATGTCTCTAACAGTTTACGCTTTGATCGTTCCCAGGAAGACCAGTAGTAGTATAGGATGCACATCTGGAAGCTTTCTGTTCTCTGTGGACTATCAGAGTTTTGATGAAACACAGAAATTGCATCGGGATTGAGTACAACAGTCACCATACGCACTTTCCTCCATGGGAGTAATTCTCAAACAGTCTGTGCTTTGATCGTTCCCTGTAAGACCAGTAGTAGTTTCCGATGAACATCTCGAGGCATTCTGTACTCTGTGGACTATCTGAGTGTTGATGAAAAACAGAAATTGCATCGGGATTGAATACACCAGTCACCATGCGCACTTTCCTCCATGGGAGTAATGTCTCGAACTGTCTACGCTTTGATCGATCCCTGGAAGACCAGTAGTAGTTTCCGATGCACATCTGGAGGCATTCAGTAGTCTGTGGACTATCAGAGTGTTGATGAAACACAGAAATTGCGTCGGGATTGAATACAACACTCACCACGCGCACTTTCCTCCACGGGAGTACTGTCTCAAACAATCTACGCTTTGATCGTTATCTGGAAGACCAGTAGTAGTTTCCGATGGACATCTGGAGGCATTCTGTAATCTGTGGACTACCAGAGTGTTGATGAAACACAGAAATTGCATCGGGATTGAATACAACAGTCACCATGCGCACTTTACTCCATGGGAGTAATGTCTCTAACAGTCTACGCTTTGATCGTTCCCTGGAAGACCAGTAGTAGTTTCCGATGCACATATGGAGGCTTTCCGTAATCTGTGGACTATCAGAGTGTTGATGAAACACAGAAATTGCATCGGGATTGAATACAACATTCACCATGCCCACTTGTCTTCCTTGGGAGTAATGTTTCAAAGAGTTTACGCTTTGATCGTTACCTGGAAGACCAGTAGCAGTTTCCGATGCACATCTGGAGGCATTCTGTAATCTTTGGAGTATCAGAGTGTTGATGAAACAGAGAAATTGCATCGGGATTGAATACAACAGTCACCATGCGCACATTCCTTTATAAAAGTAATGTCTCAACAGTCTACGCTTTGATCGTTCATTGGAAGACCAGTAGTAGTTTTCGATGCACATCTGGAGGCATTCTGTAATCTGTGGAATATCAGAGTGTTGATGAAACACAGAAATTGCATCGGGATTGAATACAAGAGTCACCATGCGCACTTTCCTCCATGGGAGTAATGTCTCAAACAGTCTACGCTTTGATCGTTCCCTGGAAGACCAGTAGTAGTTTCAATTGCACATCTGGAAGCATTCTGTAATCTGTGGACTGAAAGAGTGTTGATGAAACACAGAAATTGCATCGGGATTGAATACAACAGTCACCATGCGCACTTTCCTCCACGGGAGTACTGTCTCAAACAATCTACGCTTTGATCGTACCCTGGAAGACCAGTAGTAGTTTCCGATGCACATCTGGTGGCATTCTGTTATGTGTAGACTATCAGAGTGTTGATGAAACACCGTAATTGCATTGGGATTGAATACAACAGTCACCATGCGCACTTCCCTCCATGGGGGTAATGTCCTAACAATCTACGCATTGATCGTTCACTAGAAGACCAGTAGTAGTTTCCGATGCACATCTGGAGGCTTTCTGTACTCTGTGGACTATCAGAGTGTTGATGAAACACAGATATTGCATCTTGATTGAATACAACAGTCTCCATGCGCAGTTTCCTCCATGAGAGTAAAGTCTCAAATGGTCTACGCTTTGATCGTCCCCTGGAAGACCAATAGTTGTTTCAATTGCACATCTGGAGGCATTCTGTAATCTGTGGACTAAAAGAGTGTTGATAAAACACAGAAATTGCATCGGGATTGAATACAACAGTCACCATGCGCACTTTACTCCATGGGAGTAATGTCTCCAACAGTCTACGCTTTGATCGTTCCCTGGAAGACCAGTAGTAGTTTCCGATGCACATATGGAGGTTTTCCGTAATCAGTGGACTATCAGAGTGTTGATGAAACACAGAAATTGCATCGGGATTGAATACAACAGTTACCATGCGCACTTCCCTCCATCGGAGTAATGTTTCAAAGAGTTTACGCTTTGATCGTTCCCTGGAAGACCAGTAGCAGTTTCCGATGCACATCTGGAGGCATTCTGTAATCTGTGGAGTATCAGAGTATTCATGAAACTCAGAAATTGCATCGGGATTGAATACAACAGTCACCATGCGCACATACCTACATAAAAGTAATGTCTCAACAGTCTACGATTTGATCGTTCCCTGGAAGACCAGTAGTAGTTTCCGATGCACATCTGGAGGCATTTTGTAATCTGTGGAATATCAGAGTGTTGATGAAACACAGAAATTGCATGGGGATTCAATACAACAGTCACCATGCGCACATTCCTCCATGGGAGTAATGTCTCAAACAGTCTACGCTTTGATCGTTCCCTGGAAGACCAGTAGTAGTTTCCGATGCACATCTGGAGGCTTTCTGTTCTCTGTGGACAACCAGAGTGTTGATGAAACACAGAAATTGCATCGGGATTGAATACAACAGTCGTCATGCGCACTTTCCTCCATTGGAGTAATTCTCAAACAGTCAATGCTTTGATCGTTCCCTGTAAGACCAGTAGTAGTTTCCGATGCACATCTCGGGGCATTCTGTACCCTGTGGACTATCAGAGTGTTGATGAAACACAGGAACTGAATCGGGATTGAATACAACAGTCACCATGCGCAGTTTCCTCCATGGGAGTAATGTCTCAAACAGTCTACGCTTTGATCGTTCCCTGGAAGACCAGTAGTAGTTCCCGATGCACATCTGGGTGCTTTCTGTAATCTGTGGACTATCAGAGTGTTGATGAAACACAGAAATAGCCTCGGGATTGAATACAACAGTCAACATGCCCACTTTCCTCCATGGGAGTAATTCTCAAACAGTCTATGCTTTGATCGTTCCCTGTAAGACCAGTAGTAGTTTCCGATGCACATCTGGTGGCATTCTGTAATCTGTGGACTATCAGAGTGTTGATGAAACACAGAAATTGCATCGGGAATGAATACAACAGTCACCATGCGCAGTTTCCTCCATGGGTGTAATGTCTCAAACAGTCTACGCTTTGATCGTTCCCTGGAAGACCAGTAGTAGTTTCCGATGCACATCTGGGGGCTTTCTGTAATCTATGGACTATCAGAGTGTTGATGAAACACAGAAATTGCCTCGGGATTGAATACAACAGTCACCATGCGCACTTTCCTCCATGGGAGTAATGTCTCTAACAGTCTACGCTGTGATCGTTCCCCAGAAGACCAGTAGTAGTTTCCGATGCACATCTGGAGGCTTTCTGTTCTCTGTGGACTATCAGAGTGTTGATGAAACACAGAAATTGCATCGGGATTGAATACAACAGTCACCATGCGCACTTTCCTCCATGGGAGTAATTCTCAAACAGTCTATGCTTTGATCGTTCCCTGTAAGACCAGTAGTACTTTCCGATGCACATCTCGTGGCATTCTGTACTCTGTGGACTATCTGAGTGTTGATGAAACACAGAAATTGCATCGGGATTGAATACACCAGTCACCATTCGCACTTTCCTCCATGGGAGTAATGTCTCGAACTGTCTACGCTTTGATCGATCCCTGGAAGGCCAGTAGTAGTTTCCGATGCACATCTGGAGGCATTCAGTAGTCTGTGGACTATCAGAGTGTTGATGAAACACAGAAATTGCGTCGGGATTGAATACAACAGTCACCATGCGCACTTTCCTCCACGGGAGTACTGTCTCAAACAATCTACGCTTTGATCGTTCCATGGAAGGCCAGTAGTAGTTTCCGATGAACATCTGGAGGCATTCTGTAATCTGTGGACTATCAGAGTGTTGATGAAACAAAGAAATTGCATCGGGATTGAATACAACAGTCACCATGCGCCCTTTCCTCCATGGGAGTAATGTCTCTAACAGTCTACGCTTTGATCGTTCAGTAGAAGACCAGTAGTAGTTTCCGATGCACATCTGGAGGCTTTCTGTACTCTGTGGACTATCAGAGTGTTGTTGAAACAGAGAAATTGCATCGGGATTGAATACAACATTCTCCATGCGCAGTTTCCTCCATGGGGGTAATTCTCAAACAGTCTTCGCTTTGATAGTTCCCTGGAAGACCAGTAGTAGTTTCCGATGCACATCTGGTGGCATTCTGTTATGTGTAGACTATCAGAGTGTTGATGAAACACCGTAATTGCATTGGGATTGAATACAACAGTCACCATGCGCACTTCCCTCCATGGGGGTAATGTCCTAACAATCTACGCATTGATCGTTCACTAGAAGACCAGTAGTAGTTTCCGATGCACATCTGGTGGCTTTCTGTACTCTGTGGACTATCAGAGTGTTGATGAAACACAGATATTGCATCTTGATTGAATACAACAGTCTCCATGCGCAGTTTCCTCCATGAGAGTAATGTCTCAAATGGTCTACGCTTTGATCGTCCCCTGGAAGACCAATAGTTGTTTCAATTGCACATCTGGAGGCATTCTGTAATCTGTGGACTAAAAGAGTGTTGATAAAACACAGAAATTGCATCGGGATTGAATACAACAGTCACCATACGCACTTTACTCCATGGGAGTAATGTCTCCAACAGTCTACGCTTTGATCGTTCCCTGGAAGACCAGTAGCAGTTTCCGATGCACATCTGGAGGCATTCTGTAATCTGTGGAGTATCAGAGTATTCATGAAACACAGAAATTGCATCGGGATTGAATACAACAGTCACCATGCGCACATACCTACATAAAAGTAATGTCTCAACAGTCTACGATTTGATCGTTCCCTGGAAGACCAGTAGTAGTTTCCGATGCACATCTGGAGGCATTTTGTAATCTGTGGAATATCAGAGTGTTGATGAAACACAGAAATTGCATGGGGATTCAATACAACAGTCACCATGCGCACTTTCCTCCATGGGAGTAATGTCTCAAACAGTCTACGCTTTGATCGTTCCCTGGAAGACCAGTAGTAGTTTCCGATGCACATCTGGAGGCTTTCTGTTCTCTGTGGACAACCAGAGTGTTGATGAAACACAGAAATTGCATCGGGATTGAATACAACAGTCGTCATGCGCACTTTCCTCCATGGGAGTAATTCTCAAACAGTCAATGCTTTGATCGTTCCCTGTAAGACCAGTAGTAGTTTCCGATGCACATCTCGGGGCATTCTGTACCCTGTGGACTATCAGAGTGTTGATGAAACACAGAAACTGAATCGGGATTGAATACAACAGTCACCATGCGCAGTTTCCTCCATGGGAGTAATGTCTCAAACAGTCTACGCATTGATCGTTCCCTGGAAGACCAGTAGTAGTTCCCGATGCACATCTGGGTGCTTTCTGTAATCTGTGGACTATCAGAGTGTTGATGAAACACAGAAATAGCCTCGGGATTGAATACAACAGTCAACATGCCCACTTTCCTCCATGGGAGTAATTCTCAAACAGTCTATGCTTTGATCGTTCCCTGTAAGACCAGTAGTAGTTTCCGATGCACATCTGGTGGCATTCTGTAATCTGTGGACTATCAGAGTGTTGATGAAACACAGAAATTGCATCGGGAATGAATACAACAGTCACCATGCGCAGTTTCCTCCATGGGTGTAATGTCTCAAACAGTCTACGCTTTGATCGTTCCCTGGAAGACCAGTAGTAGTTTCCGATGCACATCTGGGGGCTTTCTGTAATCTATGGACTATCAGAGTGTTGATGAAACACAGAAATTGCCTCGGGATTGAATACAACAGTCACCATGCGCACTTTCCTCCACGGGAGTACTGTCTAAAACAATCTACGCTTCGATCGTTCCGTGGAAGGCCAGTAGTAGTTTCCGATGAACATCTGGAGGCATTCTGTAATCTGTGGACTATCAGAGTGTTGATGAAACACAGAAATTGCATCGGGATTGAATACAACAGTCACCATGCGCACTTTCCTCCTAGGGAGTAATGTCTCTAACTGTCTACGCTTTGATCGTTCCCTAGAAGACCAGTAGTAGTTTCCGATGCACATCTGGAGGCTTTCTGTACTCTGTGGACTATCAGAGTGTTGTTGAAACAGAGAAATTGCATCGGGATTGAATACAACAGTCTCCATGCGCAGTTTCCTCCATGGGGGTAATTCTCAAACAGTCTTCGCTTTGATAGTTCCCTGGAAGACCAGTAGTAGTCTCAATTGCACATCTGGAGGCATTCTGTAATCTGTGGACTACCAGAGTGTTGATGAAACACAAAAATTGCATCGGGATTGAATACAACAGTCACCATGTGCACTTTACTCCATGGGAGTAATGTCTCTAACAGTCTACGCTTTGATCGTTCCCTGGAAGACCAGTAGTAGTTTCCGATGCACATATGGAGGCTTTCCGTAATCTGTGGACAATCAGAGTGTTGATGAATCACAGAAATTGCATCGGGATTGAATACAACAGTCACCATGCCCACTTGTCTTCCTTGGGAGTAATGTTTCAAAGAGTTAACGCTTTGATCGTTACCTGGAAGACCAGTAGCAGTTTCCGATGCACATCTGGAGGCATTCTGTAATCTTTGGAGTATCAGAGTGTTGATGAAACACAGAAATTGCATCGGGATTGAATACAACAGTCACCATGCGCACATTCGTCTATAAAAGTAATGTCTCTACAGTCTACGCATTGATCGTTCCCTGGAAGACCAGTAGTAGTTTCCGATGCACATCTGGAGGCATTCTGTAATCTGTGGAATATCAGAGTGTCGGTGAAACACAGATATTGCATCGGGATTGAATACAACAGTCACCATTCCCACTTTCCTCCATGGGAGTAATGTCTCAAACAGTCTACGCTTTGATCGTTCCCTGGAAGAGCAGTAGTAGTTTCCGATGCACATCTGGAGGCTTTCTGTTCTCTGTGGACTATCAGAGTGTTGATGAAACACAGAAATTGCATCGGGATTGAATACAACAGTCACCATGCCCACTTGTCTTCCTTGGGAGTAATGTTTCAAAGAGTTTACGCTTTGATCGTTACCTGGAAGACCAGTAGCAGTTTCCGATGCACATCTGGAGGCATTCTGTAATCTGTGGACTATCAGAGTGTTGATGAAACACAGAAATTGCATCGGGAATGAATACAACAGTCACCATGCGCACTTTCCTCCATGGCAGTAATGTCTCAAACAGTCTACGCTTTGATCGTTCCCTGGAAGACCAGTAGTAGTTTCCGATGCACATCTGGGGGCTTTCTGTAATCTGTGGACTATCAGAGTGTTGATGAAACACAGAAATTGCCTCGGGATTGAATACAACAGTCACCATGCGCAGTTTCCTCCATGGGAGTAATGTCTCTAACAGTCTACGCTGTGATCGTTCCCCAGAAGACCAGTAGTAGTTTCCAATGCACATCTGGAGGCTTTCTGTACACTGTGGACTATCAGAGTGTTGATGAAACACAGAAATTGCATCGGGGTGTAATACAATAGTCTCCATGCGCAGTTTCCTCCGTGGGAGTAATGTCTCTAACAGTTTACGCTTTGATCGTTCCCAGGAAGACCAGTAGTAGTTTAGGATGCACATCTGGAAGCTTTCTGTTCTCTGTGGACTATCAGAGTGTTGATGAAACACAGAAATTGCATCGGGATTGAATACAACAGTCACCATGCGCACTTTACTCCATGGGAGTAATGTCTCAAACAGTCTACGCTTTGATCGTTCCCTGGAAGACCAGTAGTAGTTTCCGATGCACATCTGGGGGCTTTCTGTAATCTGTGGACTATCAGAGTGTTGATGAAACACAGAAATTGCCTCGGGATTGAATACAACAGTCACCATGCGCAGTTTCCTCCATGGGAGTAATGTCTCTAACAGTCTACGCTGTGATCGTTCCCCAGAAGACCAGTAGTAGTTTCCAATGCACATCTGGAGGCTTTCTGTACACTGTGGACTATCAGAGTGTTGATGAAACACAGAAATTGCATCGGGGTGTAATACAATAGTCTCCATGCGCAGTTTCCTCCGTGGGAGTAATGTCTCTAACAGTTTACGCTTTGATCGTTCCCAGGAAGACCAGTAGTAGTTTAGGATGCACATCTGGAAGCTTTCTGTTCTCTGTGGACTATCAGAGTGTTGGTGAAACAGAGAAATTGCATCGGGATTGAATACAACAGTCTCCATGCGCAGCTTCCTCCATGGGGGTAATTCTCAAACAGTCTACGCTTTGATAGTTGACTGGAACACCAGTAGTAGTTTCAATTGCACATCTGGAGGCATTCTGTAATCTGTGGACTACCAGAGTGTTGATGAAACACAAAAATTGCATCGGGATTGAATACAACAGTCACCATGCGCACTTTACTCCATGGTAGTAATGTCTCTAACAGTCTACGCTTTGATCGTTCCCTGGAATACCAGTAGTAGTTTCCGATGCACATATGGAGGCTTTCCGTAATCTGTGGACTATCAGAGTGTTGGTGAAACAGAGAAATTGCATCGGGATTGAATACAACATTCTCCATGCGCAGCTTCCTCCATGGGGGTAATTCTCAAAAAGTCTACGCTTTGATAGTTCCCTGGAAGACCAGTAGTAGTTTCAATTGCACATCTGGAGGCATTCTGTAATCTGTGGACTACCAGAGTGTTGATGAAACACAGAAATTGCATCGGGATTGAATACAACAGTCACCATGCGCACTTTACTCCATGGGAGTAATGTCTCTAACAGTCTACGCTTTGATCGTTACCTGGAAGAGCAGTAGTAGTTTCCGATGCACATCGGGAGGCTTTCTGTTCTCTGTGGACTATCAGAGTGTTGATGAAACACAGAAATTGCATCGGGATTGAATACAACAGTCACCATGCCCACTTGTCTTCCTTGGGAGTAATGTTTCAAAGAGTTTACGCTTTGATCGTTACCTGGAAGACCAGTAGCAGTTTCCGATGCACATCTGGAGGCATTCTGTAATCTGTGGACTATCAGAGTGTTGATGAAACACAGAAATTGCATCGGGAATGAATACAACAGTCACCATGCGCACTTTCCTCCGTGGGAGTAATGTCTCTAACAGTTTACGCTTTGATCGTTCCCTGTAAGACCAGTAGTAGTTTCCGATGCACATCTCGAGGCATTCTGTACTCTGTGGACTATCTGAGTGTTGATGAAACACAGAAATTGCATCGGGATTGAATACACCGGTCACCATGCGCACTTTCCTCCGTGGGAGTAATGTCTCGAACTGTCTACTATTTGATCGATCACTGGAAGACCAGTAGTAGTTTCCGCTGCACATCTGGAGGCTTTCTGTACTCTGTGGACTATCAGAGTGTTGGTGAAACAGAGAAATTGCATCGGGATTGAATACAACAGTCTCCATGCGCAGCTTCCTCCATGGGGGTAATTCTCAAACAGTCGACGTTTTGATAGTTCCCTGGAAGACCAGTAGTAGTTTCAATTGCACATCTGGAGGCATTCTGTAATCTGTGGACTACCAGAGTGTTGATGAAACACAGAAATTGCATCGGGATTGAACACAACAGTCACCATGCGCACTTTACTCCATGGGAGTAATGTCTCTAACAGTCTACGCTTTGATCGTTCCCTGGAAGACCAGTAGCAGTTTCCGATGCACATCTGGAGGCATTCTGTAATCTTTGGAGTATCAGAGTGTTGATGAAACACAGAAATTGCATCGGGATTGAATACAACAGTCACCATGCGCACATTCGTCTATAAAAGTAATGTCTCGACAGTCTACGCTTTGATCGTTCCCTGGAAGACCAGTAGTAGTTTCCGATGCACATCTGGAGGCATTCTGTAATCTGTGGAATATCAGAGTGTCGGTGAAACACAGATATTGCATCGGGATTGAATACAACAGTCACCATTCCCATTTTCCTCCATGGGAGTAATGTCTCAAACAGTCTACGCTTTGATCGTTCCCTGGAAGAGCAGTAGTAGTTTCCGATGCACATCTGGATTCTTTCTGTTCTCTGTGGACTATCAGAGTGTTGATGAAACACAGAAATTGCATCGGGATTGAATACAACAGTCACCATGCCCACTTGTCTTCCTTGGGAGTAATGTTTCAAAGAGTTTACGCTTTGATCGTTACCTGGAAGACCAGTAGCAGTTTCCGATGCACATCTGGAGGCATTCTGTAATCTGTGGACTGTCAGAGTGTTGATGAAACACAGAAATTGCATCGGGAATGAATACAACAGTCACCATGCGCACTTTCCTCCATGGCAGTAATGTCTCAAACAGTCTACGCTTTGATCGTTCCCTGGAAGACCAGTAGTAGTTTCCGATGCACATCTGGGGGCTTTCTGTAATCTGTGGACTATCAGAGTGTTGATGAAACACAGAAATTGCCTCGGGATTGAATACAACAGTCACCATGCGCAGTTTCCCCCATGGGAGTAATGTCTCTAACAGTCTACGCTGTGATCGTTCCCCAGAAGACCAGTAGTAGTTTCCAATGCACATCTGGAGGCTTTCTGTACACTGTGGACTATCAGAGTGTTGATGAAACACAGAAATTGCATCGGGGTGTAATACAATAGTCTCCATGCGCAGTTTCCTCCGTGGTAGTAATGTCTCTAACAGTTTACGCTTTGATCGTTCCCAGGAAGACCAGTAGTAGTTTAGGATGCACATCTGGAGGCTTTCTGTTCTCTGTGGACTATCAGAGTGTTGATGAAACACAGAAATTGCATCGGGATTGAATACAACAGTCACCATGCGCACTTTACTCCATGGGAGTAATGTCTCTAACAGTCTACGCTTTGATCGTTCCCTGGAAGACCAGTAGTAGTTTCCGATGCACATATGGAGGCTTTCCGTAATCTGTGGACTATCAGAGTGTTGGTGAAACAGAGAAATTGCATCGGGATTGAATACACCAGTCACCATGCGCACTTTCCTCCATGGGAGTAATGTCTCGAAATGTCTACGCTTTGATCGATCCCTGGAAGACCAGTAGTAGTTTCCGCTGCACATCTGGAGGCAATCAGTTGTCTGTGGACTATCAGAGTGTTAATGAAACACAGAAATTGCGTCGGGATTGAATACAACAGTCACCATGCGCACATTCCTCCACGGGAGTACTGTCTCAAACAATCTACGCTTTGATCGTTCCCTGGAAGACCAGTAGTAGTTTCCGATGAACATCTGGAGGCATTCTGTAATTTGTGGACTATCAAAGTGTTGATGAAACACAGAAATTGCATCGGGATTGAATACAACAGTCACCATGCGCACTTTCCTCTATGGGAGTAATGTCTCTAACAGTCTACGCTTTGATCGTTCCCTAGAAGACCAGTAGTAGTTTCCGATGCACATCTGGAGGCTTTCTGTACTCTGTGGACTATCAGAGTGTTGGTGAAACAGAGAAATTGCATCGGGATTGAATACAACAGTCTCCATGCGCAGCTTCCTCCATGGGGGTAATTCTCAAACAGTCTACGCTTTGATAGTTGACTGGAAGACCAGTAGTAGTTTCAATTGCACATCTGGAGGCATTCTGTAATCTGTGGACTGCCAGAGTGTTGATGAAACACAAAAATTCCATCGGGATTGAATACAACAGTCACCATGCGTACTTTACTCCATGGCAGTAACGTCTCTAACAGTCTACGCTTTGATCGTTCCCTGGAATACCAGTAGTAGTTTCCGATGCACATATGGAGGCTTTCCGTAATCTGTGGACTATCAGAGTGTTGGTGAAACAGAGAAATTGCATCGGGATTGAATACAACATTCTCCATGCGCATTTTCCTCCATGGGGTTAATTCTCAAAAAGTCTACGCTTTGATAGTTCCCTGGAAGACCAGTAGTAGTTTCAATTGCACATCTGGAGGCATTCTGTAATCTGTGGACTACCAGAGTGTTGATGAAACACAGAAGTTGCATCGGGATTGAATACAACAGTCACCATGCGCACTTTACTCCATGGGAGTAATGTCTCTAACAGTCTACGCTTTGATCGTTACCTGGAATAGCAGTAGTAGTTTCCGATGCACATCGGGAAGCTTTCTGTTCTCTGTGGACTATCAGAGTGTTGATGAAACACAGAAATTGCATCGGGATTGAATACAACAGTCACCATGCCCACTTGTCTTCCTTGGGAGTAATGTTTCAAAGAGTTTACGCTTTGATCGTTACCTGGAAGACCAGTAGCAGTTTCCGATGCACATCTGGAGGCATTCTGTAATCTGTGGACTATCAGAGTGTTGATGAAACACAGAAATTGCATCGGGAATGAATACAACAGTCACCATGCGCACTTTCCTCCGTGGGAGTAATGTCTCTAACAGTTTACGCTTTGATCGTTCCCTGTAAGACCAGTAGTAGTTTCCGATGCACATCTCGAGGCATTCTGTACTCTGTGGACTATCTGAGTGTTGATGAAACACAGAAATTGCATCGGGATTGAATACACCGGTCACCATGCGCACTTTCCTCCGTGGGAGTAATGTCTCGAACTGTCTACTATTTGATCGATCCCTGGAAGACCAGTAGTAGTTTCCGCTGCACATCTGGAGGCTTTCTGTACTCTGTGGACTATCAGAGTGTTGGTGAAACAGAGAAATTGCATCGGGATTGAATACAACAGTCTTAATGCGCAGCTTCCTCCATGGGGGTAATTCTCAAACAGTCTACGTTTTGATAGTTCCCTGGAAGACCAGTAGTAGTTTCAATTGCACATCTGGAGGCATTCTGTAATCTGTGGACTACCAGAGTGTTGATGAAACACAGAAATTGCATCGGGATTGAACACAACAGTCACCATGCGCACTTTACTCCATGGGAGTAATGTCTCTAACAGTCTACGCTTTGATCGTTCCCTGGAAGACCAGTAGTAGTTTCCGATGCGCATATGGAGGCTTTCCGTAATCTGTGGAGTATCAGAGTGTTGGTGAAACAGAGACATTGCATCGGGATTGAATACAACAGTCTCCATGCGCAGCTTCCTCCATGGGGGTAATGTTTCAAAGAGTTTACGCTTTGATCGTTACCTGGAAGACCAGTAGCAGTTTCCGATGCACATCTGGAGGCATTCTGTAATCTATGGACTATCAGAGTGTTGATGAAACACAGAAATTGCATCGGGATTGAATACAACAGTCACAATGCGCACTTTCCTCCATTGGACTAATGTCTAAAGCAGTCTACGCTTTCATCGTTCCCTGGAAGACCAGTAGTAGTTTTCGATGCACATCTGGAGGCATTCTGTAAAATGTGGACTATCAGAGTGTTGATGAAACACAGAAATTGCATCCGGATTGATTGCCTCGGGATTGAATACAACAGTCACCATGCGCAGTTTCCTCCATGGGAGTAATGTCTCTAACAGTCTACGCTGTGATCGTTCCCCAGAAGACCAGTAGTAGTTTCCAATGCACATCTGGAGGCTTTCTGTACACTGTGGACTATCAGAGTGTTGATGAAACACAGAAATTGCATCGGGGTGTAATACAATAGTCTCCATGCGCAGTTTCCTCCGTGGTAGTAATGTCTCTAACAGTTTACGCTTTGATCGTTCCCAGGAAGACCAGTAGTAGTTTAGGATGCACATCTGGAGGCTTTCTGTTCTCTGTGGACTATCAGAGTGTTGATGAAACACAGAAATTGCATCGGGATTGAATACAACAGTCACCATGCGCACTTTACTCCATGGGAGTAATGTCTCTAACAGTCTACGCTTTGATCGTTCCCTGGAAGACCAGTAGTAGTTTCCGATGCACATATGGAGGCTTTCCGTAATCTGTGGACTATCAGAGTGTTGGTGAAACAGAGAAATTGCATCGGGATTGAATACACCAGTCACCATGCGCACTTTCCTCCATGGGAGTAATGTCTCGAAATGTCTACGCTTTGATCGATCCCTGGAAGACCAGTAGTAGTTTCCGCCGCACATCTGGAGGCAATCAGTTGTCTGTGGACTATCAGAGTGTTAATGAAACACAGAAATTGCGTCGGGATTGAATACAACAGTCACCATGCGCACTTTCCTCCACGGGAGTACTGTCTCAAACAATCTACGCTTTGATCGTTCCCTGGAAGACCAGTAGTAGTTTCCGATGAACATCTGGAGGCATTCTGTAATTTGTGGACTATCAGAGTGTTGATGAAACACAGAAATTGCATCGGGATTGAATACAACAGTCACCATGCGCACTTTCCTCTATGGGAGTAATGTCTCTAACAGTCTACGCTTTTATCGTTCCCTAGAAGACCAGTAGTAGTTTCCGATGCACATCTGGAGGCTTTCTGTACTCTGTGGACTATCGGAGTGTTGGTGAAACAGAGAAATTGCATCGGGATTGAATACAACATTCTCCATGCGCAGCTTCCTCCATGGGGGTAATTCTCAAACAGTCTACGCTTTGATAGTTGACTGGAAGACCAGTAGTAGTTTCAATTGCACATCTGGAGGCATTCTGTAATCTGTGGACTGCCAGAGTGTTGATGAAACACAAAAATTCCATCGGGATTGAATACAACAGTCACCATGCGTACTTTACTCCATGGCAGTAACGTCTCTAACAGTCTACGCTTTGATCGTTCCCTGGAATACCAGTAGTAGTTTCCGATGCACATATGGAGGCTTTCCGTAATCTGTGGACTATCAGAGTGTTGGTGAAACAGAGAAATTGCATCGGGATTGAATACAACATTCTCCATGCGCATTTTCCTCCATGGGGTTAATTCTCAAAAAGTCTACGCTTTGATAGTTCCCTGGAAGACCAGTAGTAGTTTCAATTGCACATCTGGAGGCATTCTGTAATCTGTGGACTACCAGAGTGTTGATGAAACACAGAAGTTGCATCGGGATTGAATACAACAGTCACCATGCGCACTTTACTCCATGGGAGTAATGTCTCTAACAGTCTACGCTTTGATCGTTACCTGGAATAGCAGTAGTAGTTTCCGATGCACATCGGGAGGCTTTCTGTTCTCTGTGTACTATCAGAGTGTTGATGAAACACAGAAATTGCATCGGGATTGAATACACCGGTCACCATGCGCACTTTCCTCCGTGGGAGTAATGTCTCGAACTGTCTACTATTTGATCGATCCCTGGAAGACCAGTAGTAGTTTCCGCTGCACATCTGGAGGCTTTCTGTACTCTGTGGACTATCAGAGTGTTGGTGAAACAGAGAAATTGCATCGGGATTGAATACAACAGTCTTAATGCGCAGCTTCCTCCATGGGGGAAATTCTCAAACAGTCTACGTTTTGATAGTTCCCTGGAAGACCAGTAGTAGTTTCAATTGCACATCTGGAGGCATTCTGTAATCTGTGGACTACCAGAGTGTTGATGAAACACAGAAATTGCATCGGGATTGAACACAACAGTCACCATGCGCACTTTACTCCATGGGAGTAATGTCTCTAACAGTCTACGCTTTGATCGTTCCCTGGAAGACCAGTAGTAGTTTCCGATGCGCATATGGAGGCTTTCCGTAATCTGTGGAGTATCAGAGTGTTGGTGAAACAGAGAAATTGCATCGGGATTGAATACAACAGTCTCCATGCGCAGCTTCCTCCATGGGGGTAATGTTTCAAAGAGTTTACGCTTTGATCGTTACCTGGAAGACCGGTAGCAGTTTCCGATGCACATCTGGAGGCATTCTGTAATCTATGGACTATCAGAGTGTTGATGAAACACAGAAATTGCATCGGGATTGAATACAACAGTCACAATGCGCACTTTCCTCCATTGGACTAATGTCTAAAGCAGTCTACGCTTTCATCGTTCCCTGGAAGACCAGTAGTAGTTTTCGATCCACATCTGGAGGCATTCTGTAAAATGTGGACTATCAGAGTGTTGATGAAACACAGAAATTGCATCCGGATTGAATACAACAGTCACCATGCGCACTTTCCTCCACGGGAGTACTGTCTCAAACAATCTACGCTTTGATCGTTCCCTGGAAGACGAGTAGTAGTTTCCGATGCACATCTGGTGGCATTCTGTAATGTGTAGACTATCAGAGTGTTGATGAAACACAGTAATTGCATCGGGATTGAATACAACAGTCACCATGCGCACTTCCCTCCATGGGAGTAATGTCCTAACAATCTACGCATTGATCGTTTACTAGAAGACCAGTAGTAGTTTCCGATGCACATCTGGAGGCTTTCTGTACTCTGTGGACTATCAGAGTGTTGATGAAACACAGAATTTGCATCGGGATTGAATACAACAGTCACCATGCGCACTTTCCTCTATGGGAGTAATGTCTCTAACAGTCTACGCTTTGATCGTTCCCTAGAAGACCAGTAGTAGTTTCCGATGCACATCTGGAGGCTTTCTGTACTCTGTGGACTATCAGAGTGTTGGTGAAACAGAGAAATTGCACCGGGATTGAATACAACAGTCTCCATGCGCAGCTTCCTCCATGGGGGTAATTCTCAAACAGTCTACGCTTTGATAGTTCCCTGGAAGACCAGTAGTAGTTTCAATTGCACATCTGGAGGCATTCTGTAATCTGTGGACTACCAGAGTGTTGATGAAACACAGAAATTGCATCGGGATTGAATACAACAGTCACCATGCGCACTTTACTCCATGGGAGTAATGTCTCTAACAGTCTACGCTTTGATCGTTCCCTGGAAGACCAGTAGTAGTTTCCGATGCACATATGGAGGCTTTCCGTAATCTGTGGACTATCAGAGTGTTGGTGAAACAGAGAAATTGCATCGGGATTGAATACAACAGTCTCCATGCGCAGCTTCCTCCATGGGGGTAATTCTCAAAAAGTCTACGCTTTGATAATTCCCTGGAAGACCAGTAGTAGTTTCAATTGCACATCTGGAGGCATTCTGTAATCTGTGGACTACCAGAGTGTTGATGAAACACAGAAATTGCATCGGGATTGAATACAACAGTCACCATGCGCACTTTACTCCATGGGAGTAATGTCTCTAACAGTCTACGCTTTGATCGTTACCTGGAATAGCAGTAGTAGTTTCCGATGCACATCTGGAGGCTTTCTGTTCTCTGTGGACTATCAGAGTGTTGATGAAACACAGAAATTGCATCGGGATTGAATACAACAGTCACCATGCCCACTTGTCTTCCTTGGGAGTAATGTTTCAAAGAGTTTACGCTTTGATCGTTACCTGGAAGACCAGTAGCAGTTTCCGATGCACATCTTGAGGCATTCTGTAATCTGTGGACTATCAGAGTGTTGATGAAACACTGAAATTGCATCGGGAACGAATACAACAGTCACCATGCGCACTTTCCTCCATGGCAGTAATGTCTCAAACAGTCTACGCTTTGATCGTTCCCTGGAAGACCAGTAGTAGTTTCCGATGCGCATCTGGGGGCTTTCTGTAATCTGTGGACTATCAGAGTGTTAATGAAACACAGAAATTGCCTCGGGATTGAATACAACAGTCACCATGCGCGCTTTCCTCCATGGGAGTAATGTCTCTTACAGTCTACGCTGTGATCGTTCCCCAGAAGACCAGTAGTAGTTTCCTATGCACATCTGGAGGCTTTCTGTACACTGTGGACTATCAGAGTGTTGATGAAACACAGAAATTGCATCGGGGTGTAATACAATAGTCTCTATGCGCAGTTTCCTCCGTGGGAGTTATGTCTCTAACAGTTTACGCTTTGATCGGTCCCAGGAAGACCAGTAGTAGTTTAGGATGCACATCTGGAGGCTTTCTGTTCTCTGTGGACTATCAGAGTGTAGATGAAACACAGAAATTGCATTGGGATTGAATACAACAGTCACCATGCGCACTTTCCTCCATGGGAGTAATTCTTAAACAGTCTATGCTTTGATCGTTCCCTGTAAGACCAGTAGTAGTTTCCGATGCACATCTCGAGGCATTCTGTACTCTGTGGACTATCTGAGTGTTGATGAAACACAGAAATTGCATCGGGAATGAATACACCAGTCACCATGCGCACTTTCCTCCATGGGAGTAATGTCTCGAAATGTCTACGCTTTGATCGATCCCTGGAAGACCAGTAGTAGTTTCCGCTGCACATCTGGAGGCAATCAGTTGTCTGTGGACTATCAGAGTGTTGATCAAACACAGAAATTGCGTCGGGATTGAATACAACAGTCACCATGCGCACTTTCCTCCACGGGAGTACTGTCTCAAACAATCTACGCTTTGATCGTTCCCTGGAAGACCAGTAGTAGTTTCCGATGAACATCTGGAGGCATTCTGTAATCTGTGGACTATCAGAGTGTTGATGAAACACAGAAATTGCATCGGGATTGAATACAACAGTCACCATGCGCACTTTCCTCTATGGGAGTAATGTCTCTAACAGTCTACGCTTTGATCGTTCCCTAGAAGACCAGTAGTAGTTTCCGATGCACATCTGGAGGCTTTCTGTACTCTGTGGACTATCAGAGAGTTGGTGAAACAGAGAAATTGCATCGGGATTGAATACAACAGTCTCCATGCGCAGCTTCCTCCATGGGGGTAATTCTCAAACAGTCTACGCTTTGATAGTTCCCTGGAAGACCAGTAGTAGTTTCAATTGCACATCTGGAGGCATTCTGTAATCTGTGGACTACCAGAGTGTTGATGAAACACAGAAATTGCATCGGGATTGAATACAACAGTCACCATGCGCACTTTACTCCATGGGAGAAGTGTCTCTAACAGTCTACGCTTTGATCGTTCCCTGGAAGACCAGTAGTAGTTTCCGATGCACATATGGAGGCTTTCCGTAATCTGTGGACTATCAGAGTGTTGGTGAAACAGAGAAATTGCATCGGGATTGAATACAACAGTCTCCATGCGCAGCTTCCTCCATGGGGGTAATTCTCAAAAAGTCTACGCTTTGATAGTTCCCTGGAAGACCAGTAGTAGTTTCAATTGCACATCTGGAGGCATTCTGTAATCTGTGGACTACCAGAGTGTTGATGAAACACAGAAATTGCATCGGGATTGAATACAACAGTCACCATGCGCACTTTACTCCATGGGAGTAATGTCTCTAACAGTCTACGCTTTGATCGTTACCTGGAAGAGCAGTAGTAGTTTCCGATGCACATCTGGATTCTTTCTGTTCTCTGTGGACTATCAGAGTGTTAATGAAACACAGAAATTGCATCGGGATTGAATACAACAGTCACCATGCCCACTTGTCTTCCTTGGGAGTAATGTTTCAAAGAGTTTACGCTTTGATCGTTACCTGGAAGACCAGTAGCAGTTTCCGATGCACATCTGGATGCATTCTGTAATCTGTGGACTATCAGAGTGTTGATGAAACACAGAAATTGCATCGGGAATGAATACAACAGTCACCATGCGCACTTTCCTCCATGGCAGTAATGTCTCAAACAGTCTACGCTTTGATCGTTCCCTGGAAGACCAGTAGTAGTTTCCGATGCAGATCTGGGGGCTTTCTGTAATCTGTGGACTATCAGAGTGTTGATGAAACACAGAAATTGCCTCGGGATTGAATACAACAGTCACCATGTGCGCTTTCCTCCATGGGAGTAATGTCTCTAACAGTCTACGCTGTGATCGTTCCCCAGAAGACCAGTAGTAGTTTCCTATGCACATCTGGAGGCTTTCTGTACACTGTGGACTATCAGAGTGTTGATGAAACACAGAAATTGCATCGGGGTGTAATACAATAGTTTCCATGCGCAGTTTCCTCCGTGGGAGTAATGTCTCTAACAGTTTACGCTTTGATCGTTCCCAGGAAGACCAGTAGTAGTTTAGGATGCACATCTGTAGGCTTCCTGTTCTCTGTGGACTATCAGAGTGTTGATGAAACACAGAAATTGCATCGGGATTGAATACAACAGTCACCATGCGCACTTTCCTGCATGCGAGTAATTCTCAAACAGTCTATGCTTTGATCGTTCCCTGTAAGACCAGTAGTAGTTTCCGATGCACATCTCGAGGCATTCTGTACTCTGTGGACTATCTGAGTGTTGATGAAACACAGAAATTGCATCAGGATTGAATACAACAGTCACCATGCGCACTTTCCTCCATGGGAGTAATGTCTCGAACTGTCTACGCTTTGATCGATCCCTGGAAGACCAGTAGTAGTTTCCGCTGCACATCTGGAGGCAATCAGTTGTCTGTGGACTATCTGAGTGTTGATGAAACACAGAAATTGCATCCGGATTGAATACACCAGTCACCATGCGCACTTTCCTCCATGGGAGTAATGTCTCGAACTGTCTACGCTTTGATCGATCCCCAGAAGACCAGTAGTAGTTTCCGCTGCACATCTGGAGGCAATCAGTTGTCTGTGGACTATCAGAGTGTTGGTGAAACAGAGAAATTGCATCGGGATTGAATACAACAGTCTCCATGCGCAGCTTCCTCCATGGGGGTAATTCTCAAACAGTCTACGCTTTGATAGTTCCCTGGAAGACTAGTAGTAGTTTCAATTGCACATCTGGAGGCATTCTGTAATCTGTGGACTACCAGAGTGTTGATGAAACACAGAAATTGCATCGGGATTGAACACAACAGTCACCATGCGCACTTTACTCCATGGGAGTAATGTCTCTAACAGTCTACGCTTTGATCGTTCCCTGGAAGACCAGTAGTAGTTTCCGATGCACATATGGAGGCTTTCCGTAATCTGTGGACTATCAGAGTGTTGGTGAAACAGAGAAATTGCAACGGGATTGAATACAACAGTCTCCATGCGCAGCTTCCTCCATGGGGGTAATTCTCAAAAAGTCTACGCTTTGATAGTTCCCTGGAAGACCAGTAGTAGTTTCAATTGCACATCTGGAGGCATTCTGTAATCTGTGGACTACCTGAGTGTTGATGAAACACAGAAATTGCATCGGGATTGAATACAACAGTCACCATGCGCACTTTACTCCATGGGAGTAATGTCTCTAACAGTCTACGCTTTGATCGTTACCTGGAAGAGCAGTAGTAGTTTCCGATGCACATCTGGGGGCTTTCTGTAATCTGTGGACAATCAGAGTGTTGATGAAACACAGAAATTGCCTCGGGATTGAATACAACAGTCACCATGCGCGCTTTCCTCCATGGGAGTAATGTCTCTAACACTCTACGCTGTGATCGTTCCCCAGAAGCCAGTAGTAGTTTCCTATGCACATCTGGAGGCTTTCTGTACACTGTGGACTATCAGAGTGTTGATGAAACACAGAAGTTGCATCGGGGTGTAATACAAAAGTCTCCATGCGCAGTTTCCTCCGTGGGAGTAATGTCTCTAACAGTTTACGCTTTGATGGTTCCCAGGAAGACCAGTAGTAGTTTAGGATGCACATCTGGAGGCTTTCTGTTCTCTGTGGACTATCAGAGTGTTGATGAAACACAGAAATTGCATCGGGATTGAATACAACAGTCACCATGCGCACTTTCCTCCATGGGAGTAATTCTCAAACAGTCTATGCTTTGATCGTTCCCTGTAAGACCAGTAGTAGTTTCCGATGCACATCTCGAGGCATTCTGTACTCTGTGGACTATCTGAGTGTTGATGAAACACAGAAATTGCATCGGGATTGAATACACCAGTCACAATGCGCACTTTCCTCCATGGGAGTAATGTCTCGAACTGTCTACGCTTTGATCGATCCCTGGAAGACCAGTAGTAGTTTCCGCTGCACATCTGGAGGCAATCAGTTGTCTGTGGACTATCAGAGTGTTATTGAAACACAGAAATTGCGTCGGGATTGAATAAAACAGTCACCATGCGCACTTTCCTCCACGGGAGTACTGTCTCAAACAATCTACGCTTTGATCGTTCACTGGAAGACCAGTAGTAGTTTCCGATGAACATCTGGAGGCATTCTGTAATCTGTGGACTATCAGAGTGTTGATGAAACACAGAAATTGCATCGGGATTGAATACAACAGTCACCATGCGCACTTTCCTCCATGGGAGTAATGTCTCTAACAGTCTACGCTTTGATCGTTCCCTAGAAGACCAGTAGTAGTTTCCGATGCACATCTGGAGGCTTTCTGTACTCTGTGGACTATCAGAGTGTTGGTGAAACAGAGAAATTGCATCGGGATTGAATACAACAGTCTCCATGCGCAGCTTCCTCCATGGGGGTAATTCTCAAACAGTCTACGCTTTGATAGTTCCCTGGAAGTCTAGTAGTAGTTTCAATTGCACATCTGGAGGCATTCTGTAATCTGTGGACTACCAGAGTGTTGATGAAAATCAGAGATTGCATCGGGATTGAACACAACAGTCACCATGCGCACTTTACTCCATGGGAGTAATGTCTCTAACAGTCTACGCTTTGATCGTTCCCTGGAAGACCAGTAGTAGTTTCCGATGCACATATGGAGGCTTGCCGTAATCTGTGGACTATCAGAGTGTTGGTGAAACAGAGAAATTGCATCGGGATTGAATACAACAGTCTCCATGCGCAGCTTCCTCCATGGGGGTAATTCTCAAAAAGTCTACGCTTTGATAGTTCCCTGGAAGACCAGTAGTAGTTTCAATTGCACATCTGGAGGCATTCTGTAATCTGTGGACTACCAGAGTGTTGATGAAACACAGAAATTGCATCGGGATTGAATACAACAGTCACCATGCGCACTTTACTCCATGGGAGTAATGTCTCTAACAGGCTACGCTTTGATCGTTACCTGGAAGAGCAGTAGTAGTTTCCGATGCACATCTGGAGGCTTTCTGTTCTCTGTGGACTATCAGAGTGTTGATGAAACACAGAAATTGCATCGGGATTGAATACAACAGTCACCATGCCCACTTGTCTTCCTTGGGAGTAATGTTTCAAAGAGTTTACGCTTTGATCGTTACCTGGAAGACCAGTAGCAGTTTCCGATGCACATCTGGAGGCATTCTGTAATCTGTGGACTATCAGAGTGTTAATGAAACACAGAAATTGCATCGGGAATGAATACAACAGTCACCATGCGCACTTACCTCCATGGCAGTAACGTCTCAAACAGTCTACGCTTTGATCGTTCCCTGGAAGACCAGTAGTAGTTTCCGATGCACATCTGGGGGCTTTCTGTAATCTGTGGACTATCAGAGTGTTGATGAAACACAGAAATTGCCTCGGGATTGAATACAACAGTCACCATGCGCGCTTTCCTCCATGGGAGTAATGTCTCTAACAGTCTACGCTGTGATCGTTCCCCAGAAGACCAGTAGTAGTTTCCTATGCACATCTGGAGGCTTTCTGTACACTGTGGACTATCAGAGTGTTGTTGAAACACAGAAATTGAATCGGGGTGTAATACAATAGTCTCCATGCGCAGTTTCCTCCGTGGGAGTAACGTCTCTAACAGTTTACGCTTTGATCGTTCCCAGGAAGACCAGTAGTAGTTTAGGATGCACATCTGGAGGCGTTCTGTTCTCTGTGGACTATCAGAGTGTTGATGAAACACAGAAATTGCATCGGGATTGAATACAACAGTCACCATGCGCACTTTCCTCCATGGGAGTAGTTCTCAAACAGTCTATGCTTTGATCGTTCCCTGTAAGACCAGTAGTAGTTTCCGATGCACATCTCGAGGCATTCTGTACTCTGTGGACTATTTGAGTGTTGATGAAACACAGAAATTGCATCGGGATTGAATACACCAGTCACCAAGCGCACTTTCCTCCATGGGAGTAATGTCTCGAACTGTCTACGCTTTGATCGATCCCTGGAAGACCAGTAGTAGTTTCCGCTGCATATCTGGAGGCAATCAGTTGTCTGTGGACTATCAGAGTGTTGATGAAACACAGAAATTGCGTCGGGATTGAACAAAACAGTCACCATGCGCACTTTCCTCCACGGGAGTACTGTCTCAAACAATCTACGCTTTGATCGTTCCCTGGAAGACCAGTAGTAGTTTCCGATGAACATCTGGAGGCATTCTGTAATCTGTGGACTATCAGAGTGTTGATGAAACACAGAAATTGCATCGGGATTGAATACAACAGTCACCATGCCACTTTACTCCATGGGAGTAATGTCTCTAACAGTCTACGCTTTGATCGTTACCTGGAAGACCAGTAGCAGTTTCCGATGCACATCTGGAGGCATTTTGTACTCTGTGGACTATCAGAGTGTTGGTGAAACAGAGAAATTGCATCGGGATTGAATACAACAGTCTCCATGCGCAGCTTCCTCCATGGGGGTAATTCTCAAACAGTCTACGCTTTGATAGTTCCCTGGAAGACCAGTAGTAGTTTCAATTGCACATCTGGAGGCATTCTGTAATCTGTGGACTACCAGAGTGTTGATGAAACACAGAAATTGCATCGGGATTGAATACAACAGTCACCATGCGCACTTTACTCCATGGGAGTAATGTCTCTAACAGTCTACGCTTTGATCGTTACCTGGAAGAGCAGTAGTAGTTTCCGATGCACATCTGGGGGCTTTCTGTAATCTGTGGACAATCAGAGTGTTGATGAAACACAGAAATTGCCTCGGGATTGAATACAACAGTCACCATGCGCGCTTTCCTCCATGGGAGTAATGTCTCTAACACTCTACGCTGTGATCGTTCCCCAGAAGACCAGTAGTAGTTTCCTATGCACATCTGGAGGCTTTCTGTACACTGTGGACTATCAGAGTGTTGATGAAACACAGAAGTTGCATCGGGGTGTAATACAATAGTCTCCATGCGCAGTTTCCTCCGTGGGAGTAATGTCTCTAACAGTTTACGCTTTGATCGTTCCCAGGAAGACCAGTAGTAGTTTAGGATGCACATCTGGAGGCTTTCTGTTCTCTGTGGACTATCAGAGTGTTGATGAAACACAGAAATTGCATCGGGATTGAATACAACAGTCACCATGCGCACTTTCCTCCATGGGAGTAATTCTCAAACAGTCTATGCTTTGATCGTTCCCTGTAAGACCAGTAGTAGTTTCCGATGCACATCTCGAGGCATTCTGTACTCTGTGGACTATCTGAGTGTTGATGAAACACAGAAATTGCATCGGGATTGAATACACCAGTCACAATGCGCACTTTCCTCCATGGGAGTAATGTCTCGAACTGTCTACGCTTTGATCGATCCCTGGAAGACCAGTAGTAGTTTCCGCTGCACATCTGGAGGCAATCAGTTCTCTGTGGACTATCAGAGTGTTGATGAAACACAGAAATTGCGTCGGGATTGAATAAAACAGTCACCATGCGCACTTTCCTCCACGGGAGTACTGTCTCAAACAATCTACGCTTTGATCGTTCACTGGAAGACCAGTAGTAGTTTCCGATGAACATCTGGAGGCATTCTGTAATCTGTGGACTATCAGAGTGTTGATGAAACACAGAAATTGCATCGGGATTGAATACAACAGTCACCATGCGCACTTTCCTACATGGGAGTAATGTCTCTAACAGTCTACGCTTTGATCGTTCCCTAGAAGACCAGTAGTAGTTTCCGATGCACATCTGGAGGCTTTCTGTACTCTGTGGACTATCAGAGTGTTGGTGAAACAGAGAAATTGCATCGGGATTGAATACAACAGTCTCCATGCGCAGCTTCCTCCATGGGGGTAAATCTCAAACAGTCTACGCTTTGATAGTTCCCTGGAAGACTAGTAGTAGTTTCAATTGCACATCTGGAGGCATTCTGTAATCTGTGGACTACCAGAGTGTTGATGAAACACAGAAATTGCATCGGGATTGAACACAACAATCACCATGCGCACTTTACTCCATGGGAGTAATGTCTCTAACAGTCTACGCTTTGATCGTTCCCTGGAAGACCAGTAGTAGTTTCCGATGCACATATGGAGGCTTGCCGTAATCTGTGGACTATCAGAGTGTTGGTGAAACAGAGAAATTGCATCGGGATTGAATACAACAGTCTCCATGCGCAGCTTCCTCCATGGGGGTAATTCTCAAAAAGTCTACGCTTTGATAGTTCCCTGGAAGACCAGTAGTAGTTTCAATTGCACATCTGGAGGCATTCTGTAATCTGTGGACTACCAGAGTGTTGATGAAACACAGAAATTGCATCGGGATTGAATACAACAGTCACCATGCGCACTTTACTCCATGGGAGTAATGTCTCTAACAGTCTACGCTTTGATCGTTACCTGGAAGAGCAGTAGTAGTTTCCGATGCACATCTGGAGGCTTTCTGTTCTCTGTGGACTATCAGAGTGTTGATGAAACACAGAAATTGCATCGGGATTGAATACAACAGTCACCATGCCCACTTGTCTTCCTTGGGAGTAATGTTTCAAAGAGTTTACGCTTTGATCGTTACCTGGAAGACCAGTAGCAGTTTCCGATGCACATCTGGAGGCATTCTGTAATCTGTGGACTATCAGAGTGTTAATGAAACACAGAAATTGCATCGGGAATGAATACAACAGTCACCATGCGCACTTACCTCCATGGCAGTAACGTCTCAAACAGTCTACGCTTTGATCGTTCCCTGGAAGACCAGTAGTAGTTTCCGATGCACATCTGGTAGCTTTCTGTAATCTGTGGACTATCAGAGTGTTGATGAAACACAGAAATTGCCTCGGGATTGAATACAACAGTCACCATGCGCGCTTTCCTCCATGGGAGTAATGTCTCTAACAGTCTACGCTGTGATCGTTCCCCAGAAGACCAGTAGTAGTTTCCTATGCACATCTGGAGGCTTTCTGTACACTGTGGACTATCAGAGTGTTGTTGAAACACAGAAATTGCATCGGGGTGTAATACAATAGTCTCCATGCGCAGTTTCCTCCGTGGGAGTAACGTCTCTAACAGTTTACGCTTTGATCGTTCCCAGGAAGACCAGTAGTAGTTTAGGATGCACATCTGGAGGCGTTCTGTTCTCTGTGGACTATCAGAGTGTTGATGAAACACAGAAATTGCATCGGGATTGAATACAACAGTCCCCATGCGCACTTTCCTCCATGGGAGTAATTCTCAAACAGTCTATGCTTTGATCGTTCCCTGTAAGACCAGTAGTGGTTTCCGATGCACATCTCGAGGCATTCTGTACTCTGTGGACTATTTGAGTGTTGATGAAACACAGAAATTGCATCGGGATTGAATACACCAGTCACCAAGCGCACTTTCCTCCATGGGAGTAATGTCTCGAACTGTCTACGCTTTGATCGATCCCTGGAAGACCAGTAGTAGTTTCCGCTGCATATCTGGAGGCAATCAGTTGTCTGTGGACTATCAGAGTGTTGATGAAACACAGAAATTGCGTCGGGATTGAATAAAACAGTCACCATGCGCACTTTCCTCCACGGGAGTACTGTCTCAAACAATCTACGCTTTGATCGTTCCCTGGAAGACCAGTAGTAGTTTCCGATGAACATCTGGAGGCATTCTGTAATCTGTGGACTATCAGAGTGTTGATGAAACACAGAAATTGCATCGGGATTGAATACAACAGTCACCATGCGCACTTTACTCCATGGGAGTAATGTCTCTAACAGTCTACGCTTTGATCGTTACCTGGAAGACCAGTAGCAGTTTCCGATGCACATCTGGAGGCATTCTGTACTCTGTGGACTATCAGAGTGTTGGTGAAACAGAGAAATTGCATCGGGATTGAATACAACAGTCTCCATGCGCAGCTTCCTCCATGGGGGTAATTCTCAAACAGTCTACGCTTTGATAGTTCCCTGGAAGACCAGTAGTAGTTTCAATTGCACATCTGGAGGCATTCTGTAATCTGTGGACTACCAGAGTGTTGATGAAACACAGATATTGCATCGGGATTGAACACAACAGTCACCATGCGCACTTTACTCCATGGGAGTAATGTCTCTAACAGTCTACGCTGTGATCGTTCCCTGGAAGACCAGTAGTAGTTTCCGATGCAGATATGGAGGCTTTCCGTAATCTGTGGACTATCAGAGTGTTGGTGAAACAGAGAAATTGCATGGGGATTGAATACAACAGTCTCCATGCGCAGCTTCCTCCATGGGGGTAATTCTCAAACAGTCTACGCTTTGATAGTTCCCTGGAAGACCAGTAGTAGTTTCAATTGCACATCTGGAGGCATTCTGTAATCTGTGGACTACCAGAGTTTTGATGAAACACAGAAATTGCATCGGGATTGAATACAACAGTCACCATGCGCACTTTACTCCATGGGAGTAATGTCTCTAACAGTCTACGCTTTGATCGTTACCTGGAAGACCAGTAGCACTTTCCGATGCACATCTGGAGGCATTCTGTAATCTGTGGAGTATCAGAGTGTTGATGAAACACAGAAATTGCATCGCGATTGAATACAACAGTCACCATGCTCACTTTCCTAAATGGGAGTAATGTCTCAAATAGTCTACGCTTTGATCGTTCCCTGGAAGACCAGTAGTAGTTTCCGATGCACATCTGGAGGCATTCTGTAGTCTGTCGTCTATCAGAGTGTTGATGAAACAGAGAAATTGCGTCGGGATTGAATACGACAGTCACCATTCGCACTTTCCTCAACGGGAGTACTGTCTCAATCAATCTACGCTTTGATCGTTCCCTGGAAGACCAGTAGTATTTTCCGATGCACATATGGTGGCATTCTGTAATGTGTAGACTATCAGAGTGTTGATGAAACACAGTAATTGCATCGGGATTGAATACAACAATCACCATGCGCACTTTCCTCCATGGGAGTAATGTCTCTAACAGTCTACGCTTTGATCGTTCCCTAGAAGACCAGTAGTAGTTTCCGATGCACATATGGAGTTTTTCCTTAATCTGTGGACTATCAGAGTGTTGATGAAACACAGAAATTGCATCGGGATTGAATACAACAGTCACCATGCGCATTTTCCTCCATGGGAGTAATGTTTCAAAGAGTTTACGCTTTGATCGTTACCTGGAAGACCAGTAGCAGTTTCCGATGCACATCTGGAGGCATTCTGTAATCTATGGACTATCAGAGTGTTGATGAAACACAGAAATTGCATCGGGATTGAATACAACAGTCACCATGCGCACTTCCCTCCATGGGAGTAATGTCCTAACAATCTACGCATTGATCGTTCACTAGAAGACCAGTAGTAGTTTCCGATGCACATCTGGTGGCTTTCTGTACTCTGTGGACTATCAGAGTGTTGATGAAACACAGAAATTGCATCGGGATTGAATACAACAGTCTCCATGCGCAGTTTCCTCCATGGGAGTAATGTCTCAAATAGTCTACGCTTTGATCGTTCCCTGGAAGACCAATAGTTGTTTCAATTGCACATCTGGAGGCATTCTGTAATCTGTGGACTAAAAGAGTGATGATAAAACACAGAAATTGCATCGGGATTGAATACAACAGTCACCATGCGCACTTTACTCCATGGGAGTAATGTCTCCAACAGTCTACGCTTTGATCGTTCCCTGGAAGACCAGTAGTAGTTTCCGAAGCACATATGGAGATTTTCCGTAATCTGTGGACTATCAGAGTGTTGATGAAACACAGAAATTGCATCGGGATTGAATACAACAGTTACCATGCGCACTTTCCTCCATCGGAGTAATGTTTCAAAGAGTTTACGCTTTGATCGTTCCCTGGAAGACCAGTAGCAGTTTCCGATGCACATCTGGAGGCATTCTGTAATCTGTGGAGTATCAGAGTATTCATGAAACACAGAAATTGCATCGGGATTGAATACAACAGTCACCATGCGCACATACCTACATAAAAGTAATGTCTCAACAGTCTACGTTTTGATCGTTCCCTGGAAGACCAGTACTAGTTTCCGATGCACATCTGGAGGCATTCTGTAATCTGTGGAATATCAGAGTGTTGATGAAACACAGAAATTGCATCGGGATTGAATACAACAGTCACCATGCGCACTTTCCTCCATGGGAGTAATGTCTCTAACAGTCTACGCTTTAATCGTTCCCTGGAAGACCAGTAGTAGTTTCCGATGCACATCTGGAGTCTTTCTGTTCTCTGTGGACTACCAGAGTGTTGATGAAACACAGAAATTGCATCGGGATTGAATACAACAGTCATCATGCGCACTTTCCTCCGTGGGAGTAATTCTCAAACAGTCAATGCTTTGATCGTTTCCTGTAAGACCAGTAGTAGTTTCCGATGCACATCTCGGGGCATTCTGTACCCTGTGGACTATTAGAGTGTTGATGAAACACAGAAACTGCATCGGGATTGAATACAACAGTCACCATGCGCGCTTTCCTCCATGGGAGTAAAGTCTCAAACAGTCTACCCCTTGATCGTTCCCTGGAAGACCAGTAGAGGTTTCCGATGAACATCTGGAGGCATTCTGTAATCTGTGGACTATCAGAGTGTTGATGAAACACAGAAATTGCATCGGGATTGAATACTACAGTCTCCATGCGCAGTTTCCTCCATGGGAGTAATGTCTCAAACAGTCTACGCTTTGATCGTTCCCTGGAAGACCAGTAGTAATTCCCGATGCACATCTGGGGGCTTTCTGTAATCTGTGGACTATCAGAGTGTTGATGAAACACAGAAATAGCCTCGGGATTGAATACAACAGTCAACATGCCCACTTTCCTCCATGGGAGTAATTCTCAAACAGTCTATGCTTTGATCGTTACCTGTAAAACCAGTAGTAGTTTCCGATGCACATCTGGTGGCATTCTGTAATCCGTGGACTATCAGAGTGTTGATGAAACACAGAAATTGCATCGGGAATGAATACAACAGTCACCATGCGCAGTTTCCTCCATGGGAGTAATGTCTCAAACAGTCTACGCTTTGATCGTTCCCTGGAAGACCAGTAGTAGTTTCCGATGCACATCTGGGGGCTTTCTGTAGTCTGTGGACTATCAGAGTGTTGATGAAACACAGAAATTGCCTCGGGATTGAATACAACAGTCACCATGCGCACTTTCCTCCATGGGAGTAATGTCTCTAACAGTCTACGCTTTGATCGTTCCCCAGAAGACCAGTAGTAGTTTCCTATGCACATCTGGAGGCTTTCTGTACACTGTGGACTATCAGAGTGTTGATGAAAAACAGAAATTGCATCGGGGTGTAATACAATAGTCACCATGCGCAGTTTCCTCCGTGGGAGTAATGTCTCTAACAGTTTACGCTTTGATCGTTCCCAGGAAGACCAGTAGTAGTTTAGGATGCACATCTGGAGGCTTTCTGTTCTCTGTGGACTATCAGAGTGTTGATGAAACACAGAAATTGCATCGGGATTGAATACAACAGTCACCATGCGCACTTTCCTCCATGGGAGTAATTTTCAAACAGTCTATGCTTTGATCGTTCCCTGTAAGACCAGTAGTAATTTCCGATGCACATCTCGAGGCATTCTGTACTCTGTGGACTATCTGAGTGTAGATGAAACACAGAAAATGCATCGGGATTGAATACACCAGTCACCATGCGCACTTTCCTCCATGGGAGTAATGTCTCGAACTGTCTACGCTTTGATCGATCCCTGGAAGACCAGTAGTAGTTTCCGATGCACATCTGGAGGCATTCAGTAGTCTGTGGACTATCAGAGTGTTGATGAAACACAGAAATTGCGTCGGGATTGAATACAACAGTCACTATGCGCACTTTCCTCCACGGGAGTACTGTCTCAAACAATTTACGCTTTGATCGTTCCCTGTAAGACCAGTAGTAGTTTCCGATGCACATCTGGTGGCATTCTGTAATCTGTGGACTATCAGAGTGTTGATGAAACACAGAAATTGCATCGGGAATGAATACAACAGTCACCATGCACAGTTTCCTCCATGGCAGTAATGTCTCAAACAGTCTACGCTTTGATCGTCACCTGGAAGACCAGTAGTAGTTTCCGATGCACATCTGGGGGCTTTCTGTAATCTGTGGACTATCAGAGTGTTGATGAAACACAGAAATTGCCTCGGGATTGAATACAACAGTCACCATGCGCACTTTCGTCCATGGGAGTAATGTCTCTAACAGTCTACGCTGTGATCGTTCCCCAGAAGACCAGTAGTAGTTTCCTATGCACATCTGGAGGCTTTCTGTACACTGGGGACTATCAGAGTGTTGATGAAACACAGAAATTGCAGCGGGGTGTAATACAATAGTCTCCATGCGCAGTTTCCTTCGTGGGAGTAATGTCTCTAACAGTTTACGCTTTGATCGTTCCCAGGAAGACCAGTAGTAGTTTAGGATGCACATCTGGAGGCTTTCTGTTCTCTGTGGACTATCAGAGTGTTGATGAAACACAGAAATTGCATCGGGATTGAATACAACAGTCTCCATGCGCAGTTTCCTCCATGGGGGTAATTCTCAAACAGTCTACGCTTTGATAGTTCCCTGGAAGACCAGTAGTAGCTTCAATTGCACATCTGGAGTCATTCTGTAATCTGTGGACTACCAGAGTGTTGATGAAACACAGAAATTGCATCGGGATTGAATACAACAGTCACCATGCGCACTTTACTCCATGGGAGTAATGTCTCTAACAGTCTACGTTTGATCGTTCCCTGGAAGACCAGTAGTAGTTTCCGATGCACATATGGAGGCTTTCCGTAATCTGTGGAATATCAGAGTGTTGATGAAACACGGAAATTGCATCGGGATTGAATACAACAGTCACCATGCCCACTTGTCTTCCTTGGGAGTAATGTTTCAAAGAGTTTACGCTTTGATCGTTACCTGGAAGACCAGTAGCAGTTGCCGATGCACATCTGGAGGCATTCTTTAATCTGTGGAGTATCAGAGTGTTGATGAAACACAGAAATTGCATCGGGATTGAATACAACAGTCACCATGCTCACATTCCTCTTTAAAAGTAATGTCTCAACAGTCTACGCTTTGATCGTTCCCTGGAAGACCAGTAGTAGTTTCCGATGCACATCTGGAGGCATTCTGTAATCTGTGGAATATCAGAGTGTTGATGAAACACAGAAATTGCATCCTGATTGAATACAACAGTCACCATTCAAACTTTCCCCCATGGGACTAATGTCTCAAACAGTCTAAGCTTTGATCGTTCCCTGGAAGAGCAGTAGTAGTATCCGATGCACATCTGGAGGCTTTCTGTTCTCTGTGGACTATCAGAGTGTTGATGTAACACAGAAATTGCATCAGGATTGAATACAACAGTCACCATGCGCACTTTCCTCCATAGGAGTAATTCACAAAGAGTCTATGATTTGATCGTTCCCTGTAAGATTAGTAGTAGTTTCCCATACACATCTCAAGGCGTTTTGTACTGTGTGGACTATCTGTGTGTTGATGAAACACAGAAATTGCATCGGAATTGAATACAACAGTCACCATGCGCACTTTCCTCCATGGGAGTAATGTCTCTAACATTCTACGCTTTGATCGTTCCCTGGAAGACCAGTAGTAGTTTCCGATGCACATCTGGAGGTTTTCTGTACTCTGTGGACTATCAGAGTGTTGATGAAACACAGAAATTGCATCACGATTGAATACAATAGTCACCATGCGCACTTTCCTCCATGGGAGTAATGTCTCAAATAGTCTACGCTTTGATCGTTCCCTGGAAGACCAGTAGTAGTTTCCGATGCACGTCTGGAGGCATTCTGTAGTCTGTGGTCTATCAGAGTGTTGATGAAACACAGAAATTGCGTCGGGATTGAATACGACAGTTACCATTCGCACTTTCCTCAACGGGAGTACTGTCTCAAACAATCTACGCTTTGATCGTTCCCTGGAAGACCAGTAGTAGTTTACGATGCACATCTGGTGGCATTTTGTAATGTGTAGACTATCAGGGTGTTGATGAAACACAGTAATTGCATCGGGATTGAATACAACAGTCACCATGCGCACTTTCCTCCATGGGAGAAATGTCTCTAACAGTCTACGCTTTGATCGTTCCCCAGAAGACCAGTAGTAGTTTCCTATTCACATCTGGAGGCTTTCTGTACACTGTGGACTATCAGAGTGTTGATGAAACACAGAAAATGCATCGGGGTTGAATACAACAGTCAACATGCGCACTTTCCTCCATGTGAGTAATTCTCAAACAGTCTATGCTTTGATCGTTCCCTGTTAGACCTGTGGTAGTTCCCAAAGCACACCTGGTGGCATTCTGTAATCTGTGGACTATCAGAGTGTTGATGAAACACAGAAATTGCATCGGGAATGAATACAACAGTCACCATGCGCACTTTCCTCCATGGGAGTAGGGTCTGAAACATTCTACGCTTTGATCGTTCCCTGGAAGACCGGTAGTAGTTTCTGACTCACATCTGGGGGCTTTCCGTAATCTGTGGAATATCAGAGTGTTGATGAAACACAGAAATTGCATCGGGATTGAATACAACAGTCACCATGCACACTTTCCTCCATGGGAGTAATGTCTCTAACAGTCTACGCTTTAATCGTTCCCTGGAAGACCAGTAGCAGTTTCCGATCCACATCTGGAGGCTTTCTGTTCTCTGAGGACTATCAGAGTGTTGATGAAACACAGAAATTGCATCGGGATTGAATACAACAGTCACCATGCGCACTTTCCTCCATGGGAGTAATGTCTCTAACATTCTACGCTTTGATCGTTCCCTGGAAGACCAGTAGTAGTTTCCGATGCACATCTGGAGGTTTTCTGTACTCTGTGGACTATCAGAGTGTTGATGAAACACAGAAATTGCATCACGATTGAATACAACAGTCACCATGCGCACTTTCCTCCATGGGAGTAATGTCTCAAATAGTCTACGCTTTGATCGTTCCCTGGCAGACCAGTAGTAGTTTCCGATGCACGTCTGGAGGCATTCTGTAGTCTGTGGTCTATCAGAGTGTTGATGAAACACAGAAATTGCGTCGGGATTGAATACGACAGTCACCATTCGCACTTTCCTCAACGGGAGTACTGTCTCAAACAATCTACGCTTTGATCGTTCCCTGGAAACCCAGTAGTAGTTTCCGATGCACATATGGTGGCATTCTGTAATGTGTAGACTATCAGGGTGTTGATGAAACACAGTTATTGCATCGGGATTGAATACAACATTCACCATGCGCACTTTCCTCCATGGGAGTAATGTCTCTAACAGTCTACGTTTTGATCGTTCCCTAGAAGACCAGTAGTAGTTTCCGATGCACATCTGGAGGCTTTCTGTACTATGTGGACTATCAGAGTGTTGATGAAACACAGAAATTGCATCGGGATTGAATACAACAATCTCCAAGCGCAGTTTCCTCCATGGGTGTAATGTCTCAAACAGTCTACGCTTTGATCGTTCCCTGGAAGACCAGTAGTGGTTTCAATTGCACATCTGGAGGCATTCTGTAATCTGTGGACTACCAGAGTGTTGATGAAACACAGAAATTGCATCGGAATTGAATACAACAGTCACCATGCGCACTTTACTCTATGGGAGTAATGTCTCTAACAGTCTACGTTTGATCGTTCCCTGGAAGACCAGTAGTAGTTTCCGATGCACATAAGGAGGCTTCCCGTAATCTGTGGAATATCAGAGTGTTGATGAAACACGGTAATTGCATCGGGATTGAATACAACAGTCACCATGCCCACTTGTCTTCCTTGGGAGTAATGTTTCAAAGAGTTTACGGTTTGATCGTTACCTGGAAGACCAGTAGCAGTTGCCGATGCACATCTGGAGGCATTCTTTAATCTGTGGAGTATCAGAGTGTTGATGAAATACAGAAATTGCATCGGGATTGAATACAACAGTCACCATGCTCACATTCCTCTATAAAAGTAATGTCTCAACAGTCTACGCTTTGATCGTTCCCTGGAAGACCAGTAGTAGCTTCCGATGCACATCTGGAGGCATTCTGTAATCTGTGGAATATCAGAGTGTTGATGAAACACAGAAATTGCATCGGTATTGAATACAACAGTCACCATGCGCACTTTCCTCCATAGGAGTAATTCTCAAAGAGTCCTTGATTTGATCGTTCCCTGTAAGATTAGTAGTAGTTTCCCATACACATCTCAAGGCGTTTTGTACTGTGTGGATTATCTGTGTGTTGATGAAACACAGATATTGCATCGGGATTGAATACAACAGTCACAATGCGCACTTTCCTCCATGGGAGTAATGTCTCTAACATTCTACGCTTTGATCGTTCCCTGGAAGACCAGTAGTAGTTTCCGATGCGCATCTGGAGGTTTTCTGTACACTGTGGACTATCAGAGTGTTGATGAAACACAGAAATTGCATCACGATTGAATACAATAGTCACCATGCGCACTTTCCTCCATGGGAGTAAGGTCTTAAATAGTCTACGCTTTGATCGTTCCCTGGAAGACCAGTAGTAGTTTCCGATGCACGTCTGGAGGCATTCTGTAGTCTGTGGTTTATCAGAGTGTTGATGAAACACAGAAATTGCGTCGGGATTGAATACGACAGTCACCATTCGCACTTTCCTCAACGGGAGTACTGTCTCAAACAATCTACGCTTTGATCGTTCCCTGGAAGACCAGTAGTAGTTTCCGATGCACATCTGGTGGCATTTTGTAATGTGTAGACTATCAGGGTGTTGATGAAACAGAGTAATTGCATCGGGATTGAATACAACAGTCACCATGCACACTTTCCTCCATGGGAGAAATGTCTCTAACAGTCTACGCTTTGATCGTTCCCCAGAAGACCAGTAGTAGTTTCCTATGCACATCTGGAGGCTTTCTGTACACTGTGGACTATCAGAGTGTTGATGAAACACAGAAGATGCATCGGGGTTGAATACAACAGTCAACATGCGAACTTTCCTCCATTTGAGTAATTCTCAAACAGTCTATGCTTTGATCGTTCCCTGTTAGACCTGTGGTAGTTTCCGATGCACACCTGGTGGCATTCTGTAATCTGTGGACTATCAGAGTGTTGATGAAACACAGAAATTGCATCGGGAATGAATACTACAGTCACCATGCGCACTTTCCTCCATGGGAGTAATGTCTGAAACAGTCTACGCTTTGATCGTTCCCTGGAAGACCGGTAGTAGTTTCCGACTCACATCTGGGGGCTTTCCGTAATCTGTGGAATATCAGAGTGTTGATGAAACACAGACATTGCATCGGGATTGAATACAACAGTCACCATGCGAACTTTCCTCCATGGGAGTAATGTCTCAAATAGTCTACGCTTTGATCGTTCCCTGGTAGACCAGTAGTAGTTTCCGATGCACGTCTGGAGGCATTCTGTAGTCTGTGGTCTATCAGAGTGTTGATGAAACACAGAAATTGCGTCGGGATTGAATACGACAGTCACCATTCGCACTTTCCTCAACGGGAGTACTGTCTCAAACAATCTACGCTTTGATCGCTTCCTGGAAGACCAATAGTAGTTTCCGATGCACATATGGTGGCATTCTGTAATGTGTAGACTATCAGAGTGTTGATGAAACACAGTAATTGCATCGGGATTGAATACAACATTCACCATGCGCACTTTCCTCCATGGGAGTAATGTCTCTAACAGTCTACGCTTTGATCGTTCCCTAGAAGACCAGTAGTAGTTTCGTATGCACATCTGGAGGCTTTCTGTACTATGTGGACTATCAGAGTGTTGATGAAACACAGAAATTGCATCCGGATTGAATACAACAGTCACCATGTGCACTTTCCTCCATGGGAGTAATGTTTCAAAGATTTTACGCTTTGATCGTCATTGGAAGACCAGTAGCAGTTTCCGATGCACATCTGGAGGCATTCTGTAATCTATGGACTATCAGAGTGTTGATGAAACACAGAAATTGCATCGGGATTGAATACAACAGTCACAATGCGCACTTTCCTCCATTGGACTAATGTCTCAAACAGTCTACGCTTTCATCGTTCCCTGGAAGACCAGTAGTAATTTTCGATGCACATCTGGAGGCATTCTGTAAAATGTGGACTATCAGAGTGTTGATGAAACACAGAAATTGCATCCGGATTGAATACAACAGTCACCATGCGCACTTTCCTCCACGAGAGTAATGTCTCAAACAATCTACGATTTGATCGTTCCCTGGAAGACCAGTAGTAGTTTCCGATGCACATCTGGTGGCATTTTGTAATGTGTAGACTATCAGGGTGTTGATGAAACACAGTAATTGCATCGGGATTGAATACAACAGTCACCATGCGCACTTTCCTCCATGGGAGAAATGTCTCTAACAGTCTACGCTTTGATCGTTCCCCAGAAGACCATTAGTAGGTTCCTATGCACATCTGGAGGCTTTCTGTACACTGTGGACTATCAGAGTGTTGATGAAACACAGAAAATGCATCGGGGTTGAATACAACAATCAACATGCGCCCTTTCCTCCATTTGAGTAATTCTCAAACAGTCTATGCTTTGATCGTTCCCTGTTAGACCTGTGGTAGTTTCCGATGCACATCTGGTGGCATTCTGTAATCTGTGGACTATCAGAGTGTTGATGAAACACAGAAATTGCATCGGGAATGAATACAACAGTCACCATGCGCAGTTTCCTCCATGGGAGTAATGTCTGAAACAGTCTACGCTTTGATTGTTAACTGGAAGACCGGTAGTAGTTTCGATTCACATCTGGGGGCTTTCCGTAATCTGTGGAATATCAGAGTGTTGATGAAACACAGAAATTGCATCGGGATTGAATACAACAGTCACCATGCGCACATTCCTCCATAAAAGTAATTTCTCAACAGTCTACGCTTTGATCGTTCCCTGGAACACCAGTAGTAGTATCCGATGCACATCTGAAGGCATTCTTTAATCTGTGGAAATTCAGAGTGTTGATGAAACACAGAAATTGCTTCGGGATTGAATACAACAGTCACCATGCGCACTTTCCTCCATGGGAGTAATGTCTCAAACAGTCTCCGCTTTGATCGTTCCCTGGAAGACCAGTAGTAGTTTCCGATGCACATCTGGTGGCATTCTGTAATCTGTGGAGTATCAGAGTGTTGATGAAACACAGAAATTGCATCTGGATTAAATACAACAGTCACCATGCGCACTTTCCTACACGGGAGTAAAGTCTCAAACAGTCTACGCTTTGATCCTTCACTGGAAGACCAGTAGTAGTTTCCGATGCACATCTGGTGGCATTCTGTAATCTGTGGACTATAAAAGTGTTGATGAAACACAGAAATTGCATCAGGATTGAATACAAGAGTCACCATCCGCACTCTCCTCCATGGGAGTAATGTCTGAAACAGTCTACGATTTGATCGTTCCCTGGAAGACCAGTAGTAGTTTCCGATGCACATCTGGTGGCATTCTGTAATCTGGGGACAATCAGAGTGTTGATGAAACTCAGAAATTGCATCGGGTTTGAATATAACAGTCAGCATGCGCACTTTCCTCCATGGGAGTAATTCTCAAACAGTCTATGATTTGATCGTTCCCAGTAAGACCAGTAGTAGTTTCCGATGCACATCTGGTGGCATTCTGTAATCTGTGGCCTATCAGCGTGTTGATGAAACACAGAAATTGCATCGGGTTTGAATATAACAGTCAGCATGCGCACTTTCCTCCATGGGAGTAATTCTCAAACAGTCTATGATTTGATCGTTCCCAGTAAGACCAGTAGTAGTTTCCGATGCACATCTGGAGGCATACTGTAATCTGTGGACTATTAGAGTGTTGATGAAACACAGAAGTTGCATCGGGATTGAATACAACAGTCACAATGCGCGAATTCCCCCATAAAAGTAATTTCTCAAACAGTATACGATTTGATCGTTCCCAGGAAGACCAGTAGTAGTTTCCGAAGAACATCTGGAATCATTGTGTAATCTGTGGACTATCAGAGTGTTGATGAAACACAGAAATTGCATCGGGATTGAATACAACAGTCACCATGCGCACTTTCCTCCATTGGAGTAATGTCTCAAACAGTCTACGCTATCATCGTTCCCTGGAAGACCAGTAGTAGTTTCCGATGCACATCTGGAGGCATTCTGTAAAATGTGGACTATCAGAGTATTGATGAAACACAGAAATTGCATCCGGATTGAATACAACAGCCACCATGCGCACTTTCCTCCACGGGAGTAATGTCTCAAACAATCTACGATTTGATCGTTCCCTGGAAGACCAGTAGTAGTTTCCGATGCACATCTGGTGGCATTCTGTAATATGTAGACTATCAGGGTGTTGATGAAACACAGTAATTGCATCGGGATTGAATACAACAGTCACCATGCGCACTTTCCTCCATGGGAGTAATGTCTCTAACAGTCTACGCTTTGATTGTTCCCCTTAAGACCAGTAGTAATTTCGTATGCACATCTGGAGGCTTTCTGTACACTGTGGGCTATCAGAGTGTTGATGGAACACAGAAATTGCGTCGGGATTGAATACAACAGTCACCATGCGCACTTATCTCCATAAAAGTAATGTCTCAAACAGTCTACGCTTTGATCGTACCCTGGAAGACCAGTAGTAGTTTCCGATGAACATCTGGCGGCATTCTGTAATCAGTGGACTATCAGAGTGTTGATGAAACACAGAAATTGCATCGGGATGGAATACATCAGTCACCATGCGCAGTTTCCTCCATTGGAGTAATTCTCAAACAGTCTATGCTTTGATCGTTCCCTGTAAGACCAGTAGTAATTTCCGATGCACATCTGGTGGCATTCCTAATCTGTGGACTATCACAGTGTTGATGAAACACAGAAATTGCATCGGGAATGAATACAACTGTAGCCATGAGCAGTTTCCTCCATGGGAGTAATGTCTCAAACAGTCTACGCTTTGATCGTTCCCTGGAAGACCAGTAGTAGTTTCCGATGCACATCTGGAGGCATTCTATAATCTGTGGACTATCAGAGTGTTGATGATACACAGAAATTGCATTCGGATTGAATACAACAGTGACCATGCGCACTTTCTTCCATGGGAGTAATGTCTCAAACAATCTACGCTTTGATCGTTCCCTGGAAGACCAGTAGTAGTTTCCGATGCTCATCTGGTGGCATTCTGTAATGTGTAGACTATCAGGGTGTTGATAAAACACAGTAATTGCATCGGGATTGAATACAACAGTCACCATGCGCACATTCCTCCTTAAAAGTAATGTCTCAAACAGTCTACGCTTTGATCGTTCCCTGGAAGACCAGTAGTAGTTTCCGATGCACATCTGGAGGCATTCTGTAATCTGTGGACTATCAGAGTGTTGATGAAACACAGAAATTGCATCGGGATTGAATACAACAGTCACCATGCGCACTTTCCTCCACGGGAGTAATGTCTCTAACAGTCTACGATTTGATCGTTCCCCAGAAGACCAGTAGTAGTTTCCTATGCACATCTAGAGGCTTTCTGCACACTGTGGACTCTCAGATTGTTGATGAAACACAGAAATTGCATCGGGGATGAATACAACAGTCTCCATGCGCAGTTTCCTCCATGGGAGTAATGTCTCAAACAGTCTACGCTTTGATCGTTCCCTGGAAGACCAGTAGTAGTTTCCGATGCACATCTGGAGGCTTTCTGTACTCTGTGTACTATCAGAGTGTTGATGAAACTCAGAAATTGCATCATGATTGAATTCAACAGTCACCATGCGCATTTTCCTCCACGGGAGGTATGTCTCGAACAGTCTACGCTTTGATCGTTCCCTGGAAGACCAGTAGTAGTTTCCGATGCACATCTGGTGGCATTCTGTAATCTGTGGCCTATGAGAGTGTTGATGAAACACAGAAATTGCCTCGGGATTGAATACAACAATCACCATGCGCACTTTCCTCCATGGGAGTAATTCTCAAACAGTCTATGCTTTGATCGTTCCCTGTAAAACCAGTAGTAGTTTCCGATGCACATCTGGAGGCATTCTGTAATCTGTGGACTATTAGAGTGTTGATGAAACACAGAAATAGCATCGGGATAGAATACAACAGTCGCCATGCGCACATTCCCCCATAAAAGTAATGTCTCAAACAGTCTACGATTTGATCGTTCCCTGGAAGACCAGTAGTAGTTTCCGATGAACATCTGGAGGCATTCTGTAATCTACGGACTATCAGAGTGTTGATGCAACACAGAAATTGCATCGGGATTGAATACAACAGTCACCATGCGGACTTTCCTCCATTGGAGTAATGTCTCAAACAGTCTACGCTTTCATAGTTCCCTGGAAGACCAGTAGTAGTTTCGTATGCACATCTGGTGGCTTTCTGTACACTGTGGACTATCAGAGTGTTGATGGAACACAGAAATTGCGTCGGGATTGAATACAACAGTCACCATGCGCACTTTCCTCCATAAAAGTAATGTCTCAAACAGTCTACGTTTTTGATCGGTCCCTGTAAGACCAGTAGTAATTTCCGATGCACATCTGGTGGCATTCTGTAATCTGTGGACTATCAGAGTGTTGATGATACACAGAAATTGCATTCGGATTGAATACAACAGTGACCATGCGCACTTTCTTCCATGGGAGTAATGTCTCAAACAATCTACGCTTTGATCGTTCCCTGGAAGACCAGTAGTAGTTTCCGATGCACATCTGGTGGCATTCTGTAATCTGTGGACTATCAGAGTATTGATGATACACAGAAATTGCATTCGGATTGAATACAACAGTGACCATGCGCACATTCTTCCATGGGAGTAATGTCTCAAACAATCTACGCTTTGATCGTTCCCTGGAAGACCAGTAGTAGTTTCCGATGCTCATCTGGTGGCATTCTGTAATGTGTAGACTATCAGGGTGTTGATGAAACACAGTAATTGCATCGGGATTGAATACAACAGTCACCATGCGCACATTCCTCCTTAAAAGTAATGTCTCAAACAGTCTACGCTTTGATCGTTCCCTGGAAGACCAGTAGTAGTTTCCGATTAATATCTGGAGGCATTCTGTATTCTGTGGAGTATCAGAGTGTTGATGAAACACAGAAATTGCATCGGGATTGAATACAACAGTCACCATGCGCACTATCCTCCATGGGAGTAATGTCTAAACAGTCTACGCTTTGATCGTTCCCTGGAAGACCAGTAGTAGTTTCCGATGCAAATCTGGAGGCATTCTGTAAATGTGGGCCATCAGAGTGTTGATGAAACACAGAAATTGCATCCGGATTGAATACAACAGTCACCATGCGCACTTTCCTCCTTGGGACTAATGTCTCAAACAGTTTACGCTTTGATCGTTAACTGGAAGACCACTAGTAGTTTCCGATGATCATCTGGAGGCATTCTGTAATATGTGGACTATCAGAGTGTTGATGAAACACAGAAATTGCATCGGGATTGAATACAACAGTCACCATGCGCACTTTCCTCCACGGGAGTAATGTCTCTAACAGTCTACGCTTTGATCGTTCCCCAGAAGACCAGTAGTAGTTTCCTATGCACATCTAGAGGCTTTCTGTACACTGTGGACTCTCAGATTGTTGATGAAACACAGAAATTGCATCGGGGATGAATACAACAGTCTCCATGCGCAGTTTCCGCCATGGGAGTAATGTCTCAAACAGTCTACGCTTTGATCGTTCCCTGGAAGACCAGTAGTAGTTTCCGATGCACATCTGGTGGCATTCTGTAATGTGTAGACTATCAGGGTGTTGATGATACACAGTAATTGCATCGGGATTGAATACAACAGTCACCATGCGCACTTTCCTCCATGGGAGTAATGTCTCTAACAGTCTACGCTTTGATTGTTCCCCTTAAGACCAGTAGTAGTTTCGTATGCACATCTGGAGGCTTTCTGTACACTGTGGGCTATCAGAGTGTTGATGGAACACAGAAATTGCGTCGGGATTGAATACAACAGTCACCATGCGCACTTTCCTCCATAAAAGTAATGTCTCAAACAGTCTACGCTTTGATCGTACCCTGGAAGAACAGTAGTAGTTTCCGATGAACATCTGGCGGCATTCTGTAATCTGTGGACTATCAGAGTGTTGATGAAACACAGAAATTGCATCGGGATTGAATACATCAGTCACCATGCGCAGTTTCCTCCATTGGAGTAATTCTCAAACAGTCTATGCTTTGATCGTTCCCTGTAAGACCAGTAGTAATTTCCGATGCACATCTGGTGGCATTCTTAATCTGTGGACTATCACAGTGTTGATGAAACACAGAAATTGCATCGGGAATGAATACAACTGTAGCCATGCGCAGTTTCTTCCATCTGAGTAATGTCTCAAACAGTCTACGCTTTGATCATTCCCTGGAAGACCAGTAGTAGTTTCCGATGCACATCTGGAGGCATTCTGTAATCTGTGGACTATCAGAGTGTTGATGATACACAGAAATTGCATTCGGATTGAATACAACAGTGACCATGCGCACTTTCTTCCATGAAAGTAATGTCTCAAACAATCTACGCTTTCATCGTTCCCTGGAAGACCAGTAGTAGTTTCCGATGCTCATCTGGTGGCATTCTGTAATGTGTAGACTATCAGGGTGTTGATAAAACACAGTAATTGCATCGGGATTGAATACAACAGTCACCATGCGCACATTCCTCCTTAAAAGTAATGTCTCAAACAGTCTACGCTTTGATCGTTCCCTGGAAGACCAGTAGTAGTTTCCGATGCACATCTGGAGGCATTCTGTAATCTGTGGACTATCAGAGTGTTGATGAAACACAGAAATTGCATCGGGATTGAATACAACAGTCACCATGCGCACTTTTCTCCATAAAAGTAATGTCTCAAACAGTCTACGCTTTGATCGTACCCTGGAAGACCAGTAGTAGTTTCCGATGAACATCTGGCGGCATTCTGTAATCAGTGGACTATCAGAGTGTTGATGAAACACAGAAATTGCATCGGGATGGAATACATCAGTCACCATGCGCAGTTTCCTCCATTGGAGTAATTCTCAAACAGTCTATGCTTTGATCGTTCCCTGTAAGACCAGTAGTAATTTCCGATGCACATCTGGTGGCATTCCTAATCTGTGGACTATCACAGTGTTGATGAAACACAGAAATTGCATCGGGAATGAATACAACTGTAGCCATGAGCAGTTTCCTCCATGGGAGTAATGTCTCAAACAATCTACGCTTTGATCGTTCCCTGGAAGACCAGTAGTAGTTTCCGATGCACATCTGGAGGCATTCTATAATCTGTGGACTATCAGAGTGTTGATGATACACAGAAATTGCATTCGGATTGAATACAACAGTGACCATGCGCACTTTCTTCCATGGGAGTAATGTCTCAAACAATCTACGCTTTGATCGTTCCCTGGAAGACCAGTAGTAGTTTCCGATGCTCATCTGGTGGCATTCTGTAATGTGTAGACTATCAGGGTGTTGATAAAACACAGTAATTGCATCGGGATTGAATACAACAGTCACCATGCGCACATTCCTCCTTAAAAGTAATGTCTCAAACAGTCTACGCTTTGATCGTTCCCTGGAAGACCAGTAGTAGTTTCCGATGCACATCTGGAGGCATTCTGTAATCTGTGGACTATCAGAGTGTTGATGAAACACAGAAATTGCATTGGGATTGAATACAACAGTCACCATGCGCACTTTCCTCCACGGGAGTAATGTCTCTAACAGTCTACGATTTGATCGTTCCCCAGAAGACCAGTAGTAGTTTCCTATGCACATCTAGAGGCTTTCTGCACACTGTGGACTCTCAGATTGTTGATGAAACACAGAAATTGCATCGGGGATGAATACAACAGTCTCCATGCGCAGTTTCCTCCATGGGAGTAATGTCTCAAACAGTCTACGCTTTGATCGTTCCCTGGAAGACCAGTAGTAGTTTCCGATGCACATCTGGAGGCTTTCTGTACTCTGTGTACTATCAGAGTGTTGATGAAACTCAGAAATTGCATCATGATTGAATACAACAGTCACCATGCGCATTTTCCTCCACGGGAGGTATGTCTCGAACAGTCTACGCTTTGATCGTTCCCTGGAAGACCAGTAGTAGTTTCCGATGCACATCTGGTGGCATTCTGTAATCTGTGGCCTATGAGAGTGTTGATGAAACACAGAAATTGCCTCGGGATTGAATACAACAATCACCATGCGCACTTTCCTCCATGGGAGTAATTCTCAAACAGTCTATGCTTTGATCGTTCCCTGTAAAACCAGTAGTGTTTTCCGATGCACATCTGGAGGCATTCTGTAATCTGTGGACTATTAGAGTGTTGATGAAACACAGAAATAGCATCGGGATAGAATACAACAGTCGCCATGCGCACATTCCCCCATAAAAGTAATGTCTCAAACAGTCTACGATTTGATCGTTCCCTGGAAGACCAGTAGTAGTTTCCGATGAACATCTGGAGGCATTCTGTAATCTACGGACTATCAGAGTGTTGATGCAACACAGAAATTGCATCGGGATTGAATACAACAGTCACCATGCGGACTTTCCTCCATTGGAGTAATGTCTCAAACAGTCTACGCTTTCATAGTTCCCTGGAAGACCAGTAGTAGTTTCGTATGCACATCTGGTGGCTTTCTGTACACTGTGGACTATCAGAGTGTTGATGGAACACAGAAATTGCGTCGGGATTGAATACAACAGCCACCATGCGCACTTTCCTCCATAAAAGTAATGTCTCAAACAGTCTACGTTTTTGATCGGTCCCTGTAAGACCAGTAGTAATTTCCGATGCACATCTGGTGGCATTCTGTAATCTGTGGACTATCAGAGTGTTGATGATACACAGAAATTGCATTCGGATTGAATACAACAGTGACCATGCGCACTTTCTTCCATGGGAGTAATGTCTCAAACAATCTACGCTTTGATCGTTCCCTGGAAGACCAGTAGTAGTTTCCGATGCACATCTGGTGGCATTCTGTAATCTGTGGACTATCAGAGTGTTGATGATACACAGAAATTGCATTCGGATTGAATACAACAGTGACCATGCGCACTTTCTTCCATGGGAGTAATGTCTCAAACAATCTACGCTTTGATCGTTCCCTGGAAGACCAGTAGTAGTTTCCGATGCTCATCTGGTGGCATTCTGTAATGTGTAGACTATCAGGGTGTTGATGAAACACAGTAATTGCATCGGGATTGAATACAACAGTCACCATGCGCACATTCCTCCTTAAAAGTAATGTCTCAAACAGTCTACGCTTTGATCGTTCCCTGGAAGACCAGTAGTAGTTTCCGATTAATATCTGGAGGCATTCTGTATTCTGTGGAGTATCAGAGTGTTGATGAAACACAGAAATTGCATCGGGATTGAATACAACAGTCACCATGCGCACTATCCTCCATGGGAGTAATGTCTAAACAGTCTACGCTTTGATCGTTCCCTGGAAGACAAGTAGTAGTTTCCGATGCAAATCTGGAGGCATTCTGTAAATGTGGGCCATCAGAGTGTTGATGAAACACAGAAATTGCATCCGCATTGAATACAACAGTCACCATGCGCACTTTCCTCCTTGGGACTAATGTCTCAAACAGTTTACGCTTTGATCGTTAACTGGAAGACCACTAGTAGTTTCCGATGATCATCTGGAGGCATTCTGTAATATGTGGACTATCAGAGTGTTGATGAAACACAGAAATTGCATCGGGATTGAATACAACAGTCACCATGCGCACTTTCCTCCACGGGAGTAATGTCTCTAACAGTCTACGCTTTGATCGTTCCACAGAAGACCAGTAGTAGTTTCCTATGCACATCTAGAGGCTTTCTGTACACTGTGGACTCTCAGATTGTTGATGAAACACAGAAATTGCATCGGGGATGAATACAACAGTCTCCATGCGCAGTTTCCGCCATGGGAGTAATGTCTCAAACAGTCTACGCTTTGATCGTTCCCTGGAAGACCAGTAGTAGTTTCCGATGCACATCTGGTGGCATTCTGTAATGTGTAGACTATCAGGGTGTTGATGATACACAGTAATTGCATCGGGATTGAATACAACAGTCACCATGCGCACTTTCCTCCATGGGAGTAATGTCTCTAACAGTCTACGCTTTGATTGTTCCCCTTAAGACCAGTAGTAGTTTCGTATGCACATCTGGAGGCTTTCTGCACACTGTGGGCTATCAGAGTGTTGATGGAACACAGAAATTGCGTCGGGATTGAATACAACAGTCACCATGCGCACTTTCCTCCATAAAAGTAATGTCTCAAACAGTCTACGCTTTGATCGTACCCTGGAAGAACAGTAGTAGTTTCCGATGAACATCTGGCGGCATTCTGTAATCTGTGGACTATCAGAGTGTTGATGAAACACAGAAATTGCATCGGGATTGAATACATCAGTCACCATGCGCAGTTTCCTCCATTGGAGTAATTCTCAAACAGTCTATGCTTTGATCGTTCCCTGTAAGACCAGTAGTAACTTCCGATGCACATCTGGTGGCATTCTTAATCTGTGGACTATCACAGTGTTGATGAAACACAGAAATTGCATCGGGAATGAATACAACTGTAGCCATGCGCAGTTTCTTCCATTTGAGTAATGTCTCAAACAGTCTACGCTTTGATCATTCCCTGGAAGACCAGTAGTAGTTTCCGATGCACATCTGGAGGCATTCTGTAATCTGTGGACTATCAGAGTGTTGATGATACACAGAAATTGCATTCGGATTGAATACAACAGTGACCATGCGCACTTTCTTCCATGAAAGTAATGTCTCAAACAATCTACGCTTTCATCGTTCCCTGGAAGACCAGTAGTAGTTTCCGATGCTCATCTGGTGGCATTCTGTAATGTGTAGACTATCAGGGTGTTGATAAAACACAGTAATTGCATCGGGATTGAATACAACAGTCACCATGCGCACATTCCTCCTTAAAAGTAATGTCTCAAACAGTCTACGCTTTGATCGTTCCCTGGAAGACCAGTAGTAGTTTCCGATTAACATCTGGAGGCATTCTGTAATCTGTGGACTATCAGAGTGTTGATGAAACACAGAAATTGCATCGGGATTGAATACAACAGTCACCATGCGCACTTTCCTCCATGTTAGTAATGTCTCAAAGAGTCTACGCTTTGATCGTTCCCTGGAAGACCAGTAGTAGTTTCCGATTAATATCTGGAGGCATTCTGTATTCTGTGGAGTATCAGAGTGTTGATGAAACACAGAAATTGCATCGGGATTGAATACAACAGTCACCATGCGCACTTTCCTCCTTGGGACTAATGTCTCAAACTGTTTACGCTTTGATCGTTAACTGGCAGACCAGTAGTAGTTTCCGATGATCATCTGGAGGCATTCTGTAATATGTGGACTATCAGAGTGTTGATGAAACACAGAAATTGCATCGGGATTGAATACAACAGTCACCATGCGCACTTTCCTCCACGGGAGTAATGTCTCTAACAGTCTACGATTTGATCGTTCCCCAGAAGACCAGTAGTAGTTTCCTATGCACATCTAGAGGCTTTCTGTACACTGTGGACTCTCAGATTGTTGATGAAACACAGAAATTGCATCGGGGATGAATACAACAGTCTCCATGCGCAGTTTCCCCCATGGGAGTAATGTCTCAAACAGTCTACGCTTTGATCGTTCCCTGGAAGACCAGTAGTAGTTTCCGATGCACATCTGGAGGCTTTCTGTACTCTGTGTACTATCAGAGTGTTGATGAAACACAGAAATTGCATCATGATTGAATACAACAGTCACCATGCGCACTTTCCTCCACGGGAGGTATGTCTCGAACAGTCTACGCTTTGATCGTTCCCCGGAAGACCAGTAGTAGTTTCCGATGCACATCTGGTGGCATTCTGTAATCTGTGGCCTATGAGAGTGTTGATGAAACACAGAAATTGCATCGGGATTGAATACAACAATCACCATGCGCACTTTCCTCCATGGGAGTAATTCTCAAACGGTCTATGCTTTGATCGTTCCCTGTAAAACCAGTAGTAGTTTCCGATGCACATCTGGAGGCATTCTGTAATCTGTGGACTATTAGAGTGTTGATGAAACACAGAAATAGCATCGGGATAGAATACAACAGTCGCCTTGCGCACATTCCCCCATAAATGTAATGTCTCAAACAGTCTACGATTTGATCGTTCCCTGGAAGACCAGTAGTAGTTTCCGATGAACATCTGGAGGCATTCTGTAATCTACGGACTATCAGAGTGTTGATGCAACACAGAAATTGCATCGGGATTGAATACAACAGTCACCATGCGCACTTTCCTCCATTGGAGTAATGTCTCAAACAGTCTACGCTTTCATAGTTCCCTGGAAGACCATTACTAGTTTCGTATGCACATCTGGAGGCTTTCTGTACACTGTGGACTATCAGAGTGTTGATGGAACACAGAAATTGCGTCGGGATTGAATACAACAGTCACCATGCGCACTTTCCTCCATAAAAGTAATGTCTCAAACAGTCTACGCTTTGATCGGTCCTGTAAGACCAGTAGTAATTTCCGATGCACATCTGGTGGCATTCGTAATCTGTGGACTATCACAGTGTTGATGAAACACAGAAATTGCATCGGGAATGAATACAACTGTAGCCATGCGCAGTTTCCTCCATGGGAGTAATGTCTCAAACAGTCTACGCTTTGATCGTTCCCTGGAAGACCAGTAGTAGTTTCCGATGCACATCTGGTGGCATTCTGTAATCTGTGGACTATCAGAGTGTTGATGATACACAGAAATTGCATTCGGATTGAATACAACAGTGACCATGCGCACTTTCTTCCATGGGAGTAATGTCTCAAACAATATACGCTTTGATCGTTCCCTGGAAGACCAGTAGTAGTTTCCGATTAATATCTGGTGGCATTCTGTATTCTGTGGAGTATCAGAGTGTTGATGAAACACAGAAATTGCATCGGGATTGAATACAACAGTCACCATGCGCACTATCCTCCATGGGAGTAATGACTAAACAGTCTACGCTTTGATCGTTCCCTGGAAGACCAGTAGTAGTTTCCGATGCAAATCTGGAGGCATTCTGTAAATGTGGGCCATCAGAGTGTTGATGAAACACAGAAATTGCATCCGGATTGAATACAACAGTCACCATGCGCACTTTCCTCCTTGGGACTAATGTCTCAAACAGTTTACGCTTTGATCGTTCCCTGGAAGACCAGTAGTAGTTTCCGATTAATATCTGGAGGCATTCTGTATTCTGTGGAGTATCAGAGTGTTGATGAAACACAGAAATTGCATCGGGATTGAATACAACAGTCACCATGCGCACTTTCCTCCACGGGAGTAATGTCTCTAACAGTCTACGCTTTGATCTTTCCCCAGAAGACCAGTAGTAGTTTCCTATGCACATCTAGAGGCTTTCTGTACACTGTGGACTCTCAGATTGTTGATGAAACACAGAAATTGCATCGGGGATGAATACAACAGTCTCCATGCGCAGTTTCCGCCATGGGAGTAATGTCTCAAACAGTCTACGCTTTGATCGTTCCCTGGAAGACCAGTAGTAGTTTCCGATGCACATCTGGAGGCTTTCTGTACTCTGTGTACTATCAGAGTGTTGATGAAACACAGAAATTGCATCATGATTGAATACAACAGTCACCATGCGCACTTTCCTCCACGGGAGGTAAGTCTCGAACAGTCTACGCTTTGATCGTTCCCTGGAAGACCAGTAGTAGTTTCCGATGCACATCTGGTGGCATTCTGTAATCTGTGGCCTATGAGAGTGTTGATGAAACACAGAAATTGCATCGGGATTGAATACAACAATCACCATGCGCACTTTCCTCCATGGGAGTAATTCTAAAACAGTCTATGCTTTGATCGTTCCCTGTAAAACCAGTAGTAGTTTCCGATGCACATCTGGAGGCATTCTGTAATCTGTGGACTATTAGAGTGTCGATGAAACACAGAAATAGCATCGGGATAGAATACAACAGTCGCCATGCGCACATTCCCCCATAAAAGTAATGTCTCAAACAGTCTACGATTTGATCGTTCCCTGGAAGACCAGTAGTAGTTTCCGATGAACATCTGGAGGCATTCTGTAATCTACGGACTATCAGAGTGTTGATGCAACACAGAAATTGCATCGGGATTGAATACAACAGTCACCATGCGCACTTTCCTCCATTGGAGTAATGTCTCAAACAGTCTACGCTTTCATAGTTCCCTGGAAGACCAGTAGTAGTTTTCGATGCACATCTGGAGGCATTCTGTATAATGTGTAGTATCAGAGTGTTGATGAAACACAGAAATTGCATCCGGATTGAATACAACAGTCACCATGCGCACTTTCCTCCATGGGAGTAATGTCTCAAACAGTTTACGCTTTGATCCTTCCCTGGAAGACCAATAGTAGTTTCCGATGAACATCTGGAGGCATTCTGTAATCTGTGGACTATCAGAGTGTTGATGAAACACAGAAATTGCATCGGGATTGAATACAACAGTCACCATGCGCACTTTCCTCCGTGGGAGTAATGTCTCTAACAGTCTACGCTTTGATCGTTCCCCAGAAGACTAGTAGTAGTTTCCTACGCACATCTAGAGGCTTTCTGTACACTGTGGACTATCAGAGTGTTGATGAAAGACAGAAATTGCATCGGGGTTGAATACAAGAGTCTCCATGCGCAGTGTCCTCCATGGGAGTAATGTCTCAAACAGTCTACGCTTTGATCGTTCCCTGGAAGACCAGTAGTAGTTTCCGATGCACATCTGGAGGCTTTCTGTACTCTGTGTACTATCAGAGTGTTGATGAAACACAGAAATTGCATCGCCATTGAATACAACAGTCACCATGCGCACTTTCCTCCATGGGAGTAATGTCTCAAACAGTTTACGCTTTGATCGTTCCCTGGAAGACCAGTAGTAGTTTCCGATGAACATCTCTAGGCATTCTGTAATCTGTGGACTATCAGAGTGTTGATGAAACACAGAAATTGCATCCCGATTGAATACAACAGTCACCATGCGCACTTTCCTCCACGGGAGTAATGTCTCTAACAGTCTACGATTTGATCGTTCCCCAGAAGACCAGTAGTAGTTTCCTATGCACATCCAGAGGCTTTCTGTACACTGTGGACTATCAGAGTGTTGATGAAACACAGAAATTGCATCGGGGATGAATACAACAGTCTCCATGCGCAGTTTCCTTCATGGGAGTAATGTCTCAAACAGTCTACGCTTTGATCGTTCAATGGAAGACCAGTAGTAGTTTCCGATGCACATCCAGAGACTTTCAGTACACTGTGGACTATCAGAGTGTTGATGAAACACAGAAATTGCATCGGGGATGAATACAACAGTCTCCATGCGCAGTTTCCTCCATGGGAGTAATGTCTCAAACAGTCTACGCTTTGATCGTTCCCTGGAAGACCAGTAGTAGTTTCCGTTGCACATCTGGAGGCATTCTGTAATCTGTGGACTATCAGAGTGTTAAAGAAACACAGAAATTGCATCGGGAATGAATACAACAGTCACCATGCGCACTTTCCTCCACGTGAGGTATGTCTCGAACAGTCTACGCTTTGATCGTTCCCTGGAAGACCAGTAGTAGTTTCCGATGCACATCTGGTGGCATTCTGTAATCTGTGGCCTATCAGAGTGTTGATGAAACACAGAAATTGCATCGGGATTGAATACAACAATCACCATGCGCACTTTCCTCCATGGGAGTAATTCTCAAACAGTCTATGCTTTGATCGTTCACTGTAAGACCAGTAGTAGTTTCCGATGCACATCTGGAGGCATTCTGTAATCTGTAAACTATTAGAGTGTTGATGAAACACAGAAATTGCATCGGGATTGAATACAACAATCGCCATGCGCACATTCCCCCATAAAAGTAATGTCTCAAACAGTCTACGATTTGATCGTTCCCTGGAAGACCAGTAGTAGTTACCGATGAACATCTATAGGCATTCTGTAATCTATGGACTATCAGAGTGTTGATGAAACACAGAAATTGCATCGGGATTGAATACAACAGTCACCATGCGCACTTTCCTCCATTGGAGTAATGTCTCAAACAGTCTACGCTTTCATAGTTCCCTGGAAGACCAGTAGTAGTTTTCGATGCACATCTGGAGGCATTCTGTAAAATGTGTAGTATCAGAGTGTTGATGAAACACAGAAATTGCATCCGGATTGAATACAACAGTCACCATGCGCACTTTCCTCCACGGGAGTAATGTCTCAAACAAACTACGATTTGATCGTTCCCTGGAAGACCAGTAGTAGTTTCCGATGAACATCTCTAGGCATTCTGTAATCTGTGGACTATCAGAGTGTTGATGAACCACAGAAATTGCATCCCGATTGAATACAACAGTCACCATGTGCACTTTCCTCCACGGGAGTAATTTCTCTAACAGTCTACGCTTTGATCGTTCCCCAGAAGACCAGTAGTAGTTTCCTATGCACATCCAGAGGCTTTCTGTACACTGTGGACTATCAGAGTGTTGATGAAACACAGAAATTGCATCGGGGATGAATACAACAGTCTCCATGCGCAGTTTCCTCCATGGGAGTAATGTCTCAAACAGTCTACGCTTTGATCGTTCCCTGGAAGACCAGTGGTAGTTTCCTATGCACATCTGGAGGCTTTCTGTACACTGTGGACTATCAGAGTGTTGATGAAACCCAGAAATGGCATCGGGGTTGAATACAACAGTCTCCTTGCGCAATTTCCTCCATGGGAGTAATGTCTCAAACAGTCTACGCTTTGACCGTTCCCTGGAAGACCAGTAGTAGTTTACGATGAACATCTGGAGGCATTCTGTAATCTGTGGACTATCAGAATGTTGATGAAACACAGAAATTGCATCGGGATTGAATACAAAAGTCACCATGCGCACTTTCCTCCATTTTAGTAATGTCTCTAAGAGCCCAATCTTTGATCGTTCCCTGGAAGACCAGTAGTAGTTTCCGATGCACATCTGGAGGCTTTCTGTACTCTGTGGACTATCAGAGTGTTGATGAAACACAGAAATTGCATCGCGATTGAATACAACAGTCACCATGCGCACTTTCCTCCATGGGAGTAATGTCTGAAATAGTCTACACTTCGATCGTTCCCTGGAAGACCAGTAGTAGTTTCTGATGCACATCTGGAGGCATTCTGTAATCTGTGGAGTATCAGAGTGTTGATGAAACACAGAAATTGCATCGGGATTGAATACAACAGTCACCATGCGCACTTTCCTCCACGGGAGTAGTGTCTCAAACAGTCTATTCTTTGATCGTTCCCTGGAAGACCAGTAGTAGTTCCGATGCACATCTGGTGGCATTCTGTAATCTGTGGACTATCAGAGTGTTAAGGAAACACAGAAATTGCATCGGGAATGAATACAACAGTCACCATGCGCACTTTCCTCCACGGGAGGTATGTCTCGAACAGTCTACGCTTTGATCGTTCCCTGGAAGACCAGTAGTAGTTTCCGATGCACATCTGGTGGCATTCTGTAATCTGTGGACTATCAGAGTGATGATGAAACCCAGAAATTGCATCCCGATTGAATACAACACTCACCATGCGCACTTTCCTCCATGGGAGTAATGTCTCTAACAGTCTACGCTTTGATCGTTCCCTGGAAGACCAGTAGTAGTTTCCGATTAACATCTGGATGCATTCTGTATTCTGTGGAGTATCAGAGTGTTGATGAAACACAGAAATTGCATCGGGATTGAATACAACAGTCACCATGCGCACTTTCCTCCACGGGTGTAATGTCTCTTACAGTCTACGCTTTGATCGTTTCCCAGAAGACCAGTAGTAGTTTCCTATGCACATCCAGAGACTTTCTGTACACTGTGGACTATCAGAGTGTTGATGAAACACAGAAATTGCATCGGGGATGAATACAACAGTCTCCATGCGCAGTTTCCTCCATGGGAGTAATGTCTCAAACAGTCTACGCTTTGATCGTTCCCTGGAAGACCAGTAGTAGTTTCCGATGCACATCTGGTGGCATTCTGTAATCTGTGGACTATCAGAGTGTTAAAGAAACACAGAAATTGCATCGGGAATGAACACAACAGTCACCATGCGCACTTTCCTCCACGGGAGGTATGTCTCGAACAGTCTACGCTTTGATCGTTCCCTGGAAGACCAGTAGTAGTTTCCGATGCACATCTGGTGGCATTCCGTAATCTGTGGCCTATCAGAGTGTTGATGAAACACAGAAATTGCATCGGGATTGAATACAACAATCACCATGCGCACTTTCCTCCATGGGAGTAATTCTCAAACAGTCAATGCTTTGATCGTTCAATGTAAGACCAGTAGTAGTTTCCGATGCACATCTGGAGAATTTCTGTAATCTGTGGACTATTAGAGTGTTGATGAAACACAGAAATTGCATCGGGATTGAATACAACAGTCGCCATGCGCACAGTCCCCCATAAAAGTAATGTCTCAAACAGTCTACGATTTGATCGTTCCCTGGAAGACCAGTAGTAGTTTCCGATGAACATCTGGAGGCATTCTGTAATCTATGGACTATCAGAGTGTTGATGAAACACAGAAATTGCATCGGGATTGAATACAACAGTCACCATGCGCACTTCCCTCCATTGGAGTAATGTCTCAAACAGTCTACGCTTTCATAGTACCCTGGAAGACCAGTAGTAGTTTTCGATGCACATCTGGAGGCATTCTGTAAAATGTGTAGTATCAGAGTGTTGATAAAACACAGAAATTGCATCCGGATTGAATACAACAGTCACCATGCGCACTTTCCTCCATGGGAGTAATGTCTCAAACAAACTACGATTTGATCGTTCCCTGGAAGACCAGTAGTAGTTTCCGATGCACATCTGGTGGCATTCTGTAATGTGTAGACTATCAGGGTGTTAATGAAACACAGTAATTGCATCGGGATTGAATACAACAGTCACCATGCGCACTTTCGTCCATGGGAGTAATCTCTCTAACAGTCTACGCTTTGATCGTTCCCCAGAAGACCAGTAGTAGTTTCCTATGCACATCTGGAGGCTTTCTGTACACTGTGGACTAACAGAGTGTTGATGAAACACAGAAATTGCATCGGGGTTGAATACAACAGTCTCCTTGCGCAGTTTCCTCCATGGGAGTAATGTCTCAAACAGTCTACGCTTTGATCGTTCCCTGGAAGACCAGTAGTAGTTTACGATGAACATCTGGAGGCATTCTGTAATCTGTGGACTATCAGAATGTTGATGAAACACAGAAATTGCATCGGGATTGAATACAAAAGTCACCATGCGCACTTTCCTCCATTTTAGTAATGTCTCTAAGAGTCCACGCTTTGATCGTTCCCTGGAAGACCAGTAGTAGTTTCCGATGCACATCTGGAGGCTTTCTGTACTCTGTGGACTATCAGAGTGTTGATGAAACACAGAAATTGCACCGCGATTGAATACAACAGTCACCATGCGCACTTTCTTCCATGGGAGTAATGTCTCAAATAGTCTACACTTTAATCGTTCCCTGGAAGACCAGTAGTAGTTTCCGATGCACATCTGGAGGCATTCTGCAATCTGTGGAGTATCAGAGTGTTGATGAAACACAGAAATTGCATCGGGATTGAATACAAAAGTCACCATGCGCACTTTCCTCCATTGGAGTAATGTCTCAAACAGTCTACGCTTTCATAGTTCCCTGGAAGACCAGTAGTAGTTTCCGATGCACATCAGGTGACATTCTGTAATCTGTGGACTATCAGAGTGTTAAAGAAACACAGAAATTGCATCGGGAATGAATACAACAGTCGCCATGCGCACTTTCCTCCACAGGTGGTATGTCTCGAACAAACTACGATTTGATCGTTCCCTGGAAGACCAGTAGCAGTTTCCGATGCACATCTGGTGGCATTCTGTAATGTGTAGACTATCAGGGTGTTAATGAAACGCAGTAATTGCATCGGGATTGAATACAACAGTCACCAAGCGCACTTTCCTCCATGGGAGTAATCTCTCTAACAGTCTACGCTTTGATCGTTATCCAGAAGACCAGTAGTAGTTTCCTATGCACATCTGAAGGCTTTCTGTACACTGTGGACTATCAGAGTGTTGATGAAACACTGAAATAGCATCGGGGTTGAATACAACAGTCTCCTTGCGCAGTTTCCTCCATGGGAGTGATGTCTCAAACAGTCTACGCTTTGATCGTTCCCTGGAAGAACAGTAGTAGTTTCCGATGCACATCTGGGGCTTTCTGTAATCTGTGGACTATCAGAGTGTTGATGAAACACAGAAATTGCATCGGGATTGTATACAACAGTCACCATGCGCACTTTCCTCCATGGGAGTAATGTCTCAAACAGTTTACGCTTTGATCGTTCCCTGGAAGACCAGTAGTTGTTTCCGATGAACATCTGGAGGCATTCTGTAATCTGTGGACTATCAGAGTGTTGATGAAACACAGAAATTGCAACGGGATTGAATACAACAGTCACCATGCGCACTTTCCTCCATGGGAGTAATGTCTCTAACAGTCTACGCTTTGATCGTTCCCCAGAAGACCAGTAGTAGTTTCCTATGCACATCTAGAGGCTTTCTGTACACTGTGGACTATCAGAGTGTTGATGAAAGACAGAAATTGCATCGGGGTTGAATACAAGAGTCTCCATGCGCAGTGTCCTCCATGGGAGTAATGTCTCAAACAGTTAACGCTTTGATCGTTCCCTGGAAGACCAGTCGTAGTTTCCGATGCACATCTGGAGGCAATCTGTAATCTGTGGACCATCAGAGTGTTGATGAAACACAGAAATTGCATCGGGATTGAATACAACAGTCACCATGCGCACTTTCCTCCAAGTTAGTAATGTCTCAAAGAGTCTACGCTTTGATCGTTCCCTGGAAGACCAGTAGTAGTTTCCGATTAACATCTGGAGGCATTCTCTATTCTGTGGAGTGTCACAGTGTTGATGAAACACAGAAATTGCATCGGGATTGAATACAACAGTCACCATGCGCACTATCCTCCATGGGAGTAATGTCTAAACAGTCTACGCTTTGATCGTTCCCTGAAAGACCAGTAGTAGTTTCCGATGCACATCTGGTGGCATTCTGTAATATGTAGACTATCAGGGTGTTAATGAAACACAGGAATTGCATCGGGATTGAATACAACAGTCACCATGCGCACTTTCCTCCATGGGAGTAATCTCTCTAACAGTCTACGCTTTGATCGTTCCCCAGAAGACCAGTAGTAGTTTCCTATGCACATCTGGAGGCTTTCTGTACACTGTGGACTATCAGAGTGTAGATGAAACACAGAATATGCATCGGGGTAGACTACAACAGTCTCCTTGCGCAGTTTCCTCCATGGGAGTAATGTCTCAAACGGTCTACGCTTTGATCGTTCCCTGGAAGACCAGTAGTAGTTTACGATGAACATCTGGAGGCATTCTGTAATCTGTGGACTATCAGAATGTTGATGAAACACAGAAATTGCATCGGGGATGAATACAACAGTCTCCATGCGCAGTTTCCTCCATGGGAGTAATGTCTCAAACAGTCTACGCTTTGATCGTTCCCTGGAAGACCAGTAGTAGTTTCCGATGCACATCTGGAGGCTTTCTGTACTCTGTGTACTATCAGAGTGTTGATGAAACACAGAAATTGCATCGCGATTGAAAACAATAGTCACCATGCGCACTTTCCTCCATGGGAGTAATGTCTCAAATAGTCTACACTTTGATCGTTCCCTGGAAGACCAGTAGTAGTTTCCGATGCACATCTGGAGGCATTCTGTAATCTGTGGAGGATCAGAGTGTTGATGAAACACAGAAATTGCATCGGGATTGAATACAACAGTCACCAAAGCGCACTTTCCTCCACGGGAGTAGTGTCTCTAACAGTCTATTCTTTGATCGTTCCCTGGTAGACCAGTAGTAGTTTACGATGAACATCTGGAGGCATTCTGTAATCTGTGGACTATCAGAATGTTGATGAAACACAGAAATTGCATCGGGATTGAATACAAAAGTCACCATGCGCACTTTCCTCCATTTTAGTAATGTCTCTAAGAGCCCAATCTTTGATCGTTCCCTGGAAGACCAGTAGTAGTTTCCGATGCACATCTGGAGGCTTTCTGTACTCTGTGGACTATCAGAGTGTTGATGAAACACAGAAATTGCATCGCGATTGAATACAACAGTCACCATGCGCACTTTCCTCCATGGGAGTAATGTCTGAAATAGTCTACACTTCGATCGTTCCCTGGAAGACCAGTAGTAGTTTCTGATGCACATCTGGAGGCATTCTGTAATCTGTGGAGTATCAGAGTGTTGATGAAACACAGAAATTGCATCGGGATTGAATACAACAGTCACCATGCGCACTTTCCTCCACGGGAGTAGTGTCTCAAACAGTCTATTCTTTGATCGTTCCCTGGAAGACCAGTAGTAGTTCCGATGCACATCTGGTGGCATTCTGTAATCTGTGGACTATCAGAGTGTTAAGGAAACACAGAAATTGCATCGGGAATGAATACAACAGTCACCATGCGCACTTTCCTCCACGGGAGGTATGTCTCGAACAGTCTACGCTTTGATCGTTCCCTGGAAGACCTGTAGTAGTTTCCGATGCACATCTGGTGGCATTCTGTAATCTGTGGACTATCAGAGTGATGATGAAACCCAGAAATTGCATCGGGATTGAATACAACAGTCACCATGCGCACTTTCCTCCATTGGAGTAATGTCTCAAACAGTCTACGCTTTCATAGTTCCCTGGAAGACCAGTAGTAGTTTTCGATGCACATCTGGAGGCATTCTGTAAAATGTGTAGTATCAGAGTGTTGATGAAACACAGAAATTGCATCCGGATTGAATACAACAATCACCATGCGCACTTTCCTCCACGGGAGTAATGTCTCAAACAAACTACGATTTGATCGTTCCCTGGAAGACCAGTAGTAGTTTCCGATGAACATCTCTAGGCATTCTGTAATCTGTGGACTATCAGAGTGTTGATGAACCACAGAAATTGCATCCCGATTGAATACAACAGTCACCATGTGCACTTTCCTCCACGGGAGTAATGTCTCTAACAGTCTACGCTTTGATCGTTCCCCAGAAGACCAGTAGTAGTTTCCTATGCACATCCAGAGGCTTTCTGTACACTGTGGACTATCAGAGTGTTGATGAAACACAGAAATTGCATCGGGGATGAATACAACAGTCTCCATGCGCAGTTTCCTCCATGGGAGTAATGTCTCAAACAGTCTACGCTTTGATCGTTCCCTGGAAGACCAGTAGTAGTTTCCTATGCACATCTGGAGGCTTTCTGTACACTGTGGACTATCAGAGTGTTGATGAAACACAGAAATGGCATCGGGGTTGAATACAACAGTCTCCTTTGCGCAATTTCCTCCATGGGAGTAATGTCTCAAACAGTCTACGCTTTGACCGTTCCCTGGAAGACCAGTAGTAGTTTACGATGAACATCTGGAGGCATTCTGTAATCTGTGGACTATCAGAATGTTGATGAAACACAGAAATTGCATCGGGATTGAATACAAAAGTCACCATGCGCACTTTCCTCCATTTTAGTAATGTCTCTAAGAGCCCAATCTTTGATCGTTCCCTGGAAGACCAGTAGTAGTTTCCGAAGCACATCTGGAGGCTTTCTGTACTCTGTGGACTATCAGAGTGTTGATGAAACACAGAAATTGCATCGCGATTGAATACAACAGTCACCATGCGCACTTTCCTCCATGGGAGTAATGTCTGAAATAGTCTACACTTCGATCGTTCCCTGGAAGACCAGTAGTAGTTTCTGATGCACATCTGGAGGCATTCTGTAATCTGTGGAGTATCAGAGTGTTGATGAAACACAGAAATTGCATCGGGATTGAATACAACAGTCACCATGCGCACTTTCCTCCACGGGAGTAGTGTCTCAAACAGTCTATTCTTTGATCGTTCCCTGGAAGACCAGTAGTAGTTCCGATGCACATCTGGTGGCATTCTGTAATCTGTGGACTATCAGAGTGTTAAGGAAACACAGAAATTGCATCGGGAATGAATACAACAGTCACCATGCGCACTTTCCTCCACGGGAGGTATGTCTCGAACAGTCTACGCTTTGATCGTTCCCTGGAAGACCAGTAGTAGTTTCCGATGCACATCTGGTGGCATTCTGTAATCTGTGGACTATCAGAGTGATGATGAAACCCAGAAATTGCATCCCGATTGAATACAACACTCACCATGCGCAATTTCCTCCATGGGAGTAATGTCCCAAACAGTCAACGATTTGATCGTTCCCTGGAAGACCAGTAGCATTTTCCGATGCACACTTAGTGGCATTCTGTAATCTGTGGACTATCAGAGAGTTGATGAAACACAGAAATTGCGTCGGGAATGAATACAACAGTCACCATGCGCACTTTCCTCCATGGGAGTAATGTCTCAAATAGTCTACGCTTTGATCGTTCCCTGGAAGACCAGTAGTAGTTTCCGATGCACATCTGGAGGCATTCTGTAACCTGTGGACTATCAGAGTGTTGATGAAACACAGAAATTGCAACGGGATTGAATACAACAGTCACCATGCGCACTTTCCTCCACGGTAGTAATGTCTCAAACAGTCTACGCTGTGATCGTTCCCTGGAAGACCAGTAGTAGTTTCCGATGAACATCTGGCGGCATTCTGTAATCTGTGGACTATCAGAGTGTTGATGAAACACAGAAATTGCATCGGGATTGAATACAACAGTCACCATGCGCACTTTCCTCCATGGGAGTAATGTCTCTAACAGTCTACGCTTTGATCGTTCCCTGGAAGACCAGTAGTAGTTTCCGATTAACATCTGGATGCATTCTGTATTCTGTGGAGTATCAGAGTGTTGATGAAACACAGAAATTGCATCGGGATTGAATACAACAGTCACCATGCGCACTTTCCTCCACGGGTGTAATGTCTCTTACAGTCTACGCTTTGATCGTTTCCCAGAAGACCAGTAGTAGTTTCCTATGCACATCCAGAGACTTTCTGTACACTGTGGACTATCAGAGTGTTGATGAAACACAGAAATTGCATCGGGGATGAATACAACAGTCTCCATGCGCAGTTTCCTCCATGGGAGTAATGTCTCAAACAGTCTACGCTTTGATCGTTCCCTGGAAGACCAGTAGTAGTTTCCGATGCACATCTGGTGGCATTCTGTAACCTGTGGACTATCAGAGTGTTAAAGAAACACAGAAATTGCATCGGGAATGAATACAACAGTCACCATGCGCACTTTCCTCCACGGGAGGTATGTCTCGAACAGTCTACGCTTTGATCGTTCCCTGGAAGACCAGTAGTAGTTTCCGATGCACATCTGGTGGCATTCCGTAATCTGTGGCCTATCAGAGTGTTGATGAAACACAGAAATTGCATCGGGATTGAATACAACAATCACCATGCGCACTTTCCTCCATGGGAGTAATTCTCAAACAGTCAATGCTTTGATCGTTCAATGTAAGACCAGTAGTAGTTTCCGATGCACATCTGGAGAATTTCTGTAATCTGTGGACTATTAGAGTGTTGATGAAACACAGAAATTGCATCGGGATTGAATACAACAGTCGCCATGCGCACAGTCCCCCATAAAAGTAATGTCTCAAACAGTCTACGATTTGATCGTTCCCTGGAAGACCAGTAGTAGTTTCCGATGAACATCTGGAGGCATTCTGTAATCTATGGACTATCAGAGTGTTGATGAAACACAGAAATTGCATCGGGATTGAATACAACAGTCACCATGCGCACTTCCCTCCATTGGAGTAATGTCTCAAACAGTCTACGCTTTCATAGTACCCTGGAAGACCAGTAGTAGTTTCCGATGCACATCTGGAGGCATTCTGTAAAATGTGTAGTATCAGAGTGTTGATGAAACACAGAAATTGCATCCGGATTGAATACAACAGTCACCATGCGCACTTTCCTCCATGGGAGTAATGTCTCAAACAAACTATGATTTGATCGTTCCCTGGAAGACCAGTAGTAGTTTCCGATGCACATCTGGTGGCATTCTGTAATGTGTAGACTATCAGGGTGTTAATGAAACACAGTAATTGCATCGGGATTGAATACAACAGTCACCATGCGCACTTTCGTCCATGGGAGTAATCTCTCTAACAGTCTACGCTTTGATCGTTCCCCAGAAGACCAGTAGTAGTTTCCTATGCACATCTGGAGGCTTTCTGTACACTGTGGACTAACAGAGTGTTGATGAAACACAGAAATTGCATCGGGGTTGAATACAACAGTCTCCTTGCGCAGTTTCCTCCATGGGAGTAATGTCTCAAACAGTCTACGCTGTGATCGTTCCCTGGAAGACCAGTAGTAGTTTCCGATGAACATCTGGCGGCATTCTGTAATCTGTGGACTATCAGAGTGTTGATGAAACACAGAAATTGCATCGGGATTGAATACAACAGTCACCATGCGCACTTTCCTCCATATGAGTAATGTCTCTAACAGTCTACGCTTTGATCGTTCCCTGGAAGACCAGTAGTAGTTTCCGATTAACATCTGGAGGCATTCTGTATTCTGTGGAGTATCAGAGTGTTGATGAAACACAGAAATTGCATCGGGATTGAATACAACAGTCACCATGCGCACTTTCCTCCACGGGTGTAATGTCTCTTACAGTCTACGCTTTGATCGTTTCCCAGAAGACCAGTAGTAGTTTCCTATGCACATCCAGAGACTTTCTGTACACTGTGGACTATCAGAGTGTTGATGAAACACAGAAATTGCATCGGGGATGAATACAACAGTCTCCATGCGCAGTTTCCTCCATGGGAGTAATGTCTCAAACAGTCTACGCTTTGATCGTTCCCTGGAACACCAGTAGTAGTTTCCGATGCACATCTGGTGGCATTCTGTAATCTGTGGACTATCAGAGTGTTAAAGAAACACAGAAATTGCATCGGGAATGAATACAACAGTCACCATGCGCACTTTCCTCCACGGGAGGTATGTCTCGAACAGTCTACGCTTTGATCGTTCCCTGGAAGACCAGTAGTAGTTTCCGATGCACATCTGGTGGCATTCCGTAATCTGTGGCCTATCAGAGTGTTGATGAAACACAGAAATTGCATCGGGATTGAATACAACAATCACCATGCGCACTTTCCTCCATGGGAGTAATTCTCAAACAGTCAATGCTTTGATCGTTCAATGTAAGACCAGTAGTAGTTTCCGATGCACATCTGGAGAATTTCTGTAATCTGTGGACTATTAGAGTGTTGATGAAACACAGAAATTGCATCGGGATTGAATACAACAGTCGCCATGCGCACAGTCCCCCATAAAAGTAATGTCTCTAACAGTCTACGCTTTGATCGTTCCCCAGAAGACCAGTAGTAGTTTCCTATGCACATCTAGAGGCTTTCTGTACACTGTGGACTATCAGAGTGTTGATGAAAGACAGAAATTGCATCGGGGTTGAATACAAGAGTCTCCATGCGCAGTGTCCTCCATGGGAGTAATGTCTCAAACAGTTAACGCTTTGATCGTTCCCTGGAAGACCAGTCGTAGTTTCCGATGCACATCTGGAGGCAATCTGTAATCTGTGGACCATCAGAGTGTTGATGAAACACAGAAATTGCATCGGGATTGAATACAACAGTCACCATGCGCACTTTCCTCCAAGTTAGTAATGTCTCAAAGAGTCTACGCTTTGATCGTTCCCTGGAAGACCAGTAGTAGTTTCCGATTAACATCTGGAGGCATTCTCTATTCTGTGGAGTGTCACAGTGTTGATGAAACACAGAAATTGCATCGGGATTGAATACAACAGTCACCATGCGCACTATCCTCCATGGGAGTAATGTCTAAACAGTCTACGCTTTGATCGTTCCCTGAAAGACCAGTAGTAGTTTCCGATGCACATCTGGTGGCATTCTGTAATATGTAGACTATCAGGGTGTTAATGAAACACAGTAATTGCATCGGGATTGAATACAACAGTCAACATGCGCACTTTCCTCCATGGGAGTAATCTCTCTAACAGTCTACGCTTTGATCGTTCCCCAGAAGACCAGTAGTAGTTTCCTATGCACATCTGGAGGCTTTCTGTACACTGTGGACTATCAGAGTGTAGATGAAACACAGAATATGCATCGGGGTAGACTACAACAGTCTCCTTGCGCAGTTTCCTCCATGGGAGTAATGTCTCAAACGGTCTACGCTTTGATCGTTCCCTGGAAGACCAGTAGTAGTTTACGATGAACATCTGGAGGCATTCTGTAATCTGTGGACTATCAGAATGTTGATGAAACACAGAAATTGCATCGGGGATGAATACAACAGTCTCCATGCGCAGTTTCCTCCATGGGAGTAATGTCTCAAACAGTCTACGCTTTGATCGTTCCCTGGAAGACCAGTAGTAGTTTCCGATGCACATCTGGAGGCTTTCTGTACTCTGTGTACTATCAGAGTGTTGATGAAACACAGAAATTGCATCGCGATTGAAAACAATAGTCACCATGCGCACTTTCCTCCATGGGAGTAATGTCTCAAATAGTCTACACTTTGATCGTTCCCTGGAAGACCAGTAGTAGTTTCCGATGCACATCTGGAGGCATTCTGTAATCTGTGGAGGATCAGAGTGTTGATGAAACACAGAAATTGCATCGGGATTGAATACAACAGTCACCAAAGCGCACTTTCCTCCACGGGAGTAGTGTCTCTAACAGTCTATTCTTTGATCGTTCCCTGGTAGACCAGTAGTAGTTTCCGATGCACATCTGGTGACATTCTGTAATCTGTGGACTATCAGAGTGTTAAAGAAACACAGAAATTGCATCGGGAATGAATACAACAGTCACCATGCGCACTTTCCTCCACGTGAGGTATGTCTCGAACAGTCTACGCTTTGATCGCCCCTGGAAGACCAGTAGTAGTTTCCGATGCACATCTGGTGGCATTCTGTAATCTGTGGCCTATCAGAGTGTTGATGAAACACAGAAATTGCATCGGGATTGAATACAACAATCACCATGCGCACTTTCCTCCATGGGTGTAATTCTCAAACAGTCTATGCTTTGATCGTTCACTGTAAGACCAGTAGTAGTTTCCGATGCACATCTGGAGGCATTCTGTAATCTGTAAACTATTAGAGTGTTGATGAAACACAGAAATTGCATCGGGATTGAATACAACAATCGCCATGCGCACATTCCCCCATAAAAGTAATGTCTCAAACAGTCTACGATTTGATCGTTCCCTGGAAGAACAGTAGTAGTTTCCGATGAACATCTATAGGCATTCTGTAATCTATGCACTATCAGAGTGTTGATGAAACACAGAAATTGCATCGGGATTGAATACAACAGTCACCATGCGCACTTTCCTCCATTGGAGTAATGTCTCAAACAGTCTACGCTTTCATAGTTCCCTGGAAGACCAGTAGTAGTTTTCGATGCACATCTGGAGGCATTCTGTAAAATGTGTAGTATCAGAGTGTTGATGAAACACAGAAATTGCATCCGGATTGAATACAACAGTCACCATGCGCACTTTCCTCCACGGGAGTAATGTCTCAAACAAACTACGATTTGATCGTTCCCTGGAAGACCAGTAGTAGTTTCCGATGAACATCTCTAGGCATTCTGTAATCTGTATACTATCAGAGTGTTGATGAAACACAGAAATTGCATCCCGATTGAATACAACAGTCACCATGTGCACTTTCCTCCACGGGAGTAATGTCTCTAACAGTCTACGCATTGATCGTTCCCCAGAAGACCAGTAGTAGTTTCCTATGCACATCCAGAGGCTTTCTGTACACTGTGGACTATCAGAGTGTTGATGAAACACAGAAATTGCATCGGGGATGAATACAACAGTCTCCATGCGCAGTTTCCTCCATGGGAGTAATGTCTCAAACAGTCTACGCTTTGATCGTTCCCTGGAAGACCAGTAGTAGTTTCCTATGCACATCTGGAGGCTTTCTGTACACTGTGGACTATCAGAGTGTTGATGAAACACAGAAATGGCATCGGGGTTGAATACAACAGTCTCCTTGCGCAGTTTCCTCCATGGGAGTAATGTCTCAAACAGTCTACGCTTTGACCGTTCCCTGGAAGACCAGTAGTAGTTTACGATGAACATCTGGAGGCTTTCTGTACTCTGTGGACTATCAGAGTGTTGATGAAACACAGAAATTGCATCGCGATTGAATACAACAGTCACCATGCGCACTTTCCTCCATGGGAGTAATGTCTGAAATAGTCTACACTTCGATCGTTCCCTGAAAGACCAGTAGTAGTTTCTGATGCACATCTGGAGGCATTCTGTAATCTGTGGAGTATCAGAGTGTTGATGAAACACAGAAATTGCATCGGGATTGAATACAACAGTCACCATGCGCACTTTCCTCCACGGGAGTAGTGTCTCAAACAGTCTATTCTTTGATCGTTCCCTGGAAGACCAGTAGTAGTTCCGATGTACATCTGGTGGCATTCTGTAATCTGTGGACTATCAGAGTGTTAAGGAAACACAGAAATTGCATCGGGAATGAATACAACAGTCACCATGCGCACTTTCCTCCACGGGAGGTATGTCTCGAACAGTCTACGCTTTGATCGTTCCCTGGAAGACCAGTAGTAGTTTCCGATGCACATCTGGTGGCATTCTGTAATCTGTGGACTATCAGAGTGATGATGAAACCCAGAAATTGCATCCTGATTGAATACAACACTCACCATGCACACTTTCCTTCATGGGAGTAATGTCCCAAACAGTCAACGCTTTGATCGTTCCCTGGAAGACCAGTAGCATTTTCCGATGCACATTTAGTGGCATTCTGTAATCTGTGGACTATGAGAGAGTTGATGAAACACAGAAATTGCGTCGGGAATGAATACAACAGTCACCATGCGCACTTTCCTCCATGGGAGTAATGTCTCAAATAGTCTACGCTTTGATCGTTCCCTGGAAGACCAGTAGTAGTTTCCGATGCACATCTGGAGGCATTCTGTAATCTGTGGACTATCAGAGTGTTGATGAAACACAGATATTGCAACGGGATTGAATACAACAGTCACCATGCGCACTTTCCTCCACGGTAGTAATGTCTCAAACAGTCTACGCTGTGATCGTTCCCTGGAAGACCAGTAGTAGTTTCCGATGAACATCTGGCGGCATTCTGTAATCTGTGGACTATCAGAGTGTTGATGAAACACAGAAATTGCATCAGGATTGAATACAACAGTCACCATGCGCACTTTCCTCCATGGGAGTAATGTCTCTAACAGTCTACGCTTTGATCGTTCCCTGGAAGACCAGTAGTAGTTTCCGATTAACATCTGGAGGCATTCTGTATTCTGTGGAGTATCAGAGTGTTGATGAAACACAGAAATTGCATCGGGATTGAATACGACAGTCACCATGCGCACTTTCCTCCACGGGTGTAATGTCTCTAACAGTCTACGCTTTGATCGTTCCCCAGAAGACCAGTAGTAGATTCCTATGCACATCCAGAGACTTTCTGTACACTGTGGACTATCAGAGTGTTGATGAAACACAGAAATTGCATCGGGGATGAATACAACAGTCTCCATGCGCAGTTTCCTCCATGGGAGTAATGTCTCAAACAGTCTACGCTTTGATCGTTCCCTGGAAGACCAGTAGTAGTTTCCGATGCACATCTGGTGGCATTCTGTAATCTGTGGACTATCAGAGTGTTAAAGAAATACAGAAATTGCATCGGGAATGAATACAACAGTCACCATGTGCACTTTCCTCCACGGGAGGTATGTCTCGAACAGTCTACGCTTTGATCGTTCCCTGGAAGACCAGTAGTAGTTTCGGATGCACATCTGGTGGCATTCCGTAATCTGTGGCCTATCAGAGTGTTGATGAAACACAGAAATTGCATCGGGATTGAATACAACAATCACCATGCGCACTTTCCTCCATGGGAGTAATTCTCAAACAGTCTATGCTTTGATCGTTCAATGTAAGACCAGTAGTAGTTTCCGATGCACATCTGGAGAATTTCTGTAATCTGTGGACTATTAGAGTGTTGATGAAACACAGAAATTGCATCGGGATTGAATACAACAGTCGCCATGCGCACAGTCCCCCATAAAAGTAATGTCTCAAACAGTCTACGATTTGATCGTTCCCTGGAAGACCAGTAGTAGTTTCCGATGAACATCTGGAGGCATTCTGTAATCTGTGGACTATCAGAGTGTTGATGAAACACAGAAATTGCATCGGGATTGAATACAACAGTCACCATGCGCACTTTCCTCCATTGGAGTAATGTCTCATACAGTCTACGTTTTCATAGTTCCCTGGAAGACCAGTAGTAGTTTTCGATGCACATCTGGAGGCATTCTGTAAAATGTGTAGTATCAGAGTGTTGATGAAACACAGAAATTGCATCCGGATTGAATGCAACAGTCACCATGTGCACTTTCCTCCATGGGAGTAATGTCTCAAACAAACTACGATTTGATCGTTCCCTGGAAGACCAGTAGTAGTTTCCGATGCACATCTGGTGGGATTCTGTAATGTGTAAACTATCAGGGTGTTAATCAAACATAGTAATTGCATCGGGATTGAATACAACAGTCACCATGCGCACTTTCGTCCATGGGAGTAATCTCTCTAACAGTCTACGCTTTGATCGTTCCCCAGAAGACCAGTAGTAGTTTCCTATGCACATCTGGAGGCTTTCTGTACACTGTGGACTAACAGAGTGTTGATGAAACACAGAAATTGCATCGGGGTTGAATACAACAGTCTCCTTGCGCAGTTTCCTCCATGGGAGTAATGTCTCAAACAGTCTACGCTTTGATCGTTCCCTGGAAGACCAGTAGTAGTTTACGATGAACATCTGGAGGCATTCTGTAATTTGTGGACTATCAGAATGTTGATGAAACACAGAAATTGCATCGGGATTGAATACAAAAGTCACCATGCGCACTTTCCTCCACTGTAGTAATGTCTCTAAGAGTCCACGCTTTGATCGTTCCCTGGAAGACCAGTAGTAGTTTCCGATGCACATCTGGAGGCTTTCTGTACTCTGTGGACTATCAGAGTGTTGATGAAACACAGAAATTGCAACGCGATTGAATACAACAGTCACAATGCGCACTTTCTTCCATGGGAGTAATGTCTCAAATAGTCTACACTTTAATCGTTCCCTGGAAGACCAGTAGTAGTTTCCGATGCACATCTGGAGGCATTCTGCAATCTGTGGAGTATCAGAGTGTTGATGAAACACAGAAATTGCATCGGGATTGTATACAAAAGTCACCATGCGCACTTTCCTCCATTGGAGTAATGTCTCAAACAGTCTACGCTTTCATAGTTCCCTGGAAGACCAGTAGTAGTTTCCGATGCACATCAGGTGACATTCTGTAATCTGTGGACTATCAGAGTGTTAAAGAAACACAGAAATTGCATCGGGAATGAATACAACAGTCACCATGCGCACTTTCCTCCACAGGAGGTATGTCTCGAACAAACTACGATTTGATCGTTCCCTGGAAGACCAGTAGCAGTTTCCGATGCACATCTGGTGGCATTCTGTAATGTGTAGACTATCAGGGTGTTAATGAAACGCAGTAATTGCATCGGGATTGAATACAACAGTCACCATGCGCACTTTCCTCCATGGGAGTAATCTCTCTAACAGTCTACGCTTTGATCGTTATCCAGAAGACCAGTAGTAGTTTCCTATGCACATCTGAAGGCTTTCTGTACACTGTGGACTATCAGAGTGTTGATGAAACACTGAAATAGCATCGGGGTTGAATACAACAGTCTCCTTGCGCAGTTTCCTCCATGGGAGTGATGTCTCGAACAGTCTACGCTTTGATCGTTCCCTGGAACAACAGTAGTAGTTTCCGATGCACATCTGGGGCTTTCTGTAATCTGTGGACCATCAGAGTGTTGATGAAACACAGAAATTGCATCGGGATTGAATACAACAGTCACCATGCGCCTTTTCCTCCATGGGAGTAATGTCTCAAACAGTTTACGCTTTGATCGTTCCCTGGAAAACCAGTAGTTGTTTCCGATGAACATCTGGAGGCATTCTGTAATCTGTGGACTATCAGAGTGTTGATGAAACACAGAAATTGCATCGGGATTGAATACAACAGTCACCATGCGCACTTTCCTCCATGGGAGTAATGTCTCTAACAGTCTACGCTTTGATCGTTCCCCAGAAGACCAGTAGTAGTTTCCTATGCACATCTAGAGGCTTTCTGTACACTGTGGACTATCAGAGTGTTGATGAAAGACAGAAATTGCATCGGGGTTGAATACAAGAGTCTCCATGCGCAGTGTCCTCCATGGGAGTAATGTCTCAAACAGTCTACGCTTTGATCGTTCCCTGGAAGACCAGTAGTAGTTTCCGATTAACATCTGGAGGCATTCTGTATTCTGTGGAGTGTCAGGGTGTTAATGAAACACTGTAATTGCATCGGGATTGAATACAACAGTCACCATGCGCACTTTCCTCCATGGGAGTAATCTCTCTAACAGTCTACACTTTGATCGTTCCCCAGAAGACCAGTAGTAGTTTCCTATGCACATCTGGAGGCTTTCTGTACACTGTGGACTATCAGAGTGTTGATGAAACACAGAATATGCATCGGGGTTGACTACAACAGTCTCCTTGCGCAGTTTCCTCCATGGGAGTAATGTCTCAAACGGTCTACGATTTGATCGTTCCCTGGAAGACCAGTAGTAGTTTACGATGAACATCTGGAGGCATTCTGTAATCTGTGGACTATCAGAATGTTGATGAAACACAGAAATTGCATCGGGATTGAATACAAAAGTCACCATGCGCACAATCCTCCATTTTAGTAATGTCTCTAAGAGTCCACGCTTTGATCGTTCCCTGGAAGACCAGTAGTAGTTTCCGATGCACATCTGGAGGCTTTCTGTACTCTGTGGACTATCAGAGTGTTGATGAACCACAGAAATTGCAATGCGATTGAATACAACAGTCACCATGCGCACTTTCTTCCATGGGAGTAATGTCTCAAATAGTCTACACTTTGATCGTTCCCTGGAAGACCAGTAGTAGTTCCCGATGCACATCTGGAGGCATTCTGTAATCTGTGGAGTATCAGAGTGTTGATGAAACACAGAAATTGCATCGGGATTGAATACAACAGTCACCATGCGCAGTTTCCTCCACGGGAGTAGTGTCTCAAACAGTCTGTTCTTTGATCGTTCCCTGGAAGACCAGTAGTAGTTTCCGATGCACATCTGGTGACATTCTGTAATCTGTGGACTATCAGAGTGTTAAAGAAACACAGAAATTGCATCGGGAATGAATAAAACAGTCACCATTGGCACTTTCCTCCACGGGAGGTATGTCTCGAACAAAGTACGATTTGATCGTTCCCTGGAAGACCAGTAGCAGTTTCCGATGCACATCTGGTGGCATTCTGTAATGTGTAGACTATCAGGGTGTTAATGAAACACAGTAATTGCATCGGGATTGAATACAACAGTCACCATGCGCACTTTCCTTCATGGGAGTAATCTCTCTAACAGTCTACGCTTTGATCGTTATCCAGAAGACCAGTAGTAGTTTCCTATGCATATCTGGAGGCTTTCTGTACACTGTGGACTATCAGAGTGTTGGTGAAACACAGAAATTGCATCGGGGTTGAATACAACAGTCTCCTTGCGCAGTTTCCTCCATGGGAGTGATGTCTCAAACGGTCTACGCTTTGATCGTTCCCTGGAAGAACAGTAGTAGTTTCCGATGCACTTCTGGGGCTTTCTGTAATCTGTGGCTATCAGAGTGTTGATGAAACACAGAAATTGCATCGGGATTGAATACAACAGTCACCATGCGCACTTTTCTAAATGGGAGTAATGTCTCAAAAAGTTTACGCTTTGATCGTTCCCTGGAAGACCAGTAGTTGTTTCCGATGAACATCTGGAGGCATTCTGTATTCTGTGGAGTATCAGAGTGTTGATGAAACACAGAAATTGCATCGGGATTGAATACAACAGTCACCATTCACACTATCCTCCATGGGAGTAATGTCTAAACAGTCTACGCTTTGATCGTTCCCTGGAAGACCAGTAGTAGTTCGCGATGCACATCTGGAGGCATTCTGTAAATGTGGGCTATCAGAGTGTTGATGAAACACAGAAATTGCATCCGGATTGAATTCAACAGTCACCATGAGCACTTTCCTCCATGGGAGTAATGTCTCAAACAGTTTACGCTTTGATCGTTCCCTGGAAGACCAGTAGTAGTTTCCGATGAACATCTGGAGGCATTCTGTAATCTGTGGACTATCAGAGTGTTAAAGAAACACAGAAATTGCATCGGGAATGAATACAACAGTCACCATGCGCACTTTCCTCCACGGGAGGTATGTCTCGAACGGTCTACGCTTTGATCGTTCCCTGGAAGACCAGTAGAAGTTTCCGATATACATCTGGTGGCATTCTGTAATCTGTGGACTATCAGATTGATGATGAAACCCAGAAATTGCATCCCGATTGAATACAACACTCACCATGCGCACTTTCCTCCATGGGAGTAATGTCCCAAACAGTCAACGGTTTGATCGTTCCCTGGAAGACCAGTAGTATATTCCTATGCACATTTAGTGGCATTCTGTAATCTGTGGACTATCAGAGAGTTGATGAAACACAGAAATTGCGTCGGGAATGAATATAACAGTCGCCATGCGCAGTTTCCTCCATGGGAGTAATGTCTCAAAGAGTCTACGCTTTGATCGTTCCCTGGAAGACCAGTAGAAGTTTACGATGAACATCTGGAGGCATTCTGTAATTTGTGGACTATCAGAATGTTGATGAAACACAGAAATTGCATCGGGATTGAATACAACAGTCACCATGCGCACTTTTCTAAATGGGAGTAATGTCTCAAAAAGTTTACGCTTTGATCGTTCCCTGGAAGACCAGTAGTTGTTTCCGATGAACATCTGGAGGCATTCAGTAATCTGTGGACTATCAGAGTGTTGATGAAACACAGAAATTGCATCGGGATTGAATACAACAGTCACCATGCGCACTTTCCTCCATGGGAGTAATGTCTCTAACAGTCTACGCTTTGATCGTTCCCCAGAAGACCAGTAGTAGTTTCCTATGCACATCTAGAGGCTTTCAGTACATTGTGGACTATCAGAGTGTTGATGAAAGACATAAATTGCATCGGGGTTGAATACAAGAGTCTCCATGCGCAGTGTCCTCCATGGGAGTAATGTCTCAAACAGTCTACGCTTTGATCGATCCCTGGAAGACCAGTCGTAGTTTCCGATGCACATCTGGAGGCATTCTGTAATCTGGGGACTATCAGAGTGTTGATGAAACACAGAAATTGCATCGGGATTGAATACATCAGTCACCATGCGCACTTTCCTCCAAGTTAGTAATGTCTCAAAGGGTCTACGCTTTGATCGTTCCCTGGAAGACCAGTAGTAGTTTCCGATTAACATCTGGAGGCATTCTGTATACTGTGGAGTATCAGAGTGTTGATGAAACACAGAAATTGCATCGGGATTGAATACAACAGTCACCATTCACACTATCCTCCATGGGAGTAATGTCTAAACAGTCTACGCTTTGATCGTTCCCTGGAAGACCAGTAGTAGTTTCCGATGCACATCTGGAGGCATTCTGTAAATGTGGGCTATCAGAGTGTTGATGAAACACAGAAATTGCATCCGGATTGAATTCAACAGTCACCATGAGCACTTTCCTCCATGGGAGTAATGTCTCAAACAGTTTACGCTTTGATCGTTCCCTGGAAGACCAGTAGTAGTTTCCGATGAACATCTGGAGGCATTCTGTAATCTGTGGACTATCAGAGTGTTAAAGAAACACAGAAATTGCATCGGGAATGAATACAACAGTCACCATGCGCACTTTCCTCCACGGGAGGTATGTCTCGAACGGTCTACGCTTTGATCGTTCCCTGGAAGACCAGTAGAAGTTTCCGATGCACATCTGGTGGCATTCTGTAATCTGTGGACTATCAGATTGATGATGAAACCCAGAAATTGCATCCCGATTGAATACAACACTCACCATGCGCACTTTCCTCCATGGGAGTAATGTCCCAAAAAGTCAACGGTTTGATCGTTCCCTGGAAGACCAGTAGTATATTCCTATGCACATTTAGTGGCATTCTGTAATCTGTGGACTATCAGAGAGTTGATGAAACACAGAAATTGCGTCGGGAATGAATATAACAGTCACCATGCGCAGTTTCCTCCACGGGAGTAGTGTCTCAAACAGTCTGTTCTTTGATCGTTCCCTGGAAGACCAGTAGTAGTTTCCGATGCACATCTGGTGACATTCTGTAATCTGTGGACTATCAGAGTGTTAAAGAAACACAGAAATTGCATCGGGAATGAATACAACAGTCACCATGCGCACTTTCCTCCACGGGAGGTATGTCTCGAACAAACTACGATTTGATCGTTCCCTGGAAGACCAGTAGCAGTTTCCGATGCACATCTGGTGGCATTCTGTAATGTGTAGACTATCAGGGTGTTAATGAAACACAGTAATTGCATCGGGATTGAATACAACAGTCACCATGCGCACTTTCCTTCATGGGAGTAATCTCTCTAACAGTCTACGCTTTGATCGTTATCCAGAAGACCAGTAGTAGTTTCCTATGCACATCTGGAGGCTTTCTGTACACTGTGGACTATCAGAGTGTTGGTGAAACACAGAAATTGCATCGGGGTTGAATACAACAGTCTCCTTGCGCAGTTTCCTCCATGGGAGTGATGTCTCAAACAGTCTACGCTTTGATCGTTCCCTGGAAGAACAGTAGTAGTTTCCAATGCACATCTGGGGCTTTCTGTAATCTGTGGCTATCAGAGTGTTGATGAAACACAGAAATTGCATCGGGATTGAATACAACAGTCACCATGCGCACTTTTCTAAATGGGAGTAATGTCTCAAAAAGTTTACGCTTTGATCGTTCCCTGGAAGACCAGTAGTTGTTTCCGATGAACATCTGGAGGCATTCAGTAATCTGTGGACTATCAGAGTGTTGATGAAACACAGAAATTGCATCGGGATTGAATACAACAGTCACCATGCGCACTTTCCTCCATGGGAGTAATGTCTAAACAGTCTACGCTTTGATCGTTCCCTGGAAGACCAGTCGTAGTTTCCGATGCACATCTGGAGGCATTCTGTAATCTGGGGACTATCAGAGTGTTGATGAAACACAGAAATTGCATCGGGATTGAATACAACAGTCACCATGCGCACTTTCCTCCAAGTTAGTAATGTCTCAAAGGGTCTACGCTTTGATCGTTCCCTGGAAGACCAGTAGTAGTTTCCGATTAACATCTGGAGGCATTCTGTATTCTGTGGAGTATCAGAGTGTTGATGAAACACAGAAATTGCATCGGGATTGAATACAACAGTCACCATTCACACTATCCCCCATGGGAGTAATGTCTAAACAGTCTACGCTTTGATCGTTCCCTGGAAGACCAGTAGTAGTTTCCGATGCACATCTGGAGGCATTCTGTAAATGTGGGCTATCAGAGTGTTGATGAAACACAGAAATTGCATCCGGATTGAATTCAACAGTCACCATGAGCACTTTCCTCCATGGGAGTAATGTCTCAAACAGTTTACGCTTTGATCGTTCCCTGGAAGACCAGTAGTAGTTTCCGATGAACATCTGGAGGCATTCTGTAATCTGTGGACTATCAGAGTGTTAAAGAAACACAGAAATTGCATCGGGAATGAATACAACAGTCACCATGCGCACTTTCCTCCACGGGAGGTATGTCTCGAAAGGTCTACGCTTTGATCGCTCCCTGGAAGACCAGTAGAAGTTTCCGATGCACATCTGGTGGCATTCTGTAATCTGTGGACTATCAGATTGATGATGAAACCCAGAAATTGCATCCCGATTGAATACAACACTCACCATGCGCACTTTCCTCCATGGGAGTAATGTCCCAAACAGTCAACGGTTTGATCGTTCCCTGGAAGACCAGTAGTATATTCCTATGCACATTTAGTGGCATTCTGTAATCTGTGGACTATCAGAGAGTTGATGAAACACAGAAATTGCGTCGGGAATGAATATAACAGTCGCCATGCGCAGTTTCCTCCATGGGAGTAATGTCTCAAACAGTCTACGCTTTGATCGTTCCCTGGAAGACCAGTAGAAGTTTACGATGAACATCTGGAGGCATTCTGTAATTTGTGGACTATCAGAATGTTGATGAAACACAGAAATTGCATCGGGATTGAATACAACAGTCACCATGCGCACTTTTCTAAATGGGAGTAATGTCTCAAAAAGTTTACGCTTTGATCGTTCCCTGGAAGACCAGTAGTTGTTTCCGATGAACATCTGGAGGCATTCAGTAATCTGTGGACTATCAGAGTGTTGATGAAACACAGAAATTGCATCGGGATTGAATACAACAGTCACCATGCGCACTTTCCTCCATGGGAGTAATGTCTCTAACAGTCTACGCTTTGATCGTTCCCCAGAAGACCAGTAGTAGTTTCCTATGCACATCTAGAGGCTTTCAGTACATTGTGGACTATCAGAGTGTTGATGAAAGACAGAAATTGCATCGGGGTTGAATACAAGAGTCTCCATGCGCAGTGTCCTCCATGGGAGTAATGTCTCAAACAGTCTACGCTTTGATCGATCCCTGGAAGACCAGTCGTAGTTTCCGATGCACATCTGGAGGCATTCTGTAATCTGGGGACTATCAGAGTGTTGATGAAACACAGAAATTGCATCGGGATTGAATACAACAGTCACCATGCGCACTTTCCTCCAAGTTAGTAATGTCTCAAAGGGTCTACGCTTTGATCGTTCCCTGGAAGACCAGTAGTAGTTTCCGATTAACATCTGGAGGCATTCTGTATACTGTGGAGTATCAGAGTGTTGATGAAACACAGAAATTGCATCGGGATTGAATACAACAGTCACCATTCACACTATCCTCCATGGGAGTAATGTCTAAACAGTCTACGCTTTGATCGTTCCCTGGAAGACCAGTAGTAGTTTCCGATGCACATCTGGAGGCATTCTGTAAATGTGGGCTATCAGAGTGTTGATGAAACACAGAAATTGCATCCGGATTGAATTCAACAGTCACCATGAGCACTTTCCTCCATGGGAGTAATGTCTCAAACAGTTTACGCTTTGATCGTTCCCTGGAAGACCAGTAGTAGTTTCCGATGAACATCTGGAGGCATTCTGTAATCTGTGGACTATCAGAGTGTTAAAGAAACACAGAAATTGCATCGGGAATGAATACAACAGTCACCATGCGCACTTTCCTCCACGGGAGGTATGTCTCGAACGGTCTACGCTTTGATCGTTCCCTGGAAGACCAGTAGAAGTTTCCGATGCACATCTGGTGGCATTCTGTAATCTGTGGACTATCAGATTGATGATGAAACCCAGAAATTGCATCCCGATTGAATACAACACTCACCATGCGCACTTTCCTCCATGGGAGTAATGTCCCAAAAAGTCAACGGTTTGATCGTTCCCTGGAAGACCAGTAGTATATTCCTATGCACATTTAGTGGCATTCTGTAATCTGTGGACTATCAGAGAGTTGATGAAACACAGAAATTGCGTCGGGAATGAATATAACAGTCACCATGCGCAGTTTCCTCCACGGGAGTAGTGTCTCAAACAGTCTGTTCTTTGATCGTTCCCTGGAAGACCAGTAGTAGTTTCCGATGCACATCTGGTGACATTCTGTAATCTGTGGACTATCAGAGTGTTAAAGAAACACAGAAATTGCATCGGGAATGAATACAACAGTCACCATGCGCACTTTCCTCCACGGGAGGTATGTCTCGAACAAACTACGATTTGATCGTTCCCTGGAAGACCAGTAGCAGTTTCCGATGCACATCTGGTGGCATTCTGTAATGTGTAGACTATCAGGGTGTTAATGAAACACAGTAATTGCATCGGGATTGAATACAACAGTCACCATGCGCACTTTCCTTCATGGGAGTAATCTCTCTAACAGTCTACGCTTTGATCGTTATCCAGAAGACCAGTAGTAGTTTCCTATGCACATCTGGAGGCTTTCTGTACACTGTGGACTATCAGAGTGTTGGTGAAACACAGAAATTGCATCGGGGTTGAATACAACAGTCTCCTTGCGCAGTTTCCTCCATGGGAGTGATGTCTCAAACAGTCTACGCTTTGATCGTTCCCTGGAAGAACAGTAGTAGTTTCCAATGCACATCTGGGGCTTTCTGTAATCTGTGGCTATCAGAGTGTTGATGAAACACAGAAATTGCATCGGGATTGAATACAACAGTCACCATGCGCACTTTTCTAAATGGGAGTAATGTCTCAAAAAGTTTACGCTTTGATCGTTCCCTGGAAGACCAGTAGTTGTTTCCGATGAACATCTGGAGGCATTCAGTAATCTGTGGACTATCAGAGTGTTGATGAAACACAGAAATTGCATCGGGATTGAATACAACAGTCACCATGCGCACTTTCCTCCATGGGAGTAATGTCTAAACAGTCTACGCTTTGATCGTTCCCTGGAAGACCAGTCGTAGTTTCCGATGCACATCTGGAGGCATTCTGTAATCTGGGGACTATCAGAGTGTTGATGAAACACAGAAATTGCATCGGGATTGAATACAACAGTCACCATGCGCACTTTCCTCCAAGTTAGTAATGTCTCAAAGGGTCTACGCTTTGATCGTTCCCTGGAAGACCAGTAGTAGTTTCCGATTAACATCTGGAGGCATTCTGTATTCTGTGGAGTATCAGAGTGTTGATGAAACACAGAAATTGCATCGGGATTGAATACAACAGTCACCATTCACACTATCCTCCATGGGAGTAATGTCTAAACAGTCTACGCTTTGATCGTTCCCTGGAAGACCAGTAGTAGTTTCCGATGCACATCTGGAGGCATTCTGTAAATGTGGGCTATCAGAGTGTTGATGAAACACAGAAATTGCATCCGGATTGAATTCAACAGTCACCATGAGCACTTTCCTCCATGGGAGTAATGTCTCAAACAGTTTACGCTTTGATCGTTCCCTGGAAGACCAGTAGTAGTTTCCGATGAACATCTGGAGGCATTCTGTAATCTGTGGACTATCAGAGTGTTAAAGAAACACAGAAATTGCATCGGGAATGAATACAACAGTCACCATGCGCACTTTCCTCCACGGGAGGTATGTCTCGAACGGTCTACGCTTTGATCGCTCCCTGGAAGACCAGTAGAAGTTTCCGATGCACATCTGGTGGCATTCTGTAATCTGTGGACTATCAGATTGATGATGAAACCCAGACATTGCATCCCGATTGAATACAACACTCACCATGCGCACTTTCCTCCATGGGAGTAATGTCCCAAACAGTCAACGGTTTGATCGTTCCCTGGAAGACCAGTAGTATATTCCTATGCACATTTAGTGGCATTCTGTAATCTGTGGACTATCAGAGAGTTGATGAAACACAGAAATTGCGTCGGGAATGAATATAACAGTCGCCATGCGCAGTTTCCTCCATGGGAGTAATGTCTCAAAGAGTCTACGCTTTGATCGTTCCCTGGAAGACCAGTAGTAGTTTCCGATACACATCTGGGGGCTTTCTGTAATCTGTGGACTATCAGAGTGTTGATGAGACACAGAAATTGTCTCGGGATTGAATACAACAGTCACCATGCGCACTTTCCTCCATGGGAGTAATGTCTCTAACAGTCTACGCTTTGATCGTTCCCCAGAAGTTCAGTATTAGTTTCCTATGCAAATCTAGAGGCTTTCTGTACACTGTGGACTATCAGAGTGTTGATGAAAGACAGAAATTGCATCGGGGTTGAATACAAGAGTCTGCATGCGCAGTGTCCTCCATGGGAGTAATGTCTCAAACAGTCTACGCTTTGATCGTTCCCTGGAAGACCAGTAGCAGTTTATGATGAACATCTGGAGGCATTCTGTAATCTGTGGACTATCAGAATGTTGATGAAACACAGAAATTGCATCGGGATTGAATACAACAGTCACCATGCGCACTTTCCTCCATGGGAGTAATGTCTCAAATAGTCTACGCTTTGATCGTTCCCTGGAAGACCAGTAGTAGTTTCCGATGCACATCTGGAGGCATTCTGTAATCTGTGGACTATCAGAGTGTTGATGAAACACAGAATTTACAACGGGATTGTATACAACAGTCACCATGCGCACTTTCCTCCACGGTAGTAATGTCTCAAACAGTCTACGCTTTGATCGTTCCCTGGAAGACCAGTAGTAGTTTCCGATGAACATGTGGCGGCATTCTGTAATCTGTGGACTATCAGAGTGTTGATGAAACACAGAAATTGCATCGGGATTGAATACAACAGCCACCATGCGCACATTCCTCCATGGAAGTAAAGTCTCAAACAGTCTACGCTTGGATCGTTCCCTGGAAGACCAGTAGTAGTTTCCGATGAACATCTGGAGGCATTCTGTAATCTGTGGACTATCAGAGTGTTGATGAAACACAGAAATTGCATCGGGATTGAATACAACAGTCTCCATGTGCAGTTTCATCCATGGGAGTAATTCTCAAACAGTCTATGTTTTGATCGTTCCCTGTAAGACCAGTAGTAATTTCCGATGCACATCTGGTGGCATTCTGTAATCTGTGGACTATCAGAGTGTTGATGAAACACAGAAATTGCATCGGGAATGAATACAACAGTCACCATGCGCAGTTTCCTCCATGGGAGTAATGTCTCAAACAGTCTACGCTTTGATCGTTCCCTGGAAGACCAGTAGTAGTTTCCGATGAACATCTGATGGCATTCTGTAATCTGTGGACTATCAGAGTGTTGATGAAACACAGAAATTGCATTGGGATTGAATACAACAGTGACCATGCACACTTCCTTCCATGGGAGTAATGTCTCAAACAATCTACGCTTTGATCGTTCCCTGGAAGACCAGTAGTAGTCTCCGATGCTCATCTGGTGGCATTCCGTAATGTGTAGACTATCGGGGTGTTGATGAAACACAGTAATTGCATCGGGATTGAATACAACAGTCACCATGCGCTTATTCCTCCTTAAAAGTAATGTCTCAAACAGTCTACGCTTTGATCGTTCCCTGGAAGACCAGTAGTAGTTTCCGATGTACATCTGGAGGCATTCTGAAATCTGTGGACTATCAGAGTGTTGATGAAACACAGAAATTGCATCGGGATTGAATACAACAGTCACCATGCGCACTTTCCTCCATGGGAGTAATGTCTCAAACAGTCTACGCTTTGATCGTTCCCTGGATGACCAGTAGTAGTTTCCGATGCACATCTGGAGGCTTTCTGCACTCTGTGTACTATCAGAGTGTTGCTGAAACACATAAATTGCATCGCGATTGAATACAACAGTCACCATGCGCACTTTCCTCCATGGGAGTAATGTCTCAAATAGTCTACACTTTGATCGTTCCCTGGAACACCAGTAGTAGTTTCCGATGCACATCTGGAGGCATTCTGTAATCTGTGGAGTATCAGAGTGTAGATGAAACACAGAAATTGCATCGGGATTGAATACAACAGGCAAGATGCGCACTTTCCTCCACGGGAGTAGTGTCTCAAAGAGTCTACGCTTTGATCGTTCCCTGGAAGACCAGTAGTAGTTTCCGATACACATCTGGGGGCTTTCTGTAATCTGTGGACTATCAGATTGATGATGAAACCCAGAAATTGCATCCCGATTGAATACAACACTCACCATGCGCACTTTCCTCCATGGGAGTAATGTCCCAAACAGTCAACGCTTTGTTCGTTCCCTGGAAGACCAGTAGTATATTCCGATGCACATTTAGTGGCATTCTGTAATCTGTGGACTATCAGAGAGTTGATGAAACACAGAAATTGCGTCGGGAATGAATACAACAGTCGCCATGCGCAGTTTCCTCCATGGGAGTAATGTCTCAAAGAGTCTACGCTTTGATCGTTCCCTGGAAGACCAGTAGTAGTTTCCGATACACATCTGGGGGCTTTCTGTAATCTGTGGACTATCAGAGTGTTGATGAGACACAGATATTGTCTCGGGATTGAATACAACAGTCACCATGCGCACTTTCCTCCATGGGAGTAATGTCTCTAACAGTCTACGCTTTGATCGTTCCCCAAAAGACCAGTATTAGCTTCCTATGCAAATCTAGAGGCTTTCTGTACACTGTGGACTATCAGAGTGTTGATGAAAGACAGAAATTGCATCGGGGTTGAATACAAGAGACTGCATGCGCAGTGTCCTCCATGGGAGTAATGTCTCAAACAGTCTACGCTTTGATCGTTCCCTGGAAGACCAGTAGTAGTTTCCGATGAACATCTGATGGCATTCTGTAATCTGTGGACTATCAGAGTGTTGATGAAACACAGAAATTGCATCGGGATTGAATACAACAGTCACCATGCGCACTTTCCTCCATGGGAGTAATGTCTCAAATAGTCTACGCTTTGATCGTTCCCTGGAAGACCAGTAGTAGTTTCCGATGCACATCTGGAGGCATTCTGTAATCTGTGGACTATCAGAGTGTTGATGAAACACAGAAAGTACAACGGGATTGTATACAACAGTCACCCGCGCACTTTCCTCCACGGTAGTAATGTGTCAAACAGTCTACGCTTTGATCGTTCCCTGGAAGACCAGTAGTAGTTTCCGATGAACATCTGGAGGCATTCTGTAATCTGTGGACTATCAGAGTGTTGATGAAACACAGAAATTGCATCGGGATTGAATACAACAGTCTCCATGTGCAGTTTCATCCATGGGAGTAATTCTCAAACAGTCTATGTTTTGATCGTTCCCTGTAAGACCAGTAGTAATTTCCGATGCACATCTGGTGGCATTCTGTAATCTGTGGACTATCAGAGTGTTGATGAAACACAGAAATTGCATCGGGAATGAATACAACAGTCACCATGCGCAGTTTCCTCCATGGGAGTAATGTCTCAAAAAGTCTACGCTTTGATCGTTCCCTGGAAGACCAGTAGTAGTTTCCGATGAACATCTGATGGCATTCTGTAATCTGTGGACTATCAGAGTGTTGATGAAACACAGAAATTGCATTGGGATTGAATACAACAGTGACCATGCGCACTTCCTTCCATGGGAGTAATGTCTCAAACGATCTACGCTTTGATCGTTCCCTGGAAGACCAGAAGTAGTCTCCGATGCTCATCTGGTGGCATTCCGTAATGTGTAGACTATCGGGGTGTTGATGAAACACAGTAATTGCATCGGGATTGAATACAACAGTCACCATGCGCTTATTCCTCCTTAAAAGTAATGTCTCAAACAGTCTACGCTTTGATCGTTCCCTGGAAGACCAGTAGTAGTTTCCGATGTACATCTGGAGGCATTCTGAAATCTGTGGACTATCAGAGTGTTGATGAAACACAGAAATTGCATCGGGATTGAATACAACAGTCACCATGCGCACTTTCCTCCATGGGAGTAATGTCTCAAACAGTCTACGCTTTGATCGTTCCCTGGATGACCAGTAGTAGTTTCCGATGCACATCTGGAGGCTTTCTGCACTCTGTGTACTATCAGAGTGTTGATGAAACACATAAATTGCATCGCGATTGAATACAACAGTCACCATGCGCACTTTCCTCCATGGGAGTAATGTCTCAAATAGTCTACACTTTGATCGTTCCCTGGAACACCAGTAGTAGTTTCCGATGCACATCTGGAGGCATTCTGTAATCTGTGGAGTATCAGAGTGTAGATGAAACACAGAAATTGCATCGGGATTGAATACAACAGGCAAGATGCGCACTTTCCTCCACGGGAGTAGTGTCTCAAAGAGTCTACGCTTTAATCGTTCCCTGGAAGACCAGTAGTAGTTTCCGATACACATCTGGGGGCTTTCTGTAATCTGTGGACTATCAGATTGATGATGAAACCCAGAAATTGCATCCCGATTGAATACAACACTCACCATGCGCACTTTCCTCCATGGGAGTAATGTCCCAAACAGTCAACGCTTTGTTCGTTCCCTGGAAGACCAGTAGTATATTCCGATGCACATTTAGTGGCATTCTGTAATCTGTGGACTATCAGAGAGTTGATGAAACACAGAAATTGCGTCGGGAATGAATACAACAGTCGCCATGCGCAGTTTCCTCCATGGGAGTAATGTCTCAAAGAGTCTACGCTTTGATCGTTCCCTGGAAGACCAGTAGTAGTTTCCGATACACATCTGGGGGCTTTCTGTAATCTGTGGACTATCAGAGTGTTGATGAGACACAGATATTGTCTCGGGATTGAATACAACAGTCACCATGCGCACTTTCCTCCATGGGAGTAATGTCTCTAACAGTCTACGCTTTGATCGTTCCCCAGAAGACCAGTATTAGCTTCCTATGCAAATCTAGAGGCTTTCTGTACATTGTGGACTATCAGAGTGTTGATGAAAGACAGAAATTGCATCGGGGTTGAATACAAGAGACTGCATGCGCAGTGTCCTCCATGGGAGTAATGTCTCAAACAGTCTACGCTTTGATCGTTCCCTGGAAGACCAGTAATAGTTTCCGATGAACATCTGATGGCATTCTGTAATCTGTGGACTATCAGAGTGTTGATGAAACACAGAAATTGCATTGGGATTGAATACAACAGTGACCATGCGCACTTCCTTCCATGGGAGTAATGTCTCAAACAATCTACGCTTTGATCGTTCCCTGGAAGACCAGTAGTAGTCTCCGATGCTCATCTGGTGGCATTCTGTAATGTGTAGACTATCGGGGTGTTGATGAAACACAGTAATTGCATCGGGATTGAATACAACAGTCACCATGCGCATATTCCTCCTTAAAAGTAATGTCTCAAACAATCTACGCATTGATCGTTCCCTGGAATACCAGTAGTAGTTTCCGATGCACATCTGGAGGCATTCTGAAATCTGTGGACTATCAGAGTGTTGATGAAACACAGAAATTGCATCGGAATTGAATACAACAGTCACCATGCGCACTATCCTTCATGGGAGTAATGTCTAATCAGTCTACGATTCGATCGTTCACTGGAAGACCAGTAGTAGTTTCTGATGCACATCTGAGGGCATTCTGTAAATGTGGGCTATCAGAGTGTTGATGAAACACAGAAATTGCATCCGGATTGAATACAAGAGTCACCATGCGCACTTTCCTCCATGGGAGTAATGTCTCTAACAGTCTACGCTTTCATCGTACCCCAGAAGACCAGTAGTAGTTTCCTATGCACATCTAGAGGCTTTCTGTACACTGTGGACTATCAGAGTGTTGATGAAAGACAGAAATTGCATCGGGGTTGAATACAAGAGTCACCATGCGCAGTGTCCTCCATGGGAGTAATGTCTCAAACAGTCTACGCTTTGATCGTTACCTGGAAGACCAGTAGTAGTTTACGATGAACATCTGGAGGGATTCTGTAATCTGTGGACCATCAGAATGTTGATGAAACCCAGAAATTGCATCGGGATTGAACACAACAGTCACCATGCGCACTTTCCTCCATTTTAGTAATGTCTCTAACAGTCCATGTTTTGATCGTTCCCTGGAAGACCAGTAGTAGTTTCCGAAGCACATCTGGAGGCATTCTGTAATCTGTGGAGTATCAGAGTGTTGATGAAATACAGAAATTGCGTCGGGATTGAATACAACAGTCACCATGCGCACTTTCCTCCAAGGGAGTAGTGTCTCAAACAGTCTATTCTTTGATCGTTCCCTGGAAGACCAGTAGTAGTTTCCGATGAACATCTGGAGGCATTCTGTAATCTGTGGACTATCAGAGTGTTGATGAAACACAGAAATTGCATCGGGAATGAATACAACAGTCACCATGCGCACTTTCCTCCAGGGGAGTAATGTCTCAAATAGTCTACACTTTGATCGTTCCCTGGAAGACCAGTAGTAGTTTCCGATGCACATCTGGAGGCATTCTGTAATCTGTGGAGTATCAGAGTGTTGATGAAACACAGAAATTGCGTCGGCATTGAATACAACAGTCACCATGCGCATTTTCCTCCAAGGGAGTAGTGTCTCAAACAGTCTATTCTTTGATCGTTCCCTGGAAGACCAGTAGTAGTTTCCGATGAACATCTGGAGGCATTCTGTAATCTGTGGACTATCAGAGTGTTAAAGAAACACAGAAATTGCATCGGGATTGAATACAACAGTAACCATGCGCACTTTCTTCCATGGGAGTAATGTCTCAAACAATCTACGCTTTGATCGTTCCCTGGAAGACCAGTAGTAGTTTCCGATGCTCATCTGGTGGCATTCTGTAATGTGTAGACTATCGGGGTGTTGACGAAACACAGTAGTTGCATCGGGATTGAATACAACAGTCACCATGCGCATATTCCTCCTTAAAAGTAATGTCTCAAACAGTCTACGCTGTGATCGTTCCCTGGAAGACCAGTAGTAGTTTCCGATGCACATCTGGAGGCATTCTGAAATCTGTGGACTATCAGAGTGTTGATGAAACCCAGAAATTGCATCCGGATTGAATACAACAGTCACCATGCGCACTTTCCTCCATGGGAGTAATGTCTCAACAGTCTACGCTTTGATCGTTCCCCAGAAGACCACTAGTAGTTTCCTATGCACATCTAGATGCTTTCTGTACACTGTGGACTATCAGAGTGTTGATGAAAGACAGAAATTGCATCGGGGTTGAATACAAGAGTCACCATGCGAAGTGTCCTCCATGGGAGTAATGTCTCAAACAGTCTACGCTTTGATCGTTCCCTGGAAGGCCAGTAGTAGTTTACGATGAACATCTGGAGGCATTCTGTAATCTGTGGACTATCAGAGTGTTGATGAAACACAGAAATTGCATCGGGATTGAACACAACAGTCACCATGCGCACTTTCCTCCATTTTAGTAATGTCTCTAACAGTCGACGCTTTGATCGTTCCCTGGAAGACCAGTAGTAGTTTCCGAAGCACATCTGGAGGCTTTCTGTTCTCTGTGGACTATCAGAGTGTTGATGAAACACAGAAATTGCGTCGGGATTGAATACAACAGTCACCATGCGCACTTTCCTCCAAGGGAGTAGTGTCTCAAACAGTCTATTCTTTGATCGTTCCCTGGAAGACCAGTAGTAGTTTCCGATGCACATCTGGAGGCATTCTGAAATCTGTGGACTATCAGAGTGTTGATGAAACACAGAAATTGCATCGGGATTGAATACAACAGTCACCATGCGCACTATCCTCCATGGGTGTAATGTCTAATCAGTCTACGCTTTGATCGTTCCCTGGAAGACCAGTAATAGTTTCCGATGCACATCTGGAGGCATTCTGTAAATGTGGGCTATCAAAGTGTTGATGAAACACAGAAATTGCATCCGGATTGAATACAACAGTCACCATGCGCACTTTCCTCCATGGGAGTAATGTCTCTAACAGTCTACGCTTTGATCGTTCCCCAGAAGACGAGTATTAGTTTCCTATGCACATCTAGAGGCTTTCTGTACACTGTGGACTATCAGAGTGTTGATGAAAGACAGAAATTGCATCGCGATTGAATACAACAGTCACCATGCGCACTTTCCTCCATGGGAGTAACGTCTCAAATAGTCTACACTTTGATCGTTCCCTGGGAAACCAGTAGTAGTTTCCGATAAACATCTGGAGGCATTCTGTAATGTGTAGACTATCGGGGTGTTGATGAAACACAGTAATTGCATCGGGATTGAATACAACAGTCACCATGCGCATATTCCTCCTTAGAAGTAATGTTTCACACAGTCTACGCTTTGATCGTTCCCTGGAAGACCAGTAGTAGTTTCCGATGCACATCTGGAGGCATTCTGAAATCTGTGGACTATCAGAGTGTTGATGAGACACAGAAATTGTATCGGGATTGAACACAACAGTCACCATGAGCACTTTCCTCCATTTTAGTAATGTCTCTAACAGTCCACGCTTTGATCGTTCCCTGGAAGACCAGTAGTAGTTTCCGAAGCATATCTGGAGGCTTTCTGTACTCTGTGGACTATCAGAGTGTTGATGAAACACAGAAATTGCATCGCGATTGAATACAACAGTCACCATGCGCACTTTCCTCCATCGGAGTAATGTCTCAAATAGTCTACACTTTGATCGTTCCCTGGGAAACCAGTAGTAGTTTCCGATGAACATCTGGAGGCATTCTGTAATGTGTAGACTATCGGGGTGTTGATGAAACACAGTAATTGCATCGGGATTGAATACAACAGTCACCATGCGCATATTCCTCCTTAAAAGTAATGTTTCAAACAGTCAACGCTTTGATCGTTCCCTGGAAGACCAGTAGTAGTTTCCGATGCACATCTGGAGGCATTCTGAAATCTGTGGACTATCAGAGTGTTGATGAGACACAGAAATTGTCTCGGGATTGAATACAACGGTCACCATGCGCACTTTCCTCCATGGGAGTAATTTGTCTAACAGTCTACGCTTTGATCGTTCCCCAGAAGACCAGTAGTAGTCTCCTATGCACATCTAGAGGCTTTCTGTACACTGTTAACTATCAGAGTGTTGATGAAAGACAGCAATTGCATCGGGGTTGAATACAAGAGTCACCATGCGCAGTGTCCTCCATTTGAGTAATGTCTCAAACAGTCTACGCTTGGATCGTTCCCTGGAAGACCAGTAGTATTTTACGATGAACATCTGGAGGCATTCTGTAATCTGTGGACTATCAGAATGTTGATGAAACACAGAAATTGCATCGGGATTGAACACAACAGTCACCATGCGCACTTTCCTCCATTTTAGTAATGTCTCTAACAGTCCACGCTTTGATCGTTCCCTGGAAGACCAGTAGTAGTTTCCGAAGCACATCTGGAGGCTTTCTTTACTCTGTGGACTATCAGAGTGTTGATGAAACACAGAAATTGCATCGCGATTGAATACAACATTCACAATGCGCACTTTCCTCCATGGGAGTAATGTCTCAAATAGTCTACACTTTGATCGTTCCCTGGAAGACCAGTAGTAGTTTCCGATGCACATCTGGAGGCATTCTGAAATCTGTGGACTATCAGAGTGTTGATGAAACACAGAAATTGCGTCGGGATTGAATACAACAGTCACCATGCGCACTATCCTCCATGGGTGTAATGTCTAATCAGTCTACGCTTTGATCGTTCCCTGGAAGACCAGTATTAGTTTCCGATGCACATCTGGAGGCATTCTGTAAATGTGGGCTATCAGAGTGTTGATGAAACACAGAAATTGCATCCGGATTGAATACAACAGTCACCATGCGCACTTTCCTCCATGGGAGTAATGTCTCAAACAGTCTATTATTTGATCGTTCCCCAGAAGACCAGTAGTAGTTTCCTATGCACATCTAGAGGCTTTCTGTACACTGTGGACTATCAGAGTGTTGATGAAAGACAGAAATTGCATCGAGGTTGAATATAAGGGTCACCATGCGCAGTGTCATCCATGGGAGTAATGTCTCAAACAGTCTACGCTTTGATCGTTCCCTGGAAGACCAGTAGTAGTTTCCGAAGCACATCTGGAGGCTTTCTGTACTCTGTGGACTGCAGAGTGTTGATGAAACACAGAAAGTGCATCGCGATTGAATACAACAGTCACCATGCGCACTTTCCTAGATGGGAGTTATGTCTCAAATAGTCTACACTTTGAACGTTCCCTGGAAGACCAGTAGTAGTTTCCGATGCACATCTGGAGGCATTCTGTAATCTGTGGACTATCAGAATGTTGATGAAACACAGAAATTGCATCGGGATTGAACAAAACAGTCACCATGCGCACTTTCCTCCATTCTAGTAATGTCTCTAACAGTCCACGCTTTGATCGTTCCCTGGAAGACCAGTAGTAGTTTCCGAAGCACATCTGGAGGCTTTCTGTACTCTGTGGACTGTCAGAGTGTTGATGAAACACAGAAATTGCATCGGGAATGAATACAACAGTCTACATGCGCACTTTCCTCCACAGGAGGTATGTCTCGTACAGTCTACGCTTTGATCGTTCCCTGGAAGACCAGTAGTAGTTTCCGATGCACATCTGGTAGCATTCTGTAGTCTGTGGCCTATCAGAGTGTTGATGAAACACAGAAATTGCATCGGGATTGAATACAACAGTCACCATGCGCACTTTCCTCCATGGGAGTAATTCTCAAACAGTCTACGCTTTGATCGTTCCCTGTAAGACCAGTAGTAGTTTCCCATGCACATATGGAGGCATTGTGTAATCTGTGGACTATTAGAGTGTTAAAGAAACACAGAAATTGCATCGGGATTGAATACAACAGTCACCATGCGCACTTTCCTCCATTGGAGTAATGTCTCATACAGTCTACGCATTCATAGTTCCCTGGAAGACCAGTAGTAGTTTTCGATGCACATCTGGAGGCATTCTGTAAAATGTGTACTATCAGAGTGTTGATGAAACACAGAAATTGCATCGGGATTGAATACAACAGTCAACATGCGCACTTTCCTCCATAAAAGTAATGTCTCAAACAGTCTACGCTTTGATCGTTCCCTGGAAGACCAGTAGTAGTTTCCGATGCACATCTGGAGGCATTCTGTAATCTGTGGGCTATCAGAGTGTTTATGAAACACAGAAATTGCATCTCGATTGAATACAACACTCACCATGCGCACTTTCCTCCATGGGAGTAATGTCCCAAACAGTCAACGCTTTGATCGTTCCCTGGAAGACCAGTAGTAGTTTCTGATGCACATCTGGTGGAATTCTGTAATCTGTGGACTATCAGAGTGTTGATGAGACACAGAAATTGTCTCGGGATTGAATACAACAGTCACCATGCGCACTTTCCTCCATGGGAGTAATGTCTCTAACAGTCTACGCTTTGATCGTTCCCCAGAAGACTAGTAGTAGTTTCCTATGCACATCTGGAGGCTTTCTGTACACTGTGGACTATCAGAGTGTTGATGAAACTCAGAAATTGCATCGGGGTTGAATCCAACAGTCTCCATGCCCAGTTTCCTCCATGGGAGTAATGTCGCAAACAGTCTACGCTTTGATCGTTCCCTGGAAGACCAGTAGTAGTTTACGATGTACATCTGGAGGCATTCTGTAATCTGTAGACTATCAGAGCATTGATGAAACACAGAAATTGCAACGGGATTGAATACAACACTCACCATGCGCACTTTCCTCCATGGTAGTGATGTCTCAAGCAAGTTACGCTTTGATCGTTCCCTGGAAGACCAGTAGTAGTTTCCGATGAACATCTGGCGGCATTCTGTAACCTGTGGACTATCAGAGTGTTGATGAAACACAGAAATTGCATCGGGATTGAATACTACAGTCTCCATGCGCAGTTACCTCCATTGGAGTAATGTCTCAAACATTCTACGCTTTGATCGTTCCCTAGAAGGACAGTAGTAGTTTCCGATGAACATGTGGAGCCATTCTGTAATCTGTGGACTATTAGAGTGTTGATGAAACACAGAAATGGCATCGGGATTGAATGCAACAGTCGCCATGCGCACATTCCCCCATAAAAGTAATGTCTCAAACAGTCTACGCTTTGATCGTTCCCTGGAAGACCAGTAGTAGTTTCCGATGCACATCTGGAAGCTATCTTTAATCTGTGGACTATCAGAGTGTTGATGAAACACAGAAATTGCATCGGGATTGAATACAACAGTCACCATGCGCACTTTCCTCCATTTTAGTAATGTCTCTAAGAGTCCACGCTTTGATCGTTCCCTGGAAGACTAGTAGTAGTTTCCGGTACACATCTGGAGGCTTTCTGTACTCTGTGGAGTATCAGAGTGTTGATGAAACACAGAAATTGCATCGCGATTGAATACAACAGTCACCATGCGCACTTTCCTCCATGGGAGTAATGTCTCAAATAGTCTACGCTTTGATCGTTCCCTGGAAGACCAGTAGTAGTTTCCGATGCACATCTGGAGGCATTCTGTAATCTGTGGAGTATCAGAGTGTTGATGAAACACAGAAATTGCATCGGGATTGAATACAACAGTCACCACGCGCAACTTCCTCCACGGGAGTAGTGTCTCAAACAGTCTATATTTTGATCGTTCCCTGGAAGACCAGTAGTAGTTTCCGATGCACATCTGGTGGCATTCTGTAATCTGTGGACTATCACAGTGTTAAAGAAACACAGAAATTGCATCGGGAATGAATACAAAATTCACCATGCACTCTTTCCTCCACGGGAGGTATGTCTCGAACAGTCTACGCTTTGATCGTTCCCTGGAAGACCAGTAGTAGTTTCCGATGCACATCTGGTGGCAGTCTGTAATCTGTGGACTATCAGAGTGTTGATGAAACACAGAAATTGCATCGGGATTGAATACAACAGTCACCATGCGCACTTTCCTCCATGTGAGTAATTCTCAAACAGTCTATGCTTTGATCGTACCCTGTAAGAACAGTAGTAGTTTCCGATGCACATCTGGAGGCATTCTGTAATCTGTGGACTATTAGAGTGGTGATGAAACACAGAAATTGCATCGGGATTGAATACAACAGTTGCCATGCGCACATTCCCCCATAAAAGTAATGTCTCAAACAGTCTACGATTTGATCGTTCCCTGGAAGACCAGTAGTAGTTTCCGATGAACATCTGGAGGCATACTGTTATCTATGGACTATCAGAGTGTTGATGAAACACAGAAATTGCATCGGGATTGAATACAACAGTCACCATGCGCACTTTCCTCCATGGGAGTAATTCTCAAACAGTCTATGCTTTGATCGTACCCTGTAAGACCTGTAGTAGTTTCCGATGCACATCTGGAGGCATTCTGTAAAATGTGGACTATCAGAGTGTTGATGAAACACAGAAATTGCATCCGGATTGAATACAACATTCACCATGCGCACTTTCCTCCACGGGAGTAATGTCTCAAACAAACTACGATTTGATCGTTCCCTGGAAGACCAGTAGTAGTTTCCGATGCACATCTGGTGGCATTCTTAATCTGTGGACTATCACAGTGTTGATGAAACACAGTAATTGCATCGGGATTGAATACAACGGTCACCATGCGCACTTTCCTCCATCGGAGTAATGTCTCCAACAGTCTACGCTTTGATCGTTCCCCAGAAGACCAGTAGTAGTTTCCTATGCACATCCGGAGGCTTTCTGTACACTGTGGACTATCAGAGTGTTGATGAAATTCAGAAATTGCATCGGGGTTGAATACAACAGTCTCCATGCGCAGTTTCCTCCATGGGAGTAATGTCTCAAACATTCTACGCTTTGATCGTTCCCTGGAAGACCAGTAGTAGTTTACGATGTACATCTGGAGGCATTCTGTAATCTGTGGACTATCAGAGCGTTGATGAAACACAGAAATTGCAACGGGATTGAATACAACACTCACCATGCGCACTTTCCACCATGGTAGTAATGTCTAAAACAGTCTACGCTTTGATCGTTCCCTGGAAGACCAGTAGTAGTTTCCGATGAACATCGGGCGGCATTCTGTAACCTGTGGACTATCAGAGTGTTGATGAAACACAGAAATTGCATCGGGATTGAATACAACAGTCTCCCTGCGCAGTTGCCTCCATTGGAGTAATGTCTCAAACATTCTACGCTTTGATCGTTCCCTGGAAGACCAGTAGTAGTTTCCGATGCACATCTGGAGGCATTCTGTAGTATGTGGACTATCAGAGTGTTGATGAAACACAGAAATTGCATCCGGATTGAATACAACAGTCACCATGCGCACTTTCCTCCATGGGAGTATTTCTCAAACAGTCTATGCTTTGATCGTTCCCTGTAAGACCAGTAGTAGTTTCCGATGCACATCTGGTGGCATTCTTAATCTGTGGACTATCACAGTGTTGATGAAACACAGTAATTGCATCGGGATTGAATACAACGGTCACCATGCGCACTTTCCTCCATCGGAGTAATGTCTCCAACAGTCTACGCTTTGATCGTTCCCCAGAAGACCAGTAGTAGTTTCCTATGCACATCCGGAGGCTTTCTGTACACTGTGGACTATCAGAGTGTTGATGAAATTCAGAAATTGCATCGGGGTTGAATACAACAGTCTCCATGCGCAGTTTCCTCCATGGGAGTAATGTCTCAAACATTCTACGCTTTGATCGTTCCCTGGAAGACCAGTAGTAGTTTACGATGTACATCTGGAGGCATTCTGTAATCTGTGGACTATCAGAGCGTTGATGAAACACAGAAATTGCAACGGGATTGAATACAACACTCACCATGCGCACTTTCCACCATGGTAGTAATGTCTAAAACAGTCTACGCTTTGATCGTTCCCTGGAAGACCAGTAGTAGTTTCCGATGAACATCGGGCGGCATTCTGTAACCTGTGGACTATCAGAGTGTTGATGAAACACAGAAATTGCATCGGGATTGAATACAACAGTCTCCCTGCGCAGTTGCCTCCATTGGAGTAATGTCTCAAACATTCTACGCTTTGATCGTTCCCTGGAAGACCAGTAGTAGTTTCCGATGCACATCTGGAGGCATTCTGTAGTATGTGGACTATCAGAGTGTTGATGAAACACAGAAATTGCATCCGGATTGAATACAACAGTCACCATGCGCACTTTCCTCCATGGGAGTATTTCTCAAACAGTCTATGCTTTGATCGTTCCCTGTAAGACCAGTAGTAGTTTCCGATGCACATCTGGTGGCATTCTGTAATCTGTGGACTATCAGAGTGTTGATGAAACACAGAAATAGCATCGGGAATGATTACAACAGTCAACATGCGCAGTTTCCTCCATGGGAGTAATGTCTCAAACAGTCTACGCTTTGATCGTTCCCTGGAAGACCAGTAGTAGTTTCCGATGCACATCTGGAGGCATTCTGTAGTATGTGGACTATCAGAGTGTTGATGAAACACAGAAATTGCATCCGGATTGAATACAACAGTCACCATGCGCACTTTCTTACATGGGAGTAATGTCTCAAACAATTTACGCTTTGATCGTTCCCTGGAAGACCAGTAGTAGTTTCAGATGCACATCTGGTGGCATTCTGTAATGTGTATACTATCAGGGTGTTGATTAAACACAGTAATTGCATCGGGATTGAATGCAACAGTCACCATGCGCACTTTCCTCAATGGGAGTAATGTCTCTAACAGTCTACGCTTTGATCGTTCCCCAAAAGACCAGTAGTAGTTTCCTATGCACATCTGGAGGCTTTCTGTACACTGTGGACTATCAGAGTGTTGATGAAAGACAGAAATTGCATCGGGGTTGAATACAACAGTCTCCATGCGCAGTTTCCTCCATGGGAGTAATGTTTCAAAGCGTTTACGCTTTGATCGTTCCCTGGAATACCAGTAGCAGTGTCCGATGCACATCTGGAGGCATTCTGTAATCTGTGGACTATCAGAGTGTTGATGAAACACAGAAATTGCATCGGGATTGAATACAACAGTCACATCTACATCTACATCTACATGACTACTCTGCAATTCACATTTAAGTGCTTGGCAGAGGGTTCATCGAACCACAATGATACTATCTCTCTACTATTCCAGTCCCGAACAGCGAGCGGGAAAAACGAACACCTAAACCTTTCTGTTCGAGCTCTGATTTCTCTTATTTTATTTTGATGATCATTCCTACCTATGTAGGTTGGGCTCAACAAAATATTTTCGCATTCGGAAGAGAAAGTTGGTGACTGAAATTTCGTAAAAAGCTCTCGCCGCGACGAAAAACGTCTATGCTGTAATGACTTCCATCCCAACTCGTGTATCACATCTGCGACACTCTCTCCTCTATAACGCGATAATACAAAACGAGCTGCCCTTCTTTGCACCCTCTCGATGTCCTCCGTCAATCCCACCTGGTTAGGATCCCACACCGCGCAGCAATATTCTAACAGAGGACGAACGAGTGTAGTGTAAGCTGTCTCTTTAGTGGGCTTGTTGCATCTTCTAAGTGTCCTGCCAATGAAACGCAACCTTTGGCTCGCCTTCCCGACAATATTATCTATGTGGTCCTTCCAACTGAAGTTGTTCGTAATTTTAACACCCAGGTACTTAGTTGAATTGACAGCCTTGAGAATTGTACTATTTATCGAGTAATCGAATTCCAACGGAGTTCTTTTGGAACTCATGTGGATCATCTCACACTTTTCTTTATTTAGTGTCAACTGCCACCTGACACACCATACAGCAATCTTTTCTAAATCGCTTTGCAGCTGATACTGGTCTTCGGATGACCTTACTAGACGGTAAATTACAGCATCATCTGCGAACAGTCTAAGAGAACTGCTCAGATTGTCACCCAGGTCATTTATATAGATCAGGAACAGTAGAGGTCCCAGGACGCTTCCCTGGGGAACACCTGATATCACTTCAGTTTTACTCGATGATTTGCCATCTATTACTACGAACTGCGACCTTCCTGACAGGAAATCACGAATCCAGTCGCACAACTGAGACGATACCCCATAGCTCCGCAGCTTGATTAGAAGTCGCTTGTGAGGAACGGTGTCAAAAGCTTTCCGGAAATCTAGAAATACGGAATCAACTTGAGATCCCCTGTCGATAGCGGCCATTACTTCGTGCGAATAAAGAGCTAGCTGCGTTGCACAAGAGCGATGTTTTCTGAAGCCATGCTGATTACGTGTCAATAGATCGTTCTCTTCGAGGTGATTCATAATGTTTGAATACAGTATATGCTCCAAAACCCTACTGCTAACCGACGTCAATGATATAGGTCTGTAGTTAAATGGATTACTCCTACTACCCTTCTTGAACACTGGTGCGACCTGCGCAATTTTCCAATCTGTAGGTACAGATCTATCGGTGAGCGAGAGGTTGTATATGAGTGCTAAGTAGGGAGCTATAGTATCAGCGTAATCTGAAAGGAACCTAATCGGTATACAATCTGGACCTGAAGACTTGCCTGTATCAAGCGATTTGAGTTGCTTCGCAACCCCTAAGGTATCTACTTCTAAGAAACTCATTCTAGCAGATGTTCGTGTTTCAAATTCTGGAATATTCCATTCGTCTTCCCTGGTGAAGGAATTTCGGAAAACTGCGTTCAATAACTCCGCTTTAGAGGCACAGTCGTCGATAACAGTACCATCGGCACTGCGCAGCGAAGGTATTGACTGCGTCTTGCCGCTTGTGTACTTTACATACGACCAGAATTTCTTCGGATTTTCTACCAAATTTCGAGACAATGTTTCGTTGTGGAACCTATTAAAGGCATCTCGCATTGAAGTACGTGCCAAATTTCGCGCGTCTGTAAATTTTAGCCCATCTTCAGGATTTCGCGTTCTTATGAACTTCGCATGCTTTTTCCGTTGCCTCTGCAACAGCGTTCGGACCTTTTTTGTGTACCACGTGGGATCCGTTCCATCTCTTACCAATTTATGAGGTATGAATATCTCAATTGCTGTTGCTACTATATCTTTGAATTTGAGCCACATCTCGTCTACATTCGCATAGTCAGTTCGGAAGGAATGGAAATTGTCTTTTAGGAAGGCTTCTAGTGGCGCTTTATCCGCTTTTTTAAATAAAATTATTTTGTGTTTGTTTCTGATGGATTTGGAAGAAATGGTATTGAGCCTAGCTACAATGACCTTGTGATCACTAATCCCTGTATCAGTCATGATGCTCTCTATCAGCTCTGGATTGTTTGTGGCCAAGAGGTCAAGTGTGTTTTCGCAACCATTTCCAATTCTCGTGGGTTCGTGGACTAACTGCTCGAAATAATTTTCGGAGAATGCATTTAGGACAATCTCGGAAGACGTTTTCTGCCTACCACCGGTTTTGAACAAGTATTTTTGCCAACATACCGAGGGTAGGTTGAAGTCCCCACCAACTATAACCGTATGAGTGGGGTATTTATTTGTTACGAGACTCAAACTTTCTCTGAACTGTTCCGCAACTGTATCATCGGAGTCTGGGGGTCGGTAGAAGGAGCCAATTATTAACTTAATTCGGCTGTTAAGTATAACCTCCACCCACACCAATTCGCACGGAGTATCTACTTCGACTTCACTACAAGATAAACAACTACTGACAGACACCAACACTCCACCACCAATTCTGCCTAATCTATCTTTCCTGAACACCGTCTGAGACTTCGTAAAAATTTCTACAGAACTTATTTCAGGCTTTAGCCAGCTTTCTGTACCTATAACGATATCAGCTTCTGTGCTTTCTATTAGCGCTTGAAGCTCAGGGACTTTTCCAGCGCAACTAAAACAGTTTACAACTATAATTCCGACTGTTCCTTGATCCAAGCACGTCCTGTAATTGCCAAGCACCCTTTGACATTGCAGCCCATCCCGCACTTTCCCGAGGCCTTCTAACCCAAAAAACTGCCCAGTCCATGCCACACAGCCTCCGCTACCCGTGTAGCCGCCAGCTGAGTGTAGTGAACTCCTGACCTATTCAGCGGAACCCGAAACCCCACCACCCTATGGCGCAAGTCAAGGAATCTGCAGCCAATACGGTCGCAAAACCGTCTGAGCCTCTGATTCAGACCCTCCACCCGGCTCTGCACCAAAGGTCCGCAGTCGGTTCTGTCAACGATGCTGCACATGGTGAGCTCTGCCTTCATCTCGTAAGCAAGACCGGCAGCCTTCACCAAATCAGATAGCCGCTGGAATCCAGAGAGAATTTCCTCAGATCCAAAGCGACACACGTCATTAGTGCCGACATGTGCCACCACCTGCAGCTGGCGGCACCCTGTGCTCTTCATGGCATCCGGAAGGACCCTTTCCACATCAGGAATGACTCCTCCCGGAATGCACACGGAGTGCACACTGGATTTCTTCCCCTCCTTAGCCGCCATATCCCTAAGGGGCCCCATTACGCGCCTAACATTGGAGCTCCCAACTACCAGTAAGCCCACCCTCTGCGATTGCCCGGATCTTGAAGGCTGAGAATGATCCTCTGAAACAGGGCAGGCGGCTGCATCTGGCTCAGCCAGAGACAGTGCCTGAAACCGGTTTGTCAGACGCACCGGGGAGGCTTTCTGATCAGTCTCCGGGGACGCCTTTCGCTGCCTGCCACGCCTTGGAACGACCTCCCAATCAACCACAGGCGAGGGCTCAGCCCCACTGCGGGCAGCAACCGGGGCAACCACAGCGGCATACCCGATCTGGGAACAGACGGGATGAGGTTGACATCCCCATGATACCCGAGTCCGGCTCCCCACAGTGGTGCCCATTGGCAACAGCCTCAAGCTACGCGACCGAAGTCAGCGCCGATTGCAGCTGTGAGCGAAGGGATGCCAAGTCAGCCCTCATCCGAACAAAGCAATCGCAGTCGCTGTCCATTCTAAATGATGTTTAACAACAGTTACTGAAACACGAGTCCATGCCTAGATAACGCAAGCGGAACTCACAAAGAATGTATCAACTAACCTGTACAAATGCCTAACGACTGCGCTACAATCTGCTGAATTTACGATTACAGTAACTAAAACTCGAAATTGCACCTCCTATACGAAACTCACACGCAATTTAAATAGGAATCTACGAAGTAAACACTAAAGCGCGATGCTACAACTGTCAAATACTATAATACGCCTGAAATATATGCGCACTTTCCTCCATGGGAGTAATGTCTCTAACAGTCTACGCTTTGATCGTTCCCTGGAAGACCAGTAGTAGCTTCCGATGCATATCTGGAGGCTTTCTGTACTCTGTGGACTATCAGAGTGTTGATGAAACACAGAAATTGCATCGGGATTGAATACAACAGTCACCATGCGCACTTTCCTCCATGGGAGTAAAGTCTCAAATAGTCTACGCTTTGATCGTTAACTGGAAGACCAGTAGTAGTTTCCGATAAACATCTGGAGGCATTCTGTAGTCTGTTTACTATCAGAGTGTTGATGAAACACAGAAATTGCATCGGGATTGAATACAACAGTCACCATGCGCACTTTCCTCCATGGGAGTAAAGTCTCTAACAGTCTACGCTTTGATCGTTCCCTAGAAGACCAGTAGTAGTTTCCGATGCACATCTGGAGGCTCTCTGTACTCTGTAGCCTATCAGAGTGTTGATGAAACACAGAAATTGCATCGGGATTGAATACAACAGTCACCATGCGCACTTTCCTCCATGGGAGTAATTCTCAAACAGTCTATGATTTGATCGTTCCCTGTAAGACAAGTAGTAGTTTCCGATGCACATCTGGAGGCATTCTGTAATCTGTGGACTATTGGAGTGTTGATGAAACACAGAAATTGCATCGGGATTGAATACAACAGTCGCAATGCGCACATTCCCCCATAAAAGTAATGTCTCAAACAGTCTACGATTTCATCGTTCCCAGGAAGACCAGTAGTAGTTTCCGATGAACATCTGGAGGCATTCTGTAATCTATGGACTATAAGAGTGTTGATGAAACACAGAAATTGCATCGGGATTGAATACAACAGTCAACATGCGCAGTTTCCTCCATTGGAGTAATGTCTCAAACAGTCTACGCTTTCATAGTTCCCTGGAAGACCAGTAGTAGTTTTCGATGCACATCTGGAGGCATTCAGTAAAATGTGGACTATCAGAGTGTTGATGAAACACAGAAATTGCATCCGGATTGAATACAACAGTCACCATGCACACTTTCCTCCACGGGAGTAAAGTCTCAAACAATCTACGATTTGTTCGTTCCCTGGAAGACCAGTAGTAGTTTCCGATGCACATCTGGTGGCATTCAGTAATGTGTAGACTATCAGGGTGTTGATGAAACACAGTAATTGCATCGGGATTGAATACAACAGTCACCATGCGCACTTTCCTCCATGGGAGTAATGTCTCTAAGAGTCTACACTTTGATCGTTCCCCAGAGGACCAGTAGTAGTTTCCGATGCACATCTGGGGGCTTTCCGTAATCTGTGGACTATCAGAGTGTTGATAAAACACAGAAATTGCCTCGGGATTGAATACAACAGTCAACATGCACACTTTCCTCCATGGGAGTAATTCTCAAACAGTCTATTCTTTGATCGTCCCCTGTAAGACCAGTAGTAGTTTCCGATGCACATCTGGTGGCATTCTGTAATCTGTGGACTATTAGAGTGTTGATGAAACACAGAAATTGCATAGGGATTGAATACAACAGTCACCATGCGCACATTCCTCCATAAAAGTAATGTCTCAAACAGTCTACGATTTGATCGTTCCCTGAAAGACCAGTAGTAGTTTCCGATGAACATCTGGAGGCATTCTGTAATCTGTGGACTATCAGAGTGTTGATGAAACACAAGAAATTACATCGGGATTGAATACAACAATCACCATGCGCACTTTCCTCCATGGGAGTAATGTCTCAAACAGTCTACGCTTTGATCGTTCCCTGGAAGACCAGTAGTAGTTTCCGATGCACATCTGGAGGCATTCTGTAATATGTGGACTATCAGAGTGTTGATGAAACACAGAAATTGCATCCGGATTGAATATAACAGTCACCATGCGCACTTTCTTCCATGGGAGTAATGTCTCAAACAATCTACGCTTTGAACGTTTCCTGGAAGACCAGTAGTAGTTTCAGATGCACATCTGGTACCATTCTGTAATGTGTAGACTATCAGGGTATTGATGAAACACAGTAAGTGAATCGGGATTGAATACAACAGTCACCATGCGCACTTTCCTCAATGGTAGTAATGTCTCTAACAGTCTACGCTTTGATCGTTCCCCAGTAGACCAGTAGTAGTTTCCAAGGCACATCTGGAGGCATTCTGTAAGCTGTGGAGTATCAGAGTGTTGATGAAACACAGAAATTGCATCTGGATTGAATACAACAGTCACCATGCTCACTTTCCTACATGGGAGTAATGTCTCAAACAGTCTACGCTCTGATCCTTCACTGGAAGACCAGTAGTAGTTTCCGATGCACATCTGGTGGCATTCTGTAATCTGTGGACTATCAGAGTGTTGATGAAACACAGAAATTGCATCGGGATTGAATACAACAGTCACCATCCGCACCCTCCTCCATGGGAGTAATGTCTGAAACAGTCTACGATTTCATCGTTCCCTGGAAGACCAGTAGTAGTTTCCGATGCACATCTGGTGGCATTCTGTAATCTGTGGACTATCAGAGTGTTGATGAAATACAGAAATTACCTTGGGATTGAAACAACAGTCACCATGCGCACTTTCCTCCATGGGAGTTATTCTCAAACAGTCTATTCTTTGATCGTTCCCTGTAAGAACAGTAGTAGCTTCCGATGCACATCTGGTGGCCTTCTGAAATCTGTGGACTATCAGAGTGTTAAAGAAACACAGAAATTGCATCGGGAATGAATACAACAGTCACCATGCGCACTTTCCTCCACGGTAGGTATGTTTCGAACAGTCTACGCTTTGATCGTTCCCTGGAAGAGCAGTAGTAGTTTCCGATGCACATCTGGAGGCATTCTGTAATCTGTGGCCTATCAGAGTGTTGATGAAACACAGAAATTGCATCGGGATTGAATATAACAGTCAGCATGCGCACTTTCCTCCATGGGAGTAATTCTCAAACAGTCTATGCTTTGACCGTTCCCTGTAAGACCAGTAGTAGTTTCCGATGCACATCTGGAGGCATTCTGTAATCTGTGGACTATTAGAGTGTTGATGAAACACAGCAATTGCATCGGGATTGAATACAACAGTCACCATGCGAGAATTCCCCCATAAAAGTAATGTCTCAAACAGTATACGATTTGATCGTTCCCAGGAAGTCCAGTACTAGTTTCCGATGAACATCTCGAGGCATTCTGTAATCTGTGGACTATCAGAGTGTTGATGAAACACAGAAATTGCATCGGGATTGAATACAACAGTCACCATGCGCACTTTCCCCCATTGGAGTAATGTCTCAAACAGTCTACGCTTTCATCGTTCCCTGGAAGACCAGTAGTAGTTTCCGATGCACACCTGGTGGCATTCTGTAATGTGTAGACTATCAGGATGTTGATGAAACATAGTAATTGCATCGGGATTGAATACAACAGTCACCATGCGCACTTTCCTCCATGGGAGTAATGTCTCGAACAGTCTACGCTTTGATTGTTCCCCAGAAGACCAGTAGTAGTTTCCTATGCACATCTGGAGGCTTTCTGTACACTGTGGACTATCAGAGTGTTGATGAAACACAGAAATTGCGTCGGGATTGAATACAACAGTCACCATGCGCACTTTCCTCCATAAAAGTAATGTCTCAAACAGTCTACGCTTTGATCGTTCCCTGGAAGACCAGTAGTAGTTTCCGATGAACATCTGGCGGCATTCCGTAATCTGTGGACTATCAGAGTGTTGATGAAACACAGAAATTGCATCGGGATTGAATACAACAGTCACCATGCGCACATTAATCCATGGGAGTAAAGTCTCAAACAGTCTACACTTTGATCGTTGCCTGGAAGACCAGTAGTTCTTTCCGATGAACATCTGGAGGCATTCTGCAATCTGTGGACTATCAGAGTGTTGATGAAACAAAGAAATTGAATTCGGATTGAATACAACAGTGACTATGCGCACTTTCTTACATGGGAGTAATGTCTCAAACAATCTACGCTTTGATCGTTCCCTGGAAGACCAGTAGTAGTTTCCGATGCTCATCGGGTGGCATTCTGTAATGTGTAGACTATCAGGGTGTTGATGAAACACAGTAATTGCATCGGGATTGAATACAACAGTCCCCATGCGCATATTCCTCCATGGGAGTAATGTCCCAAGCAGTCAACGCTTTGATCGTTCCCTGGAAGACCAGTAGTAGATTGCGATGCACATCTGGAGAAATACTGTAATCTGTTTACTATTAGAGTGTCGATGAAACACAGAAATTGCATCGGGATTGAATACAACAGTCACCATGCGCACTTTCCTCCATGATAGTAATGTCTCAAACAGTCTACGCTTTGATCTTTCCCTGGAAGACCAGTAGTAGTTTCCGATTAACATCTGGAGGCATTCTGTATACTGTGGAGTATCAGAGTGTTGATGAAACACAGAAATTGCATCGGGATTGAATACTACAGTCACCATGCGCACTTTCCTCCATGGGAGTAATGTCTAAACAGTCTACGCTTTGATCGTTCCCTCTAAGACCAGTAGTAGTTTCCGATGCACATCTGGAGGCATTCTGTAAATGTGGGCTATCAGAGTGTTGATGAAACACAGAAATTGCATCCGGATTGAATACAACAGTCACCATGCGCACTTTCCTCCATGGGAGTAATTCTCAAACAGTCTATGATTTGATCGTTCCCTGTAAGACCAGTAGTAGTTTCCGATGCACATCTGGAGGCATTCTGTAATCTGTGGACTATTAGAGTGTTGATGAAACACAGATATTGCATCGGGATTGAATACAACAGTCACCATACGCACTTTCCTCCATTGGAGTAATGTCTCAAACAGTCTACGCTTTCATAGTTCCCTGGAAGACCAGAAGCAGTTTTCGATGCACATCTGGAGGCATTCTGTAAAATGTGGACTATCAGAGTGTTGATGAAACACAGAAATTGCATCCGGATTGAATACAACAGTCACCATTCGCACTTTCCTCCACGGGAGTAATGTCTCAAACCAACTACGATTTGATCGTTTCCTGGAAGACCAGTAGTAGTTTCCGATGCACATCTGGTGGCATTGTGTAATGTGTAGACTATCAGGGTGTTAATGAATCACAGTAATTGCATCGGGATTGAATACAACAGTCACCATGCGCACTTTCCTCCATGGGAGTAATCTCTCTAACAGTCTACTTTTTGATCGTTCCCCAGAAGACCAGTAGTAGTTTCCTATGCACATCTGGAGGCTTTCTGTACACTGTGGACTATCAGAGTGTTGATGAAACACAGAAATTGCATCCGGATTGAATATAACAATCACCATGCGCACTTTCTTCCATGGGAGTAATGTCTCAAACAATCTACGCTTTGAACGTTTCCTGGAAGACCAGTAGTAGTTTCAGATGCACATCTGGTACCATTCTGTAATGTGTAGACTATCAGGGTGTTGATCAAACACAGTAAGTGCATCGGGATTGGATACAACGGTCACCATGCGCACTTTCCTCAATGGTAGTAATGTCTCTAACAGTCTACGCTTTGATCGTTCCCTAGTAGACCAGTAGTAGTTTCCAATGCACATCTGGAGGCATTCTGTAAGCTGTGGAGTATCTGAGTGTTGATGAAACACAGAAATTGCATCTGGATTGAATACAACAGTCACCATGCGCACTTTCCTCCACGGTAGGTATGTCTCGAACAGTCTACGCTTTGATCGTTCCCTGGAAGACCAGTAGTAGTTTCCGATGCACATCTGGAGGCATTCTGTAATCTGTGGCCTATCAGAGTGTTGATGAAACACAGAAATTGCATCGGGATTGAATATAACAGTCAGCATGCGCACTTTCCTCCTTGGGAGTAATTCTCAAACAGTGTATGCTTTGACCGTTCCCTGTAAGACCAGTAGTAGTTTCCGATGCACATCTGGAGGCATTCTGTAATCTGTGGACTATTAGAGTGTTGATGAAACACAGCAATTGCATCGGGATTGAATACAACAGTCACCATGCGAGAATTCCCCCATAAAAGTAATGTCTCAAACAGTATACGATTTGATCGTTCCCAGGAAGTCCAGTACTAGTTTCCGATGAACATCTCGAGGCATTCTGTAATCTGTGGACTATCAGAGTGTTGATGAAACACAGAAATTGCATCGGGATTGAATACAACAGACACCATGCGCACTTTCCTCCATTGGAGTAATGTCTCTAACAGTCTACGCTTTCATCGTTCCCTGGAAGACCAGTAGTAGTTTCCGATGCACACCTGGTGGCATTCTGTAATGTGTAGACTATCAGGGTGTTGATGAAACATAGTAATTGCATCGGGATTGAATACAACAGTCACCATGCGCACTTTTTTCCATGGGAGTAATGTCTCTAACAGTCTACGTTTTGATTGTTCCCCAGAAGACCAGTAGTAGTATCCTATGCACATCTGGAGGCTTTCTGTACACTGTGGACTATCAGAGTGTTGATATAACACAGAAATTGCGGCGGGATTGAATACAACAGTCACCATGCGCACTTTCCTCCATAAAAGTAATGTCTCAAACAGTCTACGCTTTGATCGTTCCCTGGAAGACCAGTAGTAGTTTCCGATGAACATCTGGCGGCATTCCGTAATCTGTGGACTATCAGAGTGTTGATGAAACACAGAAATTGCATCGGAATTGAATACAACAGTCACCATGCGCACATTAATCCATGGGAGTAAAGTCTCAAACAGTCTACACTTTGATCGTTGCCGGGAAGACCAGTAGTAGTTTCCGATGAACATCTGGAGGCATTCTGTAATCTGTTGACTATCAGAGTGTTGATGAAACACAGAAATTGCATCGGGAATGAATACAACAGTCACCATGCGCAGTTTCCTCCATGGGAGTAATGTCTCAAACAGTCTACGCTTTGATCGTTCCCTGGAAGACAAGTAGTAGTTTCCGATGAACATCTGGAGGCATTCTGCAATCTGTGGACTATCAGAGTGTTGATGAAACACAGAAATTGAATTCAGATTGAATACAACAGTGACCATGCGCACTTTCTTCCATGGAAGTAATGTCTCAAACAATCTACGCTTTGATCGTTCCCTGGAAGACCAGTAGTAGTTTCCGATGCTCATCGGGTGGCATTCTGTAATGTGTAGACTATCAGGGTGTTGATGAAACACAGTAATTGCATCGTGATTGAATACAACAGTCACCATGCGCATAATCCTCCATGGGAGTAATGTCCCAAACAGTCAACGCTTAGATCGTTCCCTGGAAGACCAGTAGTAGATTGCGATGCACATCTGGAGAAATTCTGTAATCTGTTTACTATTAGAGTGTCGATGAAACACAGAAATTGCATCGGGATTGAATACAACAGTCACAATGCGCACTTTCCTCCATGATAGTAATGTCTCAAACAGTCTACGCTTTGATCGTTCCCTGGAAGACCAGTAGTAGTTTCCGATTAACATCTGGAGGCATTCTGTATACTGTGGAGTATCAGAGTGTTGATGAAACACAGAAATTGCATCGGGATTGAATACAACAGTCACCATGCGCACTTTCCTCCATGGGAGTAATGTCTAAACAGTCTACGCTTTGATCGTTCCCTCTAAGACCAGTAGTAGTTTCCGATGCACATCTGGCGGCATTCTGTAAATGTGGGCTATCAGAGTGTTGATGAAACACAGAAATTGCATCCGGATTGAATACAACAGTCTCCATGCGCAGTTTCCTCCATGGGAGTAATGTCTCAAACAGTCTACGCTTTGATCGTTCCCTGGAAGACCAGTAGTAGTTTACGATGTACATCTGGAGGCATTCTGTAATCTGTGGACTATCAGAGTGTTGATGAAACACAGAAATTGCAACGGGATTGAATACAACAGTCACCATGCGCACTTTCCTCAACGGTAGTAATGTCTCAAACAGTCTACGCTTTGATCGTTCCCTGGAAGACCAGTAGTAGTTTCCGATGAACATCTGGCGGCATTCTGTAATCTGTGGACTATCAGAGTGTTGATGAAACACAGAAATTGCAACGGGATTGAATACAACAGTCACCAGGCGCAATTTCCTCAACGGTAGTAATGTCTCAAACAGTCTACGCTTTGATCGTTCCCTGGAAGACCAGTAGTAGTTTCCGATGAACATCTGGCGGCATTCTGTAATCTGTGGACTATCAGAGTGTTGATGAAACACAGAAATTGCATCGGGATTGAATACAACAGTCTCCATGCGCACATTCCTCCATGGGAGTAAAGTCTCAAACAGTCTACGCTTTCACAGTTCCCTGGAAGACCAGTAGTAGTTTCCGATGAACATCTGGCGGCATTCTGTAATCTGTGGACTATCAGAGTGTTGATGAAACACAGAAATTGCAACGGGATTGAATACAACAGTCACCATGCGCACTTTCCTCAACGGTAGTAATGTCTCAAACAGTCTACGCTTTGATCGATCCCTGGAAAGGTTTTCAGAAATTACTGCAACCAGTCGCCTTTTATGTAGATGTATTTTATTTAACCATGACCGGTTTCGAGCTGCCTAGCAACTCATCATCAGATGGTATATACATTTAGTGCTTTTTTGTACCCATTGTGTGGGTGGTTGAGTATCTGTGGCTAGACAGAAACAAGAACAAATAATCGCTACATGTGGTACAGTAACACGAAATATTTACAGCATAATTTATGTTTAACGTATAAGAGCAAATAATCACTACATGTGGTACAGTTACACGAAATATTTACAGTTTAATTTACGTTTTGAGGTGTTACTTACAGATAAATCTTTCTGCAGGTATATATATCTCTTTTAGGACGTATTTTTGAAACCATTGTGTCTTGTTTTTCACAATTTCACAAGTTAAAACTTTCACTAGATGTATATTACTTTTATGAGGCACTGTTGGAAACATATATCTTGTTTTTCGTAAACATCGCTGAACACACTTAGCCACAGATACGAATACAGGATTTACACATTATAAACAAGCCAAAGGTTGCAATATAACTACAGTATCAAAGATTTCAAGTTGACCAGAGGCATTATTAGTCATCACACACACTGACAAGAGATTTGTCTTTATTACATAGAAAATAAATGTAAATTAGCTTAAACTAGTAAAATGTTTATTTATAAATTAACTGTGCAATTTTAACAGGTATATAAAACTAGATTTTTTACATTATATTTCAGTTACATTTAAGATTATTGGTATTGAGAGTATTATGACAGCTAATTTGTTGCTCCTTCCATTGGCTGATCTTGGCATATGATGTCTGGGATGAGAGGTTGATGGTTAACTTGAAATAATAAGTAATGCTGGTACTTGAAAGGGTGTGGAAAAGGAGTTGGCGGTGGGGGGGGGGTGGGGGGTGGGGGGTTGGGGGGTGTATAGGAAAAAGGAGAGGGGGGGTTGAGAGGGTGATGTGGAGAGAGAAGAGAGCTGAAGGGGGGGGGCAGAAGTGGTACAAGCTTTTATGTGTGTGTGTGTGTGGGGAGGGGGGGGGCATTTTGTTTCTGAATGACTGTTTAGTTTTTTAAGTTCAAAGAATCCTTAAAATTCTGAAAGAAGGAGTTATTCGCCAATTCTGTCTGCTCATTTAAAATGGTATGTGGGGAATTATGTTTGTGGGTAAAAATCTCTAATTGTTCGAGAAGATCCATCTTGAATCCCTTGTCTACAGTGTGTAGGATTTGAAGGTTAGTTTTAATGTCTGTTATGGAATGTTTATTATCTGCTAGATGGGTAGCAAAAGTGGATCTATTTAAGTTGTTTAGGCGAAGTGCATCAGTGTGCTCTTTGTATCGGATCTCAAAATTTCTACCTGTTTGCCCTATGTAGTAGCAGGAGCAGCTGTCACATCTTAATTTATATATACCAGATTTTTGGTAGGGTGTGCTGGCTCTTTTGGTGTTGTGGACTATTTTGTTCTGTATTTTGTTGTTAGTGTGAAAACTTATTTTGACATTATGTGGTTTGAATAGCTTAGCAAGTTTGTATGAGATATTGCCGAGAAACGGCATACAAACGAATTTGGTTTCTTCTGCTACTGAGGTCTGGCTTGCTGGTTTTGCTTTGTTAGATATAATGTTTTTATCTAATTTTTCAATTATGCTTGGGTCATAAGCATTGTTTGATGCTATTGTTTTTAATATATTGATTTCATTAATTTTTGCAGTAGGATCAGCTTGAATCTTCTTGATACAGTTAAGTGCTGATTTGAAAAAAGCTAGTTTATGCTGATTTGGGTGGCATGATGTATTGTTTATTATGACATCTGAAGTGGTGGGTTTCCTATATATCTGAAATTTATGTTTGTTGTTGTGATGTGTTATGTTTAGGTCAAGAAAATAGATACCTTTTTGGGTTTGGTGTTCTACTGTGAACTGTATTTTGGGGTGAACATTATTAAGTTTACCAGCTAAGGCCTCAATTTCGGTGGCTGTCCCATCATATAACAACAGGGTGTCATCAACATATTGTTTATAATAAATGATTTTGTCTGTTTCTATTGGGTTTGCTTTAAAGAATTTAATTTCGAGATCATTAATGTAGATGTCAGCAAGAAGGCCAGCTAGACTACTGCCCATTGCTAGACCATCATGTTGAATATATATTTTGTTGTTGAAGGTGAAGTAATTGTGGGACAGCACTAATTCAAGTAAATCCATCAGCTCACAGATTTCCATGTCACTTAACTTTTTATGTTGTAATAAGTTATTTTTTATTATTCGAAGTGTGTCTATTATAGGTATGTTTGTGTACAGGTTGACAATATCAAGGGATGCAAAGTTAGCTGCATTGGGAATGGAAAATTTCTCTGATACTGTCAATCAAATCATAGGTGTTTTTTATGGAATAATTGGTTGGGAATGTATAATATTTCTTGAGTATTTCATGCAGTTTTTTAGTCACTTTGTACCCTGGGCTATTTATGGAATTCACAATCGGGCGTATCGGGTGTCCATCTTTATGAATTTTAGGTTGTGATCTAAGCTTTGGTGCTGTAGGGTTCATTATAACACATTGTTTGGCTTCAATGGATGTCAGCAGAAAGTTACAATTTTTTAACATGTCTTTTATTTTAGCTTGGTATTTGGGAGTGGGGTCAGATTTCAACTCAGTTATGTTGTTATTCTTGAAAAATTCTAGGGTTTTCTTAATGTAATCAGACTTGTACATTATCACGGCTGTGCTGCCTTTGTCAGATTTAACAACAAGGGCACTACTGTTTGTTAGCTTTTTGTTAATTTGTTTCAGTGTTGCAGATTCATCATGTTTATTACTATGAAGCCTTTGTGCATCTATGGTTTTCTTTATTATTTTGTTTGCATCATGGGCTAGAGCATTTTGATCATTCTGATCTAGTTTTGATGCTATACATGCTATTTTGGTGTTAGTTATTAGGTCTTTAACACTGTTGTGATCAAGTTTTGTGGCAATATTATGTTTAAGTCCCTTATTTAACAAATTTAATTCTGTGCTATTGAAATTAATGCTTGTTGTGTTAACTACTCTCTCAAAGAATTTATGTTGCACGGGAGGGCATTCATTTGGTGGAATGGGGGATTTTTTGGCAATCAGGAGTGAGAGCTTTTCTTTTTGTTTATGTGCAATTTTCAACATCTCTTTATCCACATTTAGTTGGGTTAGATCTAAGAAATTCGTGATTTGGCTTAGAGTGAGATAGTTGCTTAACTCTAAGTGCAGCATGTAGATGTCCCTGTTTAACAAGTCTTTTCGTTTGTAATGTGATCTAATTTCATTTTTGATCCATACAATTTCACATTTTCTCTTGGCTGCTTGTGCAGATTCACTCTGGTCTTTAACTACAACTCTTATGTAATTAGGAGTTACATTCTCTAAGATACATTGCTTATTAAATTTGATGGCAAGAATAGTTTTCATTAGTTTCACTTTGCACTTCCTGTATTTGTTCATTGTTCCTTTTACCTGGCTAGGTAGCAAAATAAGACTTTTATCCATGTGAACACGCGATCTAGTGTTTCACACCACAGTCGCAGTGTTCCACATCCACAATGGATAAAAGTCCGATCCCTGGAAGACCAGTAGTAGGGTCCGATGCACATCTGGGGGCTTTCTGTAATCTGTGGACTATCAGAGTGTTGATGAGACACAGAAATTGTCTCGGGATTGAATACAACAGTCACCATGCGCACTTTCCTTCATGGGATTAATGTCGCTAAATGTCTACGATTTGATCGTTCCCCTAGAAGACCAGTAGTAGTTTCCTATGCACATCTAGAGGCTTTCTGTACACTGTGGACTATCAGAGTGTTGATGAAAGACAGAAATTGCATCGGGGTTGAATACAAGAGTCTCCATGCGCAGTGTCCTCGATGGGAGTAATGTCTCAAACAGTCTACGCTTTGATCGTTCCCTGGAAGACCAGTAGTAGTTTACGATGAACATCTGGAGGCATTCTGTAATCTGTGGACTATCAGAATGTTGATGAAAAACAGAAATTGCATCGGGATTGAATACAACAGTCACCATGCGCACTTTACTCCATAAAAGTAATGTCTCAAACAGTCTACGCTTTCACAGTTCCCTGGAAGACCAGTAGTAGTTTACGATGCACATCTGGAGGCATTCTGTAAAATGTGGACTATCAGAGTGTTGATGAAACACAGAAATTGCATCCGGATTGAATACAACATTCTCAATGCGCACTTTCCTCCACGAGAGAAATGTCTCAAAAAAACTACGATTTGATCGTTCCCTGGATGACCAGTAGTAGTTTCCGATGCACATCTGGTGGCATTCTGTAATGTGTAGACTATCAGGGTGTTGATGAAACACAGTAATTGCATCGGGATTCAATACAACAGTCACCATGCGCACTTTCCTCCATGGGATACATTCTCAAACAGTTTATGCTTTGATCGTTCCCTGTAAGACCAGTAGTAGTTTCCGATGCAAATCTCGTGGCATTCTGTACTCTGTGGACTATCAGAGTGTTGATGAAACACAGAAATTGCATCGGGATTGAATACAACAGTCACCATGCGCACTTTCCTCCATGGGAGTAAAGTCTCTAACATTCTACGCTTTGATCGTTCCCTAGAACACCAGAAGTAGTTTCCGATGCACGTCTGGAGGCTTTCTGTACTCTGTGGCCTATCAGAGAGTTGATGAAACACAGAAATTGCATCGGGATTGAATACAACTGTCACCATGCGCACTTACCTCCATTGGAGTAATGTCTCAAACAGTCTACGCTTTCATCGTTCCCTGGAAGACCAGTAGTAGTTTACGATGCACATCTGGAGGCATTCTGTAAAATGTGGACTATCAGAGTGTTGATGAAACACAGAAATTGCATCCGGATTGAATACAACATTCACCATGCGCATTTTCCTCCTTGGGAGTAATGTCTCAAACAAACTACGATTTGATCGTTCCCTGGAAGACCAGTAGTAGTTTCCGATGCACATCTGGTGGCATTCTGTAATGTGTAGACTATCAGGGTGTTGATGAAACACAGTAATTGCATCGGGATTGAATACAACAGTCACCATGCGCACTTTCCTCCATGGGAGTAATGTCACTAACAGTCTACGCTTTGATCGTTCCCCAGAAGACCAGTAGTAGTTTCCTATGCACATCTGGAGGCTTTCTGTACACTGTGGACTAACAGAGTGATGATGAATCTCAGAAATTGCATCGGGGTTGAATACAACAGTCTCCATGCGTAGTTTCCTCCATGGGAGTAATGTCTCAAACAGTCTACGCTTTGATCGTTCCCTGGAAGACCAGTAGTAGTTTACGATGTACATCTGGAGGCATTCTGTAATCTGCGGACTATCAGAGTGTTGATGAAACACAGAAATTGCATCGTGATTGAATACAACAGTCACCATACGCACATCCCTCCATGGGAATAAAGTCTCAAACAGTCTACGCTTGGATCGTTCCCTGGAAGACCAGTAGTAGTTTCCGATGAACATCTGGAGGCATTCTGTAATCTGTGGACTATCAGAGTGTTGATGAAACACAGAAATTGCATCGGGATTGAATACAACAGTCTCCATGCGCAGTTACCTCCATTGGAGTAATGTCTCAAACATTCTACGCTTTCATCGTCCCTGGAAGAACAGTAGTAGTTTCCGATGAACGTCTGGGGCTTTCTGTAATCTGTGGACTGTCAGAGTGTTGACGAAACACAGAAATTGCATCGGGATTGAATACAACAGTCAACATGCGCACTTTCCTCCATGGGAGTAATTCTCAAACAGTCTATGCTTTGATCGTTCCCTGTAAGACCAGTTGTAATTTCCGATGCACATCTGGTGGCATTCTGTAATCTGTGGACTGTCAGAGTGTTGATGAAACACAGAAATTGCATCGGGAATGAATACAACAGTCACCATGCGCAGTTTCCTCCATGGGAGTAATGTCTCAAACAGTCTACGCTTTGATCGTTCCCTGGAAGACAAGTAGTAGTTTCCGATGAACATCTGGAGGCATTCTGCAATCTGTGGCCTATCAGAGTGTTGATGAAACACAGAAATTGAATTCGGATTGAATACAACAGTGACCATGCGCACTTTCTTCCATGGGAGTAATGTCTCAAACAATCTACGCTTTGATCGTACCCTGGAAGACCAGTAGTAGTTTCCGATGCTCATCGGGTGGCATTCTGTAATGTGTAGACGATCAGGGTGTTGATGAAACACAGTAATTGCATCGGGATTGAATACAACAGTCACCATGCGCATATTCCTCCATGGGAGTAATGTCCCAAACAGTCAACGCTTTGATCGTTCCCTGGAAGACCGGTAGTAGATTGCGATGCACATCTGGAGAAAATCTGTAATCTGTTTACTATTAGAGTGTCGATGAAACACAGAAATTGCATCGGGATTGAATACAACAGTCACCATACGCACATCCCTCCATGGGAATAAAGTCTCAAACAGTCTACGCTTGGATCGTTCCCTGGAAGACCAGTAGTAGTTTCAGATGAACATCTGGAGGCATTCTGTAATCTGTGGACTATCAGAGTGTTGATGAAACACAGAAATTGCATCGGGATTGAATACAACAGTCTCCATGCGCAGTTACCTCCATTGGAGTAATGTCTCAAACATTCTACGCTTTCATCGTCCCTGGAAGAACAGTAGTAGTTTCCGATTAACATCTGGAGGCATTCTGTATACTGTGGAGTATCAGAGTGTTGATGAAACACAGAAATTGCATCGGGATTGAATACAACAGGTACCATGCCCACTTTCCTCCATGGGAGTAACGTCTAAACAGTCTACGCTTTGATCGTTCCCTCTAAGACCAGTAGTAGTTGCCGATGCACATCTGGAGGCATTCTGTAAATGTGGGCTATCAGAGTGTTGATGAAACACAGAAATTGCATCCGGATTGAATACAACAGTCACCATGCGCACTTTCCTCCACGGGAGGTATGTCTTGAACAGTCTACGCTTTGATCGTTCCCTGGAAGACCAGTAGTAGTTTCCGATGCACATCTGGTGGCATTCTGTAATGTGTAGACTATCAGGGTGTTGATGAAACACAGTAATTGCATCGGGATTGAATACAACAGTCACCATGCGCACTTTCCTCCATGGGAGTAATGTCTCTAACATTCTACGCTTTGATCGTTCCGTGGAAGACCAGTAGTAGTTTCCGATGCACATCTGGAGGCTTTCTGTACTCTGTGGACTATCAGAGTGTTGATGAAACACAGAAATTGCATCGGGATTGAATACAACAGTCACCATGCGCACTTTCCTCCATGGGAGTAAAGTCTCTAACAGTCTACGATTTGACCGTTCCCTGGAAGACCAGTAGTAGTTTCCGATGAACATCTGGAGGCATTCTGTAATCTATGGACTATAAGAGTGTTGTCGAAACACAGAAATTGCATCGGGATTGAATACAACAGTCACCATGCGCACTTTCCTCCATTGGAGTAATGTCTCAAACAGTCTACGCTTTCATCATTCCCTGGAAGACCAGTAGTAGTTTACGATGCACATCTGGAGGCATTCTGTAAATGTGGACTATCAGAGTGTTGATGAAACACAGAAATTGCATCCGGATTGAATACAACAGTCACAATGCGCACTTTCCTCCATTGGAGTAATGTCTCAAACAGTCTACGCTTTCATAGTTCCCTGGAAGACCAGAAGTAGTTTTCGATGCACATCTGGAGGCATTCTGTAAAATGTGGACTATCAGAGTGTTGATGAAACACAGAAATTGCATCCGGATTGAATACAACAGTCACCATTCGCACTTTCCTCGACGGGAGTAATGTCTCAAACAAACTACGATTAGATCGTTCCCTAGAAGACCAGTAGTAGTTTCCGATGCACATCTGGTGGCATTGTGTAATGTGTAGACTATCAGGGTGTTAATGAATCACAGTAATTGCATCGGGATTGAATACAACAGTCACCATGCGCACTTTCCTCCATGGGAGTAATCTCTCTAACAGTCTACTTTTTGATCGTTCCCCAGAAGACCAGTAGTAGTTTCCTATGCACATCTGGAGGCTTTCTGTACACTGTGGTCTATCAGAGTGTTGATGAAACACAGAAATTGCATCGGGGTTGAATACAACAGTCTCCATGCGCAGTTTCCTCCATGGGAGTAATGTCTCAAACAGTCTACGCTTTGATCGTTCCCTGGAAGACCAGTAGTAGTTTACGATGAACATCTGGAGGCATTCTGTAATCTGTGGACTATCAGAGTGTTGATGAAACACAGAAATTGCAACGGGATTGAATACAACAGTCACCATGCGCACTTTCCTCAACGGTAGTAATGTCTCAAACAGTATACGCTTTGATCGTTCCCTGGAAGACCAGTAGTAGTTTCCGATGAACATCTGGCGGCATTCTGTAATCTGTGGACTATCAGAGTGTTGATGAAACACAGAAATTGCATCGGGATTGAATACAACAGTCTCCATGCGCAGTTACCTCCATTGGAGTAATGTCTCAAACATTCTACGCTTTCATCGTCCCTGGAAGAACAGTAGTAGTTTCCGATTAACATCTGGAGGCATTCTGTATACTGTGGAGTATCAGAGTGTTGATGAAACACAGAAATTGCATCGGGATTGAATACAACAGGTACCATGCCCACTTTCCTCCATGGGAGTAATGTCTAAACAGTCTACGCTTTGATCGTTCCCTCTAAGACCAGTAGTAGTTGCCGATGCACATCTGGAGGCATTCTGTAAATGTGGGCTATCAGAGTGTTGATGAAACACAGAAATTGCATCCGGATTGAATACAACAGTCACCATGCGCACTTTCCTCCACGGGAGGTATGTCTTGAACAGTCTACGCTTTGATCGTTCCCTGGAAGACCAGTAGTAGTTTCCGATGCACATCTGGTGGCATTCTGTAATGTGTAGACTATCAGGGTGTTGATGAAACACAGTAATTGCATCGGGATTGAATACAACAGTCACCATGCGCACTTTCCTCCATGGGAGTAATGTCTCAAGTAGTCTACGCTTTGATCGTTCCCTGCAAGACCAGTAGTAGTTTCGATGCACATCTGGAGGCATTCTGTAGTCTGTGGACTATCAGAGTGTTGATGAAACACAGAAATTGCATCGGGATTGAATACAACAGTCACCATGCGCACTTTCCTCCATGGGAGTAAAGTCTCTAACAGTCTACGATTTGACCGTTCCCTGGAAGATCAGTAGTAGTTTCCGATGAACATCTGGAGGCATTCTGTAATCTATGGACTATAAGAGTGTTGTCGAAACACAGAAATTGCATCGGGATTGAATACAACAGTCACCATGCGCACTTTCCTCCATTGGAGTAATGTCTCAAACAGTCTACGCTTTCATCATTCCCTGGAAGACCAGTAGTAGTTTACGATGCACATCTGGAGGCATTCTGTAAAATGTGGACTATCAGAGTGTTGATGAAACACAGAAATTGCATCCGGATTGAATACAACATTCACAATGCGCACTTTCCCCCACGGGAGTAATGTCTCAAACAAACTACGATTTGATCGTTCCCTGGATGACCAGTAGTAGTTTCCGATGCACATCTGGTGGCATTCTGTAATGTGTAGACTATCAGGGTGTTGATGAAACACAGTAATTGCATCGGGATTGAATACAACAGTCACCATGCGCACTTTCCTCCATGGGAGTAATGTCTCTAACAGTCTACGCTTTGATCGTTCCGTGGAGGACCAGTAGTAGTTTCCGATGCACATCTGGAGGCTTTCTGTACTCTGTGGACTATCAGAGTGTTGATGAAACACAGAAATTGCATCGGGATTGAATACAACAGTCACCATGCGCACTTTCCTCCATGGGAGTAATGTCTCAAATAGTCTACGATTTGATCGTTCCCTGGAAGACCAGTAGTAGTTTCCGATGAACATCTGGGGGCATACTGTAATCTATGGACTATCAGAGTGTTGATGAAACACAGAAATTGCATCGGGATTGAATACAACTGTCACCATGCGCACAATCCTCCATAAAAGTAATGTCTCAAACAGTCTACGATTTGATCGTTCCCTTTAAGACCAGTAGTAGTTTCGATGCACATCTGGAGGCATTCTGTAATCTGTGGACTATCAGAGTGTTGATGAAACACAGATATTGCATCGGGATTGAATACAACAGTCGCCATGCGCACGTTCCCCCATAAAAGTTACGTCTAAAACAGTCTACGATTTGATCGTTCCCTGGAAGACCAGTAGTAGTTTCCGATGAACATCTGGAGGCATTCTGTAATCTATGGACTATAAGAGTGTTGACGAAACACAGAAATTGCATCGGGATTGAATACAACAGTCACCATGGGCACTTTCCTCCGTTGGAGTAATGTCTCAAACAGTCTACGTTTTCATAGTTCCCTGGAAGACCAGTAGTAGTTTTCGATGCACATCTGGAAGCATTCTGTAAAATGTGGACTATGAGAGTGTTGATGAAACACAGAAATTGCATCTGGATTGAATACAACAGTCAGTATGCGCACTTTCCTCCACGGGAGTAATGTCTCAAACAATCTACGATTTGATCGTTCCCTGGAAGACCAGTAGTAGATTCCGATGAACATCTGAGGGCATACTGTAATCTATGGACTATCAGAGTGTTGATGAAACACAGAAATTGCATCGGGATTGAATACAACTGTCACCATGCGCACTTTCCTCCATTGGAGTAATGTCTCAAACAGTCTACGCTTTCATCATTCCCTGGAAGACCAGTAGTAGTTTACGATGCACATCTGGAGGCATTCTGTAAAATGTGGACTATCAGAGTGTTGATAAAACACAGAAATTGCATCCGGATTGAATACAACATCCGATGCACATCTGGTGGCATTCTGTAATGTGTAGACTATCAGGGTGTTGATGAAACACAGTAATTGCAACGGGAGTGAATACATCAGTCACCATGCACACTTTCCTCCACGGTAGTAATGTCTCAAACAGTCTACGCTTTGATCGTTCCCTGAAAGACCAGTAGTAGTTTCCGATGAACATCTGGCGACATTCTGTAATCTGTGGACTATCAGAGTGTTGATGAAACACAGAAATTGCATCGGGATTGAATACAACAGTCACCATGCGCACATTCCTCCATGGGAGTAAAGTCTCAAACAGTCTACGCTTGGATCGTTCCCTGGAAGACCAGTAGTAGTTTCCGATGAGCATCTGGAGGCATTCTGTAATCTGTGGACTATCAGAGTGTTGATGAAACACAGAAATTGCATCGGGATTGAATACAAGAGTCACCATGCTCACTTTGCTCCATGGGAGTAATGTCTCTAACAGTCTACGCTTTGATCGTTCCCCAGAAGACCAGTAGTAGTTTCCTATGCACATCTGGAGGATTTCTGTACACTGTGGACTATCAGAGTGTTGATGAGACTCAGAAATTGCATCGGGGTTGAACACAACTGTCTCCATGCGTAGTTTCCTCCATGGGAGTAATGTCTCAAACAGTCTACGCTTTGATCGTTCCCTGGAAGACCAGCAGTAGTTTACGATGTACATCTGGAGGCATTCTGTAATCTGTGGACTATCAGAGTGTTGATGAAACACAGAAATTGCAACGGGAGTGAATACAACAGTCACCATGCGCACTTTCCTCCACGGTAGTAATGTCTCAAACAGTCTACGCTTTGATCGTTCCCTGGAAGACCAGTAGTAGTTTCCGATGAACATCTGGCGGCATTCTGTAATCTGTGGACTATCAGAGTGTTGATGAAACACAGAAATTGCATCGGGATTGAATACAACAGTCACCATGCGCACATTCCTCCATGGGAGTAAAGTCTCAAACAGTCTACGCTTGGATCGTTCCCTGGAAGACCAGTAGTAGTTTCCGATGAACATCTGGAGGCATTCTGTAATCTGTGGACTATCAGAGTGTTGATGGAACACAGAAATTGCATCGGGATTGAATACAACAGTCTCCATGCGCAGTTACCTCCATTTGAGTAATGTCTCAAACATTCTACGCTCTGATCGTTCCCTGGAAGACCAGTAGTAGTTTCCGATGCACATCTGGAGGCTTTCTGTACTCTGTGGACTATCAGAGTGTTGATGAAACACAGACATTGCATCGGGATTGAATACAACAGTCACCATGCGCACTTTCCTCCATGGGAGTAATTCTCAAACATTCTATGCTTTGATCGTTCCCTGTAAGAAAAGTAGTAGTTTCCGATGCACATCTGGAGGCATTCTGTAATCTGTGGACTATTAGAGTGTTGATGAAACACAGAAATTGCATCGGTATTGAATACAACAGTCACCATGCGCACTTTCCTCCATTGGAGTAATGTGTCAAACAGTCTACGGTTTCATAGTTCCCTGGAAGTCCAGTAGTAGTTTTCGTTGCTCATCTGGAGGCATTCTGTAAAATGTGGACTATCAGAGTGTTGATGAAACACAGAAATTGCATCCGCATTGAATACAACAGTCACCATGCGCACTTTCCTCCACGGGAGTAATGTCTCAAACAATCTACGATTTGATCGTTCCCAGGAAGACCAGTAGTAGTTTCCGATGCACATTTGGTGGCATTCTGTAATGTGTAGACTATCAGGGTGTTGATGAAACACAGTAATTGCATCGGGATTGAATACAACAGTCACCATGCGCACTTTCCTCCATGGGAGTAATGTCTCTAAGAGTCTACACTGTGATCGTTCCCCAGAAGACCAGTAGTAGTTTCCTGTGCACATCTGGAGGCTTTCTATACACTGTGGACTATCAGAGTGTTGATGAAACACAGAAATTGCATCGGGGTTGAATACAACAGACTCCATGCGCAGTTTCCTCCATGGGAGTAATGTCTCAAACAGTCTACGCTTTGATCGTTCCCTGTAAGACCAGTAGTTGTTTTCGATGCACATCTGGTGGCATTCTGTAATCTGTGGACTATTAGAGTGTTGATGAAACACAGAAATTGCATAGGGATTGAATACAACAGTCACCATGCGCACATTCCTCCATAAAAGTAATGTCTCAAACAGTCTACGATTTGATCGTTCAATGGAAGACCAGTAGTAGTTTCCGATGAACATCTGGAGGCATTCTGTAATCTGTGGACTATCAGAAAATTGATGAAACACAAGAAATTGCATCGGGATTGAATACAACAGTCACCATGCGCACTATCCTCAATTGGAGTAATGTCTCAAACAGTCTACGCTTTGATCGTTCCCTGGAAGACCAGTAGTAGTTTCCGATGCACATCTGGTGGCATTCTGTAATGTGTAGACTATCAGAGTGTTGATGAAACACAGTAATTGCATCGGGATTAAATACAACAGTCACCATGCGCACTTTCCTCAATTGGAGTAATGTCTCATACAGTCTACGCTTTGATCGTTCCCTGGAAGACCAGTAGTAGTTTCCGATGCACATCTGAAGGCGTTCTGTAATCTGTGGACCATCAGAGTGTTGATGAAACACAGAAATTGCATCGGGATTGAATACAACAGTCACTATGCGCACTTTCCTCCATAAAAGTAATGTCTCAAACAGTCTACGCTTTGATCGTTCCCTGGAAGACCAGTAGTAGTTTCCGATGCACATCTGGTGGCATTCTGTAATCTTTGGACTATCAGTGTGTTGATGAAACACAGAAATTGCATCGGGATTGAATACAACAGTCACCGTCCGCACTTTCCTCCATGGGAGTATTGTCTGAAACAGTCTACGCATTGATCGTTCCCTGGAAGACCAGTAGTAGTTTCCGATCCACATCTGGTGGCATTCTGTAATGTGTAGACTATCAGGGTGTTGATGAAACACAGTAATTGCATCGGGATTGAATACAACAGTCACCATGCGCACTTTCCTCCATGGGAGTAATGTCTCAAACAGAATACGCTTTGATCGTTCCCTGGAAGACCAGTAGTAGTTTCCGATGCACATCTGGAGGCTTTCTGTTCACTGTTGACTATCAGAGTGTTGATGTAACACAGAAATTGCATCGGGATTGAATACAACAGTCACCATGCGCACTTTCCTCCATGGGATCATTTCTCAAACAGTCTATGCTTTGATCGTTCCCTGTAAGACCAGTAGTAGTTTCCGATGCAAATCTCGAGGCATTCTGTACTCTGTGGACTATCAGAGTGTTGATGAAACACAGAAATTGCATCGGGATTGAATACAACACTCACCATGCGCACTTTCCTCCATGGGAGTAATGTCTCTAACAGTCTACGCTTTGATCGTTCCCCAGAAGGGCAGTAGTAGTTTCCTATGCACATCTGGAGGATTTCTGTACACTGTGGACTATCAGAGTGTTGATGAAACTCAGAAATTGCATCGGGGTTGAGTACAACAGTCTCCATGCGTAGTTTCCTCCATGGGAGTAATGTCTCAAACAGTCTACGCTTTGATCGTTCTCTGGAAGACCAGTAGTAGTTTACGATGTACATCTGGAGGCATTCTGTAATCTGTGGACTATCAGAGTGTTGATGAAACACAGAAATTGCAACGGGAGTGAATACAACAGTCACCATGCGCACTTTCCTCCACTGTAGTAATGTCTCAAACAGTCTACGCTTTGATCGTTCCCTGGAAGACCAGTAATAGTTTCCGATGAACATCTGGCGGCATTCTGTAATCTGTGGACTATCAGAGTGTTGATGAAACACAGAAATTGCATCGGGATTGAATACAACAGTCACCATGCGCACATTCCTCCATGGGAGTAAAGTCTCAAACAGTCTACGCTGGTATCGTTCCCTGGAAGACCAGTAGTAGTTTCCGATGATCATCTGGAGGCATTCTGTAATCTGTGGACTATCAGAGTGTTGATGAAACACAGAAATTGCATCGGGATTGAATACAACAGTCTCCATGCGCAGTTACCTATATTTGAGTAATGTCTCAAACATTCTACGCTCTGATCGTTCCCTGGAAGAACAGTAGTAGTTTCCGATGAACATCTGGGGCATTCTGTAATCTGTGGACTATCAGAGTGTTGATGAAACACAGAAATTGCATCGGGATTGAATACAACAGTCAACATGCGCACTTTCCTCCATGGGAGTAATTCTCAAACAGTCTATGCTTTGATCGTTCCCTGTAAGACCAGTAGTAGTTTCCGATGCACATCTGGTGGCATTGAGTAATCTGTGGACTATCAGAGTGTTGATGAAACACAGAAATTGCATCGGGAATGATTACAACAGTCAACATGCGCAGTTTCCTCCATGGGAGTAATGTCTCAAACAGTCTACGCTTTGATCGTTCCCTGGAAGACCGGTAGTAGTTTCAGATGCACATCTGGTGGCATTCTGTAATGTGTAGACTATCAGGGTGTTGATGAAACACAGTAATTGCATCGGGATTGAATACAACAGTCACCATGCGCACTTTCCTCCATGGGAGTAATGTCTCAAACAGAATACGCTTTGATCGATCCCTGGAAGACCAGTAGTAGTTTCCGATGCACATCTGGAGGCTTTCTGTTCTCTGTTGACTATCAGAGTGTTGATGTAACACAGAAATTGCATCGGGATTGAATACAACAGTCACCATGCGCACTTTCCTCCATGGGATCAATTCTCAAACAGTCTATGCTTTGATCGTTCCCTGTAAGACCAGTAGTAGTTTCCGATGCAAATCTCGAGGCATTCTGTACTCTGTGGACTATCAGAGTGTTGATGAAACACAGAAATTGCATCGCGATTGAATACAACACTCACCATGCGCACTTTCCTCCATGGGAGTAATTTCTCTAACAGTCTACGCTTTGATCGTTCCCTGGAAGACCAGTAGTAGTTTCCGATGCACATCTGGAGGCTTTCTGTAATCTGTGGACTATTAGAGTGTTGATGAAACACAGAAATTGCATCGGGATTGAATACAACAGTCGCCATGCGCACATTCCCCCATAAAAGTAATGTCTCAAACAGTCTACGATTTGATCGTTCCCTGGAAGACCAGTAGTAGTTTCCGATGAACATCCGGAGGCGTTCTGTAATCTATGGACTATAAGAGTGTTGACGAAACACAGAAATTGCATCGGGATTGAATACAACAGTCACCATGCGCACTTTCCTCAATTGGAGTAATGTGTCAAACAGTCTACGCTTTCATAGTTCCCTGGAAGACCAGTAGTAGATTTCGATGCACATCTGGAGGCATTCTGTAAAATGTGGACTATCAGAGTGGTGATGAAACACAGAAATTGCATCCGCATTGAATACAACAGTTCCCATGCGCACTTTCCTCCACGGGAGTAATGTCTCAAACAATCTACGATTTGATCGTTCCCAGGAAGATCAGTTGTAGTTTCCGATGCACATCTGGTGGCATTCTGTAATGTGTAGACTATCAGGGTGTTGATGAAACACAGTAATTGCATCGGGATTGAATACAACAGTCACCATGCGCACTTTCCTCCATGGGAGTAATGTCTCTAAGAGTCTACACTGTGATCGTTCCCCAGAAGACCAGTAGTAGTTTCCTGTGCACATCTGGAGGCTTTCTATACACTGTGGACTATCAGAGTGTTGATGAAACACAGAAATTGCATCGGGGTTGAATACAACAGACTCCATGCGCAGTTTCCTCCATGGGAGTAATGTCTCAAACAGTCTACGCTTTGATCGTTCCCTGTAAGACCAGTAGTTGTTTTCGATGCACATCTGGTGGCATTCTGTAATCTGTGGACTATTAGAGTGTTGATGAAACACAGAAATTGCATAGGGATTGAATACAACAGTCACCATGCGCACATTCCTCCATAAAAGTAATGTCTCAAACAGTCTACGATTTGATCGTTCCCTGGAAGACCAGTAGTAGTTTCCGATGAACATCTGGAGGCATTCTGTAATCTGTGGACTATCAGAAAGTTGATGAAACACAAGAAATTGCATCGGGATTGAATACAACAGTCACCATGCGCACTATCCTCAATTGGAGTAATGTCTCAAACAGTCTACGCTTTGATCGTTCCCTGGAAGACCAGTAGTAGTTTCCGATGCACATCTGGTGGCATTCTGTAATGTGTAGACTATCAGAGTGTTGATGAAACACAGTAATTGCATCGGGATTAAATACAACAGTCACCATGCGCACTTTCCTCAATTGGAGTAATGTCTCATACAGTCTACGCTTTGATCGTTCCCTAAAAGACCAGTAGTAGTTTCCGATGCACATCTGAAGGCGTTCTGTAATCTGTGGACCATCAGAGTGTTGATGAAACACAGAAATTGCATCGGGATTGAATACAACAGTCACTATGCGCACTTTCCTCCATAAAAGTAATGTCTCAAACAGTCTACGCTTTGATCGTTCCCTGGAAGACCAGTAGTAGTTTCCGATGCACATCTGGTGGCATTCTGTAATCTGTGGACTATCAGTGTGTTGATGAAAAACAGAAATTGCATCGGGATTGAATACAACAGTCACCGTCCGCACTTTCCTCCATTGGAGTATTGTCTGAAACAGTCTACGCATTGATCGTTCCCTGGAAGACCAGTAGTAGTTTCCGATCCACATCTGGTGGCATTCTGTAATGTGTAGACTATCAGGGTGTTGATGAAACACAGTAATTGCATCGGGATTGAATACAACAGTCACCATGCGCACTTTCCTCCATGGGATCAATTCTCAAACAGTCTTTGCTTTG